>NC_091502.1:20948894-22405153 GCF_947461875.1 Haliaeetus albicilla | reverse complement strand
ACACACATTATATTCTATATACATATATACAATGTTCAGAATAAATTTCTTGGTTTTAGCACGAGCATCAGTAACTCAGGATCACTGGATAATCTAGTTGTAAGATGCTATGTAAGATGTGAGACATATGCATAGTACTTGAAAGGTGCTATAAAATATTATAACCATAATTACATAAATTATTTCTAACATACGAAGACCCGGTCAAATTAATTTTAGTGGGATTAGAGTTACTAATTTCCTTTAAACATTTAGGAGAATTAATGGGAAAGTTGATTCTGATAGCAATGGGGATCTCACAGCTTTGAGGGAGAGAAAGGGTGGAAATGAGGAATGAGGGAATGAAAGAATTTTATTTTTTTTCAATTTAACTACAGTGGTAATGTGTAAAAGTCTGAGAATTCTGGTTTTTTCATTCAGAGACCAATATTTTCAAATAAAGCGTTATGCTTCTAGCTATTGAGCTCAGTTTATTTGAGTCAAGATTTTGCCTGGTATGTTACCTGAAATGCATTCTAGGTTAAAAAAAAACCAACAAAACCAAACCAAAGTACATCCCCCTAATCCATTTGCAATTCAAATATAAAACTTCCAACGAAACTGCAGTGCACCAACCCAGAACAAACAACTCATCAAACCCCATAAATGTGGCATGATCCCAGTAATGAAAAATGAGCTTTGCAACAGCCTGTAATTAGCATGGGAATGACAGGCACATTCTAAACCTTTCCGAACATATGGGTAATTATTGAAGAGCTCTGACAGTAATGCATCAACAAGCCTATCCGTCTTACTGCAGTTCTACATTCTGGCTGCCTCTCCGTGGATCTTAACATGCCATTCAGTAATTTGGTGGAAACCTCATCACCCAAGAGAAATGATAGGGTTCCACCCATAATGAGAAGGAAAATTAAAAGCATTATCACATAAAAGGAGTGTTGACATTCCAGATAAGCACCCTAATACCTTTTATATTTCCAACCTGCAGTCTTTCCAACCTTATAGTTTGCTGGTGGGACTTTTCAAATTTATGCAATAACAGGTATTTGCCTATAATTCCGTAATAAGAAAGTGGAGGAGGGGAAAGAAAGAAGACCTGTACAAAATAGGTCAAAGGAAGGTGACTGGACTTCATCAAGAGCCTTACACTTGTAAACCTATTGCCCCAGAAGCATTCAGATCCCCAAGAGATGAAAATTATTATTAATACCTTGTATTATGATAGTATCTTGAGGCCTTCCCATGGGGAATGAAGAAACCTCATTGGCAAGTGCATTGCCCAGAAAGATAAATAATAAACAGAAAAAGCCAGTTTGGAAGCTCTGATTGAACGAAACAAATAACAGCTAGTAGAAAAGCACATCCACTATCACAACCTATTTAGAAAAGGAAAACTGGAGCACAGGAGGAGGAATAGTCATTGATCTATTTATTAATGGTTACAGAAATAATCTTATCCTGCCATCAACACTCAGATTTTTATTTATACAACAGCTAAGTAGGTTTTTTGCAATGGTGTTGGAAGACAGTGATGAAACTGGATAGTGGAACAAGAATCCCTAAGTCTAATTAATCAGGCTTTTCACACTAAAACCTCCTTTCTACAAACCATAAAGCTTGAAAATGGCTTGCAGTTTGACTTTCATTTTAGATATATAGAAATGGGGGTGGGGATGGAGGGGGAGTGAAAAGAGAAGGAGAAAGACTGGGGACAATATTCACCTTCACACTGAACCACTTCTCCTAGCCTAAGTTATATAGCAGAAGAAAAGACAGTAGTGAGCTGGCATCAATCATCCTTATGGATCTTTACTTTTTATTCATTGTTCTATTGATCTCTTTCAACATTATTTCATAGGTAGATTGCAATAAAAGTCATTTCTTATTATGTCTCCATTTTAACTCATAAAGCATATGACACAATAGTTTTTGAATGAAGGACAAGTTCCCTAAGGGAAAGAACAAAATCCTGGGTAAAAGCACCGATTTATTGATCTCTCCTTCAATAATAATGATTAAAATCTAACCAAGCACTATTGCCTTAATAAATTATTTAGCTCTCTTTCCCTCTTCCACACTCCAACTGGATGCACTCCAAAAAAAGAAAAGTTCAATCACAAAAATGCTGAAAATACTGTCTTCTTCATGCAGTGAGCCATGACAATGTTAAAAACAAGCTAAATAACAGCATCTTAACAGACAAGAAATACTCTGGCCCAAAGCCCAGCTGACCAGCAACTGGGGAAAGAAAACAACATATGTCCTGGAAAGGAGGGGAAGAGATTTTGTCAGTTCTTTCCATTTTCTAGGCAAATTTAAGGGCACTGTTTTCCCTACTCAGCCACGTTTTGTCTTGCAATGGTACAATGAGGACTGCCGCCATAACCATAACTCTCTCTTCTGTATGAGAATACATCCCCTGTGGGTTAAGCTGGAGGCTTATACTCATCTATCAGGAGTTTTCACTTCTCAAATCTCAGGAATGTTTCATTGTCAAGGCATTTTCTGCCTAGGACTTCTCCTGGGATATCCAGCCCTGAAGCAGAGATTTCCAGAACGGGACATGCTGTTCACAGAAATAAAGCTGGCAAAGGATAAAATTTGTTGGTTAACTTTAAAATCTTGTCCCTTCATTTTAATTTGTTAGAACTTCCATGTTGATGTTTCGTTCAAAGTTCCTGATAAGATTAACTTATATTGTATGTTCACAAAGAATGAAATAAATGCCACAGAAAGTAATTCTTTATATTCAATATGCTTATACACACTATACATCTGAATATTTCCTCCTTTTGAATAAAAACTTGATAAAATAGTAGGAAGACCACCATAAAATGGATAGTGGACAATCATGATGCATTAAAAAGAAATGTTTCATATAACCATTCTCAAATTAACCTCTATGCCACAGCTATAGTACATAATTATGCATCCAGATTGTTAGGGAAACACCTGTCTATCAAGATGACACTGGCTATGGGTAGGAGTGGATAGAGGTGTCAGTCATTTAAAATAAGATTAATGATTTAAACAATAAAGATCACACATTAACTTTCCAGAAAGGTCAAAAGAATCGTATAAGCAACCATTTTCTCTTGTGATTATAATTCATATAGTTTTCAATCAAGGACAACATTTAAAAGCATGCATGCCTAGTTTGATGTAACATGACAATGAATTTTTTTAATAAAAGTAGTTTTCTTTAAAAGAAGTTACCTAGCTTTATGGAAAGAATTAGCTGGGATATTTGACAGATTAAGCAGATGAGATGATATTTATACATAATACTATAAGAAAAGTTTGCTATTAGTCGTTTTTGGTGTATTGGGTTTGTGTCGCAAGGTTTTGGTAGTGGGGGGGCTACACGGGTGACCCCACACAGGGGGCTGTGAGACCCGCCGCTGGCCAAGGCTGAGCCCATCAGTGACAGTGGTAGTGCCTCTGGGAGAACAGAGTTAAGAAGGGGGGAAAAAATGTGCAGCAGCAGCCAGAAGAGAGGAGTGAGGATATGTGAGAGCCCCAGCCCTGCAGCCCCCCAGGTCAGTGCAGAAGGAGGGGAGGAGATGCTCCAGGCGCCGGAGCAGAGATTCCCCTGCAGCCCGTGGTGATGAAGACCCTGGTGAGGCAGGCTGTCCCCCTGCAGCCCAGGGAGCTCCACAGGGGAGCAGATCTCCACCTGCAGCCCTGGGAGGACTCCACACCGGTACAGGGAGATGCCCGAAGGAGGCCGGGACCCGTGGGAAGCCCACGCTGGAGCAGGCTCCTGGCAGGACCTGTGGCCCCATGGAGAGAGAGGAGCCCACGCTGGAGCAGGTTTTCTGGCAGGACATGTGACCCCACGGGGGACCCACACTGGAGCAGTCTGTGCCTGAAGGACTGCAGCCCGGGGAAGGGACCCACGCTGGAGCAGTTCATGGAGGACTGTCTCCCGTGGGAGGGACCCCATGCTGGAGCAGGGGACGAGTGAGGAGTCCTCTTCCCCCTGAGGAGGAAGGAGCAGCAGAGACAACGTGTGATGAACTGACCCCAACCCCCATTCCCCGTCGCCCTGTGCTGCTCAGTGGAGGAGGAAGGAGAGAAAATCAGGAGTGAAATTGAGCCCCGGAAGAAGGGAGGTGTGGGGGGAAGGTGTTTTAAGATTTGGTTTTATTTATCATTATCCTACCCTGATTTGATTGGTAATAAATTAAATTATTTTTTCCCCAGGTCAAGTCTGTTTTGCCCATGATGGTGTGAATTAGTGAATGATCTCTCCCTGTTCTTGTCTCCTCCCACAAGCCTTTCATTGTATTTTCTCTCCCCTGTTCAGCTGCGGAGGGGAGTGATAGAGTGGCTTTAGTGGGCACCAGCCAGGGTCAACCCACCATGGCTGGCAACTACTTTTTGTGATTTGAAATTAGTGCTATCAAATGCAAGCATAGTTTCACACTTCAAGCCCCAAACAAGTGCACAAGCAGAATCTACCTTTTAATTGTTTAAAATACTTAGAGCCTACTCCTTCAAGTCTGGTCTAAAAGAAATTAAAATTCATCTTAAAACATGAATACATGCAGTTTTAAATTCCTCCTTTTGAAACAGTCTCAACATCCTTATGATATTAAACTCAGCATGGCATAAATAACAATTCCCATCCCAAACCAAATTGTAACAGTGTTTTTTAATCTGTTGTGGTGGGTGCTAAAATAGCTTCACTTAGAAAAATAAGCACCAAATATATTCCAGGTATATGAATTTCAAAATTGGTAATACAATAAAACATTTAACTTTCTTTTCATATACACAGTGCTTTACAGTGTGAACATGTGCTCCAAGTGCAACTTTTCCTGACCTTTAGGTCTGTCTAAATTGATCTCAGTTTTAAACAGACACTTCTAAAAAACCACAAGCTGCCACAAAAGACAAGGCCAGCTCTAATTCAGTATAGCATATTTTTCTTTTAGCTGGAGACAGATACTAGATGACCAAACCAAACAGCCTACTTGCACACTATTTGTTTGCCCAAACACTTTCCAGCTAGCCTCATATAAATGCCACCCTTCATTGAAATAAAAAGTGCTACAAGTGATCCCAAGGTGCTCTCCAGCTGCACTTCTCCTGGTGGGGACTGCCAGGGAGAAGTAATAACTTTCTACATTTATAATCATAAAAACTGGAAAGAAAAAGAAAAAAAAAAAGGAAAAAAAAATTCTCAGTATAGTTGTTTCTTTCTTCAAATGCAAACCCCTTTGAATTTGCAGATGTTTTCCCATATTCCAACCAGGACCAAATGTCTTTGCAATGCTATTGTTACTGTTTTTTGGTGACAGTCTCTCTCATACTCAGAGTAGGAGGAAGAAAATATCTGACTGTCAGACACTACAGAAATCCTAACTAATCAGTGGGTAGATTATATATATCATATATTTTAAGACATATGAAATGCTTGCCTCTCCTGGAGCAAACAACAGCTTCAATATATGCTTCAAGAAAGGAGAAGGCTTAGCCGTCAGAGCAGTGAGGATCCATTTTTGCAGTAGTGAATGCGGGAAAAAATCCTCCGTTTATAACATGAAATTATTTTCATTTATGAATAGGAATATAGGGTGTGGTAGCCTGTGATAGCAGGGAACTGAATTTGCTGACTTGTAAGGTTTCTTCCCAAGAAACAGCAGCTCTGTTATTCGCTCCAGTATGTCTCTGTTGTGTATCACATAATTTTGCTGCAACTCAAAAAAGATTATTTATTATGAGTCATGGCATATTCAAAATTTTGCAAGCCCTGAATCAGTTAGACTGACACTCCACATTTCATTTAGCAAAGGATACCAACATATCCACATCCAGTTAAAAGTAACACTTAAATGAAGACTTTCCAGTACAAATTCAGAATGACAAATTTGTTGCGTAAATCCGCTATAGTGAAGATAGTAGCATTGCAAAGCTGGCTACTTCTACACCTAGTTTTATGTCTGTTATTCAGTATCACCTCATTCCCCAGGATGTTCTTTCAAAGCCAGTTCTAAAATGCATAAAACTGCATCTTAGATATTCTGAACACTGAAATACAAAACACAGCCATGGAGAGATACTGGCTGGGGGATTCCTCGGGGGGAGCGTGCAATTATCCAGAGTGAAAAGCTGGATAGGAAGATATTGATAGACCTAGACTATTGAATTTAGGAGTAACTGGGCAGGCAATGATATTGACTCTCAATAAAGTTTTCACTCAGGGCAGAGATTTAATCTGTGAGAAAACCAATCTTAATGTAAAGGCATATGATTTAGTTGGGTGCCCAACAGAAGACCTCAAGGAAGAAGAAATAAAGTGAACATCCTAAGCCTCACTGAACGAGCACAGATTCAAGGTTTGAGTCACTATCTGTTACTCTTTCTCTCTCAAACACACACCTTCTCAGTATTTGTGTCTTTCTGCCCGGCAGTCAGGCCATAGAATTGCAAATGGGACTCTGATTTCTACACACAATCTGGCACCTCGCAGTAAATATTTTATATTTTGCATCTATTTGTTTCTAAGAGAAAGGATTTAATAAACCAATATTTTAGAACTGAAATATGTATCAGGGTTTAGCACATTTTACCAGTAAAACTCAAATGCTTTTTAAGAGACACCGGTTATCCTATAATGGAAAAGAGAGTAAATCAAAGCAAAGTTCCTTGTCCTAGTTAATCCTGCAGGTTTGCAATAGTGCTAGGAATGGAGAGCAGACCTTCCAACCCAGCTCGGCAGTCATTTCTACCTCCCAGAATGAAAGGGCCAAGCTTCAGAAGAGTGTTTCCCCTAAAGCCACACAACTTTTTGCACACAAAAAAAATCACATTTGACAATACTGATAAAAATTGAAATTACAGATTTACGCAGCGCTTATGGCATTATAAAGTATTTTCAAAAATGAGTGTTCAATAAATGCTGGTTTTGGACAAGTAGAAAATCCTGTTGTTTTCACTTTGCCTGTATGGCATTGGTGTGCACTACCTAAGAGCAAATGGACAAGAAGCCATTATTAGAAGAGCACACTGTTCCTCTAGATTTTGAAAGGGAAGAGTTAAGTGCCCAGATGCTGAGTGGAGGCACGCCTAGTCAAAGAAAGAATGTCAAAGAAGGGGTTAAGTCCAAAATGCTATCTTTGTATTATACATCAGCTCTAAGGCAAAAAATAGAAGACATCCCTGAAGCAGCAAGTTAGTTTCTATGGATCGTGTCCTTAGGCACCCTGTCTTCTTCATTAACACTGAAGAGAATTTAGGCAACCTTGGAGACAAGTGTCTTTCTAGGATGCAACGAGACTTCAGTGCCTAGGTCTCTTTGTAAATCTCAGATAAAATGTTTGGCTCAATGTTACACAAGAAAGTTGAGGAGAAGCAAAGTCTTGAAACAAATGATGACGAATCATCATTTGAATGGATAGCTATGTATTGCCAAGCTGTTGGTCCAGCTCTTCTTTTTGCACAGATTATTTCAGAACATGGGCAATAGTCAATAAGGTTCCACAGTCAGCTGTTATAGAATATATAATCTGATTTTTTTCCTTACAATTTGGAAAGGAGAACTGAAAGTTTATTGGGAATCATTTTGGAAATTTCAGTGATTCATAAACTCCCAGTTGTAAGGAATCTGGATTTATTATGGAGATCTAGGTTGGTTCCTACCCAGAACAAAACCCTATTTAGTGTGCAGGAAAATTCAGCTTGAGACTTGGAACCCTTGTAAACTGTTTATTCAAAAATTATTTATTCACAAAGACATGTTGTATACCCATAAATGCCTACCAGAAAAAAAGCCTAATTCCAAAAAAGGAAAAAATAATTTTATGATAAAAAATTGCTTACATTTGAAAAGCATGATGAAAAAGATATCTTGCAGTAACTAAATATAGTAGGTTTCCAAGACAGCAGCTTGCCTTATGTTTTTCATGCTTTTCTTTTGTTTTATTTAACTGAAGTAGAACTTTATGAAATTAAATTCAATGGATACATAGAGAAGAATAACAGTATACACACAACCTCATCATCCAGAGACTTGTCTTCTCCTAGCTGTGTCATTCTAACAAATAGCTGTCTGGGATTGCAAGGAACCAAAGCAGTTCAGTGAAGAAATTTAATCTTTACTCAGTCGACTAAATTTGAAAAGAAGGTCTAGAAGACATCTTTGAAGTGTTTAAAATGACACAGAGAAGAATTGAAAGGGATCATCTTATCCACTTTTTGTAGTCTATTAAACAAGATAATTTGGTATGATTATTCATTGTAGTGGTAAATTTACTGTAAACTAGAGGAAATATTTACTGATATACCGAGAACTTGGTCCCCTTGGGGACTTTGCTATTTAGACTGGTCAGAAAAAAATGCTGCACACGGATTGAAAATGTGGGTAAGTGAAGAGGTGTGAACAAGATTTTTATATGTTATACATTCACTAGATGAAACTTCAGGCACAGACTGACTCCTAAGGGCTTCAGGAAGAGTCTCTTCTTTCATGAATCCTCCTACTCCTTTCTTCTCTTGCCTCATGTTCCTCAATGAGTCTTCACAGATAGATAAGAGCCAACTGCCACTGCCAAAAGCTGATACCCCAGTTGCAGTCATTTATAACATGAATCAGGTCTAGCTAGATGCAGTTCTGAATGTCTGAGGTACATGCAGTTGATTTGGGTATTTTTAAAACATGCTTCTGCCCTTGAGGTTCCAAATGCAGCAGAGTTGAACCACCTCAGGTTTGTTTGCACAGGAGAGGGCAGATATGCCTCTGAAAAGCTATTAAAACGTATGCCTCATGTATCCCCTTCCATGTCAAAGTCTCTGCTAAAGAAATGTTTTCAGAATATACTTCTAGCTCTTAACAGCAATTGGGCAGTAGAGACTCTCTGCCTTTCCTATATCAGAAAATATTACAAATGTTTAGCCACATTTGGAATTCCTGAGCACATAGAGGAGGTTTGAATGCAGCTCTGTTCAGGTATAGCAGGGAACGACTAGAAGAAAGAAGTAACTTTCAAGAGAAAATATAATTAGACTTGAATGGAAAATGGGAGTCCCACTTCAAAGAAAGTTTCTTCCTGGATTTCTTTTCAATCATTCACTCCATTACAGAGACCACCGTTATAAGCAAAGTCTCCCATTTCAAACTTCTTCCAAGAGAAATTTGCCACTTCAATGCTTTCCAAATCTAAAAAGTTCCAATGTTGTCTTCAAATATCATTTACCTGAAATTTTTGTTATTCTATTTTATGCAGTTACTAAAAATATATTAAAAAGCAAATTTTTAAAATAGAATCTTTTTATTTGCTCCTTTTTTTCCCCTTCATGTTTAGATTCATGGTGATTTTTAAGATGGAAACTGTGAAAATTCTCAAAGTATGAGAAAACTTTATCCTAACAATAGGTTAGGATAGTTCAGAGGAGTGATGACTCTCTTGAACAGTGCAGTTTTCCCCAGAGTTGTATTTACCCCCAACACACCATTTTTACTCACGATGCAATCCTAATTTTTTGGAACACATTTTCAATTGTATGTTCATACTGTATATTGATCCAGAGAAATGATCAGTTAGATGTATTGCTTTCCATTTATGCACATACATAACCTCTTTTCATATAATTGCAAATTAAATATTAACAGCATTTTTACCTTAGGGAGTCAACAGCATCACGCAAACAAATTTAAATCTTAGAAACTAATAGTGTGTTTAATAGAAATAATCAGTCTTTTTTAACACTAGCTATGACCTGCAATTTGCAATTCAGAACAATAATCTGTTCTTGTTTTGTGGGACAGTTCTTTATTGTTTAGAAACATTTGCCAGAATTATTTCTATTTTTACAAGGACTACTGAGAAAATAAGTAAAATAAAATGGAACTGTGCAGGTACAAATGGTGACACAACAGCCAAAGTCATGAAGAATAAAGCCTGTGGCATCTCTAAAAGACTAATTTAACTTGCCCATCCAGACGGAACTTTCCAAAGAAATTCTGTTCATGTTCCTTTTCTGTGTAAAGTTCATTTGAATGATAATTTAGTCATTGGCAAACCCAGTTCGTTTGCAATTCAGTATCTTAGGTTTGAGCCATGTCAGTTGGTTTCTCTGTGATTTGTGTATTGCAAGTAAAATTATGGCTTTTCCATCTGAACAGAAGTAGGAAGATTTAGGGACGTTTGTTTTCACACTGGAGAGATGGGGTGTTGGTTTGTTTGCTTTTCATATGTGTGAAAGATTTTATTATTTGAGCTGTGGTTATCCAAACAGAACTTCGGCATCGGTATTTGGCTATGCCCAATACTCCAGAGTAATGAGTGTGGAGGGTAGTTAACAGTGAGGCATCCCTGCATGGCAAGCCTTGAAATCTTTTGCTTGAATGCGTAATGCCAATCATTTATTTTCACTTTCTTCCAGCTGAGATCAGGATAGATAGCACAAAGTGAAATCAGAAGGTCAACTTCTGCTAGTCATAAGCCTGGAAGCAGCTCTCCCATCACAACACTGCAGGATATTATCTTAATCTTTAGCAATTAGTCATCAGATAATATACAGATAATTTGTATAATGTCTGTCACACTGTGACCCTTTTCTCAAAGAAAAAAAGCTCATATACTATCAGGTCTGGCTTCCTTAGCCCTTAGGAGTCTGGCTAGTTTCCATGTCCAACACAGAGGAACACTGAGACTATGCAAGAGTTCATTTTTTTCTAACATGGGGGTAAATTTACTTCACACTCCCTCCAGTATGCTCCACTCAGAAAATGTGAATTGTTTGGCTAATGTTGGCCGCCTTTATGTTTTCCCTTTTCAAGGCCCTAGAAATTATTGTGCTGCAGGCTCTAACTATTCTTACTGCATGGTCAGTGAGGTGCTTTTATCCCTCTCTTTTTACAGAGGAACATTAGAGTTTAGAGATTTTAATGAAAAATGACCAAACATATCAACCTTCTTGGGTTACCAACTGATATTTACATATTTATTTTTTGAGCAAATATAGCCTTTTTTGCAGCATGACTTCTCTTCAGAGAACTATTCCAACCACCTCTAGATGCAGCTGTGGGTACACCACCAACATAGACCCAGAATATCAGACTGGGTGTCTGGAAAAGGAAAACTCTTCTTGTAATAGCAAATTGTGATTGGTTTAAAAATTTTGTCAGTAACCCATGGAAAATTTGCTTCAGTTAGGAACAGAAACCGGCTCTTTAGACTGTAATCTCTCCTTCTACTCTTCTTTCCTTTGTCCACTATACGTCTTTTAACCTCTGGATGAATAAAGCTGGGATTTTGTAAAGAATAGGCTTGTCTGATCACCTCAGATCATCTACAGAGCAGACATAGCCGGTAAACCAAGCAGTGCTAGGACAGGGCAAAAGAAAGGGGAGAAATTATCTCATAATGCAAATACCCAATGGGTCTGAAAGGAGCACTCAGTTATACATCCAAGTTAAAAAGAATTACTAAATCCTCACATATCAGCTCTGTGCCTGTGAATTCTTCCCAGATGAGATGTAACATGACTGTTCTAAAACCTTTTTCATCACAGACTGGGCCAAACTGAATTATTTCACGTTTGTCAGGGGCTAACATCGTATGTGCAGACCATAGCAACAGGTAAGGAGATACATGGTAATCCATTAAGATGATTAGGACACCCTTACTTGAGCATGTGTCTCAGTTGGTTGCACAAGAAATCTTAAGTATTGCACATCTTTACTTTGGAGAGCTTGATGTTTTTCTGAATTGACAAAAAGTATATATATTGTATATACACACACTTATTCATTTTATTACTGCTGATCAAATGGCAACACTTATGAGAAGCAAAGCAAATCAAATGCAATTTGAGAACTCATCTATTTCCACTCGAACCAAATCAGCCTGTTGAGAATTGCAGTGATCGTATGGATGATTAGCATTGTGATTGTTGTATTTGTTTCTTTATGAGACTTTAATGTGTTACTTGTTTCTCCCTCTCTTCTTCTTCCCCTCTTGATATTTTAATATGAATTATTTAGTAAAAAATACTTCAGTGAATTTGTGAGAATAAATGAATAGTAAGCTATCTACCTACCTTGTCCCTTTTCTGTATTATTACCTATGACTGTATTTGTTAATACAGATTACTTCTCTGTGAAGGAGAATGACTGATGTTGCAGTAGCATCTGTAGACACTGAAAAGCTTTTAGTGCAGTGTAGAACATGGATCCAACTCCAGAGGAGCTTCTAGTGCAAAGTATAAAGCCATGGCATATCAATTAATTGTCTATGTCACACGAGATTCTCACCAGCAACATTTTTTATTTTTCTTTCAGAGCTTAAGGTGTTATAATTTCAGTAAGGAAGAATTTGGATGGCTTATCCTCTAGAGTCACTGCAAAAAACCTAGTTCATCATGTGAAAGTCTTCACTACCCCCAAATGTCCTTCCATAGTTGAAAAGTTAAGTGATTTTTCTTATTATTTTTGCAAACAAAGTTTAATTATAGGATGATAGCATGCAAGTGTACAACTTTCAGGAAAGTGTGAGAATATGAAAACAGATAGTTCTAGTGGAATTTGTTTCCAAGAACCAAAGGACTGATTTTGCACTGTGAAGCCCATTCTTCACTGCTGGTGTTCTGGAATATGATTGAAGCATAGGGATGTGTAAGTGAGGCAATAACACAAATGTTTACTAGGTCACGTATTTCTTTTTCATGCTGAATTAGCTTGTCTGGCTACTATTAATTTAATTTAGCAAAGGTTTTAAGTTTGAGCTCAACTACAAGACTGAATTCAGGTTCCATTTCACAGGTTTCCAGCATACTGTGTATTTAAATCTGTCTGTAGAAAGACAGGAAAAATATTCACCCTTGACTTTAAGCACATTCTTACATCTTATCAACTAAGATAAGGTTTGAAAGTAAGTTCATACTTTTTTAGTGTCAGTGATTCTCCTTTTCAGACAAAAACCTACTGAGAAGGAATAGATTGTAGAGACTTCGGGTTCTGGCCACTTCTGGATGCTCAGACATTTCAAATTTAAGTACTGAAATGCTTGTTCTTTGTTGAAAATTTGCCATGACTGTTTTAAAATTTGTGAAAGGACCTGAAGAACTTATGTCCACTCCCATCAACACAAGTAAATGACGCAGTTCCCACTGGATTTCAATTACTTTGCTCTATCTGGACAAGATTTTGAGCTGACAGGAAAATTTACAAAGTTAAAATTAATCTTTTTCTTCCCCCCCCTCCCCAGTCTTTTGAGTTTCATGACTCTTGCAATATTGAAAGAAGTCTGGAAGAAGCAAGCACCTTATGGTACGCGATATTTATGTCCCTTCAATACCAACACTTACAAACTAACTTTTGGTGGATAATATAAAAATATCAAAATGAAAAGTTTCTGTTGCATACTTAAAAAAAAAAAGTTTTTAATTTATGGCAGCAACAAAAACAATATAAAAGTAACAACATGAAGAAAAAAAGCCCACATTTTTCACACGTTCACATTGTATTTTAAAGATCTAACTGTTCTGTTGCATGATCAACTTCTGGCTATACAAAGACCACCAATAGTTCCACATGGCAACAGCAGCAGTAATAAAGCTGTATGGTTTTGTTTAGAAGATGTGGTGCTCCTTTCCAGGATCATACAGAAGAAAACAGAACTGACCAAATGCATAAATGATAAAAATCCCTCCCCCCTCCCCCCCCAAAAAAAGCAAAACCCCCAAACCCCAAAATAAAAGAAATGGCTCTTTGTCAAAGGCAAAGCAAGATACAGAGGTTGATTGAAGAATTAATTAATGAAAGTCTGAAAAGCAAATATAAATATAAACCAAGACTCCAAATTCAAACAGAGTTTGTATCCTAAAAGAGAGAAAAGACAGGTTTTGGCAGTTTACCTCTGTAGGAGTTGCCCATAGCTTACAGTCAAAGCAAGCAACATAAAAACCTGAGAGGAACTCAGCGGGTTAGAGCTATGCTACAGTCAGCCCTGCCAAACTCCATGCATGGCTCATTCAGCTCATTTTCACTTCCACAGATAAGCTCTGATGCTTCCAGTCACTACTTGAAATGTTCCTCTTTTTTTTTTTCACATGATCACATAAATAGTACTATTCACAAGAGTTCAGCTAAATAAACAAAACACTCACAGCACTGAAGCCTAAAACAGTTTTCATTGAGGATGCTGCTTCAGGGTGCTATAACACTTTGTGTATAGTAACAGTTTTGTAATGGTTTGAGAACTATTCTCTGTTCTGCTTTTGACCTTGAAAATTATTTTAACTCCTCGATATCTGCAGCTCCACACCATGTGTAGCTTTAATGGTGGTCATTCTTGGCCGAAAACATAAATGTGCCCCTCATTACAAGTCTTTCTCCTCTGTGTTTCCTTCCTGTTTGCATCACTGCTGTCTTTTTTCCCCCTGATTTTACCACTCTTCTTGGGGCCTCTAAATGTAATGGGTCTGACTGCAGTAAGAAAACTTGATGCATAAGTATATCAAAAGAGCTAATCACTGCATTTTCTGTAGCCATGCAATTTCATTGCCATGTTCCTTAATAGCTAGCTATACAGTATGATAAAAATTCAGTCCAATGAATTTCAGTGAAATGCCTTATAATGGGACCAATAATCATACAAACTCTAAGTACATACTATGTAGTATTTATCTGATTTTTACAGCAAGGAAACAGGAAAAAAGACTTAGAGAAGCCAGAAAAATTTAAAGGAGATTTTCATCTCATCAATTATGTAGAGATAAAATGTAAGTTCCCCTTCATAAAGAAAAAATCTGAACATAACAGACATCATTCTGTCATTCCATCCTACCTGCAGTAATTATTCTTAGAATGTTTTTTGACCATCATATCTTAGCTTATGCTAAATTTTTAAGGTGGAGATAGAATTGCTGTTTACGTTAAACTCAAAATATCAGAAAGCGCTCTTGTACTTCTCACTCCCACAACTACAGAAAGCTTTGATCCTGCAAGCTTTTCCTCATGTAAGTGCACAGAGCACTTCATCATGACCAAATATTGGACTAAGGCAGAAAGCAGGAGCCTCTTCAGTTTGACTGATGCAATAAATGTCCAGACTCACAGAAGGAGAGCTAAACCGATGCCAAAACCACCAGCAGTTACTGGTCTGCTGCCTTGTGGGATCCACTGGTAAGCTGAGCGAGGATGAACAAAGTCAAAATGCTTAAGAGATGACAGTCTCTGCTATGTGCTCTGCCATCTCTGGTTTTACAGTCATGAAGTTTCCCTTGGAGATAGGTGTATAAACCAGTCCTTCCTTACAGATCACATCTGGAAGGTAGGAACGTAGCCATTTTTCCTAAACTGGTAGTCAGCAAGTCACCTAGGTTGCATGTCTAATACATGTCTGTTAGCTGGATTATTCTAAAATAGTTCCTGCCATAGTCAGCCTCCACAGGGTTTTTTTTGTTTGTTTTGGAAGAAGTAAATCTTCCACGAGAGAAGAAAAAATAGAAGAATCCAGAAAATATTGGATATTTGTAGTTTTCTATTAAGTATTTACTGAATCTGAACTGACCTCTAGATCTCTTCTTTCCTATGTGCTTTAACTAAAAGGCTATAGAATTAGCTTACACTGCCAAGTTTCCTCTCTTCCTAGACGTGATTATTTACTGCTTATCCCAGGTAATGTTTTCCTTTGCAAGGAATGAGTGATCCAAATATCAGAATACTGGTTAAAGCACTTACCTGGCTGATGGCAGATACAAACACAAATACCTCAGGTGGCACTACAACTGGTTCTCCAGTGTCTCAGGTAAATTACCAATCTCTAGGACACTGGATGATGGATAGGAGAAAGGCTCTGCTTGTGGTTTACCAGGGTTCAATCCAGAAGACGCACCATGATGCCAGGTTGTTTGCATCCTCCAGGTACAACAGCTGAAGAAACATCTACTGTATGAATGCCCAGACAACACCAAATAGACTTCTCTGGTGTAAGCATTAGATATCTCAGGGCATGCCCCAAACAAGCCTGTAAATAGCCAAGGAGACTGACTGGTAAAGGTGTATCTCCCTGGACATACTACCTGCTTCCAGTTTTAGAGTATGGGAGAGGGAAGGGACCAAAATTTTGACTTTGTCATCCATAGGTACAGGTAGGCAAGGTGCTGTCATTTTTCATCTTGTGGAGCTAACAAACTTTAGTTATGAAGCTAATAGCACAGTCTGAGCACCAAGGTGCTATATGTATATAAAACTATATATAAAACTACATATGAAACTGTATGATTCCATGGCTATATGAGGAGTTTCAATAATTTTCCTATAGCTGCTCACAGCAGTAAGACCGAAAGCCCTGAACTCATTTTCAAACCCATTCCCTATCTTTCCCAAAACAACTTGAGTTAAGTTACAAAAGGCTGGACACACATTCACCTTGAAACGTAGATCACAGCTATCAAATATAATGGGAAGATTCCTATTGATTTCAACAATTCACTTGGGACTTCAAGGTTCTTTGAGCAGTTCTACCTCTAATATATTCATAACAGTAACTTCAAAAGAGTCTTAATCATGATTATCAATTTTTCTTGAAGAAAAACCAAGAGCCTGCATGAACTACAAGATAAACCTTCTTGGAGCTGTATTATCTTTTGGTTATTATCATTGATTTGAATCAGACAGCAACTGAGACATTTACATTTCCCAATCACTGATATGTTCCATTCACTTGAAAAGGAAAAAGTTGTGTTTACTTTAAAAAAAAAAAAGAAAGAAAGAAAGAAAGAATTACTAGCATTAATTGTCACAGCTTTGATGCTGGGCTTATATCACAGATTCTTTAATAATTTGAATTAGAGGAGGGACAGCAGTAAGTATGGCTTCTAACTCTAATGACAAATAATAATGTGCTTCCTCTTAGCTCAATTAATATGAATAAGCATTTAAAGGATTACTAAAGTGTCTTTTTGAAATCATTACCCTGATTAGCATACCATTAGTTCACACACAACTTGAAAAATAAAATAAGCATAAATGCTTGGTCAAAAGAAAAGCCTACATTTCTGCATAATAATGAAAGAAATAAGCAACAGCTGCAGCAGTCAGGTTTATTTGCTAGATGCATAGATTATAAAACTTACATGACCTTAGCTACTTTGTCTGCAATAGTCTTGTAGTCTTTTGTCATGCTAAAATTTTCACTCAGAAAATCCTTATGCATATCAGAAATGAAATTTTACAGTTTTTAAGCCTGCAGATCTGTTTGGGTGAAAAATCTTGGAGATTGTGATGGTCTTTTTGTTACTTAAGGTGGACAATACTTAGTGTAATATGGCACTGATCTCTGGCTGAAAGCTACAGGTACTCTTATTATAGAGGTCAAAGATTGTTTTGTATAAAAATCAAATTTCAGTGGTTAAATGTGTGCTAGAAAGAAGGTGAAATGAATGGTTGTGGAGTTAAAATTAATATCATCAAAATGTAGCCCAGTTGGTTGCAAAAAGGTAGCCCAGTTGGTTTCCCTTCTTCAGAAAGCTGAAAATGGCTCATGTGATTTGTTTATTATCTTTCCCAGAACTAAATGCCTGCTTTTCAGTAATGTATGTTTTATTGTGCATTTAAATAGACAGACTCTATGAACCACTAGAGATTGGTTCAGGGTTTGTTGAACAGAGCATAGTTGTTAAACAATGTTTTGAATAGGAACTTGAATTTATTTCTTTGAAATACACCTTCTGCTCTTGGTAAAATTTGAAGCCTATTTTCCTCCTTCTGACTAACTAATTATCCTTTTCTAATTTTGTCAACAAATCAACCTGATAACAGGCTCAGCCATTTGCCAAACCAAGGATGTGGTTCAACAAAGCCTCTTAAATAGTGCTCAGCTTGGAACATGTGAATAATAAGGATCTTAAGTGTTGTTTTATGAGAAAATAAATTCACTACATAAGAACGAGAGCATGAAATTTTGCATGAAAGCAGAGAAGGTTGAATTTTATCTCTCAGAGGAAGTAAACAGCATGTGCCTAATATATAAACAGGGTCAGTCTCATGTTTTCTTTTGATGAAACTAGAGGAAGTAATGACAAGAGAAACAGTCAAATATGTCCTTTGCGTTGTTTTTGCTGAATTATGAAAGTACTGATGTGCTAACAGAGCCTGTTCTCAGGACCTTTGCTTCCAGTTAGTGTGAATTATTTTGCAGAACCACGTGGGCTGGGAGAGATCCTCAGAGGTCATCTAATTCAAATTCATGCCCAAAGTGAGTCCATTTAGAGTTGCTCAGGACCTTGTCCGCTATAATTCAGGATATCTTCAAGGAAGGATATGCCATTGCCTTAGCCATATGAGCTAATATTTTAGGGTCTGAAGGGTGGGATTTACTTCATCTCACATACATGTGAGCTGGTTAATGGGAATCTATCACCGGTACAGAAGATTAATAACTCTAGCATTTTATTCTTCTAATTTTAAGAACAAAAATCTGCAGTTCATCAGATGAATCATGCTCTGCATTTGCCCTCCCTTCACTGACCATAAAGCCATCCCAGGTTACTGGTTCAGGATTGGTTATACTGTAAAAATCTAAATTCAGGTACGATGCATCTTATGCAAATAGAAGTAAATAAAAATAAGTAACTCTATTTTTTTCTAAGAATGCAAAAGTATAGTTTTAAGAAAAATCACCTTGCTGAAATTACCATCAATTACTAAGCCTGGAGGAAACATTTTCACTGATGCTTTGATTAAAGAGTCATGGTAATTCCCAGCTGCTTTAAAAAACATAAAGCTGACAATGATGTTGTGTTGATACTGAATTAATCACATAAACTCATATAAAATGATCATGGAGGAGATCCAATCATGTTTGATCACCTAGTCGCTGCAGGTTTCACTTTTGTTACCTGTTTCTCAGTACCTTGACTGCTGCAGTTTACCGACACGTTGACCACCTGGGTTTCCATCACTTTCCTTAGGAAATATGATTGGGAAGTTTTTCTTTTGAACAAAGCTCCTCTCTCTTTTTTTCCAACTACAGCCCTCATATAAAAATCTCTTTTTTTGCCTGTTCATAAATGTCAAAATAACATCTGGTAAGGTGATGGTAAAAATAATGGTAAATATCCTTCTCCTGAGGGCTGATACATCTTCGTTCACAGTTAATGATGAAAATCCCATTGACCTCCATCATCAAAATTAAATGTTTAGTCATAAATTAGCCTTTTAATTACTCCTCATTATTCAGTCATATCAGCCCCTTAATCATGAACAGTTTCCAGCCCCTTCTATGAACAGCTGCCAACTTGATTAAGGGCATTTTTTTTGTTGTTTGGTTCCCTCGCTGGTTATTGACAGGAACAGTCTATACACAGCATTTCAGATGCAAACTACTACCCAGAGAAACCCAAAGAAACCTGATCAAGGATGTGACAACTCTGTATACACAGCTTTCAATCATGGTTTCTGTAGTGTCACACTACAAGCTACCGCTCAATCTAATTTACTGCTCACGCCTTTTGGTCTCCCTTGGCAGTACTGTGACATCTAGGTTTCTTTTTGTCTCTTATGTACCTTAGGGGTTTTTTTGACAGACCTATTATTATCTGTTTTTCCAAACTAAAGACACCAATTTAAAAGACAGCTAAGGAGTTGCACACGTGAGCACAGATCTCACCTCTCAGCATGAACTTCAAGCAAATGCCACCACAGTGTTCACATATGCTGATTAAAGTTTCAAAAAATTTGTCATGATTCAGCCTTTCTGGCCACTTTTAGGGCTCGGCTAAATTGCATTTAGGATTCTGTCATGTATTTGCAAGAAAGGCACATGCCCAATTTATTATTTTTATTCACTTATTTTTTGCCGTGGTGTTACCACATTGCCTGCCCAGGGTTCAGATGATTTAAGTTAGAAATACAAGCCAGAATTATACCTGGAGACTTAGGAGCCTGCTTAAGCTCTTTTTTCCTCACTGGCACACATTCTCTTTCTCATGGTCTGACAGCATTTTTTAATTCATGTCATATTTTATTTTATTAGCTTGTTGGAAAAGAAGTCAATTCTAATTTAGTGGAATTTTCCCCTTTTCATTCTGCATTGGTGGCCCACTGTCCTTCCCATCCCATTCTTCAAAATATCAATGAACGTGTCCTTATACCAGTAAAAATGGCACTGTTCTCATGTTAAGAACTTTTATCCCAAACATAAAGACTCATGTCTCCCCGAAATGGCAGTACCTTACCCATAAACAGTGAACCTACACAACAGGTCAGTGCAGCAATTTAAGAATATCACAACTAATTGATACCACGGGTGAAATTTAGATCAGCAAAATGTAATTATCTGAAGTTCTTCCAGGACACCGGGGTTATCTCCTGCTCTTACAAAGGCTGGCATGGGATCATTAGTGCCCACGTGTAGTCAGAACCTCATTTTCCATCTCATCTGAAAGACATCACCTCCAGCAGTACAATAGCCAACACGCATGCTGGGGCACAAATTGAGAGACAGTCTACTAATGGAAATGTTGACAGTACCTCTCACAGCACCTTGCTGTTTGTTGGGTGCCTCTTCCAGCATGACCCTGATTATGTGGCTGCAGGTAAATAATTTATGTTCTGTATTGGATTTCTGGGCCCGTGCCTGCAGCAGCTTCTGACTGTTCTCTTAAAATGGCACCTCTTCCTTAAACCCGTTCCCTCTGCTTTGTGAGTTGTCTGTCCTGCACTGAAGGAAAATAGGAATCTGATCATTTAAAGAACCTTAAATGAACTCCTGCCATGTAAAGACATTTTATAAATTATTCTGCAGTCATAAAAATACAGCCCAAATTGCATGGACTTGCTAGAACATAATCATTCATTTCAGAGCTGTCTTTACTCAATCCATATTCCCACTCTTCCAGTAGAATCCACATCGACTGGTAATCAAGTAGCTAAACATAAAAATTAAGGCTAGATTTTTCAGTCATCATAGCCCTGTGAATTCCTTGTATCAGGCTGTGACAACCAGCTACCCAATTACTTGACAAGTCACGTATTCCGCAGTGGAGTGTTTAATTAGAGTTATTCAAGCTATTAGTTATTTGCACTGGTAGAGAAAGAGGAAGATTAAAAAAACAACAAAAATGTCCATGCAATCCCCAAGGCAGGTTGAAAGGGTTGGATGAAGCACACATTTTTCCTTACACACTCCTGTGCTCCTGTGAATTTGATGCAGTTGTCAAACAATGTCACTTTGACACACGGTAGCACCAGATAATCAGATTACAATGAAAAACAATAAAAAGGGAATTGAGCTGGGTCATTCTTGACCCACTGTCATTCACCCTGGAGATCTTTCAAAGGTATCTGATGACAGTGCAGCCCCAGGGCAATGTCCTTGAATAACTCAGCAGTTGCATCAAATAAAAGTCAGCTTTGCTTTCCTTCCATTGTGGTATTTTCCATGCAAATCTCGTGTCTGCTGTACATTTGTCCTTCTTTGCCACTTACCATTTTTTAGCCTTAAAGAGGAGGAAACTATAGATGTGAAAGTGTAAAAAATATTCTCGTCACTAGGAAAGTGCAAGAGGGTTTCATTTGCC
This sequence comes from Haliaeetus albicilla, assembly GCF_947461875.1. NCBI lineage: Eukaryota > Metazoa > Chordata > Aves > Accipitriformes > Accipitridae > Haliaeetus > Haliaeetus albicilla. Next base: position 22,383,619 of record NC_091502.1, on the reverse strand, counting down.
TTAATAACTGGCTATCAGTCCTTAGGTTATTGGATAAAATTCAAGATACCTTTGCTAGCTCTGGTCTTGACCAGGGATGTGTTTTTCTTTCAGCAGTACAAAGAATCACTACCTCATTGGGTATGCAACCAAGGTGGGATATTTTGCATTTTTTCTTAAGAAGTGAACTTGGGTTCTTTTTAGGGTATCAGTCTAAATCTCATTCCAAACCTGGAATTTTTCAAGTAGTTTTGCTTGGAGCCCCACACTTCCCACATTTAACACGTCTGAAAACCAATGTCCAACTACGTACACAAAAGCCCACTCTGCTCCTACCTTCAGCTGCCTATGTGAAAGTCATTCTTATATCTGAGATTTTTGTATAGTCAAGCACCTAACTCTCCATCCATAAAGCCACAGGCATGTTGAAACCACTGCTACTGTACATGTCCAGAAAACCAAAATTATTTATCCAAGCAGCATTGAGGCTGGGTCTTTGGGGTAATGCCCTTATTGCACAGTGGTTTCTTCTGTCTCACGCCTGAGTGTCTCAAAACTGCCTGTTTTAACCTCAGGTTAAAATTGCCTAAAGCAATTTGGGATGATCCTTGGATTTCCAGTATAGTCAACATCTTGTAAAAAAGGCTAAACTTACAAAGCTTTGAAAGATCTAGGATCATAAGACTGAAAGAAAAGATTAAAAAAAAAAAAAAAGAAAGAACAGGTACTCATGTACTGTACTCCCCAGGTGACACTGAATTGTTCTCTCCAGTCTATGATCTTAAGACTTTCTTTTTCTAGTTTGAACTACTTAAATCAACAGTGCTCTCCCCCACCCTATTACATTTCATTAATGAAAAATGAGAATTTTTCTTTTTTTCATTCTTCCTGCCACCAGTGTTTCCTCTTTTCTCCGTCACCTTAACCTTCATTACAATTCTTTTTGTCACTTTAACATTCTTTCTTCTAGGTGGCCTGTAAGGCATGCCAGGTGTCCCACCACCTCTTCTCTTGTTTCTAAACACTTTTTATTCCATTCATACAGATGCTCACAGTTGATTCCATAACCATTGTCTCTGCTTTCTGTGACAAGAGTTTCTTGACCATGACTCCATTAATAACACATAATATGTCCCCACATAGGCACTTAACCCCTAGCTATGTCACTAGAAAGTATATAAAAAGCATAGAACTAAACCTCTGTGTCTTGCTAATCATGTGGTTGAATAAAGAGAAGCTGAGTGGTTGTCGCATCAAAGCCTCACTTCCTATGTTTACAGATAGGCATGTCCAATTTTTGTAGGTGTTACAGCTGAATGATAGTTTTCAAAGTAAAATAGCTTTTGGAAAAAAGCTTTATTTCTTACTTCAATACTTTAGTAAGTTTTTTTTCTCTAATAAATTATGTTTGTTTGCTTCTTAATCATTCTTCTAGATCCTTCTGTCAAGTACAGAGCTTATGCTTTGCTAGCAAGGATTGCTTCCTAGTCCCTGCTGTCTCCTACCGAATTCTCTTGTGCACTTCAGAAAGGCAGCTCTTCCATGCATAGAATACCTGGGAGATGCTTCAGGTGAGCCTTTTCTATTTAAAGATTACTGAGGGAAAAATGTTGGATACACCAGGAGGGATTTAGTAGCCTCTGGGGAGCCCTAATAGCATTTTAATTCTTGTTCAAATTGAAATCCAATAAAATTTTTCAGGAGTTACGTATTTGGTCAAGCCTCACAAATTTCTAATTTTCCCTTTCTTAGCTTATTTAATGAGGATATCTGTATACATAACCAATGACTAACTTTCAGTTGGATTAACAATACCACACAAACTGTACATCACTAGAGACTGACTCTCCTTCATGGAGAGGTATCAGTCATATCGGGACACAACCGGGCCTTGCCTATGAAGTTGTGCCCTACGCTCAGCGTGCAGCCTAACAAAGGGAGAGCTTCTGGCCAACATTAGATCCTTCCAGAGGCACTTATAAAAGTTGGTACTGAATGGGAGGGGGTCTAGGCAGAGGGTCCTTGACAGGCTTGAGGAGTGGGCCCATGCGAACCTCATGAAGTTCAACAAAGCCAAGTGCAAGGTCCTGCACCTGGGTTAGGGGAGTCCCCAATATCAATACAGACTGGGGATGAATGGATCAAGAGCAGCCCTGTGGAGAATGACTTGGAGACACTGGGAGATGAAAAATTGAACATCAGCCGGCAATGTGCTTTTGCAGCCCAGCAAGCCAATTGTATCCTGGGCTGCATCAAAAGAAGTGTGGCCAGCAGGTCAAGGGAGGGGATTCTACCCTTCTACTCTGCTCTCGTGAGACTCCACCTGGAGTACTGCATCCAGTTCTGAGGTCCCCAGTACAAGAAGACATGGACCTGTGAGAGCAGGTCCAGAAGAGGGCCATGAAATGATCAGAGGACTGGAACACCTCTCCTATGAGGAAAGGCTGAGAGAGTTGGGGTTGTCCAGCCTGGAGAAGAGAAGGCTCCGGGGAGACCTTTTTGTGGCCTGTCAGTATATAAAGGGGGCTTATAAGGCAGATGGAGAGAAACTTTTTACCAAGGCCTGTAGTGACAGGATAAGGGGCACCAGTTTTAAACTGGAAGAGTGTAGGTTTAGATTGGACATAGGGAAGACATCTTTTATGGTGAGGGTAGTGAGGCACTGGAACAGGTTGCCCAGAGAAATTGTCGTGCACCATCACTGGAACTTTTCAAGGTCAGATTGGATGGGGCTTTGAAAAACCTGATCTAGTTGAAGATGTCCCTGCCCATAGAGGGTGGTTGGACTAGATGATCTTTAAAGGACCCTTCCAACTCAAATCATTCCCTTATTCTATGATTCTATGACTAGTCTCACTACTCTAACTAGTCTAAAGGCTTCTGCAGTTGATAAGATATATGCATTTTCACATGTAGTCACCAGTCACATGCTATAACTCGTTTCTGCTGCAGTGTTTGGTTGTTCTCCTCAGAACTTCTCCATCCTAGCCCTAGTTACCAAATACCTTTGTGCATTTGTGCTTCTTCAGCAATTTTCCACTGCCCACCTTAAAGAGCTCGAATTACCTCTTTTATCTTCTCCTGTTATTGGCACTTAACGTGCTGTTACACAGAGGAGGTTTGAATGCAATTCATTTTCTATTCCTATTCATCCGCAAGTCACATAATTCTTTTCAGTCATCTTTTAAAGTGTTTTTTCTTGTTATCCTCTGCCACATGAACATCAGTCCTAGTACTTGCACACCTGAAAACAACTAGTGCTTTATGAGAACTGTTATAATGAAAAAGGGAAGTAATTTCACATTTTGTGGTGCTTTAACATCTTATCTCCTTTCTCGCATAAATTGGTTCAGGAAAAATTCAAAATAAATGAATGCATAAAACTATTCACACATTCAAAAGGGAATTCAGGAAAGTTTAAAGTGAAATAAATCCCCTGTGGCAGAATTATATGTTGGTTGACCTAATAGATTCTAGTGTTTCCTTGGAAGCTTTTATGTTTTATTATGCAAATCTACAGGAACATGAATTGTTGACCAAATACTCTTTTGAAGCTGCTATCAAGTCAATGAGTACTTAGGAACTCTTCACCATGCAGATGATTGACGAAGCAGACCGTAAGAGCTTGTTTGGAACACTATTGTCTATTATGCCAAGGGATCTTGGTGCTCATACATGCATAAGTTATCTTTCTAATTTGCTCATAAATTCGTATGCTATCTTTTCTCAGAAATTTGTTTTTCTTTTCAATACTCTAATAACTCTATCCACTTTCATTTGTTTCTTGTAAACTGTCAACAGAGGAGTGGCTTGATAAACTCCATTTAAACAAAAACACTCTCAGAACTAATGACAACTCACTTTTTTCACAGCAAAATCAAGAAGTTTCAAAGTACGTACTCCAAGAGGCCCGGAGATGATTAGATGATAAGTGTTATAATTCAACATCAAAAATTATCCAAGTATACTGCCAATGTATTCAGCATGCTAAGTCAGAAGTGTCAAAGGCATTCCTTCTTTCTCATATAGCATCCTGAAAGGTTAATGTCCATTTGCTCTTTGCTGCAAACAGTGTAACATGTTAAGAAGAGGACCTTGCCATCGGACTGTGACTGTGCAGCAAAGAGCTGTCTGCTTTCTCTCAGCTGCTTCCCTCTGGGCCAGATGGAAGGACTGAAGAGAGAAAACGTCCTCCTCTTTGTAAAGGCCTGTGCTGGTTTTGGCTGGGATAGAGTTAATTTTCTTCACAGTAGCTAGTATGGGGCTATAGTTTGGATCTGTGATCGAAACAGTGCTGATAATACCGAGATGTTTTCGTTCCTGCTGAGCAGGGCTTACCCAGAGCCAAGGGCTTTTCTGCTTCTCCCCCCGCCCCACCAGCGAGGAGGCTGGGGGGGCACAAGGAGTTGGGGGGGACACAGCCGGGACAGCCGACCCCAACTGACCCAAGGGATATCCCAGACCGTAGGACGTCATGGTCGGCAGATAAAGCTGGGGAAGAAGAAGGAAGGGGGGACGTTGGGAGTGATGGCGTTTGTCTTCCCCAGTCCCCGTTAGGCGTGATGGAGCCCTGCTGTCCTGGGGATGGCTGAACTCCTGCCTGCCCATGGGGAGTGGGGAATGGATTCCTGGTCTTGCTTTGCTTGTGTGCATGGCTTTTGCTTTCCCTATTAAACTGTCTTTATCTCAGCCCACGAGTTGTCTCACTTTTACGCTTCCAATTCTCTCCCCCATCCCAGCGTGAGGGAGATGAGTGAGCGGCTGTGTGGGGCTTGGTTGCCGGCTGGGGTTAAACCATGACAAGGGAACAGGAAATGTCCAGCTGAGGGAGGATCACTGGAAGGTAGAGTTTGGGAAAATATAGTGAGGAGGCAGGTGATAGTAAAAACAGAGATCAGAAGTTCATGACAGAACTAGGCTTCAGGTGAGCTAAGAAATAAAAGGTTCTTCTTAGGTGGCAGAGGGAATTGCTAAGAATTTATTGCAAGAGTTTGAGCCCCAGAAATCTGTTGGTTCGAGAACAAGCCTGAAGAGAGGAATCCACTTTTCATTATTTGTGCATAGGCACAAATTGAAATACAAGAAACTGTTCAAACATACAAAACCCCTTTTATTTTTATTGTAAGGGTGATTGACAGTTGGAACAGATTTCCCAGAAAGGTGGTGGGGTCTCCATCCTCGGAGACAAACAAAGCCTGACTGCACATGGGCCTGGGCAACCTGCTCTAGTTGAGTGTGTTTTGAGCATGGGTTTGGGCTGGATGATGTCCAGAGATGTTGTCCACCCTCAACAGTTCTGAGGCAAAATGATTTGCCTTGAGTATTAATCTGTCCCTGTCCTATTTGCTCTATATGTCAAGGATTTGTGGCTAGTTTGTGTTCCACTAAGATTTAGTTTTAGAGATTCACAGCCCTCTTGGGAACAGTTATGCTAATTTATGAATATCTTATACTATTGTTTAGGATATTTTTGTTAAATTCTGTTTCAGGGTTATGAGGATCTCTTTTAAATCTCTGCTTTCTAATTTAAAACATTTTTTGTACAGTGCAGCTGTATATTCTAGGACTGTAATACGAAACAGCAACAGAACCTCAAATGCATCAATATTATCTGTCACCTATAATTAGCTACCACAGGGAGCTAACAGCATTATCATTACTCTGATTAATAAACTATGCTTTCCTACCTGAGCCACAATGTCCATTTGCTAATGCCAGTGCTGCTAATCTGTGACGGCCACCCTAGTGTTCTTTCAATATCTATTGTAATAAGGCTCTCCACCGAAGCCTGCTGTGATTGTTGACATGCATTATAATGCCAGCTTAATTACTAAACTACTAAAATGTACATGTTCATGTACGCTTACAGCTCTGAAGTGCTTCCTTTAGGTAACTGATAGCAACATAAACCAAATACGTAGTATGCGCTACCGAGAGAAAGGGAGGAGGAAATCTGAAGTTTTCTTTTCAGTCACTTTCTGGCATTTGATGGGGTGGTACTTCACACTATGAACTCTAATTTTGGAGTAGATGAGACATTTTTTCAAGATAAATCAATGCTTCACTTAGGAATTGCTGTTACAAGTCCCCTTCTTTCTCCTCCATTTCCACATTTCAGTGATAAATATATCAACTGGCAAATGCAGATAGGCAAGACAGTTGTTATCTGTCATTCATAATATTATCATTAATACATTTGAAACAAAACAAAGGGCACTTTAGAGGTAATGACAGGGTATTCACAGATGCCCAGGAGTTCAACTTTGATCAAGATAATTAACCAAAGACAAGTAAAATGCTTACTGTTCTATGCAGCTCATATTTTTCTAGCAGTATCATGCTATTAATGTGCTACTGGGAGGTGCAGAGTGACAGATTATTCCGAAGAGGATGGGTACATTGACTTGCACCTTAACCCTGATGGGGGTTTCTAATACTCTTTTGCCTCAGAAATGTACTTCTTGTACAGATTTATAACTTTCAGGTTGAAAATACATAGACAGTTATATGTAAAGAGGTAGAAAAACATGACATTTCTCTGAAAAAAAAAAAGTTGAGAATTTAATCATATGTTGTAAATTAAGACCTTGCGTGGAGGTGTATTAAATGAGCAAGCTTCTTAATGGATGCACTACAACTGTCAGCAACAAAGCTAACAAGTGCTGTATGTTCTTCAACAACATATTACAATTCAGAGTATGAAACAAAACCAGTTAAGACATTAAAAAGAGTTTTGCTGAATGCCTGATGTTGTGGATTTGGCATAATAAATTTTTCCCTACACTTTGGCTTCAGTAGTGAATTGTTCAGTTTCAATCTTTATTTTACATATCCAGCAAATTAGCTGAAGAGAAGAGAAAATACCTGTAAGGGACCTTGCAGAGAATTTATCTAAATTCTACTCCACATATTTTTGTTGTTTTATTTTGACAGAATGACTATCATCTTTCCTTTTCCATTCAGAAAATGAAAACTATATGTGTAATTCATCAAACTTTCAGCTGAGTACTTAATAATTCTGTCAGTGATTTCCTTGTTTACTAGATCCTCTCAGATGCTATCAACTTTGCCTGCTTTAACTTTCCTCCCTTTTCCCCTCCTAACACAACACAAAGAGTAATTTAGCTTATTTCATCTAATCATTTTCAGTCATTTACTCACGAGCAGTCCTTAATTGCAATTGGAGTAGCAGTCCCATAAAACTGTGAATGCTATTACTTATAAACATTTTCTCATAATTACACTATCACTATTTGGAAACTCCTTTTGTGTTAGACGAATTTCAAAATTTAAGTGCAGTATTAAGTGCTGAATCTCAAACTGTATAAACTCAGCAAAGCTAGGTTTAGTAAAGTTAACTAAAAAAAATATAATGGCAGACTGAACATAAATTTGGCTTTACACCTTTACAATTAAATTCCCATTTGCTTCACTGGAAATTCTGACGAATCACACTAATGCTGAAGAACCACCATCTAACATCCAACAGTTTATAGTTATGCACAGACAACTAAACCCAGAGGTTAAAAAAACCACACAATAAATTGCTTTCTTCACCTCTGAATGCTCAAATGCTGAAAAGCATTAGTCAAGTATGTTTCTTAATAAGGTATTAATAAATCTGAACACTGTCAAAACATTAAAAAATGAGATCTGTTTTCTTTCTTCTAAATAACTCTCTTATTCTAAGAAAAGAAACTGAACCTTAGGCAATCATTTCATTATGGGTTTTATAAAAACAAATACATCTTGATTACTTTGAAACAACAACCTAAGTCATGTGGTACTGCAATTTATACCTTCAGAGAGTACCATCTGGTGTTAAAAATCCAATACTGCAAAAACTGACACCACTTTCATCTGGTTAAATGGCTTCAGGATTTGTGAGGTTTTATTCTGATTAAACTTTTCTCCTTTTTTCTGGGCTAGTGATGAGGACAACTTCTTTCTGTCTGTTGCAAGGAAAATGATTTCATGGAGAAAGTAATATATATGCACATAGTGCTGGTGTAAGAGCCTGGAAGAGTCTGATTAAAAGCAGGAAAAGATGTATCAACGTAAGTCCATTTCTGGAATAGTCAAGAATAGTTAGGGAGATGCTATTTCAAAGTTTTTAGGGTTTGGTTGTTTTTTTATTTTTTAATGATCCAACAGGAATAGAAATTGTTATTTCAAATTATAGTTGTTACCACAGTTGTTACACTTTGTTGAACTTAACATGGTTTTTGGTTACAGGAGTGCTGCCAACTCCATTGATTAGGAGCATCCCAGGCTTCTTTGGCAGGTACAGGTGGTTAACAGAATTTGGCTGTTCACAGCATGAACCCCACAACTCTACAGACCTAACCTGACGGCTGCTCTACTTCCACATTGTTGGGAGAAATCACACCGAGAAAAGTTACTGAATGTTGTGTTCAGAACATGCAGTGCAGGGTTGTGCTCACATGCTTCCAAGTGATGATATTTTTTGTTTCTAAAATGGGTCCATGTTATCAGGCTTGATAAGTCTGAGTAGGACAGCTTGCTACATGCTGTGCTCTCCAAGAGTAGCCCCCCTGTAAAGTTTATCTGCACCCTTCATTTAGTTGTACTGAAGGAAACTGAGCGACATCAGTGCACGTCTGCATAAATGTAATAATTAGGCTTACAGTCACAGTTTGGCAGTTTAGGACAGGTTTCCGCTCAGCAAAAAGGGTCCTTTTGCTCTTTGAAAATACTTTATCAACCACTAAGATAGGTTGGTAGCTCTGTCCTGTCCACTCAGGAGTTTTGAGACTAACATTGCTCTTGCTCCTAACAGAACATGTATACATGGATGACTCTCATCTCACTAACTATGCGTACTTGCCTACTATTTTTCTTCTGTTAGATAATAAGGACACCTAAGGCACAGTGCATATAAGTAAATTACATTTTTCTGCTGAGAATGAAAGGTACCTAGGACTTCAGCTCAGGTAGAGATGTCTGCAACATCTATATTTACTACACGTGTTGTCACTGAATTGTTAGGCTCCCAGTTTTTCTTCTGTTTGCTACCTTCCAAGATGGGTATAACAGATGGTATTTTTTTTTTGTCTGTGTTATGTTCCTATTCTATTCCTGTCGATATGCACACTTATGAATGAATTTCAGCCTGTCAGCCTTGCAGAACACTCTGCAAAGAACATGAGTGTTGCAAATAGATACTGATACACATTGGCATCGTTTGTTCATTTATCTCAAAGCAATCACAGTGCATTCAGCTAACATGTACATACATTCCAAATTAATAGGCAGCCTGCCACACATCAATCAAAATTTTAATATGTTGTTCCCTCTCAACTATTCCACTCTCCCACAAATCTGTTCCATCACTTAAATCAACTCATGTCACAGACACATCATGGAAATGCATTTAAAAGTGAACTTAGTGTTTGAAGGTCTGTGTTGCACTAAAGTAATTTTACAGCATGCTAAGATTAGTTTTTTCTGATTCTTAGGACCTGCTCAGCAAGAAATCCTTTTGCTGTGCAGTAAGGACCAATGCTTGTTTAAAAGGCAACTGTCTGTTCAACAGTATAACCATGTTCTGTTTATGAACATGCTTCTTCTGAATATTTTATTTCTTTTGCACTTCACTGAGAAAACAGATACAGCTACACAGAACATGCCTTCCCTAAAGGCATGTACTGAATAACCAAAGCTCCAGTTGTTGCTCAAGTATCATAGGTAACACATTTCACTTTCTGCTGTTCTAGGAGCAGGATTGTGTTGCTGATCTACCTCTTACTTTCTCCTACTATTTCTTAGCACCTTTCCCAGGAGAAAACTGCAGCTCAAAGAATTATTGGTCTTTTCTTTTTCCTCTCTATTTGTTTCATATGTCCCTGCTCAGTGGGAATTAATTTTTATTTCTGACTGAATGATGAGTTTAAGCTACTCCTCTAATATCTAAAAGTCAAGGCTCCTCCTATTTACCATCCCTCATACTTATCTCTTCCAAAATAAAAGTACACAGATATGCATCATGCTGTCTGTAAAGGGTTTGAGTATAAAGCCTCTTACTCTTCCTTGTGGTCTTGCAGGAAAATTCTGGTGCTGGAGTTGTTTTGATTTGGCTCCAGATACTCTTGAAAGGCTGTTTGGCCATCTGGCATAACATCAACCCAAGATTCAGGAGACATCTAATGGGATTTAGCTAACCAGGTACAGATTTCTACATCTGAGTTATCACCTCTTTGTAGTCCCCAGAGAGAAATGGCCAATTTTGTGGTAAAATTAACCTTATCTCCCTAAAGCAAAAATCTCTTCATTGACCGTGGAGATCTACAAGAACAGGCCACAGAGACTAACTCAGGTATAGTCACAACTTTGTAATATAAATCCCAAACCTACTATATTTTCTTAGTTTTGCCTTTAGCAACTTGCTTTGCCCCTATATTTCCCCCGTAATTTGTAGCACCATTTTTGCCCAATGTGGGATCTCAGTTCCTCTGAATTTTCAACTAATAGCACCATCATAAATACCTTCGGTGCCCTTAATGTGGCCATGCCTTGTGGAACAGTATATATTTTTGTTTATAACTGCTATTTCTTTAATTCACTTTAACAAGGATCCTATGTCTCTCTACTTGGTTTTGCTGTTGCAGGAAACTTTGTTCTGGTAGTAGATAAGTTTTGTGCATCCTCCTGGATCAAAAGTCTCTTCTGTAGTCAGATTCCCTTGCAAGGGACTTTTGGAATGCCTTCTTCAATTATTTTCTTCCTGTAGCATTAATAGTCTGAAGCTTCAGGCATGGTTAGTTCCCCAGGCCTTATTCAAAGACAAATGCCAAAATAATAATAGAACAGCTTCTTATGTCACTTTTCCTCATCTCTATTAAAATGTCATCTGAAACCATATGCTTTTCCCCCCTTGCTTGTCCCTCTTAATTTTTCTCTATTATTTACCTTATGACTAAATACTTCATTAATTCTGGGTACATTGTGTTTACACATTGTTTTGTTTCATGCTGCCGTCTGTCTTGTTCTGCTGGGTGAAGCACTTGGAGACAAGAGCTTCTATCAGAATCCACTGTTTAGAAAAAGGCTGTGCTGTGCTGGTGCAATATACAGCTTGTAAAATATAGTGTTATACACATACCAGAAAAACAGAGGCGGAGGCACTGGTTAGGAAAAACCAAAAAGTTGTATCAGGGTGTGTGTTGCAGGGAAGAACAGGAAGCTGAAAAAATCCTAGGTCTCTTGCCTATTTTTCAGGCCATTAACTAAACTAAGGTTTTTTAAGAGCATTGTAAATGTGATTGAACAGGTTCAGGGTTCTAAATAAGCCTCCTTTTGTTACTGACTTTTAACTTTTAATGATTTCGTCAAGTTTTTCCATGACATGACAACTGTTGCCCCACACCTTTTCAGATGCTTCTCCATTTCTGTGTTTGCTCATGATTGCACTGTTGACCTTTAAAAAGAGCTGGATTACAGGAGTGCATTAATAGCTTATGCAAAGATGTACTGTCATTCAGTTGTATGCATTTCTAGTTCTTTAAGAAGTCATGTGTAATGAAATATGTGATGGATTAATATTGCTGATGATAGAGTTTAAAGAATTCTCTCCTTCTCCTTCATACCCCACCCCTTTCCCCTTATAAAAATGCAAAGAAGGAAAAGCTTTAGTCAGATATCGTTCTGTCACCACTGAGAGGAGAGAAGTTTGACCCAAGGCTGATTCCTTTACAGCCAGAAGCCCAACTGCCTGGTCTGACCTTCTGAGCTCCATACGAGCAATGACCCGTGGGGAGGAAGAGGTCCCCATGCTCAGGTCTCCAGAAGAAAGCCTTGCTTTTGGAGAAACAGAGCAGGACTAAGCTTCACAAACCCTGGGGTCCTTCTTGCCCCTGGAAGGTAGCGTAACCTCAGGGAAGGCACGTCAAGTCTCAGAATTTTTGCTTGCACTCCATTTACACTGTAAATCCTTTTAAGCAGGAGCAGTCCTTTATAGCCTTTGCTTTGTGCGTGTTTGGATGATACTTCTGCCAGACTAATGGTAGTACGATATTTCAAATGACAGCCGAAAAGAGCATGTATATTTCAATTTTATTTTCTCTTTAAAATCTCAAAAGCCTCAAGGGGCAGTTAACTATTGTTTTTATTTGTTCTTTAGAGAGCATTCAGATTGATAACTGCCATACTCACATATGTCATTATAGAAAACTAACATGGCAGTTAATTAGCTTTGTGAACCTCTCCCAAGTTTTTTGTTATTTAAAGCTATTTGTGTATTTCATGTTTCGCACTTGGAGCCTGCACATAGTTGCCTGATAGCGTTTGGGGAGTTGGAAGCTGAGGAAAAACTAAATTTGTAACCAAATGTCAGCTAGTTTAGTCTTTTTCGTCATGGTTGTTTGACTGTAGCTGTAGATAGGAGGAGGGACATCGAGGACGGGACAGTGTGCGGATGGGCAACGGCAGCCTGGGACTGATGTGACTACTCATAGACCTCTTGCAGTCATTAGGATGGGGTTGAAGAGAATGTTTCAAGGCAATTGGGTAGAATTAGAACAAAATGTATGATGGTACCTTCCAAGGGAGAGAACTGAAACCTGCCTATCCCATAGCTTAAGCAATTTTAAGCAGTACAAGAGTGTTCATATGAAGAAATACAGTGGGGCAGGGAAGAGAGAAAGGGCAGGTTCTGCTGATGAATATCAGGACCAAGAGAAGTTGTCTGTGGCAAAGAGACAGTCTCTCAGGCACTAGCAGACGGTATTTGTGGCTGAGTTACTGCAGCAGAGAATAAAGTGCTGTCGGGGATTAGGAAATGTGTAAATCAGAACGGAAACAGGCAGCTCGAGGGACCAGAGATAACTGCAGCTTAAAACGTGAATAGCTAAAGAGAAATCTTTCAGGGAGACCATTTTTGTTGGGCACTCACAGGCTGTCTGTACTGGTATATTAAATAAGGTCAGGGCACAGACCTAAGCACTGATACATTATGGCGTGTACCCGTGTCTATTTTTATTTAAGGACAGAGATGATAGCCAGCATGTTCAGAGTAATGATTAATATTTTTAATAGTGATCTGGAAAAGAATTAGAAAAGAGTTTCAATCAGAATTTTCAAACATTAAAGCCAGAAAGGACCAGTCACCTATGTGGAAGAATTGGGTTGATTTAATAAATCAGATACCACTATTTTAATCTCTATCTGTCTGAACTGAAGAAAGTCCTAGTGCTAAGAGGAAGATACACAAGCCATCTTTGCCAAAAAAGTAATTATGTTCTGGAAGGCAATTACTGTAGAAAGGATATATTTTGCTGGTATCTAAGAAACTAATATGGTTTCCTTCTGTACTGCTGAAACAATCAGGGCTAATGTATTTCTTGGAAATATGAACAGGATTTGACACAAAGATGTTTTATTGTAGGAATCAGTAATACCAAAAGAAAATTTCCTGACCAAGCTCTTCAAAGAAGTATTCTAATTTGATAAAATATTCTTTTTTTCCTTTGCATAATGAAGTCAAAATATGTTTTTGCACAGCTACTTGGTGAATAATCAAAGTTAGAGCTATTCCACACACTGATTTCTATAGTAAACATCGCTTGGTCAAACATCAGGGGATTTTTCAGTAAAACATGTAAGATTTAGTGCTGATATACTGCACTGAGGTGGTGGAGAGGAGGAGTTCATCCCAGAGAATTCTGTGACAACAGCAGTTCTTGGTAAAATGATATGAGAAAATCAATGCATGGGAATAAATTTGAATTGTTAACAAGTTGGAAAGCAATGTGTTTATGGATAGTATTAGGACTCAGAATACAGAAAGATGTGTGTGTACTCCTTTTGATTTTACAAGGGGAGGATGCAGAAACAGCAGAATGGTTGTAACCTACCCAACTAACAGAAAGATAAAGCAAAAGGAGAGGCCAACAAATAGTTAAATCATGTCTCAGTTACGAGCAAACAAAATATGGCAAACTGTAGCTTGAATTTTGCACTCATTGTTGCGAGTTAACTATTTTCTGATGAGCTGGGATCTTAGCCTGAGTGCAGATTTATAAAATATTGAGCTTAAAAAAACTGAAGCATTGGAGTCTAGTGAATACCACTGAAAACCTTGGCTTTAAGTTCCTGGTGCCCTGTTCATTCCCACCAGAGCTTTACAGCCCTTGGCAAAATCTTTACAAGTCTTATTTCCCTCCTGCACTAAGCAGAAGCAGCACAACCACTAGCACCACAACATACCAGCGCAGGAAGAACCCACTAGAGCAGAACTTCTGTTGCACTTGCAGAGTGGTGCTCAGTGGGGATTTCCCTGGTTATCCCCAAAGTTGCAGAGAGGCAGGCAGCAGTTCGAGCTGAACACAAAAAGCAGCACACAGGAGTCCTGACATTCAGCTCCTCTGTGGTTTCATTCATGAGACAAGTGGTGAGAAATTATTGTGAAACTATGTGCTCTAACTCTTCTTTTCACATCGGAGTTGTCTGAAGCAGATTTTTTTGTGCTGGAAAAACATGTTCAGTGAATGTATTGCAGAGGTCTTGTGCATTAATGTACCTATGCAGTGGTGGTCAGTGAGGATTTCACTTGTTACCCGCAAGCACACAGAGGTAGTTATGTGGCAGCTTGGCTAAACATAAAAAAGGGACATTAAAAACTCTTTTATAAGGTTATGACTTTTTTTTGTGTGTCTGTATTTTCCAGCACATACTAGCAACATGAGAACATTTCGTTCTTACTATTTTCCTAATAGATAACCTATACTGCTCTGGCTGTTGCTATCCCCAGTAGCTAAAGCACATTAGTGCTGATGCTGCACAGAATTGACACTGTCAAACCACTGTTTAATTGTTAAGCATTAATGATGTCTGTAATCCTCCTAACTAATCACAGGAATCTGTAACCATAAATAGCATTAGGTCTTTTTCTGCTACAGTGTCGTCTGTAAAATATTTCTGAATTTTCTTTCCTTCCAAACTTTGTTGTTTTGGGTCAGCTAGCCTCCTCCCATACATGAGTATAGTTCCACTGGGTTTATTGGAATTCCCTCAAATCCTGTCATCGGAGAATCTAGCTATGCATTTGGCGTTCATTCAATCTGGCTAGCCAGTCTGGCTTTCATTGACTCCAGCTCATTTTATGTAGGGCTCTGGCATTAGCACGGTTAAGCATTTACACCTTGCCCTCTTGAAACCTCTGCTGGCTTCTCAAAGCTTTAATTATCTGTCTCCTGGACTGTGATAGGTGCAGTATTTTATGCTTAGCATTTCTACAAATGTTATGAACTCAATAGTGTGAGATCAAATAATTCAGTATTTGAAAAGATTTCACTAATCAATTGCACAATAAAGGTGTGGATTTACATTCATGCAGGAGCGTGGTCTATAAATGCACCTTTATGTATAACAGATGACTGAAACCATTAGAGAAATAGAAATGTAAAATTCTTTCTTCGTAAGTTTAAGACCAGAAATCTTGGTGACAAAAAAGAGAAAGAAATGGGATGAGATTATGCATTTCAAAAAGCTTTAAAATAAACTAGAATATGCTAATGATGTCAAAGGATATTTCACCCAATTAAGGTTGCTTCCATGCAGTAAACAGACATCCAAGGGTATCTTTCTATCAATTCCACCAGATTATTTAACAGTTTCTATGCTTTTCTCTACTTTTTTTGTGGTCTCCTTGGAATCACTTCAAAGCAAACTTTTCTTTTGCCACCCTTTGGGTATGAGCAGCAAAGTACTTTTTTTTTTTTTTTTTAACTGCATGCAATCTGTTCCCTTTATATGACCCTTCTTTGGAAACACCCGTTTTATTAAATAAGTTGGAAGTTAATTGCAGTCATTATAATCTCCTTAGATGCTTAATAGTTTAATTTATGTTTGTGCATGCAGCTGTTGAGATTGACTGAAAAAGTACAAACCCACACAGCCTTACACAGCATTCTCTTGATTAAGAACTGATGTCTCCTAAAGTAACAATAATGGATGAAGCTGGGGGCATCTATGGAGAAAAGGCCATATGCCTGAGATGCAGGCAATGCTCAGAAGACACCAGAAAGGTTTCTAAAGTAATGAAGGAACAGCTTTATTGTCAAGTAATTACTTGAGAGAGATGAAAACAAATTCATGCTACTGAAGCAAGTCAGTCACTCGTGAGACTAAGTAGGTGTAGCAGACAAGCCATTTTTTGCTTATGCCTTTTAACAGGAAGGGAAAAAAAAGTCCTTTACACAGTGACAAACCACTATGAAGCATAGAAAAGATGAAAGAAAAAGTAGCAAGCAGCATATGTAGTGTAATTAGGAAAAGTTCGCATTGTGCAGACAGGAAGCCAAATTCTACCCTTAGTGACAGTCATGAAACTCCTCTGGAAGGTAGCCAACAGTAAATTTTTAATGCCTCCAACCTGTACCTCCTGTCTCCGTCTGCAGTACCGCTTAGTCATGCTAACTTTTCCCAAAACATTTTTGTCTCTCAAATGAAAGTATTCTTGGACCCTGCATTCTGGAGTCTGCTTTCTACTGTCTCCTCATTATCTGACATCCTGACTTCTACTGGCAAGCTTTCCAGATTTCTCTTCCTTTTCACCCCCTTGAGATACCTGAACAATAAATTCACATTAATTACAATGGGTTTAACAGTATTTTCTTAAATATCTCAAGGCCTAACCACTACTGAAATAAAAGTGAGTTGAGTAATTGATGGCCTTAAACAACTGTGGGTTCTTTTACACAGAAAAGATCTGGATCAAAACACTTGCTTGACTCTTTCTGTCGTCCCACAGTTGCTTTAAAGCCCTTAATATTCTGGATCAGATTTTCTCCTAACATAAACTGATGGGATTTCCTATCATCACCCTGAGTGACTGCCTTGCAGAACATACTTCTTTGTGACTCTAGTGTCACTTTTACATTGCTTATGATTGTGAAAATAGGATGGTCAAACAGTCAATAAAAAATATAGCCTTTAAGAGTTTGAAAATCACTTTACGTACCTGTGCACTTCCTTAGGAGCATAAATAATCCCAACTGAGGTCACAGGGGAAAGAGAGAGGCAAAGCAAAGCAGTGAATTTAGATGTTCCTCATCCACTGGCCAGATTAGGTCAAAATTGTGTTTCTTTACTTGTGTGCCAAACTCATTAGCCCTTCTTTCTGCCTATATCACCTTTTGATTTTTATCACTAGCCCTGGGGATTCATCCCTTCTTCAAAGACCTTGTTTTCTGAAATACTGTCCGCAGGTGCACTAGCACTCTCTTCTGATAACACAGTTTCAAGTACTATTTTGGCTAAATCTCTTCAACTTCTGCTTTTTTTTCTTGACAGTCTTTCAAAGTGAGTTCCTTTTTTTCCCATTTCCACTATTTCTATAACTCCACCAACCTCTTTTTCAGCAGACATACAGTTCTGGTATCATTTGTGATAGATCTCTCTCTTCCCTACACCAATGCTGTCATTACCTCCTTGTGTTTCTCTCCCCCCCTCCCACTTTTAGATCATCTCCAAAATACATATGTTCCAACTGTTAATCCTTGAGCATTTTCAGCCATGAAATCTGTGGTAGAATTGTGAGATCTGATAATATCATGTGCCTATAGATTTATGCTAAAACCCTGACCTGGTTCAGTACGTCTTTCAGCCTGAAATTCCTCTATCATTGACCACGTCCTCTTTCAATATTTACCACTAAAAATACCTTGGCTTGTAATTGTCAAAGGGCACTTTAAATGTGTAACAAGCCTCCACATTTGAACCTAAAGTCAATGTGAAGAACCAGGATGGGAAGGAAAGGTAGCTCCATACAGCATAAGAGTAAGTGTTGATAAGTAACCATCAAATTACTTCTGTTTAGCAGGAAGGGTACTACAAAGTGATGAAGTGCTCCATTAACATGAACATACACTATTCCACTTCATTCTTCAATCTCCTCCCTTCCTTATATCACGGTACTGATTGTGAGTTCAGATGTTCAGTAATACTTAACTCCCATTAAAATCACAAATCTCTGAAAATCTGCATCTCAATGGAGAATTCCTAAATTTCTGCTCACTGGTAAACTGCACCCAATCCCATATACAGGAGAGCTTTGAAGATTGCCCAGACAGCAGATGGATTTGCCAAGGCAACCCCTCCATGTTTGGGTTATTATTTTGTTGTTTTGAATGAGTATATTCTCTTAAGGTTCTATAGGACTCTACAAAACTGTAACAATGTATGTTCTTTTTATGATTCGTGTGTTAATTAAACATTTCCAGCTCAATGAATGAATTCTGTATAATCTCTCTAGGCAATTGAGCTCTGCATCTTTAATTGCTGTGCCATGGGTCAAGCAGATGATAATGTATTTGCTCTAGTGGAAATAAAGAATTTAGTCCTTGTTCTAAGCATTCAGCTCCTCTTCACATACCAGTGTAAAAATCTCCACAGTATTAAAACAGTATAATTAGATAATTGTTGTATTCAAAGCTATTTGCCTCAGATTAAATAAAATCCTAAATAATTTCAGTTTCTGCCCCTGCTAATTAGCAAGTTTTTTGTGTGTTTCATTTAAACATAATGCTAGGACCAATTCAGTACTTTCACCTCTGGGACTCCATTTGTTATGTACTGGTTCCTTAGAGACTTAAAGCAATTAAAATTAAATTGAATTTATAGCTTAATCCTTCCCTGAGAACTACAGGACAAAAATTATTAAAGCTTTCCAGAGGTTTTCTTTTTTTAGAACAGTCCTGTTCACTGACTCAGACAAAACTCTGCCTACTTGCACCAGCAGTAAATTCACTCCTCTCAGCGTAAATAAGAAATTCTTTTTCTTTCTTATTGTCAACTTTGCACAAATCAGAGTACCGATACTTCTTGTTTAAATACTGACTTTGAAGAGTACAATGCAAGTAATTATATTATGTATATGCATACTCATTCTATTCACGTTTAAAGTGAACCTTACCATGATCAGTTGCTTTTAATAGATTAATTTATATGAATGTAGGCACTAAAAAATGCTTTAATAAATGCCCTAATGAAACAGTTACAGAAAAGGCTATGCTGTTTGAGGTGTTACCCATCCTTCAGAGGGAATTATTGAAATCATGTTGAAATAGGGGTAAAAGATGGAAGTTGATCACACTGAATTATATATGAAAAGTTAAGAAATGCAGGAAAATTATACAGAATATGAATAATATCTCTGAAGAAGTCCATGATGAATCTTGTGATAAAGAATAACATATCCACCTTTTAACCATAACAGGAGCAAAATAAAACCTAGCAATGGCCTACAGTCATAACTAGCTGAGGGGGATAAGACAATGAGAAGGCAGAAACATTTGACACTTAACGTATTTGGCAGGAGGGTGGATAAGGAATTCATGCAAGTTGAATAATTTTGTTCTAGTGCTAGCTAAAGAAAATGCTAAAAGATGTCTACTAATATTATACACTGTAAACCTGGCTTTACAGATAACTAGAAACCAGTAATTTTTTAAAGAATTTGGAACAGTAATGCTAATTTATTGAGGTGAATTGAAAGAAAAACAACTTTCTATATATTTTTCAAAGATCATTTGGGATGATTTGAGCAATTACAGGCTGACTAGCTAAAAAGTTTTCTAAAAAAAGAAGTCACTGCAACAGAAATCTTGCCTAGTCAATGTCAGTCTGCGTAACATGCTAGAAAATCAGTCATCCAGCAAACTTCACAAGGCTTTTAGAAATGTGATTGATAAAGATAATTGTAGTGATAGAATATATTTAGATTTCTCTGCTGGAGTTAAGTAACATATCCTTTTGTATGGTCACAATGCCATTCAACAGATAAAAACAGACAAAAGGCTACTTAAGAGACCATTAGTGATTAATAAGGAGGACATTGGATTAGATATGTTCTTCTGTATGAGCTGGCAGAACATAATGTAGGCTGTGATCATGATAACATACGTAAATTTACTTTTTCACACAAAGCTTCACCTACCTCACTATGCACGAATATAGAGAAAATCCACACTAAAATCACAGTGTGTGTTCTCTGAACACTGGATGGGCCTTCTGAGAATTTAAAAACACAACTCTTAATTAGCTTATAAATTAAAATTATTTTTAACCAGGTCTTTAAAGAACTGTTTTCCTGTGTCAGACAATTTTGACCTCAACTGCTTTAGACTAGCCTGGTGGAGCAAAGAATCATAAATAAGAACTATGACGGTGATATATTTCTAAGATAAATTAGTTAGATGAAGGGGTTTTTTTTCCACTTCCATTCTTCACTACTGAATTTGTCCTTTGACAGAGGTTAACGTATTGTCCCTTTCAACAAAACTCAAGGAGGTGGCTTTCTCTAAAAATGTCTGCTGTCCCCCATTTTCCTGAATGTACTGAATCCATTGGCAATAAAGGTGGCTTCTTTCTTGATTTAAGCTGCTTTGGCATTTTCCTCTTATGCTTAAAATCAGCAGTCTCCATGTTCTCTAAAGCAAGTTGATTTCATTCCTGCTGGTTGCATATGAAAGTAAAAGATAGCTTTTCTAGAAACTGCTTCTGTTCATGTTCCCAGCCAGAATAATAGGAAATAGCTGCTGTTCCTACCAAACCAAAGCCTCAAAAGCCACTTATGCTTGCTTGCTGTATGTATAAATAATAAAACTCAATTTAAAGAAGGTCCTGTGTGAGCTTTTTACTAGTCACCAAATATAATGTTAATGCTCTTGAGGTAGTAGAAAGTTGTACTCCTTGGAAAAAATGTAACTAATGGATTCCTTTCCCGCAAAATAGTCACAAGTATTTATATCAAAACAGCAGATAATTTAAGTGCTGGAGCACCTACATTTTTTCTACTCGTGTGTCTCCCTCTTGTCTCCCACTTGTGGCTGTCTTCCTCTCTACAATTTAGTTCTGTTTCCAAATCTTTATGCAGATTCTGACATAATTAATGTGGTTGCCCATTATTGTCATGAAAACAGGAATTGTGTTTGCTGTCTGGTCACTTTGTCCCTGATATACAAAATTTCCCTGGGCCTTGTACAGTTGAAATAGTCCCCTGAACAGCTTTGATTAATTTTTTTAAAGCTTCGTGGATAAAATCAAGGGTCTGTGCAAATCTCACTGGCCATAAATCTCACATGGCTAGGCCAGGCCAGTTTCTATAGACAATATCCTGTCAAATGTCACATACCTAACATCTCATTATTGCAGTTTTTCAGTGTTACCCAGATGACTGGTTACTAATTTTGTGTTGTCACGTGGTTGACTCCCAGACATGCTGAGTTAGTGTAAGAGCTGCCCCATGAGCTGTCCCACGAGACACCCTAAAGCATGGACGTGTGCTGTCACAGTCTCCTCTACTGGAAATTCTTTAGTCAGAGAAAATATGTAGATTTCTGCTGGCCTCCAAGAAAAGGGAAATTAATTTTTACCAAAGGATCAAACAAGGTTCAGCTTTACTGAATTGTAATTGTTTTTCCAATTCTGCTTTCAGGTGTGCTTCCTTTTACACTAGATCTTACTTCCATCTAGACGAATGATGCTATGCAAGATAAGTTCATTTGCCCATGTCAGGCTGCACTAGAGGCTAGCAAGGCATGGATCTCACCAACCAGGACCCATCCCAATGCCCAGCAAGCAAGTAGGGCAGATTTGGAGATGCTGCCAGGTCCAACCAAAAGCCCAGGCAAGTTCATGGTGATGAGGCAGGTCCAAGATCAGGCCATGAAGTCAATCCACAGGTTGAAGTCCAGATCATCCGAGTCCATGGCCAGGCATGGGCATGGGTGTGAGGGATCCAGACACAGGCATACCTACGTCCCACTTCTGGCAGGGACCGGCAGAGATGATATGGGGCTTCTGGGACCATTGTGCAAGGTGTGTGGGTGGAGACCCCCAGTGAAGCTGACTGGGGCCAACAAGGGCTATTAGTACCCATTAGTGGACATAATCTGGGGCATGAATCCTTTACCTACATATTCATCTTGACTACTTCCTTACTGCTTTTTTCTGAGTGATGGAATTCTTCAAATGACAGATTTTCTGAAACTCCCCAATATTCATAGTGAGGAGGAAATCCTTTACCAGAAGCATCAGGCCTTAGTACTAACACATCTGGGCTCAATGCACTGGGCTTGTCTAACCTGGAGAAGACGGGGTTAGAGGGACTCTAACAGCAGCTCTCTAGTACCAAAGAGAAGGTTACTGAAAAGGCAAAGCCAGCCTCTGCACTAAGTTCCAGGGGAAGAGAAATGCTTCTCTGAGCAGAGGGCTTGACTAGAGACCTCCTGAGGTGCCTTCAAATCTGAGTGATACCATGATCCTACACAATTCACATGGATAAATGTTACTGCTTCTCTTCTCTATCTGCATAAAATTCACCACTCACTCTGAAACAGTTTTAACTTCACATTTCTTTGCTCCCTTGCCCTTACCCATAATCTCGTACTCTTTAGATACCACATCTGCTCCATATTAAATAAAGGACAATTCAAGGAAAATAAAAGGTTGTGTACAGAGATTCAGGAGAAAGTGAGAACTACTAGTAGGAGAACTATGTTTAATATCTTTGGGTTTAGTTTCCCTAGTAAACAAATAAAGAAAATAAGGGCTTATGAGGAAACCAACACCTAGATAATAAATTCCTCTGGAATCAGACCTTACTCAATATTAAGGCTCTGTTCCCAGTGAGGTCATGTTTTTGTTTAACAGAGCTTAATCAGAACTGAACCCCAAAACCATCGTTAGTGAAGTGGTTTGGAGTGTTTCCACTTCACTGCATGTGAAGTACCACAACCTGTGATGTCATGGAGTGTTCACAACATTGCCTGAGAAATTTGCAAATTGCCCATTTTGGTGCTATCTACTGAGCAGACAAGCGTCAGGAAGAACAAGATGGTACCTTCTACTATATATTCTCTTGGCCATTATACAACTTATTTATTAATTATGATGCATTTAAACTATGAAGTAGCCAATGCAAATCATCATATGCTGCACAATTCTGATTTGTGAATGGAGAGTTTCACAAATCTGTGAATACAGGTAGGGAGCCTTGTCTTTGTCTTCTGGATTTCTTTCCAGTTACTATTTTATAATCTAGGCTGTAAAATCTTTGCTGTAAAGGCAAAATCACATTCTAAGTCCAAATATCTCTCTTCCCTTCTCTTTCTCCTCTCTGTCCCTCACAATCTATTAATCTGTTCTGATTTATTTACATTGCAAATCATTTAGAGAGTGAAAACAGCAAGAAGAATGAGCAAGCTTTGCCTGGAGGGCTTGACAGTGTTCCTATGAATGGTGCATGAGCAGGCAGGTTTCTGAAGACTGGATGTCATATCAAAGATTTCTTTTCTCTGCAGTAAGATAGCACTCATTATCAAAAGAGACATGAAACGAGGACTGCTTCCCATTTGTGCTGTTAGGCAGATGAATCCAACCTGCTACTCTGCTCATTCTTCAAGATTAAAGGGAAATATAATAATATAAAAAGATGATAACATGTCTTCTTTCATGAAGAGCCAATCGTGGGTGTATAGCACATATTACAAAGACTTTTATGGATGGCTGTTTGTTTAGGTCACTGTACAATTTCCCAAGATCAAGAAATGGTAAAGTAATGGTAAAAATATGCAAGAATTCAGCAATAACTTTGTGTTAGAACTACACTTGAATATCTTCAAAATCCACATTTGATAAATCGCTGTTTTAAGATTGAAGTCGTCATTGAGGATGTTACGTGTCATTATGTATTATTACTTTGTGGTCTTTACATAAAATAGTAGGACCTTGCATTTTGAAAAGCACTAGTGACAAACAGATCTGAGTTTTGTATGATCATAGCCCACAGTTCCATAACTTTCCATGGAAAGACCACAACAGATTTTTGTGCCATGTACTTTAGAAAAAGGATCGGCTTTTTCTAAATTCTGGTACCCTTGATGCCATGATTTCTGAAAGATGCATCACTATTCAGTGACAGTCTGAAGTCCAGCAGAAACCTTTCCCTCCTTCTCCGGATATGCCTCACCTTCTTGACTTATATTGGACAATTTACACATTAACATACAGTTCTTATGACATGTTTAACCTTTTTTTTTTAACGTGCAACATCAGCTCATTTACATATTTAAGCATAAATCCATACTTTATTTCTAATCGATCAGCTTAGCAATGAAAAGAGAATTAATGGTTTTCTAATTCACTCACTAAGCTCACCAAGGGTTTTGCCACACTATGAATACTGTTTGTGCTATGCCTACCAAATCTGGGAATTTCAGGTAGTCCCACTGAATTATGGAACAGAACTGGATCCTATTTAGCTTCTAAGATTAGTCAAGACAGTTTTGGCCAAAGAAATGCAACTACACACAGAGGTTTAAAAAAATGAATTGCTGACTCTTTAAAATAATTTATAAAATTTCCCCAAACTGTTTCCTGTCTAGAACTGGGATATACTGTTACTATCTAGCTCTGTTCCCCCCCACACCTTATTCAGTGTCACTTAACAGAAACACTTGGTAAGGCAGCAATTGCTGCATCTCTCTCTCTGAATTCTGCAGATGTCAAACTTTTTTTTTTATATTTTGCTAGTCAACACAGTGTGACCTTACTGGAACTTATAGAATTTGTCTAGGTATTTCAATTAAAAACATCTAATATGTTGTAATCACTACTGTTTATCTGACTAAATGAGGATTTGAAAAGAAAACAGACAAATTTTATCCTTTTAGTTGTCTTTGTTTTGGTATATTTACACACCAGGAGAAATTTATTTCAATTTATTTTATTAACAACTGAGTAATAATCAGTAATTTCTAGTAAGGATAGGCATTTTCTTGGATTATTTCTGTCTTATTTAAACATCTGTCTCCTGGAAGCCCTCAAAGTCTGGTGTAAAATCACCTTTTATTGCTTTCATGGTCTAATGCTATATTTGGAATTCATATAAATTTATCTGCATTGAAAGTCTTCCCTTTACGTTCACCTTTTTGGTATTGAAAATATGAGTAAGAGAGTAAATGCCCAGAAGTTGTGACTTTCAAAAGAGCCAAGAACTGGCCTAGTCTGTTCACTTCAGTATCAGCAGGATGTTTCTTACTGATTTAAACACAGGGTAAATTAAATCAGTGGTGACTGCTCCCCCAAAAAGCAATGCAGTGTCGTCGTCTTTTTTTTTTTTTTTTTTTTTTTTGGCCAAGGAGCAAAAACTTATGGTACATTTTGGACCCTACAAATCAAATTTCACATATGAAGCCCCGTCTGAGGATTGGTTTGCTACCTTCTGTTTTCTGAACAAAAATATGCATTTCTAAATTTTGAAAAAAAAAAAATTTACCGTTACAGAAAATAGATTGAAGATCTTTTACTGGGCTTGTGAAAAAACATAATGAAACATAAAAGAATATTGCATGCAGTATATGTATTTGCCAGCAGGCATGCAGTCTTGTATTAAACTCTCCAAATACATTTTATGTAGGTGGCAATACAATGGAGCAGGCTTGATGAAAAGGAACTTTCTCTGAGAAGTGGGAGGTGGAAGCTCTGATCTAATTCTTTGAACAAAACAAAGACTTTTTTCCAAAACAGATATCTAAAATCTGATATGACAGGTAAAGTTCTCCTGAACTTATTTTAAAAATAGCACCCATTTTCTTTGTCTGACAGCAAAAATTCAATGGATTTATCAGCCAGATGTGTTATTAAAACTGTAATATTATTTTTTATTATTATTTTGAATTAATAATCACACACACTAAGTCTTCTGGACGTTTCAGGAAACACATAGCCAGATCCTCCAGCACAAGGGGTGATCTTTAAGTCAGATGACTTAAGGCCTAGTATAGAAAATTTCTTTAGCAACTAAAAGAATCTTTTCTGTCACTGTTTTGGTTTGATTGTTTAGTCAGTTGCTTAGGTTTTACTTCATAGTGTTTTCTAGCAGGCAGAATTCTGATGACTACAGTTGCATTTCCAAGTTATGAGGTAAGTTCTAATCTACCACACCTCTTTTCTCCAGTTCTATATTAGCTATAATAACATTTGTCTTCCTTTTCAACTATTTTGAGATCTATGGACGCTGATGAATGGTACTGTATAGGAAGTGAATATTATTGCTGGGTAACAAGACAGTGTGGTGAATATTTGCAAATATTCTGTGCACCTGGTTGTTCTCTTTCAAGAAGAATTAATGGTAAAAAGTTATGAATTACCTAATCTATCTTCAGGGAGAGAAAGTTTGAGAGCACAGTTAGTGTCTGACAACTTTCGAAGGCAAAAGATGTTTCTGCTTTGTGGGTAGGTATGATTTTATTGCTCTACAAGTGCTGATGTTCTAGATCTATGCCAGTGTATTATCTCTTTTGTACTATTTAGCATTCAATTTTACTTCACTCTGCTTTGCAAATAAGAGGTTTTGCACATATAGCCCATCACAAATCACTCTCGCATCAAAAGAATCGCTTGATCCAGATTTTTTCTTGAGCTTATTTGGAAAATGCCCATTCAAATGGCACTGATAAAACATTGCGAACATTGAATTAGACTCTGTCTTCCTCTGTGACTGAAAAGGGCCACGTACAGATGACCTAAACTACCTTTTAAACTCCTGTACTCAGGTTTTTTTATGGACAAGTGCTTGGTAGCTTCTTGCTCATTGTCTAAAGAAGTCTTTATGTTTTCCTATTCAAGATCTTGGAGGTTTTGGTGCAATTTATCTGTCTGTACAGATAGGTATCTAACGGGCCACAAATATTTGCAAAGCTTCTGTGAGCGCCAACCTGAGGTTCTCCTGGCATTTCCCACATAGCAGTAAATTTAGCTTAATTTGTAGCGTGCTCTGGAAACATCTGAAAAAAAAAAAAGACAAAAATGAAATTCCAGAAGACTAAGAATAGTAACAGAGTTTTCTGTACTCCAGCAGGTCTCAACAGGGGAATCTCTGGCTCTTGTGGCTTTGTGTGTAGCTATTCAGAGGTTGTTCTAAATTAAATCATAAGCAGCTATAAGAAACGTAAGGTCAAATTTTCAGAAGTTTTACACTTCTGTTAAGTTTGAAGAATATGGGAGAGAGAAACATAGGCTCTGATAAGTGATCTCCTTTTTAGCTCAGAAACTGAGTCATACTTTTGGAAATCTGACCTTAAAAAATTCCTCAACTTGAGGTCCCACAGGAAAACACCATTAAAGCCATTATTATAGGCAAAGTCAATAACAAGCCTGTGTTGATTGTTTCCAAAGTACACTGCTTAAACTGTCAAGATTCTTCTGTGCCACATTTTTAGACTACATTTCTTGCCTTATCTGACAATATTATGATGTAACCATACTGATATCAAAGTCTTACGGTAGGTCTAGTATATTTTTAGTTCCTTCTCATGGAAATGCAATGCAGCTCTTCATGGAAGAGGATGATGCACAATATATTTAATGAAATATATAAACTCTCAAGGTCAATGAAACAGTATTGACTGGTTTGTCAAAGGACCTGAACAGGAATATGTGGTGCACTCAACATAGAGACAGTAATATCAGCTTTTGCTGTGTAAATTAACAACAGCGCAGAACTTTTACTGTTTTGCAATAAAGAGAAGAGGGAATCTTTTATTGTGGAAATTTCATGTCTCATAAGCATCATGCTTCAGCTTCTTCATCAACAATTCTGTCACAGTGAGCTAAAACGAAATGCAAGGAAGGAAGCAGGTACCTCAAGCATATTGTGTATAGACAAAATGATCATCATATTCATTATGAAAAGCTAATCTGTGGAATGTTGTTTTGCAGTCAAGCATTAATCATAAAAATATCAACAGAAATCTTAGAACCTGTGGGTAACAACAGGAAAGAAAGAAAAAAAAAAAGCTACCAAACCCCCAGAATTTTTCTGGTTCAAGTATATTTTCATCCACTTTTACATGATCAAAGCAACCTCACCCACACAGTGTAATTAAGAGAGGATGGGAGGAGGCAATAGAGTCAATCAAGCTCACTTGGTTGTCAGCACATTGGAGGATTCCTGTGAGTGGCCGATATGAGACTGGGCCAGAAAATGGAAGGAATGTTAACTAAACTTTCAGGTATCAAGCTGAACTTGCAAAATGAGTTGTTAAAGACTAAAGGCAGCTTTTCAAGCATGATGGAAAAATATAACATTTGTTGTACTGAGAAGTTTAATTTTCAGATACTGCTATAGCTGCATCTTATATGGTCTGTTGTTGGGGTTTTGGGGGGAACAATGTTATCTTCAGCGTAAGATTTCAAGAGTAGCATTAAATTTCTGATTTTAAAATAATTCTGGCCTAAATGTTAAAATCCATACTATAGAATGTATTTGTAGAGCAGTACACAATGCAGGACAACCTGCTCTAGCTGACACTGCTTTGAGCAGGAGGATTGGACTACATTATCTCTAGTAATCCCCTCCAATCTCAAGTATTCTATGATTCTGTGATTTAACTTTTTTAACTTGATGACAGACTTTAAAACATAAATTTTAAAATGACAAACATGAACGTTACAATTATTTCAGCCATACTAATTCAGAAATCTTCCTAAATATATGAGAAAATTAGATTTTCATATCTCCAGGTTTTTCATCTACAAGTACAGTTTTTCATAATCAACACTTAGAAAGTCACATCTTGATTTTCTTCCTATTCTATCAGTGTGCCTAAATGCAAATTTAGAAGACTGATTAAGTACCCATTTTTTCAACTAAAGAAACTTCTTAATATAACATTGTTGTGGACCAGTTTTCAGAGATTGGTATGAGGAGGAGGAAGAGTGAAAAGAACGTTCCACAACTGTAAAATATCCTTGAGTATTCTTATCAAGTGTTGCCCATGTTTTCATCGATTTAAGTTCCACTTTGGTAGTTTATAATCCTGTAAAGGCACTCTAGCTTGAAAAAAAGTTCTCTGAAAACCTGCAGAAAACCAGACATACAATAAGGAGGAGGGAGGAAACAGCAAAAGAGTGTTACTGAGGGAAGTGGAGCAATCTATAAGGAGTTAATAGGAAAAGATGCTGTGGGAATTGGAAGTAGAATATACAATTTTCCTTTGGGTGTAGCTCATGCTTCTGCTACATCTTATTTTTGTTTTGTTTTTAAAGATGACCTGTAGGTTATATGCATAGAAATATAGTATCTATAGTAACATTCCACAGAGACTCACTAACCACACACACAGATTCTGCATCATGCTTATGGAGTTAGCTACAACCATCTGTTTCAGGTTCCTTCAAAACTGGGGGAAAAGAAAAAAAAAAAAGAGCAGGAAAGGGTATGTTGAGAAAAGTTGGGAAAGTCACAAACATCATCTGTGACAGTCTCTGCTTTGGAAAAATATGTGCTGGTTGATTAGAGGCTTCTATATAATACTGGATAGTAATCAGTTATTAATGTTTAAAATTTAAGAACAAAGCCCACATGTTAAAATGGATTGTTTGGGGAGTTACACACTACACATGTCTGATTTGTAATCCCTCTAATGGCACTTATCTTCTGTGAGGTCCTAAGCTGTTCCATAATTTCTCTCTGATTCCTAGAAAGTTAAAACTGACAATTGCCCACTTATGTGAGTTCTGAGACAAATTCTGTATTAGGTTCTGTGGTCTTAGTTTCCTTGGGTTTTGTAAAATTGCACCAGAAGTAAATTTGGTTCAGTATCTGTAAATGCATATTAAAATAAAAATGAACACACATTATAAGTGGTGGAACTGGAGAAATTAGTACAGGAAAAGACTTTTTTTTTTTTTCTTCCAGTTGTATCTTGATTCAAACACTATCTGATCAGTTTACAGATAAGTATGGTATAAACGATAAACATACTGTTCAGCAAAATAGTTCATTCCTACAATATGCTATGTATTGTACCAACAAAAGTGCATCCTGTGGGTTAGAGGCCATAAATACTTCTGTCCAGACAAAAGAATAACTCTACCAAAAATTCTCAGTTTTGTTCATTGAAGTAATATAGCGTTCTCTACTCTGGGCAGCCCAGTGGTCTGGGAAAAAAACCAGATCCCACACAGAAACACTTTGCAGTAGAGCAGCCTTGTTCCTGTTAGAATTACTAGTACATTGCACCAGATTAAAACAAACAAACAAACAAACAAACCAAAAAAACCCAACAACCAACAACACAAACAAACATCATATTTCATCACTGTTCCCATTACACTGTCCCATTACATCCCTACTTCCTTTCTCCTATCAAACCTGATTAGCAAGATAAATCTGTAAATAAAAGCTTCCTTCCTTTCTTAACATGCTCTGTATTCAAAACTCATTCAGTTGGATCACAGCTGGGGATTGATATTGGTCTTATCACCATGGGATCAACTCTGATGTCATACACATCTCCCACTTCATCCCACTCATTGTGGAGTATAAGGATGCTGCTGAGTTGTAAGAGTTCTGTTTTGCTGTAAGTATGGAGGAGAAAAAAAGAAAGAAATAGGAAATTCTATAAGTATTTATTTAGACTGATCAAAGAAAATAAACCAAGGCAGCCACTATGGATGCAAAAGAGCCACAAACTCAAACAGAAAAATGAAAACCAGCGAGGATGCTGGGAAAATATAAGGTGTTTTTTTTATTTTTCTAATGAAAAGAGCAGTGTAGCAATCAACAGTTCTTCAAAAAACTGAAGCATAGCTTGGGACAGGTTTAGCTACCAAAATTACCAAGAATCCTTGCTCTATAACATCAGAGTAGGATTCATCTGATCAAACTTTGGGATTGGATTCACCTCCTCTATCTTTAGAAATCTACACTATAGACACCTGCATCTGAGTTTCTTACCTTAATTTGAACCATTGCAGTAAATAGGAATTACTTATTTGAGTTATCTTAGTTGCCTACTTTAAGGTCAGATGGCTTCTACCTAAATTTCCTAGTTTTTCCTTCATTGAATTGAAAGACAGCCCAGAACAATTAGCCCAATGTATATACTACAGATATAAAAAATTAGGTGAATTGAATCCCCACCTAACTGGGTAAACTTTACCTATTTAACCCAAGGTTAACTGTCCAGAATCTAGGCTTGTTGTCTAGGATTTAACTTCCAATGGAGAAGGGGAAAAGTATTTTTTAAAAAGTCATTCTTCCAACTTTTCTTAAGTTACTTATCTGATGATAAAGCATCTTCTGAAGGTGCTTAACTCTCTCCACTAGCTATAGAGAGGCAAAAATGGAGAAAGTAGGCTGGACATCAAACTCTTAGATGACTAAGATTAGAGGAGCATCCACTTTTGCTTTCTGATAAGGAAAACTTTTAACAATGGGCTACAACCTTGTGTCATCTTTCAGCAAATGTTAAGCAGAAATGGAGAAGCTATACATTAGTCCTGAGCTGCAAGAATGCCGTCATAGCTAATGAGCTGCAGGACTTTCAGTTTCTGGTCCAATTTCAAGCTAAAGGGGTTGAAAATTATCAAAGAAGAACATAGTTGGCATTAAAAAGTTGGCATTCAGAAAAAAACAATGGAGTTCTGGAGAAACTAGAAGGACATCACTTCTCACCTTCCGCTTTTTTGACCTTGCCCAGGCTGGAGAGGCAGCTCAAGGGGGGCTGCTCGGCAAGCTGGTCCCAAACAGCGGCTACCACTGGTCTCCTCTGGTAGCGGAGGTGGACTTGGCCACTCAGCTGGTGAGTTTGGAGAAGATGGGCAAGACAGTCCTTCCCATAGGGCATGTCCGTCCCCATCGCTCTGTGGCAGGAGAGAGCTGAGCCTCCGGGGTCCCTCGCTCCCAAATGACCTCTCACTTGTGCTCAGTGGCAGGAGGACAGTGCTAAGAGTGTCCAGGAGCATTCGCCTGGCACTTCTTGTCCATGGTCATCATCTAGACCATCTAATGTAAAACCAGACCATGACTGATAACATGACTAACAAGAGACAAGGCTTCAGAGCTACAAATATTCTCTCTGAAAAAAAATTTTTAAAAATAACTCTAGTTATTACTCTAGTTTTACTTGGGCTCCTCTGTGATAAAGACATTTATATTGAATCACTTGGATGTTAATGATACTGTGATTTGGAAGTAAAGACCCACTTGAAGCATTGAGCAGAAGTATCGCACAATCACAGAATAGTTGAGGTTGACAGGAACCTCCGGAGATCACCTAGTTCAAAACCCCTGATCAACGCAGGGTCAAATAAAGCAGCTTGCTCAAGATGGGAAATGAAAACTGGAGAACCATGCTGAAAATTACAGAAATCCTCCTTTTTGAGTGGAGATTTGGCCAGCAATACTACCTGTGACATATGCCTTTTTATTTTGTGTTCAGTCTGGTAATAAATCAGTGTGTCCAGAATGGGAGGAATGTTCTGGGGCTCTGTCCACCTATAGTTTTTAATGGACAATAATAAGAACATAACTGTAGACTTAACTATTTGTTTTGACACAATGTAACCATCTCTATTTCTTTCTCTATATATGTTGTAAGGCCATGTAACTTTCACTGTCTGTGTTCTTGTAGTTTAATGAACTCTGTTTTAAATTATATGAAAACCTCAGCAGGTGTAGATAGATACAAGTCAGTTGTAAAGAAAGAATATATAACAATTTTCATCATTTGAATATCAACCTTTTTTTTTTTTCTTTATCCATGATCCACAGAGAACTGAAACCCACTGGGACAGTGCCTTGAAGTGTGATATGCATCTGTCACATTAATTAGAAACTGAGCTTCAAAATATGCCTTGCTGAACCCAAACAAGTCTAAACAGCTCATTTGGTTTTGTGTTCCTGGAGTGTGTCAGGATGTTTCTGGTTTCATTCAAAACAGAAAGGAAAGATGGTAATTACACATGCTTTTGTATCTGATGATATTAAAAAGATGTGAAGCAATCCTGAGAATATCATTAGACCTATGGCAGACAGCATTATACTGTTTTTATCTTTTGGAAATGTGTAATTTAGGGGGGAAAGTAGTTTCTTTTAATATTTTCTTGTATTAATTTAGTCTATCTGGAATATTTTCTGATCAATATCAGTTTTCTATTGCTCAAGACATGTCACACTTGCACAATTGTTATTGTGCCAAGATTCCAGCCCTAAAAAAGTGAGCAAATGTGAAAGAAGCTTTGTCTCATAGAAACATCTAAAATTTCAAATTCTTTCCTGATTCTGTGCTTAATCTAACAAATTCAATAGGGTAGCAATTATGAGTGTGAAAAGTTTTGTTCCAAACCGTTGGCAGTGGCACTTGCAGGCCATAGAGAATTTAGAGTAGACTTTTCTTTGCATATTATATAATTTCATATTGTATTACATCAATAGTTGTACTACAGTTACTGGCTAGGACTCATCTTTTCTGCCTCTACCCTAGAAGTTCTACTGACAAAAAAAAATAATATCTAATTCTTGAATACTGTCAAAGTCCAACTTGAAAAAGTTGCAGTGCATTCTGCATACTGCCACTCTGTTCCTTCATATTTCTTTGGTTTTTTTGTGTTTAGACCCCTAATTCAGCCTGAGATTGTTCCAGTTTAGCTTCATGAATGTGCTATGGTCACGGCTGCTGAAGGCAGAGACCCATCTTGTCCCTATCCCTGGTTGTTCCTTCACTTCCATGTGCTGCTTTCTCCTTTGTTTATGCAGAAGAGCTTGTGTTTGCCTCATGAAAGATTGTGTTGGAGGAACTGATTCTGGCAAAAAATAACTCAAGAGAAAAAAAAAAAGAAAAAAAAAAGTACTTTTAAATGGGTGCAATGGTTCATAACTGATTTTGACCATTGAATTATGGCTGTAGAAGACCCGTTCCAAAAGGACTGATAATTGCATGTTATAGGAGTTTGGACCATAGAGAAAGTTAAATCAAGAAGTCTTAATTCTGGGGTAATATTGCCCAGTCAAAACTTTTGGAGTTTTGTCTGATGTACTCCCTATTTATTAGCTTTTTTTTTTTTTCCTTTAGAAAGGTCCTCACAGAAGAAAAAAAAATCCACCAGCTGTATTTCAAGCTTCATTTGACTTTTAGACACACTGGTGTGATCCACATACATACATACTGATGAAAACAAAGTCAGACTCAAGCTCTATATCAATAGTTTTCTATTAAATGTATTTTTCCTGTCCTCTTGCTCTGCTATGTGTATAAAACAGACTTCAAAACATGAACTGAAGAGTTTTTGCTTTCCAGCTGCAGTGTTTTATAATCTACTGTTGCTACTTTTGTGGAAAGTTTAATGCATCATAACATACATATTTATGTGTATATAAATATATATGTATGCATGTGCATGCGCAAACTCAAATACTTTGTTCTCTCTGCTCCCCACATTTCTCTGCAAAACTCTGCTTGTTGTGAAACATCTGTGTATAAAATTTAAATTCATATGATCTATTTCAAACATATCTAATATGATGTCTTTTGTGGTTGCCATCTGTCATGCAACAACAGAAGAGATTTTTTTTCCCCCAATAGAAAGAAAAAACATGCATAATATCAACAAGGATCTTTTAAACAAATGTTAAAAGATCCACAGTAAAAACATTCAGTGTAAGTCCCAAAGGAGGTATGATTCTTTCTGAATCTCCATATAAAAAGGCTTTTAAAGTTTACCAACATGTGATTTGAATTATTTGGCTTAAGCTAAACTGATACATTATTCATGTTAAGTGAAGCACATAAATAATGCCAATTTTATCTCCAAAAATATTTTAAAAGGTAACTTGAATGCAGCTTGCAATTTATAGCTGAGGCTTTACCAACTCATTAGAAGCAAAACTGGGAAAGAAATTTCTGACTCAGTCAACAGAGAATGAGCTGACAAGTTATTGTATGTGAAGGTGACTGCTAACTATATCCCCTGAACATTAAATACAGCCACCTCAAAAGTACAGTCTTTCAACACATATATCCACAAGTACACACATTCTTCCAGCCACAAGTTCTGTAGCCTGAAGTAGTAGATGAGTTACATGCAAGGACTTCAATGTCATCGAACCATTTTCAACAAAATCGGTAAGTTTGGGTCTCTGTTGCCACCTTTTAAACTATTTAGAAATATACCCATAATTCATGAAAGCACATAAGAGATACTGTTGTCATTGGAGTACTAAACACAAACAGGATTGGACAGCCTATTAATGAGGAAATAATTCTAAAGGTAGAAAATTATAGTTCTGCTCAGTAACATGCAGTACGGATCAAGGAATTAATTGCTATTTCGAGCCTTCAGGCCAAAAT
Organism: Haliaeetus albicilla; assembly: GCF_947461875.1. NCBI lineage: Eukaryota > Metazoa > Chordata > Aves > Accipitriformes > Accipitridae > Haliaeetus > Haliaeetus albicilla. The sequence continues at coordinate 22,348,484 of NC_091502.1, read as the reverse complement.
CTCAGAACCAGACACTTCTGTCATTTAGGACTAATCCAGCTCTTATGTAGGGCAGTGGGAATGTGTTAGCAGTTGAATCAGTAGACATTGCCTACTTCAATTTCTTTATATGTAAAATCAGGAAATATTACCTCTGCAGTGCTGTTGTGAAGCAATAAAGTTACCACTGACTGATGCTGCTGCTATTTCTGTTTTAGCTTGTTTCCTATTGGGCAAATCAATCGATTTCATCTCTGCATTTCAGATAGTTTCCTCAGAATTACCTAAAGTCATGACTGTTTCCTTAATTTACAGTCCCTAAAGACACATTAATTGCCCTTTTGGCCTCTTCTTTCCTTTGGTCCCTATTTGATTACTAGTGCTGACAGAGAAGGTAAGGAACTATCCAACTTGTCTCTTCATTGCATGGATCATGGTATTTTTACCCCCTTTCCTCACTCTGACAGAGCATACAGACACGTATGTTGTCTCCAGCTTTTTTTTCCTCTTGTCTTCTCTCAGGTTGTGGTGATGATCTGCGTGATACAGATTTATCGGTACCCTTTTCCCCTTATCACCTACGCTAAGCCAAACTTGTCCTCTACAAACCTTTATAGACCCCCGTGAAAGGCTCTATTCATGAATGCATTGAAGGATAAAGTTAAGCATGTGTTTAATTACATATCTGATGTGGAGTATATTTGCAATTTCTCTATTGTACTTCTATAACTAGTTATACTTTCCAATGCATTGAATTAATGAACCTTGGCATGATGGTCATTTAATTGCAAATTCTGTTCATGTGTTTAATCTTTTCATTTACATCAATAAGTGACCTAATCCATACAAAACAAGATTAATTCCAAACATTTGCAGGTAATAGAAGATAGTACAAACCTTTTCCAAATGTTACATGAGATACACTGGAAAGTTCAATATAAACATAAACATTCCAGTCTTGTATACTTTTGCTTATCTGCACTCTGTTAGGTACTGGATAAGCAATTCAGTGTCTTGAAAGAAAGGCTGTTCTTGTACTGTTACCCGACTGTAAGGATGAAGCAGCAGAAGTCTGGTATGAAAGCCTTTACTTTCATAATATTCAGTATAATTTTATATTTTCAAAAGCTTGAGGAGCTCTGACCCAGATAATTCAATGGTCAAAATAATCCTGCAATTCCAGGAAAGTTTTCCAGGCTGAAGTGTTAAGTCTAGATATATTGCAGCTTAGTTAACTATTACTCTCTGCTATGTAAAACTTGCTTATAAATCTCAGAATTTGTTCCCTAGAAACTATATGAAAACATATTGGCCATTCTGACAAGAGACAGACACAATTACTTCTGCCAGCAGTACCACATGTGGACTGGATCCAGCAGAATGCAGCTGGGATAAACAAAGCTTTTTGGCAGATCATTATTAACAGAGGACTGATCCTGTGAAGATCATAAGAAAAATCAACGGCCTTTTCTGCTACAAAAGGTGTCTTGGAGGCTAAATTTAGGTTGTATAAACAAAGGCTTAAGGGCCACCTGTCTCCTTTCTCTCTTTCTCTTTCTCTTTCTCTTTCTTCTTTGCTTTCTCCTTTGCTTTTTTCTTCCTTTCTCCTTTGCTTTTGGTTTTCTTTCTCTTTTGCTTTCTTTTCCTTCTCCTTTTCTATCTCCTTGTTTCTTTCTTTCTTTCCTTCTTTTCCTTCCTTCTTTCCTTCCTTCCTTCCTTTCCTTCTCCCTCCCTCTCTCTGTCTCTTCCTTTTCTCTTTCCCTTCCTTTTTCCCAGAACATTTCAAATTCCACATAGGAGGAAGGAGGTTAGAGGCATTCTGAGTACTACGCAAGTTTAAAGATGGAATAAGTAAAAGTTTTTACCTTTTTAGGCAATTGTTGAACCTTCCAGTGTGTGCAGAAATTATACAGTTTCAAGCTAGAAGTACGTTGAAATCGTACAGTTTGAAGGATGATTTAGCTTGAAAGGAGGGGAAGCAAAGGAATGCAGGACATTTGACAAAAGCATCCTCTGGAGATGTCTGCAAAGCACATTAGATTACTTTGTGGACCTCTCAAGCTATGGTCTGTTGTTCGATATCTCTTTCCTAACTATTCCAGCTGCAATGCTGCACCGACACGATACGCTGTTTGTGGTTATCAGATCTGTCCTGTCCACTGTCCAAAGTACCCCAGAGTAACCAGCAAAACAAGTAACAGAAATTAAAGCTGAACTGGAGCAGGGAGAAGTGAGGACAAGCATTTTGGGTGTTAAAGAGAAGGACACAAATAATCACATGATAAACATCTCCATGTTTAACCATAAACACAGGTAAAGCAGAATGCCTGGCACTGGTAAAAATACAGCCATCCAGGAGGAATCCACACGTGCTGCTCTGACGTGGTCTGCGATACCTTTACACTAAGCAAGATGCAGGGTAAGGATATTTAAACATCAGGCTCCAGCATTTTTGTTATAATAGTAATTTATTCAGTACTCAGTGTTTGACTATTCCTCGATGTCATACAGCAGCTTCACAGAGCGATCAGACTGTCTATAGGAAATTATTAAGGGGTGAGAAATCTTAAAGTCTTTCTCTTTTCCATTGAAGTGCCTCTTTCTAGCTGTGATGGCTTTTCCACCTCAATGCATCATTGATGGATATTTTTGTTAATCCTTGAGAAAGGCAGAGGAATTAAAAAAAAAATTAAAAAAAAAGACAGTCTTAGTATTTAAAAACATCTTGGGATTATTAAGTATTTAAAATCCTTCAGAGAGAAAACATTTATTTGAAGAAGTTCCCAGTTTAAAAAAAAAAAGCACATTATTTTAAAAGTATCTGAAAGTTGATGTATGTGAGAGAGTGACTCATTTTTTCCAAAGGATTCTAGGAAAGCTTTCGGAGAGAGAGGGAGATAAACTGTATAATCATAAAAATGTTAAGAGAGAAATGCTTCAGTCTCTCTTTTATAAAAATTGAGTACTTCTGCGGGGTTTCTTCTAGTTTGGGTAGATTTTTTATGGTGTCTCTTTTTTGGACTGTAGGCATCTGAACAGCACAAAGCAGATTCTGCAGCACAAGGGAGGCCATCCTCTGCATGAGTGAAGATGTACTGTGATATTTCATTCTGTGCTCCTTTCAGAGCTTCACAAAGTCTTCACAGGCAATGTCAAGAAGAAAGGGGAGAAACAGGTGAAATGGAGAGAAAAGAAATTTGGAAAGCTCTGCTGAAGCATATTAAACACACATTTATCTCCAGGACCAACATCCCAAAACTGCCCGTAGAGGCTGTCATATGCATTTGCAAAGTGAAGAAAGTATTTAAATATTTTAGATGATGTACGAAAACTGAAAGGCAGATTTTTCCATAGGAACCACAAACACAAGACTACCTGTACCGTCCCAGCTGGAATTCTCTTATCAAGTGCATATAGAAACGACACAAGTAACCCTTCTGTCCTTAACGGCTGTGTGAAACATCTGAGTTAGTTAGGAGAATAACCAGAGCTTGTAGACAGCAATCTGTCTGAGCCGCTAACAGTTGTCAGGCTCTTCTGCGTGCTCCCAAGCGTGGAGGAGATATCAGCTGAGCCCCAGCTCATCCAGTGTGCCTCGGGCCAGGCTCTGCTGCAAAGCCCCTCTTGGACGGAGCAGCCATGGCATTTAACCCTCTCACCCTGCCACTCCAACAGAGGGGCTGTAGGAAAGACGCCTATTTGAAAAGTTTCCGTGGCTCTTGCTAATTCCCAAATCCTTGTCCTGAGGATTATTTGGAAAAGGTCTATTTGGCATAGCCCAGTGCCATCCAAGAGACCATTGGAGTAGCTGAACAGAATCGGCACTGGGATTCCAGAGCCAGGACCAGCCTGGTTTAGTTAATTTGTCCATCAAAAGAGTAACCACATCCTCATCCCTTCTGCTTCCTTTAACAGCTTCTTAGCTGGTGTCTATATTCCCTAGCGCTAACTTCACTCTCTCTGACCTTAGTAGAAGCTTCAAACCCCACCTCCCTCACCTTGAATTCACTGGTATGAAGCCATTAAGGCTCCATTTTGTGACTTCTCCAGCACATCATTCATCAGGAGCTCCTTTTTAACTAAATTGCTGCCTGCTTTTGGGGTGCTCTTCTGTTCAGCTAACTGCCTTTCTGAGCCTGAATTTCCCTTTACAGCTATCTCTTGCAGAATGAGACACTGCTCATCCCAGGGAACAGCTGATATTCTCAAGGAACAAGACAGAAAGCATCAATAAAAATTTCTGTGTGCAGTTTGTTCAATACTTGCTTCTTGGATCTATTTCACAAACTCTCTGCTCTGTACTTCAAAGGTAGCTTTCCACGATTCCCTTTCAGCCATTGAGACACCTCCTTGCTTACATTGTCCTCTCTTAGTTTAAGGCTTCAGAGTAAATATAGTAAGGACTCAGAATCTTAGAGCTTTGGCATGTATAAGTGCCTATGGTAATACTATTCTCACAGGTATTTGTGAAAGAGGACCTTTGTGATGAACATAATATGGCAGCCTAAATATATCGAGCTTTAAGAGCCAAAACTCTACTAAAGGGATGGTGAGTACTGATCCCATTTTGTGTCTATAGAATTAGATGGCTTATATAGTGCATTTGTGCAGAGGCAATGTGGTAAAGATAGAGAACACCTATTCTTAATTTCTCTTTATTTATTTATGCCATTCTGAGGCACGAGGAATTTGGCAGTATTGTAAATGGGCTGGGCATCCACCCTGCCTCAAATCGTCTCCCAGAGTTCATTGTTGAAGAAATCAGCTGACAGAAGAATGGAGATAATTAATTACAAGGCATCTTCTCTGGGGGCTGTAAGGGGATAGGTATGACTTTTCCCGTTAAATAGGATGAGTTCATCAGGATTTATTTTTTTCTTTCTTTTGGGGACCACAACAGTATTTAGCTCAGAGGGAGAGAGACTAACTGATCCAACATCTACTGGAGTGCCAGAAGGAAAGACACAGCTTTGTATAGACCAGTTTCCAGCCTAAGGCCAATCAGTAAGAGAATGATAAAAAACTTTCCTTGGTTTTCAACTGTCTTTAATGCTGGGAGAGAACTTGACAGGGCTGCAAATGAAGCAGACGGGGAAATATGCTGTTTATTTTTGTGCTGATTTGATTTTTTTGCTTTGTGTTGAAGTGTAAGATACACTGACAATGTGATCTTTCCTCACCTATGAAAGGAGAAATGAAGATTTTTCACACACTTCAGAAGGAAGCACTATGTTTGAGTAAGCTAAACCTATTGCTCTGGGCTGTCCTGTGACACAGCTCCTTTCACTATCCATTAACTTAGATAATACTAGAGAGAGTAAGTCTTCTGTAGAACTCTTTATCTTCAAATCTTCAGAAGCGGGAGTAAATACAATTCTTTTCATTTTATAGATTAAGCCAGCAAGGGCTGAGGGGCATATGTGAAGGACTCTGTGCAGTAAAATGGGGAAATATGACTAAATTTTAAGAAACTACTGTTACACATTACTGTCTACATTTTCCTGGCTCATCACACAGCTTACAGTAGTAATGCACTTTTAAGCTGAATAACTATATGTATTTCTTCATAATTTTGTTTAGAGAAATGGTTGTATAATTTTTGAGAAAACACTACAAAATAATCTGTATCAATCTCTCAATTACAATTTCAGCTGCAACTAAAAGGCTGCATTTAACCACTAAAAACATGCATTTAAATTGAGATATGATAGACTAACTAACTATAAGCAATTCAACCAAGATTTTCTCCATCAACAATTAAACTTGTCCTTGAGAAATCAAGCAAGCGTTCTGCTAAAATTACTGGAATGACTGTGTTTCACAGGAGTGATGCTGCTTTAGCATCCTATTTGGCTGGTAACATTGTCCGATCATTCAGGAACATTTGTTATCAATTTCTTGTTCAAATTCTACCATCATAATAAGGTAATGCTGCCATCAATAGAAATAGCATTGCCACATAGCCTTGTCATTGGTCTTTGGGGGAACATTAGCCCATGTTCTGCCTCTCAGTAAAATCTCTGCCCTTCAGCCTGCTGACAAAAGCGATCTCCTACAACAGAGCCAGAACTCCTATTTGTCAACAGCAATTAGTAAGAAGAGAACATACATGTGTATAAATATACGAACACAAAATTGCCGAGGGACAATCCAACATTCCTAAAATGACAGTTTGCTGTGTTTTATGTCCCAGTTTATGTAAGATTTTCTACCGAAGCTAGTATTCCTTCATTGTGTTGAGGTCTGATTCTTCCAAGACAAAGCCTGAGATGTCTGCAGAAGGACAGTTCAGTTCCTGTTTTCCCCTTAAAGCTCCTCTAAAGTTTTATGAAGGAGTTAAATACAACCTGGGATGAACCCTATATTGCCCACAATGGCCACACCTAATTTAAGATGCTAAAGTAGATGAACCAATGTCTAAATGCACTTAAGTATTACATTAAATGCAATGGGAATCAAGAACAAATAGCATCTCATTTAGGTTCACCTTGTGGGAACCATCAGGAATATCCAAGGAAGAAGTCTGTCATCTTATTTATATTCCTAGGGTTGATATATGAGACTGATAAAAGGCAGGACCATGTGATTTTGTAGTGTGTATTCATATCAGGCGGCCCTTAATTTCACTGAGTAAAGAGCAGCAGCGTGCAAAAGTCATTATTAAAAAGTCATCTTTTCTATTGAGCCAACTGTAACATTAGTTGTAGCCTATGTGACATAAGCTTATTTTGGGGGGATATCAACTGATTTCACTCATGGGTGAAATTTAGCAGTGGTGCTCTGTAGCTAATTCATATAACAGGGAAGAGCTAGTCATTGCACCTGGGAAAATTCCCTTGTAACTTGCTCCCTTTCTGCTTGCTTTAATCCTCATGATCAGTGTTTCATTTATATATGGATCTTTTAGCACACAGTGTTGCTTACATTTCCCCCTGAGTAAAAAGTCACCTTAAAATCTTCCTAAGCATTTCCATAAATGTGAGGAAAAGGGGGAGCTATAGAGATGTCTGTTGTCTTCAGTGACCAGGTTCCTAATTTAAGTTCTTTAGATGCCTAAGTGAGATGAATCTAGATATATTGAAATACTACTAGGCTGGAATTAAAAATGAATAGCATCTAATCTGGGTGCACACTGATGAGAATTGTCAGGTATACAAGGAAGAATTGTCATTATAGGTCTCACGTAGAACAGGAGTCTATATGCACTAAGTAACATTTCATTCTCTTAGAGAGATTTTTACTCCTACTTGCTCAAGGGAAACATATCTCCAAACTGCTTTCCAAAGACCTGCTTCAAAGTCTAAATTGGGCAGGATCTTTCCCCTACCTGTAAACCTTATCCACAGGTATTCTGGCTTTTGCAGGATATTATTAAGTTTGAAACATATGCACCAAGACTATTTAAATGAGTTGTTAATTAGCCAGTGCTTAAACCACAACACATTTTTCTCTAGTGTACTGTTCCAATACTAATAACTCCTGCTCTTCCCATCTGTTTGAATCCACCTGTTATCATTATTTTAAACCTACAATGAAATGTCTTCGATGAAGGAACCAATTTTGTAGTATATGTTCATACCCTGAAACAATGATAATACATTTTGCTGCTATCATAAGGCACATGCTAACTATTTTCCTTTAGTGTTGATATTGTAAATTGAAATTCATGCTAGAAATGAGACAAGGATGCTTTGGGGCAAAGAGGATTTTACATTTTTTTGAGGCAGAAGAGATACTGGAAAGAAAAATACATAATATTTCCACATGATGACATGCTCTTATTAAATTAATGCTTTTCACATATATTTCACTAAATAAGATGCAACATAACTTAGACCGCCAGCATGAGATTAATCTTCTGCATATCTGAGCATCTTCCATATTATATTCGTAAATGTCCTAGATGCAGAAACCTGCAGATGTTTTCATTCTTAGTAAGCATTTTTCCTAAGGAAACTGATTTAAGACAGGGAACCTGGGGCATAACCTTTACGCAAGGGGGTTAACCTGGGGCAATGGGAACTGTTGTTCTGAGCCAGTATTATTGATCTACAGATTGTTGATATGTCTTAATTCATGCTTGTTATATTTCTCCTTCCAGTTCCCGAAATAATAGCAAACATTTTTGTTTCAAAATTTCCAATTGGAAATAGTTTTTGGTTTGTAATTTCTGGTATTTATGGGAATTTTTTAATTTTTTTTTTTTTTTGCAAACCACAGAGACGTCAGTGGGAGACACAGTAGAATAAATGAATGAAATATTTATGTGTACACACTTACACACTCGTGCAATTGAGAAATAAAGGAAAGAACACCTGGCAATAAATCACAGCTTGTACTATTTTAAAGAAAATCATACTCTACAACCCCAAACCAAACTAATTTAAAAAAAAAATGTGGAGAGAGGGGAGAACATTTTAAAAGAAAAACCAGATATATAAAAATACAATTTAGTGTATAGGTGCGTGTCAGAGGGGATATGCCTCAGTGGAGATCCATGACTTTATTCGGTTTTCTACACACAGGTATCCAGTGACAGCTGAGATGTACCCACCACCCTCGGGTCCTCCAGGTTGCCACCTCTCTCTCGTGCGGGTGGCGTGCCCTATCCGTCAGGCACTGAGTAGCTGTCACAGCCTGAGGGATCTCTGACAGCAGACACTTGTGTACTGAATCACAGCCCTGGTCAACACAGCGACAGGAATCCAAGGAAGGGGTCGGTTGACCAGACGTAGGTGTTTAACACAAGCTCAATCTTTCAGCAATGGCTATGACCCTACTCGAAGTGTGCGGCTATACCCTCTGGTGCTCTGACGCGGCATGTATGCCAGTCTAGAGGAGAGTTGGTGATCTGCAAATCGGTGAGTGAACTGCAAAGGATAGGCTTGGAGCACTTAATCAGCTCTGACTAGTGCTGGATAGGTTAAGTAGCAGCATAAAAATGGAAAGTGAAACACGTTAGGCTGTTTGCATTAATGTAGGTGTAATAAAGGCAATAGGTGGTACAGCAGTCATAATCTAATTTACTTCACTAAACCTGAAAACAGAATTTTACCCTAAGATACCAAACTGCCTTTCTCAAGGTTTGGTGGCAGAGGATACCAGATAACTGAGATCCTACTTATGCTATTATCCTCTTCCCTTTCCTAGCAAGAGCAAAGCATACGACAACATATATCCACAAGATAACACACTCTTACATATAAACAATGCATATAAACAAACAGGCACAAAGCTGATCTGTGCCTGGAGCCAGGGCTGTTCGAACAGTATTCCCAGAAGGAAGACAATAATCCCACATGCACATGTTCTTAGAGTCTGCTGGGGGGGCCAACAGCACAGAGCTATGAGCTGCTGCCAAGCGAACTCCACGTAAAGTTGTTCCTCCATGCGAATTCCAGAAAACATCTAGATCTATGTAATGAACACGAAAAAATTTCATTTCTGTGTTGTAAATCTAACTGGAAGCTTGTACATTTTCTTAAAATATTGAACCACTACTGTTTTACACTCCTGCCTGTACAAACAAGCACATGCCACATGTTTTGCAGAAACTCAACATAAGGAGTCATGAATGAAGCCAAATCTTGCCTTTACATTTCAAGAAGGAACTCTCAATCTCATGGTCTGCAAAGTGGTCAAATGCTGTCTCAGCCTGCATTTCTGAGTGCTATTTCCCATCAAATTATGATCCAATCGCTTTGGAAGGGTTACTCAAGATTTTCATATGAGAGAAATTAATATTCCTTTTCTTTATGGCAGGTGCTATCCACATGCAGCTACAGTATTCATGCTCTGAAAAAAAAGCATGTTTCTAGCATGAGAATTTAATCATTTCGTACATTTCCAATTCTTTAATATCACTTACAACTGATGCCACAATCACAGACTGTACATTTGGCAAAACCTGATCGTTGCATATTGAGCAGTATCAAAAATGTCTCTATCATTTGTCAGTAAGGATGTAATGTGACATGTCATTCAGTGTCACTAGAGACCTGTCACGTGCTGCTGATCCTGTTTCAGGATCACTCTGGACCAACCACTGTGGTGCACTTCTCACTTGGCAGGGACAGCTTTTTCATTTCCCTGGCAAGCCACATGGGATAAAGATGCTGTTGCACCCAGGCAAAATTTTATCAGCAATTTCCAGTTAATTTTGCTGTTTTCTCCAGAGATTTAAAACACAGCTAATCAGAATGAAAAACATTTCCACCCTCCATAATTTCATTTAATTTTACAGAATTACCATGATTAACCAAAGAGCAGAGCTTCTGCTATTCCTGTCTAACCTCCAATAGGACTGAGGATCCAAGCACTGTCATACGCAGAATATGTTGTGCCCCAAGGACTCTGCAGCTGAGATTGAGACAGCATGTAGACAAGAACAAATAGCAAGGAGGAGTAAAGACGTAGGTAAGAGTAGTCAGACTGAACAGATAGTGCACATTTCGACAAGCTCAACTGTTAAATGTCCTACTCAGAGAATAGTCAGGCTGCATGAATAGTAGGAGTATTTGTTGTGTTTGCTATATTAATATATTTACAGGAGCGATCTGGCATTTAAGAAAAGGTTAAGCTGAACCAAAGGCGCTGTAGGTGTATATGGCACAGTGTAGTCTTGTCTGACTAAGAACTAGTCTGGGTGTAGGAACAGAGGCTGCAGGAGTTACTCGAACCTGGGAGTAGTCCCGAAAGGCATTGTAGCTCCAAGAAGTACCTTCTGAAATTAAAAACTGCCTGATCTTCCTGGCATTGGAGAATAACTACTTTCCTTGATGGGTACATAGTACCACCCTGAGTATCTGGGAAGCAACTTCATGTAAGCCTCCTCCCACCTTCACCGTTGTTTGGCTTGCCACTTTCTGGTCTTATGAGTAAATTGAGAACAGGTTCTGCTCTCCAAACCGTACTTGAAGCCAAAATATGCAAAAATGTAATGTGTCCTACTAATAAGACAAAATAACACACTACTGAATTTCTCCTCCACCTCCATTTTCAAAAGCACCAGGAGGTGAAATCTAGTGGTACTGTAATGATAGTTGTAGTGGTACAAGGGATGAGTGCTGAAAGGGTCTTCCACTGCATGGAATTCAGCTAAATTTTAGCCTGCCTTGTTCTGCCACATAAACATATGTCTGGGATTAAATAAAAAGGAGAATAAATCCACATAAATATTTCTAATTCAGTAAAATCAAGGATTGCATTAAATTAACTCTTCTGCTGAACAGGTCTAAGTTTAACTTGGATTTTAAAGTGCAATGGTTCTACAAAATATTCTCCAGGTGACTACCAAATGTTTAGAGCATCATCTAACACTTTTCATAAATCACAGCTCATTCCTAAAGGTAGTGCTTCCATATGGCAGGTGCTTATTATTCACTGTAAAACACTTAAAATATAAATTTGGTTTCATTCTCAGGACAACTCCTGAGAGGTGTCAATGGCCCATGACTTGCAGAGTGCTGAGCACAAACTGGCATTTGGGATCATGCTAATTATGTTGTTAAAAAAATCAGAGACATTGCCACTCTTCATTAATTACACAAAGAGAAATGCTGTTACTCTATTTTGCTTTGTGCATCATGGTTTCATGTGGCAAGTTGTTTTACATATAAGGTATGTATTCATACCCTTTTTGTGTGTGTGTATATTTATCATATAAAAATAAGATAGATTTTTCTGAGAAATGTTTATTCTTGCCACATAAACATGAAGTTCTCCAATTAAGACTCACTTTTACTTTTTAGGCTCTCCAAACCTACATTTGAGCAGCACTTGACGTAACATTATTAAATTATACTTAAAGCTCTCTGGTACACTACCTTTTTCTATGACTTTTATTCTCTGCTTGCCACCACCATCACCTCTATTTGTCTGTTATCTCCACAATTCCATCTTATCCTGTAGGCCCTGGATATACACATATTTGTGCATATGTACACACACAATTAAATAAATTCCCTAGTATTTTCAGGATCAGGACTGTAATTTTTTTAGAGTAAACTTTCTTACTTGTATGGGACAATGACTGGTATTATGGGCTTCTACACACTCTTGGAGTTACTGGAAACCAATGAAATATGTGAACAACAAAGGAAGAAAATCTGAGAACATGTGGACTTCAAATGTTAGTCTTGCTCCCTTAAGAAAACTGATTATTACCCATCACCACAGTGAGCTCCCTCGAGAATTAGATGTCCTTCTTAATGAGTTTACGTTAAAAAAGGAAAAATTTTGTACTGATCCTATTAAAAGTAGCCGAGTGCGGACTGTGCCACTTAATCCTGCTCCCCATGAAATCAGTGTTGAAACTCTGACCAACAGAATTAATGCCACTGCCACAACTCATTTTACCTCATGTGGGCTTTAGGGAGAACAGGCAGTTTGTACATCAGTCTGTCCTCTAAGCTCAAACAAATTGCTCAGCCTCAGCCTCTAGAAAGATTTTTTGGCGAGCTTGAGACTTTTTTGCCCCAACTCAGGTTTGGGTACAGGTCAGCGTTAAAAAGGTATCACTCACCTTTGCTGGAGCTATATCTGCTAAGAAACACCAAGCTACAGCCTGTGATTCTGAAGTCCCATCCTTCAGTTCAGAATGCCCTGTACTTTAAATAACAGCTACCCAAAGATATTACCTAGAAAAAAATTATTTTAAGCAACTCCACTTCTCCTCTTCACCCTTCTAAGGATGCTAACTTATTACTGAAATTCTTTCCTAGATTTCTTGGAGTATTCTCCTTGCACAAAAGGAAAGGTTTGCGGTAATTTTTCTTGAGGGAAGTGGTGGGGTTTTAATGAGACCAGTTCCAAACAGAAACGTTCGCACACCATGTTTGAATAGCAACATATGAGAAGCTTCCAGACATGGCAGTAGATATTTGTAAAATGAAGAAAAAATCAATATGGGTTTGATTTAAAAGTTTTTGTTTTCTTTTTCTGTCTAAGGAAAAAGATTTCTTAGCTGGAAATCATATGGGAATTTAATTAGCTAAAGTCTTATTAAATGCCTTTTTAGCCCAGTCACTTCAATAAATACTAATTATGAGACATCAAAAGACATATAGAAAAGGTTTTACAAAGAATATAATGGAAAAAATGTAAACGTCTGTGGTTTTGGGTTTTGGGTTTTCTTTGGTTTGGGTTTTTTTGTGTGTGTGCTTGCAAAAATACAGAACACAATGAAGCTGTTCTACATTGTGCTTTGAGATTATAATGGTGCATTTTGAAACAGAAGGTGTCACGGGATATACTCCAACAAATTTTGGGCAAACAAAATGCTTTATGACTCTGGCAGAGTACTGTAGCTTCTAAGAGAAAGTCCATTCCACTTCAGAAAAATTGATGATACACATGTTGCTGGGGAAACATGTAAGGTGAAGAAACATTTTACAAAACTTCCTTTATGCAGCTTCTAGGACAGCTAAAACACCTGTCCTTTCCAGCCCAAACTTTTCTGTGTTCTGCTTTTTGAAAGTTCCTTACTCCATTCACCACAACATTTTATAGAAACTCTGTAAAGTAGAGGAAAGCAGTCATCCCTATCTTACAGATAGAGGATGGAAATCCAGACAGACCAGTGAAGTGAAGGTCATGTAGGAAGTCTCTGGCCGATAAAATATTTAATCCAGGACCCTAAAATTTGAAGTTCAGTCTCTCAATCATTCATTTTTCTTCATTCCAGCAAAACAATGGCTAGGAACAATTTATGAAGAATATAAATTAAAAAAAAAAAAAAAGATTTGTCTGAGTATAATATCATAAGCACAATAAATAATAATCCTATCCTACTTTTTATTAAGAACTGAGTATTATCCAGCACTAATAACAAAAGCATGATATTCAGACTGTCACCAGCTGACCACTTGATCAGCTAACCAGTTTGGGGGCCTAAATTTTAGAAAGTGACTGTGAATGCACCTATTTTCATGTATCACTTAATCTCTAGAGGAGCCTAAAATTGATCAATTGCCTCTATTCCAGGCTACAGTGTTCCATAGGTGCCTACGCATACATAACTTCCTTGGTATAAGGAGCACCCAGACCTGAAGAAGTGAGCAGAATTTAGGCACATGAGCACCACTGCAATTTTGAAATGAGCAAGGAGACATCAAAACTCCACCTAAGCCCTTGTTAGGTGTGTTCTGAGTAGATGTGATTTACTTGGTCAGCTTGAGGTTTCCTCCAGAGCTAGCTGCTAGTTGCAATGGAAGTGGTGCCATGCACTTTTTGAGAACTAAGTCAGCACAAATATTCTGGACCTTAGGAGCTGCATATCAGCCTCAGGACACATACCATGAAGATTCAAAGATGAAGTGATTCAAGGTAGTGAATGGAGCATCTCCAGAAGGCCCTACTTCTCCATTGCTGGATAGGGCTGGACTGCATATGCAGGACCTTCTCGAGATGTTCTGGATGCTCCAGCCTCCTTATGCCTTGTTGGCCTGTTTCATCCTTTGGCATCAGTTTTGGACTAACCAGCAACTTCCTCCCAGCACAGTTCCCTCGCCTGTACGGAGACACTTGGACTTACAAATCACATGTAATTCAGGAGCTACAAGGTAGTCAGTCACAGTGACTTCTTGAGAAGGACGCAGGAAACCTGGCTGTCCGCTTGCTTCTGAGCCCAAGAGAAGTAATCCTAGGCTTTTCAAGAGCATGCTCTGATTGCCACACAGTGGTCAGATTTGGGACTTTCAAATTGTCCCTGGATTATTAGGTTTTTAATTCAGTAAAATGACACACATAGCCCCTTCCCCCAGGAATAATTACTACGGGAACTCTCGGAGCAGAAAATGAACGGGGCGGGTGGGGGAACAAAAAATAACAGTAAGCACATTTTGTTTTCCACTTAGGGGGGTTATCCTAGTTACTTGCACCTAAAGTGAAGATCCTACTTGTGTTCACTTGTTTCTAATGGAATAGGTTTTTCCTGATGCTTCAGCAGTGGAGGAGGAAGGTGTCCCTTCATACCACGTCTGTTGTTAGGTACTTGCCCACAAAGAATTATCGATATCCACTTTCTGATAACTGCCATCCACAGAGACATTTCCTTTGTTAGATCTCAAAACTGAACTGAAATTCATGCTGTATCTAAGGAAAATGCTGGTTTCAGAAGTCTAGAAATGTTTCTAAAGATCACTAAATCATTTAGCCATATGAAAACCAATTCCAGTGTGTATGAAGCAACTAGCAGTAACATAGCCTGTAAATATCTGTTGCAAGCAGTTTTATCCCACTCCATGACTCAACACCCATTTTTCTTGTGTGCCCTGATTGATATTCAGGCAGCAGATAGCTTTGCTAGAGATATCAAAGCACAGAGTCTGGATTTTTAAACATCAGGCTAGGACTTGGTTTAACCTCCTTCAAAACAAAGCCCCTTCCCCCGTGCTGTAGGTGCAAATTTTCAAGTATTATATATGCCGTGAGGAACTTTGAAGTTAATAAATATTATTGTGTCAAATAAAATAAAATAAAGCCTTCTCAGTGAGACAAAGATCAACTTCAGCACTATATAATATATGGCTTTAGCCCCTGGCAATGAGTTCTGGGAGTTACAGTGGTTGAAAGGAATTTGAGAGCACAGCAGTAGGTTTGGATTACAGAGTATCTAAGGTACAAGAGAAAATTATCTTTCAAAAAAAAAAAAACGTTTATGAGGTGAAAGAGTTATGTAAATGGTCTTGTAAAGCTTGTAAGAAGAAAAAGTTGTTGTCCATCAAAGCTCTTGGAAAAAAGAGGGGTGATATTTTGTGTCATTTATATTTATAATAAGAATTATTTTTTTCTTTTCTGTCCAATAATGCTTATGAAACATGGAAAAGCTTTAATTCTTAATTACATGTTATGAGCTTCCATCAAGTTCATTAAGTCCTCTTTTTGCTGCCTATTGCTGTAAGAGTGAAAGCTGGCTTTCACACCATAACCTTGCTCAAGGAGTGAAAGGAGTGCTCCTAAGGAAAATACAGCTGCTCTGGAAGTAGCCTGGCTCCCTGTGAAGCAACAGCTAAAAAAGGCAACGTATCTGAGGATCGTCAGGAAGGGCACTGAGAACAGCAAAGGAGGTAGCATTTGCAACTGCATAAAACTTTGGCTACCATGCATAGTTGGTCTCTGCAGAGCAGGAGTGACGTATTAAAGAAGGTACGGAGCAGAGCTACTAAAATGACAAAGGGGACAGAACCGTGGTTCTATGAGGAGAGACTAAAGAGGTTTGGACTCTTCAGTTTAAGAAGAAAGAGAAAGCTGAGGGAGATGTGTTCAAGGTTTACATCCTGACAGTGGTGTATAAAATGAGTGCAGAACCGTTAATTGCCACCCACACAGTACTGCATACACTCGAGGGGCATTTTGTGCAACTGGCCTAAACCAGACAAAAGTAGCCCCTTTTTAGATAGTACTTAGTGAACTTCTGGAATCTGCTTGCATAGAAGATTGTGAGGTAGGCAATATCAGCATTTTCAAAAATAAAAGAGACGTTAGTGAACAGCAGGTCCGTACACAGTTCTTAAAGGGGACAGGCAGGGATTTCCCTTCCAATAGCAGTGTTCCAATGACTGGTGGAGAATGAAGGCAATGGGCTTCCTATGCTTTTCTTAAACTCTGTCTCCTACTGGCACTATCAAAGACAGACTGTTAGGCTAGATGGACTATTGATCTGATAAACTAAGTTAATTCTTATATTCTCTTTTTCTAGTGGAAAGTCTGGAATTTGTCTCCTGATTCCTAAGAAGACATCCCAAGGAAAATTGAAAGACAAAGTTGTAGTTCTGGTCAGTTACAAGCTAGAGTAAAATATATGCACTGGAGTGTATGTCCTTGCATGTGTGGGAGACATGAAGCAACCAAGAATGCTCCACCTCACCCAACGGCAACAGGGATCCAGACAAAGTGTTCAAGTGGTTTTGAACAGTCAGTGAAATAAGCATGCTTTTTTTTATGTGTATGGTTTGAAATGAGTAGAATAAATTCCAGCATTTCAGGGATACCCTGTAAGTTCTCTTGTGAGTGCAATGAAAAAGAAAAAAAAAAAAAACAAAACACCTACAAAGGCCAAATACTGCACTAAGAACATTTTCCAAATAGGGGTGGGATGAAATAAATTAATCTGCCTTTCAGTTATTGTAGTTATCTTAAAATGTTTTGCAGTAATGATCTACAATGCACACTTAAATACTAACATGTTATAGGAAAATGAATTTTTGGTGATCTGAAATCACTCACTTGTGGCTGACCTTTACTAGGCTGGAGTTGTATTTTCTAGTCATAGAAACATTCCTCTCCTGGAGGATGCTTAGATACTACAGAGCTGCGTGCTAAAAGAAGCTGGATAGATGAGAAATGAGTAGGATAGTTTTCCATATAATGGGACAAGGGTGATGAGGCAGTGGTCAAACTCAGAGTAATTTGGTAAGACCAGAAGACCTTATGATAAGAGCATGAGACCTTACATACAAAGGCTGATGGCAAGTCTTAAAAGAAATTTTATCTTATATCAGTATTTGTAGATCTGTATGGAGGAGAGGTAAAGTGAGGAAAGGCGAGGAGAGGTGTCCTTGGAGAATCCTGTGACTGCCTCTAAAATCTTTTAGCTTGCCTCCCAGCCTGCGTGCCTGTGCAAATTTCTAAGTGTCATCTTCTGAGGGGCATCCCACCCCAAACTGACCTTAGTTCACACAGGAGGATTGCTTCCCCTATGTCCACGGCTGAGCAAATTTCTCTTGAAAAGCTGATGGGGAAGTGATCATTCAGATAAAAACAAGACACATGTATCTAATCTGCAGAAGGATGTCACAGGATATTTTGAATTCACAGATTAAACTGGATGAGCATGGAAATGTTTCTTCTCTTTACATTTGGCTCAGTATCTGCTTGAATTTGTCAGGCAGTGGCATTGTATAGTCATTATTTTCTGTAGTCCTTTAGAGAATCATCTTGTTTGGACAAAGTATAAAGTAAAAATAAGTACCTCCTAGTAATGAACAGCTTTTATTGCTAAGTTTTCTTCTTCCATTGTTCTGAGGCATAGTATACCATTCCTTAGGAAGAAAAAAAAAATCAACAAACAAGCCAAGATTATGCATAATATATGCATGTGTAAGGGAGGGAAGCCAAAAGGAAAATATTAAGGCACTGCATGTTTCCAGATACATTGTCAGATTTCTCTGTATATCACATTTCTCTATTATTTAACATAACTTCAGTATTGTTCTGTACCATTGATACCGTGCCCATGGAAGTCACAGACATCTTTTTATAGGGTTCAGAACAAGTTTAGACACATATCTTTCTCCTAAATTTGAGGTATGTAGTAAATAAGTCTAAACCTAATGCTTATGTTATTCAAATAGCCAACAGATAGTGCTGAAACTTTGAAAATCTGCAGCCGGAGATCTTGTCTGCCTACTGTAGGTACTTAAGTTTAGGTCAATAGGATCTCATCCAGAAAGCCTAATTCTCCCCATCATAAATAGAGAATTAAGACACAGTGGCAGGATTCCTTCACCAGACAGTGCCTTTGCTTCTCCTGGTTTGTGCCTTTGCTTCCCCTTGTTCATGCCTTCCACCAGAAAAATTCCTCTGCTCTTTGATACTATGTCATTCAGCTTCAACTATTTGCTGGGCTTGGTAAGTATCTGTACCACAAGTTGGATTTTTTCAACTGCAGTGACACAAACTCTTTTTCAAACTTCAAAACTGCTGTAAAATGCTGGAATAAAACCCCATGAATTTTTGCTTCTCACCTATAATACATTCAGAATTTTTTTTGGATGAAAATTATTATGTAAACTATATAAGCACATATCAGATATCAATCTCAGTAAAACTTTGGATATTTTTCCTACAAAAACTTTTAGATGTTCACATGATCAATGTTTAAATGTTTAAACATTCAACGTTCAAATGTTATGAAGTCTTCCTGAGTTTATACAAAGATTAAAATTAAAATCAGTGGAACTTTAATTGTCCGGAGTGAATCTTTAAAGATCCAGAGGGGATCTTTAATTGTCTCGTGAACTCTTTTGCACTATGTGTTCTTACATTATTAAGTTTCTTTTTTTTTTTTTTTTTTGCCTGTGGAAAGTTGAGCAGGATGTTAAAGAAGGCTCCAAGCAAATGTTCTAAAGAGAAAAAGAGGCTGGGGATGTCAGGTATAACAACATTTAGTCTGGAAAGAAATCTTTGTTTAGCATTGAAGAAAATGGAAAGCATTTTTATTAGTCATACAATACTATTAAATGTTATTAAAATAGAAAAAAGCCTCACACTTCATTGATACTCTAAACTGTTCAAATAAATGTTTCACTTGTGATGGCAATACTTTCTACATGTGCAAATAAGGGACTAATTACTAACTTGTTAGATTATTTTTTTTCCCCTACAATATCTAGGTCACTGGTTGTCTCCTCAGAAAGATTTATCAGAAATATTTCCAAATGACAGTTCAAGACTATTGAGAGGCATTCAATATTAGTTTAAGGTGAATACCACAAACAAAATGTAAACCAAATTAATTGAGTTCAGCAAAGCCCATTCTGTTTTCCTGATTCCCTCCAACAAGCATATAAGTGATTGAAATCCATCTCCCTGAAGGCTTGCAAAAATGTGAAACATACATGTCTGAGCCTTCTAAATAGACATTAGAGAGATTAATCGTATTTGATACAAGACTCCTTGAAACAGGAAAGGCAGAACGTTCTCCAAACCCTATGCAATATCTTTTATATGTGAGCAATTAAACAAGGGCCAGGATTCCTGCAATGGCTTTTACAAAGTGCTGGCCGATATATTTTATATTAAATTGAGGTTCAACAGACTTATGTTTAGCTAAGGTCTCTTCTGAGCAGAAATATTTTTTCTCGTCTTCAAGAATTAAACTGTTATTAACTTCTTCAAATTCACTCTGTGATTACAAAAGAATCGCTCTAGTCTAACAGAGGAAGGGGAATTAAAAGATTCAGCTGAGTAGTGTCTACTTACCAGTGTTATTTAAGTTTTGAGCAAGTATCGAGCATTGCCAAAGGGCATTCATAAACAGTATTGTAACCCTTTTAACCTAGTGTTAAAATAAAAAAAAGAAATTAAAAAATAGATACACTGTGCATAACGGAAATTACAGGTTGCTCTCCAACAAAATTTGTGACCTCTGTTTTGTTGTGTAACAAATCCTTGTATTCTGTCAATACCACATACCATAGCAGTGTGTGAGACAAGGGAAATCATGAATCAAATTAAATGGAAGATACATTCAGTAACTGCTCCTGAAATAGATACCCAGTGTATCATTTTAAATACCTTGTTCAGTAACATTGTATGCTACAAGATTAGTGCCCTAAATTCAGCATGTGTCATTAGGCATCTACCATTTCTTGCACAGGTACTGACCATTTCATTTAAGAAAAGTCAGATGGGCATCCACCTACTCATGAAACCATTTCAGAAATTTCCTGTGATTTTATATCTTTACAAAAATATTTTTTAACTGGAAACAGAAAGAAATAAAGCAGGGTCATGTTACATCAGTCCCTGCTCCACAAGTAAATCACAGTAAGAAAAAATCAAGTTGGATGGACACTGACTGTCTAGCAGCAGATGAAGGAAAAATAAAAAGACAAGCAAAGTTTTTTAAACAGCGTTCATTGAGATAAAACTCTTCCTGAAATTCATTCAGTTGTTATTTCATACATGAGAACAATAACATAAATGGCTATAGAGTCTACAGCAGTCTAACCTATACATTCTGAGATTCAGCTAATTCACAAGCAGAGGGTCCATGGATTCCTGCTTCTTCTTTCATTCTGTTTTCTGCTTTCTCACACTTATTAGCATGTGAGAAAGCATTGATTTCTTTAGCAATTCCTTACCTTCAAATACTCATGCTGAATTTTAAAGCATTTTCTGACAATTAAACATTATAAAAATTCTGTTTGGTCCTGCATAAAAAAAGAATTTAACATCAACATCAAATAACTGGCAGAATCAGTAAGAAAATGTAGACTCCAACTTCCAGTCCTGCTTCCAGTCAGAAAACACTTCCTCATTTTTTAAACAATAATAATACTCGTAACAACAACTTAATAGCTAACAACATTTGATTATTAAGAAAAAAATCCCTTTCTGGTTTTGTAATTCAGTTAATGACAGAGTAGTCCCAGTTCCCTATTATTCTGGAATTTATGGCTAGACTATGGAGGAATAAGCACCATACTTTACTGAATAAGAAAAATTGTGTTGCTTGAAAGTTAAAACTGATGCTGTCATAGACACAATCATCTGTTGTAGTTACGGCTACCACAAGGGCTACCATATTGGCTGTCAAGAAACAGATATACTTCATTCAAAGTTTAAAATGCAAGTTCCTTCCAGACTGCACTGTATGACCAACTGTACTGGTAAATTACTAGGTGGGTAAAATAGAATAATTACTAACAATAAAGAAGGGCAGACATTTTTCAGTAAATATTTCTGTATTGGGAATGAGTTAACAAAGTAGCCATAAAATGTACAATGAGTGAAACACTACTGACTTCAACAATAACTAATAGTAATATTTAGTAACAGTTATTAAAACTGAGGATTTTAAGATAAGCAAATTGAGATAATACTTATCTAAGAACTTAAAGCACATGGCCAAAAAAGCCTCTGGATCACAAATGTCAACTTTCCAATATATTCTGTAGATCTGGAGATGTTCCAGAATAAAGCCATGCTTTGAAAATATATAAGAATCTATATCTTTTTTCTTATGGAAAGCTAGAGATCTGCAGATACAACAGCATCCCAGATAAAATCATAGGATGGCAAATATATAACTCAACCAATAAGAATTAAAAGAATGCAGTACTATTAATGCTATGCTACATTTGTAGAAAATTAAAGTATATTGGCAACATTTTGCTATGTTTACAACTTTGTGTAATGAAAATAATATTGTTGCTGCAACAGATTTCTGTAATACACTTGAGTTGAGACCACACGACATCTTGAGTGATAAAGCTTGAACAATTTAACATTCGCATATTAAATGGATTAAAAACTTGTTAAATAATAAGATTCAGAACACAATCCTGAATCAGAGTCATTGTCAACCAGCATTTCAAGCAGAAACCCACTGAGATTTTTTTTAGTTCTTTTTGGCTCTGTATATCTTAATCTTATCAATGGTTTAGGAATAGATAAACACACAATGAAACCACAGGTACAAAAGGCACCGATTCTGTTGATGAGCAAATGCCTAGGAAGCAGGAAATAAATGAGGAGGACAGGTCATCCCTATAGCCTGTAAGAAACCATATGTGTTTCAGATCTAAAACCACAACTCAATGGCAAGAATATAGGCCATGGTAATGCAATGGCAGATTCTATCTTGAAAGCTGTGATTCTGAAATGGTCTTAGGATGACAAAGGGTAATAAACTGAGAGTAACTTCCCAGTACAACTTTGTAACCCAAAGGGTTAATATGATCCTAGGATTATAAACATGGAAATATACTGCAGGATAAAAAACCCCAAGCCTTATGTTTGTCAAAGTTATAACTCCTGCTGTAATTCTGGCCACAGTTCTGGTCTCCATATGTTAAGAAGGATACTAACACCCTTGGAAAGGATTCAGAAAAGAACCACTGAATGACTGATGGACTGGAAAATGTGCAAAACAGTGAAAAAAAGGATGAGATGAGTCCAGTTAGCTTATCATACGGACCACAAGGGAGAGACTCGATCGTGTGCCATACACACCTATAAGAGAAACAGAACTTTGACAATAGATAGATATTCTGTCTAGAAGGTAAATATATTAAAAAGGCCACTTGGAAAATAGATACATTCAGAAGAGAAATAAAGTAAAAAATTTAACAAGGCCAATATTGCCATAGATGATGGATCTTCATTGTCATTAAAACCAGTTACAATTGCAGTTCTTATTCAGTGACTTTTTAATACAAAACATTTCTGGCATTGTATCTTGAAAGATGGAGGCTCTTACTGTTAACAGCACCCTGTACCTGGAAAATGAAAGTCTCATAACAACATAACTTCCAGGAGTATTAATTTATGCACTGCGTGACAGCAATTTGTAGACTTCAGGTCCCACAGAGACTCCTGGAACTGCTCTTTCCAGTTCTTTACCAGAGGAATTTTTAACATCGATCCTTATTTTATCCTTTTTATGCTCTTCTGTGTGTAAACAGTCTGTCTTGTCATGAATACACAAAGCTATCTAGCCACATTTACCTGTCCTGGAGAAGGACATCTTCTCCTATCCGTTGCTGTTATGATTTTTGCAGAACTTACCAGAATGATCAAAATAAAGTAATTTGAGGAAAACTGTCACTCCCACAACACACTGACTCTGAGGATTTTACAAGGTGCTATAATATATAGAATGAGGCAATTTGGCATAGAATCACAGAATGGTTTAGGTTGGAAGGGACCTTAAAGATTATCCAGTTCCAACCCCCCTGCCATGGGCAGGGACACCTTCCACTAGACCAGGTTGCTCAAAGCCCCATCCAACCTGGCCTTGGACACTGCCAGGGATGGGGCAGCCACAACCTCTCTGGGCAACCTGTTCCAGTGCCTCACCACCCTCACAGTGAAGAACTTCTTCCTTACATCTAATCTAAATCTACCCTCTTTCAGTTTAAAGCCATTACCCCTTGCCCTATCACTACACTCCCTGCTAAAGAGTCCCTCCCCATCTTTCCTGTAGGTCCACTTTAGGTACTGGAAGGCTGCTACAAGGTCTCCCCGGACCCTTCTCTTCTCCAGAGAGGGAGAAGAATACAGTTAATATATTAAAATTAATAAATATATATTAAAAAATAGAAATCTTCTATTTGAATTCATACAACTTCATGTAACTTACCAGAATATTTGACACTATCAAGTCTACCAGACAGTCTATGTCAGAAGGTGAGTATTGATCATTTCTACCTGGATAATAAGGCCTGTTTTCTGATGCTTGCTCAAGATAAACTAAATCTGTAGGTTATTCAACCTGTGTAAAAGGCAAAGTCTATTCTGGCCATTATTTTGCATTTAGTCTTCTGGCAAATGGATTTAGCAGTGCAGCACTGCAGATTAGAAAGCCATTTCCAGTTAATTCCAGTTTCCTGATCTACAAAAGAAGGAAGATGAATCTAGCACCTGTCAGAAGAAAGACTCTGAAGGGCAACATCAGGTCAAATCCTTTAGGGTACTGAATCCAGGAAAATGTTTTTGGACAAAATATTATCAAGAAAAAGCGTAAGAACAGATAGATGCCAAAACATCTTACATGTTATGCTACCATTCAGATTCATCCACCTGAGCCAGCAATAACCTGTAATCATCTACTGCAACTCTTACCACCTTTGTGAATCTGAAACTATACATATCATCAGCCCACACAAAACACCAGTTGGCTGAGAAGATACTAGATAGAAAGATGGCCTCTTACTTAATTTTTACAGTATGTACAGCGTATGATAGAAAACAAAACTGTCAGGAAAATAATCTGCATCAGAGTTTGAAAATTGAGACAGAGATTGCCTCTTCCCCATCTTTCTACACGTGCAGACAGAGCTTCTCCCTTTTGTGATAACCTCAAAACTAATAGGAATTCTCACCTGTCCAAAAATTCTGCTCTCTTTACAGTAAGGTTAAACTTAAACACTAAAAAGTGTATACAGTATTTTGCCCTCATTATCACAAGACCAATTCTGAATGGAACTATTTTGTATTTGTTTGGTTGTTGCTTTTGAGGAAGAAGATTTTGAAACTGGTATTTTAGTTTCCAATTTTGAGTTTTCATCATATAGAAGGAACATATTTTCAAGCTTTGCCTCAATGCTCTGAAGACGGCAAGCATTTTTCCCCAATGAAACCTGTGATTCGTATATAAAGACTTGCCTTCAGGAGCGAATGCTTTAAGTACATGCTCATATATGATGAAACATGGAGTGTCTGATCAATTAACTCCTGGGAGAAGGGATGTTGACTGTTCTTATGCCTATAAATGAGCTCAATGGCATCCCCACTTGGTTTCAAGTAGCTTAGAGCATTCTCAACAACCACCAGTTCTTCACTCACACTTTTTAGCTATATCTGAACGCTATTCTTATCTTTTAGTGCCCAGAATCAGGCCTCACAGATTTTATACTCTTTGCCAAAAGCTCACTGTCCTCCACTTGTGCAAAATTACATACAGGTCAAATGAAGCTTGGCTCTTCGTGCCACCCCCAGGTTTAGCAAAAGTAGTGCTGCAGTTTCATTTCCTGCAATAACACACAGAAAAGGACTCAGCATCATACCAAGAAATGTTGCTCTTGCTGGGAATCCAGATCAAAATGATTAAATCTGGTTGTCTACATACACTTGCTTTCCAGTGTCTGAAAAGCTGCAGCTGCAACTGTAGTTGCTCAAATATATTAAACTTTAGGTACCTCTGGATCAATTTTGGGACTTAATTAAAAAAGGTCAAGGTGCCTGTGTAGATATAGCAGCAAATTAACACCCAGCACTCGTGGACACTGCTCCTCCTCCTTGTGCCACAAGGAGACAGGGTTTCTTTGCAAAATCTCCCACCCCACCATTCACTAATGGTAGTAAAGTAGAGCTACTAAGAATGGCATCTCCTGGAAAGTGCCCTGAGACCTCTCAGTAAATATCAAAGTGGAGGTTCTATATATTCATTAATTATTTTAGACATCCAAAAGTAAACATATCAGTTTAAACTGACAAGTGTATAAAGTAAGGGTAGTGAAAAGAGTGCAGTGGGATCTGTATCTTCAGAAAACTTCTAGTTGATATCTGGGATAAGATCCAAGTTCATTGAAATGAACAGATAGGGGCCCAGTGCCTCCCTCAGACATTTGTATTACAAGGACTGCACAGGCAAACGCAGCAGCCGTTATTTCCTCAGCAACAGTATAAATGCAGTCCCAGCTTCATCCAATACTAGATTTGCCTGATTTTCTTTCTCTTTGGGATGTCATCATGGAAACAGTCTTGATTACTTAATGTTCTTTAAAATGGTACTAGCTTAGCTAATCAATGTTATTCTGTTGTTAAGCAGGATATTTTTCCTTTCTGAAACAATATTGATTACCTAATTATTGCCATTAAAAGCACCCAAAACCAACACACATTTAAGCCAGTGATAGCATGGCTGCTATTAAAGCTCTCAACAGTAATACTATTCTATTTCTACTCAGTTCGCAGACCTTCCCTATTTTGAACGCCTTCAACTCTCTCACTGTCTTAATATTTAGCAACTTTCTCCCCTCTCCCAGCTTCCACCAGCAGACAGTGCAGAATTAACTACAAGTGGCAGGATCCAACAGCTTGTTCCAGAAAGCAGTGACACAAGACACAAAGAAAGGGATATGGCAGCGGGTATAGACACAGCACCTGTTTCTAATTTTTTAAAGTTAAAACTTAATTCCACCTCATTCAAACTTATTTTAGAAAGCAATTGACAACAGGAAAAATTATAAAATTGGCAGGAAACTAAGACTTGGGTGTTGAGAATTAAGAACTTCAAACTGTGAATTAGAATATATATGTGTATCTATATATACTGCTATTGCATCATTAGGAGAATTTGGCTCTACAGCTGTATTTATAATTATTGAAGGATTCTTCTGTTTATATTTAGCCATAAAATTGCACATACTTAAAAGCTCTGATACCTCTTTAAGAAGGCAGCAGCCAACCTGTCTGTCTCTGTAATCATGGGGTGTTTTAACCTGATACTTAAAATGCTTTGTGGGATTTGCCCTAGAGGACAAATCACTCCCTTTTTCTGACTTTCCACTGTGGGTTATGTGTGTTTTGTGAATCATGAATAGTATATATGATTGCATATATGTCTCTGTGTGTGTGTATTCCCTCATGCACACTATAAGTATTCTACATATACTCTTGCAATATCTATATATAGACAATGGAGTTATAGTATCTTTTTTCAGTTGGTGTATAACATATATTATAAACAGTGGACTCACATTGCAGATACAGTATGCATAAAAAAGTCTACTGTATAACATCAGAGGAGTTTTTCAAGCCCCAGCTGCGCAAATGATGCCATATAGGTAGCCCACATCAGCCTCGTGAAAGCCCAGTAACTTTTTAAAAGAGAGAAAGGTGATGATCTGTGAAGAAGCTAAAGCAATAAGGTCTTTAGGCTGCAACATCGCTGGAAAAGGTAAGTAGACATGGTCCGATACTTTCCTGGTGAGGTCTGACGTGCTTTCAGGGGTGTGCAGCGTCCTGGTGAGGTATGTCAGAAAGGGCTTTATGCAAAACTAGAGTCACAGAAACAGTTTTTCCTCCCATGTGGCATAAGATGTAGAAGGTGGACTAAATTCCTGAATGCTCCTCAGAGGGTGTCAACCAGGGCCTCAGCTGTACAAAACCATAGCAAGTGATGGTCCTTACCTATACAGCTACGGACTAAGAGCTGCACTAACTTTTTTATGCCTGAAGGAGACAGAAAGTCCTACCTACATCCTTCTCGTTTTGCTCCCTCAGCCTCACACACTTCAGCAAGAAGGAGAGGTGAGACAGACTTATTCAGACTGAATACAGGCCTGAAGGACAAGGTGGAACACAAAAATATTGCAAAACAGGTCAGAAGAGAATAAAAATTGAAAGATTTGCAGCCAGGCAGTGCTGGTGGTTACAAGATTCATCCTAACAAGCCTCAACAACAGTTTTCTATATAATCAGTGGAACTGGTTGGTTGATAAGCAATGTGAAAGTCAGCAAATTGAATTAAATTTGACTTAAATTGATTTACATTCAAATAAATTCTTTTGATTTTTGAGTTTTGTTTCTGCTGGAAGAACAGATTAAGTAAAAACATTAATCTACCATAACATGACAGTGTTCTCCTACGGTAACTAAAAATGCTCACATTACGACTGACATCAAACAACCCAGAGAACCAACAGCGTACCAGAAAGGGGAATGGGGGGAAAGAAGGACAAAGAAAGAGAAAACTGTTACATTTCTTTCTCCTTGGTACAGTTTTTCTTGCCAAGAATGGACTTAAACTCAGGTTGCTTCTTGCTATGGGACCTGGCATACTGCCACATACGTGTTCCTGCTCACGAGCAGCATCAGCATGCTGGCCACAGTCGACTTCAAAAACAAATGAGGTCCAAAAATATCCTCCTCTCTAAACAGGTTGTCTCTGTGTATGTGTGTGTGTGTGTGTGTGCATGCTTGCATATGTGATTTATGCAAAAATCCTGTCAAAATATTCCGGTTCATCAAAAGTCTAATTTACATACATTTTTGGGACACTGTAGGGGCTGATTAACATGACGTATCGCAATTCAGAAGGAATGTTGACTGAAGCATTTTAGGAGCTTGGGATGCGGGAGCACGGGGTAGATAAGCATATGGAGCTCAGTGAATGAAACAGGAGGCTGCCTATTCTGCTATGATTTATGTTCCTCAACTTGTGAGAACTTGATGGCTTTCTGAGATAAGAGATTTTGTTTAGAAAAATCTAGTACAATGAAAAAATCATTATAGAGCTTCCTTTATTCATCTTTGATATGCCCAGCTACATCTTCCATCACCTTTTACAGACTTGGGTTTTATTAAAGAGAAAAATAGTTAGCACTATAGTCTTATTTATAAATAGTGAGTTAAAATATTTAATCAAAAGAATTTAGAAATTATTTTTTACCACCTGGATTTAGAGACACCATAGCAACATTCATCCTGCAAAATAAAATTGAACAACATTTTACATTAGGTCTTTTAAATTTATGCAATAACTTTCCCATGCATCTGAAACTAGATTAATTTCACATTTTCTCATTATTTATTTAATTCCTTTTATTTAATTGGATACTGACATTTCTCCAGAGTCTTAGAATATGAGGGAATCACATAATTGTTCCCTAACTGCTTTCTGTATCACCAAAACAATGTAAATACCACTCTCTTACCAAGTCCAAATCTCCAACTAGTGGAAACACTTGCTAGTAGCCTTCCTGAAAGGAAATCACCTCATGCATTATTCACACTACCATAGCTCTGCTTAGTAACTTTACAGCAAAAACCAGTATTTCACTGCTATGAATTATTCCTCCTCACCCCCAGCAACATCCACTATAGTTAATTATTGGTTTGCACAGGTTGATTGTCCAGAGCATAGGAGACAGAGAGGAAAGTACTCACCATCCCAATGTCAAATTATCAGCTGATGGGAGACAGAATTTCACATTATTATGACATATAGGGTTGCTCATTGTTTTATAAACAGGTTTTTTTATGCTGGATTTTTTATGACAAATATTTAATAACTGGTGATACCCAGCTATCCTTCCTGGGAATGAGAACTGATAAACAGAGTAGTTCCAATAGGACAGAAAAAAGACCTTTTGGTCAGGTAAGAGCTACTGTTCCTCAGGGGAACCCTGGGACAGAGTTCTGTGTATCTTCATTTCTGTCAGGATAAAATTTAAAAATGACCTTTATTAAACAGCTTGTGGTGCCCTAAATCCTTTGTCACCTGTACAAGCCCTTGGAGTGTATCCAAGCAGAGGCGCTTTACCCTCGCTCTCACTTCAGGCGTTCATTCATAAATATTTGGATTCAAAAACCAGGTGGCTTTTGTAGCATTTCCTGTGATAGTCCTAACAGGGATTCTTCATTTAGACGTAGATGTACCTGAATGTTAAGCCCTGATCCCATCTAAAGTAAGCACTATGATTACTTTTATGTCAGTGGAGAGAGAAAGAACCTTCCAAATATGGTCCAAGGGAAGATTTATTCAGGCTAAGCTGCCCTTCTTGCCTAATAGAGAAGGATTGGATCTTTGCAAGAAGCAGCTGGTGGCAGCAGCTACTTTCTAAATTTTTATGTGATCGACCATTAGGGCTCACTTATGTTCCTTGATGTAGAATCCAGTGTTACCTAAGATGCCGCAGGATGCTCTCAGTGCCCTCAAGTTTCCACTGCAGAAGGAACCATGTCTCCCGTGGGTGCTGCTTTATATTGTCCCCATGTCTACCTTGCAGTAGAAGACTAAGCTCCCATTCTAGCCAATAATGATCTGGTCAATGCAGTCAGCAGAGCCTCAAAAACTATTTAACTGACTAGACAGGTGTTTATTTTTAGGATTAATCTGGAGCTGAATCCCACATTTAGCTTCTGGTTATAAGTTACACTATCTTAAACGTAGCCCAAAGGAACTTTCAGGCTAAGCAGGGAGACATGATGAGTTTAGTCATCAGTTTAAGTAGTGCTAAATGGTAGATGAACTGTATCACAATCTGAGATTTGGATGTGGTTTTTCAATTCCCTGTACAGCAGGTTTTGGATATACCCAGCACGTGAGATGAAGAAGAGGAGTGGGACCTGCTGTTTGTTCCCACATGTGTACAGGTTATAAACCCACTTGCAAAGTGGTATAATCTAGGCCAAAATGATCAAGAGATGTTCTGGAGACACTTTACTTAAATAATATTTCTTTTTAATAATTTGCATTCAATCTGTGTCAAGTAGTGACAGAACTGAGAGTAAAAAGAGGGACTCATAAGTATCGTGTTGTTTGAGGTTGACTTTCTGACAAGACTTCTGCTGAGAAAGAAGAAGACCTTTACTAGACCTTTACTTGCTAAAGGATAATATTGTGGTTAGTCTCTGGATGTGATATGAACTCAGAACTGCTAGCAGCTGCTGGAGGGTTTCCTGAGACTAAGCAGCAGATATATTGCTCCACGAATACAAGTCTCCATCTCACAGAGGCACAGCTTGGCACTCACTGCAGATGGATGGCAGCGCTTTCGCTATCTGGTGTAGATGTGAGGTGAAGGTTCCTGATAAATTATGAAGCTCACGGGATGGGACCCTTATTTATGCCCCCCCAGTTTGCAGGAAGGCACCCAGGAGGTCCCACTGGCCGGCGGATGGGTGCTCGCTGTCACCACTGGGTGTCTCACGGACCAGCTTTTTGAGGAAGATGAGGGCAGTGATGATCCTTGCTGTGGCTGCACAAGGATGGAAGAACAAATTCAAGCACCAATGGCAGCTTACAAGAGGATAGGGCTGGATCTGCAAGTTACAGGGAGAAACACAACTCCCTGACATCCAGTCTCAGAAAAGGTCGGTGTGTGGACAACACCAGCCATGGGTTTGAAACTTCCCTGCAGAGAATTTCAGTTGTTATTGCAGCTGCATTACCAAAAATGATTTCTGATGAGAGATATAGCCCAGAACAGTGAAAACCTGTTCTCCCTCCAACAGGTTAATTCTCTTCCTTTGTATGTAAATCGCCTTGGTTTCCTGCTTTGCATGGCACTGTGAATGCATGTGGAATATTCCCTGTTCCACTTAGAGTTCAAACTGATGCTACTGATCATGCAATCAGTTAATTAGCTCTGAAGGGGTTAACGGGGATGGAGGAAACTTCTCCTGATAGCAGACTGTGCCTGAAACCACACATTTTTATGGCATTACCTTGCAAAAAGCATCACACTGAAATAGCATTAAGGAAAGACAAATTAAACAGGAGAGTAGTAGCCAGGGGAGTCTTAAAGTTAATCCAGCATATTGCTGTAAAAAGGCTTGCCATCTGGATCCTAGTTTGCTACAATATTGAAGCTTCATGGCATTTCCTTCCCTTCATCTTCATTTTCAGCTATCATTCATGAGAGAGCTGAAAAACCTGAGCAGTATCCCAGCGTTGCAGCGTGTGTGTGTGTGTTGTAAGATGCTTTCAGAAATCCCTGTTAAAGTGTGTCAACAGATAACTCTTATCTACAACAACTCTGCAGCTGTTTGTATGTCAGTAGCCTCTGACAGACTCACAGCCATGGAGCAACTGGGGTAAGTGTAGAAGTGTTGGTTCTCCAAAAGTACCCAAACCCAGGCTCTTACTTTTTCCAGGCAGAAAGGTGGATGCTGGCTCGCCTTTGCCAATCACTCCAGATTCGAGTAACCCCACTAAGCTTTTGCGAGCTCTTTCAAATCTGCCTCTTTACCTCCGGTAAAGGCAAGCGACAGCTAAAGGGATGTCTTTGCATAAAATACCTCAAAACACTAGAGGGCTGGTTGGCTTGGGAAGCGTAGTGCTGGGGCTGAGAGACTGGAACTTAGCAAAATGCATCCGAGGCTCCGGATGCCGGCTTTGACTAGCAAGGCAGAGGAGGAACGCATCAGCGATTGCATTTTATATGATCGACAAATCTGCTTCGAAGAGGCTCACGGGCGAGGTGGCCGAGAGGGCGAAATGAATTACCTCTTGCCTCCTCCAACGTGGTGGTGGAAGTTGGGAAGGAGCTGACACACGTTAAAGCAGAAGAGGAAATGTTATGTGTCTTAAAGGGAATTAAACAGAGAGGTTTGGGAGGGTGGGGTTTTGTTGGGTTTTGGCTTTGGGGGTTTTTTGTTGTTTTTTTTTCTCCTAGGCTTTGGTAAGGGGAAAGATAAAAGGTGTTTGCTCTCAGATACCTGCAGTTGTCACCGTACGCAGGCAGGTTTTGGTTCCTAGTGAGTGAAAAGACAAATTCTCCATTTTGGCTACTTTTCCTGGAATAAAACCAAGCTTTAAAGGAACAGAGCCAGGTCCTCGGGTCACAGAAATTCAAACAGCACCAAGGGAAAGTGAGATTTTACACCGGTCTGCACCCATATAAACAACTTCTGTTCATGTAAACAACTTCCTACTGATTTCAGGAGAGTAGTCTGATTTCCTCTCCCTGGAAACAGAATCTGACCCATCAATTGTTTTTTCTCATATGTATTTAGATATATTTTATGCCTGCAACCCCTGCATATCACAAGCCACAGCACGCTATGACTACAGGAGTGGAAAAAAACCCCACCAAACCAAAAAAACCCAACAAACCACAACAGAAAGTTTGCACCTAAGCACCAGGCTGATTCAGATGTCATTCCAAATGAAGACAGATGAAAGGCACAAGCAGTTTTTTCCCGTCCCCGGAGGACCACAGCAGGCTGAGGGCTAGCGCAGCCGAGAGGCACAAGCTTGACCTTGCCAGCGGTGAGCAGCATGGTCCAGCCCGAGCAAG
The DNA here is from genome assembly GCF_947461875.1 of Haliaeetus albicilla. NCBI lineage: Eukaryota > Metazoa > Chordata > Aves > Accipitriformes > Accipitridae > Haliaeetus > Haliaeetus albicilla. Next base: position 22,315,467 of record NC_091502.1, on the reverse strand, counting down.
GACAGACTGCCAAAGAGGTGGCCCTGGACATTCGGAAGCTTAAATTCACTTGGAGCACACAGGGATAGCTCCACTTGTCACACTTTTGAGAGGCAGGTACTCTGCAGCTCCCCGCGCTTCCCAGGTACTGGGAGGACTTTTAAAGAAATAATCACAATCAGCTGCAAGAGGTTTTCTGAGGTGGTTTTATAGGACACAGTTCCTGTCTGGATGTTTTATTCTGCTGTGTAGTTATGGAGATTTGCAGCGTGACCCATTAATAGGATATTTTTTAGTAATACAGAAGTCATTGAGATCTACAGGCAGCTAAGATTATTTAAGTATTTAGATGAATTATCTCCAGACACACATGCACATGCACACATGCTGCCTCTGTATTTTCAAGACCATTCTACTCCTACCTGCAGGGGAGGACCTTCTCTGCTGCTTGTACAATTTTGATAAATTACAAACAGGGGAATTTTCCTAGGGGGAGATTAGTCAAATCACTTTCCATCCTTAAAGTACACTGAGCTTGCAGTGGGCTTCTCTGACCTTAGCAACAACCCAAAATAAGTTTTCATCAGTGCAAATACAGGATGTACCAAGTTAAAATGTAATCACCATAACGTTAGCAATGTCTTGGATAGGCTTAGACGAAACTGTATAGCATTAGGGAAATAACGTCCCATGGGAGAGCAGTATCTGAACTGTACTTCATTTTCATTGCTGATGACCTGTTAGCAAAAGAATCCACAAGTATAAGCAACAGATCGAGTTGGCTGCGAGTAAATAAGAGGTACAGTCAGCTGTTTACTGCAGTACATGCTTCTCTGTATTATCTTTATTTGAGGAAACAGTTATACATTGCTTATCACAATATCTCAACCTGCAGAATTCTTTGATCTAAGATGCCATCCCCTTGAAAAATCAGAATTATCATAAAAATCTTTGGAGCAAAAATCCAAACACTATGAATATTCAATCTCTTCACAGCTGTTACATTTATGGAAATGCAATAACAGCAAACTTCTTGGATTTGGCAAAGACTTTTTACCAGATGAATACATGCCAGTAAAAGAACTTAAGTGAAATGAAAAGCCTGGCGCACTCCCCTTTTCTAAAGAAGTGTGCTGCAGTCCAGAGCATTTTGAAAGTTAATGAAAGAGGCTTTTTTTCAAATTTCAAAACATGTATGCAAATTTCAGCTGGCAGTGCATGCACAGACCGTATTTAATAAACACATCAATTTGAAAGCAATGTTCCATGTCCACAGTTAAACAGCCAATGAATGGAAATTTTGCCCTGATAGAAATAACAGCAGTCTATTTGCTTGTGATACAAAATGCAGTCAGAGTTGTCATCTTCCCTGAAAGTTTAATCCAGCCATATAATTTTACCCCTTAACAAACAATCTGCATGGCTAACTGAGGCAGGGGTGGGGGGTTGGAAAGGTACCTGTCCATTTATTTCTACTGCTATGATTTGCTACAGCCCTGTTCCAGCAGCTCTCAGTGGAAAACTGCATAGACCAGGAATGTCTGCAAGTGAGATGCACAGATAGAAACATTCAGCACAAGATGTAAGGTAAAGAAGACCGCAACATACCTTCAGCAGTGTGCTTCTTCCTTCCCAGCCAGCCAGTTCTCAAGAATGTACACTACTGATGGGACTAGGAAAGTAATGGTAAATGGACTACTAATAAGTAGATTCATGCAACCAGATGTGACAGCAGGGTGTCACTAGGTCCTTTTTAAACTTGCCTCCAGGGCTGTCTCCTAGTTCGTCCAGACAGAATTAGGCAGTCGCTGCTCGGATCAGAGCTGAAGAAGCAAGGGTGCTTTTTGACTGCAGTTGCTAATGCTCCACTTTCAGGGAAAGCGCAGAAGTATGTGTGTGCCTGCACTAACTGCACACACTCATCAGCCTGCTACAAGCAGGGAGATGTGATATGCATACTGAAAGAGCTGTGCAGGGAGGAGTAGTTCAGAAGCACACCCAAGCCTCTTCTGCTAGTAATTGCACCCTACTGACCTCCCTGGGCTGGATCACTGCTGTATAATTCATCAATAAGTCTATCAGTCAATAAGCAATGGATCTGAAATAGTGTATAAGGGGAGGGGAGAGGAGGGGACAAACGCAGCTTCAAGCCTTCAAACAGCAAACTTTCAAGGTAGCTGTTTTACATTTCTCTGCCCTTAACGTTCCCACTGCAAATGTCATGGTCCGTAGGTAAAGGCAATTGGATTTCATTTTAATAATCTGAAAGAGGAATTCTTTAGCCATGATAAAGCACATTTTTAACAGGAGTCCTTAATGAGAACTATTATTATTCCAGGGGTTATAGGAGGACCAACTGATCCCAGCTGTGAAGACGGCCCCACAGAGCAAGGTGGTGTACTGACTTACGCCAAAAACCAGAACTTACAGTCAGATTGGATATGACAAATGCAAGAAATATCAGCATCTTTGCTTTTCATGGGAGAAAATGAGCTTCAGAGAGGGAAGAAGTATGCCCAAGGTCACACATGGAATTTGAACCCGGATCTCGACCATACTATTCTGATTTCTTGCAAATAAACCCAGACTGCTTCCGTAGACACAAATCACCACAACATGAAGCAGTCCAGGCTGCCACTAACAACAGTCTTTGGTATGAACCAAAGTGGCAACTGACCATCTTCTATCTTCATGTCTTCTTTTTAAATGCAATGTTTTCCCATGACTTTGACCATTCAAACCTGACAGGTAACTCTACTGGAATGTGCTCCAACCTTCTCCTGGAAAAGTGAGCTCTCACATTAGCTTGCACACGTTTTTAAGCAACGCTGTAGGGTTAAAATTGCTTTGGCTGCTCAAACTCTACTCTTTCTATATTGAAAGACTCTCTTCTAGATCCCACAGTGGGTCATTGACTTCAGAATGGACTGATGGGACAAAAAACCTCAAACATATAATGAGCCATCAGCACAAGGGTCTAGCAGCCCTGGGGATCATTCATCCCAGGACTGACTGTATCCTGCTTTATTCGTGAGTTGTGATAAGATCACAGCTCAAGGTGGTGCGGCTGCAGGCCATAAAGATAAACAGTAGGGTGTGAAAAATCTTCAGAGACTCCTCCAGACTAGCAGCATGTCTGCAGGGAATATTTTCTGAATTAAGGGAAGAGTTTCTTTTTGGCTATTGTTATTTACAGACTACTGGACAGAACAAACAGCCTGAGTCCATTGTGTTTGCAGCCTTAATGAACAAACAATACAAGACCGACACACTGTAGCAAAGCTTGCAAAATGATGTAACATTGGGGAAAAAAACCCCAAACACTTAAAAATACATTAAAACCACCTACATCCTTTTTTTATAAATGCATTGTTCTTAAATACTATTATATTATCATAGTAAAATCATCCAGTATTATCTTAGTTCAGGTCTACAGTGACATTAGTGAGAATTTTCCATCAAGGGGAAGAATTTGGTCCCTGAAAAACAGTTTTGGAAATCCAACAGGAATAGTTCTGTGGAGTGTTTTCAGAGATGCTAAATATGGCTAATTTAATTTGATTCTCTATCAGAGTTAGCTGCAAGCAAACACTTCAGCTCTTAGCCTGCATCAGACCTGGACGTTCTGGGCAGTTCTTTTTATTTTTTTTTATTTTTATTTTTTTTTTACTCCAGAAAAGGAAGCACCTAAGAAAGCTCCAGACCCACAAACATTTAATCAAACACACAATGCACAAAAACAGGCAGCCCAATAGTACTATTCCTGGGAGCAAAATCACTGCTTATAAGGTGTAAGCTTTTATGGATGTCTGAAATACTGACATTATATAGGGTTGTCCTTATCTAAAGACTGGCATTTACTAAAGACTCTAGAGATGCAAGTAAGTGTTGGAAAGAGTAACACAGACAATTCCATAGGTGAGGAAACAACTGTGTAGAGCATTTTGGACACCTGGGAATCATGCAAGGAGGTAGGGTCATAAAGAATGAGAATATTGTGAGTGGAATAAGAGATGCTTACAACTCCTTTGGGATGTGTTATGTGGATAGGAGTACATCTACACAGAACACAGTGAGAAGACATGGATATCTCTGTCCTCCAATCTGTCCAGAAGTCACGTGAAGGATGGAAGTCCTGTCCTCCCTTTTTGCTGATTGGCATCTCCAGGAAAATCCGTTCCCAATTAGTGTTGTTAGTCCTGCCTGAACTCAAGAGTTGACTTGAATTTATGTGGATATTGTCAGCATGGCACCACACTCAGGGCAGTTAATGCTGCCTCTCAGTAGCGTAGACTCACTCAGGCTCAGTGCCAGGCTAATCATGTCATGGATCATTGTTGTTCTGGTTATTGTTACATCTTAATTGTTACAGCTTCAAAAAAAAAAAAAAAAGCATAAAGGAGAAAAAAATATGAGAATGGGTTTTATTGCATGTTAACTTGGGTTCAGAAAGGATTCTAGAAGTTCTGGGATTTTTGCCAAATCTTTAAGAATCTGACAATACTTACAACTCATATTAAACAGTAAATAAACTACTAGTGATTTGAAAAAAAACACAAACCACCAAACAAATCTAAACATTCATTGAATCAATATCTCTTTACAGAATAAGAAAGCCCTCTAAAAAAATTCTTTTTTTCCTGCAAGATAGGCACTTTTTATGAAAAGGAACAAATATCCTCCTACTCTAGAAAAAAAAAATGCAATATGATGCATATTGCACTGTGATATGGAAAGCTCTCCATAGAATATTTAGCAAACCAGTGACAACAGCAGCTCCATACAAACTTCTTTCAAAGGACATTGTATTTTTGCCTGCAAATACTTTTTCTGAAATGAGTAAAAGAAAACCTATTTGTTCTCATTGTTTTTAAATTAAAAAATAAACACATCAAAATGCCAAACCATTTGGTCCAGGTTTTCTTTTTAAAACATGTTTCTTTTGGGTGCTTTGTTTTAAAAAATTTTTTGAAACATGATTTTACAGAAACAGCACCTGGCCTGGAAATCAAACTCTTTCAAAATGGTTCAAATGGGGTACGCAAAGACAACACTGGTGTTGAAAATCTCAACTTTTGTACTTGTTGTGTTGGAAAATTTCAAAATATTTAAGAAGATAAACACCATTGTATTCTAAACCAAATGGCTTTTCTCAAATCTCCTTAATAAATAAGGTCTGGAATTTACATAGGAAGCAAAATAACAAGGTATCTCCACTCCTGATTTTTCATTAACATTAGGCTAAATCAGTCCTCAGATGAGAGTGTTAGGAAACATACTTAAGCTTAAAATAAATTAATAATTTAAAAAAACATTGGTTAAAGGTGACATTTACTATTTAATGCCAACCTATATGTAGGTTAGTTTACAGTGGAAACACAAGAAAAGACCAAAAAAAAATCCTTGTTTAACAGTCATTCAGGGCTTATTTTGTTTCATTTGGAAGATTCAAGGCTAAGGTAGACTTGGAAGATTCTATAGCAACAAACCATTTTCAAAAGATTGAAGAAGGAATAAGACAAACCCCTGAAGCTGTAGGTAGGGCTGGAAGTAGGGCTTACATAAAATTATTATAAGACTGATAAAATCCAGAGTCTATTGTTTCCCAAAGTTCAGAAACTAATATAAAAAAGTGTGGGTGAAAAGCAGCAGTGACCATTTCTATTCCTAATGAATTCATTATGTCTGCACATAACTTTTATGCCTTTCATGTGCAGAGAGCCCTGAGGCCACATACAGACACACAGAAGTCAACAGAGCACTGCCCATATGGAGACCCTCGCAGCTACCAAGGTGCTGGTGTATTCCCAGGGAACAGGCTCTCTAGAAAACAGTATTCAGAGAAGAAATTTTAAAAAAAAGGTTTGAAGAAGAAATTAGGAATTGCCTTATTTTACAGTTATTCCCTAACTGATTATTCCATGGGCTGTGCTAATGCCCTCTTAGTATAAATCGAAAGGACTAATGTTTTTGAAAACCATGTGGCAAGTAGGTAATCTCCAGTTTAAAATAGTTCAATTTTTTGAATGGTCTTTAATCTTTCCATAGTTTCCAGTCTCTTTTTGTCTGTGTTGTAGGTCTTTCTGCCTTCCATTCAAACTAGACCCTTCCATCCTTTCAGATCCCTTGAAAATCCCAGACACAATGTTTAGTTAGTGCCTATCAGTGGAACCACACATGTTCAACAACAAAAAAAAGGAAAACATTAAAGCCCCCCCAGCTAGGAATTTCTCCTCCTTCAACAACAAATCAACACATGTCTATACAAACAAATTTTGCAATATCTGTCAAATATATAATGCATACAGGAGCCCTAACACCTTCCCTAGGTCATAGATGGTCATTTTCTGCAAAGATACAATGATTCCCAGAGCAAACAGGCTCAGAACAGAGCCCAGAGCAACAGCAGTCACTTTAGGTGGTAAAGCACCTGGAAATCACATCTTCCTTAAGGGTGAGAGAAAAACTGTTCTATATAGTACATCCACTTCATGTGTTTGTTTGTATGTATAGATAAATGTATGCATAATATTAAGGATCCGTTACAAACATTCCAGAAGACCAGGGATGTGTAGATATAGCTATATACATGCATATACACATATATGTATATATATTTATTTTATTTGTATATGTGTGTTTATGTATGTATGTGCATGTATATAACATATGAGTGTATGTATTCAAATAAACTCTTGTGCTGACGTTTTGATATTTGTTAACTTGCCTGACAGCAATATGGAAATATTATTGCCTGAGAATAGATGGTATTTAGGAACTTAAAGCCCATATCTTGATACTATATTGCTGTTAGCATTCCACATTTCATGTTCTAAAGATATTGACTTTTTTCTCCTCATACTTTCAGAGCGAGGGTATATGAATGTCATTTGAGTGAGGCTGTGTATTTAACCTAGAAGACACATTTTTTTCTTTAACACTGAACATTAATAATTTACCCTCTAAGATATTAGAATAGCATCAAGTTCCACTCATATTTTTACAAGATTTGTATGTGACAGCTAGTCTTCCAGGTTCTTTTTGTGAGCAAAGTTCTTTGAATATGGTCTATACATAACAAACTGTGCTTTAAGTTATGAATAATAAGTGATTTTAATACTATATTTGAGTTTTCAGTAACATTTGTATTTATGAAAATTAGTGCCTGACAAAGACCTGTGAATTGGAATTCACACCAAAAGTCAAACATTATAAAAAAAAAAAAAAGATGTGGAGAGAATGTGATGTGACTGCTTGATTACTTTGTAATTTTTTTTCTCTATGCTTATGATCTATTTTGCAGTCTCCATTTTAAAGTCAAGATGAAAGTCAATTCAGACTGAAGTCACAAGGATAAAGAGGCTGTAATTTAGAGGACTGATTCTGATCTCATTCACAACCAGCTTCACAGAGCGATAATTCTTCGGCTCTCTTACATGACACTGTGTCTTCTCCAACAAGAACTGGTGAAAGATCAGGTCCAATTGATTACTAATGAAGGTGGGTCATAGTCCTAAAGTAGTTTACAAATATCTTCTACATGTTCATATTTCTGATTTCAAGTCATGTCTCTGAAATACCAACTGCAAGGGATTTTTTTTCCCCATTTGCCCTAGCTAACATGTGCATCAACATATGTTTTCCTAAGTAAGGCAGCCATTAGAGGTATAAATGTCAGACATGAAGAAGATACTAGGTCATACATTCTCTTTAACAGCAATGTGCACACCCATCTGTCCCTTAAATCTCTCTGTGAACCTGTTACCGTGCTTTTGAGAAGGAAACTGGACTGCATTACTATTGAAGCATTACTGTATCGGGCTGTGAAATCCCATGTGTCTATACGTTTAATGAAAAATTTATAGATAGGAAAGATATGAAGAGTTTTGGTGTGTGTGTAAACTTTCAAAAAAGCTTCATTGATTTGGGAGCAGAGATGTATTCCTAAGTCATGTAGGCTTTATAATATGCACATCTTAACTACCCGTGCTTAAACTAATTACTAACCAGAGATTAAATTTGAGCCCTGGCCGAAGTACCTGATCTTTCAGAAACATTTTGTTCCATGTGAATCATTCAAACAACAAATTTTAAAGCCTTTCTCTCAAATACCTTTGTGAGAAGGAAAATGTAAGTAAAAGTTTACCTCCTTATCCATAATAGTCAGAAAGAACTACTGTCTCCAGCCACACTAATTCAGATGAAAGCAAGCAGATTTTAGTGAACAACAGCCTTTACTGCCAATTCTAACTTTTCACCGGAGGTGTATGTGTGTGTTTGGAGGGGGGAGGTTCTCCTGACCCAATTTAACTTTGAAAAGTTGGATGAGATCACAACCCCAGGCTTTAAGTAATTCAATATGCTACAGAGCTAAAACCACTTGATCTGTGTCTGCCTTGAACTATAAATAAAAGGTTGACCATACTTATTCTCTAACTTTGTTTCTCAGTAGTGTTCCATGACTCCTTAATCTAATGGGCATTTTCATCCCAAAGGAAAGAACATTTAACCAGAGCCTCCTCTTAAAAAGCAGTCACCACAGTCACAGAAACTGTTGTTGGAACAAAATATGGAAATCCTGGCATTCAAACTTATGGTATGAAGCCTATCAGTCCTATTGCCCCAGTCCGAAAAGCAGCAGCAGAGTATTTCATACATGGAGAATTTCATATATTGAGAAGGCTCAGTATGGCATACTATTGTAAACTGGGCTATTTCACTGCAATGTAAAGAACAAAAAGTCTTTTCATATTCACCATCAGTTATGTACTCAGGCAGCCCAAGTATGGCCAGCACCAATGGATAACCAGGGCGTGCTATTTCATTGCTGGGCATTTGAGATCTGGATTCCGCAAAATATTTATATGCACTTGCCTTCCTTTAAGTGAGAGAGTATTCCCATCGCCTTCAGCGAATAAGGGGAATATCAATAGGGAGCATAACTGAGCTGGTGTAAATACTGCTGGGTCAGAGGAAAGAGGCAGCCACAGCATAGTTAGTGAGGTGCTAATTGGATAATGTGGTGAGAAACAGAGCTAAGTACAGAGGAAGGGCAGAAGGCTTAGATAACTAGAAAAAATGTGAGCGCTGAGCTCTAGGAACAGATATAAGAGAGAAAAAATGGACTCAAAGTTTGTTTGATGTAGTAAATCATTACACTGGAAGAGTCAAAGGCAACAGAAAAGACTGAGTGCTGTAGACTAGTGCAGAAACTCCCAGGCTGGACTCAGCTGATGACTCCTTCATTAAAGCCCAGAGAAAAAAAACTACATGGCTCTTCCAAAAAACAAGCCAAGAAAACCAAGCCTAGTTTTTTCGTTGCCTAAATATGAGATTCATATATGAACTGTTTGATGCTTCTTACTAAATAATGCCCTTTTGTTGTGTCATTGATATCGAGAATTGCTATTATAAGGATGCCAGAGCCAGTCCAGTCCCTGCTGTTTAAGCATGATGCTTAGCCTCCCTGGCTGGGCTTCAGACTCCCCTCTTTCAAGAAACTGGGCAGTCAGAGTGCTACCACGCAGAGCAGAAAGCCATTCCCAGTGTGCTGGGCACCCAGCCCAGCAGATGGGAGGCAGGCAAGCTTGGGGTAACATTTTCAGAAGTGGCTCATGGAGGGGCTTATACTCCCTGTCATGCAGACATTTCTTCCTTTCTTTTAAGTTTGGAATAGAAATACAGATCTCAGTCAAAAGCATTTAAAAAAAAAAGAAAGAAAAAAGAAAAGATTATGTAAATTATTTTTTTTTCCTTTTCGTCAGAATTTGGTAAGTCTGTGGATTGTCTACAGAGAAGAAACATGGAGGCTTCACTGGTCTGAGACACATCAAACAGAGCTGGAAAGGCACGACCAGGAGTGTCTCTTCAGCCCCAGGGGGAGGACTGGGTACGTGGGTAGGTCCCACCAATCTCCAGTTCCTGTAAATTCATTTGAAAATATCCCTGTTCACAAAGATTCGTGCCCTGTTGCTAAGCAGCAAATCTGCTCATTCCTGGTTCACCCTTGTCTCAGGAAGGACCAGAGCAATGCCTTGTTTGCCATCAAGGAACTCCAGAGATCAATTAGCTTCCCGGGCTGCCCTAGGTGTAACTTTACAGCACTCAAAGTATACAAGCATATCCATGAAATCAGACACTTGTTCCTATTTGTTTCTACTTGGCAAACAGAGCTCGGCTGAGAGGAAGGAAAAACAAGTTAGAGAAGTGGTGACAGGGGAGGGTTCTTTTTCCTAAGGATGTCACACTATCTGTCCCTCAGACTATTTTTTTTTTTTCCCCGTGAATTGTAAAAAGAGGTTGTTAAAAGCTATTTTGTACATAGGAAGAGGTATGCTGTCGGACACACTATGTAGTAGGAGCATAGACAGCGTAGTGTTGAAAATTTCTTTCTGGCGAGGAGGTAGAAAGAAATTTCCCCATTTCTTCCTTCCCATTTCCCCAGTGAGCAGAGGATAAATGCTGGCTCTGCCCAACAGAACCCATCACTGGACTCTCATGTTTCAGGTCCTCACCGTTGCAACTCAGACCGGGCCTGCTTCTTCAAGCTAAAAGTTTTAAGACTTTCACTCAATAACTACACAAAAAATGGACAGTGCTTTGTCATAGTTTCTGGAGGCATTGCCAAAACAGTATCCTTACAATTTCTATTTTATGCCTGCCTTTTTCCGAGAAATGTTAAAAAGAAACCTAAATACACCCCAACAAGTAAATATTCTTGACTCACTCCAAATTCACCTCTATGTCACCAGGATTCATTCTCTGCATAGCTCTTCATGAAACTGTCCTCTAAGAGGTTTTTAAGGGTCTTTTCCTAACAATAAAAAGCACCAACAAGAGCTCACTATATTTGTCTGAGAAAAGGAAAAGAGAGACAGGTATAAAAACAAGGTAGCTTGCAGAAGAAAGAAAATAATTCCATAAATTTCCAAATATTGCCAGCCTGGTCTGAAGCTTCCAGAAAACCTCTTAGGTCAGTGATAACAAATAGCAGCATTTGCATCCATAAAAACTGACAAAGAGAAAAAGAAGAATTTTTTTCCTTTTTTTTCTGTAAGAATAGGAACTAAGGAAGTCTGGTTTTCCACACCTTGTGTGTGGTGCTCAATTGCAAGACCTGACTGGAGGTTATTTTCCACAGGTGGTCATTTGCAGGGGCTCTCGCTCATTTTGGTATCTGTTGTTCAATAACATATGAGCTGATGTTGAAGTCTTTCCCTCAGCCAGATATGTGTAGGGTGTATACATCTGTAAATCTGTAATCTGTAAATCTGTAAAATTTCTCTTCCCTATTCACACACCCATCTTTACAAAGTTGGTAATGACTTCATTATCTTTGATCCCTTCTAAACCACTATCAAATCTGGCTAAAAATAAGCCGATGAATTTACAACCCACAACAAACATAGATGTTTGTACATATGCACAAATATACCATGTGCAGTGTAAGAAAATCTTAAGGAAGCATTAGAGAAGGAGGAGGGGGTGACAAAGACTGCATGTCCCTACGTACCCATGAAAGTGAGGTTGTCCAGGTCTGAGACGGATCATATGAGAGGCTGAGGATCCATCAGGCTACGCAGATCTTAGAAGACAGCAATTTCAGAAATAATGGTGGGAATGACAGAAAACACAGCAGTTCTTAACAGCAGTTTCTACCGAACACGACAGCATGGCCTTGACTCATATATGCAGAGTAGGAGTCCATAATGTTAAAGAAATACGAAAATATTTCAGACACACAAGTTTCATATTAGCTACCTGCCTATGGTGCAAACAGGAGACTCAGACACTTACAGTTCATATTTGTCTTATAACAAAGTATGTATCTGAGAAGTTTAAGGGGTTTTATCCATTTTTCTTCCAGAAGAGAAAAATGGACTAGAGCCTCCAAACAGCAAAAATCCCAAGTTATACTCGAAGCAGTGGGATCTTATCACCCAGGGAATAGTCAAAGCTGGGAAAACTATACAGCCATCCACTCCTAGACTTGGATGCTGAGTCACTGCCAGTTGCTGTTTATCTCTGTGCCTAAAGCACCGGATGGAAGGGGAAAACAGTCCTTTTCCCAGACAGAAGGATAAATCCAATCAGTGGTACTTGCCTTATAGGTTACAAGTGTGGAGAGGAGTGTGGAGCAATGTAAGCATTTCCATCCGGGAAGACAGAAGCCCTGCTCCAACCTGGGAGTGATATAATAATAACATTGGACAACAGGGAGGTATGTTACATCCAGGTTACCAGAAATGAAGTTTTTGGCTGCTTTACGCCCAGAAGGATGCACAGACAGTATGTGCTGTATAACATTGTGTCCTGCCTGGCTGCACCATGTGCTTAGGGCTGAGGCTTCTTGCAAGCCCACGCTTGCCTGCCTATGCAGATGAGACAGTTACTATAGAAGATCTTGCAAGTATGGTTTATTGAAAGAATTTTACTAGGCATGAAAAATGTTCATATATATTGTGCATTGTAGCACCATTTCCTTCTGTTACATGTTTGTGTTTGGTCAGGGATTGAATCTCTATGGCTTCACATGGGAGGCTGGCTTGATGTTACTACTATACAAATGCCTACAGATCTTGGCCATGACGTACAGGTTTTGTAGTGGGATATTCATATAATTTATTTTACTTAACCAAGGTGCCTAGGAGCTCTTGAAGCTCTGTAGTTTCCCTCTATAGCCAACAGAAAGAGATAGGTTCCTTGAGAGGCTGATTCAGAGTGAATAAATCACACATTTGTCAGGACCTCAGCTGGAGTGCTCTGAATTCTTCCCTGAGAGAAAAGAAGTTTCTGAAAAATTTGGAGTCTTGTCAGAAGAGAGGGGGGAGGGCTCAAAACATCACTGTCTGACTGAGAGGGTTGGATGAAAAAAAAACCAAAACCAAACCCCAACACAAAAGAAAACAACAAAAAAACCTACCAAAAACCCCATCCCAAAACCCACCTTCCACAAGCATGGAATTTCAATGACAAATTAAACCATTTCTGCTCAGCCCCCTGAATGTTTTGACTCCAAACAAACTACTTTAGTTCCAACTTATGTATTTGCAGTGTCTTGCAGGAGCCATGGTTCAGGCACTTCACATCCCTAATTTTACTGTGGGGATGAGTTCCCTGACATAATGCATCATAGTTCTCAGTCTTGGTAGGAGGAGGTAATGCATCAAATATGAGCTGAACATCTGTCATGCATTAGGGGACATGAAGTCCTGGAGATCTTCCTGGCTGTATAATAGAAAAAGACCAAAAGTCACAGGAACTAAAGTTCCTATGACAGATAGGGCTGGATTCTTTTAACCTAATTTTAGAGATCTGCAGTGTAGATGGCCACATTTGAACTAGTCACCTAGACTCTATTTATAGCCAATGGGACAGAAACAAGCACTTTTAGAGCGAGATTCTTTTCATTGTAGACATCTGTAACTGGTCAGGTGATTCCTCTATTTCTCTTTATTGATTGTAAGGAAAAGCAAGGGGACTTTGGACTAAATGACTGCACAGTAGGGACATAATTAGGTGAAGTGACTCTCATTCACTGGGATAACATTCACAGGAGAATATTTTCTTTTTCAGAATTGTTCTGTCTGGGAGTAATTTTGTAAAGGAAAAGCAGAAACTTTCTCTGCAAATAACATTCTTTTCAGGAAGAAATGCATCTAATCATAGACCAACTTTTCCATGAGAAGGAGTTTTAACAGAAAAATTCCAGCCAGCTCTATTCCTTGGTCTTATACATCTACAAGTAAAAATATGAGGGGTTTTTTTCCCTCTCTCTCTAACTGCAAGCCTACAAACACATACTCGGGTATGAGAGTCGTGCTGTGTTCTTTCCAGATTGTGCATTATTATTATTAGAAATAAAGGAGATTCTATTTATTTTGTAATTTTACTGGATGACCTCTATTAATATTGCATAGTGGGTCAAACATTCTTACTGTAGGACAGAACTATCTAATCTGTGCCAATGGTTTGGTAGTTCACTTGTCTGTTTATCCCTAACCCATGGAAAAGACAATGGGAAAGACTCTTTTCCTTCATGTTAGTAACCACCTCCACATGGTTATCCTCAATATTTCCCTAATTTCTGGGACAACAGATACTTGACACCTCATTAAGAGGTTCTGTGATCTTAAATAAGCCATTCATTTTCATTGTGGTGTATGTCTGAAGAGAGCTAGCTGTCTGAAGGCTAACTGGAGGATAAATCTAGCAATATTTATTCTATAGCTCTTCTATTTCTATTCTATATTTGAAGGCAGACCCTGTTTTTTTAGTAAGAAAAATGTTTCCTATATCATAATACAGATGCAAACCAAAATTTCCTAGGATTTAGTGCCAATTTTTCTCAAAAATAATCAATCTCTAAATGCTCCTTATTATAAATTCTCTTAAACCTTAAGGTTATTCAAATTCAAATGAAACAAGATCCAAAGCGGTGGTCATTGCAATTCAAGAGAAGATGCCTGTCCTGTGTACTTCTGTCTCTTCTTACATCTATACATATTTATCAAATTTCAGAACTCCAGGCCCTTTTCAGGGATAATGAGTCTCCCTTGCATTAAGGCAAATACGCTTCAGTATTGTGCCTTTCCCCAAGGTTTTGGAGTTGCAGTATGTGATGAGAAGCAAAATAATCTTAGGAGCTGGAGTGACAATCTGTGAGTCCCTTCAACTTTTCTTATCAGAAGTAGTCCCTGTTTAAAATAATGACAAATTCGTAAAGTCACAATTACACTGATCTGAGTATAGTCCTCAAGCCAGATATCTCATGACATCTCACCCCCCCTGCTTCTGCAGTGTTTTTTCCCAAACATTGATTTTGGGTTAAAGCACTAAACAAGTCCTGAAAGAATCACTAAATAAATCTGACGTTAGACTTTTCTTTATTAATATATAAATCAATAAGCATAAAGGAACACATTCAGTAAGAACAGGAAAAGCGTTATAAAGCAGATATCTTAATTACAACATCAATTAAAATTATCCTTCAGGTCTGGATGACCTCTTGCATGTAAATCACTAGATTAACTCCATCCTTCTCTAACTCAGAAAGAGCACAAGTCCTTAAAATTACCAGTAATGAGACTGGTATTTTCCCTTATCTCTTTGACATACTATCTAGAAGTGAAGGCCATAGAACTGGAAGGGGTGTCTGAGCCATTAATTTCAGCGTTCTGGTATTGCAGTAACCATGCTGTACAAACCTTTCATAAAATTAATAAGATGTGTCATAAAACTAAGTTTTGCCCATATCAGAAAGCTTTTCAGGCTCTAACTGCTCTGTTTCATGTCAGGCTATGTCTATTTATTTTTGTTTCAAACCAGTATTGAGACCTTGATCTTAAATCATTTGCCTTCCCTTGCTCTTATTCCTCTGATATATTAAAATTATTTTCCCAACCCGAAATCAGCCAATACAGCTGTTATCAAGTATCTATGGCTTTCTCCTGTGCTATTAATTTTATCATCATAGGGACTTTTAAGAATAGGCTTTTTCTCTTTGAGACCCTTTCCACAGGTTTTGCTTTCTTTTTGTTATGTTCGTTGCTATCCTTCCATCATTCATTCACAGTTACTTGCAAAGATAGTCTAGTCAAATCTTGGACTCTTTTATATTCCTTCCTTCATTAATCTTTACTAGGAGATTTCTTTGGACACGTTGATCTTGGTGGTGCAATAAACACTTTTTATAGAATACTCACAGTGAATAAATGAAGAGACTGTTGTGGCTACACGTACTGTAGCACAGTATTAACCCTGCAGGTTTAGAACACCACACAACCAGCTGTGCAGGCATCTTCCTCTTTCCAGAGCTCAAAAATATTCAGTGCACCTGCAGAGTGCCAGGTTAAAAGTAATATACTGCTGATTCGTGCCACTTAAACTTTATTTCAACTTTGGTAATGAACTGTATGCATGTGTGTAGAAGATAAGCTAAGCTTCAGAATACAAACTTATTTATACATTTATATGCAGGAGTATTTAAGAACTCCAGTGTTTTAGGAGCTATATGAACTATGAAAAACAGACCAAAAAAAAGGAGCTCAGACAGAAATGTTTCTATTTATCTAAGTATGGCAATTGCGAGGAAATGGTAAGGCAAATTCAAACATCATGCCAGCCTGTGGGTTCTGCTCATTTGCTTTTTAACAGATCTTAAGTCTGATGTAGATATCATTCTAAAAAAAGATTGGAGAAGCATAATAAAATTCATTTCATGAACATAATGAGGCATACAGGGAAAGCACAAGAGTATATTTGGGCAACCAGAGTCACTTTTCTCTTCCCAGATTTGCAGGTCCAAGGGCTGGAACTTGGGTTCAGTTACATCCCTGCACTGTGCTCATTGCTACATGAAAATCATACACAGACTTGTATATTACATGCAGTTGTGTAAGTCCTTTGAACTGAAAATGCTACTGTATACATTGTGCAGCCCTATCATTTATTAATATTATATCTAACCCTCTGGGAGCTCTTAGCACTCAGTGTTGCTTGTATTATTATGTAGTCTTCTTTACAGAACTGCTTTTTTCCTTGCTGCTTGACTTTACTCATCATTCTTGTAATTAAAATCTCTTTTGATTCCATTTGGCATTTCACCATCTGCATACAAGGAAATACCTTGGAACTGGCCTGCCTGTGACTTCACACTGTCCACTAATTAAACTGGGTTTTAATCAGAGATTCTTAATCACCCTTAATTTTCTGACTACAAGGTGGTTGTGTGTGCACTCATTTCCCCAGGGACTTCTGAAAGGATGGATGTATAAATGAAAACTGACTGTAAAAATGAGATTGCAGGGTTCCATATTTATTCCTTTGCAATGATTCCTGATCAGATTTGCTCCATTTACAAGAAGAGTCATTATTTTTCTAGCTGCTACTTGGGCAGATTTTATCTGGAATCTAGAATTCAAGCTGTGTCCTTTGTGTATGCGCTTTCCATATAGAAAAGCAGGAAGCAAGAAAAACAAAACAAAACAAAACCCTCTTCAAAAGAGATTGTGGGGAATAAAACCTGTGTTCTAGTTTTTGTGTTAACATGGAAGTTTTTGACAAAAATGTTCTGGATTTGAGCAGAACCCCCCTGCAAACTTCTCTTGATCTTTTGGAGACTGAAAACTTTAAAACAAAAAGCTGAAAAGTGACCCTGAAAAATGTTGTCATAAAAACTTTTTTTATCACATTAACACCTGAAAAGACATTTTTCCCAAGTACCTCCTTTTTACTTACAAGATTTAGAGTTTAATCCGCTGAAGTGAGGGTAACTTTATATTGTATTAAGAAGGCTCCTTGACAGAGAATTTGATCAGGGTGGAATCTTACTGTAGCTGCTTTAATGTTACAGAGAAGGGAAACTTATAAAAGAAATAGTACATTGGGTATGTTCTTGGTTGAGAGGTATCAGTATCCAGAGAAAACACTGCACACTTGGGCTGTCTTCTCAGCTGTGTGATGCTGAATAAATTATTTCCGTTCTATTCCCACTCTTCTTCCCCTTTCTGCCCTGCTTTCATCTTGTATTTTGCACTGTGAGCTCCTCAATGTGAGTAGTTTCTTTTAGCTTGTTTACACATCGGTTTATCATGAGACACAATTCATTATTCAAGTTTTTAGTAACTGCTGTATGGTAAATCATTATTATTTTTCTGTTTCCATTTCTTTCTGGAATTGCATTTTAAAGGGCTGCAATCTAACAATGTCTAAACCACTCTGTAATTGATTATATTGTCCATCTACACTCTTCTGGCTCATTTGTCCATGTAAGAACTCGTGGTATATTTAAAAGTTGTTTGCCATCTCCTTCCAGCACACTACATGATCAATGTATAGGCAAATCATTTCCCACTTTTTTTCAGTATTCACTGTTTTCATGAGTGCATTACAGTCCTCTTGATGAGAGTTTCAGAGATCCTGTCCTGAAAAGACATTATTCAACCTTCCCACCTCTTCTTTGTAATGAAGCCTTGTCTGATGCCAGCAGAGGAAAGAAGTGCATTTCCCTCTCCTGACCTTTATTTCATACCTGGGATACTGGCAGTTCTATTCCAGCTAATTCTTGTTTTCATTCCAGCTGCCAGTCGGAAAATGCTGAAATTCACCCTCTCTACATTATACACAACATGATATTAAAGACACAGTAAATACCAGCAATCTGATGGCTGTGGCTCAGCTTCCTTCTTTCAGTCCCAAATGTCCTTCATTTCAAACTCTAGTAGTGGTGGTATAAAATCTTCAAGTAATAAATTTGAGCAAGTCGGACTCAAGGATAAGAGAGAGATAATGTTCTTAGGATTTCAGACTTGGATTCAGTCTCTTGCCATGCCCAAAACTTCATTTGTGAGACTGTGAAACTCATGGAGAAGGGGTCAGGACAGGCTGCTTGTGTCTACGCTGGTTAAATAAGTAATCATAGAATCATAAAATAATAGAATAGCCCAGGTTGGAAGGGACCTTGACAGATCAGCTGGTCCAAACTTTCATGGTAAAGGGAGCCTAGATGAGATTATCTATCACCCTTTACCATCACCTCTTGAAAAGTTCCAGTGATGGGAACACCACCATATCCCTGGGGAGGTTATTCCAGTGAATGATTCTTCTTACAGTAAAAAATTTCTTTCTTATGTCAAGGTGAAACTTCTGCTCATGCAACTTGTACTTATTGCCCTGTGTCTTCTCCAGGTGGTTCTTTGTGAAGAGAGAGACTCCATCCTCTTTGTAGCCACCCTTTAAGTACTGGAATACTGTGATGAGGTCCCCCTAAGCCTTCTCTTCTCCAGGGAGAAAAGACCTAACTCCTTCCATCTTTCCTCATAGGCAGTCATCCTGTATCTTGTCTGTACCAGGCAGTCGTGGGACTAAATACATTCTGGAATACCACTCTAGAAAGTATGAGATGGAAAAGTTCATTTAAACTCTGGTCCTAGCTGCTGTGTCTGGCAAGGCACTTGTGCCATGCAGCTGCCTTGCAGGCCAACTACATCCAAGATACCTCCACCTTAATCTCTCTCCCTTCTGGTGTATTCCTCAGGGTTATCAATTATTGACTATGGATTAGCAGTTGAAGGTCAGGAGCCTTTTTAATTGGGGCAGGAACTTTAGGAGCTGCCTCCTGTGATGTCCTGAGCAGTCAGGGGGGAGAAAGGTGTTTAAGGAAAGCTCATTTCATTATCACATTGTTGTAGCTGGTGGGGTAAAATATGTGCATTGATACAGCCCTGTATCAGTACATTTAAGGGGGGGGGGGGGTAGCTGAAAAAAAAAAAAAAAAGAAAACAAGTTCAAAACCAGGGGGAATTATACAGATGTCAGAAAAAATCTGCCCTCACGCTGTCCATGGGCAGGAGGAGATGTGAAATGTGGCTAACACAGCTTATTGCACATGTCAGCGGCAGAATTAACACTGAACTGCACATCATAAAGATACGGATCATTGGCAGGATACTCAAAGAATACTGGTGGCTTTATTGATGTCATTGTTCTCCTCCTCCTATTTCCCCAATGTCTAAACCCAGGAATATCTCATTAAACCAAGTCTTTTCAGGGAACGCCGGGGAGTATGGGAGTACAAAAAATTGCTAGTAAAACAAGAACTGCCAACTGAAACCATCAAGATCATTATCAGGAAAGACTTCAAATGCTGCAAGTATAACAGGGACGGTTCTGAGTGCTAATGAGCACCCAGATAGGACAGGCATTTTCTCACCCCCTGAGGAAGGGTCAAAACTAATCTGACAAACTCAGTGTGCCTCAGCATTGGAGGAAGAATACTCATGAAAAGGTCCACAGGTGTCAGAGACAGAAAATCTTTAAAAGTACACTGTGAACAGAGAACTCGGACAAAGGCAGGTCTGGTGCAAGAATGCATACAGACACATGCACATGTATGTGTATGTATGCATGTATATATATATACATATAAAAATGCAGTATATATTTGTGCAGACTTTTGTGTAATACATGTGAAAAAAAACCACCAAACCCCACACTCATAATCCAAGATTTTTTGGGGATTATATTTAAAGAGCAAAAATAAAAAATACCTTCCCTCCCACTGTTAATAGCCTACTCATAACTTCTAGTTCCATATTGTCAATACTTACTGATTGCATTATCATACCATGGGAATCATCTGCCCAAACATGTCTGTTCACTGTATTCACATCAGTTTAGCAGTCTCAGTCATCAGACTTCTTTCTCTCTTGTGGGACCTTCCCTCTCTTAGTGCAGAGACTTCTCTGTGTCAGGACTCAACACAGCAAACCAAAAACCCTGTGGGGAGTTATCTCCCACTACAACAAAGGCTCCTTTCTATCACCTATTACTGTTCAATGTCCTGCTGCTGTGGCTTTTGCTGTCTGACATTCCCACTTGGTGACTAAAGATGTTGAGTGCTGGCCATCTTATCTCATGATGGTCCTTCATCATGAAGCCACAAGACTCTTAAGCGCAGTTGTGTCTCAGCACTACCTACTTTTCACCTTCCCACCTCTCCTCCCTTACACACACACACACACACACGCACACACTCTGATATGGGATTGATACTGGACCGTGGCACGCTACAATGTCTCTAAGCATCTTCCACCCTCTTCACCCTGTTCCATCACCCTCCATTTTCCTCTCTGCAGCTTGTGTAGGCTGAAGTCACAGGTGCTGTCACTATCTTTGTACCCCAGGCCTTTTAATTTCTCCCATCCTAATCAAAAAGACACAAAGAAAATGCATAGGCATGGGATTGACCTAGCACTTCTGCTAGGAAGATGTACCACTACCCATATATACTGACAGTGACCCACAGGCTTCTAAGGATCAAGTAGTCCTGCTCAAATCAAAAAGGATTTCCAAAGGGGGCTTTATGCTGTTATTGATTAACATCATATTCCTGATTCTTGTGACTTAAAATGCAGTTTATCCCCAAACTTCATGGCATGCTAAAATGATTTGCTGGGGGCAGGGGAAGGCAAACATAATAAACCACAAAAAAACCCCACCCTAATAAAAAAGAAAGAAAACCAAACAGGATTTGGGAACTGAATGCAATGAACATGTTCTTGAATACATTTATTAAGTATTCACCCAGTTCCCATACCAACAGGGAAAAACAGCTACTTCCACTACAAAATATAGTCTATAAGCATCAGTTCTCCTAGTACTTGAAGAACAGATTTTATTTCAGAGAATAAAGAAGCTCTGTTAGAACTATTAGCTATATTTGCACCTACTTTTCTCAAACACTACTATAAATAAAAGGATAACTTCTAAATAGTATATTCTTCTCTTAGCCAGTATCTTCCCAGCTGATAATTCACACAAATCTGCTTGTCAAAGCTACTATAACTTCACTTTATCTGAAGACTAGTGGTGTAACCCCCAGAAACATACCCCTCAAAACCTTTGCTTTTACCATCCTTTTTATAAACTATTATGATCATCTATAAAGAACAAGTACTATTCCTGTAATTCCTTGTAAGATAGTCTTTCCATTTGCAGGAGAATGAATGGTGGTGTCTTTGAAAAATTTTACTATATGTGCTTGTCCAAATGTTAAATTATTTTGGAAACAAGCCTCTTTGTACTGCTCCAATATTTTTGGCAATTATAACACAGATGCTTTCTACACTTGCCTTATTAAGATGTAAGATCTGGCTGAAATGGGTATAATTTCCAGTATTTCCTCGCTCTTTTAAGTCCAAATTATTCTTATTGTAAAATAGAAGTCTATTCATGCTTTTATAACAGCAAATTGTGAGTCGAAAGCAGAGGATGTTTTTCCAAGGAGCAAGTTTTCTCAGAAGGGTCACTTTAAGCTTATGTCTGATGAATTTGTGTCTCACAGTAGCCAGCAAAAATGCATTTTCTTTCAATTTTATAATGAAATCATGGACTGAAATGAGTTCCCCATGTTGCTTATGACAGTCAACATTTAGGTACCATGAACAAGGGGACCGGCAGATTTGCACAATATGAGTATGGAAAACATGTTGACAAAGCAAAGTTTTCCATTTTTTTACTTGAAAACTGCACTGCAACAGCTGCAGCTGCCAGCCAGAAACTTGTGCAACCCACTCTAAGTGTTCATGTCTTATTCGTGCCTGTCATGTTCCATCAGATGTTTTATCTGATGTTTTTGATGCATCAAATGTTACATACCTAAGATGGGGTTTGTGTCTTCATATGCCTCCTGCTCTTTTTATTAGTACATCTTAACACATACAGAATTCCATGAGCCTTTATTTTGTCATGTAACTGCTTGATTTTTACTAAACTTGTCTTCCCATGCAGAAGTTTTGGTATATGTTGTTACTCTCCTGACATTAAGATTACTGTTTTTCTTCGTTATGGTATCATTGATAACACTTTTTCAAGCATGGCTCTTCTTTCAGCTAAAAAAGGCTGACCCCTCTATTTTGACAGCCCCGTTCTTGCATCTAAGAACATCAAAACAGTGGAAGGGTACTCCTGCCAATGAAAGGAAATCAGAATATAGTCTTCTAAATCCTACAAAAGACTGAAAGTTCACAATAAACAGGGATGAAGCATGTCCCGATGTTATCTCCAAGAGCGCACTTCACTGGCATCAGTCAGACTTCCCTCAAGCCACAAAGCCCTAACAGTGGTAAATAAACCTGTGCCATTATGCCGTGAGAAGCAGAAGCTCAGAGCTATTAAATAGCGGCACAGGAAATTTGCCCCAGTATTAAAAATTGAAGCTGTGCTGTCCACAAGACAGTCAATGGCTTCAGGCATACAAGATTGTTTTCTTCGCCCATGCAGCAGGATAAAGTGCTTTAGCCGACACTAGTCCACAAGGTGGATGCCACGCAGAATTAAAAAGACTGGCAGTGAGGTGTAAAATTCCTATCCCAGAAACTCAAAGTACTTCTCTGCAGTTTTTAGGAGCAGAGGAAGCAGGGAATAACTGGGAGTTTTGGGAGATGATGCTGACAGCACCTCCTAAAAGGGGGAAGGATGCTCTGAATTTGGATGCCACTCGAGAGTGAAGCAGTCTCAGTAGCGAGTGGTAGACAAACCAGAGGGGTGCAAATGTGCCACAGTAATGAAAAGTTGCTTACCTGGTGAGTATCTCACCAGGAGACACGTGGTTATGCTGTGACAAAAAGGCTGGGAGTCCGTAATCTCTCCTCTTTCTCCTTCCTCTTTACCCCTCACCTCCTTTTACCTCAAAAGTCCTTTTTGGTTTTTCCTTTCTCCCTCCCTCAAAAAAAAAAAACCATAGAAAACCAAGAGTGTAATTAAAAGAAACTCTGAATCTTAACAAGTGTTCTAGATATAAAATATTTGCTTTCCAATCAGATCTTCACTTTAAAAAAAAAAATAATTAGAGTGGAAGCAACACCTTTAACCCAGAAAGGGTGGTGAGTATTAGGAAATAGAAACAAAAAACCTACTTGGGCTGACTTTTGATGTGTGAAAAACTGCAGATACTCCTGTCCGTTGGATAACAAGTACTGTACAGGGAAACAGACCCCTCACAGAACCATTCCTCGCAACGTGCTGTTAGAGTGCCAAAGGTGCTGCCCACCTCAGAGGAGACACCCAACCTGCCTCAGCTCCTTCCTTAAGACGGGAGAGCCACCAGGAGCAATAAACCAGCATTGAGCCAGGACTGCATGAACCCAGCTCAGGGTAAAAAGTGTTCAAAGAACACAACAGTCCAGGCAAATTTCATGAAATTAAGAAACTACCAGCCTGATCCAAACTGGTTTGAAGTCAATACAAATCTCTGTACTGACTTGAAAGGGCTGAGGACAAAGCCTTCAATGTATAATTTCTGCTGGAGATATTTGAAGATTTAGGAGCTCTGTAGGGAAGACAAGGCTGAAAAGGATCTCTTAGGTCATCGAGTCCAGTCACACATTATTTCTGATATCTCATCCTATACTCCCTTTCATTACCGTATCAGTCTCTACCTGTGAATGTCAGAACAAAGGTGCAACAGCCCAATATTTCTCTGATGAACAGAAAAAGGCGCAAGAGATAACAGAATTGGTTTCTTTAAAACCTGAAGTTAAATATTTAACCTAGAGTGAAATTGAAAATGAGATGCTTATGATCACTCCTATGAGGCTTATTGTATTCATATTAAGCCCCTAGTGACAGCTGGGAAACCTGGAAAAGGAAGATGTTTGCACTGAATTTAGTGATTGAAACTTAGTAAATAATTACACAACTCAGGATGCAAAAGACAGAAGACAGAAAAGATCAGTCTTTGTTAGATATGTCAGTGCTGCACAGGTAAAAAACATGAAAAGCAAGGGAAAATGTGTCCAAAGTCAGCTGATTTGACTCAACTCAGAAAAGGAAATAGGACTGCTGAGTAAGAAGGAGCTATTTTTACAGTCTTTTTTTCACTATAGAACCATAAGTTAAAGGACTTCAGCAAAGGTTAGGGGCATATAAGTGTTATTTTCAGCTTAGTGCCTTCTCATTAAAAAGAAACAGAAACCAATGACTAATTTATGTTATTTTCTGTACTTATTAGTGGAGAAATTTAATCCCCATTCTAAGAACAAAGGCATAATTTAATACAATTTACTTAAAAAAAATATTCTGTATGGAATTGTTTTTTTTAAAAAACCTCTTTTTCTCTAATAAGTTCCCTTTTTCTATAACTCTCATCTGTTCTTTGGATACATATTGCTGTCCTAAAAGAAAGCAAGTGAAAGATTCATAATGGGTCATTTATAGAACCACATTTTCTTCTTCTTCTCTTTGTAGTTATATATGAAACTTCATTTTCTCAATTTTCATGGAAAATTCTTGGGAAGGTATTTTATTTGTTTGTCAGCTTTATCATGCAGGTATCCGGCACTTAAAATTGATGTTCTGATGGTGAGTTACAAGACTGTATCCTGTCACTGAAGCAATGAAGCTCTGAGAGTAAGATTTTCAGCGCATAACTACTAATTCAAATTTTGCCTATTATCAATATATTTATTTTATCCAGGCATTTTGGCAAATGTTCTTGTAACATTTTGGGGAGTCACAAGATGGCACTAAAACATTGTAAGGTTCCAAAAATCATTACATTTCTTGCCAACAAATGCAATACTTTACAATAATATAATTTTGTCTCTTCTTCAGCTACAGCTTGGACTAATATCTCCTTCAAATTCCACTGAACTAGAGGTACTGGCACATGATCATTGAGCCAGAGAACAGCAGAATAAACTTAAAGACATAGGTACATCATCCGAAGCCGTTACACCACCAAGAATATTATTATCATAATTCTAACCTTGAGATTATGTTCCTTTTCTGAAAACCTGAGTCTATCAAAGAAAATTTTACAAGGCCTGCTTACTACATCAGGACAGTTTCAAGCTTTCTGTTCCTAAGAAAGCTCTAGTCCTTTCCTTGTTGACCTCAGTTTCAAATCTCTTTCCTTATCATCTCCACTGTGCAAGGGAAACATTGAAAACTTGAGATACTGCTATCATATTTAACATGAATCTGTATTCAGCTTCATATGCATAGTTCTCAGTGACTGACCGAAAATGTCTCTGTCCCAGTTCCCTGTATTCAACAGTGACCCAAATCCCCTACTTAAAGCTGTATATAAGAAAGATTAAAACAATTTAAGTTCTATTTAGAGGTCTTAGAATATTCCAGAAGTCTTTGGCAAAACATTATGTTTTAAATTTATCTAATGTAATTTGGTATATCTACCCTATGCTGTAATTTATTTAGTGTTTTGCAAACCCTTTCACTGGCATAACATTTTAAATCTTTTCCTATCTGGACTCATATCCTACCCTCCCATGTTAAGAAAATCAAACATTTACATCATTTTTTCATTCTCTGAATTGATGCAACTGGTCATAGTCTTTTTTTAACCAATGACTGCAACCTTGACAAATGAGTTTTACAAATCTTGAAAGAATTTGTCCAGGTCTACTTCAGAGGAAACTGCCTAAAACTCTTTACTGAATTACAGACCCAGCCAAATCACCATGATGTTTGGAAGGAAGGATGCCCTATTCATCTATTCACTTTTTTTAAATAGAGACAGTTGAAAATATGAAAAGCTTTGATGGAAATTTTGACAAAGTAAAAGGTACACTTCTTTGAAAGCTATGGGCAGATTGGATCAGCTCCACTTGGCACGCTGAAGTCTCCCAGCCAAGTAACTTTCATTTTGATAAAATATTTGCTTTACCTTCTCCCCGTCTGAGCATGGGAAGGACAGAGCAGAGCGTAGAACAAGCACAGTAGTTCATCCTGAGGTCCCTGTTTTGAGGGTCTAAAGTGGGGAGAAGGGGGCTTTTCAAGTTAATAACATTTTTTCACTGAAAACTGCCTAAAACCAATTTTGATGTGGGCATTTTTCAAAAGGCAAGGAGAGTAGTCGGAATAGTATTGCTGCAATCACTGTTTTCGACTCTGTGTGAGTCAAAGTACCCCAAAGACTCAAGGGACACACTTGAAATAATGGCCTGGGGATAGTAACAGTACCCCTGAAAAACCTCACTGTAGCAGGTAATGAGTGGCTACCTACAGAGAAATTTCATCTTTGTGATTCATGCCAGCATGGACCCTGCCCTGGAGTTCACAGCTGCACTTGCTCAGAAACTATCCCATAAAGCCAAAGTGTCCCAGAGCCGTTCCCTGATCTCCCTGTTCTTGTCTCAGGGTGAATACAAGGCCATAATCTGGCCACACTCTGATATCCATTCATCAAATTCCGAGTTTCTGCGTTACCTTATGAGCAAAGTAAGGAGGCAACGTATTTTTCTCCAGAGAAAATCCACTGTGTGATAGATGACGCTTCACAAATACACGCTCCAGAAAGCATCCAATCATTTAAAGAACTCCCATGACCAACCACAGTAACCTTGAAATATTTTGGAATATTTGATAAATCTCTCTCCCACCCTCAGCTTATTTCTTTTTCATGAAAAATCATGACTAAACACTTTGGTTAAAGTCGGGTAAATGCTTTGCAGACCTTCCATCATGTACTTCAAAGTTTCTTTTAGCCTCAATTTCTCTAGAAAAGAGATTGCCTTTGAAGGGCTATCACCTCCAGCGATGTTTTTGCAGGGTGGAAAAACACCTCCCAGGAGAAACCCACTCGGTGGCCCTCTGTTCCGTCTTCCCATTTGTGCTTTCTGTTGCAGGTGGAATTACTGATTGCTGTTTCAGCCCTACAGATGCAACTCTAACAGTCTAAATATGGCAGCACTGAAGCAGTTCATAAACATTAATTAATGTATCCTCATTACATCCCTCTGAGGAGAGCGATGATAGAGCGGTGAAGGTATCTTGGTATGAATCCAGAGGTGTGAGTTCATACCTCTCCCTGGACTTGTTCCAAGCATCACTCCCAGTCAGCTCAGCTATAAATGAGTACCACAGCACTGGGGATGAGGAAATCAAAGGCATCTGGATGGGATATTAGCCACATCACTCCCCTGTGGGAGGTTAGCAACAGAAACTGTTGTCCTTGCCCAGACGAGCACAATTAGCCCTTGTGATGGTTTGTTTCCACTACGTACAGAGGTGCTGCTATCACCCCTCTGACGGGAACAACCGGGGCAGAGAGGGACGAAGACCCAGATCTTCAAAGACATTTGAAGCTCTAAATCCCTGTAAACTCAGTGGGCATCAGTCACACGAACATTTTGACTATTTGAGTCTAAGCAACTTGTCTCAGTTCTGCAGCAGAACAGAAAATTGACCCTGACTCATAAGTCCAGTCAGTTGGGATATTTGTTTTCACTTCTGCAAATCTTTGCTAGTAAAAGTAATAATTACCCAAGAGATTCATCCCACTGTGTTAAAGAAGAACGTCTTGAAAATACATATGCATTGTCACACAACCGGGAATAAAGTTTGTTTAGTCAGATGAAAGCTAATAAATACTGCTTTGCATTCACTGCCTGTTGTATTCATTATTCTTATTAAAAGATCCAACATTGTTTTCAGCATGGGACAAGACAATCGCTGCCTTGAAGAGTTTATATAAAACTTTTCATTCAAGAAACTCACAAGGCATTTATAAACTGTAATTAATTAAATCATTGTAAATTATAATCTGTCTTTATAGATGGGAAACAGGTACAGAACTCACTGTACCACACAGTGCATCACTTAACTGATGCCCAAATGGAAATAAAAAGCAGTATTACTGATTCCTTGTCCTGTACTCTAATCACCAAACCCATTTCCTCCTAATAAATAATTTAAATTATTTTTATTTTAATGAACTATAAAGAAATAAAAATTTGTTTAATTTGCCCCAGGGTGAGTGAAGATATAAAGGCAATGCAGATATATGGCCTCCTGCTTTTCCTCTAAACGGTTCTATCGTATTGTACAAACAATACAATGAAAATTTTGAAAATTAAATGCTCCATCGTTAGCTAAATAGGCAGAAGTAACTGTCTAAGTGATAAATAATGGGTTCTTGCTGCATCATTTAAAGACCAAACTACACTGAAAAGTATCCCCTTTTATCAGATATTTTTTGGACTCTGCTAGATGCACTGGAACCAGTGAAGCAATAAATACATCAAAATATGGAGGTAAACAAAATCGTAAAACATCCAACGTGACAACTGAAACACCCACGAATACATAAATATTTATGAAGCAAGAGGTACTTCTGAAACACCCAGCAGGTTTGATTGGATTGAACAGTCCAATCAAAGCATTTTGTGTTCACATAATGGAGGAAATAGGAATTACATGGCAGGGAAAGGAAAGAGTGGAGTTGCAATGTATTTCAACTAGCTTTATTACTTTTAAACTTCCCAGTGCCAATAAAAGATGGCCTTCAGTGCGATTTGAACATGGAACTACCAGTTTCCAGATATAGAGTATTCCAAAGGAACTTTCAAGCAATCCAGTGCACTTCTCAGTGTGTCTGTCATCTAAAATGTTTATTCAGATTTATAATATTTTTCTCTAGCTTATACTCCCTGGACAAATCTGTGCTTTGAGGCTCTGAACATGGTATTTTTGAATGGCAGCAGCAGAAGCCCTCAAAAAAATGTAACTCAAATGCATCCTTTTGAGATTATCCTTTTTTAGCTTTGGTTCAAAAAAGAGCCATCAAACAGCATTTGTTTGAAATCCATAGCTTTGTCCATCTGGATGGAGATTCTCAATCCCTTCCCTCTACCAGATGTTTGTGTAGGTAGTCCAAAGATATGGAGCTGGGAACTCTTGCCCTTATTGTGTATAAAAAAAGGCAACAGCAGCAGTTTGTAAACTTTTTAAGGCTTTATATAATCAAATTCCTATGGGATAGACATGAAAGCTGAACAGAATAGAATAGACCCGTATGCTTCCTTTCATCATTTTCTGAACATTTTCTGGTTTTCCTAATTTAAAGACCATAAGGGTCATTAAATCAGGATATCTACTAGGATCTCGTATGTATTATACATACAAGATATTATACATCCTCTCTGGTGACCAGCAATAGGACACAAGGAAATGGACTGAAGCTGCATTGGGGGAAGTTCAGATTGGGCATTAGGAAAAAGTTCTTGACTGAAAGGGTAGTTGGTCACTGGAACAATCTCCCCAGGGACGTGGTCATGGCACCAAACCTGTCAGAGTTCAGAGAGCATCTGGACAACGCTCTTAGTCATATGATTTAGTTTTAGGTAGTCCTGCGAGGAACAGGGAGTTGGACTCGATGATCCTTACGGGTCCCTTCCAACTTGAGATATTTTATGATTCTATGATACACCATGTCCTGTAAAGACCCCAGCAACTTGTGTCTAAAGCACGTTTTTTGGAAAGTTACCTAGCCTTATTCAAAGATACTAAAGGATGAAGAATTCAGTGCTTTCCCTTGTAGCTTGATGTCGTCAAACTAAAATTAGCCATCTCTTTCAGTGCCCCCTCAGCAGCAGGAACAATGCTGTTGAGGGCTACCTAAGGAACTGAACAAAGCAGAATAAAAAGTGAAAAAAGGATATGTCCCCTGTATTTCTGCACTTTTGACTTAGCCTTCCTAAAATCTACTGCTTAGTGCTAATAATAATGTTCTTTCTCAGGAGCTAAACCCCTTTTACTAAGAATATGAGCCCAGATATTTTGGTGCAGACATGTAGCTGCTGGGCTGGAGCAGATTTTACACGTAATAGGTATTACGGTAAAAGCATGAAAAGCTAGTTGGGCTACACAGGTTGAGATCTACTAATCTTTCCCTCTCCTCAAAATCACTGTGACCTGGCATTGTGATTCAAGATTACTAAATGCTCTATCTACGTATGCAGCTAAGGTACTTTTTATGCATCCTGTTGCAGCCAAGGGTCTCAAAGGAAGCATCACTCCTAAAATTAGCTGTAATTAGTGCACATCATGGCATTACGTAAATATCTAACGTTTTCCCGCCAATGTGGAATGCATTTAGTTGCACACACAGTTTTCATTCAGAATTCATTTCCATCATAGGGATCAGCTAAAGTACCATAGGACATTTCCTTGTGTAAAATGACAGCTTGTACTTACTTTTTTGATGAATGTTAATTCCATTTCTAGGTAAAACACACAAGAGTTAACTAGTTTTACTATATTTTGCCTGAATGGACAAATTATTTGATCAGTAACAGCAGAATTTGTGGATTAGTTTTCTCTGGTATTCAACCAGCTCTTTCACACGGGATGTGAATATAAATATAGGGACAGAGCCTGCAGCCCTTATTTGTACCATGTAGCCTTTGCAGAACTAGTATTGGCATTATGTCTTTCTATGATGTCCCAATGGCCTTATCTGTACACTCATTCCAGTACAATTTGGGCATTCTTTCAATGAAATCAAGGGAAGGAACCTGCTGTTGTTGTTATAGTTCTCCACTTCAGTAAATAGAGAACATCATGAATGAAGGTTTGCAGATTCTGGTACTTTTTATAGATTTCAGAATTTGGACCAAAATTATGAATGAAACTGAGCCATCACATGAAATTAATCCTTCTCCAGGCCTTTTTGTCTCAGCAGGTTGGTTCTGAGCTTTTATTCTCTCCACACACTCTGCAGGATGCTTCACCTTGCGTTATTTTGTTTTGAAGAGCTCTAGTTACTATATCACCATGGGTTTAACTAAATATTATCTTTAGCCCTGTAGATCACTTGCAGCAGCAGGAGGCCTCCATGCTCCCCAGCCTGGCTGAATACAGTATTTTTAACATTTCAGCAAGCACTTCAAGGAGACTTCCAAAGGCAAACTAACTAGTGTGGGAGATGAGAGCACTAAATGTAAGTGTCTGTAGTAATAAACTATGCTTCCATGGGACTGATCCTGCCTGGCACCAAGCACCCTAAATAAATTTTAGGGTTTTCAGGGAGGTCATAGTGTGTCTTTGCACAGAAGCTAAGAAGCAAACTACTGATGTGTGTGACTTCCATTATAATTATCCCTTTAAGTTAAGTATTGTCCGAGAGACTCACCATGTCTGTCAGCTCCTGTGAACTTCACTAAACAAAGGACTGCAGAAGAAGGTTAGATTCAGGACCTCCACGTGTAGATTTAATGTAGGATAAATTACATGGCCAAATGTTGCTGGTCTCTTTCTAGGGTGTGAAACCATGAAGGAAAAAACAACTTGTCTCTATAGCCGCAAGTGTGTAGATCAGCAGAGCTGCAGGTCTCGTTGACCTGACCTTGGCCGACACAATGGCAAGCACTAAATTCCATGAAAGGGCTGTGAATGGAGGACAGAGGGAACAGCCTCCGTCCCACACATCTGCTTTGCACAGCTGCAAGGAGAAGGGTTCTGCACACTAGGGACTGTTCATGGGCTGTACTTCCCAAAAAGAGTATCAGTGGAGTCAAATCTCCGGAAGCACAATAATGATAAGAATAGAATAGAATAGAACAGAACAGAACAGAACAGAATAGAATAGAATAGAATAGAATAGCATAAGTCTGACATATCAAGGTCTTACCTGGCCTATATATGTCTTCACTAAAAGAGCTGGCCCACATCTTTCTGGAAGAATATACACTTTTCATAGCCTTTTCTTTTTCTTAGACAAACTCACCAGAAAATCATTTTTCCTTTCAGATATAAGGAAGAAATCTGTCATCCACTAAAATCTGTCTGCCATTCCACAGCTCCTGTCTTACACGTTTACAGCTCTGATTGCCTCCCTCTGAACAGCAGCCCTTCTGTGTGAAGCTCAGGATGCTTGGCTTCACAGGGTAGGGTTATAAGAAAGAGGTCAGAATTCTTTGTATTTGTTACTGCTGCTTTTTTTTTTTTTTTAATTGTGCAGTGACAGGAACGACATCTGGCCAAATATCAAATGAAACATCCAGGGATACAAACTGTTTGCAAGTGAAATATTTGGGGGAGGGAGAAAAAGGGGTCCACAGAGACTTACTTGTTTATATAAGCAGTGACTCCTCTAAGTCAGTGTCATCTCAGCCATGGAATTTAAAATGGAAGTGCTGCTTCATGGTTATATATACTGCTTAAATGTCACCTTTTATTCATCATGCTTATTTTACATCTAAACTAGTACTAGGTCTTCTGCATGAAGGAAAAAAAAAGCATTTAAAAAAGGAAAGTTTGGGGCTACATGTTGACAGATTACATAGAGAATGAGTAAATATTCTTTGCCAGAGTATGTACTTGATCTTACTAGAATCTTATAGTAATAAAGCACTTCTATTCTGGGAGCTCCTTAAACATCCTTTATCTAGAAAGAAGGTTAAATTATAGTGCACTGAAGCTGCATCTGAGAAGGTAAGATGAATGTACAGTTGCTTCAAAATTAATGTAGCTTTTAAAACAATTTACAGTCCAAGAAACTATTAGCACACACTAAAGATTCTATTAAAAACTAAACAAGACAGTAATATCATAGAGTACAAAGGAAAACAAGACCTTTGAAGAGAAAAGCAGGTTTGGGGTTTTAATAAAAATTTCTTTGATGTTTTGAAGCAGTGATTTCCAGATTATTGAACTTTTGCAAGATCTTGATAGTTTATACAGTCATGCTTAGGAACTTCTTGGTTTCCTGGGTCATCAGTATAGCAACAGTGTTGTAACGCAGTGGCCTTCTTCACACCAGCTAGGTTCTCTGCTGGACTGTAGAAGACCTCAAACAGTACATTTTGTTCCATGTTAAACTTAGAAGTAGTGGTCTATTGACCTCAAAAGAAAAAAAACCTTGTCCTAGAAGATGACATAAAATGAAGGTAACAGTTACAAAATACGATGTACTCTTTTCTTAATAGGTATATTTTGTTCAGCATTTGAGCAAAAGCGAACTTGCAGGGGGGTCCATATCACCTAAATATGAGATTCGTGCAGCGTAGACAACCAGATGTGAATCAGTCGGTCTCACCTCCCTTTGCACTCAGAGAAAAGAAACATGCACAAATGGAATGGTTCACTTGGATGTCAGTTTTAGGATGAGATAAAAAGTGTGTTAGAGAGCCTCCATGGACTATATTAGGAATCTAGACAACTAACTCAGTTGTACAGCTATGACTTCCAACCTAAGTGTATCTACAGTGAATCTAAAGACATTTTCTAAGCCCTGTACTATAAATCTAGCCAACCAGCCTGCCATCCTGTTATTTATATCTGTCTATGAGACATAAAGATTTTTTTATGGTACTGCAAGGAAGATAGCTCAGCCAGTATTCACCTCTATCCCCTATGATATTAGAATAACCTCAAACACCTTATTCATAATATTCAAATTAGTCATTTCAGATAACAGTAAATACAGGGGGAAATTCCATGGTAGTGATGGAATTCTATTAAAATATTGCATAATTTTGTGTTCTCCTAGATAGAAATTTTATCTGCACTTACAAAAAAAAAGCTAATTCTTTAATATTTAATTGAATAAGTCACTGATCATTTTTCGCATAAGCTGGAATTCACTGGTTGTGTTTCTCAATTATAAACTGGTTTATACCAGTCGGTCTGTAACAGTCAGCACTCAGAAGTCAAGAAAAATCAAACCTATGGCTGAACAAGCAGACAAAATGTGTAATGATTCAAGGCCCAGGTCATTACTGCTGCTGTAGCTTTAAGTCCTATTACACAGATGGTTAATTGGCTAACAAGCAGGGAACAGAGTGGGAGTGAGCAAACTCTTTTCTACATGGCTCACAATGCCATCCGAGTAAGGCTGTCACTGATGCACTGATTGATCTAGGACATCTAGCTGCAAATGTCGACACATCCAAAGGGCTCTCCTTCTACCCACAGATTTAATTTCCCCTCACAGTAGGTTGGGTCAAGGCCAACACAACTAGAAAGTGCTCCACAGCTGGTATCTCTGCCCGGGACTGGTGACGTGACAGTACTAGAGGGACAGATGGGTTACATCGTCACTGCAGGGCTGGTCATGCCATGCCTGACCTGTCCTTATTGCTGGTAGGTGCATGCTGGGATCCTTGGTCAGGGGTTGTATGGATCCAGACTTTCTCTGCTGGTGTGCTACTCGGCTAATCTCAAGGTTACACCTCAATATGACCTTGCGTTCATAGTCTGTACTCATGAAAGGAGTATTTGGGATGCAGCAAAGGCCCAGGAAACCTTTTTACAATGCACACATATCTATTGAAAATGCCTAACAACTACAGTAACATTAGCTAGGGTGAAAAATTAAGATTAATAACCATCTGATGATTTTGGTGAAGGGGAGTGAAAGGGATTTCACTTATGGGACAGTAAACCCATTATGAAATAGCTTCCAATTTCCTCAAAACCATATAGTGTTGACCATTTTGTGAGAGAAGATGCTGAGGCAGACACTGCCTGATACAACACCCCCAATGGACTTGGTGTGTAGAACATGACTGTGTATTATTTCTCAAATAAAGACTGCAACAAATTTTTTGTACCCTCTGATTAGGCTGATTTGCATTGTTGATATATTTTTACATGGTAGATAAGAATCCCCCAATCAAGATCTTATAAATGGATCTTCTGCCATGTATCTGGACCTCATTTCACTCAGTTAAATTTAGGACCTGTTTCATGTTGCTTCTGCTCTCTTTGTTATACATGCAAAACATCACGCACATTTTTCTCTTTAGTGTGTGTTTCTGAGAGTTTCATTGTAACCATGGCCCAGTATATGAGAATTGGCTCAGATGTTTATTTGAGGTATTTAATTCAATAATTTTATTGGCACCTTCATGCTACACATTTATTAGGATTTTATTCCCCCCAAGAGCACAGTCTCTTCTCTAAGCAGTAATTTGTTGCTGTAGTAGTTTATCAGAGAGATATGCCTAAAGATTTCTGTTAACAGTGCATATTTTGTATGGCAGTTCCATGCAGAGACTCACTAACGAGAATCGAGAAGAAAGTGAGGAGATTTTACTCAGCTACACATGAGCAAAATAAGTGGATTAATAGAAAAGAATTTCAACTGCTAGATTACAACCGACTCTTTGTAGCTTAATGGAAAGGTTTAATGAGGAACCAAAGAATGTGAGGAAGCTGCACCATAACTAATATTTCATTCGGGCTGATTCATGGTTCCAGGTGGAGCCTGGAGTCAATGCTTGATAGTTAATGGTTATCAGAGGGTGCCAACCTTTAGCAACTTATGTAGCCACATTACAAATACGGTGTTCTTCAAAACCAAAATTCTGTCAAGTGTGAGGATAATCACAGGATCTCTTTGCTTCTTAGGGGCCTCACTACAGTTATTTTCTCTGTATGTGTCCCTCTCTTTGTCTGTATCTCTGTGGATTTTTGTTTCAAAATTTTATGCAATAGCTTTTCAACATTGCAAGTTTCACCGACATGCTGCAGCAAGGATTTCCACAGCTTGATTCCAAGCTATGCAAAGAGCTACCTGCTTTTATTAAATTTAAACCTGCCACTTGCTACCTTATTTGATGTCCCAAGTTCTTACAGTGGAAGAGACAATGAGCATAGGCAAAAGAGTTTGAGTAAAGCTCACCTTAGATGAACTCAATCCCTGCTCTGGGTATACCCCAGTAGGATCTGCAGAGCAGTAGCCTTCAAGGGTAAAAGAGGAGCCTCCTGGCCCCAGGAATTGAAGGCAGAGATAAAAAGGGGACAAATCAAGGTTTTCAACATACATACTGCTGAAGAGATCTTCATCTCATGCCGTAGATGGCTCATGCCGTAGTAATGGCTCATGCCGTATAGGGCTAGCTCACAGCTGCCAGGACAGGTCCTCATCACGCCATCGTGGTCCGCGCATACGATCTTTGGGTCACCTGGCTACACACCACTGCCAGCCAGCTGGGAAGGAAGAAGGTGCTGGCCTCGTGACATCCACCAGGACACCCGCCTGACTGCCAAGTTCCTTCTCTTCACTACAGGGCTGAGATTGCATTACAAGGACAAGATAAAACACAGTGTGTAGTTCTGAGCATCTACCCCACTCCCTTTTGGACTGCTAAAAAATGAAATAGATATGTTTCAGTACTGTGTAAAAGACGAGGTTCTGCAATCTGTATTCCTATGACAGCCTAGAACGAATGTTTTGATCAACAAATTGTATTTCAATTCTCATACTTAAAAATTCCATTGGTTTCACAAATGCAGAATGTATGAGACAGCAATCAGTAAACTTAAATGCAATAAACATAAAATAAAAGACTTCACAATACAACCATCCCTGTAAGTATATTGATTTTACAGTTACAGAAAAAAAGATGCAGCATTTGCTGGGGCTAAATTCAGAAAACTGGAGCCAAACAACCCTCATCTCTCTCCTTTCCCAATTTTATCCAGTTCTGTGCTGACCATTACTGTGAACTCTTCACTGCAGTCATTCTGTGTTATCCAGATGATCAACACTGTTCCTTCATAGTAGAAAGATCTTCATGAGAAAAGAGAACACTCATTGCTGTGTACAAAATAGGTGGAACTCTTCTCCTGTCTCTCAACATTCTCCCACCATCAAAAGACACAGTTAAGTAACATAAATCTCTTTTTAGGTTTTTTTTTTTTGTCTCCTTCTGTAATGCAAGAGTAAAATATATTCTTTGGGTTTCTTTTTCTGTTTCATTGTAAAGAGAAATTGCCCGTGGTTCAAACTGGGGTGCAGATAAGTTTGGATAAAGATTCCAACCTCAGAGAATTGAATTAGATATTAAAATGAATTAGGGGTAAGCTAACATATGTTATTCTCCTGGTTTGGTTTAAAATGGCAAAAAAATTTCTTGTGATCACTTCGGAGGTGTAATTTGTCATTCATGTCTGGTTTCAGCACCCTGTAATAGGATTATGAAATCACTCCTGGCTGATACAGATTTATAAAGGGTATATATTCCAGACTGGTGGGGCTTGATTGGCTTTTTGAAGGCTCATGAATATGGATTAGCCCTAAACCCTCTAGAATCTTTGGAGTTAGGTGGATTCTTTGTCCACCATATTAAGCAAAATGTGATTAGCTTCCATATGGGAAGGTAAGCAATAAATAGACTTCTGATGGTAACCTCACAGGAAAAGGACAGAATCTAAAGAGGAGGGAACACGGCAGAGGAACATTTAGAGGGTGAATGCTAGCTGGGGGGAATTTCAGTAGGAGAAGACAGTATGAGATGAACAGAAGGTCTACAATCCTCTTGGTGCATATTACCAGAAAAACTTGGAGTTACGCCCAGGAATCCTGAATCTTTCCCACTTTTTTGTGAAAAAAAAAAAAGAAAAAAAAAAAAAAAAAGAAGAGATCTTGGAGAAGAAGACAATATGTGATCAGGAAATTTGAACTGTATCAGAACATATATACAAATAAGTTTGCAATATATATTTCTGGATTTTGTTTATATTTCACCTTTCTTGAGAGGAAATAAGGAAAGATAACAAAAACATAAGAAATAAACAATTTACAGAAGTTTCTGTTCTCTACGATCAATACAAGAATAGGGGAATATCTGATTACAATATTGAGAGAAAATACCTATTCACCATGGTCCTAGACTGCAGAAATTGTTCCTACAGGATATTGCTGAGGCCAAGGCTTTAGCACATCCCAAAGAAAGCTGTATTTTTCAATAGATTTTGGAAGAATACTCAAGCACTACAAGAACACACAAAAAATAAATAAGTATTCCTCAAGCAATCCCTCCAAATCTTAGGTCTTGCTATGCAATTAATGTCATATTTGCTTCCTGTGGAACTCCATCTTTCTTTCCTTCTTCCCCTTGATGCTGGCTACTACAAATGAGAAATAGTTTACTTTCTTATAAATAATTAGACAAATTATTTTTTTCTGTTTGACCAGCTGGTACAACTGGAAAATTGTATCAAAATTAGTGCAATGAGTCAAATCTCAAAACTGCCCTTTCAGAGGAATTGCTGCCCTTTCCTTTTTTAATTGATATTCTGAGTTATAACAAAAAAAAATATTAAAATTCCTTATGGAAAAATATCAAGAAACAAAATAACTTGGTTTCATTCTTATTGCAAATTTTACCTTATTTTGTGATCTATGAAAGCTATAAAAATGTTAATGTTTTTACTATTATGTCACTGCACGGTTTGCATAATTGGATATGACATACTATATCCACTGTGCTAATAATTGTTACTCTAAATTGTAATGAGTTTTGAAATTCATATTCTAGTGGATAAACTGGTGATCTGTGTCCATTTGTCATTGGCTTTAGTATCCAATGGTTCTGTATCATGAACAGTATAAAAAACATACCACAATAAAATAATATTTTTAAACCAAAAGAATGAAACTTTAAAACTAACTTTTCTCATAATTAAATAAAATTTTAGCAAAATTAATTTGTTAATGTTGATGAACCAACAATTTCTATTTAGAAAATTGTTCCATAGTCCAGTTCAGCTTCAGTTGCCAAGTTACAAATGTAATATACTGAAGTAATTTCTGCTGTTGCAAAACCATTATTGAAGATAAGTTTTGATTGGAAGATTTTAATTAATGATAGGAGTAATAAAAGTCCTCATTCTCAATAAAATTGTATAACATAGCATCCAAGTCCAGGATAACTTTGTTGGGTTTTTTTTCCAAATCCTTTTCTTCTCTAAGCAAAGTTATTTGCTTTATGTGGACTGATAACTACCAGAATACAAATTGTAGTATCACTGTTAACAAAACTAGTAGGGCTATACACATGTATTAGCAAAGGCTTTATTGTATCTGTCACTGCAGTCCTCAGCTTAGAATATTTTTGTGCAAATGAGCGGCAGTTATGCATCGTGTCAAGGGATAGATAACCAAATAACCCTTTGCCATAAGTTTTCCAACTGTAACTTTGAATAATAAGTATTTATAGAGAAGTTGGAGGAAAAAATGGAATCTGAAAACCATTAAAGATCCAGAGTTATCACAGCAAAAGGGATAACCATGGTAGTTACAGTGCTCATTAATTTAAATGATTGTTCTAATTTAGATGGCAGAGCACCTAAGATAGAGAGAGATATATGATGAAGTATAACAAAGGAAATGCTTCAGTATTATTATGTACAGCATATCACAGACACATTTTATGAGAACAAATGTGAGTGGTTAGCAATACAGGAATTTGGGAAAGGAAGTCCCTGAAATTAACACTAACTCTTGCTGTCTCAACTACTCTCATCTTTCCAAAAGCAAC
Organism: Haliaeetus albicilla; assembly: GCF_947461875.1. Lineage (NCBI taxonomy): Eukaryota > Metazoa > Chordata > Aves > Accipitriformes > Accipitridae > Haliaeetus > Haliaeetus albicilla. The sequence goes on along the minus strand of NC_091502.1, from coordinate 22,275,916 downwards.
CATGCAAAGATTTCAAGCTTTCTGTTGTTTCTCTGCCTTTTGTCAAATCAAGATTTTTGTTGTTTTGCATGGTTTTGAAATAAAAAAAATATATAAAGTTATATTATCAAGTTTTTATTGATGTAAACATCTGTTACAAACCATAATAAGAAAGCTGAATCTACCAGACCACAGCTTATTAATTCTAGTACGTTGCCTAATTAATGCATGTCAGATTAGACTGCACAAACATATTTTTTGTTTAAATGGTGTCATCATGACTTATAAAAAAACAATACTTATTCTTCTTCCCAGTTTTAGTAAGGTAGAATCCACTTATAAAGAAATTAAAAATATATTTGATGCCATATACTGGCAATTAATTCTCTCCACCACCACGCAGAATAGAGAGAACAGAAATTCTCTCACACCAGCATTCAACAATACGAATCCCCAGATGTGTATATCACCCCATCAGAGATTCATTCAGTCATTACCTGCCAGGAATACATTCATTCTGTATTATATATTATCTTTAACATAAGTAGAGCTCCTTCTGATGTACATGAAAGCCACAGACTATCCATCTCTCCATTCCCTTCTTTCTCCTTCTGTTTCCAGTGATCTACTACTTAACGCATCTTGTTATTCATTCACAGTGTCAAGCTTAGCTTTTTTCCCAGGTCTTATTATTTTGCAAGGAAGAAATTGCTCTCTACCCCACTTTATATATTTGCTTGAGAATTTTGATAATATTCATCTTTCCTACAATTTGGATAATATTCTACATCAACAGCTTGTATTAACTTTTGGGAAGGAACTGGGGCTGATTTTGCATCTCCTGTGGAAATCATAGACTTGAGGTAATTCTTATACCACCGTGTAGGTCCACTGACCTCAATGCAGATACGTAAGATTTACATCATTGCTAAATCTCTGGGTCCCACAAAGAAGCAAGGCCAGGGGATTAGTTATATAGGGAAGAAGTAGACTCTTAATAAACATGGAGTTAAGCAAGCTTATGTTGTTAAGACTCAGTTGAGTCAATCTCCTTGAGCAAAAAGGTTAAAAGGAATTAATGATTCCTCCCCTTTCGAGTTAGAAACTCTATCTCTGAACAAGTAATCGCAAATAAGATGTTGCAACCCCCTCCTTTTTTTTTTATTTACACACACTTGTTTCTCACATTGTCTATTTCATTTTCTTTAAAACACAACAGAAGAAAAAGAAAAAAAAAGAAAAAGAAAAAAAGAAAAAGAAAAGAGAAAAAAAAAGAAAAATAAGTAGAAGCTCTCAAATTTCCTTTGCCGTTTACACACAATTTTAAAGTAGTTGCTGTTAGTAGCTATTGTTAGTGATGAACCAGTGCAAGGAGATAGCTTGTTTGTAATGTTTCTATTTTTAAACATTATATGTATTGCAGATAATCATTGACAAGAAGAACAGGAACTAAATTGTCATGTTAATAGGCTTAAATAAAGTGTGATAGGATAAAATGGTCACAAGGCTCTTCATAAAAAGACATTTTTTATTGTGCTTCAGTTTTTACTAAAAGCAGTTCTCACCAGAAAACAAGGTCCATGCAAAGGTGAGGACAAGTAAAAGGAGATGTACTATGGAATTAAAAAGTACTGCATCATAAGAGTTCTTAAGGTGACAGTTCGCTCTGGGTGCTAAGTTTATGATGTTATTTATTTATGTTATGTTATTTATGATGTTAAAGAGAGATCCACACAAATCCTGTCACTGAGCTACGTATTAGCTCTTACGTTTGTAACTTCTGATGCTACAGACTTTGGTTCACAACCCTAATTGGGATGCATAAAGATCTCAAATATATTGTTTCCAGGAGCATAAGAGTTAAAAGCAACAGATGGAGTGAGAGTGAGTCAATGAACCTCTTGTGAAGAAGTCACTGCATGGGTCTCTCTTCCATCCTCAGTCCTTTAACCCTTCTTAATTCACCTCTTGTACCAAAGCCTTACTGGAGTTTCAAAGTCCTGTCTCAATGTCACCAATAATCTGCATAGAAGGGAAGACCTGTAAAAATATCCAAAAGTGTCCCCAGCTTGTCCAGCAATTGCCAGCCTCCATTTCCCAGTGCTGTATTTGAATCGCCTTTCCTCTCCCTCGCCATGGGACCAGAGACTGGGGTTAGAGCAAGGTCCTGGCTCCTCCCTCCTCCTTTTCCTTATTCCAAGGAGATAAAACATTTCCATTCAAGGTATGCCATTACCCATTACACCATAACGCACAAGCACAATGGGGACAGAAAAAGTTTCTGTTTAGCAGGAGCAACTGAGTTGTAGGTAAGATCCTAGGCATGTCTTAGTTATGTAACTGAATTCTGCATTTATACTTTAGAATAAATATTTCCAGAATTATATCCAGTTTTCTTCCAGTTAATAAAAAATGCGGAGTCTGTTTTTGTGGCTGATTAACACCTAATCGTCAGGGTTTACATAGAGGAGCTGTGAGGTCTAATGCTGTGTAATACTTTGTGAAAACTTGAAAGACACACAACCACGCTTATGCAAAAAGTTAAATCGCAGTGTTGTACCTGGTGTGTTTGGCAGATATAGCTAACATTGTCTCAGCATATTCTCAGATCCAAACAGTGAGGCCTCAGAACCCCAACTACAACAGAATGGAACCTGCTAGTGCTGTTTATGTTCCACATAATTCAGTGTAACTTTGAAGCTTCATCACAAAGCACAGTCTTGCTCTGTTCTTCTGCCCCCAGCTGCAGGTTGTGTGGGATTTAATAGCTGTTCAGCTGCAAGGTGAGTCAGTTGAGCTTGATGCTCAAACAGAAAACCTATTTTTGGTTGATTATTTTTTCATCATATCAGTGAGTTGAAGTAACTCTTTGCATGATTGGCCTTTCAAAACTTAAAAGGGGCTTATAAGAAAGATGGGGACAAACTTTTTAGTAGGGCCTGTTGCCATAGGACAAGGGGTAATGATTTTAAATTGAAAGAAGGGAGATTCAGACTAAATAGAAGGAAGAAATTTTTTACAATGAGGATGGTGAAACACTGGAACAGGTTGCCCAGAGGGATGGCAGATGCCCCATCCCTGCAAACACTCAAGGTCAGGCTGGACGGGGCTCTGAGCAACTTGGTGTAGTTGAAGACGTCCCTGCTCATGGCAGGGGGGTTGGACTAGATGATCTTTAAAGGTCCCTTCCAACCCAAACTTTTCTATGATTCTGTGATTGCTAAATATAGTGCCCAAGAAGTGGCTAAAACATGCACATGGGGGAGAGGGATTGGAAGGGGGTTAGAAGAACCCTCCCTCTGAAGAGCAGCAGATTTAGTACAACACAAACCTACGTACCAAGTGGTGTTCATCAGTTGGTAACCTGTGCAGTGCAGAGCCAAAGCCCTGTAGCACTTTGTATCTGCTTGTCCTCTTATGCCTTCCTATATTGCCCATGATTTCTCTGGACAACCATCTTTTCTTTCCATTTTACTTATTCCCAGTTTCTTGAGCAGAATTCAACCACCAGCTCAGATCAGCCATTGGCATTCAAAATCTGCATTCTAGGCAGCTTATGGTATGTCATGTTACTTTAGTCCCCCATAAGCTCAATCGTGAGTCACTGTTGTAGGGCCTGGCATGTTGGCTGTTAAGCAATTTCCCTTTTGTACTAGGAAAGAGACCCCAGTGATAAGAAGCAAAATGAATCCTTTGCATAATTCTGCCTGTAAGTGATCTGAAAAAAAAAGAGTTTATACTCTTTTTTTTGCATTCTTTACATTCTGTTTCTCTTTGTAGATGTTTTACTGTCTTGCGCAGGTGTTTTTTTACTTGATATTTAACTCCCATGTGGGATGGAACCTAGTTCTACACTAAAACTTGAAGTTGTGGTCTTAAAGAAGAGGATGAAGCCTGAAAAGTTTAGGCAGAAAGAGATTTCTTATGACAGGCTGTATAAACCACTTTCCATTTTTTATTTTACACCTTTGCAATTTAATTTTATCAACTAATTAACCTTAATGAAAAGGGGATACTTTGCTAAAGATGTACATGCCTTACTATTGCAAATAATAAGAGCAATTAGCTACAGTGCTTTGATATCTGTGAAATATACTACACAAGCAATAAGGTCCACAATTTTAGAGGCATTTAGGCATCTAGACATGAAAAATTGTCACTCAGGAGGTTAGTTTGTAAGTGCTGAGACAGTTAACTTTGATTTAAGTGGCAGTTAAGCACTGGGCTGTCTGAATCCTTTATCTCCAATTTAGCAGTCAAATGAAAAATTCTATAGGAAAACAAGTTCTAATCAAACTGAATTTTAGAAAAAATACATTTCAATAAATATTTTTAAAACACCTTTGTATTTTTGGCACTTGGAAGGAAGGGGGAGAAGAGGGAACCGGGGGCATCTCTTCCTATGTAAAATCCCAATGGTCTGAGCATTATTCAGAGTATGAAAGGCTTAACCACAGTTCTCACATCTGGCTGAGGTGTTTGTGCACACATCTCCACAGCTGCCCAAATTTCTCATCACTCTAAACCTTTCAATAATGTTTTTTCTTAATCCCTCCTTTTGGATCATTTACAATTTATGTGGAATACATTAAATTACTGGAGCCAAAGATCAAGATTATTCACCAGCTCAGGCATCAAGGTTCTCAGCTAGTGAGAGAAATACGTGGATTCTCAACCCTTCTTGTTGATAACTTGTGCAAAGAACTGCATCAACCAGAGGCTGAAACTTTTCACCCTTCTCTTTTTTCAAATACAACCCTGATTCTGGGATGCTGGGGATAGAGATTTCTCAGATGTCTACATACAGAGGTAGAAACAGATTTGAGTTTTTTTCACAGCCCAGGCCAGTCTTTTAATCATGAAATGTCTGTCAGAATGGACTGTTAGTACCTCATCTACTGTATTTTGTAAATCTAGCCCTCCATTTAAAAACATTAAGTCAAATCAAATCAATCAATCAATCAACAAGAGTCCCAAAGCAGCCTTAAGTAGTGGGTTTGGCTGATAAAAACCATTTCTCTCTGGAGGCAAGGTAAAGGTCTTATTTCTCTGTCTCTAAACATAGAAGGATCACAATGCTGGCACATCTTAAATGTCACTGCAAAGCAAAAATCAAGTCAGTACAAAATTTGAAAGCACTGCATTTCGTTTCAGCTACTTTGCCTGCAGCTCAGTTCGTGTCTCCCACAGCAGGACTCAGGAGCAAAGCAAACCCAGAGGAGACCTGCCACCTTGCAAAATCTGTCTTTTGCCTCTTTGGCTTCAAGGTCTAGTTTTATGGTTTCCGTAATCATTAGAAAAATTTACCTCTGATTCCCTGAACTGATTGCTAATAGATAACAGGTTTTTTCCCCCAAATCACATAAAGAACTAAGACAAGAGAAAGACTGAAGTCTTCAGGGAGCAGGAAAAAAGAAAAAAAAAAAAAAAGACAGGACATGGCAAGGTGAGGCAGGAGAACATTCGCCGATCCACTTGGATCAAATCCCCTAACTGCCTCAAGCCACATGGAGCTTTCTTCTTGCAGCGATCCCTGCAAGAACTGGTGAGCCCCAATTCACTATTTTTTCTTATTGGTAAGCTTCTTACTGTCAGATTAGTTAGGTACTTAGTATTTCATATTTAAGTACTTTGGCAAAGTCTCCTAGGCTTCCACCTGCATCTTCAAGCACCCAACCACCTGTAATAATGAGACTTTCTGGGGCTCAGGTGGCCAGTAAGTCACCTGAAACCCTGAGCAAAGCTTGGAAAATTATAGATGACATTCTTAATATTTCTGAGGTAGCAAAATAAGAAGAAAATTGTTCTGATTTTTCATATACAACAGAAGTAAGCAAAAGGAAAAGTATGATATGTATAAATCGTATGCAGTGTGAAGTTGTTGCCAACAGCAGTGAGGGCAAATGACCTAGAAAGGTTAGACGTATAACCAGAAAACCTCAGAATGAAATGTCATGGGGAAATGCAAGCTAATAAATGCAGAAGGGGAGGAAAATAATAACAAAACACAACTGTGATTCTATGAAAAAGAAAATCCAGAGTTGTATTGCTAAAAGTGACTTACTGGAGACAGAAATTGGCCAATAAGACATGAAATTGCAATGTGATATGACAGCAAAAAGCCAATATAATTTGGCTCTCTGATGTACAGCTACTCTTTAATGGGGCACAGATGTAATAATCCATCTCTGTACAGTGCTGTACAAACTGCATGGGCAGCCCTTCCCTTAAAATTTGAAAGACAAAAAAAAGAGTTTTTAAAAAAAAGAAAATTTAAAGCAGGATTGATATACGGCTAAAGACAGATACGCAGAATAACTAGGAATAATCTGTTGTCCCTGAAGAATGACACAGAAAAATGCAAAAGTTTGGGGGGACAGCAAAAGACAAGGGACTACTAGTCCAAAATTTCAGACAGCTACAAGAATTTTGTCTCAGTTCATATTGCCACTGGACCAGGTACTTTTTGAGTAACCTGGATGACGAGCCTTAGCCTCAAGAAATTCTTTGGGGTTCCTGATGCTCCATAAAGCAGCCTAAGTGATCGTACACTGCTCTGAAACATCATCTGGGAATCACTTTTGAGAATTCCCGTTCTTGAATTTTGTGAATTCTGTGAATAATCTGTATTAATTAATCTGCTTAATTCTGAAAAGAACTCTTAAATTTGCTGCTTAGCCATTCCTACTTTTTCTCAAGTCCATCACAATAGGTGGTGCACACGGGCACTGCGCTTTCCATGCAGTGTCCCTCAAAAGTCTCTATGTCACTTGCTAACTTTTAATTGTCTTACCTACCTTTTTTATCTTCTTTTTAACAAAATCCCTCATTTTCATATAGATTTTCTTTTTGAAGTTTAGCACAACTGCACTGATTTTTTTTTTTTTTTTTGCCTTTGTTGTTTATTTGTGGAGTCCTAACTGTCCTGAAATACATTTTCAGCATTTTTTTTTCAAAAAATATTTTTATTTTTATGGAAAAGAAAAAAAAAAGGTTTTAATAATCTGCCAGCAAGAGCTCAGGGAGAAGTGGCAATGACAGACCTCAGCAAGCTAACTAGGGAAGGGGCACAATGAAGGGGGGTTAAAAGTACACAAATATAGGCAGCAGGAAAAGTCAAGAGCAGATGGATGGAGATACCTGCAACACCCTGTGGACCAGAGGGTGAGTGAAACAGGAGTTCCTACCCTTCAAATATCAACCCTGGAAACAAAACTATGTGAGTACTGCATATAAAAAAAGAGATAAAGAGTCCTGTTGAGTCCCTGAGAGCTCTGTCGCCCCACAAAACCCACCCCTTCTTTCATTCAATCCTATCTTTGCCACAGCAAAGCAACCTAGTTTTCAGCATACCAAGTCCACACCCTTTTGATGTTGATCAATATCCATCTGTTGTCTGTCTTATCCTTAGATTACCAAGCCTTTTATCAGGGACTGTTGGGTTTTTTTAATTTTTAAAAATTATTTTTAATTTTATATTTCCATTGTAAGGATCCGGGGCATGACTGAAGTTAGCAGGCACCATTATAATAATATAAATACTCATAAAGTGTGCCAGAGATGTGGGTCTCCTGAGGTGTGGGTCCCAAATGTTTTCTGGGAGAATAACCTTCTTTGGAATATACATTTTTGCTTTTATCTTTACTTCAAAGAAAGAACCCCTACGTAATGTAAGTCAATTTTTTACTAAAGGGAAAATCTTCACTCCATATCACCTGTATCTCCCCACAAACTCCTGAGTAACAGCTTCTACTTGAACAAAAGGGCACAAATTTTATTAAAAGCTGTATTACTATAATACACAATTGTGACACTAAGTATTATTCTTTCCACTTTTGGTAAGCCAAAATAATTTATGCTCCAGATGTGTTCCCTTTCAGAAGAATGTAACAACGGGCTCCAATTCCATCTGTTCCTGCTACTGTGGATGTAAAACCCATTTTAGTGATGAAAACATAGCCCAAAATAAAAAGCAAAATACAGAGTACAGAAAAAAAATTTGTTTGGCCTTAAAGGAACTGTCTCTTTTTTGAAAACCTCATACTGAGCAAACAAAGCAAAGTATCTGTTGATGTAATATTTATCACTCAAATCAGCAATATTGCAATGATCAAAGAAAATATATTTACCAGTAGGGTGCTGGGTATAGATGTTGTTAGAGTTTGAAAGCAGGAACAGTAAAATATTGAATCCCGAATACTATTTTAATACATTAGACTCTTTTGACAACAGATGTGCCCTGTTATAATTCCAGTAGAAATGAAAATATTAACCTAAGGACCAAAAGAATAACTTCTGAAAGAATATTCTTTTCTAAAAAAGAGGAGATAAGGCTTTGCAATAGTATGCTTTCATGAAAATTCAGCAATTCCTGTGCTATGACAAAACAACAAAAAAGAAATATCTCTTCTTTGAACTTTTGCTTTCATTTTATGCAATCAAAATGTATCAACATTTAGTAAAGAACAAGGAACTCTTTCTGAAGGACACATTCAGTTTCTGACTCACCGTAGTAGATAAGCCTCAACCAACTCTTGATTTAGTTTTTCTCTGCTTCAAACACCTTTTCCAGAGAGGGTAAGTGAACATTCATTTCCGGCAGCATTTACATTGTTGGATATGATGCCTTGTTGGCAAAGAAAACTTGAGGAGTCAAGGGGAAATAGCAGGTTTGCCTCTATTTATCTCGAAGTATTTATCCCAAAGATGTCTCCAAACCTACAGTTCTGATTTTTTTTTCAGTTAAATTGTTTATAACCTTAAAGCTGGTACTCTGAGAGAGTAGAAGGCAGAAGCTGTGGGTGACAATGTTGCCTCAAGCCTTCAAAAGACTGCTTAACAAATAAGAAGGCGGTGATAGCTTAAAGAAAGAAACTAAAACATGAGAAGTGTTGTATGCTTGCTATTCAAGGACTGTCTAGATTGTGTGTACTCAAGGTAAAGCTTATCTAGTTTAAGATTCTGCTTACAATAGAGGATGTTTAAGGAGTATTTGGATAATAGTCAAGGCACCAGATAACGGACATTTCAGAGTCATAGACTTACTAATTAAGGACATCCATCCTCCTTGGCATTGAGAAACCAGGGTTGACAAGAGAAACAAAAACCCTGGTGTCCTCAGATGACCCATGCCCACAACAGGACAAAAGGAGGAGGGGGATTCTTCCCCAAATGACCACTGAAGACCTCCCAGAGACCCCCGCGCAGGCGTAGAAGACTCAGGGACGATTGACCAAGAGAACAACATGTCATGCTTGCTCAGCGTAATGAATATGCAATAGTTAGGCGGAACATACATCTTATATAGGCGTGGTGTTTTAACTGTAGTGTGCAAGTATGGACTGAAAACCTCACTAGGTGTGCTCGATTTGTGGAAATCTTCCACCTTGCACCCTGCGCAGAATAAAGCAATGTCTCCTCTCTAAACATACTTTGGGTGTTTCAGGAGTTCCTTTCTGATCAGATAACAAGAATGTGAACTTGCTCTGAGTAATATTTATTGTTCTTTTTTCCCCATTAATAAATAGATTTTGTAGGGAATCCTACTGTTTTGACTAGCTTTCTTACCAAAATCCCAAATAAAACTCTTTAACACCAATGTGATGTTAAGAAGCAGGCACTTCATTTATTGCAGCGCTGGGGACACGGGGGATTGCTCCTCCAAAGGCTTGTCCAACCTAGTATCAAAACCCATCAGTTTTTATAGACTTTCTCTGTCAAATAATTGTTACATAAGCTCTTTACATAAAAATACATACTATGCTCACTCTTAAATTTAACCTTTAAAATGATTGGTCCTTTGGTTATATAACCTTATCAATATTCTTATTTAAAAACAATCATTGGTCAATTTCACTTAGCTCTACTGATTGGAATCCTCAATACTCAAATTGAGATGGGAAGGATAAGAGGTTTTCCAAGCAGCAAACTGGTGTCCATGATGGTTTCCTTAGTTTCTTAAAACAAAACATAGAAAAACCAGTAACTTCCTGGTGAGGTTTCTATGGTTAGCTATTTCAAACTTAACAAAATTAAGGTTCCTATGGTCACATATAACACAGTTCCTAAATTTTCTATGGCTACATTTCAAATTTAACAATCCTATACATCATGCTTCACAATTCTACTTCTTATTCAAACCTAACTCTTCTGTGTGATCAAATTTTGATTTCTTCATCAGAATATTTGCAACACCTTCACCTCTACTTGAGCCCAAATAATAAACTGAGAATGTCTCCTCTGGATTGCTATTTTCAAGCTGACACTACCCGTCTTTCCAGCTTCATGTCATGCAATCATTGTGCCTTTATCTTTTCAGAGGTTTTAACTTCATGAATGTAGTGGGATTCGCTTGTTCAGCCTTCAAGTTGCCATTGTTCTGTTTCTCTGAGTTTGATCATTGAACGGAACAAGTATTGCATTCATTTGATAGAGATTGATTAAATTTTTTTCACAGTACTTTGATGTCCTAGAGTCATAACCTTACAGAGAAAATTTGGTGGGAGATTTGACCCTCAGGGTCTAGGCTACAAATTGAAAATACTGAGGCAGCTGCAGTGGAAATACCCAGAGGTCCTAACTGTGAACAGATTGTACTTTCTGCAGTTCCAGCAGAAATTACAGGTGCTTACCAGTTGCAAGGCTGAATAACCCAATATCTCCTGTTCACACTTCCATTTACACAGGTTGTAGTGAAGCTAGGTGCTAGTTCAGTGCTGCAAAGACCTCAGCCTAGACCTCAGGATTTTTTGAATCAGAGAACAACCTATGATCAGGACATAGCTCATTTTCTTTTCTAGTTCCAGTAAGTCAATAATTTCCTGCTGAATTTCATTAGCAGCAAACTATGATCTAGTTTTATTGTTACTGCCACTTATGCCACCGAGTCAAGACAGCCGGAGCCAGGAATTTGGTCATACTTTGTCTCTCTCATTCTCATTTCAGTTAAACAGTAAGGATGCTGGTACACTTGCCAAACAAGGACCCAAGATATGTATAGGATTTTTACAAAGATTTCTTGTTCCCTCTGGTTTCCTTCACAGAATTTATTTCTCCAGTCACAAGCAAGCCCGGAGTATCCAAGTTTCAGTGTAACTTTCCCATAGTTCATCGATTCCATCGTTACTGAGAAAGTCATATGACTTCCATTCAAAATGCCATCTCAATCCAGAGGATTTGAAACAATTTCATCTCCCTCTAGAACAAAAATTCAATTAATTTATCCTCATTTTACATGTTTAATATAACTTTCTCTTTTACCCTAATAATTGTATCTAGATGGTGCCACCTCTCTTTGGATGAATCAGAGCCTTTTTTTCAAGCTTTTGAAAGCACTGCTGTGTCCTGTAATTATTCCTAAATCTTAATCCTTCTACTCTTTTCCTCTGTCTTCCAGATAATTCCAGAAATTAATGTTTGACCATGCATTGATTGTACAAAGAAGATTCATTTCCTTACACAGTGAGAGTAAAATATTCTGATTTCAGTTGATTTCACACCCATTGTTCTTTAGGCAGAAAATCTCTCATTGACTTTATCCACTGTAATTACATGAAAATAACAGTAATAGACATAGTACCATAGCCATGGTATATCTTTTTCTTTTTCTTTATAATACTCCTGAGGAGCAGCACTGCCTTCAGTTTATGGAGGCACCACTCCTGAAAAGATAAACAGTCTCCCAACATGACACAGGAAGCCTGTGGTACAGCACCTACTTTATCCCTTAAATGCTAAGCCTGAATCAGAAACCTAACCATCCTTTCTATCATAGCATACATGGCACAGTTGAGGAAAATGTTCTGTCTCAAAATTTCCAAGCTTACAGCAAATATTGTTGTTGTTAAGTGTGTGTGTGTAATTTAAATTTGTTCCTTAAGACCAAAACTGTGAGACTTTTAACATTACTGTAATAAAGAAATGGAGAAATGGATAAATAGATGAGTCACGAGATGTGAAAGAGGGAGAAAAGCACTATTGGGTCACTCTAGGAGCAAGGTCTTACCCCTTCATAGTGACAGAGATAGAGCCAAACCTATTTGTCCCTCTTTAGCACTTGATGACATCGCATCCACTATAATTGCTGTGGATGGCAGGAACTTCTGGGGAGTTCCTTGTAGCTGCCATCAAGTCCTCTACAGTTTGTTGCCTTCTTATGGGAAGGCTTCCCTTTGTCCAAGCAAACAAAATCCTTGCACATGGTTTTAAGGGATCATGGATGCCATTTTGTCTCTAGGAAAGGCACTTAAAACAAAGATACCTCTTTATCTGAATACTTCCTAATGCCACAGCACTCACACTGGGGATATGATTACAGGCCTTCTGTTCGCCTCCCCAGGAATGGCAGGAAGGCTCACACTGTCTTCTCATCACAGCAATCATGGCATTTTTTCCACAATGCACAGTAGATGCTGCCTTGCCGTGCACCGAGATGGTGTGATTGCTGTTTAATATGGCAGCCTACTGCGGACCACTCCCACCGTTGCCTTGGCTAAAGTCTATGAAGGATGCATTTTGCCAAAGTTAAAGAAAGTGGCAATCTCAGCCTCACAGGTAGGGCTCTGTTATCTCCAATCTCTATCACAGCAGTTAACCTAACTATCAGATTTCTTTTTTTTGTCTTTAAGGAAAAAAAATATTAAGAGTATCATGCTGTTAGTCTGAACACAAAAGTTCAATGAAATGTTCAGAGACAGAGTACACAATTTGTTCTTCCAGCTCTTGATGTTTTAAAAATAAAATGTGTTTTCAGGTATAACTTATGTTTATTGTTATGTTAAACCTAACACTGCTTCTAAGTGTCAGCTTGGTGAAAGCATACAAACTTTCAAAATAAAAAAAGTGGAACTGAGCAGGATGATAATCAAAAAGCTTAACATATTTATTTGTAAATACACCTTTTTTTGTATGATTTTCCATGGCTAGACAGTAGCCATTTCAATCATCAAGGTGCAACAGCACTTGTTATTCTTTTATGCTCTTATTCTGTAATGCTCCAAGCCTAATGAAGAGTCCTGAGCATCCTTGAGCAGTTTGGTTTCCATGTTTCCACATTGTACTCACAGCAGGTCTTCAAAAGCCTATGACCATCACTGGCTTTTCTACATCTCCTGCTGTTGTTATCGCTTACATAGCTGGAACCACAGGTTTTGGGAGAAGCTGCAGCAAAACAAACCAAATGCAGGTTTTGCATGGAGATACCCAGAAGGGCAATGCCTGATGTGTTATTGGTTCACATCGTCTGCTGAGGAACCAGAGAAGAGCTATCTGCATTTATCCAAGATGCAGGAACACAGTAATGGGTAGGTATCATAATAAGTGCAGATACACTGTTATATGCCTGTCTCTTTAAAAAACCCATAGTCATGGGTTTTGCTTTCTAACTACTTGGTTTTTCTTTTTATTTCTTCTTTATGTTACCATAAGTTTATTAAAAGTTGGTTACTCATCTGTAAAACTCATTTTTATTTCTGATATGAGTTTTCAATCCTTTGAGATAACTGTCACAAGAGCATCCAGCCATGTTCTGAAGCAATGTCAACTTACAGAGTTTCTTGCTTTTTCATATGATTTTTGATGGTTTCAATTTATTTATTTCTTCTCCTATATCACATTCAACAAGTAAAATCCCATTCCTAAAATGTTGTTAAATGAAAGAACTGGCAGTCTAAGAAGGCTGAGAATCTGAAAAATGTGAGCACAGCCAGTAGCTTTTAGCTAATGTCTTCAAAAGAGAAGCCCAAGGCAATGAAGAAAGAATCTACTTACTGGACCGTTCTTTGAAAGGGACCTCAGTACCCCCTTTCTCAGCCAGCAAGCTCTGCCAATGCATGGAAAAGAGTTTTAAGAATGTATCATAATGCATATATACAAAAGGATAACTGCTCTTTTAATGACCTATGGTAGTGACAAATTACTTCATCCTCCTGCCTAAGCTCCAACTCAGCTTTATCAGTCGCTGCGTTGGAGAATATCATCAAAGCTTCAGGCATTTCATGATGCACACTTCACCGCTGAGGAAGCAGTGGCCTTTTGAAAATCATATTCCCCTTTGATCTCTGATATCCAAAAAAGGAACATTTTATAAGTCCCTGAACAGGGATTAGAATAAGGCATGGGGTAAAAAAAAAAAAAAAAAAAACATCTTCTATCTTTTTATCCTTCAAAAATGCTATTTAAGATTGAATAAAACTTGTCACGAATCACAAATTTTGGTGATGCAATGTGAAATTTTGCAAACGACACACTTGAATTTCTTTTTTTAAGAGAAAATTTTATTTTAAAACTGAATTCATTCACTGTAAATGGTGCAAAGAGCATAAAAAAGAACACGGGATTCTTTGTGTTTTGATGAGTTAAACTGAAAAAAATCATTTGGGGTCAACTAGAAATATATTTGAGTATTTTGGTGTGTTTCTCATCTCTATCTCTAAAAAACACAAAGGACAGTGAGCTTAGTAATTTTTGTGTTGTATGCATATACTGTCAGCTTCTTTTCTCTCCCTTTTTCCATTTCCTTCCATTTTACTATATTTTTTCCAGATTTGTCTGTTCCTTTTGCTGCTTTTTCTGCCTCCGTACACACATTCTGCTTTTTCTAGGCAAATAGAAGCTAAGCAATGCCTCAATCCAACTTTTTGAACTCTCAGTTCAATCTAAGCTAGATATCAGGAAAAATAAGTCCTCCACCTCGTCCCTCTTCAAGCACTGCATTGCTGCTGCAGTACAATTACATTATATAACAGAGGTTGGTAAAAAGCAGTTAACACGAGAAAATAAATTTCTGAATAATAACACAGACATAATAACAGTGTGCTGACAGATCCTGATTGACAGAAAGAGACAAGCCTTCCCATTAAGAGAAAACATGAAAGCTAGTGAGGATGACAGTGGTAATAATACCGTAAAGCTCAGATTCTGGCCCTTTGCATTTTAGAGATGATAAAATTCTGTGACTTTATATATATATATATTTATATATATTTCAGAGTTGAAACACTTAATCTAATTAACTGCTTACCCTCAAAGGAACTCGCTTAGCATTTGTATTAAAGCTTTTTCATGCCATTTTCACCTGCTTTTCTGGATTATCAGAAGATTCTGGGAAGAGGCAAGGGACAAGAAAGCCAGTTAATCCCTTGATAGTCTTCCAGCATCAAAGCAGGACTTCCTACATGGCCTCAAAAGAAACTTAACAGGACAAATATCAAGAAGCCCAAAGCTAGGCCAGTGTAAAATGCTGTAAGTAGACATATATACATGTATATAAACATACAGATAAATGAGTATCGTGTCGCTGATCAGTTGTATGCTTACATTTGCATGTAAATTGTTGTCTTCATGTGTTCATACCCACTGATTATAGGTGGAAATGGTTAGCTGCTGGAAAAAATGCCATTTTTCCACTTCCCAAATGAAATGTTTTGATCTTTTGCGTTGAAGCAACGCTTCATTCCTAAACTGAGCTAATTTTAGACAACCAATTGACAAATTGGATGCCCTCTGCACTCTATTGACAAATCGCATTCACACCTGCCCACATTTTATGCATGGTATTATTTTTATCAAGGCATGGAGGCGTTGCGTTATATTAAATAGCATCTTTAGGCTGACTGTAGGCACGCTGGGATCCACTCCTGGTTCTATCCACCACAGAACCAAAATGTTATTCCTTTCTGCCTCAGTTTCCCCTTTTCCTATTGAGAGTATGCTCCTGAGATCACAGAGTAACTCTCAATATGTATTTAAATAACACCTGTCACCAAAATGGCTCACTTCTTTTGGCTGACCCACTACGTCCTGGTATCCTCACAATATTCTGACATCCTTAAATATTCTGGATCTCCAAAATACAGCTATTGACAACTGGGCTCCAAATAATTACTCTGTAAATCAAAATCATAACTTACGCAAAGGGCTTGCCATAAATACACTCATCTCTGCTTCCCTCCTTCGTGATGGCTTCGTCCATCTCAAAGTGGATTCAGGAGAGACAGATAACAACAAAATAGCCAAGGGCTAATTTGAACAATGCACCCACCTAATCACAGTGCTGGTCAGTGTCGGATTCAAGCCAAATTTGGAAGAAACTAACACCTGTAGTTGGTATGTAAATATGACTATAAGTCAATTATCTTCCTCCATAAATAGCAGACAGCCCAAGGTTCATTGAGCTCTCCTGCATGGCAGCGGGCTGAATGCCAGGATCTCCCCTTGAGTAGGGACACCTCTTAAGGTTTCTCTTTGAGGTTGAGAGAATCCTTATCACATCAGATACTTGATAAGTGAGTTGGGAATAAGAGCACTGAAACTTTGAAATCTTAGCTAAGTGATATCAAGGATTGATTGCACACATATAATCCTTTAGAAATAAACCATTAACCAAGTCTGGGACTAAGTCTGGACCCAGGTGTACCTAAACTCCCCTGTGAGAAGGAGTTTAGAACTCAAGGGTGCCCTTTCTGAACCTCATAACTCAACGGGAGGGTCTCCCTGACAGTTTGGTCTGACCCTGTCCTCTATGCAGTAAATACTCGTGTACCTTGCCATCAAATCTTGTTAAACCACTGTCGCATTCACTATCAAACTTTGTTAAATCACTGGTTTATATCAATAAATATATTGCTACTTCTCTCTTACAAGTGAAGTGTGTCACTCCATCCGTGACGTGTTCAGAGTGCCAATAAAACTGGGTTATGCAGTTCCATCTGGGGTCTGAATTACAAATGCCCCTCCAACAGCTGCCTCTTGTTAGTACTGATGGAGCACCAACATTTCCCTGACCTTAGTTAGCTCCTCATGCAACTGCAGCTGAGTATGTCTCCTGCTGTGATGCTTTGAATTGCACTTGCAAAACTCACTTCAGTGAGGTACAGTCCTCTGTTTTTCTGCAGATGATCTGAAGAATTAGAAAGATTAGCCTGAAACCTGGCTTGCAGAGTGGGATCTGGTGCTCTGTGTTAGTGCTTGGTAATTCACACCACCCAAGTTTTGCCTTCAGATTGTTTCTGAGCACATTTTAAGCTTAGTCCGTCTTCTGGCAGATTTAATGGCACCTCTGAAGGTACCCAGGAAACAGTCTAAAGGCCAAAATCAGGAGCTCCTCTCTCCAATGATGCCGTAGGTCACCTAAGTGCATTGATTAGACGTTTGTGTGCAGTGCAGTCACTCCATCCCTGATACAGGCGGTGGGCTCGGGGCCTAACCCATCCAACATCCCATGAAAAGGCCTAAGGAAGGAACACATGGGACAATACAGACTTTCAAAGTTCTTTGCACATTTTTCATTAGCAAATCTTTACACATTTTTATTATCCATAAGATTAAATCAGAAGAAAACAAGGCCAGAAGCAGAACAGTTTGGTTTCTGCATAAAGAAGTATCCAGACCACAAAACTAGAGTCTTTTATCTCCTGTCCTTCTGCATCCCAGAGTCTCTCACTACTAGCTGCAATTCTTCATTGTGAAAGACTATAAAGGCTGTCTCAAATAAAACCCCATGATTAGGAAACTCTTTGGATACGGAGCTCTAGATCCAAATCCCCCTCACCGTGAAGGGCCTACACCTTCATTTTCCTGAGCAAATGTCCGGGGGCATTGCCATATGTGAGGGGCAAATGGCCCACTAGGTATTTGGATAATTTCAGTATGCCTTGACAAGAGATAAGCAGGGATTGAGCACAGGACACTTTAAAGGCTTTTTCAATGTGTTAGATGAAGTCCAAGTGCACTTCAGATCAGAGGATTTATGATACTTTGTTTAGGGCTGACGAGACTGAACTCCAAGCGGAGAATATATTCATCATGAAAGAATAAGTGATAGTAGAAATGTTTTCTGAGACATAAATACTTCATGGACTTTTCTCCTAAAACAAACTGGGCTCATGTTTGCTTTTAAAACGTGGCTAGAGTCTTCAGAGCTATAAGACCTTCATAGCTGGTACTGACCTGGAGATAAAAACATGGTTCTCCAGACACCGAGAGGAGCTTGGACCTGTCATTGCATGACTGAGTGAAGACCTCCCAGGCAGAGAGACAAAGGGTAGAGACAAGGCCTGTCCCTACAAAGAGCAGAGAGTTTGTAAAATAAATGTGTCACAGCCATATGCCTCTGCATTGGGATATCTGAGGTGCTCCCCTTTGAGGCAATGCAGCAGTGCTGTTAAAGAATTCATTTATTTTCCCTAAATATTATCAAAGCTTATCTCTCAGATCTCCACCTCAGAGTGGAAGGAAGTGCTTGCCACTCAGAAGGGCCTTCCGAGCCTGATCTACTAGACATTTTTCCTTCCCTTTTTCAATTTGGCCAGTTCAAATTAAATGAGGGAAAAAAAAACCAAACCCTTAATTAGTCACCTCCTCCTTGTTGCAACAGGAGTCACCAAAACTAAAGAACACATTTTGGCTCCCTCCTTTGTGGATATTTCAGGGCTGAATTGGCAGCAAATAATTGATAGCAACGGGTATGAGTAGAGCTACTGCTTCTAATCAGGAACTTGAAGTTCCTCCAGGAACTTGTGCTGGGTTCCTGGCAATGAATTTGTTATTCAGCGACAAATTTGGGATAAAGGAAAAATGAGCATACAAAATGTTTTTTTGAATTTACCTCATTCTGGTCTCCGTTGTCATCAAAATGTTACTTCATCTGTTCAGGTTCATATACTTCTCATTTTGGGGAGTTGAAGGACTGTAGTGCTAGCTCCCAAATTCAAAGGATTAAATGTATCAGAATCTTTCAGGGAGGTTGAACATTTTGACTATGAAACATAGTTCAGCATGTTTCACAAGATTAATATGAATTTAATTGAACCGGCAGAAGATATGGCAGAAGAATAAAGCACAGAATGGCACAGCTGTTAATTCTTACTCTTCTATGCCTGATCCAATTCTCACTCAAAAGGAGTCTTTCCAATTAGTTTAACAGAAGATGGATTGGACCCACAGGGTTGATCCAAATTGCAATGAAGTGCCCAGGAAACCTTTGCTAATTTCTATAAGCAGTAAATAAGCTCCTTATTTAGTATAAATAAAATTGATACTGAAATGAATTGAAGTGGTGGACAGGCTTTCTGTTGGTCTTTGGAGAAAAATGAATTTTATTCTAGATTTCTCTTTCCAGATTGATGAGAGTTACATGAAAACAAGCGTCATTATTCAGAGGTCAATGCATTTTGTAGCAAAACCTAGCAAAGATTCCATTTTTCTCAGAAAGAAAATCCATTTTCCAAGTTTGAAAGAGCAAAATGTTCCAATAATTACACAGACTGATGAAAATATAAATGAAAAATTCTCAGTGAAACTTCTCTTACATATGCATCAGTCTAAAATTAATTAGATAAACTCTTTTTTGCCTCTCTACTTTTTACCTGGGATAACCTAGAATAACAATCCTTGACAGAAACATAAAAGAGGATGATGTCAGCTGGAAGGATCAGTGGATGGAAAGTTGGATTCTGATCTCATCTCTGTCTTTGATTCATAAAGCCTTGAGCAAGAACCAATCTGTAACAGACTTAGCTGTCTACAGATGCCTATGTGTGTCTTCATAGGTATATTTGCCTAAATTTTTTTTATAGGCAGTGGAACACACAAGAATTTGTGGAACATTGGTCATTTGAGCTATTTTTCACATTTACTTCAGAAAGAGCTGAGTCATATCTCCAACGTGCCTGATTCTCTTTAATGACTACAAAGACTTTCTAGACAAGCAGCTTAGGTTTAGACATCCATATCTGCATGTGTAAACCCTACCCAGGGTAGATTCCACTACCTTTTTCTTTTGTTTTATTCTTCCCTCTGCTCAGGGGCAATATTCTTATACTCCATGCTTTGAAATGGCTTCAGAGAGATTCAGTGGAAGTGTTATTTCTTTCTGCAAGGGACATTCCATAGTTTTTCCAGTTGTGCCACTTAGATACAGCTATTGCTAGATTTTAGGCTTTCCTCTAACTTTACTACAGTCAGAGAATTATGTTGCTTTTCCTCAGGATTCAGTTATATCGAGGTTGTCCATCTTTGCTCTATTGCCCTCCTAGAATTGTATAGCTGACGTCTGCCCCTAAATTATCTACAAGTTACTGAGAAGTGTGTAACCTCTCATGGTCAGTGCATTTGTCCTTTTTCTCCCCTTTCCAGAGTGCTCACATCAGCTGAGCTCTTCTGCTGGTGGAACGGTATTGTGCCATTCAACTGCTCACCTACCTCTGCCTCTATTGGCCTTTCTTGCACTTGCTTTTGCTTTCCCAAGCCTTTATCAAAGTAGTTCCAGCAATCTCCCCAAAGCACAAGGGTGTTAATATATATGAAGAATGCCTCATTAAAGATTAGGTTGTGTACAGTACAAAGCCACGTATGGGAGCATGTACCTCCTGAAGCTTTCCTATTTCTTAGCTCTGGATGGTTGTAGCATGCTAAGTACACTATACTGTGTCATAAAAAGGTATAGATCACCCCTGCACCATTAAGGTTTACTTGTTTCCTTCCAGCAAAATCAGCTAAATCCCTGGTCCCTCTGGCTTTTTACCCATACTCATCTTTACCTTAAGTTTTACAGCAAAAGTCTTCTTCATTGATCATTAAGGCTGAATCAGTGATATTACCTACAAGTCAGAGATGGCAACAATGCAGACCGTGCAAGGGTCTGCTTGTGTTGTGTACGTGATTAACTGTTATGGCGAGGAAGGAGTTATTCTTCTATCTCCTTCCCTATCAAACTGTTTTACAGGAACAGAATCTATTTCTTCAGCCTCTTTCACACCACATCAGCTTAAGCCTTCCCTGACCATGTAATAGATCTTTTCCACCTCTAATATCTGAGATTTATTTGCTGATGCCTATGGTAAAGGAGGAGCAATGCAGTAAGAACAACATATGACTGTTAAATAACTGGATTTTGATGCTAGTCATGTTTGAGTATTTTATTGCTGGATAATAATAACTTTTTTATGAATGTTTGGAGATAACATATGTCTCATCACCCTGCTCCTCACGGGGTGGAACTGTAAACAAAATAGTTTATATGAGTACTTGTATAAAATTTAAAATAAATCAAGTTCCTCTCTTACCCTGGTTAAACATACCCTTGCTACAGGTTGGTTTCAGTGCTCCAGGATGAAGATCCCAGATCAACTGCCAGTTGCATAGACCTCTCACCGAGTCTTAGCCCTTATATTGTAAAAAAAGTGCGGCCTTAAAGCTCCTGAGAGTTGTCTGGGGAAGTAGGGTCTGTTAATGCAGGCACAGAACTGTATTAAAGTATAGTTGTTGCACTGTAGATGGCTTAGAGCACAGGCAAAGGAGCTCTTATCTGTTTGCACCTGCCTGAGTAGCCATCCGTGATCAGAATTCATTTTCTGGCCTGGCTGTCAGGTGTTGGAGCAAAGCAAATTCCATCTCAAGTCAATTAGAACATGCCAGCGTAGCCAAAAGATCCTGATCCAAAGCTCTTTGAAGTCCAAATTCAGCCTCCCTTGGCTTTGATGGCATCTTAATCAAAGCTCTATTTCACTGCTTTTATATATCCCAAGTTCCCTTGGATCCTGAATTTAACTCTGAAAATGCAGATATAGACAAAAGCATGATTCACCTCTCCCAGTGCAAGCTCTGTTTGGTTCCTACTTAGAAACACATCTAAATGATTTTGACTAACCTCTTCAAGCTGGAAAGGTAAGACTGGACTCTGAGGGCTGCCACGTTAGCCCCAAGGCCAAGAGGGACAGAGGTACCTTGATTTACTTTGTGCAAAGTCAATATTTGAAAGTTCTTAAAGTTTTTGCTGGCTCAGATTCAACCTATTTAACTTTAGGCATGGATCTAAGAAGCCTAATTACTATAGGTTCCACACATAAGCAATTGATAAATGCAAGTGTCTCTAGAGGAGAGTTGCCTACTGAAGGTTCCTATCTGTCTACATCAACTACAAGAAGTTAGTAGAGTGATGACTCGTAGTGTAACCACTTCAAGCTGATGCCCAAATTTTTGTGGGACAACCCTGGCTCTAATTTTAGACTTGTCATCAGCAAACATTAGTCAGGATTCAAGCTGCTTCTGTTCTCAGAGAGGAGCAACAAGGGTTGGATCGAAAAAAACTACAAAATCAAGTAACATCTGAAATGTTCCTTCAGAACACTAGACAAGAGTTTCTGGCTAAATAGCTTCTATTCTAAAACAACCTCCCAGGGAGCTCTACAACCAGGGACTCCCACTCAGAATCTTTAACTGCCACTAGTGGAAGAGAAGGTAGAGCATCATAGCATACATACCACCTGAGAATAAGGCCTGCAAAGAAGAGTACGGCAAGACACCCTGGCTGCAACTCATAGGAAGCTCAGTAGGACAATTTAACATTGATTTTTTTTTTCAATTTTTATATCTATGTTTTGCTATTTCTCCCGAATGTGAAAAATTCTTCCACTTCTTCATTTTATTTTTCATTCTTGCCGTGAGCTGTATGTCTATGCTGAGAGAATCCTTGCTGTCGATTTTGTCAAAAGGATTTCTGTAGCAAAAGAAGCATTTCTGTTGTTCCTTACTCCCACTCAGAGCATTAACAAGAGCAGGATAATGGATTCCTACGTATGTACAATGCCATTCTTCCTATAAAAATGCATATACAGTACAGTGCTTCTAGCTTGCTAACAGCTACAAACTGTTTTTATATTGATATCCTAATATATCCTCAGGATTTTTCATCAGTTCTCAAGAACAAGCTGTGTCCTACACTGATGTTGTTATGTTTTAATCTCCACTGGAAGCAAAGTAATGTGATGTGCAAAGAAGATGAAAGGCCTCTGCTATGTCCATTTTTACGTTAAAATCCCATTGCAATGCTGCCAAAAATCTAAGAAAATTGTGGGAAGCCATACATAGAATGACTGAAAATTCGAGGGCAAGGGAGGTGGAGGGAGGGAAACTGTATGTTTCCTGAACTTCATTCATAGCTCTTTTCCTTAATCATACCTAGAATTCTGGTACTTGTGATGTTTTGATGTTGCATGTAGATTAATTGTAGGAAATTCAAGACCAAACCTATGAGGGTAAGAACATGTGGGTATGCTATCTATTTAAGCCTCGGCTGTGCAATTCAGAGCCAGTATAATGCTCAAGAATACCTATCAAATTAATATCAGTAAGTGTTCACTAATGTGAAGTAAAGATGACAAAATCTGCATCTCATTTTCTTTTCTTGCTAGATATGAAATATAAAACCAAGGAACTTAGAGTAAGGAAACACCAAATCGGTTTTCCTAGCCATTTCCTATAGTGTCCCACACTCTGTTTGCTAAATGTTTCTAAAGCCACTATGTTCTATACATCTGAAAACTTATAACCCCCTCAGATAGACTAATCTGCTGGAAAACAAAACGTCTCCCTGTGGCTGGTAACCCTGACCTGGGTAAATCTGGGGTACTCTGAGGGACTTTGCATTTTCCCCACCGAATTCTTCCATTTGTGCAAAGCCTCCCTGGTTTTACCTCCATCTAATTATTATAATGAAACTACTTGAAGTGAAAGGAAAAAGCAACCCCCTAATGTGTTTGCCTAAGATATCTGCTCTATTTTTCCCCAAAGTTTTGAAAGTCTTTTTCATAGTGGGCATCAGCATGTCTTCATCATGCTGCTAAGCATATACATTAAAATACATTAAATACATGAAAATACATTAAAAACTACACATTTAGGAAACTTGAGTGATAATGGGGTGATAAAAAAGGTTTTAAAGGAAGGTAAGGCAGTCTAGTTTCACTGACATCAGTCCAAATGTACTGATTTATATCAGCTAAGGGACTGGACCAATACGTTAAGTCCAAACATGACACAAATTTCATATGTATGTGGTCAAAACATTACCCTGTACTATCACAGTGCTT
Source organism: Haliaeetus albicilla (assembly GCF_947461875.1). Lineage (NCBI taxonomy): Eukaryota > Metazoa > Chordata > Aves > Accipitriformes > Accipitridae > Haliaeetus > Haliaeetus albicilla. The sequence continues at coordinate 22,252,070 of NC_091502.1, read as the reverse complement.
GTACTCCAGCGTATACACATGTAGTTCTTATTTGATTGCACAACAGTCATACCAGCTCACAAATTTCAGCAGACTTTATTATTCGATGCCTAGCATGAATTTGAAACTATATGCAGTAGGTTTGAGTTACAAGTTGCTAATGATTCAGCTCAGGTTTTCTACTTCTATTGCCATTGCAAGAGGAATGAGAGAAAAATCAACAGAGCTTATTTCAGAAGGAAACAGAAATACCTTTACTGCTCACTAAACTGTGCTCATATGAACTGTCTGATATGGCTGTGAAGCTTATAACTGATTATAATAAGCAACTTTTGTTGCTAGATTTCCGCATCAAAGTCAAAGAATAGGATTCATGAAGCTAACAGTTTTCAGATCACTCCATCTGCTCTTGGATGAATGTTATAAATGACCTTTCAGGGAGACTCCTGTGACTCCGTGACAATCACACCAGCCAGAGAACATTTCTCCTGTATTTGAGTTGAGCAATATCAGGTTACCGCCTAATCCTGACCTATCATTAATCACTGCAGAGCCAGCCGCAGAAAAATATATTAGCAATCAGATAGAAAAATCTGGAAGGAAAGAGGCTCCATTGCCTGACAGAAGCAGAAGTAAGTGCTCTGGCAGGCTGTTCAGATTTGGAAAGCCCTCTTTGTCTAGCCAGGCTCTCACAGCAAAGAGGATCAATAGAAAAAAATCAAATGCATTATCTTTGTTTACATCCTAGGCACAACAGTGTGAAAATCCTCACCAGGCTAAGGAACCTGATGGCGTGTGATGGATGTCCTGTTTAAATGATGCCTTTGAAAGCTTTCACAATGCTCTGACAGAGGACTCACTGGAGAATAAATGACTTTCCTTTAAATTACAAGAGCCTGGGTTGAGAAGACAGACAGTGTGAATGTCGCACTATAAATTCAATATATTCAGCTGCTTCTGGTGCTAAAGAGCAATTGTTAGTGGTGAAAACACGTCCAAGATTGTCTTTGACCCAAGGAAGTTTTGGTTATCAGTAATGAGAAAGCTACAACATTTTATTTTGAATTATTTTTTCTACTTACAGAATATGCTTGCAATAAACAATAGAAATGTGCTTCGGGCTTGAATTTGCTATGCTGGCAATCCATATAAACATAATACATAAAAATCCAGTGGAAGCACTCAACTGTGCATTGTGTATTATTCTTAAGTGCATACTGAGAGTATACCAGTAGAGCTATTTGGTATATTAAGTGTGTTATGAAGCTTTGGAATAATAGGTGAAATATCTGGAGATGGCAGTATTACATAAAAATAGTCTTTCTTTAGATAAAGTACCTATATTTCATGCAAAGTATGTGGGGTTATTGGTAAAGAAAAGTTTAATCTTTTTGTAAAATGTGCACACTCATGCTCTTCCACATATATTTCCAAGTTAAGAGTAAAGAAAACTTCTTTGGAATAAAGTAGATGCACTGGCAGAAACACTCACTCTTGTGGGTGTCGGGTGGATAAGTAAACCCATGTTAAGCAAGTAAAGCTCATTCACCTCCAGGCTGGACCTAGACACACTTGCAGTCAGATTACCAGATATCACACCTGGAAAATGAATCTCAAGAGATTTCAGCCACCATGTGCACATCAAAATAAAAAGCTTATTTAGGAGCTGAGCCCTAAACATAAAACTTTTGGCAACATATTTATGCTTCCTGCTGAGGTGGCTACATACTTCTCAAAGACACTATACTGAACAACCACAAGGGAAACAATGCCTCATGCTGTAGTGGCTTTTCAAAGACCAGATGCAGTAAAGGACTGTGAAGGACCTCATTATGGAGAAGACAGCAAGTCAGGTGGATATTACTTACTTTCAGGACTCTCTAAACTCTCTAGGAGCTCTAAATTTTTGTGTAATCCATAAAATGGTCCATATTTTCGAATTCCTACAGCTTTTTGCTAAAGGTAGCTTGCTAGTAGCTTGCTAACTGAGAGATTTAGGAGTTCTAGAGCACCATAATCCAACAATGCAACAAATATCCACATGCCATATCTATCATGTATCCCTGACTGCTGTTTTGTATAAGGGAAACTGAGGAAGAAAGACACTGAGAACTTGCAGAGATTACATAAAATCAGAAAATACTAGTTCAAAATGTGAAACAAAAATTTATTACACCCATGGATAGATCATTCAGTATTAATGTGACCTTATGCCTTTGTAATCTGCAGGAAAAAAGAACAAACTTCAATGAGCCGAAGTTGCTTTAGTGCCAAATTACAATGTGCAAACCCAGCCTTCTGTGTTCACTTCTTGTTGGATTTTCCCTGATTGCCAAATGAATTGCCCAGAATCACCACAGGAAGATGTTGTAATAGGAAACGCCAAAAGACTGTGGGGAGTGTCTTTTTTTCTTTTTGTTCTTCCCCACTCCCAACCTTGGTGTCACGGATTTTGACAAAAAAATACTTTGTTCAAAATTTGGCTAAAGAATGCCAAAGTGCTCTAATGAAAAGGAAAATCAGGTACCGAAGAAAAATGGAGATTCAGCCTTTCCTTTGGCCTGTCCTTTACTTCCCTCCTCTTACTCTTTGGGAGACTTCCAGGTGTCTGCTCCCTGTGCAATCTCCTTCTCTGCATGGAGAAGAAGTGCTTTAATTAGACTGAGTGAGATTCACAGAGTTCCTACTGCTGTACTGGTTTTTGTAACCTGTAACTTTGAATAATAGCTGGTATAAACTAACTGAATTTAATTCAGTTTGAACATTCTTTGGCCAGTAATGGGTTTTGTCCTAAGAAAAAGCCTTAGTAAATGAGACTTTTTTTTTCTCTAATCACTTTGCATCTTGCCTGAAACCACACCAGCAAGAATAAAAATAAATAGTGGATTTTGGAGATGCTATGAATGTACCCAAAAATCTCTGACTTTTTGAAAATATCAGTCTAAGTGGGTAAATCTCAGTTCATCATAAATCTCACAAGCAATGGTCTGTCATTACATTTATATATGTTAATAATCTTATATTTGTTCAGTTATGCATGTTAGGGTGCACTTTGATTAAGTTCAGAAATTCACCTCAGCCAAACACATGCCCTGAAGACCAGAACTGTTTTCCTGAACTTTGATTTTCACTTAGGTCACCGCATGGACCAGAACCCTAATCCCAAATTTTAAATTCGCTATTGGACCTCACAGCCCACTTTAGAGTTGACATCAGCATCCTCATCCTACATATGAGTAAGCCTAACTGCATGATGTGCTGACTCTGGGAACACTTTATACCTCCTTATTCTGATAGAGTTATTGAAAATGGAATTGGGTTGTCTCCACTTTAATCAGGGGTGAAAGCAAGACAAGTTGGAAAGGAGTAGGAATGAGCTGTGCAATTTGTTGACTGCTGCAAATCCTGCTCCATAATTCTATTTCTTTCTATGGTAGTTATTTGAATTCACTTAGTAGTCAGAGCACATCATTTCTAAAAAAAAAAAAAAAAAGGAAATTTACAATTGAAGGTAATGGGGTGTTAATAAAATATAAATCTGCTGGCTGTTGAGGCTCATGGATAGTAAAACAGACAATTATTGCTCTGAATGTTCCACTGAAAAATAAAAAGCTGTTGTCTTCGGAAGTATTTGCTTAAACCATATTATTTGGTTTGCTCAAAATTTGCAGAGCTGTGTTATTGGAAAAGGGTTTTTTTGCAGCAGAGAATTGAAAAGGTTTGAGTCCAGAAAAGAAAAAGAAAAAAGAAAAAAATGACCTCCATCAAGCAAGGCAGTTTAGTGAGCTGATGGTCTGCCTAGATAGCATGGCTTTTCTAGCTCTCTCTGATGTTGTTATCATAGTTGTGTTAGCTAGCAAGTGCCTTTGCAAACTGGTTTGTGAAAATTTAAGAGTAGGATTAAGGAAAAAGTGAGGAAATTAAGGCTACCAATAAGGTGTTTGGTCTCAGTTTGTTTTTCTCATCAATTGGCCAGAGCAATGTCAGCAGGGCATGTGATGCTTAGGGTTGAGAAACTGAGTGATACTTGTGTCTGAGGATTCTGCCCGTGACTTTCTCTCCTAGCCATGAGGGAGTCCTTTTATGATCTTAAGTAATTCTTCAGTCCCTCACCCTATTTGTACCACACTGGCAACTTGAATTTTCCCTCAGATTTGTTTCAAAGTGTGTTAAAGCAACTACAAATGGAAAAAGCAGATGTATTTCTTCATATGCAATTGGTTGCCCTAGTTTGCTTAAAATAATCTCTAAAAATAATCTTCTCAAACTCAGTATTTAAGAATAAGGAGCCATGCCAAGGGTATTTCCACCCTGAGAATTCTTGTATACTGCTGTTTCTGTGTATATTAACAAGTATAACAGGAAGGATTTATCATAAGAGTGTGTAAAAGTGCTACACTGTCAAATGTTTTATGGAGTATGAAATTGTAAGTGTCAACACAATAATAGTAAGATGGGGATTGTAGTATAGTTAAGAGTGATCAAAATCAATAAATACACACAACTGTCTGAATGCATCATAAAAACAGAGAGTTCATAATGGTTGCCTCTCTGCACCAAAATGAAGATAAACCAGAGAACAGAAGATGAACAGCTGATATTTTAGGGTCTAGCATCAACACCCAAGCAATGTGCTTCAGTATTGGAGAGTTGCCTATAGCAAAGCCCAGACTGAAAGCTCTCTAAAGACAATGGGATTCCTTCTTTTGGCCCACGTGATTAAAAAGAGAAAAAAATGTGAGACAGTCTACACCAATTTCACTCTTAAGTCAGTCTTAAAATTCAGTCTCCTTCTAATGATGCATTCATTTACCAGTCTACAGAAACAGTGGAGCCAAAACAAGTCTTTCTTTCCTCCCTAATTAAATACCGGTCGTGTCTGTGGCACCACAGTTCATTGTCACAGCACAGAGCATTAACATTGCCCAGTGCAGAGGAAGTATTCAAATTGCATGATGTGGGTCTTCATGAAAAGTGATTTAGAATCCCATAAAGCTAAATTTGCAAAATTTGGAGTCTAGATCTCTGCAATTGAGAAGTAACTGTTAAAAAGCCCCCACAAGGACATGACAGTGTATGTAATATTCTTGTAATATGTGTAATTCTTTCATATACAATATGTTTTATATATATATGCATAATATACATAATATGTGATATTTTTTGAAACAAAAAGTGCTTCCATTTTTACATGCCCAGTTTCAGATGGCCAAAATACAGGTCTTCAAGTGTAATGACTTCTTGTGAAAATGCTGCTTGTTAGGACCCCTACCAGCAACACATTTTAGCGTAAATTTCATTCAAATGCAAGAGCAATGTCAGTATTTGCTGACTCAGGGTTGGATACACACACAAATATTTTGCTGAATATGTGCCACATTTTTCCGTTCTCCACCAGGGATCTCACACATTCAAAGGACAGAATATCTTAAGGTGTTCAATGGTCCAGACTAATTTTCATTTTACCAGGGTATATTCAAGCACTTAATTTAAAGAAATCTCACCCCATGAGTGAGTTCTTGTAGAAAAATTACTTCAATGGGTTAAATTTAGAATAATAGGAGCTAAAGATATACCCAATGTGCAGGGGCTCATTTCTTAATGTGGGATGGTTATAATTAAACTTCCATAGGCAATTGTTTCATTCCACTTCCTCCATCTCACTACTGCCCTTAGATAAATTGAAGGTCTCTTTGTGTATGAGTTTAGAATTCAAACATGGTGTAAGTTGAGAAATCTTCTTTCCCCTCTAGTGCATAAAAATGGAGGAATGATATTCATCCATTGCCTTGAACAGAATTAATTTTAGGATGAATTTACACAGACACTCAAATCTATTTTTCCATATATGCCACATTCTTGACTCTGGTTTCCTAAAATCTGTACAGAAAAATACTTCTTATGCAGAACTGCTGCAAAAAAATCACATTCACAGCTATTACACTTATAGTTTCAAAATAAATAACAAATATTTTCCTCACTAAAGAATTCAAAGCAGAATTGCAAATATTCTGTACAGAACTGTACAAATGAAACTACTCGGTTCCGAGTCTACCACTGGTGATTTCTGTCTTTGCATCTGGGCAGGAGCTGTTAAGGTTTGTTTAATTATTACTTACACTATAATATAGTCCACAGAGAAAAATTAATTGCAAAATGTATCCATCTTACAGGGAAAGTAATATAAATGAGGATAAAAGCTGAAGCTTTTCCAATTAAAGCTGCTGTCAGTAAAGTGCAGAATGTGATTGCAAATGCAAAAAAGCAGTTTAACTTTAGCTCTCCTGCAAATACACCATGGATTGGGTATGTGAACACCATCTGTCCAAATACTGGCCAAACTGATCTTTTTAATAATTATATGGATTCAAACACAGCCACCATGACATGCAGTGTAATCTTGCTTCAAGGTTCTTTGAAAACAAGAAAAATCTCTGTTTATCCATGGAAGACTAAGTCGTGAGTCACTTTCTGAGTATTTATTCAACCCACTTCCGTTGCATTCATTGGTTGCATGTCTGAATGTGGACTCAGTAGGGCTGAGGTCAGAAGAGGAGCAGAGTTATATCCTCAATCCTGTTAAACGGTAATCCCCTTTTAGTCCCAAGAAAGAACAGGCTCCATGTTCAACTGGTATTAATTGCCCTAGCTCCCATATTGCTATTTTGACTTTATAAATATGGCATGATTAATTCGTTAGCAGATTTATTAAGTTTTAATCGATTGCCTCTGAAAGAAAGCAAGCTACTGGACCAAATGGAAAGTTATTGGCTATTTTAACCCAAAAATTGTTCAGAAATGGTCAAGAAAAGTAGCGCCTGGCTTTTTTAGAAAAATAACAAGCTGATTGCTTTTATTATTTTTAAAAATATTCTGATGTTGATTATGAAAAGAGTTTTGAAGATATTCTGGAGACGCATGTATTTAATTGCTTTTCTAAATATGGAGCTCACTGAGGCTAAATAAGCCTAAGAGCAGTTGACACACCTGAGGGACGGGATGCCATCCAGAGGAACCTGGACAAGCTCAAGAAGTAGGCCCATGGGAACCTCATGAGGTTCAGTAAGGCCAGGTGCAAGGTTCTGCACCTGGGTCGGGGCAATCCCCAGTATTAATAAAGGCTGGGGGATGAAGAGATTGAGAACAGCCCTGCCAAGAAGGGCTTGGATGTACTGGTGGATGAAAAGCTGGGCATGACCTGGCAATGTGCGCTCGCAGCCCAGAAAGCCAACCGTGTCCTGGGCTGCATCAGAAGAAGCGTGGCCAGCAGGTCGAGGGAGGGGATTCTGCCCCTCTGCTCCGCTCCGGTGAGACCCACCTGCAGTTCTGCGTCCAGCTCTGGGGTCCTCAGCACAGGAGAGACATGGACATGGAGAAGAAAAGGCTCTGGGAAGACATTATTGGAGTCTTTCAGTACTTAAAGGGGGCTTATAAGAAAGATAAGGACAAACTTGTTAGTAGGGCCTGTTGTGATAGGACAAGGGGTAATGGTTTTAAACTAAAGAAGGGGAGATTTAGACTAGATATAAGGAAGAATTTTTTACAATGAGGGTGATGAAACACTGGCACAAGTTGCCCAGAGAAGTGGTCGATGACCCATCCCTGGAAACATTCAAGGTCAGGTTGGACGGGGCTCTGAGCAACCTGATCTGGTTGAAGATGTCCCTGCTCATGGCAGGGGGGTTGGACTAGATGACCTCTAAAGGTCCCTTCCAACCCAAACTATTTTATAGTTCTATGATTCTATAGTTCTCAAAGACCTGACTTTTCGTTGTGTAGGAGTCTGCTGTAACTAATGGGTGCTACTAGTAGGTGAGCATTTCTAGGTGGGAAATCTTGGTCCTATGTAAGTTTTACTGACCCAAGATTTCATCCAACATTTTGATGTGTGGAGCTAAGGGTGAATCAGATAGCACATGCAACACAATATTTTAAGTCATAGTTGGAAGTTTTATAGAAAAGATGCAGGATTTTCAGCTTGGATCCACTACTCCAAATCTCATTCCTCTAGCAAGAAGATATTGTCAAGCACAGATCATGAAGGGCAGATATGCTTTCATTCACACAGATTTATTGTGTCATTTCACCTATTAAGCAGAGTCCTACCTTTTCAAAAAAATACGAGTTTGAGTTTAGCGTTATGCACTTTGTGCTAGTTCTTTTTCATTTCAAACCATGGAAGTATCTAAATAGTCTAAAGTTAGTTTGCACCAGCTGAGGATCTACACCACCAGGTTTGCAAAAACTCTAGTCTATTGGAAACAAATGCTGGAAGCTCAATACTGTAGCTTCCTTTATCTATTAGGTTTCTTTGAGAAGTCAGTACTGAAGAGAACTAGAAGGAGCAGAGAACTCTTCCTGGGGCTCGCTTAGTATTCAACAACTGTATGTGGGTTCCCCATTTGAATTAAAAGACACCTGCACAATGCCCCAGTCTTCTTTATCAATTCAATGGTATAAATTTCAAAACAAATGCAATTTTAATGAAAGGGAGACATTTCAGGCACACCTTTGATTTCTGCACAATTGTAAATGGGCAACTAGGAGAAAAATTATTGGTATCGCTCTCTAAGGTGGGAGCAGCAACTTTCAGTTAAGATAGTCCTTATTCAAAGGACCATTTTTGAATAGAAAAATGAGGAAAAAGGGAAGTGAAAACCTGAAGTTGTTACTAACCTGCCTGCTGCTTTCATATATCCTTTAATGAGAAAACTATAAAGCTGTTTCAGTAAGACATTTTCTTTTGCTAATGTTGTAAATCCAGGAAACGTACCTGTTAAAAGAGTATTCTTTTGTATAAAATCAAGGAAATGTAAATAATCTGACATCATCATTTGCCTGGTGAGGCCATTATCCAGTTGCAAAAGGCAGCTGTGTTATCCCTTGATCATTACACTGTAGGATAAGGAAAGAAAAGCTCTCTGAAGGACTTCATGGCATTTACTACTTGCTGTTCATCCATTATCTTGATTACATTATTAAAATGATCATGATGTAATGCTGACATTACTTTTTGTTCACCAACAGTTTAAGGCTTATAGTGTATACATTGCTCTACTGTATTATCATGGCATTTAAGTAGTATTGCACATCTTCCTTCCCAATACCACTATGCTATTTTGTGGAAATAAATTAACAAAAATGGCCGGGGCATAACCTCCATTCTTATGCATAATTTATATGGCTCCATAATTAATAGCTGTGTCTGAGACACAAATTAGTCATTCTAAGTAATGAGGCTTTCCTTAAGAAAAATGTGTTTCATCTCACACCAATGCATGGGTTATTTGGAGGTATTTATTCTTTTTAAATGACCGGTATGTAAAAATATTTCATAAGCACCATCATATTTTTATCCTTTTAAGATTATTTTTATATACTTGTTTTCATGTGTGATGGTTCCATTTTTCTTTTGTTGGTTATTCTCTCTTTTATTGCAAATAAAAAATATGTTTGGATAAATTGCACATAAACTTGTTTATTGCTGCTTAAATCTGCTGGAGGTTTAAAAAGAACATACCCTGCAGCAATTCTCATTCAAATTGGGTGAAGATCCCACCTCTTGTTAAATTCTCTGCTTTATTTCTTCTACACCAGCATCCTGAAGCACAGACTATAAACAGAATGACCCTGGAACTCAGGAGAGGTTTTGCTGTATTGTAGCTGATGTTCATTGACATAGATCCAGCGAGCATGAAACCATGTTTGTTTACAGGTCATGAAGGCTGAAGACAGTGCTGAATTCTTTATTTTCAACTCTTTTTTTCATTTACAGTTCCTGATATGAAAATGCCCCTTGGAATGGTACATGCCTGAGGCACAGGGGCAATATATAGACTAGTAAATAAAGCAAGCTGCAGACAGTCCTTTGACCTTTGGTGTGGTATAGCTTATGTACATTTATCTAAAACCAGGGACGCCTCCTTCCTTGCTTATGGGAAAAGTGGTTGCCCCTGAATTGTGCGTGAAGAAGTGATGAGAGACTATTAGCCATCATCAGCTAAAACCATAGCAGAGAGTATGCTAATAATTAAATAGTATGGACAATCACAGCCCAGTGCTCACACCCCACTCGTGTTTTATTAATTAATATAGAAGTTAGTCAAAGATTTGGGGTTAGGAACCTGACTGACATGCTAGGGTAGCAAGAACAGCAATTCCTGCCCCAAAGAGCACAGGGCTGAATGTGAATGCAGTTGGTTTCCCAGTGCAGGAGCTGCAGATCCTTCTTTGCTTGCAAGAGTGAGAAAAGTCAGGAATGCATATTCTCTCTGCTGAGTAAGTTTAAGCGCCATGTCTCCAGAGGGACATAATTACGTATAGTCTTGAACAGAACAGTTTCGTTAGTGCAAATTTTGTTTTACAAGAAGTGGAGTATATACAGATTCTATATTTCTCCATCTCCAAAGGCACAACTTTTCTGCTTGGAAACAAGCATAACTACAGTTAAGATAGATTGATCTTTGGTCTCTGTCACCACTTACAAAATACTTTTTTTGCTCATACAAAATGGTAAAATTTTATGACTAGTGATTGGGGTTAGTTACTGGGTGCGCATCACAAATACATGAACTTTTAAGCACTTTCTGAAAAGTAAATCATGCCCATGGGAAGTGGCTGAGCTGGATCACTGAAATCACCAACCACTTTGGAAAACATCAGACAATAAGTAGAGCTAACTAACACTAAATATTTGTACATAACCATTTGGTGACCCACCACCTTCTAAATACCTTGTTCTGCAACTGCTGCCTTGTAAAAAATCATCAACGCCAAGCAAACAAAGTAACTTCTTTCAAGAGGTTTTTCCATCCTGCCTGATTTTTTGCCCATTGAAGTCAATGGCAAAATTATCTTGGATTTAAAGGGCAAAGGATTAGGTCATTAGTGTCTCCTAATCCATTTGTCCTAAACCTCCTAGAGAGAGACAAGCACTGTAACTGTAGAAGAGAAGGCATTTGTTTTAATTTTGCTTATTTGAGGTAACAAAATCTGGCACCAAATGCATTTGTGTGTCTGGGTGTAATTATTCTCCTTTCAAAGAACTGCTATTTCCCTCTCGCCTCAGGACCATTAAGGTGTTAAGTACAAAGACACCGCTTGATGGAAGTAGGCTCCAGACAGTCTGAGATGTGAAGAATCAGCCTGGTGAGAGTTACCACATCAGACTGTTGATTAAACAAAGGTAACTCAGTACCGTATCACCAACGGGGAGTGCAAGGAGGGGTGGGAGGCAGAGAAAAAAAAAATATTGTAAGAGTGGAAAGAGACAGAAAATCCTACTCCTCCTATTCTTCACAAAATTGTTTCCCGTTCATTTTCTTCCCCCTTAACCTCTCTCAAGTCTGAAGTTTAATATTTCTATTGAATGTAATCACAGCTTTGTTGGCTGCAACAATTTATAAGGTAGAGATAGGCAAAGACAGAAGCTGGCAGTAAAGGTTTCCGTATCAATAGCTGCTCTGTAAGCATGATCATGGGTTTGCAGCACTGCTGCCCACTCCCTCCACCTATTCTCCCGTTAGTCAACAAGAACCATCAGTCAACTCATCACAGAAACAGACTCAAAAAAGATGTTTCTATCTTCACGATAAATTGACCTGGATATTAAAATGCAAATCCTTCATCATAAACCACTGGAAATCCACTTGGATAATAACAACAAATGTGAAGCTAGCTTAAGGCTTTGAATAATGACTTTGAAAATATAATTTTTTTTAAAAAAAGGTTTTCCCCGCCCTGTTTACCTGCTTTCCATTAATTTCATGAACCCAACATTTTTCTATATTCTCCAACAAAATCTGCAGACTAACCTGTGGCAACTGGGAGGAAAGAAAAGAAAGAGTCAGTTGCTCTGGAGCAGTAAATCATCATATCACCAGATGGGTGCAATTGGAGCAGTCTAACCTCATTTGCACTGTCACCTCCAGTGGTATCTTACCAGGGGTATTTTTCTGGCTTGAACACCGGAGTATTCACAGCTGGACATGTATGATGCCTGATGCAGCCCAGCTGTCAGCTCTGGAAGGTCTCAGTCTGTGCAGAAGGTCTAAAAAGAAGTGCTTAAGATATATTGAACTGAAAGGAAAATTTTAAATTTCCCCATGGGCTTCAGCTTTAGAAAACATTCCATAATTTGAAAAGACAGGCCCTTTACTTATAGACATCAGGGATGAGACTGGGTTTGAGACATTATGTTAAGACTAATAAAGCTTTGCCTCAGAAACACACTGGGAGGGGATTCAGTCATCTTTCATGCTGGAGCTTGTTTGCCGTTTTGTGTGCGTGTGGTCACAAAAGGTGCTTGTGGCTTAAACATGGCTGTGGTTGTGAGGAGCTGGTGGTAAGCAGCTGTGTCTCTTCTTTTACAGGAACTTATAAAAGAGAAAGCACATACCAGTGGAGGTCACAAGGCTATTGCCAAGATCATGTTAGATCTTCTGTTAAAAAGTTTATAACCCAGAAAAAAATCTATTTTTACCATGATAAAACTCAGCTAGGCAGATCTCATACCTACAGCTCCTTTCTGATAACTGTTGGAAACACCTGTCCATCTGGAATAATTTTAGCAGGCATGGAATACTGCAAGAATCCATTTCCATGGAGTGGCTTTCAGGATTTGTCTCTAAATCAGTCAAGTTCTTTTGATTCCTTCTCTTTCACTAGAAACTATTACAGGTAGCAATGCAATAAATTCTGAAATCACATCAAGAGATAAGTCACCCCTTTCTGGTTGTTTTTCACATCAACGTTGCAGACCTGTAACATCTTACAGACATTCTTACAGAATTAATTTCTCATTAATCGTGGTACATAGAAGCCCCATCAGTAATGGTACAAGATACCGTGCAAACAGAAACTCTGCATTCTAGCAATATAAAAGAATATATATTTCACTTTTACTTCATGAGATTATAATTTCTTTTAATTCAGGGACACTCTTAGAAGTAAGCAAATAAGAGAATGACCCAGGCATAGCAAAGAGTATGTGTGAAATATCCACTGTGAGAATGGAAGCAGGAAGCATCCTCCAATGTCACCACCTTTCCAATTGACCCCAATGAGCCTCCAAAAATATCTAAGGTCTGTCCTGCAGTTACAAAGTTTTTTTGCCAAAGGAAGTGAAGTGGGGATTTATGGGAAAAATATGGACATCAAGAAACATGAGATCAGGATGGGAGGGAGAGAGGAAGTGAAGGATAAGGCAGGGAGGGAGCTGTGGCATTTAAATGTTGTTTCAGAAATTTGGGCCTCTACTGTGATTGGCAGCAATAATTATCATTCTCAACCAGCAGTTCCCTGTCCTTTTTAACAGCAAGTTTAGAATAAGGAAAAAAATAAAGATTTTTACTCACAAAATTTCATTCTTCTTGATTCATCAGGAAAGCAACTCTACAAACTGTTTTCATGGTTTCCCAGATGAAAATAGGTCTCTGTAGGTTTTTGTCAAGTAAAAGTCATCTTTTCTCCTTAGCACTCTACATCATTAAATCATCAGCCCATCATAACAAGGACAATGCGAAGTGCTGAAATGATGGAACGCAGGCTGGGATCCCACGAACAAGAAGTGTATTCTCAACGTGCCATTGAGTGAACCAGTGGAGCAAAGACTGGCAGCATACCTGTCCTGCTGAAAGCTGATTGATAACAGAGGGAGATTATTTATAGCAAGCTTTATGATATAACTTTTTATAGAACTTCATGCAGGAGAGTACGAATTTGGCTCATTATGTTTTCTCATCCTGAACCAAGGCTCCACATCTAAAATGCTATTGTTAGTGCAGATAAAGACCCTATTCTGAAGAATTGGCATCCTCTAGCAAACCTGTTTCTCCCTCTGCAGGTGAGATCTTACTTCCTTTGAGTTGTGAAGAGTCATCAGTGACCAGTCTTGAAGGAAGAAGGGGCAGGCAACTCAGGAGGACTACAAGGATGTCATGAGGTTATGCAGGGAGAAAATTAGAATGGCCAAAGCCCAGCTAGAACTTAATCTGGCTACTGCTGTAAAAGACAATAAAAAATGTTTCTATAAATACATTAGCAACAAAAGGAGGGCTACGGGGAATCTCTATCCTTTATTGGATGGGGGGGGAAACATAGTGACAAAGGATGAGGAAAAGGCTGGGGTACTTAATGCCTTCTTTGCCTCAGACTTTAATAGTAAGACCAGTTGCTCTCCAGGTACCCAGCCCCCTGAGCTAGAAGACAGGGATGGGGAGCAGAATGAAGCTCCTATAATCCAAGGGGAAAAGGTTACCAACCTGTTAAACCACTTAGACACACACAAGTCTATGAGGCTGGATGGGGTCCACCCAAGGGTACTGATGGAGCTGGTGGAAGTGCTACCAAGCCACTTTCCGTCATTTATCAGCAGTCCTGGCTAACCAGGGAGGTCCCAGTTGACTAGAGGTTAGTAAATGTGACAACCATCTACAAGAAGGGCCAGAAGGAGGAACCATGGAACTACAGACCTGTCTGTCTGACCTCGGTGCCAGGGAAGGTTATGGAGCAGATCATCTTGAGTGCCATCATGCAGCACGTATGGACAACCAGGTGATCAGGCCCAGTCAGCATGGGTTTATGAAAGGCAGGTCCTGCTTGACTAACCTGATCTCCTTCTATGACAAGGTGACCTGCTTAGTGGATGAGAGAAAGACTGTGGATGTTGTCTACCTGGACTTTAGTAAAGCCTTTGACACCATTTCCCACAGCATTCTCTTGGAGAAACTGGCTACTCATGGCTTGGACAGGTGTACTCTTTGCTGGGTAAAAAACTGGCTGGACGGCCAGGCCCAAAGAATGGTGGTGAATGGAGTTAAATCCAGTTGGTGACCGGTCACAAGTGGTGTTCCCCAGGGCTCTGTACTGGGGCCAGTTCTGTTTAATACCTTTATCAATGATCTCGACAAGGGGATTGAGTGCATGGCCAGTAGTCTGCAGACAATACCAAATTGGGCAGGACTGTTGACCTGCTTGAGGGAAGGAGGATTCTACAGAGGGATCTGGACAGGCTGGATCGATGGGCCGAGGCCAGTCGTACAAGGTTCAACAAGGCCAAGTGCTGGGTCCTGCACTTGGGTCACAACAGCCCCATGCAGCGCTACAGGCTTGGGGAAGAGTGGCTGGAAAGCTGCCTGGTGGAAAAGGACCTGGGGGGGTGGTCAACAGACAGCTGCATATGAGTCAGTGGTGTGCCCAGGTGGCCAAGAAGGCCAACGGCCTCCTGGCCTGTATCAGAGATAGTGTGGCCAGCAGGAGCAGAGAAGTGATTGTCCCCCTGTACTTGGCACTGGTGAGGCCGCACCTCGAATACTGTGTTCAGTTTTGGGCCCCTCACTACAAGAAAGACATTGAGGGTCTGGAGCGTGTCCAGAGAAGGGCAACGAAGCTGGTGAAGGATATGGAGCACAAGTCTTATGAGGAGCGGCTGAGGGAACTGGGGTTGTTCAGCCTGGAGAAAAGGAGGCTGAGGGGAGACCTGATCGCTCTCTACAACTACCTGAAAGGAGGGTGTAGCGGGGTCGGGGTCAGTCTCTTCTCCCAAGTAACAAGTGCTAGGGCAAGAGTAAATGGCCTTAAGTTGTGCTAGGAGAGGTTTAGATTAGGAAAAATTAGGAAAAATTTCTTCACCGAAAGGGTTGTCAGGCATTGGAACAGGCTGCCCAGGGAAGTGGTGGAGTCACCATCCCTGGAGGTATTGAAAAGGCATTGTAGATGTGGTGCTTAGGGACATGGTTTAGTGGTGGACTTGGCAGTGCTAGGTTAATGGTTGGACTCGATGATCTTGAAACTGTTTTCCAACCTAAACAATTCTATGATTCTATGAAATACAATAGCTGCAATCTTAGCTGACATCCTGGAGACCGAAGGAGTTGCTTCTCCAACAACCACCACTCTAGCAAACCAGGAAAGGGGAATTAGAGGTAAGCATGCTTCTGCATCTGTGCATTGTTCTACACATTAATAATCACTGTATCACAGAGGTAATAAATACCCCAAAACTCCTTCACATGGATGCTGTTATTGCACAGCAATTAATGCATGTGCTTAGTCAGTCCTGACCTAACCCATGATAAACAGATGCGAGTGATCAAAATTTTGACTGGCTTACTCGGTATTCCTCACTGAAGGTATGCACAAATGTTTAATTAAATATTGAAATTAAATTAATGAATTAGAACATATCACCTGAGGAACAGCATCAGTCGTAAATGCAGATTTCATTATGAAACAACAATACATCTGATTATTGAAAACCATAAGAAAGGGAGGAAAAAATATTATTTTGGCAAAAAGAAAACTATTGCTCCATAAAAACTGTGAGGCATTAATACCAGTTTTGGACAAACAAAATCAACTGGTGTGCTTTGTCAGATGTTTTAGATTACATGCATTTTTCTTGAACTGATGTAATTAGACTTAGCCAGATACCCATGCATAGCAGTTAAATCTATAATGACTCTTATGTTGTATAGAACATCCTCTCTAGCTCTTACAAACCTAAAATATTTTTACCAATATTTTGTCCAATATTACCCAATATTTTATGTAACAGCATTTGGCAATCTAGAGAAAGCTTGGTGGTTTTTTATTAGTAGATCCAGCCTTACTCTCATGGATGAAACTGCATAAAAAAGAACAGCAAGAGGCTATCACTGCAGTGAGGCCACAGTTCAAATAAACCTCGATAATGAATCAACCTTTTTCCCTTCAGGAGATTCTTCTCTGCAAGCTGCCTGTCCAAAACCAGTACCTTCTGATTCATCAGGAAGATGTTCTTTATATTCACATGAAGGGCTCTGAGCACATAAATCATCCAAGACTGACATTTCACCTAACTTTAGCTACTTAAGAGTTCAGCACTAAGTTTAAGACAATGAGCTAAGCTCTTCCAAAAGTCAGTAGCAAGGCTGAAGCACTGTTGAAGGATGCTTCACCTCTTGCTAAAATATGGTATGCAGCTCTGGAAGTACTTTCATGGACTAAGGACAAGTCTATAGACCTATCTAGGTAGTAAACCTATAGCTGAAGTTAGGTGTAACAATCCTACACTTAAAACAATTTAAAAATCCTAACTGCAGACCTTTACGGTTGGGGATGATTAGTGGCATAACAACATAATTCACAGTATCTCTGGCAGTGGCTGTAGAGCTGCCATTTGGAAAACTAACAAGCATCTTTTTACTTGAAAACAGAATGTGTTTGATATGTAAATTATTGACAATGGGCTTTCTCATTGCCATTTTTACAGAGTAACATTTTTCAAAGCAGACCGCACTTCAGCATTAGTTTTTCCAAGTAAATAGATTACAGGCTGAAATTAAAGATGTTGCAGATATATTTGTACATGAAAAAGCCTGATAAGCCCAAAGATACAGGGTTTGGGGCCTGCAGGTATTTCGATAAGCACATCTTTGCCTTCACAAAATAGTACCAACTTGCTTTTCTAGTTAATTCCTTCAAATATTGCCTCTCCTATTTAGAAATAATATTATGTCAGTACCACAGTAGCCTTATTAAAAGAGCTGCAAATGAAAGAATTCTTATTATGAGAAAATCAGCCTAAATGATGCTGAGTTCTGAATCATCAGTCAACTGCTTCAGCAGTCTGTAAAAACTGAAGGCACTTTCCTAGTGGTTAAATTCATTTTAAAAGCAAGAACTTCACCGCTGTCATGAATACAACTTATTCAATGTGAACATCTGCCATTTGCACAGCTGTTTCTGAAGGCCACCATTAGCTCAAGGCTTCTTAGAGAGGCAAGTAAAGGCACTTTTGCTGCCCTAAGAATGAGGGGCTGAGGTAAAGCTGCCTTTGTCAGCAAAGAGTGGGTAAGAAAGGGTAAATCTGGGGTAGAAAGTGGAAAAAACAGTCCATGAAAATCTTGCTTGGAGAACCTCTCCACTGCCAGGGATGATCAAGAAGATAGTAGAGGGAAAGGTGAGGGATGCAACAGCTGAGAGGAGATTTAGTCAGATTTCCCTGCTTATAGGGTTTGGACATCTTTTAACGAGCCTCTGATACCGAATCTTCTCAAAAGTAGGAGAAAGTGGATACCTTCGGGAAGGTTTCTCTCTGGGCATGGAGAATGCACTCTCAGACTCTCTGGAATCCTGACTTTCCTGGTTCCTCCACAACTTTTAACATTAAATTAGCATGGATCGAGACCACACTAAAAAACTGTCTAGATGGCAAATAGAATACTGTCCAAAAGCTAATTGCATGAAAATGCCTATATTTGAATGGATCAGTAAACATATCAGTCTGCTGGGCTTGCGTGCTTAAGTAAATTAAGTTCCCTTTTAAATATATGGCCCTTTAAATACACAGCTATAAGAGATAGCTGATGTTCAGTAACCTTTTCATAAAAAATAATGTCTTGGGATTTATAACAAAATTTAGCTCAGTTGTTGATATTTGTAGGCATGGTTAAACCTTTGAGATTACAAACATCTTTATAAATTTAATAGAGTTCACTCCCAGGCTTAACACAATTGCAAGTCTTAACCCCAAAACACCTGCTGAAATCCCTGCCATGTGTTAGTACAAAATCAGTGTAACTAAAAGTAACTAAGTAGAATTTTAGCATAAAGTCTGCACAAGCACTAAAACTGATGCTAGACCTTCAATATTAATTATGTTGGTAGCAATAAAAATCTATAGGTCACAAGTGATGAAAATAACTGAAGGAGTTTATATCATTTTGCTGGCTGCATACATATTTTAAAAGTGCTCTGTATGTAAAGCTGGATGATACATGGCCCTAAATCTAACAGCACCATCTCATTTTTCATAACAAATTTGGAGTTAATGTGATAAGTAATATGTACATATGCAAATCAGAGCTCTTATACATGAAAAAATACACAATAATCTTTACTTAAATAAGTTTTAAAAAACCCTCCTCATGCTGTTTTCCTACACATAGCATTTTGCTGCAAGTAAAATTACACAAACAGAATGTTTCCACTAGCACTGCATTTTACAGATAATTTATTTTCCAAGTATTGGTGCCAAGCCCTAGCAAGATCTCTTATCTCATATGTGTTATTCACTGCCATTTCTATTCATTTTTTTTCCTCTCACTGCAAGTATCTTAATCATGGAGAATGCTTCCCCCCCCGCTCCAGTTATGATTGAATTTGTATATAAATGTTTCAAAGTATTTAGTCAATCATGTATGAGCTGCCATTTTAATAAGTTTGCAACATGTCCTAATTGATGTCTCATAACACTAACAATGTATTTAAATCCTTTATTTCCTCAGTATTCACAGTAGATACTCATTACCTAACATCATTCTGGAATATCAGAATCAAGACGCATGTCAAATGATGAGAAAAAAATACCAAGAAATAAAAGTACTAGCAAGTGTCATTGAGATGAAGGAGTAATGCTTTCCAGACATTTTTCAATTAAACAATCTAAAAAAAAATGCCCATTTGCTGAACCTGAAACATTTCATTTCATTTGACATGTCTCGGTTTTGACAGACTTTCACTGAGTTCAAAACAGGGTGTGGAGGGAGTTTTTTCTGCCTTCCTGGTGTCTCTGTTCCAGCACTTGAAGACCTTGAAACTCTTTAACATTGATATTCTTGTCAATTGCTCAAGCTGTTAAATTTGTGATAAAAAAATCAATTTTCCTGAAGAGCTGCAGGAGCTAGGAAGTTTCTAATTCACCAGAAATTTAAAAGATATTCCAATCCAGACTGAAACTGAACCAAAACCAAGTATATATTCTTTGGCAAACTGTACATCTAGATCCTCATCTCATTCTCATTTGAGAAGAAAAAGAATTGTACAGTAGTGTTCAGCTGCAGAAACTTTGGAAATCTTGCTGTAGTTTTTGGAACCGTTACATTTGATTGAGGCTGCAGAGAAATAAATAGGAAGAAATGATTAGCTGAAAGACAAGATGCTTTTATTGATTCTAATTAAAAGATCTTCCCCACATCCCTTTAAATAGAAAGAAAATCAGAGGTACTACCAGGACTTACTAGATTATACAAGAAGGAAAGGCTGTAGATACAAAATTTGGGTCTGATATAGAAAAGTAATAGGTGGGGCTGATGTAAATGATTAAAGGCAAAGACAAAAGACAGAGTGTGGTGATGATGACAAGAACATACCTTCTACTGATGACTTGAGGGAGCAAATGTTGAAAGGGACAAACTGAAGGAGATGATCCATTCATACAAAAGTAGATCATTCTGCAATAGCAGTCAGATAAAAAATGTTTATATTAAAAAGTGAAAAGCAGACATAAAGAAAGAGATTTTATTCCATTTCCAAAACCTGGTCACTCTCTGAAGAATGCTAACAGAAAGTTTCAGAAACATGGCTCTGAAATGTACTTCAAGGTGTGAAGGCACAGTCTCAAAACTAGAATACTTTTGCATATGATCAAAGTGAAGTGGTTTGTGAGCTAATAGCATCCTTGCAGCTAAAGAAACAGAGTATCAGAGCTCAGCCAGCCAAAATCCTGGCACAAATTATGCTTTCACATAGACTGGTCTAGCCAAGGAGGGTACAATTGCTCACCCTCTCCAGGTCCGTTACCCATTCTCGTAAACTGTTACAAAAGTGAATATATGTGGAAAGCCTTAAAAGATTCAAGGTACTCCTTCACATCTTTCATACATGTTCCAGTTACATTATCCACTTTAAATATTAATATTGGCAGTAACTACGAGATATAAAATGCAGGAAAATCGCCTTAATTATAAGACTTCAGAAATATTTTATGAGATAGTCCCATGAACCAATGCTGAAACATTGGCTTCTCTGTATTTAATGAGGTTAGGTTATTTTTCTGGTGTGAGATGGGAAGTGTTGTCTAACAAAAAAAGGAAAAATCTCTTGCATATTTTAAATTAAAGACATAAAGATATGGAGAAAATGATTGAGAAATGGTGGTTTATTAAGTTTACACTTGACATCTGAACTGCTGTTACTCACTGCATGTGCTCTCATGGACTACTCCACTTCTGAGGTAAAGAGGTTTAATCTCATGTATTTTACCTTGCAATTGAGTTTCATTAAGTATAAAGATAATTACAATGATTCATCCAATGGGGGATAATCTGGCACATCACCATAACTGTATCAGTTTAGACATCTATATTATTTATTGAGCACTCCTGCAATAAAAGCAAAAATAAACAGGTAAAAGACCCGTTACGCCATTCGTCATAGACCCATGTTGTTCTAGTTCTAGGGAAGGAATTAAGTTTGATGTCTTGTTTAATAAACCCTAGCATCTCAACTAATGAACCTCTGAAGTGGCAGAACCATTTACGTTAATGTGTAGTTGACCATTGAACTTTTGTTGGCTCCATACATAATTTGTGCGTCCCTTTTGCAAAGTCAGTTTCTCTAATTTTAAATTCTTCTAGTTAATACCTCTTTTCCTCTAAATGCTTCCTTCATATGTTGACATTAATAAAGAAATATGACCATAAAACTGGGGTACCAGAGTAGAGAATTAAAATCCACTGAAGATCAACTGAAGACCAATTATACACATTTTACTAGGCTAAAATTTGTGTGAGCCAAAAATGCGAAATCAGTCCATTTCCCTGGAAGACACTTTATTATACACAGTAGATAAGCAGGTTCTGATTATTATGTTTGGATAGGATTTTCACATACACTTTCCATATATTACTACTCAAAGCTTTATCTAACTGAGGCACATAATTGTATTCAACAGGCATCTGGAAAATGTATATAGGAGTTAAAGTTTGTCTAAGTGAAAAATTGATTATTCTTCCAGAAGAAGGTTTCACTTTTTTTTTTTTTTTTCTCTGAGTCTTCATAGTAAAATCTCACAGGACAGCTGATAAAAAGAACTCCAAGTGTCTAATCTATAGACTTAGAAAGAACTGCAAATAACCTGCACAAGAAGTCATAACTCACTGAGGACAAAGAAAATGGTCTACATTTCAAGTAATGAATCAGGCTCTTCTCTTTTTTTTATTTTAACTTTTATTTAAGTTTGGCAGGTTTACAGAGTTTTGAAACATTGCACAATTGATTTGGCCTTTTTATTTAATTTTCTTTTATTTTTTAGAAATTGTGATTTAGTCTAATATATTGTCATGATCCCCAGCAGAATGATATATGTCCATTACTGCTTCTCCATAATGTTCAATAGAGGGGGGTCATTTATTTTCAAAAGATGACAAGCCATGTTGCAGAAAGGAATAGAATCTTTTCCATGCCAAGGTGATTTTATTCAACATTTCTATAGGTTTCTTCTCTTCTGTTCAAGGCATTGACTCAGAAAACAATTGTGCTGCTTTCAGTCACCAGCAACATTTATTTTCATGAATCCGTAAGATTCATTTTCATAGCTCATCGTGTCAGCTTAGGTCCAGATTTTCCGAGAGAGTCACTTAGGTACCGTGACACTCAGCATTGCCACACTAGATTTTAGACACACAGGTCTAGAAATGGAATTCATAATCTCGAGTGGAGACCTCAGTTCTTTATATACAGGAGTCACGTAGAGTTCAGTGCTTAGTTTCACAACCCTCTATACACTGAACTGACAACAGCCAAAAGGAAAGCTTTGCCTGGCACTCAACACTACTCCCAACTTGGTGGCTCAGGCAAGGACCATCATTCGGTTACCCCACAAAGACACATGACATTTCTTTTTGCACAGATGACTGACTCAGGTCATCACCGCCTCGGTCCCCTTGAGTTCTAACCCTGGAACTGGCAGTATAGATTCAGTTCCCTCTGCAGCCTGAGGTGGTTTGAACCATACAGCCTCTCTTCGTACAAGTTTTTTAGTCACACCCAGTTAGACCATACTGGGATAGTGAAATTTCTATCCTTCGTGATATTCTAAAGCCATAATAATCATCTGGAGCAAGCAAGAAATTTGACAAGATGGACCTGAATTAGAAATAGGTAACAAAACATTGACCTTCTGAACTTCCAGTAAAACATCAGATACAGAGATGTAGCTCCATCATTCCTTGTTTTCATTTGACCTATGCTGCAAAAAAAGGTAATGTAGCCTAATAAGAACCTTAATACTCATATATCTTGTATACATACATTTTGAGTTTGAATATATATATATATATTCTGAATTTGATCCAATGTCCTGTAAATGTGATTTTATATTGACTGTATTTCAAGATCACAACTATTAACTTTTATGAATTCCAGTGCCATAAAAAACAGATTCAGAATAATTCTGGCATTTGTCTTTCCATCCCGAAGCATTCTCTTTTTATTGTACATTTTGGGAAGATTTGCTGGTTAGGATTTCTTTTTGCTTATGTTTGCAATAAGACTTTGCCAGCATCCTGCTCATCTCAAATAGTTAACTCCTAGTCAAATAATATCCTGCTCTGAAAGCCTTTGATATGCTAATACAGCAATGTAATTTCAGATTGGAATTCAGATTAATGTACAGTAATTACTCACAAACACAGGTGAGGCTCTTTCAGTTTTACTGCCCCTATTTACAGATCAAAGACATTGCTTAGCCCTGACATCAAAGATGTGATTTAACCTTTTGAATTTTATCACAAAGAACAAACCTGAGTTACAATTAAAATAATTTTTAATTGTCAATTTAAAAAACCCCAAAATGTCATGTTCAAGTAGTCAAAGGCAGCAACTCTGCATATTAGAAGTAGCAACAAGAGTAAATCCTGGCCTACAAGTAGGAAAACACAAGCTAGTGTGTCTATTCTTAGTAGAGCTAGTTTTAAGATCCACTATGGGTGGTGGACTAAATTCTCCCACTTGTGTCATAAAAAGTACTCCAGTAAAAAATCCACTGACATAAAGAGTACCCTCTACAGAGGAAAGAACGTTCTATTATAATGCTGGCAGAACCCCATCTAGAATGTATTATTTTAGGATATGACCTTAAACAATTTTATGGATTCACATTACTATTCTAAAGAGCATTCTCATAGGAATAAATGGAGACTACTCTTAGGACTAATACTGTACAATGCGTAAATGCAAGATCACAGACTTAGTTCCTATTTCAAGCTGATAAGAAATTCAAGAACAAGACCTATGTTCTGTATGTATGTTAACCAGTCTTCAGCAATGAGTAAAGTTTCAAGAAATAATAATCTTTGCTTCTCCATCAACCCTTCGCTTAAAATGTTTAACAGTTATATTCATATTGCATACAGTCATCCAGAAAAACCATATTGTTTCTATTCTTCAGTCAGGTCTCAAAGGCTTAAAATAAAAAACCAATGAATTGTTAGTAAAAATTATCAATTTGTAGCAGGCTTCAAATACATTTGAATAAGTATTTGAATAAATATTATTCAAGATAAAAACCTATTACCTCAATCATG
The DNA here is from genome assembly GCF_947461875.1 of Haliaeetus albicilla. Taxonomy (NCBI): domain Eukaryota; kingdom Metazoa; phylum Chordata; class Aves; order Accipitriformes; family Accipitridae; genus Haliaeetus; species Haliaeetus albicilla. The sequence continues at coordinate 22,227,744 of NC_091502.1, read as the reverse complement.
AAAAACAAATAATGCTACAATGGATTTACTCCTCTCTTACAGGTCACTCCGGCTTACAAATTGGGCCGTTTTATTCTACTCTGTATATCTTGCTCCTTATATCCACATAATATGTAAGTTTTGCAGATCCTTTCTGCATGGCATGGGGCCTGGGAATGCAAAAGAGTACACTAAGCATCTTTTGTCTCCCACCCCATCAGCCAGCAATATCCAGTACAGCACGTACACATCAAGTGGCACGGCTGGGTTGCGGTCAGATGTCTGCAACTTCTCTATCCAGCTGCAATTGTGTCCTCCTGCAACATCTTTAGGCCTTGACCATTCCCATCTTAATCACACACATCAAACATTCAGCAAGTTATCAACTCACAGTTTGATAATTGCAACCTCCTTTTCTCTGCCCCTTGAAAGCCCTCAGCCTTTAAGAAGGCTAAAAAAATGATTCTTTTCCTTAGCCTGTTTCTTTCCAGAAGCAACCCCTTTATACAACTCTATCAATTTCCATTTTCCATTTCAGCGAACACAAGTTATTTTCATCCCATTCCAAGTTTCTCATCTTTTAGCCCACTTGCTCTTGAATGAAAACTCCTGAGGTGGTATTGCAGTGTGAGCTCCCATCACAGACTGCCTGATGGTGACAGCCTCTTTCACTTGCTTTGCATGTCTTTGCCCTTTTCCCCTCTTACATTCATCCATATCTTTGCAACAGCTTAATCCCGATGCCTTCAAACTCCTTCCAGATAATGACCTTTAACTCTATGTGGTATGACGAACAGTTGCACTGCTTTGCGTATCTCTGTCCACCCACGTGTTTTCTCCTGCCCTACACTGTGAGCCAGTTGTGATGAAGAGGAGTTGCTTGATCTTTTTTTAACTGGACTTATGCAGTGAGGTCCTGATGGATGACTAAGACCCTGGCACATTACCAATACTAATTGTAATGCATTCTAGTAGCCAGTCATAATATTTGGAGCTACTAGAGAGCTTTCAAAGTCAAAGGACTGCATTCTGCCTCCACCACAGTCAGTAGCTTTGGGCATCATATGACAGAGATGTTTGCTTTATCTGAGTCAGTTTCTTTTCCTGCTTTGGGAATATTTCACACATAATAAGAGCATTTCTTCACAGTCTCATTGCCTTGCAAAAGCTCTCATTTGTTGGCAAGGAAATAGTTTGGAAATCTTTCTTTTCCAAGACAAATGTTTTTTTTTTATTTCACCCTAGAAATATATAGTAAATAACATGCCCAAGTCATCTAGGCAAGGCATCATTTTTACCTTTGTCATTCATCGAGGAACTAGGACGCCAGTACATATTTTCATTCAGCTTGTGTCAAAGATATTGGCATTGCTACAGAAGATGTCAGCCACTATTTGTTGCTTTGGCATTCAGAGTAATAACATTGCTTGTGATGAACTCAGTTTGTATGGCCATATTATCCTCTGTATGCACTTTACTCGGAAGCTTTATACAGTAATATACTTTGTCATATCCCCCATTTCTGGCTGCAGTTAATATCGATGAACAAGAAGAACACTGCAACTTAAACTCAGCAAGTCAGAAAAGACACCAAGATTATTTAGGTTTATATTTCCAAGTAAAAGAATACCTCTCACTACTGCAAAACCTTCTAGATGAAATTCCCTCTTCTGTTCAGAAGAAATGTCTCGATCCTTCAATGGGATTCAACGGGATCTTCAGGTGCTGAGTCACACATCTTGTGTACAGGACCTCAAGCTTCAAAGTTGCCTCTCCTATCACCCATAGGAATCTGTGAGTAGTCTTTGCATAAGGCAACTATAAGGTCTAGATTGAAGTTTATCTCTGCATTCTAGGGCAAGCTTTTAAACAACATGAAGTCCTCTTCTAACATGAGTGTGTCGACTCTGCACTGCCGAAGTGTGTACCAAACCAGTGAAGACTGATGTAGAACTGAAAATAAAGAGGTAAACTCAGATAACACAATGCAGAAAATCTCTATTAGGGCAAAAATCTTTACCAGGATGACAATGGGAATTCACCACCGACAAAATTGGGAGCTGGATCAACTCTTTTAGTATAAGGACTAACTGAACTCCTGGTCACCCAAACTTGTACTGTAAGAAGCCCTCTGAAGCAGCTCTATATTGCTTTGTATGTTTTCCATATACTGGTATATACACTGTTGGGTGTTGTATATACATATACATATATACCAATACTGGTAATTCCAGTGTTGCCCTATGTCAGAATATTCTGGCACCACTTAAAAAGCATCAGTCCCTTATTTAATTTTGAATTCTCAGAGCAGAAGAGCAGTTTTGTAAAGGCTGAGCTGAAACCCTGAGAGACATTCTCACCAGCTCTATGGGTTATTCACCTCCCATGCAAGCCTTGGCAGGTGCCATCCAAAAAAAAAAAAAAAATTAGTCAAAGTTGGATTTCATTCATCTCCATTCTACCCTTCTCATTCCAAAGAGGAATGCAGTCACATAGGCTGGAAATAACTCTTCAGTTGTACTGGCTTTGTAGGCAAGGAAAAAAATAATTACATGTCAATGGGCATAAAATAGAGGTGAAAGCTTTCATAAAGTTGAGAATTTCTGCAAAAGAAATGTCAAATGATCCTTGGAGACAGGCTGTAGGATTATTTCTTACCAGGAAGGAGATGAGAGATATGATGCATGGATTAATCTGAATGAGAACTTATCCACTGTGCTAAAAGAAACAATGAAAGTATTAGTGTGACTGGTTTTCCCATACTTCTTCTCTGGTCCAGTTTTCTTTAATGCAATACATGGATGTTATTCATGCTTATTTTCTTATCCAGTTGAACCAAAATGATGACATTATCAGGAACATGCCAATAAAAATGTCTTTTAACTAGTGCACGCTTAGGAAAGGTAATCTAATTTGACAGATTTAGATCATAGATATAACCAGATTTTCTTCATACGCCTCTTAAGCACCAAGATATCATACCCTGATGAGACTTCAGATGAAGAAGAATATTTATGGTTGTTTGGGAACAGCATTTATAATAAAGTTTAGCTCCAAAACTTTTACTATTTATTGATTTATTTATTTAGCAAAATCTTCTACAAGTCAAAATAATAATATCCAATAATAAAAATAAAAAGTTAAAGCCCCTAATAGACTGGCAAGAAAAATCTCTTCAAAGATACAGGAATACAGTGGACGTATCAAGTCTGGTTTCTAGTTTTAGGTTACAGTGCCTGTGATTTGTATTTGTCACATAGAGTCCGCATAAAATGTAAAACTCATCAAAGTAAAGAACCATTCACAGTGGAAAAAATAGTATCATCCCACCAAGTGTAAAGACTGTCTCCATCATAACATATGATAGCCCCAACGAGCCATCAAGGAAGGAGACTGCAATTTTATTCTACAGCACCAGTTGCTCACAAGTGAGTTTGATAGCGTAAACCGGATCTGGAGAGCACATTATTTTTAGACCACTTGTCAAATCAACCAGCTCAGATACAGTGGAGACGTAGGACTGGGAATGATCCAAACCTAAATCAATTGCTCAGTGATTAATATCATTTAACCTATGTACCTCTTCTCTCCCAGCTGAATGTGAACCAGCTTATATTCCTATTTCTGTTTTTAGGCCAGCTCTACCCAGAGCTATAGTACATAGGGTAGCAACAACCCTGTTCACTCCTAATCCATCTCCACCAACTTTGCACCAGCTTACAGCCCTGAGGAAATTAGCCCAACCTTTCCTGTGAGCTATATATATGTCCTATATAAAAACTTTGACCACAACAAATGCAAGGTCATGTGACTTAACCCAGAAGACTTACTTAAACTAAATTGGTATGATACAAGATGCATAATGTCAATCAGGTATCTATATGGCTCTCATATATGGACTTCTGTCCACACTTCTTCCATCGAACGAAAAAGACTATATTATGTCCAATGCCTCTTGGTAGGGCAGTGAGAAGGGAAAAGAAAAAGATTGTTCTGCTTCTTTCCATGCATGAGTTCAGGCACAATCTAGAGCATATCTAACAAAGAAAAGAAAAGAAAAGAAATTCCAGTAATAGAAGGAACTAGGAAGAAAAGACTCTTTATTTCATTTCCTAGTATGCGTCCAGTTTCTTGCGTGACCTTCAGCAATTTCAGCCTCCCTCAATTTCTCCTCAGTTTCACCTCAGTTTTTACCCATAAAAATAGCATTAAATCATTTTCTTCACAGGGGCATGGTAAAGACTTTTAAAGCAGATAGAAAGCATTAGATAGAAAGTGGCAGAAACATGCAAATTACTGTTAGCAGAGATGTTTTCACTTCTAGCTCCCTTCACTGCTGCTGCCATTGTTTTCTGTTTTCCTCATCAGAATGAAACTACAGAGCACAAGAAGAAATCTTCCCTAACCAGTTACATCTCATGACTTTGCAGTGTTTCATTTGTTTGTTTATTCACTTGCGCAGAGTCTTTCTGACAGAAATCAAGTCCAGGCTTTTCCTCCTAGACAAGGTAGCTCTGCAGTGCATTTTTTAGTGTCTTTGTTATGCAAGAAATGTGGGCTTGAAAAGAGCTGCCATTGGGCTGATTGAATTGTCTGCAAGACAGTTAAAATGTGCCCTGAGCTGATTAGGCCAGCCAGTGTCAATGACAGAGTAAGAGCAAAAGATTTAGCATCACAGAAATTGCAAGGTTTATCTAGGAGGAGAAGTGGATGCTCAGCATTATTTGCTTTTAAGCAACAAATATTTTGCTCTAACACTGCTGAGCACATCATACATTTACGGTTGTACTATGCTGGGGCATGCACATGTATTTTTCATGCTGCACACTCTAACTGACTTGCAGTGTTTGTAATAACCTGAATTTTCTGGCTAGATTGAAACAAAGCCACAAGACTGAAAACTAGACATCCCAGCAAAAGAATAACTCATGGAACAGTCCCGGAATAGGTTCTGTCCTCACAGAGGTCACCAGTCTCAAAGGACACAGCCTCAGAGCATCCCTTGGGCAGGACATAGTAAGAAATGCCATGGCAGCAAGGAAAACCGTATTTATGCCATAATGCAATAATAGCTCAGATGAATGCTCCTGAGTCTGCAGAGTTCACTCAAAATTTTAATGCTAAGCAGAAAGCAGACACAACAGGGAGTATTCTCACTGTCTAACTTTAGGTTCCTAGAATCATCGGGGAAGGTTACACTCCCTATCTACGTGCTTTGAATCCTGCTCTGGAGGACAGTACTGTTGAGTCTAGAGGGATCACAGAGTATCTTCTTGGGCATTTTGCTAGGATGGCAATTTTTATTGGAATTGCTATCCACGAAATGGGTGTCAACAACTTACCTTAGAAATGCTTGCTTTTTTTGAACATCCAGTAGTTAAGGCAGCCACAGGCATTTCACCTCTGCATCATTGCAGAGGCACTGCCGCAGGCCACCTGTGAAAATCCACCACGCAAGAAGAGGAACCAAGAGTCCAGTGGGACAATACACCCGACCACGTAACGTTCAAGAGTGGGACAGTGACACAGGCACCCTTAGGGCTGGCTCCCACATTGCTGGTATCTCTTCTCCCAGTCACCTCCTTTCCCAGAGCCAATTTGAGGCTTTTTACACGCAGAGGCAAAAGCAAATTTGGGGTCCTCAGGATTGCTCAAGAAGGTGGCTGAATGTACCACTTACCAGCCAAGGGGCAAGAATGCTGAGAGTACTGGTTGTGCAGTCTACTACCCTGATCTGATGCCAAATACCAGTAAACAACCCAGGGACGATTACTTACAGTCACTATGAGCATTCACTAGAAGTCTGTGGGTGGTCAGTGACCAGAATCACTTATGAAACTGTGGGCAAGCAAGAAGGCAGAGTAATAAGGACAAGGTGACTATGACAGAGAAAGCAGCATTTCCAGATGCAGGAACATTGTTAACTCAGTTTCCTTCAGCCCATCTCTTCTTTTAGCTTTACCACTGCACATGTGCTGCAATTATTCCACCAGCGTTGAAGTTGGAAGATGATTTGGCCAATAATCAGGTATTTCTTTTCATTATGTAGTAACCTTCCCTGTGATGGATTGTACTCTTTGTTGTGATTACAAGAATAATTTGAAAGGTACCACACTTCTTTTCCTTAAATCACACAGGATTTCTGGTTCCTTGTTTTTCTCAGGACTCAAATTTCATAATAGCAAAGGCAGAAAAGTGATATTTTCACGGCAAAGTTGATAGAGACACGAGTCCCTTCTTAGCAACTTTTGCTATTGCAGGGATTGAAAACAGTGGCGTTGCTCTTGATGCCTGCTTTTACCTTGTGACACATTCTAGGTTGTGTTTTTTGGTGCTGTAGTACCAACTTAGAGTTTGTTATAGGGTGATGGAAAATATTTTGCATTTTCTGGTGCAGAACAGACATCCTGTGGCTCCACCTAGACTACTATTTACTACTTGTTCACATACGGTTTTGTGGATTGCTACCTCCTACTCCCATAAGACAGGGTGTCCTACTGCTTAGATGTGACATGGTGAGCTAGGCTTAAATATTATCAAAATCTACTTCACAAGTGTCCATAGATGTGGCAGATATTTAGAAAATAACATATCTGTGTTCAAAAACTTTTGCATGAAGATAACTTACCTTATCACAACATTCCTAACTTTTAGTACAGACAGACCATAGAATTTCTAATTACAGCTTTCACAGTTAGTGTTGTTATGTGCACCTGCAATTGTTGATTTTAATGTTATTGCATTAATACATGGCAAGGGGACAGTATACTTCACTTCTGCAAGCTTTAAATGAAAAGACTGCAGCTGAGAGTCAGGCTGAAGAGTGGATTTCATTAGTTATGGTATAAATTCATAATATCCTGAATAGTTAACAATCTAAATGGACAGGACAGACCAAGGATAGGAGAATAGCTATCACAGAGAGGTGAAATGTGTTGTTCAAAGTGATGTATAAGGTTAGTGGTTGAGCCAGAAATAGAACTCAGGTGCAGACCTACTTGGAGAAGGCCATGGGATGACAGAGCATATAACCCCTTCTTCTCCCTGCTGCCTTTAGGACTGTTCAGCTTAACACACCATAGCAGCTTCCCCTCATCCCAAATTCAGATTGAAACCAAGGTCTCAAATGCCCCAGATCAGTCTCCCATTATATATTATCCCCGATGTCTCACCCACATCAATATCATCATGTGATAAAATTACGCAGAAAGGAGATAAATCACAGAGCTGCAAGTCTGTGAAACTAGCTAGATTTACAGAGTAAATATTTGTTTTTCCATTTCCTTAATGCTTAGCCTGCATGCGATCATCATGAACATATTAGGGTTGATACTTGGGTCAAGGTGTTACATTAAGATATTTGGACTGCTCCCCGGTACCTGAGCCAGCTTGAGAAAACCACACAGCACTGACAGTGCTGCACACGTATCCTAAATAACAACACTGAGATGTGCTTGAAATTAAGAGTGACAGAATAATTTAGTAGCAATGTGGGATGCGATTAACTGTAATGAGATGACACTGACCAAAATGAAATTCTGAATTGAATGATTTCCTAATAACAGCAAGGCTATTGGAATGCAGAACTAACCCTCCATATGAAATGCTTCACTTTTTCAGTCATTTATCTCATTGCAATCACCTGAATGCAAGTTGGGCAGGCCCAGAGACTGCAAAAGGAGAGTTTGCTGACGTAAGCATGGCTGGTATGCACAGTGGAGAGACTGAATGTCTTAAATAATTGTTTTAATAAATAAGCAGCATGTGTTTAAAAACACGGTGCCTTCTTATCACCCAGCTATACAATTCATAAAATGTAGTGGCACCAGCCAGTCTAGGGAGACTCACAGGAGGTAAGTGAGAACAAACACACGCAAGCAGCGGCAAACAGAAACTGTTTGCATAGACAGAACCCAGGCATTGCAACCAAGTTTTATTTAAAAATAATTGATCTTCAGCAGTAATGGACACGAAGCAAAGGGAGTGAACGGGATGGTCCTGCCTGCAAAAATGGCAAAATCCCTAGAACAGTGATGAGGGCTGTCTGATGGTTCTTATGGCTGACAGTGTGAGATACATTGTGAGTGTTTTTTATTCTAGAACTAAAAACAAATGAAGGAAATTGAAACTCCAGCACCTACATGTAAATTTGGAAACGTTAGAGATTCTCCATTAATTGACAGGATGGGCTGTGGGATGTCTGACCCTACATGACTAGAGAGACTGCTGAGAGAAAGATTTCACCCTGGAGAAATACATCTTAGTAGTAAGGACAGCAAAACTGTCTGGGGAAAAGGTCCAAACAATGCCAATCATCAGTTCAGAACAAATACGGTCAAACAAAAGGTTGGAGACAAAGTAATAAGCAGAAGTAGAATGACCAAGAGGACAGATGTCCAGTTCATGTCTAAGCGATACAAAGGCAGAAAGAAAGTGTCCGGACAAAGGGCAGCCATGGGAGGGAATGGACCACAGCTGCCCTGACAAAGGAAGCAGAATATGTCACACTTCAGAATTAATTCCTGGGGAAGAGAAGGACGGTGTCAGTGTATGATGGAGTGCTTGCTGTTGTGTGATGAGATGGATGGCAAGTTTGACTCACAGAAGATACTAGAAATGAGAGCAGCATTGCAGAAGGGAATGCAGCAAAATTTTTAGGAGAAATCTGACTAGTTAATGACCTACTGAAAAGCTTTCTGAGAAAACAAGTAATTTTCAAAACAGAAAAAGATAGTAAAATCAGGGGGTTTTGGTTTTTTTCTTTTTCTTTTAAAGAGTAATGGAGTAATGAAGGTTGATTCACAGTGTCTGCAGGACAACAACCAAAATATGCCTATCCAGCTGCTTTTGACAAAGAGGCTCATATGGACTACTCTGAAATCTTAATGACCATTAAGGGTTACTGAATTAGGAGTAACAATGCTAGACCAAAAACTTTTTTTCAGAAAACTAGGAAAAAAAATGGAAGAAGGAGTTTGAAAAGGTAGGAGTATCTGGGAGGAGGTACTTCTGTTTTAGCACAGAAGATTGAAAAATTAGTTAAAAGTAAATAAAATATCTGATCCCAGTATTTGATGTACATTCTTCAGACAGAAAAATATTTAGAGGGGCATCTGAACCATCACCTGCTTCATTTTGTAATTGTTAAATTCAAAAAGCAAACCATTTTTACTGTCAAGTAGAAAGTGCAAAAAGAGAGAAAGAACAAAGAATGATGAAAGTATTTACTGATGAAACAGGTTCAGCTTAAACCTAAAAATGTCAGTACTCTGTGTTAATTAAATCCATAAAAGTAATTTGTTTTTAAAGACAATATTAATTAGAGAACCCTTGTAAGAGAAGACACTGGGAGCTGCACCTCAAATGACAGCGGTTTTCATCGTACAGCTGATTCTCAGATCTCGCTGACACAATGAACCCAAGGCAAAACAGTCTCAAGAACAGCCTTACTCCACAGATCTTACTAAAAACAGGGACAGAGTTTCTCAAATTACATATATAAGATTAGAGGAAAGGGAAGATGGGAAAGGCAGAGAAAGCAAGAGCCACATACTTTCACCGTGCCCATCAACCTGGTTTTCCAGGACTCTGCCAACATAGACATATGGCCAGGGTTATCCAGCTGCTGCAGGAAACCTGCTGCTGTAGGCTCCTGTCTATATTTAGGAGCTGTATTTACAGCTCCTTCTCCTGTTTTCCTTTTTCCCTTTTCCTGTTTTAGCTTGTGTAAGCAGTTGTAACCTGTAGCATTTCAAACATAAGATCATTCCCACTGAAGGACATTAATATCTGATGACTCATACTTTTTCCTACTGTGCTGGTTTTGGCTGGGGTAGAGTTAATTTTCTTCACAGTAGCCAGTATGGGGCTACGGTTTGGATCTGTGCTGAAAACAGTGCTGATAACCCAGGGATGTTTTCGTTCCTGCTGAGCAGGGCTTACCCAGAGCCAAGGGCTTTTCTGCTTCTCCCCCCACCCCACCAGCGAGGAGGCTGGGGGGGCACAAGGAGTTGGGGGGGACACAGCCGGGACAGCCGACCCCAACTGACCCAAGGGATATCCCAGACCATAGGACGTCATGGTCGGCAGATAAAGCTGGGGAAGAAGAAGGAAGGGGGGACGTTGGGAGTGATGGCGTTTGTCTTCCCAAGTCCCCGTTAGGCGTGATGGAGCCCTGCTGTCCTGGAGATGGCTGAACTCCTGCCTGCCCGTGGGGAGTGGGGAATGGATTCCTTGGTTTGCTTTGCTTACATGTGTGGCTTTTGCTTTCCCTATTAAACTGTCTTTGTCTCAACCCACAAGTTTTTTCTCACTTTTACCCTTCTGATTCTCTCTCCCATCCCACTGTGGGGGAGTGAGCGAGCAGCTGTGCGGGGGGGTTAGCTGCTGGCTGGGGTTAAACCACAACACCTACACAAGTATTTTTGGCTTGTATTAGTAGGCATAATCATGCAACTGTGAGTTTATGTATTTGCTTATACATGGCCTTTATATCTGACATCTTGAGCTGAGTAGGTGACGTATGTGAGAGTTTGTGCTATGTCTGTCCTTGATGAGTAGTTTACAAACTTCCTGGGTATTTTGGTTTGTTTACTACTGAGAAGATACCTTTGCTACAAAACATTTTGGAAACTGCTTTTGGATCAAGCAATCTTATTTGTCCAGAAAATTCCATGTAAACACAACAATTCCTATTTACTTTATGCTGTTCTCTTCCATAGCATTTCCTTTTTTTTTTAACCTTTTTTTTCACTGCAGGGTTAAAACTGGTTTTAGAGAGGATATGGTATTCTTTCTCTTTTTCTTTTTAAACATTCCAGGACACAGGAAACAATGCCTTATAGTACTATTGAAGCTTACCATCAGCAGACTCTTTCTTGTCAACCTCAATATATTTCTTGTTCTTGTGGTGATACAGTTACTTTCACCCTTGGTAACTCTGTACAACTGACCTTTAGTCCATGGCAGAAAGCACCATCCACCCTTAGCTCAGTGCCTCCAATGAAAATTGGTTAAAATTAGGTCAGATATAACTCAGACACAAGTCTTCTGGTGCCCAGACATACGTCTGTTTATTTAGATTTAGAAGGTTGTTTTTTTCACATCAATGATTCAACACGTTAGCAATTCAACATGTCTAGCTGGGATGAAATCACTCTTGATCCTCCTTTACATCTCTGGAAAGGCATTCATTTAAATAATTTTTGAATTATCAATGGAAGACATCTTAATGTGAACAAAGTTGTATACTCCTGCTCCTCCTGAAAACACATAGCTAGATCTTTAGATCTAGAACTTCCACAATATTTAGACTTATTCCTACTAAGGATAATTTTAATTTTTACTTTAACTAACTTTTAAAACCTTCAGTGTTTCCTTCAGTGGAATGGAGATGCATAAATGGGATACATGTACCTAAGGATCTTTGGAGAACTTGGAGTTTGAATTTTGTTTCTCACTTAGCCATCTATAAAATGGGCATAATATTACATTATTATAATATACTAAATTGCAAAAAGCTTATGAGGTGCCCAGGTATAGCATGTATTGGGATTCAGTAAATAAATAGCAGTGAAATTCATTCAGAGTCTTTATATGGGCTTCAGTTTTCTTTAGTGGGGATTACACCTGTGAACATCTTTTGCGTCCTATGAATGGGCTTTGAGTTTGTCCCCCTACAAAAGCCCTAAACTTGTGAACTGCCACTAATCCCCAATTTGTTAATCAAGTGATGCATGTTATCTATGACCTCATTTTTACACAATCCTTGCACTTTTCAGGCTACTTCCTTTACAGTTCAAAAGGCCTTTGCCTGGAACACAGAACAAGTACTAGCAATTTTCAAAAGACCTTTTTTTCACTCTGAGATTTTTGGAGAATTTACCTTAACAGAAAGCTAGGCAATGAAAATTCACTGGTGGGGGAAGGAAAAAAATAGACAAGACCTGACCTGATTTTATGTTGCCCCCTCCCCCCCCCAGTCTCAGAAATTACGCAATGTTTATTTCAATGTAAAATCAGTTTTAAAATCAAGACTTTATAGCACCTTCAAAAGGAGGTTCTATAATGATTTGACTGGCAGATCTTTAACATGGCAAAGCAGATGGGTGTCACTGAAATATATTTTTGCTTAGGTGGAAGGTAGACTGGTCACAACTGGTTTCCAGCAGCCCCTTTAATTTACATATTTATTTACTGCATTTTAATTTTCTTGGTATTTCATAGGTCTAATTTCACACTTGCCTCCATCAGCTTTGTGGTCTGCTTGTAATTTGGAACTCCAGTAATCTGTTTTTCTACTTCCTTCCTTGGGTACCAATAAAACCTCCATCTGTGTTAAAAAATTAATATTGATGTACAGATTGAGTATAAAAATGTACCTAGACTGGCTTCAAACAAGTCCTGGTGATTTCATTAAATCTTTTTAATAGCCACTGTCAGTGGGAACTCTGTGTTCTCAGAGAAAATGACTTGCTGTATTTCTTCCAAATCATTATTTGATTTTTAAAGCAAAACAGCCCCAAGTAAAATAATAGACAATTAGTTTGCCCACAGTCAAATTACAATTTGTCAGCTAAGATCCTTTATGGGACATGCAGTAGATGTAGTGTTTTACTTTAAGACAAGAAATTCCACTTTGTAAGTTAGTTTCACTGATTGTCCTATTACAAGAGGCTTGTATATTAACTGGTTCAGTTATTGCTTTAACAGTTTTATCTCAGAGTGGGAAAAGGATTATACTGGTCCAGAGACTTTCATGGGTCTTTTTTTTTTTTTTTAGATTATTAGGAATACTAACTGAACTGTGATTACAGCAATCAAACATTACAAACACAGTAGCTGGGCCAGCATAAAATGTAATCTGGAAAACTCTCATGATTTATTCAGGGTGCTTCCCATGACCTGTGCATTTGATTGGAAGATAAATTCAGATTGCTTCCTCTCCATTTCAAATTGGGGAATACATGCAATAGATTCCAGCAGAGAAGTGAATAAGTAATATGTCAGACTGCAGGTCAGGTAGAAAATTCATAAACTTTCCTCAGAAGTTTTCAGGATAACGCAAATGCATTCTTTTCCTTGCTACTAATGGGTAAGCTCTCTCTCATCTAGGGCTGTATACGTAAGTTATCATGAGATGAAGTAGAGTGTGGATTTCTAAGTACATCAGCTGCTCTGTGAGCAGCAGTTCCCTCAAAGCACGCTTTCAGCCTGCAATAAGCCCGCGTCGCTTGACCCTCAGAGAAAGGGAGAGGTTGCTCAGGGTCACTGTCATGGAGTAAAACCCCTGGTTTTCTTTATGGCAGCTTCTTTGGGTTGCTACACGCCACTAATTTTATTTCAGGCAACTCCTTTCACTTCAATAAAGCCACTTTGGTGAATATATCTCTTTTTTAACTGACTCATCTTAGGCTTAATGCCAAGTGTACGTTTAGGTCTTGCTAAGTCTTGTTCCGAACAGGCTGCTAAAAAGTAAGAATCGTCTCACTTCATTTCGTTTGCTTCGTGCCCCACGTTGGGCACCAAAATGAACTGTCATGGTTTAACCCCAGCCAGCAGCTAAGCACCACGCAGCCGCTCACTCACTTCCCCCCCCCACCCAGTGGGATGGAGGAGAGAATTGGAAAAAAAAAGTAAAACTCATGGGTTGAGATAAGAACAGTTTAATAGAACAGAAAAGAAGAAACTAATAATGATAACACTAATAAAATGACAACAGTAATAATAAAAGGATTGGAATATACAAGTGATGCAGAATGCAATTGCTCACCACTTGCCAGCCTATTGATGCCCAGTTAGTCCCCGAGAAGTGATCCCCCCACCCCCACTGCCCCAGTTTATATACTGGGCATGACGTCACATGGTATGGAATACCCCTTTGGCCAGTTTGGGTCAGCTGCCCTGGCTGTGTCCCCTCCCAATTTCTTGTGCCCCTCCAGCCTTCTTGCTGGCTGGGCATGGGAAGCTGAGAAATCCTTGACCTAGTCTAAACACTGCTTAGCACCAACTGAAAACATCAGTGTGTTATCAACATTCTTCTCATACTGAACTCAAAGCATAGCACTGGACCAGCTGCTAGGAAGACAGTTAACTCTATCCCAGCTGAAACCAGGACGACTATAACCAAGGTAGAGATGAACAAGTGGATTCATACAGTGAACGACTGAACCATCTGTCTGTCAAGACATTATCTCAGTTGTTGTGTTTCTAAAGCATATGATACAAACAGACTTTGATCTACCTTGTGACAACACACGCTATCGTAATATAAGTAATAATAATAAAATGTAACAGGGTTCTGATGATACACACCTCAGAAAGGGTGCTCTGGTACTGCAATTAGATTTGTAAAGTTCTGTGAAAATATTAGATAGATATATTGTGAAAGGCATGTGCGTTTTAATTAACATACATTGCAAGTGGTTGGGCCATGTTTATGAACACTACTTTTATCAGTTTCAAAGGATTATTTTAAAGGGATTTCTGCTACTGAAGGGATTATTTTTGTTTTCTATTCCTGGGTATGCAAGTGGCAGAGGACTCAGGTTACTCCTGAGGGCCCTCTATGGCAGCTTAATACAAACCATAGCTGTCAATACATCATTGATAATGCACAGAATCCAAGGGTAAGGCTGAAGGTTTCGTAGCTTAAAAAGCACAATAAATTTGCATTGTGTACGTGCATGAGTGCACCTGGCTTCTCTTAGACATGTCTCTGCAAGATTTGCTTGTAAATTGAGGTGATAATAAGAAGCATAGAGCTGACAGACAAAACCCACCAGTTCATTCACAAGTGTTCAACAGTTCTCTGAAGTTAAACCAAATGCTTAATCTGTTCAGAAATACTAGCATTATCAAGCTATGAAAATCTGAAGCATAAGTATGCTGAGAAATATGGCAGCTATAATAAAATTGTAAATGGCACACCAGAAAGAATAAAGGTGGAAGCATTGAAATCTTGATATATTGCCAGCCAGGAATGTTGCATAATTTTTGAGGGCTGCTCAAGAAGTTTTAAACTGTATTTGCTGCATTTTAGCCAGGAAAAAATATGTTGCTTTTGAAACAGTGAAGAATACATTACTGAAACAACAAAAATCACATTTAGACGTAATTTACAATCATAGAAAATTTGAAGTGTCCCTCTTTCAGTTCTGACAAACAGTCACAACTATGGGTACTCTCCAAGAATATAGTACAGACACATTTATATGCATATATCACTCCATAGCAGACAGTTTTTCTTTTACTTAGGTAGGTTGCTGAAGTAACTCACTAAGCACAGTTTGCAATTTGTGTGCCGTTCCTCAGCAGCGATGGGGTTGTTGAAAAGTTGCAAGGGTCAATTTCAGTAGAACCAATGCTTGGAGAGGATGTTTATTGTGCAGTTGCCAGTGTTTTATTGTCTAGTGATGGTGGAAAAAACTTATCACTCAGGCAGCCAAGGGAGCTCCTCCATTGCCTCAGGAAAAAAAAAAAAAAGCTCATATTTTATAACAAATATCATAAGTGCTCCATATTTTACCACTGCATTATACACCACGGACCATTCTGCTCCAGGCTATCACATCTGCCTGCCACGTTGGCTGTCCATACTCAGCAGGCTAAATTCATCTGCAAGAGCATGTTACTTCCACACTGAGCTTTTCAAGTCTTTCTTCAGGACCTTGATGCAACCCATCATGGTGGTTTTCTTCATGATAATGTGAGATGTTTGAGAAAGGAGGGAGAGCTAAAATGTTCGTCTGGATGGGAGTACACACCGAGGCGTTCCTGTCCAAACAACAACATCCATTCACAATAAAATCTTTTCATGGATTTCGAAGACCTAATGTGAAACACCGATTTTTAGAGATGCTGGAATTCTGCTAATTCAACAGTCACAGAAGGACATGCCCAAGTTTTATGAGGTTCATGGGTTCTTGCGAATAATTTGAAATCTTCTGTGATTCCTCTAAGAATCTGAATTCAAATGTGAAGACTTATTTTATCTATGTAATGAATTTGTTAGTTTCAGAAGTAGGTAATAATTATTTTCCAGATAAAGTGGGAAGGTAGTGTGGATATTTCAGTGTTAATACTGGATAAATTAAAAAAAAAATATAGGACTAACTGATTTACAAGAAAGTGGAACAACTAGCTAGAGTTCTCTTTTTTAAGAGTGAGCTGAAAAAAGAGCGAACTGGACAAAGACCCCTTTGCCAATACACATAAACTGGGAAATGCAGTGTGTGTTTAGTTCTTCATATTTATTTCAGAATTGCCTAATAACTTCAAGAACTCATTAAGCAATGTGCTTTCACTAGCTTCCTGCTAATCCAAAGTATCATTTTTCATATGAAATCTCTGAATTTGGAAAAAAAACACAATACAAACACACAAAGGTATGTTTAAAATGCAAGAAACTATTGAAATGAAAAAATAATTCTAAGTTGGAGGAAAAAAAATCTATTTGGGAATGTAAAATAACTAAGTTTAATGAAAACCAAGATAAAAGCTTCTATTCTTTCAGTCACTACTCATATAGTTTGTAATCCACCAGAAAAATAGTTTACAATCCATTTACAGTCCCTGGAGCCTCCTTCCCAGACAGGTACTATACCAGACACCTAATATAGCATACAACGAATCTCAGCAACTCATAGAGTTCACGTGGGGCCCAAATGTTGCTGAACTGGAATCCTGGATGATTCACTGCAATAATGAATGTAATATTAAAGGAAACATGTCCATGCATTCATGATTTAGCACTTCATACTTTTGATTAATTTATCACATTATAACCTCATTCATTTATTAGGACCAGGAAAGTAAGAAATTCAAAACTTTATTGAAAGGTGCTTTATTCTGACTGCTCAATAGAGAATGGACATTGTCAGATGTCTTATATGAACTTGCTTCTACTAAAAGCAAATTGAAATTAAGAGCAAATTTTATTCCTTTATTAGAAGCAATTACCTTCTCCCAATAGCTGCTATATCAAATACTAATTCAGTGCTGCACCCTCTTTCAGGTATGTGACTTAGTATGATTTAGTGAACTCAGTCAATCAGGAAATAAACATTGTTTCATGTAAAAGAGGTGGAAATTTATTATGACTTTTTAGTTCAGCAACACAGATTGTTAAATCTACTTGTCACAGCCAGAATGCAAATTGCATGCTGCCAGTCACCAAGATTAGTCAAAGCAGACATCTGGTAGATAGTTGTCATGGTTTAACCCCAGCCAGCAACTAAGCACCACGCAGCCGCTCACTCACTCCTCCCCCATCCAGTGGGATGGGGGACAAAATCAGGAAAAGAAGTAAAACTTCTGGGTTGAGATAAGAACGATTTAATAGAACAGAAAAGAAGAAACTAATAATGATAATGATAACACTAATAAAATGACAACAGTAGTAATAAAAGGATTGGAATGTACAAATGATGCGTAGGGCAATTGCTCACCACCCGCCGACCGACACCCAGCCAGTCCCTGAGCGGCGAATCCCTGCCCCCCACTTCCCAGTTCCTAAACTAGATGGGACGTCCCATGGTATGGAATACACTGTTGGCCAGTTTGGGTCAGGTGCCCTGGCTGGGCATGAGAAGCTGAAAAATCCTTGACCTAGTCTAAACACTACTGAGCAACAACTGAAAACATCAGTGTTATCGACATTCTTCACATACTGAACTCAAAACACAGCACTGGACCAGCTACTAGGAAGACAGTTAACTCTATCCCAGCTGAAACCAGGACAATAGTGCTTTCTTAGTATACAGACATTTTCTTATTTATTTATTTACCTCCCTACACCACCCTACCACCACCCCAATCTTCTTTAAGCATCTTTGAGGAAAAAGTATTGTGACATTTTCTGCCTTTTTTTTTTTGCCAAGCATATTGGGAAAATATTTTTGCTCACAGCCACTTCCTGGGGACCTTTGTAGATGCTCTAATGAAGTGAGCTGTAAAGTCAAGGAAATAACTTCCTTACCTAGGCTTCCAGCATGGCATACCAGGAGGAAAGCAGTCAACAATAGGCGTTAATTCTTATGCATGTAATTGGGTAGAAAACCATATACAATGAAAGTTGATGGAGATTACTTGTCTTCCCTAACCCTAAAGAAGTGATGAACAGGAAGGCTGTCCAATCAATGTAAAATTGTAATTTTAAGAGGCCATCTCTCCCTGTCCTTACCTCGACCTAGGAGCCTTTCATTGTATTTTCTCTCCCTTATCCAGCTGAGGAGAGGAGTGGTAGAGTGGCTTTGGTGGGCACCTGGAGTCCAGCCAGGGTCAACCCACCACAAACAGCAAGAAGGTAACTATAACTGGCAGCCTTTGTACCTTACCAGGTCTAATAAAAAGCACTTACTATCTCCATCCACATATATATGATGTATGAATTATATATATATTAAAATACTTTATTTTAGGATATATATCTGTAAGTAAATGTAAAAGTTCAAATTTTCTCAGAGAAGTCCCATTCTCCACAAACTTCTAACAAGAGACTGACCATGCCACAGGGAGCTTAGGTTTTAAATGAACAAGACAGACTGTGTTAGAGTAAAGAAGACACAGTGAGTCCCCTCTTATCTTTCAGTATATATTGTAAAAATAACAGCCAGGACATCTGGAAGGACATATTTTAACTGCTGCTATTCAATAGTTCTAAATACGTCTACCCCAGCACTCAAGATCTTCCTTCCCCATTTTACTTCTGCTATGGCATTCGTTGTTTAATACAGCGGAGAAGATTAAGATCTTTCCTAGTGTTACCAGGGTGGCTTTCTGTCTGGATTGTTTTAGTTTATTTAAATGATGCTTACAGTACAAGAAAGAAGCCATTTAGCCTGAAAACAAGAACCTTAGATAATATTTGTACAGGAGATTTAATGTGACAGACTGAAACAACAAGCTTTGCTATCTAATATCCTTTTATTTATCTAGTCTTTAACAGAACATACAAAGGCATTATTGCAACCCAAATGAAAAACTCTTGGAGCCACCATGAGTCCTCAGTAATGGGTAGAGTATTATTGTTTTGTTGAAGCTTCCAGATAGGGTCAAAATTTAATAGGAAAACTAAAAGTGAAAATCAGTCTTTTTTTTTTTTTTTTTTTCTCTCTAAGCAACAGGAAAACCATGCTAGCTAGATATCGCAGCACTTTTTGCTTTCCATTCAGCCAATTCTTCAGTCACCTTAGGACTTATGACCAAACTTGAAATCCAAAGCAGTATTAAAGCAAGAATTTTCCATATTTAAAGAAGGCAATAGATAAGTTTGTCAGCAGGCAGTAGTAAAGTACATTTAGAAGCTGTTCCATAAACAGAAAATTTTCTAACTGGCATAAGGGCCTCATTTATGTATTTGCTTAAAACTTCTTCCTTAGACCTTCCTAAAAAAACTAGAAAGCACAAAAGATATTAAAGGCAATCTTCAGCTGAGCATCAATATCTCTTCAATTTCTTATTTTAATATTTATCTTCATGGAATTTAGTCTGAATTTATAATTTTTTTCTTGTTTTTAATTTGAAAAAGCAAGCAATTCTGCCTTCCTTTCATAATTGGATTATTCTAGCTATGCCATCTGAGAGATTTTCTTTTCCAAGGAGTGTTTAATTTACCCGTAGCACAATTTAATTTCTTATAAATCCTGGAGGATCTAGTGCTTTTATGAATCTTATCTAAAGAAGATACATCAATCAGTATGGCATCACTAACTAGACTATGAGATTTTCAAAAAATTATTAGTGGTCAGGGAAATCAAATGCTCTCTAACTATCTTTTTGAGGGCATCCCATCTTCTATTAGGAGTATCATTAGGTTTATTAAATGGCTTCTCCAAACTTTTGACGTGAAGAATGTCCTTCATTAAGAAAGGGTTAGAGTGTCCTTTATCAGAGGAAGCACAGTCTTGCAGATTATATGATAAAAATTGCATGTGATCTGACCATATTGAATGATCAAAATTTTCCTTGGTTTAAAGGCATGACTTTTTTTATAACTACGAAATATTCTGTCATAGGTAAACATTAGGGGTTTGATTCAGTGGTGTTGCAATGGAGTTATGTTACCATAAAACCAACATACAGAAATGGTGTCCCTACTCCTAGGGAGTATAACATATGGTAAATAAAATATTCCCTTTAAGGAAATTTGCATGAACTTTCAGTAAAGCTGAGATTTGTCTGGCAGTGTTTCATATGGAAGAGACAACTACAACTTCTAATAAGGTTTATACAAAAGTGGCTTTTCAAACTCTGGAAGAAAATCTTTTTCTGAATTATTACCTACTAAATTCCATGATTGTCCAATGTTTTCTTAACATAAAATGTGTAATCATTTTGGAAAGTTCCTGGTCAGCATATCAAAATGCTTTATAGTCTCTCACTCAAAATGATTTGCTTTGCATCATACAGGAGGGTCCCACTCAGGCAGCAGGGAATTAAACTCTGTTTTGAAACTCAAGACAAGCACTTGTGTTATCAACTAGTAACCTGACCCTCAAAATCAGGTTTCTTCAGGGACATTTATCTCAGTAACTTTAGCAACTGGAAATGCAGATGTCTACATTTGAGATAGTCACTCTGCACTCCTCCAGGAGAGCAGGAGAATCAAAATGCTTTAAAAACATGCTTTGTTTGAACCATTTTACACATTTCTGTTTGGTTAAGTGAAAACACATTCTGCAAGTGCTCATTTTTTCTCCATTGACTGTAAAGTAGTTCTACCGATTTCTGCTCTTGCAATCTGAATAAACATCTAACAACAGATGCCTACATTTTCCCATAGGATTTACAGGAGGAGCATCAACCTTTTTTCATTCTCATACAGTGTTTGTTTGGTAGTAGGGCAGGTTTGAAATACCATTTGCATAAATTCATATCTTACATTCTCACTTGCAGACTTGTAATTTGCAGAAATGTGTTAGGAAAGTCTCAACAGACAAATCCAGGCAAAGACTTGATGGACTTCCCTGTTCAAATTCAAAAAACAGTATTGCTACATCAGACACTCACAGCACAATCTTTACATTTCCAGTAATGTCACAGGAAGGAGGAAGGGAACAGCAGGAAGCTAAATCCAAATTCCTTCCATATCTTAATGTAGTTAACTAATTACCCTGGATATATAAGTAATCTTCCATGTAAATATGGATATTAATTAAGTAGGTACAACAGAAGTAATGCGGGAAGCAGGGATAGATCTAAGCCTTAATTGCTTGGCTCTGTCAAAAATGCTGAACCTTTTTCAAGATGGCATAAAATTAGGAGGTCACTAGTAGGTGAGCCCTGGGTTTTCTCACAGAGACCAGGTAGTCGTAAAGATAGATGATTTTTCCCCAAATTAAGTAGTCTTTTCATTTCACCCAGAATATCCCA
Organism: Haliaeetus albicilla; assembly: GCF_947461875.1. Taxonomy (NCBI): domain Eukaryota; kingdom Metazoa; phylum Chordata; class Aves; order Accipitriformes; family Accipitridae; genus Haliaeetus; species Haliaeetus albicilla. The sequence goes on along the minus strand of NC_091502.1, from coordinate 22,206,393 downwards.
CATCTTTTAAATGAATTAATTGTCACTGATGTTGATTTCTGCTTGCTGAAGTTTTTGTTTTAATTTTACTTCTCTCTGGAACACAAAATTTCCTATTCTTCCACCACTTAACAAGAACTGACTTTGAAACAATTGCACAAAAAAAGCCAAGCTATTGAAAAGAAGCATCTTAAATGCAAAAGTTCTGCAAAGAAGGATCTCTGATAATGGAAACAAGCACTGCAAGCGATTAAAAGCTGAAAGCATCTGGGAAAAAGCAAATTAACTGAGCTTCTGGAGTGAACAGACGTGATCTTTAGAGTTTAGAAATATGATTTCCCCCTTCTTATTCCCTAATGAAACACAGAGGCAGGACACCATACCCTACTTTATTTTTCACATCTTTTGTTCTGAGGTACAGTTGCTTCATTCTGGGATTTATATTGAAGATATCCAAGGCCTTACCCAGAAAAAAATAAACTGTTCTGAATACCCTTGACATGGTTAGGACTAAAACCCAAGAGAAAATATTTCATTTTGTTCAATCATTATGACTGATTAAAAATAAAATATAATGATAATAAAGAAAAGGTACAAAAGTGGAGAATGACATTAACTCAGTGGAAATATTTTCACTGGCTGCTCAGCTATAATATTGTCATCAATTTCATCAACAGAAGCGGTTTAGCCGGCTCTTCTTCTGTAAACCTTATAGCAAATTCTGATCTGAAACCAAGGAGAAAAAGGGATGGAACTTCTTAGCCTGGAGGTAGAGATTGTTTATATTACTGCCTTTATTATTACCTTCAGTTAAGCTTGAGCAATTCACTATGTAGTACAAGCTTAGACCAAAAGGTCATGTTAACCCCCAGATCTTACTAGCCTATATTTGCAAGGAGAGAAAAGTGAACATTCAGAAAGTTGAAAGTTCTAAAAACTAAGCTAGGTCAAGGTTATATGTCTAGTAAAGTATACTTTGAAATAAGTTTATATTTTACTATTCTCAGCCTACTACTACGTATTATAGGAGCTCTGCTGAAAAGGACCTGGAAGTCCTGGAGGACAGAAAGTTAATCGTGAGCCAACTCCATGCCCTGGCAGCGATGATGGTCAACAGCATCCTGGGCTGCAGCAGCAGGAACAGAACCAGGAGACTCAGTAAAGTCACCAGCCCCCTTTACTCAGTGCTTGTTAGGCCACAGCAAGATATTGCATCCAGCTTTGGAACTACGGTACAAAAAGGATGGTGATTGATAAACAAGAAGACTGGGGAGGACTGGAGCACTTGAACTGTGAGGATAGGGACCTGGTCTTATTGAGCCAGGAGGCACCTAATGGCAGCCCCCCAATACCTGTGGGGACAATGTCAAGGAGAGAGATCCCCAGGCTCTTCCCCATGGTGTGTACAATACATATTTGCAAGGGTGAGAGCTAGAAGCGCACAATTTATCATCCAAATTTTGCAGGCTTTTCCAAAACAACACTAAAATCGAAGGGCTGAACCCCAAGCTAATACAAATCAGAGCAGCTCTCATGTGGCCTTTAATGATTTCAGTGTATCATCACTTTAAGTGTGGCTTTTCTTCAGCTTTACCACGCTATGAAACTTTCATTTTATATTCCATTTTTCAGGCATTAGACATGGCTACATGGCAATATTGTTAATATATATAAAACTATATGAAAGTTATTTCTTTTCAACTCACTTGTTAAAAACTTTCTGGAATACTGCATGGAAGAACAGTTACATGAATATCATCTTAGCTATGTTGTGTTGGCATGTGGCATCCATAAAGTCTTCAAAAGTTGTTAACTATTTTTCCCCATTATTTCACAATAAAGAATACTCTTTTGTTTCAGATTCCCATCAAGTCATTAAAAAAAAAAAAGAGGAAAAGACATGCTCTTTATGAAAAGACAATCAAATGTGTCTGGGAAGCTTTAAACTTTACTATTTTTTGGCAGCCTTTCTTTTCTTTTTTCCCTTCCATTTACAACCAGTTCAATACATCACTTCTGAAGATGACATTTCTTTTTTCCCCACCAAACAAAACCAGAAAACTCCAAACACCTAGATCATAAATGTATTTTTCTCTTTATCTTGAACTTCACTTGAAACTTTGTTGTCTGACAGTTGCGTCTCCCTCATTACCAATGATTTTGCGGTATCACTTTACAGCTGACTTTGCTCTGACACATAAGATCAGAAAAGCCTGAGCCTAAATGCCGAAGTCATAAATTTTAACTGTCCTTCAGTTTAAATGCTTCCTGAAGACTGTTCTCCATTTAGTGATTTGTAGATGCCGTTTTTTTCCCCCACTGTTATTACATTGTCCTCTAGAAATGCTGACAAAGATTGGCTGCATGAGTTCACCCTGTGTCAGCCTTTCATACTCTTCCAAGTTGAAATGTTTCTATTGTCATTACCAAGAAAGATTCAACATATGTAGATGCATATTCTACACACTATTATCCTTCCAGCAGCCAAATCATTTCTTTTGTCACGCTGTCAGCTTTTTCAAGGCCACTAGGAAGCGCCAGTCTTTGCATGTAAGACCCAAGTCACTGGGTGTGCCATAGACCCTGTAGGAAATGCAGTTACTGGGCTGTCAGTAGGCAGCTGTTGACTTCTAGACGCTGCACAGAGCAGGGAGAAGGGATCCTCAAACCCCAGAGTGTTCATGGTTTCTGAGGAACTATCTGTCACATTTTGCAAAATGTGGTCGTTGACGAATACGCTGTGCAAATTCCCCATTTGTTTCAGTTGGTAAGATACTTAAAATGCTACATGTGAGGCATGACTGCAAAAAACCACCCCAGCGAAACAGGTTTTCAAAGTTTGTAATCACACCGATGACTTCTTCTCAGATTTGTCTAGGATCATGTTCTAAAACACATGCTAAGATATACAAAGAGAGCAAGAGGATAGGCAAAAAGCCAGTCTGAGCCTCTCCTGCCCAAACCAAGCAAATTATATGAACGGGGCAGGGGGCTACCATGGTGAACCTATGCAGAAGATGGATCTAGGGCAAAAGGAAGCTGCTTCTGACTGAGTAGTCTCATGGCAGTAACCTGCTGTGCTATGGATCAATACCCGCTATCATTATCCTTCTGGGAGGAAATTAGGGTTAGTCCAGGGTTAGACCTCTGTGGAGCTTCCTTAACTCACTGCCCTATGTCACTTGTGGTGGGAAGTACAGTCTACTGCGTTCTTGATTCTACTGTTGGATTAACTTATATCTGGACAACGATAACTTAAACACGGGACCAAATTAATGCAACGATCACAAATTACTCTTTAAGGTGATAAGGTAGGGACAGGAGGAGAGAGCCAGAGACATGTACAGAAATGGTGGGGGTAATGGGGATATTTGAGAGAGACGTGTTTAGACAATGAAAAGATTCAGGAAATAAAATAGGAGCAAGAATAGTAAAGGTCAACAGCGTGGAGAGCAAGGATTAAGGGTCATGTGAGAGAATCGGAGATAGGGCACAAGGAGATCAACGGGAGTCCTTAACTTGGTAAAAATAATTAATAGAAAGGGGAGACAAGGAGAGGCAAGTAAAGAGAAATTATGACTGAAGCCATAGCTCAGATATAGTAACACTTACCCGCCTTCGCTATATATTTTTTGCAGACAAGGGAAATAGAGGCTGTGGTATGCAGAAATGGCCTCCCAGCTGACTAGTAGGAGTAGTGTTAATATGAATGTTATAACTATTTGTGATGTGGTAGCAGGCAAGAGCATCACTGAGAGTCAGTGACTATTTGATGCTATGAATAATGCAGATAAAGTAACAAAACAGGCACTAGTGCCATAGATAGCTCCTGGCTGGACCCTATACAGCAGACACCAAGATAACATAACAAATAAAACTAGGAGAATTGAGCAGGAAAGCAGCAGTCACAGCTACTTACGGGTCTAGTGACTCAGAAGGAAATTCTGCTCACTCTAGAAAACTTTCACAAGGAGGTATATGAATGGACATTGTGTTTCCTTATTCCTACTACTTCGCAAAGACTATCCTTCTACTGGGCTAGCTCCCCATCTCCTACTCTTCTCAGACGTACAGACCATGTGCAAATTAATGGCAACATTTCTATTTAACCTATTAATAATTTCTGACCTGTAACTGAAAAGAGCAAGACCTTCTGACAACTTTGTAACCACCCAGCTGACTTCCCAAGCAGGTTCTGCCCTGCCATCTCTGACATGGATTTCTCTACCCGTTCAAGTTCTCATGGTGCTACAAGCTACATGGAATTAATTTCCTGCAAGAGAAAATTTGGGGAAAAAAAAGTTCCTTATACTCCTGCAGGAATAGAAATGAATGACATATTAGAACATTTCAAGCCCATACAAAAACTCTTGGATTTGCATATATCTGAATTTGGAAAATATTTATTTGCATAAACCCAGTTTGTGTAGAAATAGTATAAAATATTGACAAGTTTTATAGCATTCTACTACCTTAAGAATAAGGCTTCCTCCCTCCCCCGCCGCACAAATGCAATAGTTGAAATCACGGAGGAAGAAAATTATCCCCTTTGGACACCACAAACAAAATTCCTCTACTCACCCACATGTTATTAGCCATTAAACCAATAAACTAAAATCAGAGCAGTACTTTACAAGAGGGAGATACTGCTTCTGTTGTCACCTAACGTACCATTTAAACCAACTAATTCTTACCACCGCTTATCATATTGCCTCTGAACAAATGATCCCTGTGCCTGAATTTACAACCAGGCACATTAGCCTTAGACCTCATCTTACCTCAGAGAACCTTCTTCATTTCCTCTAAAAAGCACAGAAACCTTTCAAGGACACTTGGGCTTATAATGTCACTTTCCATTTTAAAGTTAGCTGGATGAAAACTGTCTTTACTAGAGAGAATTAGATGCCTTTTTGACTTCTTGCAATGATTTGGTATCATGCAAAGCTCATGGAGATCAATGGCTTTTCTTTAGAAAAGTGCATTAAAGCAGATTCTCAGCTGATGTAAAGTGACAGTGTGAATGTCAAGGTTTACCACTTGTAGAGCTGGTCAAGTAGGCTTCATTTCTATCAAATACACTATAATGAAAAAAGGCTGTTAACCCTAACTATCTGAATATTTATAGAGTGTTTATCACCAGGAATCTGGAACAACTAACTGCCTGGTTTACATATTCAGAAACACAAGTCTGCAATTCCCTGAGACCTGAAGCACTGCTTTCAGGTGAATTTCTTTGGTATCATATAGTGTGTAATCCTTATATCCTTACACAAAACTTACACAGGTCTAATTTCCTTATTTGTCAATTAAATCAATCTGCTAGGTTTTCAGGATATGTTGTGATATAAATACACATCCCAGTTAGGGATGAAGCCGTGTGACAGAAAGGGTTCTGTGATAAATGAAAAGGCATATATGTCATGTGGACTAATGTGACACACTTGAAAAGTGACAGATTAGGATCTTGTCTAGAGAGTGATGCAGAAGGTTAACTTTTCCTTGTGAAAAGTTATATAAGAAAAGCTGGTGTAAGATAAGATATGGGTAGTTCTTTGAAAGAAGAGGTTGGATATAAGCAGGTTTGTACTAAAAAAAAAATGAAAATATGAGCTTTCATCCATCCCCAAGTAATCAGACCTGAGATTAGGTGTCTAAGTTAGTATCATGCATGTCCCAAGCTCCTAGAGACAGGGGGAAGAGGCAGGCACCTCCAGGACTGATTCAATCCACTGCTTTTCACAGCTCTGGATAAGTGAGGTCTCGGCTCTCGCTAGGATCACAGGAACAATGTTTCTGTGTTTGGGGAATCTTCCTGTGCTGTTTCTGAAGGAAGATGAAAACCATATGGTGGCAAAGGATGACATTCCCTGACCACCTGAGTAGAGATCATGCCATGCACTCCTGGGAGCTTGGATTATTAGTCCAGAAATCTGCCATTTCACCCCATCATGTATCTCTTTTACATAGATGTCTAGGACTGGAAAATCCTCTTGTTTCCCTATTCCTCTATCAACTTATCCTGACTTAGGTGTCTCAATTAAATGTCTAGTACGGTGTTACCCAAGGTACCCTCTGCTAAAGAGGTAGGTGCAATGAGGGTATAATCCAAGGAACACTGTCAACACCACGGGGACCAAGCAGATCATCACAGTAAAATGTAGGCAGTGGTATTTGTTCCTATACATTCTCTCTTTCTAATTTAACCTCAGTTGAAAGGTATGTTGACATCTTTCAAAAATTCAGGTAACCAGGGCTTGCCCTACATTTCTGTGTATGCTTTGGAAATATGCACAGAAATATGAAGATGCCATCCCCCATACAAAAGAAATAATCATCTGATTCATCCAGTGAAACAGTTTCCTATTTAGAAGAAAGCTCTAAGGTTGAGTACTGTTGTCTTTCATGAAAGCAAATTCCTATGGAAGTCAAGGGAAATTCTGCCAGATGAAGGACTAGATAAAAAACCAGGTTCCAACCCCTACTGCTCATAACTTGTGATTTATTCACTGTTTTTACCAAACGATGCACTTCATGGGTTCTTTGATTCAATACTGCATGCCATCCTATTCCAGTTATTTTAAGAAGTGATCTGTGTAACGTTAGCATGATGAACCTAAATTGCAAAAAAAACTGGCTGTCTGCCAAGAATTTGAAGAAGGAGGCACTCATTCTCAGAAGTGCTTGACAGCAACTGGATTTTTTTTAAGTATCCCTGAAGGGCCATGTGTACCTTGGCTTAAAGACTGGGAAGGACTGAAGTAGGACTAAAAGGCAAAAGGTTCACTCTCATCAGAATATGCTCTACATGAGAAAAATGTCCAAAGGTCTCAAGGCATCTTAGGACGTGTCTGAGAATTTTCTCCTTACATCTTAAACATCTGCTGTTTTAATCAGAACTTTGGGCTTCTCAGAGGGGTTCAGTTCAGCAGAAATAAAATTAATCTAGAAAGAAATGTGCCCAGTTACTTGAAAGTAGTTTCTAACTAGTTCTCAGTTTCCACCAGCCCACATTTATGAAATCATCGGAGGTCACATATTGTATATTTTCATTTTTGTATGATACACCTTGGTCTGGTTGGCAGGGGCATGAGTACCCAGAGGTCCCCTGGAAATCCTGTGACTTGCTGGGGAGCAGGGTATCTCATCGTTTTTCATTTCATCACTTTGGAAGAATTTTTCTTACTAGGAACATTATTCTGTGTCTTCCTACTTCTAAGTATCTTGTTCTTTCCTCTGAAGGATCTAGTACTGCATGTAGTATTGGCTAGTGTTGGAGAAAGGTTGCTAGAGTTGGCAATGGGACTGATCCAGTCCGGCAGTTTCTGTGATCTTACCAAAGAAATAAGGATATATTTGAAAAGCTGGCACTTGGATTCATCTCATATCAGACTGTGCCATTTTTAGCTGAAGATAAGTATTACAAGAGCACTTCTCTCACTAGTGGTCATCAAAGAGATTTCAGGCTGTGACATGCAAATTCACTTTTTTGTCAGTTTGCTGGTTTGTTTGTTTTTTTTAAAGTTAAAGTTTAGGAAAGTTTAGCATTCATAGGATCTGATTTTTACAAAAAAAGAGAAAAAAACCAAAAGTTGTATTAGGCCCTCACGTTCCTCTTTTGAATAGTTAAGAATGCTGAAAAAAAGTGTTCTTTTGAAAATCTTGCAATGTACTGTCTGTATAAAAAAAAAATTATTATATAATACATGCAAGCATGTATTTCCTTTGATTCTTTTTAGACCTAAAAAGGGAACATCTTATATAACATATATATCTGCAGAAGTAGATTATCCTCTTTTTTTCTTTTTTTCTCATATGCTGTTTGGAGGAGAGCTGCCTTTTCATCATAATTAACTACTGAAAAGTGGAACACTGGATGACTAAAAATATTTCTTTCTTTTTTTATAAAATTATTTCTCCCCAGAGGCTATGCAGAACATGATTTGTATATACAGATTTTTCTGCAGATCATGTTTAGCTATGTATGTATAGATTCCATGTGATTGAACTAACCAGGAAGAAAATTCTGATCAGAGGTATGTGGTAAAGGACAACCTCAGAATTAAATATGTGTCAAGCCTGAATATTCTTATTCATTTTCTAAATGACATTAGTGAAGATTGTCCTGCTATTCTATAGGTTAGAATATTTTAAAATTTAAATCTCCTCACTACCTCCCCTGGATTACTAAAAGTTGATGACAATCTAGACAGTGTGCTTTCTTAATAAAAATTCAAGTGCATGCAGCAATAGCTTGTCTTTCTTTTTAAAATAGGACAAAACCAGTTGATGTAAACTACATAAACTATTTAATTCTTCAAAATTATACATTCTTGTAATGATTTGTAGACAGCTAATGACACTGATCTTTAGTCTTATTTTGATAAAGGAAATCTCTTTAACTCATAGCAAATTAAGTAACTTAGGTTTTTTTAAATTTCTGCTGCATTATTAATAGTTCGTACTGAGTTAACATCTAGAACAGTCAGTCAGAGACTCAGACTTGTTTTGCTAGATATGTTACAAAAAAGAGAATGAAAGATAGACTTTATCCACAACAGCTTGTGGTACAAGAACAAACACTGTTCTCGTATGTTTTCGTGTTCTTACTGTTCCATGCGCAAATTATTTCTCATGTAAGTGGGTATTTTTGCTCACCAAATTTATTGAAGGAAAATTGATTACTAAGTGGAACAACTGGGAAAACAAATATATTGAATTTGTTTCCAGTGACTGTAATATTAGACAGACATAGATTTCATACTTTGTTTAATTTCAAATACAGATAAAATATTATGTTACCAAAAAGTAATGAACATGTAACAAACAACATATTATTAATATTTAAAGTTTTCAAAGGCTAAAAAAACCTCCATCTATGAAAAAAAATTCTAACAGTTGTTGAGGTAATATTTTGATAGTATTTTGCTTTCTTTCCAAATGTCATAAAAGTACAAAACCCAAAACATTTTGTGAAGCAGAAAAACCCACATAAAACCTTTCTAGACTGCTACAATAATATTTTTGTTACCAATAACATGAAAAGGTATCATCCAGTTCAAATAGGCAAGATTATTATGACTTAAAATAATGAATTGGAAGAGACAGTGACCTGAAATATAAAACAGCCAACAGGATCTGGATTCACATCTGGCTCTTTTATTTAAATCAACAACTTTAAGACAGTCCTCCCACCTTTCTTCATCTGGAAAGACGGGGTAGTGATGCTGATCTTCATTGTAAAGTGTCTTTCAATTTACAGACAAAACATGCTGTATGAAGTCTAAAGTTTGAGGGTGTCTCCTTTCCGGTCGAATTCCAAAGACAATGATAACACAGGACTCTCCTGAGGTCATTAATGTTAACTTGTAGAGCTATTTGTAGAATATGCATAAGAGAGATCAGACTCTCCCTCATAGCAACACTAAGAAATAAATTGCATAAACATAATACTGCTTTCCCATGATTGATGTAAATGTTATTTTAGGAGCAATATATACAATGCTCCTTTAGAGCTTGGAAAAAGGCCATTAAAATTCTCCAGTTACCAGTGAGAGTTTTATCCCATCTTATCTGTTACATCTTCATGAGAAGATTTAAATAAAATGGCTGACTGGAATAACAACTTCCTCTGAATACACTGACATTTCATAAATGTGACCTATGCTAAAATCAAGACAGTGGCCAGAGAACTGAGATTATATTAGAAATTGTAGTCTTTGTTCTATAAATAGGCAGAAGACATGTTAAAAAAAATGCTTTTAATTAATACCAGTTAATTATCAACTTTTTTAAAGCTTGCTGACATTAAACAAAAAATTACATTTGGTCTTCTTCTAGGGCAAATGAAAATCAAAATAATTTGCCACTGTGTTCCAGTAAGGGAGATGAAGTGTAGGGAAAACCTACCAGATCTGCAGGAGGTCTTCAATTACAAAGAATGCACTAAACTCCCAGTAGTTCTGGAAGGAGAACACATGTTTAGGGTAGCAGATGACTAACCAGCTACACTTCTCTTGTAAAACCATTCCAATGGCTTTCAAAACCATGGCCAACAAACAAGGAAACAGAAGGACGATACTGAGCAAACCCTAGGAGCTTAATTAATGTAGAATGGGAAAAAACTGCTCTTTTCAGAAAAAAAAAAAACCATGCCAGGTTTTGAGAGTGGACAATTTGAGAGTCTGAGATGCTAATATTACTAGTAGAAGTAGCTAATCAGTTACTGCCATCTACAGAGTTAATCTCACAGATCCACATTGATGAGTAAGTTTTATGTATATAGCATGACAGGGGTACTCTGCAGGTCAGATCTTGTTCCCTCTAATACCAGAGGGAACTGGTATTACTACTGACTTTAACAAATGCAGGAACATGCTGCCAAATTTATGACCCATTACTTTGGCCCTGCACAGGAGAGTTAACCTGACATATTGTTACTATTCCTGTGCCAGAGACCATTGAAGAAAACTAAAAAGTACTTTTCACATTTATGTAAATATTTATTTTAATTTTATAAAACACTAGCTGAAGTTGAAAGAACTTCTCCCCCCCCCTCAGTTTTTTTCAGTCTTCACATTCTTTTTTAAATAGAAAATACTCTAGGAATCACATTTGCAAATAACATCTTCCAAAAATATCCACACACCAACAGTGAAGTCTGCTTGACTTTTCAGAGAGCCTGAAACAACAGCTCTGTTGACTAGGTGTTTGTGTCAGCAGTAGTGACAATAACATCAACATCACTGTTACAGCTCATTGCAACATGCAAGAAAGGACTAAGAAGCATTTTTAGTATTTTAGGCAAAATTGTTTTGGGAGGGGAAACAAAGAATACTTTTCTCACAGATGGTATAGAAATAAAACTGGATAATAATACCCCTGAAGACTGAAGGTTCGAAGACAGAGACACAGCATAATCATTTTCATTTCCCCAAAGAGGCATATTCAAATTTTTGTTGAAGTGATTCCAATCAATATTAAATACCTACCATATATTTCCCCAGATGTTTGTAGTATATTGAAATACATGGCACAGAAATGTAACCACGTTTGGAGAGGAGCTGTCTGGGTTCAGCTACACTCTACAATGGAATTTTCTTCTCGGAAGTGGACCTGAAGAATTCCTTTTCTGCTAGCTATGACCTCTGACTACTGCAAAGTTGGGAAATGTGCCATATAACTTCCAAATATTCCAGATATTTGGTTAAGATGCTGGAGCTGATGTTGCTGGAAAGTACTTTGTCAATTTAAGTTGCAGAGCAAAGCACTCTTGTATCATTCCCTCTAGCCAAGAAAATGCACTTCAGCACGAGGTCAAAGGCAGAAGCAGTTCCCAGTTCAATCAGGGGAACTGAGCTTCACAGTGGCACCGACAGCACAGCAGAGCCACACACCCCACTGAATTGAGGTGTCAAAAAGGCAGGGAGATGAAGGGCTGCAGTCCCGGTAATGTCCACTGGTACATCTGTTTGCATAACAAACCCAACAACAACAGCCTTTCTTCCCAAGAGTGAGCAGTTATTTGCACAGTAAGGAAAAACAGCACGAAAGACATGTATACCAGCACCATCTAGTGATGTCTGCCAAATCACTGGTTCCTTGATATTCAGAACTCAGAAGAAAGATCCCTAGCTGGCTGCACACCTGCACCAGCATGCCTATGAACACCACCGTATGATCTTTGAGATGTCTTTGAATTTTGTGTCATAATCTCATTTTCATACACTACAGGCTTGCATGTTTTCAGTGAAGATCCTTCATCAAAATACAGGCAAAAATCTCTGAACTTACTGAAACATATGTGATTGACAAGAGTACAGCTTGAAGTGGTGTAGCATTGTACTATCTCAATAATTTAAAAGTGTTGGCTGTGTATCTCAGAGGATTTTGCCTGGAAGTAAGTTGTTGAAACATTTATTCACAAGTTATTAATTAGTAAAAGCCTGATGATGGCATTGAAAGATGTTTCAGGTTTATGAAGACCTTGAGTATTCACACTGATCAATAATGAAATTTGAACTTTTATTTTGATTCACCTGAATTTTCTGTTACAAAAACAGCTCTGTTATTATCTGGAGCAAGCTTCATTTATTTTTATCCAACAGTGACATTACATGAAAAGATTAGGAGGGGGACAGTAATATATGAAGTATTTAAAAGCATTGTCTCATAATAAACAAAGGCACTGTATTCTACATTTCAGAAGGCTCAACAGGCATGATGCCAACAGAAGAGGTAACATATGTAGATCAGAGCTGATGCATCAAAGAAAACATTACAAGCAAAATTATTCTGAGAACTTAGGAGTGCTGGCCTGGTAGAGACAAACATTCAAATACAAGAAGTTTTCTTCAGGTATGAAAGAGTGTTGCAAGAGCAGAGGACTGCCGTAGCAGATGAAATACAAAGTATTTCATGATAGCATGATGAAGAAGCAGCTAGTCCAACACAAGAGTTAACTTACTACAGCAGCAGAGAAGAGAAAATAATAATTTTTAAACCAACATGGTGCCAAATCCTAATTTATTTTAGGCTGCACTCATTGCAAGAGTAAAGAGATCAAATAGGTGTTGGTTGGGTTGGAACAAAGGTAAAGCAAGCTCGCACACAACCTCAGAGTAGGTCACACTAGTGGGCACATATGACCACGATTTCTCTTATTACATGGCTTCAGAAAAAGCACATGGAGAGTCCCTTCTTCTGGAGACAGCTCTAATGCATTAATCTACACTCTTTGCATTCACTCAGGGTTCTTGATTTCATTGAAGATCCTTCTATCCTCCAACATGCTCCTTATATGGTAATTTTGGCTTCGATTTTCTGCTCTTTTTCAATATGGATATGTACATGGGTATGATCTACTTTGCAGATGATTACAGCTGCTGCTACACATACATTAAAACTAACATTTTTCAACTTTGGTCCTTAAAAGTGTCATAGCCTAAACTCATAATATCCACTGAAACCATAAAAAGAAAGCTTTGTAATGTATTGTCCTTGACAATCCACCTTCTTTTTGTCTCCACATCGCCACTGCCTCAGACTGCCTAAAGTTCCTGTGATATATGAATGCTTTACTGAAATCCACTGGCTGGTTGTTTGGTGTGTTGTTTAAGTATTAATTAGCATGCAAGAACTTAGCAGATCAGTCTTACATCACAAACATCTTTTCAGATGCTGCAAGATATCCAGCACATGATTTATACTGAAGAAAAAACTCAGCAACAGCAGCTACCTCCCCCTGACCAGAAACATCCATTAATCATTTCTTCTTTTTATCCCTTACTCAGAGTTCTACTTAACAAAGATCTACTTGCCTTCAGTTGCATAAGCCATAGGTACTGATGCCACAGATATAGATACATCAAATAAAGTATGTAGCATACATGGAATGTTAAGTACTCCAAGGGTACCCAAAAAGTAAGATGAGAGTAGTGACCCCAGAGAGCAGTATGCTGGTTGGCTCATTTCTTAAAGATTAATATGATAGCATATTTCCATACATTCTGTAGGGTATGGCTAAATATTTTGATGGTTTTAATATTTTTTACCAACTGTGGAAACTGGTTTGCTGTGGATGACTGTAAAAGTGAGATTTGGTAAATAATTGTTAGAACACTATGAAACAATAGACAAAAGTATAGCCAAGCAGTTAACTAGTAGATGTAGTTACTCATAAGTTTTGCAGTTCTTTGCTCTTATGACTAGATGTTCCTGTACGCTAGATGAGAACAATGTTGAATCTGACCACATGTGATTGAAACTGCATCAAGATCAAAGAACAAGGACAAGAACAAAGACTTCAAGGGCAGCCAACAGAATCTCAAATGGATCGGTGGTTGTAAAAGCAGCCCTTCGACTCCAATGAATTCTTCATTGCACATGATCAGATGTAGACAGTACTATGATAACCAGTTACAATAATTTTTATGTATATGTATACTAATCTGATTAATATGTAATTGTGACTCCATATAACCTGTTTGTGCTGAAGCTGTGACATGCACACTAGGTGGAATTAGCCCCTGTGCATCCAGCGCTGCAATAAAGAATGCCTGCTTTCTAAAACTCCAGAACGAGTCTTAGAGAGTTTCTTTGACCAGTTTTTCGATATCAAATATAAGGAGGCAAAATAACAGAAGGAGCCATAAGTGTTAGGATATTTTTGCACATTCCAGTCTCAAACCAGCGTTACACCCTCAGTAACTGGGTAACTGTGCTGCCCACTAGCATTCTCCTCAGTAAAGGTGATTTACTGTCACAGCCTTTTCTTTGCACTGTATTGGTCTAGAGCAATTCACATGGACAGTTAAGGAGATAAAAATCTGTGTTTGCCACCTAATTATTCAAGCCATCACAATTTAAATGTCAAAGTTATCTTGCTGAGTTCTGTAGCTCCCTGTACAATCAATGGTGAGAGATACATTTCTCTGGAAGGTGATTGAGAGCGAGTAAATTAGCTATGATATGAAGCTAAATGTAGGTGGAGAAGATGAATGTCTGTCTGTGTTAAACAACTGCCAGTGGAAAATACTGAATCCATCTGAAGGGTAAGTCTTACTCTCTAAATAAAATGGCTACATGGCAAAAACTTGAGATCAATCTTTGAAGGATAAGGGCAGTGCTATAGAAAGTTGAAGGTTCCACCTTTTCTTTACATGTGTGTTCATACAAATTGTTATGTACCCACGGCTCCCTCGGCTGGCCTGAGGAATCACAAAGAACAAGGCTGTATCCTGTTGCTCACCCTTCCCAGGTTTCTGTCTGCCGTGGAGCACAGGCTCTATTCTTTCAAAGAAGTAAGCAGGAAAGGGAGGCAAATAATTGAGTTACCCTAACATTTTCTCTCCTATGCAATAAACATTATTATTATTATTATTACTGTTGTTGTTATTCTGGTGGGAAGAAGTGAATTTCACCTTTGCACTTATGTCAACATAGCATTTCTTCCCAGATACCTGCATAACTCAGGAGGCAAAGGAGTTTGTAAAGGGGAAGTACTACTACATGCCTAATATTATTTGCTATGCATCTAGCCACATTTGAAGATGTGATAGTGGGTGAGGTGGACATGTGGTCTGATCCTGTAGACATGTTCTTATCATCACACAATCCCTCTCTTTCTGAGTCTCTTGCCCTTTTGTCCTGCATGAGGGAGAAGGTCACCCAAGAATGGCAATTCTACATATATACCCATGTACAGGTTCTTTCAACAGCAAAGAGGGGAGAAGAGCCTTTGGGATTTTTAACTTTTTTTTCATTCTTTCTGTGAAAGTAGCTTGAAACCAGATGGGATCATAAAGATAAAAGAAGTTCCATTAAGTACCAGCAGAGATGCTATTAGTATGCTAATGGACAGATGTTTTCTTAAAGAAGAGATAAAAGATATAAAAGGTGTCAAGAGAATAAATAGATTCTTCTTTTTCAGTGTAGAATCCAACACAGAAATGACCAATAGGATAAAGCAATTCAGCAAAGGAAGAAGTTTATAAAGTAATTTTAGAAGCCTTGGCCACATTGACTCGGGGATTTAAAAAAGTTGCTATTAAAAGTTTCTTTAATAGCCCTATATATACTGGTGTCCCTGAGTGAAGAAGAGATGTTAGCTAGATAATGGCTTTTCACAATATAACTGCGCTCAAAAATTACACCCAGTAAAGCAGTTTCCAAAAAAATAAAGTGCCACAATACTTCATGTATATTCAATCAGCAGAAAACAAATCTGGTCACTAATATCTTAAACCAGCTACTTAAGTTATGAATAACAGTCAAATAGGCTTTTTTTAAGAGAAGTTCCTTAAGCGACATATGCATTTATTTATTTTAATCTAGATATATGTCAGAAAGCCACTATCACGTCCACATCTCCAGTCCTGAAATACCTCCTGATCTTTTTGTTTGTTTGTTTTTAATTAAATCTATTCAGGTCTGAACTTGAGAAAAGAAAAATCTTATTACCACACAAAGGAGCCTCCTGTCTATGAGGTGATAACTGTACCAAGATGAAAACACTCAGAGGATTTATAGGTTATAAACCATAGCATTAGTACACCGTATAAAAAACAAAAGTGGGTTTTTTTCTCCTTGAGATAGCAAGAAGCACCTTGTAACCAAGTGTGCTGTGTCGTGTAGCTGCCTGGCTTTGATTCTGACCCTGCAGATGCAAAATGTACTAGTTTGCTTTATTCAGGGAAATAGCTCCACTGATACTACCCATAAGAGTAGAGAGAACCACATATTACGTCGTTTGCAAGACCACTGCAAGTAAGCACTGATAGTCTGTTGATACGTACCCAAACCCTGTAAGTAGCTCGGCAAATGTAGAAACTGCACAGGAACCTGTGGTTGTGGATTTTACAAACTGATGGCCAGGGTTTCCAAGGCAAGGCAGTACATTGGGGCTGGCCCCTGGACAGTCATAGAGACATATTACAATTTTGTTTGAAAAGCACATTGCATAACTTATGTGCCGATCTTCAAGCATTGGCTTTACAACACCTGTAAACCATTAACAATTAAATAAATTTCAATTTTTCAGCACAACGTGTATACTCACATTGCTTCGTGGAACATAACTCTGGGGACATTTTATTTGAATGTGATCAAAAATGTAAGACTGGAGCTCAGCAGATTTCATTGGATAAGCTTTGGATACAACCAGCATTGCCAAAACCGCTTAGTCAATGGACTAAACTTGCCTTATTTAAGAAACGCCTTTGACTGTAGTCTGCAACTGTCAGTGGAAACAAGAGGAAAATTCAGCAAAAAAAGTCTGCTAAAAACTGTGGAACATTCTTGTTTCTGTTTAATTCTGTTGAATTTGCTACCTGTGTTTGTGATCCTGCTTTAATCCATGGGATGGAGTCTCAGGCAGTTACTTTGTGCCACTCACTGTAAACATGATGAGCAGTATTACAGGAGAAATACTGCCCTGGTACAGAGCTCTCAGGGACTCCAGACTTGATCTTTCTGCCAGCTATATCATAAGAGAAAAGAAGGGTCAAGTGGGGGACACTGTGGAAGGGGAAAAAAAAGGTATATTGGAGACTTTTTAAGCTACATTTCAACCATTGGTAGGATTGTGGCACTGATACCAGAGCTAAAATATTATTGCTATTTGAAACTACACTGGCCAGTGTAGGAAAAAATCTATATTCCCATTGTAGCAAATTTGGCTGTCTGTTATGTAAAAAAAAAAACAAACCAAAATCCAGATCTCTGATTTGATGGAGAATCATTGCTGGTGGAATTAGAACATTTCTTTGATAAAGGAGAACTTTTTGTCTATTCCACTTCTCACAGTAGTTCCCACGAGGGTGGTGTATGAACACAAAAGGGACCAGCAAAAGGAAAGTTGGAAGAAACTGGTGTTCCCCTTTGGAATGCAGAGTTAGATGATGAAACATCTATTAAAGTGAATTTAAAAAGAGATTAAGACCAACACAGTGAGGTGAAACAGTTCAGCTTGAAAAAAAAGAACAAAACCAGTGGCATAGCATTGGTTTCTCTTTACGTACCAACACTGTTCACAGGCAGAAATCAAGGGAAGGTTGGGCTTCCATACAGAGATAAAAGGAGACTCGGATGGCAGGCATGATCAATAAAAGGATACCCTTACCAATCCTGAGAAAAAAGGATCTGACCTGGTACACATACCAACGTACAAAAGGAGCTACTAACAAGAATAAGATTGAAAGTTGCATGTTATCGCTGTGATACTACTTAAATATACCCAACACCACTTTTAGAGTGTGTTCAGTATGAGGAAGAAAATTCTAAAACCTGAAATTTCAACCCTGACGTCAATAGTACGGGGAGCTACATCTGATTTATCATTAGTGAGTGCTGTGAGCATAATACCAAATGGGACATAATTAAGACAGAGGTTTCATCTAATAGTAGGTGTTGTCTCATTCATCAGGCAGCTGCAGCGTACTGGGAGACACATCAGCCCTACTCTGTTCTAGGAGCACATGCAGTGGAACCAAAAGTCTGTAAAAATATGTAAAAATATGTCCTATGAGAAAATAGTGGAAGAAATGGAGTCATTTAACTCAGAGAAGAGTGTGGAGAAGTCTTCAAATACATAAAGGGCTTCCTCAGGCTGTCCTATATGCCTAGGACAAATAGACAAGGAATGCTGGTAATATGTTTCAGCCTCAGAAACTTAGACCAGAATAATAGCAAAAAATAATTCAAACAGTAGAATAGTTAGGAGGATTGTGCAATCTCTGTCACAGGAGGTTTTTAAAGACAGGTACGTAATTGAATGTCCTAAAATAGGTATGTTGGTTCTGATGATCTCTCAAGGTCCTTCTAGTTATGTTAGACCATCAAATCGGAGTTAGACCATCAGGTCTTTCCAAAGAGCCATTTAAATCTCCTGGACGTTTGTCAGGAGCAAGCCTTTCTTAAAGAGGAAGGAGTAATGAATTTGATTTCTATTCCTAATATCAGGCACCATAGCCAACCTCAGTTGAATGCAAAGCACACAAATAAATCACTGTAGAGCAAAATCCAGGATTTCTCTCATTTTCTATTCCACCTTGTTTGGCTTATGACCTTTGCATCCCTTGCTCAACAGCCTCCCAGCTTTCACTGAAAGCATCAAGAGCTCCCTTTCACCCTGCTCTTCCATCACAGCCTGCTAGTCTAGTGACCAGGCCATTCTCCTGAAGAAATGTGGCTTTAATCCCACTCTGTCTCATGAGGCATATGAGCTCATATGTCTCACTTCTTTGGTAGGAACTGCAACCCAGGGATGCCAGCAATAATGATTTGGGCAGCAGACTACCAGATTTAGTAACAAACACCTGCTGAACTCAGAACAGGGGGAACCTGCTGCTCGTGGACCCGACCATATTGACAGGTCCGCTCTAACAAGTAGATATTATGCAAATCAGGGTCGCCGGTAACACCACTTTCCCTCACTGTGCATTTTTGAATGAAAATGACCATGACTGATGTGTTTTGTGTTGAGCTAAGTGCCTCTGCAGTGGATTAGGCATGGTCTGAGCATATTTGATGTATTAGGATTCTTTGAGGACCTTCTCTCCCTGATTTGTGACAAAATTTGACATTTGTGGTGCTCACACTAGAATACCCCTGGGCATGCCTTGATTCCTACCCTCAGGCACTGAACTAGCACCAAATGACATGGTCATGTGTGGAACCACTGCTTGGTGTTAAGTACTGGTCCCGTTATATTGAACTGGAAGTGTTCTTCCAGAATTCTTCTTAAGTTTTCTTCTTCCTTTTCTAATATACCAGCGAAAAGTACCTTTAAATTAAATGACATCCAGGCAGTCTTAATGACAGATGCAATGGTCAATTCACATCTCTATATCCACAGCTTTGAGCCTTAACTGTGAAGCCGTTCTTGAGCATATCTTGGTGCACTATCCCATCATATTACCTCACCGAGAAATGCCACGCACTACCAAATGGATAAAAGACTATGGGAACATTTGAAAGCATTCATCTATGGCTTCAATTCTGATAAACCAAATAAGTCGTTAGGTTCATTCTGGTTCTGCTTCATCCACCTGTTATTCTCTAATAAAATTACTTAAAGTGGAGAATTCATATTCGGGAGAAAGTGATATGTATATATAGTGAAAAAAAGTGAGGAAAATCTTCTGTTCAGAATAGATGAGAAGTAGATAAGTAGATAAACTATAAATTACCTGAGCTCCAAGTGAGAAGACTGTATTTACCTTTGTTTACCTTCAACTATATCTCTGGGGCAGAACTGTACCTATTATAAATTAGCTCAGCCAATCTGAAATCAGTGAAGCTAAGCAGATTTATTCTAGGTGAGGTTTCTATCTTTTATATCCTTCATTCCAAGCACTAACTCCACAGGGTTGTGTAGAAGTCCCATATGCTACTGACAGTTAATTTGTCTTGCTATTTTAGAGCAAAAAGGTAGAGGTAGACAAAAGTAACCTTTAGATCACTGAATGCAATGATGTATTTACTTAGTTCTTCCCTGCTCCTAAATTTTAAAAATAATCATCATTTGCCAGATTGACCAACACGAGCTTCTTCAAATGGCCATATCTCAAAAACAAAAAAGAAAAAAAATTAGAGCTTTGTGAACAATTATTTAGGGCACAGTTGCTGCTGGACCACCCACTAAAATACAGGTGAATGACTCTGCATCAGGAAAATGTTCTGTTTCACTCCAAATGAAATATGGGGATGTATTTTAGATGGTTTCATTGAGATTTAGATAACTGAAATTCAATATGTAATTTGAAATTCAAAATAAACATTTCTTACAATGTCCAGAAGAAATGGTACAACCTTTCTATAAAAAAGCTGGTTTTCAGGTGGAGCTTACAGCTGCTCTTAAAAGCTTTTGGCAAATAAAAAACATTATAAAAAGAAAAGATCACTTAGCTCTCAATATGAGTTATAATTTTATAAGAAGAAAAATTGTTTGATGACTTATTGTTTATTTCTCAAAAACTGCCCTGAGTATCATGAGATGGTACTGGTGAGAGGTGTGGAGTGCAGAGAGAGCTAAAAATAGAGCCATAGACGAGGCTCATACTCACACTGTACTAATGTCCTAGTCTCTGAATCATTAGGTAAAGCAAATGTTCAGTTTTCCAAATGTGTTTCCTTGTCTTTTACTCCAAATGCCTCAAAATAAATCATTCCATTATGGGTCAAATCATGAATTAGTTTAAATCAGTTCTACGTAAAGCCAGACTTGCGTTCTGTGTTTTGTATGACCAGGACATGGTGGAGCTAGTTGAGCCCTATTTCAGAGGTAAGAACAAAAATAAATACACCTATACTCTCCTTCCTTGGCATGTGTCAGAAAGGCTCATGTCAGAAAAACCAATGTAATTTTTTATACGGTGAGCTGCTGTTTGTTCTTTAGCAATTTTCCTATTGCTCAGAAGTTCCATAATGTACTTGGAATACCTGCAATTTATCAGGTATGTAAGATGCTCTTTCCCCCCCCCTTTTGCTTATTTGCAAGGCCGTGAACAGTATATTAACTATGTTTTTGAGTCCTCACCATAACCTAAGGCTTTCAGAATAAATTTGGTTACTTTTTTTAGAGATGAGTGTGTTCTGGTTAATATCAGATGCTCAAAACAATTATTGCATTTGAAACATAACTATCAAAACATTATTGATTTTTTATTTTGGTTTGTTGTTGTTGTTTGTTTTTGTTATGCGTGGAACTCTGGGAAGCTTTAGATGAGTCTTTGAAAGTAAAATCATAAAGATAAATTTTTTTCAAAGTATGAATAATAATTCACTTTAACCAAGGCTTTATTTTTTCAAGCTCTGGACATACTGGATTCTCCACCATACTGAACCAAAAGCAATATTGAGTCTACTGTTAAAGGTAGGCAAAAACTTGAATAGAATGATGTTTATGCTGAAGTTGTGGGATGACACCTTTTCCTCTGCATTGCACAAGACATCAGACTTATTTTATGCTACCAAAAGCTACTGGAACTGTATGAGTTCTGTGTCATCCCAGCTTCAACATTTATCCATTGATGAATCTTGGTGGTCATGCTGCTCATCACAGAAAAAGTACTTGTAGCCTTCACTATAACAGAAGGCACTGAAAGCAAAAAATGCAAAGAAAGTCTAACTAGTGCAGTGTCATTTTTGTGTTTAGTAGCAGCAAAAAGAGAAGGGATCAACATTTTTTTCCTAATACATTGTGGATGGTGAAATTAAAAATTTATTAGCTCTTTAAAAAAAAAACCAACAACACCCCTTCCCCCCCCCAAAAAA
This sequence comes from Haliaeetus albicilla, assembly GCF_947461875.1. Classification (NCBI taxonomy): domain Eukaryota; kingdom Metazoa; phylum Chordata; class Aves; order Accipitriformes; family Accipitridae; genus Haliaeetus; species Haliaeetus albicilla. Next base: position 22,184,643 of record NC_091502.1, on the reverse strand, counting down.
AACAGGTAACTGTCATAAAGTTTGTTTTGTTTAAAAATATCCTACTGATACACTGAAGTTATTGCATCAAATACGATTTATATACATGCATGACTCAGTTGAAAACATTTGCATTTCAGTACCAAAGATAACAAGTTTTGACATCACAATCAATGGTCCAGTTTGCCAAGAAGGACAGGGCAGTCTGTCTGCAAGACAAATTTTAAAAATGTGGTAATACCAAAAGGAAAGCAGTGGGATTATCACAAAGAGCCTGGACTAGGCAAGAGTCTGAGAATCCATGGGAATCAGGAGATCCTCTCTCCAAGAAATCTTCCAAGCTATTAAAAATAGACACAGGAAGATAGAGCACGTTAAGACATCGTTGTAAATATAAATTTGTTTTATATAGCTGCCTGGAGCATCAGGGAACTAATTCCACACACAGAAGTTGTGTTCATGTTAATTTATAAGTTTCTCCCTTCTTTGAAGTTCGAGTTTGACAGGACATTTCAACACCCCTGTATTGAAACCACTTAAGGTTCTGCTTAAGTTTAAGCATATGCCAAAGTCCTGTTAAAAGCTAGGAAGATTTAGATGTGAGCGTAACTCATTGTTACACTGATATAGACTTAATGGACCACAAGACTTATCTAAAGTGGATTAAGTCGATAGAAAGACCTCTGTTGATTGAAATGGTTTGTAGGTCAGTGTCTAGACGCATTGTGATTTTTCTTCCCTCACCTTTTATAGACATTGCAGTACTTCTTAATTTTGCCAAATGGTTTTACATGCTTCCTTGTTGAATGGGTATTTTAATTTGGTATAACTAACCAGGTGCTCTTTTTGCCAGGAAAGTACCACAAGTCTCCAAGTACCACAGCACAGGACTGAAAATGTTAAATTCTTGTCCAAAAAAATGAAATACATTAGCAGTTTAGGCTGAAGTTCCTTTCTAGCAGTCTCCAGAAATTACTGCTTCAGGTACTGACTGAAGTGTTTTCAACCTGAATTTTTTATTCCATCTCTCTATTTAAACCAAGCTAACATTATTAAAAAGGTATAAAAGTACTTAACGTTATAAGAGGGGTTCTTATGGGACACTTACCTATATTCTTACCTACTTACTAACCTATGATGTGTCTTTGTGGTAAAAGGTGGTTTTATAAAGGCTGCAAACATTAAAAAGTAGCTTATACTTTAATAATAAATTAAAATGCAAGACAAACTTTTATTTACTGATTACATTGTATTTTCATTTAGTAATGTTTTACCCCCCATTTCATAAGGAAAAGTAAAGCCAACAGTAATTCCACAGAAAAAGGAAAGGTCTGAACCAAAAGGTCTTAAAACTGCTGGACCATTTTCCCTACTGAATGGGGTTTGGGTGAAGTTCTTAGTGCCGAATGTGCAGTTGAATTCTGCATGGCAAAGGAGAGATTTGCATCCACAGACAGATTGAAAAAGAATGTTGTGGCATGAGTTTCTAATTAGTTCTCCTTGGGCCAAATTTGTTCTCACTTGCACTGGTCATCAATTTTGCTATTCTCAGTTTATACTGAGGAAAGTGAAAGAGGAAATCCGCTCTCCTAATTCTCTCCTTATTTTCATACTTTATTGACAAATAACTTGTAACAATCTAGATGTTATTGAGCTTCCCCTGCCTGTGATTTCCTGAATTTTATTAGCAGCATTTTTCTGGAGGAGTAGATTTGATTTCTTTCAGCATAAGCCTACCATTCTCAAATTCTAAGAGAGAAGGAAATCCACACTGAAGTACTCGTTAGTTGGTCCTTTACGATGCTGAGTTCCCACGGCAATTTGAGAATATATTTTCATTTTAGCCTTGCAGCTCTTCATTTCCTTAGGGTTCAGAAAATATAGCAGGCTTCCACTAGACCTCTGCAACACTGAAACTTGCAGCGTGATTTAAGAAAAGTTTTCATTTTAGGCCTGCAGACTTAAGACTCTCAGGAATTGGAAAATATGGCAGGCTTAGCTGTATGACTGCAGCTCCAATTCCCAGGGTTATTTCTGGTTTGCTTGTTTGTTTGTTTTAGAGAAGCTTTTCATTTCTATTCTTCCTGCAGTTAAGGTTTTTAAAAAAAAAATCAAACATGCAAACCTCCATTAAATGCTTGCATACTCATAATTCCCCCAGTGATAGAATCGAGCTTTCCTTCTAATTCCAGGGTCTGGAGACTGGCAGGGCATCAGAACAGAAAATCAAAATGCATTTTTGGAAAAATAATGTGCTAAGTGGATCATGACACCCACAGGCAAACAAAGTCAAGAAAATGTCACAAGAGACAAACTTTATGTGGCTGCTTGTGGGAAGGAAAATGGAAGTCCAGGTTAAACAGCTGGAAGAGTTAAAGAATCAGATAAGGTAAGAGCAGTGGTTCTTAGGATTTTATACAGTTAAGGTCTGATGTACTCTTCCTCAGTAGAGTGAACAGCATTATACTTCTGATGGCAGCGAGCAAAATATTCAGAGCTTAAGTTCAGTTCAAATAGAAACCCAAGAATATGGTTGGGCCTATCTACAAATAACGCATAGAAGATAAACACTTGCATGCAACTGGGGAAGAATGCCCAGACTAGAAAGGAAAATGTCCCTTCAGCCTTCTCCTCTCTGAACTGAGGGAATCTAACTGCCTTAGCCTCCCCTCACACGCCGTGTGCTTTTGTCCACTAACCATCTTTGTTGGCGCTCCTCTGGATTCCCTCCAGTACGTCAGTGTCTTTCTCATACTGGTGAGTCCAAACCCAGACGTAATGCTTCCCATGCGTTCATACAGGGGCCAAATGGAGGAAATAAACATTTCCCTCAACCTCCCGGCTATGGTGCTACTAATGCAGCCGGATACGTCGTTAACCCTCATTGCTGCAGAGGCACGCTGCCGACTCCTGTTCAACTTGTTCGGCCTGAAGACCTCCAACTCATTTTCTGCAAAGCTGCTTTCTAGCCAGCCAGCTCCCAGACTCTGCTTTTGCATGGGCTGCTTCTGCATCAGATGTGGAACTCGGCTGGTTTTTTGGCCAAACTTCATGCTGTTTGTGGCAGTTCGTTTCTCTGGCACGTTGAGATCCCTTCAAAAAGCAGCCCTGCCCTCCATCCAGCAAACTGATCTTCCCCCCCCCCCCGGTTGAATTTGGTTTTGGCACGTGCATCTCAAACTCCAGGTCATTACTTATAGGAAAACGCATCAAAGCAGTACTGATCCCAGGGAAATGTCACTCATAACTGGCCACCAGTGGGATTTCAAACCACTGACCACTACTCTTTGAGCCTGGCAGTCCAGTCATTTTGCTACACACAGTCGACACATCTAGTATATTGACTAGATTTGACCTTCCGAATACAATAAGAATATGGAAAATCAGGTTGAAAGCCTTACTAAAATCAAGGTAAATGACATCCACTGGTCCCCCATTACCGGCACAGTCAGTTGTCTCACTGTAGAAGGCGCAGCTTGCCTTTGGTCAGTCCGTGCTGACTGTCCACAGGCGCTTTACTGTCCTTCACAGGCCTGGATGCAGATTTCAGGAAGATTTGCTCCACAACCTTCCCAGGGACTAAAGTGAGACTTACAGTTTCCTAGATCCTCCTTTTTGTCCTTTTTGACAAACGGCATTATATTTGCTGGTTTCCAGTTGTCACAGATCTGCCCTGACTGTTTTGACCATTCAAAGATGGTAGAGAGTGGCCTCGCAATGACATTGGTCAGCTCCCTCGGCACTCTTGGATGCATCTCATCTGGTCCAATTATCTGGTTCATTTGAAGACCTGAACTGGGATGCAGAGACTAATATCAGATTGACATTTTCCTCAATAGACCCACATTTATAAACTTACCATATGACCTCAGCCTTCACCACATTGCTCTGTATCTATTCCACCCTGTTAACAAGTTTCAATTTCTGTTCTAGCCATGTACGTTTCTTCAAAACTGCCATTACTTGACCTCTGGCGTAGAGATAGGATTAATTTCCAGGCTTCAGAAATGTGCAGCCCATCTGAAAATTTGACTGGAAAATTCTGTATTCCCTCTTCTACATCATAGAGAAGCTGCACACTTGGAAATCAGATAAACCACAGCAAAACCCCTTTCTCCTCCCCAGTTATATGGCCATGTCCTTTCTTGTCCTCTGAGGCCGACAAACATCACCTCATCTATAGTCCACTAAGCTATTAAACTCCACAATTAGTGGGGCTCTGATTCTTTCCTTCCTTTCATTTTTTTTAACTGTTAATGCCACACCACAAGTACACTTGCATTAGAGCTGTTTATTCACTGAACTGAAAAATCGATGTGTTCGCATCTAATTGACAAGCTTAATTTGAGCAACTGCATATATCTAGTAAGATTACTTTTCATACAGTGCTTTCCACACCTGAATCTCAGGTTACCTCTAGAAGAAATTAGAATAATTACCTTTAGCTTTCAGATAGCTTCCATGAGCCACAGATGCTTACTGAAGTATACCAGCAGGCCAGAAGCAGAGCGAGGATGGTAACACAGTTTGGCTAAATACTCAACCCAACACTGTTTCCCCAGGTTGCCTTAAAGCAACCCTTCTTAAAAGCTCGCCAAGGCACATCAAAAATTTTAGCTTTCAATTTTCAACCTGGACGCTGTGAAATACGTGGGCTTCTGTCCCGCTATACCAATTGCCAAAACTGCCATTGGAAAGTTATTTTGGGGGAGGAAACTCTCTTCCTGCTGTTCCTGAAGCATCTAGTTTATCACTGGGCATTACACAATCATCTAGACGGGATAGAAATAATGCATCAGCTTCCTTGACAGGATTTCTTCCATTACAAGTGCCAATCAGAATCAGAAAAAAATAAACATGGAATAAAACATTAACCAAAAAATACGCGTTCTTATTTTAACTCCACTAACCAAAAAAAAAGTCAGTTATTTCTGACTGAAGGAAGGGTTCCTTTTCTGCCAGTATAGGGAACATGCAAAACAAATGAACTTCAATTTACACTACATTGCACACTAGACTGCAGGTAAACGTTCTATGATTTCCACTGAGCTTACTCGGCAGTCGACTCTCAGCTATGGAGGTAGGTAACCAGCACACCAAAGTAACTCCATGACTCTGAAAATGAGCAGCGGCTCCACAAAATCCACATCTTTCCTGGGATCAGCTGATCACATACCAGCAGCTGGGACACACAGGTGGTCAATATAAAAATGACACAGAAAATTATCTACATATAATTTTAGGACCAGATAAGAGCAACGCAGAGGTCAGTGAAAAGCCAATGAAACATTACTAAGACCTGCTCAAGGCAACACTCTACATGGGAGAGCTAGAGACCACACAATGTGGCAGATGTTGTGTGCTGTTGGCAAAGCCCAGGAGCAAATAATGGAAAAAGTAGAGAAAGAAGTAAAATGCACTGAAAATGGAAGGTTTATGTTACATTATTAGTAGGATTACAGCAGAATCCATAATTATAAAGCTTTAACAGTCAGAGATAAAGTTCCTCCCATGTTGCTTTCTCGCGAGCTTGCATGAAAATATGAATTGTCATTTTGCATATTTTATTCTGTGGCTCAGCTACTTCCGGTGGTACAAACCTGTTCAAGACCACTGATTCTTCTTGTACATCTTAGACATGCCTTTTCTTATTTAAATAATTTCTTAGAAAAATAATACAAATATTTTCAAACTAGATAGGATGGAAAGTATAAGTAAAAAAAAGTTCATTTTTATGTACAAAAACTGAGGACCTTTCTCAATGCAACCAAATCTGTTCATCCTTACTGCAAAATATGACTCTTCTGAAGATATTAGAAAAGAGGGGTTTTCTTCCCCCTTTTTCCATTTAGTGACTTATACGCAGGAATTGGATAGCTATGAAAATGTAGTCTACAAATTAGAGATGTTAAAGGCCACTTACTGACTGGCCAGCCTGTCTATTTCAGTGTTCATTCCCACACATCTTACAATCACAGAGCACATGAATTACTTTTGGAAGAGTTGATTGTGGAAGGTAATGAGACTATAAATCTGCAAGCTGTTTGCTAAGGTTCCTGGACAGAAAGGACTCAAGCAACTGTCACTCTGACTGTGCCACAAAAAAAGGCCAAACCTTTGTCTTTTGGATTACATATCTGATTATGCCATAGCTATTTATGAGCCTGATCCTACTGGTTATAAATTTGCAAAGTTTATTTAAATTTTTAATGAGAAACCTTAATGAGAAATTATGTCTCATTCTTACTTAATTTATATGCAACTTACAAATTCTTTCTTCCCACTGAATACCATTAATGCTTCTTTTGAATAAAAATGCCCTTGACTGGACCATTAGTTTTTTTACTTATACTAGGTTAAAATTGGTGTGTTCCTCATGCCAAAATCATCATTTACAAAGAAAAGGAAACAGTCCATTTTGCAGCCTTCTAATTTCTATTATATTTCTAAGAGTTTTATTTGCTCCACTGAAAGTGTAGCTGATTCAGGAAGAGAGATGCTTGTGTAGGAGTTCAGTGATTAGAACCCTCTGTTTGGACGTGTCAATCTTTTCATCCAGAGCACTTGGGCTCTGTAACCATTTACTGGACATCTTGTATACAATGAAGGCATAATTGTTAACAGAAAGAAAAACAGAGAAAGGAGATAAGTTTATTATCAAATTAGGTAATAGAACACAGACCTGTACTGTAGGAAAATAGTGCTGCAAGGACACATAACATAACTTCTGGGCTGGAAAGTTGTCTGTTTCTTGCCAAATTAAAGTTTACTTCTATTGTCAAGGTTTATATAAGCATTAACAGTTCAGTATCTGTATAACCTTTCTCTACTCATTCCTGCGGTTGATATCTCAGGACCCTTGGTGGACTGTGTTCCAGCGATGGCAGTCCAGACAAGGAGAACAGTCTCAGAACAGTCCTGTAGTCTTTCAGCTCAGGCTATTTCTACTTGGGGTGATTTTTTTCACACCTCACAAAGATATCCCAGAAGTCACCAGCGCTCACAGACCCAATTCATTTAAGAAACTGAATAAGGTTTCAATCTAAAGTGCTGTCACACACATGAAGGATCTTCTTAATTTCACCTTCAAAAACATTTCAGCTCAAGTTCAAGCTGGGTCAGAGGGGAGGAAAGAATCTTATTTTTTTGTTCTGACCTTATTTGCCCTCCCTGTCTCTGGCCTGACAATACAACCAGGCTTCCAGCAAGGTCTCGGTTCCATTTCACTGCAGAAGTTAAGCACTGGAAACAAAGACCAAACTAACTTCTCATCTTTTGTTGTCTCTTCCACATCTATGCCATGATACAATGACTAGAAAGATGAAGAATTTCTACCACCTTTGCATCTCTCTATGGATAAAGAAATAATCTTATTTTCCTGTAATAGAGTACCAAATTAACTTCAGAGTAGTGTAAGCCAAGCTTTTGGATACCACCTTTCTAACACTTATATTCTCACAATCTATGTGCACCTGTAGTATTCTGAAAATAAAATATTTTATACTAAAACACAACATAAATATATATCATGGAGCAGGTAGGCCATGATCTGATTTGAGGGGGGCTAATCAGCTTCATATCCTTCATGGATCATAGCATAACAGTCAGTGATAAAAGTCAGTTGGGAGGAAAGGAAAGGAAGAATCTTCCAGCTTCAGTAGTCTTTAAACAAAGAAAAAAATGCCTATGAATCTTTCAAATCTGTAAAAACAGTCATCTACTATTCCAGTTGTCAATAGATAAAACATTGTCACTGAAAATTGTTCCCAACTTTTTTCCTCTAGACATTTATTATGTCTTCCTAACATAGTAAGTCAGTAGATGCAAAAAACATTAAACTGAGTTACTTAAAACTAAATAAAATAAATGTGAGCTTATTTGACATGCTTTATCAGCACTGCAGGTGACTTTCACATACCTGTTCAGGTCTTGTGTTCAGCCATGCTATAGCATGATCCCATATAAGCACTTTCTCATTTTTGAAAGGAGATAGGAAACATTTGAGTCAATATACATTAAAAGTGCCCACAGGTATCCACTAACATATTTAACAAGGCAAAGCCTGATGTTCTACTTCCTTATAGACTCAGCAATTCATGATGCAGTCAGCTCACTTTGAGGAATAAAGAATTAGAAGGTATGCCCTGACTGCAGACTATTTAGTGGTTATGGGAGCACATGCAAATGGAAGTGGTGATATCTGAGTGGGCAATGGATAGACCTTTCAGTATACTGGCCACCACCAACACAGAGATGTACAAGGAGAAATAAACTGTTCCTGAAAGGATGGCAGGGCTTACCTGATCCCTTTTCTGCATCCCTTCCATACTGCAGGACTGCTCAGGAGGTAGTGTAAGGTGCAGCTCAGAAGTACACACAAGGATCGTGAAGAGCTGCAAGACAGCAGCAAGTGTCAGGTGCTGTACAGTCTCAGTTTCAGGTATGTGAGTAATTCCCAGCAAAAGCCTCTAGAAATATCCTGAATATTAACCTTTAATGAAAAATCCCTTAACGTTGATCAAAAATCAGGAAGGATGCAATAAGCAGAGAATGAGCATTTCAGGAAGGCTTACGAATGTAGAGGAAGGTGACCTTCTTCTCAGATGCATATTTCTGCACAGTGAAGCATCCCTGCAATTCATTACCACTTCTTTATGCTTTTAATGCCTTGTTTTCATCTTCCTTACAGATTTCATGTGTAGCCATAACACAAAAATTCATTCTTAATGCTCAACCACATGTTCAGGAACACTTCAGCTACTCTCAAATTGTCACAGTTACATATCCAGCTAACGTGAAAAATGTGTTTGACAACCACTGCTTTGACCCCTTTCTGCTAATTAGGCCCTACTGGATTTCCAGCTGGATTCCCCAGCTGGTAAGAATCAAGGAAGCCAACAAAAAGAAAGGAAAAAAAAAAAAAGCTAAAAAAGCAAACTTGGTAATAAAGGTCAAAATCATCATTAGTTACATTTTTCTAGTATTATCATAGAATAACAGTGAAAAGATCTTATATTTTAATTTTTAGCCAAATACAGTGAAGGTGCAATAACACTTGTGTTATATGGAAGTTTGCTCTTTGCTGTTACAGCAACTTTTGTGTAAACCTTTGGTAAAGAGATTGAAGAAGCAACAGTAATCATGGTACACTTGGAAGTTGCTGTGGTGTTTATTTTGTCCCTGATGAACAGCTGCTATAGTACTTTGCACCATTAAAATTGTTTAGTTAGTTTCTTAAATGCTAAAAGCAATTTCTGCAGGGAATTAATTGCCTCTCTAAAAGCTTTAATGATTTTTTTTCTTATTTTCCATTTCAGAAATACTTTCACCAGCTATAGATTGAAGACCAATTCTTGTAGTGTCAAAATTATGCATTGACAATGACAGGTCACTAAAATTCTGCTTATCCAGCAGGATGAATTTCATTGCAATAGTTCAAATTCCTGTTAAAGGCATACTTCTCTCTGCAGGCAGGAGAGTAATCAAGGCAGGAGTGGGGGGAGAAATCCAACCCTGCCATCTGGTTGAAGAAATTTACCTTTCTGAAGAGAAAGGACAGGGTGATCAGCACGGCTTTTGCTATGAGATGAACCCATGAACAATTCATTAGCTGTGTGCTCTATATTGAAGGATATCTCAAAATCTCTGCTGGGATCTATCCTTAGACTAAAAATGCTAGGGTGTGCTTTTCTGGATCAAATGGAATCACAGCTTTGACCAGCTTTATTTTAGCTTTATTTTAGAAACTTCTGTCTCATGCTTGAAAGAGTGTAATGATAAACACTCCTTCCGTTTAGCACAGTTCTTGGCAAGTTCACAGCACTCCTCAAGGTCTTTTTTTTAATTATCTGAGCTGCAGCTAACATTTCCCTAAGAACCAAGCTGGAAGAAACATCTGACAAACTGACAGAAAAACAGATAAACCCAAACCAAAGTTTGTATTTGGTTCTGTAGTTATTTGTATTATAGTAGTGTAGGACTTTGGAACTAATGTTAGGTTTTATGACCCTCTTGTGAAAGGTGTTGTTCAAATATATTTCCTGTTCCTGAATGTTTTAGAAATACATACTAAAAAGACCCAAGATGGATGCAGGAAGGAGGACATGTTGGAAGAAGAACCTCAGTGGCTAGTACAGTAGGTAGTGTCCTCCAAGTGTCACTGGTACAACTACAAAGTAGTCAATGATTTTGTAGATACGCTATCAAAGAAATTCCTTTACAGAAGATTCAACATAAGCAAATACTTAGCTTTGCAATGCCACCTCCCTCAAGCATGAGAGAAACCATAAACACCTTTTTTGGAGGAGGTAATAAACTAAAGGTAAGAAATAACATTATGGGAAAAAATGAGACATCAATTCAAATTTGAACAGCAAATCAGATTGACAGGAATAAGTATTGCCTATTAAGGGATCTGTGCAAGGACAGGTCTGCAGTCCAGTATTAGAATAAAGACTATAGTTTAAAGCACTCAGGCTTTTTGTAATAAAAGCTATAGGCTGTTTTTTCGTGGCACAGAAAATATTGTCTGTTAAAAAACTAAACCAAGGTAGGTGCAAAAGGTATACAGCTGCGAGGAAAGAATTAAATTCTAGTGGCAAATTCCTCTAAGTTTAACCTAGTGGAACACTTCTGTTTTTATAGTATAATTTTTCCTACAATTTTTTTATATTATTTTGCAATTGGCTGCCAACTCTTCTATATGTTTTCAGGATTTCAACATACTTACTACACTAACTAAATAAACCTCTTAATATCCCTTTGAAGAAAGGTAGAACTTCCATTCATCAATACCATCAGGTTGGACAGAGCAAAAGAGGAAGACCGAAGTTCAACTTACTTTTAAGAGTTCCAAATATAGCTTCTGTGTAAGACACCCCTAAATTCCCACTATTGTCAATGGAGATCGCAGTACAGTCCTGGAATCTAGGGAGCTGAACAGTTAATGGGGACAGGACTCCTTTTCTTATCTATAGGCACCTTAGATAATCTAGATCACCTTAGTCAGCCTAGACACCTTAGGGTATCTAAGATGCTTCAACAGGCTGGCAAATATGGCAGAGGACTCCTGGAAGACCCATATTCTTTCTAATGCGACAGCTGAATAGCAGGTAAGAAGCCCCAGAGTACCTATAGCGTAACTAGACATGTGTATTTAGACAACTGAATCCTACTTTAGGTTTCCACTTTGGGAGCTGATTGCTCTTAAGGCTCTGCTGATTGTATTAAGTCTGATTATTGAGCTGAATGACACATCTGAGGTGTTTGCTTGAGTGAAATCAGAAGCTCTCAAAGTCAAACAGCAGGCTGATGGTAGTGATCCCACTGAAAAAAACCATCCCTTGGTTTTCTTCTCCTGTTGTTTCGTTCCACCTTCAGCTGGACAAGGGTGACCATTTAACAAATTCAAATTCCCTGTGTTAAAAGCAAAGCTATAGAATCAGTTCAGGAGAATTATTTCTGCACAATTACATGCTGTGCAGCCATTTGTGAAAGTGTAAAGTCAGCTTAAAGCAGAGAAATTGATATGTCACCATCTATTGATAGTGGTTCTAATAGAAGGCAAAGGACAAAAATCAGATTTATGTAAATGCTACTGTTATCCTCCCAGCTAAAAAGTGAAACTGGCACAGCTCTATTTCTTTCTACTGGGCAAAAATACTTGCATCTCATATGCTATAGATAGAAGCCCAGTTTAAGAATGACAAAAATAAGATGAAAACTTCAGAAAGAATATGTGTGGATTATTCAATTCATGCAATATTATAAATTGACAGAGCAATACATAAAACTGATACTTTCTTGCCATCTCAGTGAATCAAAGCATTTAAATCCCAGATTACCCTTTTTGTTAATTTCTTCAGTGATGAAATTATTTACTTGTACCTCCCAACTGACTTGCAGTTTGTCTCTCTGGGATCCTTTGACCTCTTTCTCACCTCGAAGAGTATACTACTTTGTAGGTAGTCCAGTGAAACAAAGAAGAATATATGGCAGAGTGAATGGTCTACACATCATAACTTTGTCTACAATAAACATGTACAGCATTTTGCAATTTCTTTTAGCAATCATCACACTAAAAACTTTGTTCTCCAGAGGCGTGAAACTCACTCCAGTATGAAAGAGCAGAGCAAGGTCTGAAAGTCACTTAAGTTCCTATTTAATGCCACTCACTTTCTCTGTTAGTCTTACATACCAAGCAAATACTCTTTTTTATCTGAAGGATAAGAAAGGCATGAACAACAGCTACTAACATTTCAGAACATTTATCTGTAAATTTAATGTAAAGCTGCCTTGAGGAAAATGCTTTATCTAGTTATTCTCCACCCAAGCTCATGGCAAGAAAAACTATTATGTTTTTCTTAGCAGATGTTTGCCTAAATCATTCTTTAAATGATGCAGATTTTTCTACTTCTATTGACATTCCTTAGCTAGTCTACCAGAAATGTTTTCCTAATGCCCAATCTAAATCTCTGTTGCTGAATACTAAGCAATACTTGAATACTTGTCTTGGATGACAGAATAGGGAATCCAGTTATTAAACATGAAAATGTCGATACAAAGCTTGAAGGAACTATAAATGTTTTGGAACCCAGAGAACAATTTAGTAATTTCTATTTTGCAGCTTATCTGAAAATGGTTGTCATGTCTGCCTGCAGTCTCTCTTTTCCGAAACTAAATTTTACGTCTTTCCATATTTCCTCATTTTTCAAGATGTCTGACTATGTTCTGTACTTTTGCTAGTTGGCACACATCTTTTTTGAGGTTGGAGTGCCTCAAGGTCCAAATAAAGGGCTTAGTAGTACCAAGTAGAGCAGAACAATTAATCCATGTGACTATTGCAAGATACGCTCTTACTTAATACAATGCATGTCATTAACACTTGTTTCAAATTGAGATATGCTGTAGGACAAGATATTTTTCTCTAAAACTGCTATCTAACCAGTTGTCTTTTTCTTTATGCTGTTCCACTAGAAATTTCAGCCCCCAAATTTGCAATTCTTCTTGAACAATAAATTTAATAACTGTATTCTCATTTCTGTTACCAAGTTGTAACAAAATTGTTGAAAAATACTGAAGAAAAAAAAATCCCTCAGAAACCACATAAAGTTCTATCACAGTAAGTATTTCCAATCACTTCTACCTGTTCACCTTAGCAGTTAAATCCATGCCATGTTCCTTTATCTTGCTGCTCAGAATAGTTGAGATTACTTCTATGTATAGGTCTTGATTTGCCATTGCTACTTAATCTGAGAGAGTCGTTATCTGCTAGCTGTTCATCAGCAGCTGGCCTATAGAATGGCAAAACTCTTCCATAAAGTCAAAAAAATAATTCTTCTGTGTGCAGGCAATAAATATTCCTCACAGCTATTAGATTTCTTTGGATTTGGATCAAGGAATAAAAGATAAAGTCAGTTTTAAATCTTTTTAACTACTTTAATTAACACTTCCCCTTCACACAAATCTGATACAGACATACTGATCATGAGCTGGAATGTATATATGCAGAGGTAATACAACTCATCATCACTAAAAGTGAGATTTATATAAGTTTTGCACAACTGCTACTGAGTAGGTGGCATTAATTTTTTCAGGAATATTTCAAATATCCTTTTAAAAGCCAATCAAAGATCATCTTGATACGTCCTTTTAATTAGAAGCTGAAAAATTTGATCCTTATACTGTTGTCAGGAGCATATTGCATGCAGGGATTGAAATACATTTGATTGGCTCCTCAATGGGTAGCTTCACTTCAAGCAACAATTCTAGAGCACAGATAATTGGTGCCCTGCAGCTTTCCCCACTGAAAATCAATTGAATTTCCATTACGTTTCAATTGTCTTGCAGTGGGAAACCTACAGGGTTTCGTTGGCTGGTGTTTTTTTAATATTACCTTCTGCACTAGAGAATAAAAGTTCTTAATGCTTTTCCCTAGGTAAGCTACTAGCAATACAAGAAAATAATCAATGCAAACAATCTGCTCTCCATGAAACTCCCTTCCCAAAAGGGCAAGTAATCTTCTCCTGTACTGTACTGATTTTCTCATACTTCCAAGCCTTGCCTCAGTCACCACAGTCTGCAGTTATTTTTGCAATGTGTTCTTCACCTAGTACTTCATCTGGAAATGTTTTTCTATATGATTATTCACAGCAGCAAGCACCATACCCAGTAGCAACACGTGTGTAGAGTAATGCAGTACTTCAAGTCTGTACAGCTCAAAAGGCAAAGAAAAAAACCATTTATTTTGGTGTTCATTAGTTTACAATCCTGTAAATAACAGAACTATCTTTCCAGTTACTCCTTTGTCCAGCCAAATCATGTGGCCATGTATATAACTGAACACAGGACAGACTGAGGCAAAGTGACGCAAGGTTTTGGATCACCACTTCGTAATTCCTTTCTCTATTTACAGGAACTGCTTTCACCTTATTAGGCTGCACAAGACACGACATCCGTGTTGACTCCTTACTATTCTTTGACCCCCAGATGGCCAGTACTGAAGAAAGTTCTTGTAGTCATGAGGAGAAATTTGGAAGAATGTAGCTCCGTGTAATCAAACACAGATTTATCAAGCCAAAGTATACATCCATGGCCTTCCTTATTTTAGTGACAGCCTTTGGAGACAGAGCACAGTGATATTTAACTATCTGTCAGAACAAATGCAGGTGGCATTTGGGAAATAAAGGGGTAAAGGAAAAACTAGTGCTTTATTAGATCAGATCAATTGAAAGGGATTGTTCTTTGAATGGAGGACTGTTTTATTAACAGCAATCTCCCATGCCTTATTCTGATATTGTTACATGACTTTGGAAAAGTCAGGGGAAAGGAAAGCATTATTTTAAGCCTTTAATCAGGTACCAGAATCAAAGATTTCTGGAGAGAGAAAAAATGGTGCACAATCTTGAAATGAAAGTTCCAATAATGTGGTTCTGAAACTTTACCTTCAATTTTGTATTTGAATTTTACTTAAACTACACAGAGTTTTTTCCGTTATCTTCATTCAACTTACAACAGGAATTTATTTTCTTTACCTTTTTTTTAAAAAGTAATTTTTTTAACTTTTTCACTGGTGAAATTTACCATCTGAAATGCCACTGAATGTTGATATTCTAGAATACAGTTACATTATTCCTGATCTCTAAACAATTTCTGACATTTTAAACAACACAGTTCAAAAGTAAAAGGTCTTCTCAGCACCACTATGTAATGCTGCTCAAAAGTACTTATGCACCAACAGCCATAAAATGTCTACCAACACTTTCCAATATAGAGACGTTATCTGTGACTCTAAAAACTTCACTTAACATTTTCAAGTTACAAGTTGTATTTTAAATGCATTGTCCCCATGTAATGCTGGAGTTAGATCAAATGCTTGCTTCCATAAACTTCAAATATGTGCCAAATTCCAAATTTAATTCACAAAGTATAACCAATGACATACTAATGGATGCTACATTAATATAGCTATAGAAACAACATTACATTAATTAGAATTTTGTAAATGCTGTAATTAAGATATTCAGTGACAGCTGCCTTTCCTGTCCCTTAGCTTCACCAAGAAATCTCTCAGCACTACTTATTTTGGAATCGTCAGCTGCACGGGTGCAGGAAGAGCCATCTGTTGGCATTTTTTAAATGTTAACTGACAGAGGTTCCAAACAATTGCTCCTAATACTTTTTTAAAAAATCCAAAATAGCATTAATTATTTTAAAAAATTCTGTATCTGACTTTGGCAGAATTTATGTCATTAGCACTTAAAAATGCATGCATCTTTGCCTTCAGATCTGACTGATGTACTCTACCAACATAGGATCAGAATAATACCGTTGCCTTACATGCATAGGTAAAGCACTTTAATGTTTTATCCTTGGTCATATTTGTAAAGCTTTATTACCCAAAAGAGATATGGTCATCTACCAAAGGTCTACAAAGTCACTCTGTGGATACTTGTTCTTCTGCGTTGTCAAGTCAAGGTTTATTTTTCCTCACATTTGGGACTTCCATGGGTTCAACAGAGATCATTTTGATACCAGTCTACATGACCCTGCTTTCTTTTCTGTAACCTTAATATCTTCTTAACCCTGCTATCCTTCACATACAGGAAATGCAGAAAGCTACCAACACTCCTCTATGTTAAAGTTTTTGCTTACATATTCTAATTTCTTACTTACTTCAATAGACTTTGGATCTTGCTCGTCAGTGCAGCCCACACCCCCCCAAATCTAGCATTCCTACTCTGTTCATTTAATCCCACCATACGAAGCCATCTCTTTGTGAATAACTTTTCTCCGTCTTTGATGTCTACACCCTCCAAACAATCTGTTGCTGTTATCAGACCTGAAGGAATAATGAATTCAGTGAATTACACATTTTTTCCCTGTGTCAGCAAGCAGATGGCAAAATTCTCAAACTCATTCATCATTTGAAATTATATTGGAAGAGCCTTCAGTTTTGCTGTGTGGGAGCTACATGAATGACAGACATTCTTGCACATCCACATTATCAACTAGGTTAACTCCATGGTTAACTCCTGTGTCCCAGTTCCCCAGTCACCAACACTACAAAAATGTTCATTTTCTCCTGAAATCTTTGGTAAACTAGCTCTACCCTAAGAAAAAAATTTGCTGTAACTCTGGGAGGGTTTATTGCAAGGACAATTTGCAACAGTCAGTATGGATAAGGTAGCATCAGGTCTCATTTCCTACACCCTACTCCACCACTACAAAATTAGGCTTTGGCTGCAAACTGGTTTAAGTACCTTGAGTCCCATCCAAGCTATTCAGCACGTATACTCTGTAGTACACGAGAAAAAACAATGTTCTGCTGGACTGCAGCTCAGCTGTCTTATCATTTCAAAAACTGCAATGAAAACAAGAATACCAAAAATATTATTTATACTCTAGGGCCACAGGTAGCTCAAAAAGAAATGGAAGAAGGTTCGAGGTTGTGTTGTATAAGACATATAGGGCTGCACTACTGCTGGATTTAGAGCTTTGAGCAGAGTGGATACAACCTCTCTGCATCACTTCGCCTCAATCTTCATATTGTAGATGTAGCCGTTAAGCCTCGAATAGAAGAATCTTTTCACTCATCCAAGGAATTGTTCCATTTAATTTGGCAGTGTAGCTCCTCAGGTGGAACAAGAGCAACTTCCCCGCGCTTCCGCTGGCAGAAGGTGGTTGGGGCAGGACTGGGAGCACGCATAGAAGCATATGTGATGTTTTGGACTTTTAGTCTTCCAGAACAGAAGTAGAGCAAGCCTGTACTTTCTAAGGTGACTTCTGAGTCAGTACAACGGGTTATGACTGCGCCCAAAGATGCAATGGAGTCTTTAAAGAGCTTCATTAATAAAATATCAATAAAGCATAAATAAATCACTATGTCAAATAATCTTGTTGAAATATAACAGCTACTTTGCATGTCTAAGCATACCACAAATTGCTTGTAAATCTGATGCTATGGCTTTTATAGCAACTTCTGATTTTTAGCAGCCTGGGGCACTCTAAGGAGAGATTTTTTTTAAAGAGGTTAGTAGATAGAATGAAAAATAGACTGATAATCTCAGAGCCTAAATTTTCAGTACTGATTCCTGTAGTAGAATCTAAACCCATGAACTGTGGAGTAGAGGGATTCCCTAATAAGCATGGGGAGGTTTGTTCATCATAGAACAGGACATGCAGGAGCCAGTCTTAGACTAAGGAACCAATGAATCTTTTGTTATAAAAGAATGTACCTCAAATCCAAAAAATATTTGGGAGATGCATTATCTGGGACTAACCATCCTGAATCCCTTCCCAAAACACAGTACCTAAGCTCTTTTCTGTGAGCAAGCAGAAAAAGAGTTCATTCATTTATTTTAAACTACCCATCAGGCTTTCTCGTTATTTAGAACAAGCCCTTGTGAAGTGCAAAACCCAAACTTAATTCTTGTCTTTCACTGAGGAGTTTGAACCTGCTTCTCAAGAAGCAAACTGCCTAGTTCCATACCATGTAGGAGGTCAAAGTTTCATCAGTATTTCCTTAGCCAGTGACTTCTTAGCATAAATTATAGAAACCTTAGTTAAAGAAGAACTAGACTGAGGTAGAAATGCTACTCCAACAATAGAGTTCTAGAATTATGTTCATTCTCTTAGGGTTGGGTGGTATGGGTTCACAATTGAAACCGGGCTGCTGAGACAAGTGTTCTGATCCCTATGGTAATGTGTTAAAAATGGG
Source organism: Haliaeetus albicilla (assembly GCF_947461875.1). Classification (NCBI taxonomy): domain Eukaryota; kingdom Metazoa; phylum Chordata; class Aves; order Accipitriformes; family Accipitridae; genus Haliaeetus; species Haliaeetus albicilla. Next base: position 22,166,447 of record NC_091502.1, on the reverse strand, counting down.
ATACTGTGGGGTTTTGGGGGTTTGGGGTTTTGAGGACGTGGGGGGTGTTGGTTTGGTTTGTTTTTTTATTTCAAGTTAAGTAAGAGCAGGAATGCCTTTTCTATAAAGCTTGACAGGACTTGGACATAAAAGAAATACATTTGCTCACACTTTAAACTCTGGGCCACTTCTGGTTATGGTGAAACAGAACTCTGAGTTTCCAAGAAACTTGCTGAAAATGTTAATGTCCATAGGCATCTATGGTGAGATTAATCTTACTTTACACCTGAGCTGGCTTTACATGATTAAGAGTAATTTTTAATTGCAGTTATCAGAGCTTGTGAATAAGGGTGAATACAGGACCTATGAAGACTCCAGTCCTGTTCATAAGCAAATTGATTAGATTCTTCTATCTTTCATTAACCTGGAACGTATCAATAGCATTGTGCTTGAACTATATAGCAATGTAAAAATATTTTAATTGCTTCAGTAATTTCTTTCAAATTTAAAGATTTCAAAATTGTTTAAAAAATCCTAGGAAGAAATCCTGTAACCTATAGTATGCACTTTTTATTAGCAGAGTTACAAATACTCACAAACAAAGGGACTTCATCAAATTATATGCCTTTGGATCAAAACTACTAAATCAATAAACCACTATGTTAAAAAATAGAAAATTCTTCAGTAAAATATGTTAAAGAGTCAGTATAGTTTCCATCAAAACAAGCAATCAAATGAACATAACAAGCACACCACAATCTTTATGAGTTTCCATTTACAACTGATTTATTCATGTTTAAAAATGGAGTTTTGTAATGTAACTCTGTTATGACCTGAAAGGTATTGGTAAATCAACAATTCACAGTCATAATAAAGAGCAAAACTTTTATCCATTTATGAAACTTTTCCCATAAGTTTTAAAATACTTTTTAAAATTTCATTTTTGAGACTGTCTGCTCTTTTAGATTCTAAGTATCAGAAAAAGAAAATCAATGTCATTAAGAAAAACTGGAGTTTGCTGGTCAATAGTATAAAAAGGAGAGACAGTTATAGTTTAAAGGGAAAATTCAGCACCCAATCAATTAAGGACTTCAGGAAAATCTGGGCATAAGTGTGAATTCATTAATATTTCTACTAGCACAATCAGATCCTTAGAAGATGTCCAATGAGTATTTTGCTGCAGTGGTCTGGGACTTAAGTTTGAAAACCTTTGTAAGTAGCAGAAAAATGTAGAAAATGTCTTTCTACTGAGAAGATCTTGCCTACGTGAGTAAAGAATACTTACATAAGGAGGCTTTTCAGGGTTTATATTTTCACACATGTTAGTGACACTTTCAGAGGACTAAAAATTCCCACCCCATTTCATAGCAGAATCTGATTATATGGGAACTAAACCTGAAGAAAATTTTCTCTTCTAATTCTCCTCTTCTTTCTTCCTCAGAGGAAACTGGAGGACACCAGAACTGATGAAAGAGATTAAATGGGTTTAGTCTGACTTTGCAGAGCAACTGTTAGGGATTCCAGATTTTACTGTTGGCATTAAACATATTCCAATGAAACAAGAAGGTGACAGAACCTTGTCTTTCAGGATTAATGGATAAATTAAGAATAATTATCCTTCCAATCCACAAGGATGAAGGAAAAAGCACCTTTTAATCAAATAAGGAGAACTTGGTTAGCTATTTGACAGTGTTCTCTGTTGGTTTAGGCTAGACTGCACCACAAAGAATCTGTAATAATATAAGATTGCAAAGTAAAACACAGCCAAGATCAACATAATCCAGAATTCTGATTTTGACTGTAGTCAGAAGCAGATGCTAAGAAGAAGGTGCAAGAAATTAAAAACAGAAGATGACAAAAAAAATGCAGCCTCTGCACTCAGCTGCATCCTGGTTTCCAGCAAATAACGCTGGTCCTGCAGCACAGCATGTTGCATTCTTTGTAATTCCTTCTGGCATTAATCAGAATACACCCACACAGTTTGATAGACATAGGCATATCACCCCTTTTATGAGTCTTGCTAAATTCTTAATTCAATGAAAAAAACAACAGGTTGTTATGTTTCCACAAAAACATCTGAAATAGGGAACTGTTTGGCTCAGGAAAACTGCACTTAATCTCTCATTTCCCAACTCAGCGATACCTGCAAGTGAATAAGCAGTGGAAGGGAGACATCGAGACATTCCTACCCATTCTCTATCACATACACCCCCAGGAGAAGAGCTAAGAGAACATAACCTTGATAACTGTTCTGCTCCAACATACACACCAAAGGGATATGAAGCATGACACCCTGCATCTCAGTTACACTGTAAAATATGAGATTATAAAATCTTCAGGAAAAGATATGTTTAGCAATATACAGTGCCTGGCAAAACAATGGTGGAATAATAGAAACAAGTGGATGACATTATAGTATGACTATGATCTATAAAGTAGATGTAACCAGCTTTGATATTCAAGAATATATAATACCTTATTAAATAAGCTATTGCAGTCAGGGAGGCAGAAAGACCACTTTGATCTAGTCAAAGATTAGAAGAAAAAAAAACCAAAAGTAATTGAAATATCAATACTTCTTAGAAAAAAAATAAAATTCTGAAAAACAGCGAACAATGTTATCCCAGGAATATAGAAGTTTCATTTCAATGGGTTTTACTTTATTGTTTCAGCATTTGATATAACTTACAAGAAAGCTTGTACTGCCTTCCCTTTAGGTAGTGTATGAGTCAAAAAGATCATAGACTCATGGAATCGTGGAATGGTTTTGGGGTTGGAAGGGACCTTTAAAGATCATCTAGTCCAACCCCCCTGCCATGGGCAGGGACACCTTCCATAGACCAGGTTGCTCAAAGCCCCATCCAACCTGGCCTTGAACACTGCCAGGGATGGGGCAGCCACAACTTCTCTGGGACCAAGTTCCAGTTCCACCACCCTCATTGCAAAAAATTGCTTCCTAATGTCCAATCCAAATCTACCCTTTTTCAGTTTAAAAATGTTGCCCATTGTCCTGTCATTACATGCCCTGGTAAAAAGTGTCTCTCCATCTTTCTTATAAGACAACTTTACATATTCAAAAGTGGCAATAAGGTCTCCCTGGAGCCTTCTCTTCTCCAGGCTGAACAATCCCAACTCTCTCAGCCTGTCTTCACAGGAGAGGTGCCCCAGCCCTCTGATTATTTTCACGGCCCTCCTCTGGATCTGCTCAAACAGGTCCATGTCTTTCTTGTATTGGGGACCTCAGAGCTAGATGCAGTACTCCAGGTGGGGTCTCAAGATCGGAGTAGAGGGGGAGAATGACCTCCCTTGACCTGCTGGCCACAGTTCTTTTGATGCAGCCCAGGATACAATTGGCTACCTGGGCTGCAAGAGCACGTTGCGAGGTTGCGTTCAATATTCTATCCACCAGTATCCCCAAGTCCTTCTCCTGAGGGCTGTTCTCAATCCATTCATCCCCCGGTCTATATTGATATGGAGGATTGCCCTGACCAAGGCGCAGGACCTTGCACTTGGCTTTGTTGAACATCATGAGGTTTTCATAGACCCACTCTTCAAGTCTGTTAAGGTCCCTCTGGATGCCATCTGGCCAGCTTGTTGGTGAAGACCCTCTTGCCCCACCTTGTCAGGTGAATCCCATCAGCTCCTCCTGATGTCAGATACAGAAAATCCTGTGGTAGATTAGAAAGTCCTGCTTTAAATTAAGTTCGTTAGCCAAGATCATTCTGATGTTTTCCATTCTTCCTGATTGATGGTGCAACCCTCTTGGCAGGAAAATGAACCACTGACCCAATACAGAGCAACTCAGCGGTCAAAGTGAAGAGGAGATACCTCCTCAAACGACCACCGAAGACCACCTGAGACCCCCGCGCATGCGGAGAAGGCATATGATGTGTCATGGTTATGTAATCCTATGCATATGCATTAGATAGTTTGAATATGTATTAGGTAGGAGTATTTTAATAAATTAGATGTGATTGTTACTGTATAAAAGGAACACGCTTGATGAATCTGGTGTTCTTGATTTGTGGAACATCAACTGAGCACCCTGCACAGAAGAAAGCAGTATCTCTCCTGAGTGTGTAAGATTGGTTTGTTGCACACCAGGCAACGAATCCACTTTTAGGACAAAATCAACAGACCCAGCTTCTCAAAGGTAGATCCATGATCGTAGAAGCCAAAACCTTGAGTATGGCACCAGCCATGCAGTCAGGCATTTGACTGTTTAGTTCACCTCCTCTTTCCTGAACCCTTTCCTCTGACTGGGAGGACAGAGGAGAACCACCTGTGCTCCAGACCCTTTTAACATTGCTCCAAGGGACATATAGTCTCTTTTGATGGTTTTATGTCGCCTCATCACAGTATCATTAGACTCTACATGGAATAGTAGAGGGTGCTTCGTTGCCTCTCAGTAAGGAGCCTCCAATTACTAATACTTTACGTCCTCTTCTGGTGGCACTGGTTCTAATGCAGGTGGGTGGTTGGATCAATTTTGCACTGTTGACTTCTCCTGGGTCTTGTCTGTTACTCACGTGCTCTTCGTTCTTTACCCCCAGAGCATTGTATCTGTTACATAGGGGCACTTTAGGGGAAGGGGGAAGGTTGTTCCTTCTGCCCTGAGCAGGGACAAGGGCCCAGTCTCCTTCATCATGTGAGTTACTTGTGTCAGTGAGCTCAAGGTTGGATTCAGACTTACCTAATTCTTTAGATGTTCTTTAGTAATATTTCACCGGATTTTTGTGAAGTTAATGCTCTGAAAAAATGTTTAGCTTTTGTTGCCTCAGCCCTTACAATGGAAAACTCTTGCACTAGAAAATTTCATCAGCACTCCTTAATCTAGTTTAAGTAATTGATATAGAAATGTTTTGTACAGCTGTGTTAGATTGAATTAGACCCTAACTTGCAATATATTTTATATATTTTTTTCTTTTTTTTTTTAAGTCTTTAACCATAACTGCAGATATTGATAAGGAAAATCAGCAGGCTTATTTTAAACTGCTTGATACATTTACTGGGATTGAATTCATTGACTTCCTCACTATATTTCCATCCTTCTGAAATTCAGTTCTAAACCAAAAGCACTAAGGAAAAAAAGTGTATTTTTTAATAATTTCCTAAATTTCCCAAAGAAAAACATTATGCGCTTCTGAAAGTGTTGAGGTGAAAGGCATTGGGGAGATTTCAGCTGGATTTGTCACAGGGTAAAGAAAATCAAACTGCTTGAGTTTTCCATAGTAAGTGAAACATTCATCCGAATACTCAAAATGTCAGCTAATGTTACAATTAACATTCCATTTAATGGAATGGTTAACAAAATCCAAAGGACTTGAGGCCCAAACCCATCAGCCCTTGCTCCAGGCAACTCTGAATTCTATGAATATGCAAATTACACTGTAAGCTAAGTGCTTCTTTTATAATTCAGGAAGTGAATAGTATACAGACAGCTATGTAACGTGCAGGATGCACTAGAGAAAGAGAAGGAGGCACGCTTGTTTGCTCTTAATTTAAGGTAGCACTGCCTTGGCTCTAAATCCCTACCAACTTCTGGAAGAAGCAGAAAAATTACACGGAGCTACTTTTGCTTCCCTATTTGACTGATACAAAGCTTAGCTAATGCCCAGAAGAGAAAGTGTTTGTCCAATGAATTGTGTCGTCAACCAGCGCAGGAGAGTGCAGAACTCCATCTGTCATCTTGCTGAAGGGTTCAGTGAGCTCGTTGCTCACCTTCAGATCCTAACACCTAGGAATGTTTAAATCGCTTGATCTTCATTTCTTTAGAGCTCAATTACCATCCCTAAAGATGTGTTAAGTCTGATCTTAAATATACATTGGAATAAATGCATAATGATTGTGAGGTCTTCGGACACTATGATAATGAGATCCATAAAAATATGAAGTCTACAGAAGTGCCTCTGCTATTTTTCCTTCTTACATTCTCGAGAACTTCATTAATAAATATTAATGCTATTTTAATACTTAAACATGTGCTACCATGTATTCCTTATACTTTCTACCTTGGCACCTAAGCTTCCCTTAAGAAATTATAATGAATTTCTGAAGATTTCCTCAGCACATTGTCTCAGACCAAGCACACTATCATTGTTTCCCATTTTACTGTTTCTTCCTCTGTTTTAGTAATATCCACAGTATACCATCCAGAGTACAGGTAATTGATAGGTGGTTCATTCAGTTAGAGCTGTGCAGTTTGCTGAATGTTGTCTTATAACTGTTATATATAACTGAACAGGAAAAAGCAGCAAAATAGAAAAATCTTTTTTTATGCATTCACAATAAAATACACAACATATTCCTCAGAATTTATAAATAGTAATGATTTCTCACACTGTTCTGCTACTAAGCAGCTCTTAGGACCTTCCACTCTATAGAATGACCTGAAAAACTACTTATCTTCTTATAAGTTGGTTAGTTTTTAAGAATTTTAAAAATTTTCTCTATTTCTTAGACATCATTAAAAATGCAGGGTCCTGCTTCCAGCTTCATGTGAGGCTGTACATAAACTTTTCAAGCTGTATGGTTAAGAAATACTTTATTTGTGTCCATATTATTACAAAGATTTGTAACAAATGTTTATTTCTTCAAATTAAGTAATTATGATAGCCCAGCTGTTCAAGAATTTAGCCAAGAGTTTAATGGAGCGTTAATTTTACAATACTTTCTTGTGAATATAAGCTATGAAAAACCCTACTGTAGCTGCCATTTGTTATTGAACATTTCTGAATCCCTTTACTCGTTATAATACCTATTAACACAATGAGTCTAGTATAAATCCAAAGAAGAGCTAAGTATTATATGTATTCGAAAGATTATGTATATATATAATTGTACATTTATATTTCATAGACTATAATATAGTCTACTCTCTGAACTGTGGAAGACTCCTGCATCATTTCAAGCCATCAGCTGGGTAACTTCCTGCACATCTACAGCTACATCTACATAGATAAATAGCACAGGAACAACTTGGGCTGCATCCCTGTAGTTAAATGTTTTAACTTCTCAATTTCAAGCAGCAGAACAGGATGCTTTGGAGACTGTCTTCTGGTTTCTAAATCTGCCTCAGTCACTGTCTCAGACATGTTTCGGTCCAGATTATGCTAAACTATGTCGTTATTATTAAAAACTATCAGTAATTGTGCTTAAATTAATTTGACCCAGATTAGTTTATTGATGTAGGCACACCGGAAGAATACTTTTAATGTCTTTATAGCCGTCCAGCAAAACTGAAAAATTCAGGAAGCTGAAAAGTAGTTGAAGTTATGAATAAGATTTCTTAATTAACTCAGAACCAATCCACAAACAAATACACTTCATTTCTGAATTGGTTTAACTCCAGTTGGTTGGCTTAGAAACTGCACATAAACTTAATTCTAGAGGAGAGGAAACCAGCCAGGAAATATATCTACTGTACAGCATGGGTACTGATGCTACCTGAAGTGCATGTAGCAAAGGACAGATGCCTTCTCCCATAATTCACTGAGCCACTTGTCTTAAGGCAAGCCAGGAATCTTAATGCAACATACAAATAAGTGAAAACTCACTGGGCTTGAGGAAGATATATCCAGAGACCCTGGTAGTGCACAAAGCAAGGTTAAAAAGCCTGCTATCAGATCCAAGATAAGGAGGTATGCTCATAGGAAATATGGCCAGAAATTACTGAATTAATACAAAGTGCAAGAAGCACAATGGCACAGAATCTCGGACAATTAGTAGCAATTAATTGACAATTCATCTGAACACAGAGGAAACCATTTCCCCATTCCCACCCCTGCTGATAGTTCAGCACGGCATACCAGTTTTAAGGGTCTCTGGAGCCAGCAGTGAATCACAGCAAAATGATGCTGATCAGCCATAGGTTCTGCAATGAATTCATTTCAGGGAGTGGACCACAAACAGATCAACATGCTTTGCAAAGGTTTGCTGTCTCCCACACACCTGGCTATCTGTATTATCTGGTATCCAGTAGAGCTGCTGAACAGATGATAAGATTTGTTAACATAGCTTTTATTGGATTTGCTAAACTACCTAAATATACTAATTGCATTAGGAATCTCAACACAATATGCTGATGTAAAAATATCTCTAATTAGAAATGTCTGCTTTTAAATTCCCAGATTAAAAAAAAAAAAAACATATCAGTGTCTGGAAGATGAGGACTGAGATTTTCCTTCTTGTGGTAAAAATGTCAGAACAGTAGAACTTTTTGCAAAAAAATCCCAGTGCCATGATCAGTGGTACCTTGATGAAGTTACAGAACCAGACAAACATCCCATACTACATGTGATACAGAGAAATATGTATGATACTACATATGATACAGACACATAGGATACATTGTTCATGTCACCTAGAGATTTCTTCTGTTCTACTGGGGAGGAATGCATTATATGCATATACAGTTAAATAATGCACTGTCTTAAGAGTGGCATAGGGTTTAACATAGTCATTCCAGTCTGGTTGGCTTATCCTATATTACATGGTTCACCTTCGCTGCAAATGATCTGAAGGAAACCAATACAAGCAGGAAGCACTGGCTTAGGCAGGACAAATCATTCTCAAAACGCTTCAAGTGCAGCTGAAAGCAGAAGTTATTGGGATACCGAAAAGCCGGTCAAAGAAACTCTCTAAGACTCGTTTTGGAGTTTTAGAAAGCAGGCATTCTTTATTGCAGTGCTGGATGCACAGGGGATAGTTCCACCTAGCGTGCATGTCACAACTTTAGCACAAGCAGGTTATATAGAATAACTAATTGCATATTAATCAGATTAGTATACATATACATAAGAATGATTGCAACTGATTATCTTAGTACTGTCTACATCTGATCATGAGCAATGAAGGATCCATTTGAGTCAAAGGGCTGCTTTTGCAACCACCGACCCATTTGAAGTTCTTTCTGGCTGTCCTTGAAGTCTTTATTCTTGTCCTTGGTCTTTGATCATGAAGCTTAACGCAGTTTCAATCACATGTGGTCAGTTCCAATATTGTTCTCATCTAGCGTACAGGAACATCTAGTCATAAAAGCAAAGAACTGCAAAACTTATGAATAATTACTAGTTAATCACTTGACTAGACTTTGTAATTATCTCCCTGGTTACCCTTTGTCTATTGTTTCAACCATAATGTTAATATATGATCATTTATCAAATCTCACTTGCACAGTCACCTAACAGCAAACCAGTTTTCATAGAAGGTACAAAATACTAAAACCATGAAAGTTTGAACAAGCCACATGAAATGTATGGACATATGCTATCAATTGGATATCTCATGTGAAAACACAGTTCACAGGAGACTTCCAAATGAAAGCAGTCTGGCTGCACTTCTAAAGAATCTCCAGGACTGAGGATAATTTTTCTTTTATTGGTACTTACACAAAATGCCATTTAAAGGAGGCCCAAACAGAGAAATTAATGGTGATAAAGAATATACTAGTGAATAAAAGCTCTAACAAAATACACATAACCCTAGAGCAGAGCTGGATGCATCCAGGGAATTCTGTGACTGACTAAGCCTGCTCAAAGACACTGTTATACATATCTGTTTGCCTAGATACACCAGTGATAAAAGCTTGAATAAACACAGAAAAACAGAGGCTGGGATTCTAGTAGTAGCTCATTTGCAGTCTAGAACTAAAGCAGCCCGGCCTGTTGCAATGGTGCACATCAGAGAATGAAAAAATAGCAATTTCCGACCTTGCAGAAGGGCTGGGAGAAAAAATCAGGAAGCATATGGACCAAAAACTTAAAATCACTTGAAATCTGTGACTGTCCTCAGGACTGGTAGCAAAGTACTAGGATTTAGCTTCCAGGGCAGATTTATTATGATGGAAGGTAACTACTGGTCTGTAGCACCTCTGACATTATAAATTCACATGTAGTATAGTGTGTAACTTCTAGCGGGACACTCACCATGCGACCTTCCTGTCCTCGTTAGAGAAGCATCCTTCCCATGCGTCCCACAATGGTGAAATGACATCCATTCTTAGGTGCCACTCTGGGAACTGTAATTAGGTCCTTTTCCAAGACACCAACAAGGTATAAGGAAACAGCGAATTCTTTAGGTCTGAATATAGCCAGATAGAACCATTTTCTGTATGTAGATTTCATTTTGTTTACCTGACTGTTGTAGGCAAAACAGTCAGCTCAGGGAGCTTTCACTTAATTGAATTCTTTTTAACAAAAGGATCTAGTCACTGATTTGGGTATTGAGAAAAAGAAAACATAAATAATTAAACAAATACTTAAGTAAACACCTTTTTTCCTCCTTCCCCAAGCTCAACTTAAGCCAAAAGCTTATCCTCTCTCTTCAAAGTCTCATTTTTCCTCCTTTTTGCTCTGGGTCACACTCAGCCCATCCCAATCCCTTTGGTGAGGCAACAAGCAGTGCACGAGGTCGGAGTCATAAGTGTAACGGTTTCCTTCTGCCAATCCCCAGCTTTCCTCCACTTCTTGCATCTTCCTAGTTTTCCTCTGCCGCTTCTGCTTCTTAGTGTCCCTGCCCCAGCATGGGTCACCCATGGCCACCGTCCCACAAGAGCGTACCTGCTCCAGCGTGGGTCACCCACGGGTGCAGTCCCATGGGATATCCCTGCCCCAGTGTGGGGCTACTTATAGCCACAGTCCCCTCAGAGGCGAACCCCCTTTGGCGTGGAGCCCCAGCTTCATGGACCGTGTCCTGCCTGCCCTCAGCATCCTCCTCCTCCGACTGCCACCAGTGGCTTCGGCTTGCATCGGAGAGCTGCAGACCCCTCTGACCGGCTGACATTTTATCTCCCCATGGGCTGGAGTCTGTTTTGACCAGCACCGGGCATGGATTCTTCCATTATAAGAGCATTTAAACTTAGTCAGTTGGATATTAATGATACTGTAATCTGCAATCTAACCCCTTCTTCTCACACTCACCCCCCTCCCCCCCCCAAAAAAAAAGACGCTGAGCACAAACAGGTTGGGAAGTGAAGACTGAAGAACAACCTTGCAAGTTAAAGGAAATCTTTTGTCTCCCAACTAACATCTGGGCCAGGAAGACCATAAACAAGAAACTAGTAATTTCATACATAACATGCAGTGTCTGGCTACTCTGTTGTTTCATATAATCTGACAATAAATCAACATATCCCACATGACATACCTACTCAAAAGGAACAACAAAAGGTCGCCAGTCCTTCCAGTCTCAATATGGCTTTATGAAACGCAAAAGACCTGGACTGTGGTGCAGACACATTGCATACTCTGAGGGTGCTTTATTATTTGTATTCATGCACAGCAGTGCTATTACTATACATTGGGCCACTCAGGTGTCATTTGGGTACTTTGGTGCTACTGCAATTCACTGGGCCCGATATATTTTCAGTTTTTATTCAGGCTAGAGAACTGCACTGACTTCAAAGGCAATGTTGTTGACTCGTGGAAAGAGAGGAGACTCATGTCTATGGGCTCCTGCACCAGCTGATTTGCAGAAGTAGAACAGTAGACAGAAATCTTCACTAGGAAAACTCCTAGGAAGCATCACGCAAGAGTGTTTGATCTATACCGTGTAGTCCCACCTATAAATCCAGAGCAGACTGGGGTTGGAAACATGTAAGAAGTAGCAGTGAATTGACACAGTTAACCTCGGGTAACTGGAGGCTGGCTGAGCAGAAGTGTGCCACTGAGCGTTGAGTCCATTGTTCATAGGCTTTGAAATATAGTAAGATTTCAAAGTACAACCATACTCTAAAAATTCTTTAAAGAGGAGGTGAATTCTTAGCATCCTCAAGTTCTTCTGGGAACTGGACTGAGTCAATAAGATGCATTTATAATTCAGGTACCTTGAGCACTAGTCATATTTGCTCCTGCTCTACCAATTTTTGCTCAATTTTTAATAACTCATTGGACTTTGATCAATTTTAAGATCATTTCCCTTGAATAATCTGGAGACTTTGCCACCAGCTTTCCGGATGTCATTATACTCAGCCTCAGAAAAATAATTTCTTAGTTAGCATGTGAAATGCTAAGTATCTTTCAAATATTCAGCACCTTGTACATTCAGAATGATTTGTGTCAGCCCAAACTATTCTCCCAGAGAAAGAGCCGTTAGAAAAGGTCTTGCTGCTGTTGCGATGAACCAGGCAAGGAATGCGACTTTACTAACTCCTGGCACCTCTGAGCTACTTTCACTTGTTGTTTCAGTGACGCTGAGTACCAGTCACAAAGGAAGAATCTGCAGGTTGACTTTATGCAACACCACAAGATGTCAAATATCACATTTCAACTCACACCCAAAAGTGGGCAGTTTGAACTAAGTAGTGGATGACATCCAGCAAGGAGCATATATGACCAGGGAAGGCCAGAGAAGTATTTTTTCAGATCCTTATTCCTCCTGCTGCTGGAGAAGACCTATAAAGTGTTAAAAGCAACTTCGAGCATAGTCATAAGAGATGATTTCACGTAGAGGTGAATCCCTTGCAAAAGTCAATGTTAGAAGAAACATTAGGAAACCACAGCAGTGAGTAAATCCGGTCTTTTGAATTGTTTGCAAATGCTACAAAGTCTGTCAGAGAAGCCTAGCACTATGGTTCTGTCAACGGTAGGGTGGGGAATGTTTTTATGTGTGGGAGTCCAGGGAAAGCCCTTCGTGGTCCCAACCCCATGTCAGAACTAGATCTAAGCATAAGGTGCCTCCTCCCTCCAGACAGTCCTGCATAAAAAGCAAGGCAGGAATGCAGGTCAGTGGCAGACGTCAGCCAGGTCTCAGACCCAGCTGTCAGAAGATCAGGATCTGTAGGTCCTCTCCATCATGTACTTTTACCTCAGTCAGGATGTATCCCCTCCCTCAAACCACAGACACTGTATTTTTACTGACCCAGTAGTATAGGTGACTGTAAGGACCAGGTAGCATGTGAAGGAAGGACAGATCAACAGTGAACTTGTATTCTATTTTTTTTGCTGTTAATGTAGGTATTAAGTAAGTAGAAAGAAAAAACTTACGTGAACATCACACTCAGTTCAAGCAAGGAGTTTTTCACACTTTAGCAGGCTGGACTGATGTGACTCAAACTGCTGAAGTAGTTCTGTAAACCAGAATGGAAAAAAACTTGTTGGGTAGATGCTGAAAGTATTATGCCACAGAAAAGAAAAGAAGTATGCAGTATAAAATCTATTTGAAACAGTTTGACCAATGATTCTACTGAATCACTTTTAAAAGCCTAAACATGAACTCCCTTGCAACATACAATGAATATACTAATAGAGTATAGGGGAACACAACTGATAGAGTTAGCTTTCTTCAGGATGAATTATCTGGAGCGAAATATTTAATACCCATGTTCATCAGTTAATCTATCCAAGGTGCTATTGAATGGATGTGACAAAGAACAAATAGCAAATAAATGGTCTATCACTAAAAACAGTCATAAGTAGACAAAAGTATAAATGGGCAAAACTCAATAAATATATTGACATTCTTTTTTCTAAAACAACTTCTGCTCCCCCACTGCCATTATAAAGGCACTTCTGTTCTCCACATATGTACAGTGGTAAATCCACAAATGATGTTTAAAGATCACTAGCTGGAGTCTCCATATACTCCGTAGGTCCATTTTATACATTTGAACTTTAAAAGATGAACTGCATTTTCTACATTCTAGTGAAAAAACTTTTTCTTTTTTACATTTATTTTAACTCTACTTTAAAACAATAAGCAAGAGAGAAAAACAATTCTAGGAATCACAGTAAAATCATATACAAAGTAAAAAACAGGTTAATGGCCACAAATATTTGTCTGTAGATAAAACAACTAGGAGCAGAGCAGAAACAGAAAAGAGAGAAACTCGCAACACCAAATGGAATCTTTTGAGGGTTGATATAAATAGGTGACATATTTCACAGGACTGTCACCAAATGTCACAATCCCTGAATTTTTGTTCTCTGGTTGCCTTTAGAGCATAAATATAAAGTTTTCATTTTTACATCTTCTCATTTTTTTCATTTTCTGCACAGCCTGAGTCCATTCAGGACTAGAAATGGATTTAATGTTATATCCACTTTCTTCCCTCTATACGAACACATCCAGAATAATGTAGCAAGCTTTCCAAGTTTTTCAGATGATGGAGATACAACTGACTAAGAATCCATTGGTTTTTGGGTGCTTATCCAACACACCCCCCATATCCATGGCTACATTATCATCAATTTTTCTCTAGAGGCGACACCAAACTTTCTAGCTACGCACTGTCCATGTCTACTTTGACTTATTCCAAGCTGTGCTTACTACAAGAACGAAGGTGATCTGATGCATTTCGTTGAGCTTAAAAGCTCAGTGCTCTAGTATTTCAAAATCGAATGCCTCAGTGAATTGCGCCTACTTTTGTCTCAAGGATATGCATCCTATGTCAAAGATATAGATGTGCTAAATTAATGCACTACCATGATTTCCAGCATCTGCTGTGTCCATTAATTAGGTTTGCTGACAAATTAAATACCTTGGCTAAGAAACATAGTACAAAGCCCTTTTTAAAATAAGTCTTGTTTTTCACTTGGTGATGCATTGCTTTATTGACTAAAATGTGTTACACTCCAAAGCCTAAATGTTTTTTGCAGGACACAAAGTTCTGGCAAACAGAAAAAGCAAATTAATTCCATGTTCTGAATTTTTCTCACACTTAGTGGCTCATTTGCTCTTCAGAATGTCCTTCTTATTAAATGTTTTGCTTTCCTTTCCCCCCAATTAACCCCAGAAAAGTGAAATTTAGTTCAATGAACTAATGAATTGAACCTCACACAATTCCATAGAGTTTTTAAGGATTCCCTTTTGAGAGTATCAGTTTTTATTCTTTATCTATAAATAGATATCACTATCCTCAGTTGAGCAATAACTTCACAGTTTCATTTTCTGACCATAATAAGAAATTGAAAGGTGCAGGAAAGACTTTGGTTGCTTAACGTGGAACATAAACATCTGAATTCTGAATAAAGTCAAAATTCTAAGGCTGAAAATCACTTCTGAAGTACTGTGTAAGCATAGATGCATCCAAACTCGGTAGGGACCTCCTTGTTTGTCTTCACATTTCTCTAAGTATTTAAAATTTTATTTACTCACACACTCAGAAGTCCTTCACTCTTGCTCATGTTGGCTGTATCACTTGTCTCTTCATACCTAAACTAAGGATGAGAAACCAAAAATTATTGTACTCAAGCTTCTTGAAAGGATCCATCTGAAAGATATGATCTATCATCATATAGATGATATAGAATACATATAGATATAGAATCTAGAATGTAGGATATAGATATAGAATCACATACTGCTAGGAACAGGCTAGGTCTGCTTTCTTTTAAAAAGCTGATAACATGGTATGGTATCTTTCTCATTAAATAACATCTTATTTTTGCAAGCAACCATGGAGGAAGTGAAAAATAGGTTTTTAAATATATATGCTGTATTTATAGGAATATTTTGCAAATATTTCTATAGATGGAGAAGGGGAAAACAGTTGTCCTATTCTTAGTTGTGTTTCTGTATTTTGTGCTAAGAATAAATGCCTCAAAGATCCTTAGGACATAGAACCCAACACAACCATTCCAAAGCAAGCACCTTACTTGCACAGCTAATGAATCAGACTTCTAATGATGAAACCATTTTGGACGGTGTTCCCTCCTTCCATTCTTAGCTGCCAGTATCTGCCTTCTGTTTAACAATGTAGTGTCCCCTTCTCTTAATTTTATCACAATCTCCTGTACAAGTCTAAAAGTTTTACCTTCTCATTTAGAACAATAATCTTCAAATTTTATGTCTTTCAGTACAAATTCACAATGCAAGTGGCATACTTTTTGTTTATTTAAAAATAAAGGTCTCTACAATAGTGACTCTGATAATTTTTCTCACAGAAAATGAAAACCTCTCAAGGAGGAGAAACAGAGAATCAGAATAGCATAATGTCAATGTTCTGACAATTGAGCTGTTTAAATATCTTTTGATAAAGACGGGATTGAATCTGAGTTTCTTGAACCCTGAGCAAGAACCCAAATCAGTTCTTATCATGCAAAATGCTTCATAACTAATTTTTTCAGAGTTATGGTCCTAGAAACAGGCCTAGCAATTACTGATAAAAATATTCAGTAACCTCTTTAGTTTTAAACTGCCTGAAATGATAG
The DNA here is from genome assembly GCF_947461875.1 of Haliaeetus albicilla. Taxonomy (NCBI): domain Eukaryota; kingdom Metazoa; phylum Chordata; class Aves; order Accipitriformes; family Accipitridae; genus Haliaeetus; species Haliaeetus albicilla. Next base: position 22,150,320 of record NC_091502.1, on the reverse strand, counting down.
TTTTGATAAATGCACTACCTAGTTATTTAAAAATCAGTCACTTAAGTTATTGTGCTCACCAGAATAGTATGTAAGTAATTAATTCTAAAATAGAATATCACTGGAATCCATAATACATTATTATATTATAATGTAAAAGTAGTAGGCAATAAATAAAATACTTAAATGGATATATCAATTTTTTAGAACCAAAAGAATAACTGTCTCTGAAATTTTATTTATGTTATAAACTCAAGTTACATTTTATTAGTAATAAATTTTCATAGTCTATGGCTTATCTATAGGACAATAAAATGATGCAGGGAAACTAACTTTCTGAAAGTTACTGTGGGTAATAAATATAATTTGTCTGAGAAAATTTAAGTATGGCTAGCTAAGAGGAAAAACAATACCACTGAAGGAACTTTTAGAAAAAGCAAGACTGAAAGAATAGGTGATTTTTCAATGAAACCAGAGGAGCAGAATCCCAAATGGACTGGGTGTTGCTAATTGGAAAGACTGTAGAAAAGAGAGAATGGAAAGTTTTGTGGCCTAGAAGTCATGATCCACAGTGAAAGATGAAAGAAGCTCTTTCCATAAAAAGTGTAAGAGATGGCCTGTTTAAGGTCTGTGTCTGTCATGCAGGAAAGTTCTCTTTGATTGTAAATAGCTCTTTAATCTAGAAGATAAAAAGGTCCAAATGAACCCAGAGGCTGAAAAGCAGAAAAACTCAGACTACAAAGAAGATGCAGTTTTTAAACAATCAGTACAATTAACTATTAAAAAACCCCTTGTCATGAGCTATAAAGGATTCTATATAGTTTGAAAGTTTTTGAAAAATAGGTTATACCTCAGAAGTTTCATGCAAGAACTGTATGAGATTTTTCCTTTTGCTTCTAAAGGCTACAGACATGAATCTGTCTTAATTTTTTTTTCACTTTTATTTTTCAGTAATACAAACTTTTCCCGTAAAAATCCTCTTTTAAAAAGATCTACCCGATCGGTTTAATCTTTTAGGAATGCCCTTTAAATACTCATTACTCCATCCATTTGCAAACATAAAATGAAAATATTTTTGAAGGTCATTCACAAAGAGAGATTTAAGATCCTTTAGCCAAAAAGTCTTTGTATTAATACAAATTTAAAATGTTAACTGCAATGGTGAAAGGCAATGGGACAAACTTGTACGTCAGTCAGGCCAACTCTTATATTCAAAACTCCCTTTAGATGCTAAAATGAGTGTCAAGGCCTCATTTGTTTTTTTACAAATATCCAGAGCTTTGTGGCAAAACTGAAGCACAAAACATCTAATTTGGAATGGGTTTGGAAAGTCATCACCCCAAAATGTGGTCTATGGACGTGGGTCTTTGGAAAACTGACCCTAAGGATCAACAGGGGAAAACTGAGAAATCCAACTTTAATGTACGCTTTCTGCTCCAGTCCTGGGGAAGTTGGAATACTTGGTGGGCGGTAATAACAAAAGGAACCAAGGCGCTGAAAGCAAAGCTCCTTTCCTTTGTACATATAACTATGGACTGAAGTTTCAAAATAGATATGTCTTTAAAAAGAATAAATACGTTTTCTTCTTTATGTCTCACTTGTAAAACAGGTGTGCCCATACTTATCTACAGAAAGGCATTCTCCTGTGTTTTTGAAATATTTGGGAATCTCCAGAATATTCTACCCATGGATGAATGAGTTAATTTTCTTTTAAAATTACCACTTCAGAGACAGTATCTCATTACAACAACAACAAAAAAAAAAAGTCACTGTAATGCCACTGTAATGTCTTTAAGGGATATTTCTTAATCTTGCCCTGATCTTGCAAAATCAGCCATACATAAAAGTGAACAGGCACACATGTAATACCACCAATTAACAGAGAACATCTTTTCCAAAAGGGGAATGTTACCAGCTCATAATTCTTATGCTAATACAGACCTTATTCAAATTGTTCTAAGCATGTATTACAATGTCCAAATTACAGGCCAGAATGTACTTTGATCTGGTATTTCTCTGAACGGTAGTGACTGTGATAAGCAATAATCTCTAATATGTTACTCATGCTGCGTACAATTTAATTACATCCTTAAACTGTACAATGCTGTACCTTGGTGATGTTTGCCATTACAGAACTGCACCCAGCTTCATTTTAAATAGCGTAGAACAGAGAATTTGTCATGATGTAAAACTGCAGGCACCAATAATCCACTTGGTGGGTTTTTTTTTAAAGGACTGATTTGCTAGGGAGATTGCCTTGATGGTAACAATAAAGAATCAGAACGCGGGTTCAATAACTTAAATTAAATGAGCATTTAATTTAAATTTGTATTTGTTTACTGATCTCTACAATAAATTCTCCTCTGTGAGCAGAGGAGAACCTGGGAAAGTGCAGAAGAGAACTTGAAAAAACTTAGGAGGTCTCTGTACGCACGCAAGGTTTACTGCACCAGACTGTACTTTTTAATGTCTTTTTCATAGACATCAGTGAGCAGCTTTCCCTTGACTTTATTAAGATCTAGACAAGGTTCCCAGGTCAATATCCATCAAAGACCTATAAGCATTAAGGCGCTCAGTAGGGCAGTGCGTGAGATTTTAGGAACTCAGCTCTGGCAGTAAAAATTGTAAGGCTGAGGGCTATGTTTACTGTACCTTTTTAGGCTCCCTATCACATTTTGCAAGAACCAGTGTTCAGATGGTTGGATGGCAACCTTAGACTTATCAAGAATGAAAGCCAAAAGGAAGACCTTCACTGTCAGAAACATGAACTTAAGGACTTGAAAGTTGCAGTTAAACACCCCTGTGAAGCTGCCACATGGAGCCTGCAGCCATATCTTGTCTTGGGATCTCTTTTTATTGATGTTGTCCTTTCTTTCGTCCTGAAGGACTGCCCAGCCACTGGTTAGGGGAAGTTCCTACTCAGGAAAAGGATCCATTTAGAAACTCCTCTATTTGATGTTACTGCATTTAATTTCGTATATCAATAAACATGCCTCCGCATCTTTCAGTCTTGTCATCTTAGTAGCAGTCAGTTCCAAACAGAATACCCTAATGTACACAAAAATATGCTGCATTACACTGTCATAACATGAGTCAGTAGGTACTAGTATGCTAATACAATATCACCATTGATTTTTTAAGCTATTCCAGTACAATACATTTAGTACACACACAACTATTGTCAATATATGCCAAATGGGCAACATTGCACCAATTTGACCAAGAAAAATGAACAAAATGCTTAAATGAATAGAATATGCAATAGCAATACGCTTAGGCTTTTTAGTACTCAATTAAATGATTTCACAGCATCTTTCTGTGACCATACCACAGATCTCAGTCACCTACTTCTTAATAGCTTTTCTCTTCTTCCAATAATTGATTTGCTTATACATGCACTCACATATCACTGCAGTTATAAGACAAAGAACATCCACATTCTGGAATTAGTTTGTTCAGCAAAATTGGCTTGAACTTAAAACCATTGGCAGAGACCTTTGGTGGTAATCACCTAGGATTTCTCTGAAATATTTTCCTTTACTGCTGTGGTGAGCTAACCCCCTTCCTCCTCAAGAACTTCTCCTGCTCCAGTGTGGGGTCCCTCCCACAGAATGCAGTCCTTCACAAACTTCTCCAACATGGATCCTTCCAGACACTGCAGGTCTTCACACACTGCTCCAGCATGGGTCTTTTCCACGGAATACAGTTCTTCAGGGAAGGACTGCTTCAGTGTGGGTCCCCCATGGGACACAGTTCCTGTCAGAAGCCTCCTTCCTTCAGGGGTAGGGTTCAGCTGGGATAGAGTTGTCTTCCTAGTAGCTGGTACAGTGCTGGGTTTGAGTTCAGTATGAGAAGAACGTTGATAACACACTGATGTTTTCAGTTGGTGCTAAGTAGCGTTTAGTCGGAAGTCAAGGATTTTCCAGCTTCTCATGCCCAGCCAGCAAGAAGGCTGGAGGGGCACGAGAAGTTGGCACAGGACACAGCCAGGACAGCTGACCTAAACTGGCCAGAGGGGTATTCCATACCATGTGACATCAAGCCCAGTATATAAACTGGGGGGAGTTGGCCTGGGGGGGGATCACTGCTCGGGAACTAACTGGGCATCAGTCAGCAGGTGGTGAGCAATTGCATTGTACATCACTTGTATATTCCAATCCTTTTATTATTACTGTTGTCATTTTATTAGTGTTATCATTATTAGTTTCTTCTTTTCTGTTCTATTAAACCGTTCTTATCTCAACCCACGAGTTTTACTTCTTTTCCCGACTTTCTCCCCCATCCCACTGGGTGGGGGGGAGTGAGTGAGCAGCTGCGCCGTGCTTAGTTGCTGGCTGGGGTTAAACCATTACAAGGGCATGGGGTCATCCATGGGCTGCAGGGCACATATCTGCTCTGTGGTATGGTCTTCCCCACAGGCTGCAGGGGAATCTCTGCTCCGGCACCTGGAGCACCTCCTCTCACTCCTTCTGCACTGACCTTGGTGTCCGCATTGTTGATTCTCTCATAGTCTCACTCCTCTTTCTCAGCTGCTGTTTCACAGTGGTTTTTATCCTTTCTTAAATACATTTTCCCAAAGGCACTACCACTGTCACAGACTGGCTCAGCCTTGACCAGCAGCAGGTCTGTCTTGTAGCAGGCTCTGTTGGACATGGGGGCAGCTTCTGGTGTCTTCTCTCAGAAGCCCCCCCTCCACTACCAGAACATTGCCATGTAAACCCAGCACAACTACTTGTGGAAGCTAACACTCTAAAGCCTGTCTAACACACTCAGAGAACTGATTTCAACACAAAACTACATACATCAACATACAAGTGATGCCACCCACTCGGATGAAACACCTTAGTGATTGAAGTCCTCAGGATGGAGTAAAAAGGCTTTGGTTCCATGTTCTTCTCAGCCTGAGGAGACCCAGACATGACCGGTTCTCTCACCCCTCACAACTTAATGGCACTGGAAAGCTCGTGGTCCAAGTGTTGCCTGAGCAGAGCAGTGTCCATGTCTGCTATTGAAGTGTAACTCCAAGAAACAAACAGTGTAAGAATTGTGGGCAGAAGAAAGAGCATGAAGTGCACAAGGGAACGTAAGAACCGTTGTATTAAATCAAACCAAAGGACAAGCTAGCCCCATGGCCCATGGTATACACTTAGAGACAGAATGTTAGAAATCAATCACGTACAAGGTGATTCTAGATGCTGTCTTCCTGCTTTCTCACACCAGTACTCTCTGTTATCTCTTATCCAAGACTTTATCCAGTTTTGGAGAGGTTCAGAACTTCTTCAGATGATCAGTCACACAATTCAGTTTTTTTTCATCTCTGTGAAAAATAAATTAAAAAACAAACGAACAAACAAACACAAAAACCCCTACTTCCTGATATATTAGTTGCATGGCTTCTAGTGTTATGTACTATGAAACATACCTCCTCCACATCATTCCTAATTTCATATATCTCAACACTGAAGATTTCTAGTTTACTTTTCTTTCCAGCAGAAGCTGTTCTTTACCTCACATTATGTATTTTCTTCTTGACTACGCTTTTATTTGGTCTACTATGTCATTTTGGAGACAGGACAACAAAAACAAGACACAGGGTTAATGACAGAGTCAATGTCAGGGTCAATGTATTTATTTAGCTCTTACCACTATAACACAATTTAGATTTAAAAAAAAAACAACCATCAGTAATATTAACTCAGAGCTAATTGTTACATACGTAGACTTAGGCTTAATTTTCCCATGTGCACTGAAACACTTCGCAGAGCAGAGGAAGGATCCTGTGGTTTGATCCCTATTTCTAAGATTATCTTTCTGCCCAGTGACTGTTTAGTATAAAACATATTAAAATAAGAATGCAGAGAACTGCCTTTCATCTAAAGAAGGGAGGCTTCAAGATACATCTCCTTTTAAACTGCTAAGTTTGGGTGTCTGAACAATATGCTGGCTATTGTGAATACCTCCTTGAAGTAATTAATCCTCTCCACACATTGTGTACACAAGTCAGGCACCTCAAGAGACACAATTCCCTTTTTTTTGAGCTAAGGCTAATAGGAATTGTCACACCTATATCTAACTGCGTTTTTTCCCCAAAGTCACACAAGAAGTAGCAGAACAACAACTCAAATGCAGAATATCAGGGAGAACTAAACATGAGATTATATGGGAATGTGTAAAAAGCAGTGCAAAATGCATCTCCAGTCAGGTAGCACATAATTGAACTGCCTGGCACTTTTGGCCATTTGCTGATTTAGCAATTTATGAAGTTAAACCCCATAGTAGAATTCATTAATTTCTATAATGTAAATTATTTCCTCAGAAGTGTATTTCCCATAAGTGAGATGGTTTTGCTGTGGCCATGAATAAATCAACAATGAAATAATCTTTATAGGCAGTGCTAAAAAAAACCTGACTCAGGGGGGAAATCTGAACGTAAATAATAGAGAAAAGTTTACAGAAAAAAACCCACACAAACTCATTAAAAATACATTTATACTACGGAAAAAAAAAAGACTACATGAAAAAGCAATCTGCCTAAGCCTAGCATTGCAGATCTGACATTCATTGTATTGATCAAAACCCTGTTTTGTCAGGGAAATGTTTGATAATATTATTTTGACATAAATTCAGCAACTAACAGGACACAGAGAAATCTTTAAGGTCTAACATGCAGTTTTGAGGCTTTAATCAAGAAAATAATGATGACCAACATTTTCTTGAGTGACTAATGATTTGAGCCACATTATTCCCTATGTGCTTATCTAGGGACTCCTTGAAGGGAACCACTAGAGGAAAAGAAACAGTCAGCATTTTCTAGAAAAACTCTCTTTTCAGGATGCTACAAAAGTGGCACCACAAATCAAGACACCTCAGCTCACTTTTCAAAATCTGTCTGTGCATTCTGTATTTATGCAGTTATTTTTATGTGTACATTTGTATACAAGAAGAAAATAGATTGTGTTGCTGCTCTTTTGCCTTAAATGAGCTTTCAAGGATGTGAGCATGCTTCTGTGAAAATAAAAAAAAATAAGAACAAGTAAAAAGCAGACAAACCCCTTTTTTCTTCCTCAGGAACTATGCAATTCCTGTTAGTTACATGCCAAGAAGCTCTGAATCTCTGATGGCTCTCAAGAACACAGAACTGCTTCTTCATGCTTCTGTGGTCACTCCACACATGCTGCAGTTCAAAGGTTCTAGGTATTGGATTTGTGCTCAGGGAAGCTGCTTGGACAAAGAGCAGTAGATCTGATGTGCTGTTTGTCTTAGCACTTCATTAGTTGCATCTCACTCTCTTTCACAAATTGGTCTTATTTCTTCTTTCAGTCTAAAAGGGCAAAACTAAATGTTAAGTGCAAGCATTTTGGAGCAGAGTTCTCCTGATGGTGACCATCAGCACCTTCCTTCATCAACTGGAGTCATACTACATACATTTTTGTTTGTGTGTACGCAGACTTAATTTTTTTCAGGTTAAGTAATGTACTCTTGCAGTATCTACAATAGTAGAACCTTAGTATCTGATCTTATAAATTTTATCTACACCAGTAGAAATAAAACATAAATAAATGTAAAGGTATGTGGGGCAGGACTGACAGTACTCCGTTATTAAGACAGCCCAGCACTTCTTTTTATAAGAACCTGTTTTTAATAGGTTATAACTACCGTACATTTTAAGCATTTGGCAAAGTCAAATTTGATGGATTTATTTTGGCTTGCTTTCTTCTGCATGCAGGGGTATTTCATGGAGAATTTTTTTTCTTTGTTTTGAAGGAGCCAGAATGGTCAAGAAAATGTTTCAGAGAAAAATATTATTGGTGAATACTGCTTTGTCCACTCTAACAAGCCTTTAGAAACATTCCCCCCAAACTGTTCTTTCACAGTTTCATCCTTTGAAAGAGGAACTTGAAATTTCCAGGGGTCATTTGATATCAAGAATGTGCCATTTTCTGTCCTCAGGAAGATGCAGCCACATCAGAATCTTTTGAGACTTGCTCAAGCATCTGACACTACCAACCAACAACTGAACTATCTATCGCTAGTGTCCCCACAGAATGGCTGATCTCAGAAACACTTCCCTTACAATGGCTTCCCATTAGTCCTCTCCCTTGCCATTGCACAGTCTAGCTACATGATGCTCTCTCAATGAACTGCAATATTTTAAGTGAGCATTGTCCATTCCTATGCACTGAATAAGGGAGGAATCTTTAGGAGAAAAATATTGTTGTACAATGAAGAGCGAAAAGAAGGCAGAATTAATTGGCCAGGCAACCTTATTCCTGGAATCTTCTAACTTTTGAGAGCATGATTTGCCAATCTCAGTACTATTTTTGCAGACTTTGCATGCAACCTATTTTATATATGTCTGATTCTGATTCAATAGCACCTCAAGCTACAAACTAAAGTGAGGTAGAGGTCAATCAACTGCTTATATTTCATCTGAATTAAACCACTTTATTTTCCAATAATGGAGGCTGAATACAAGATGTGATTATGTTTTCACATCATGTATATGTGTACTGAGCATATTTGTCTTTGTAACACCTAAAGCAAAATAGTGTGAGTTGAGAAAGATTTTTACATTACGTGTGGCTGTGAAAAAGTTCAGTTTATTTATGTTTGTTGTTAATTATGAAACAGTACATAGTCACATTACCTTTAATTAGCAGTATTCCTGCAGTCATCAAGCTTTTCAGTTATTACTTCATTTTCGCAGTAAAACTGCCTGTTAAATGTGGTTTCTGATAGGCATACATAGAGAAACTATAAAGGGTGTGGGAGACAAATCAATGAAATAAATATTTACAGAGGATTAAGGTCTATAAATTATGTATCTTCCAAAGAACATAACTTTCCTGTCAAACATCCTATTGATCTTCTTAGGCTTTTTAATTCTTCTTCCTCTCTGGTGAATATATTTTAATGAGAAATAGAGTATTGCTAAGTTTCAGAGATAACTGACCCCTCACACTGCAACCTTCACTGGTTCTGTATGGATATCAGGGAGAACTTGGAAACATGCAAAAAAGGTAGACCTGACAACACTTCTTCTACTACTCTGAATACTTCAAGAGTAGCCAGTCTTACTGGTCCTCCAAGCCAAGTACCAAACTTATTGTATAACCATTACACTGCAGAATAAGTTTCAAATGGGTATACTTCTGGGGTACAGAGAGCTCTGATAATGTCAACTTTCCTTATTGGCCAACTAGTAAGAATATAATATAAGAACAGCTTCAATGGATGTGTCCCCAAATCTGGCCAATAGCAGATATTTAGGGAAGAGTTAGGACAGAGTGAGGGTGTATTGTACTTCTTAAAATTCTCCCCACCTGCTTCAGAACTTCTTCAACCAGATTTCATTCCCACATATTTAGTAACGCTCAAAGGATTTCTCCTTCATGAACTTTCCAGTTCTCCCTAGGATCAACTAATATTTAGCACTCACAACATCCCTGGGAAGTAGTCAGGAAACACTCTGGAAAAGAGAGTATGGAAAGTTTTGTGGCCTGGAAGTCATGATCCATAGTGAAACATAAAAAGGTCTTGTACTGCTTCTACAAAGAACCACCTCCTGTTTGTGTTGAACTTGGTTCATGAAGTTCGTTGAGCTGCGCCTTTTGTTAAAAGAGAGAATAAACAACCAATCCATTTTTGTTGGGTTTTTTTGTCATTCATGATGCTGTAGATCTCTACCACACCTGTCCTTTCAGTTATTTCTGTTCCCAGCTGAGTCCTGGATAATTTCATTGTTCTTTGTACATAGGTCATCCCATACCTCTCAGCATTCTCGCTAAAAACCTTATACACTCTTCTATATCCAAATAAGTTCCACAGTTCTGCAGCTAGCAACATAATGCAACTGGTCATGGGAAATGTATTTAAGTGGCTGATAATCCATGTGTACCTCAAAGAGGCACATCCTGGTAACCCTTCCAATATGCTCTCTTTAGCCATGAAGGTAGAAACAGTGTTAACATCATCTAATTTTAGTATACCCCCAAAGAAGCAGCTCCTATTAGCAATAAATCAACCCTCAATGTATCCTAATATTGGATAAAGTAACCCCAGAAAAATACTGTGACAAACTTTGGGATAGGATTTGCTCTCCTCATTACCACCTCCTTCCCCTTTGGCGCCTCATCACTAGCCTACAGCTCCGCTTCCTGAATTTCATGGTAGCCTGAAAAACATTTGGAAAAGTCAGCTAAACTGCTTGGAATAGAGCCGTGGACTGCAAAGATCTGGAAGCTGGGTTTGCTCATTTTCAGTTACTGTGAAATTTCCTTGACTCTAGTGACAAGCAGGACATGTGTGGGTAAATTCATACTCTCTAAGTGAGAAGTCTGGGCTCTCTACAGTCAGTGGACACAGCTGCATGTTTCCAAACGGAGAGTCACAGCATCTAGTTCAGGCAGTGATTATACTCTACAAGGTCTACACAATGTAGTTCTATGAGGTGCCAAAATCCATGCATGGGCACTTTGTGCTTCCATTCATGCCTTACTTTCTGCCAGTGAGATCCCAGGAGTGAATCAACAAATCCCTGGGATCAGTGATGTCTAAACATATCTCTGGCATTCTTCATTTTAAATTTGACCTGCTTAGCTTGTGTTGAGCTGTCAGGAAGCCAGAAAGCCACACCAGCACAGTGCTAAGCCTAAGCTAAAAGCCCTATTTAGCATTGCTATCATATTTACTACAGTTTTGTAGCTTCCACTTCAGAGAAGGTTTGCACTCAGCTTGCTTTGTCTCCTTGTAGAAGGAGCAGATCTAACTTAATTGGTCACATAAAGATCCATGGAGACCATAGGAAAGGTAGAAATCCTTTTTTCAAATTCAGATGTATCTATGAAGTTATGAGGCTGGTAGGGAGCTAAACTGGGCAATAGCATGATTGTTTACCCATCACATGCCCCATAGCATATCAACTGCTCCTGGTCACATTAATTAGACAATTCCAGTCCCCTAAGACTCTTTAGCACACCTTCAACCATTGAGACCACAGATGCTCAGGACCTCCAAAAAATGTCACCTGTTTATTTGTAGTGGGGCATTGACATTTATGTTTCCATTTCTGATAAAATTTCAGTCTAGTCAACGTGCTATTCTCCAACTCTGGAGCCATAAAAAAAATACCCTTTTGCTCTAACTGTAACAAACTGCAGCATATGGGAGAGGAGAAAGTCCCTCCTTTGCGAGAGCAGCCTCTTTCCAAGGTTACGGATATCCCTTACCCAATGAATCTGCATAGGCCCACTTTTCCCTTTGGCAATATACGATTCAGAAGGTCATGACTCCTGGACAGAACTTTAATAGAGCTGTGAACATGTACTTAAGAAAGAATGTAATCCTCTTTCCACTTAAGCTCACAGCAAAAATGTGGTCCTTTTCAAGGCTCAGTAGCTAATTAATAGCAGAATATGTTTAAATACAGTAAGTTGTTGTACATGCTTTGGAACTCAATGAAACCTAATAAGCAAATCGGGCTCTTTTATGTAAACTAATCACTTATGGTTAAGCATTCTTTGTAACATCTTCACTGCATTATTCCACAGACAATAAATTGCTCCTTTCAGTGTAGGCAATATTTCTCAACTCTCACACACTGTAAATCATATTTTCTTCTCAATCTGCCAGTTTTATTTTAAACAATTGTACTGAAGTGTGCACCACAATTCACATGCTATATATTACCTCCTATCAACAGCTGCTTTAACCACCATGATTCCTACTTTCCAGTTTCAGTTTCATATTTATGTATCTTGTCAGCTGAGAAAACAAATACCTTGAAATCACTTCCACACCAAGAGCAGAAGAGTATTACATTGGATAAGGCTGTCAGTAGCACCTTGGGATTTTTGACATGATTTTTATTGACCAACACCAGCACAGTTGTTAATGATTTTGATAACTAATAATAGATCATATCTCTGAGGCCTAAGGAAATGTCTTTACACATTATTACACAGTGTTTACTTTGAAGAACTGCAATTGCTGCTAAGAACAGCCTGTTAGATACTGATTTGTTTGTATTGGTTTATGATAGAATGTTCTTGTTTCTTATTTGCATTTCCCAGTTGACTACAATTGTGTGTAGTTTGATACTGTCTTGAACAAAATCCAGAAAATTAACTAGATTTACAGAAAGGAAGTTCCATTTAAGGACTTAGTAGACTTTAGAAATGACTAGGAAAAAAAAGTAAATAACTCTACCTCATAGTTGTTCAGAATTATATTTCAAAAGGCTGCAATTCCCTGTGGCATGCATGAAAAAATGACTAGACCCTCAAAACTAGGGAGCAGCCACGCTCACAGAACAGTTATAGATGAGAAGTCAAGAACTCCCTTTTCCTGAATGAACGCTCCTCCAATAAAAAAATGTTCGCCATGATGCAAAGAGGCAGTACCTTAGTGGTTAATGCCTTTGGGAGGTTTTACTATTTTTGTGTCTGTTGTATATGTGCTATCAGGCATAAGCAAGATCATGAGGCAGATAGATAGATGGATAGATAAATAGTTTTATTACCATTAAATCAGTTTTGGGGAGAAAAAAGCCATTTACACGGGGTGCAATTTATCTTGTGGTCCAAAAATTAGTCATCTAATTTGTTTATTTAAATCTCCTGTTGTCACTGGATAGATATATCCACCTCAGGAAGGCAGTTCAAGGAATTACAGAATTGGTTTCTTTAAATAGAATTTACTGCATTTCAATTTGTTCCCATTGCCTCTTGTCCTTTGACTGGATACCACTGAGAGGAGTATGGCTCCATCTTCTTTACTCTCTGCTATCTGGTATTTGTCCACATTGATAAGATCCTCCTTGAACGTTCTTTTCTCCAGGCTGAACACTCCCAGTTTTCTCGGCTTCTTCTTGTACAAAAAAATGCTCTGATCCCTTAATTGTATTCATGGCCTTTCACTGGACTCATCCAGTCTCTCCTGCATTGGGATGCCCCAAAAAGGCCCTTGTCTACAAAGCTGCTTTCCAGCTGGTCAGTCCCCAGCCTGTCTTGGCACATGGTGTTGACTCTCCCCAGGGACAGAACTTGGAATTTCCCTTTGTGGAACACCATGGGGTTCCTGTCAGACAATTTCTCCAGTCTGTTGAGGTCCTTCTGAATGGCAACCACTATCAACCACTCTTCCTAGTTTCCTATCATACACAAACTTTCTAGGGCACACCCCATCCTACCATCCAGGTCATTAAAGAACATGCTATAAATAGTATCGGTTCCAGTGATGACCCCTGGGGTACACTACTAGTGACTGGCCTGCAGCCAAACTTTGTGCTGCTCTTCACAACCCTTTAGGCTTGGCAGTTCAGCCAGCTTTTGAGATACTTCAGAGTCCACTTCTCTAGTCCATACTTCCTTAGTTTGTAGATGAGGATGTTGTGGGACACAGGGTGGAAAACCTTATTAAAGTCAAGATAAACAACATCCACTGATCTCCCCTCATCCACTGAGCTTGTCATCTCATCATAGAAGGCTATCAGCTTGATCAAGGATTTCCCCTTCATAAATTCAGGCTGACTACTCCCAACCAACTTCTTGTCCTTAATGTGTTTGGAAATAGTTTCTAGTTCATCCTGCTCTTACTTTCATGATACATTTTTTTTTACATGGTCCCTCTCCACAGAAATGCACCTGTGGCAGAATCATTAACTGGCTGATAAAACTGATCTAGATGCATAGGAAAATCCAGGTTTTGTACAGTTTTTCATCATAACATACTTTGATTTGGGTTTGGGTTTTTAGGGGGGTTGGACCATCGTCTGAAAGGGAAAAAAGCTACAGATCTAGTCAGATTGCAAGTAAGCAGCCCATTGACACCTTTTCTACATTTTCAGTGTCCATCTTTTGCTATACTGGACAGTTGCTTTCTGCTTTTCACAGTTCCATCATCTAGTAGAGTAAGAGTTGAAACTATGAAGTTTAGTGACAAAGAGTTCTGTGAGGACTTAAAAGTAAAATTTTCATCTTGTTCGCCCACGGAGAAGTTGCTTGAGTAACATCTGGCCATTCATTTTCTACCAATTACTGCTTGATGGAAATCAGAACTGTAAACAGGTAGATGCCATGAAATTGTGATTGTGACTTCATTTGGGCATAAAGGCTAGCTGGTCTTCACACTTAGTTCTTAAAGAACATGACTTCTTGACATAAAAGGTAACTTGCATCTAACAGGATAATTTTTTTGATCCCGCACTTCCACTGAAGTTCAGAGTGCTCTGTAACTCACTACTTCTGGTACTTTTAAGTATCATCTCAGAACTGGTTCAGTAATCAATAGATCTCTTAAAGGTCTGCTAGACGGGCATATTTAATGATCTGATAGGTCTTTAACACCTCTATTTGAACAGAGATGAAAAATTGGTCTAAACAGCTGTAGATTAGAAGCACCTGAGACTGTACTGCTTTAGTTGAAGTGTTGCCTCTTTGAAGCTTGCATTTTTCTTCTTTTGACTATGTATCAAACACTGATTTATTGTTTACATGTTTACTATTAAAACTCCATCTTTTCAGTCATGAAAATGCTGAGTGATAAAACACAGATATGATTCTTCTGAAAGAATACATTTATTAAAAATGTAACCTGCAACATCACTAATGGAATTCCCTGTCCTTGCAAATCCTCCTGGAAATATGAGACAGTTTAAGTCCAACAGCAACCAAATTTCTGCCTGATGGAGTATGACTATTCAACAATTTTTTCTTTCATTTGTGTAAAAAGAAGCCTAATCTCTATTTAAGCATTCAAAGTTATGACGAATGGACAGCTTCCTGTGATAACATCTTCCCATAATTATTTACTTTCATTGTTATGTTATATTTTATTTCCAGAATATTTGTAGCTTTAGCTTCCAGTCATTGGAATTGAGACACTGTTCAAGTCACCTCTAAACTCTCGTAAATAACAATAGAATCATAGAATATTGAGTTGGAAGGGAGCCGAGAGGATTATCGAGTTCAATTCCTGACTCTACATAGCACAACCTAAAGTTAAACCATATGTCTAAGAGCATTATCCAAATGTGTCTTGAACACTGACAGGCTTGGGGCCATGACCACGTCCCTGGGAAGCTTGTTCCAGTACTGGACTACCCTCTCAATGAAGAACTTTCTCCTAATATCCAGTCTGAGCACCCCCTGATGCAGCTTCATACCATTTCCATGTGCCCAGCAATGAAGTCACCCCTCAGTCTCCTCTTCTTTAAGCTGAACAAACCTAGTATCCTCAGCCACTCCTCATAAGTCATGCCCTCTAGTCCTTTCACCATCTTTTTTGCTCTCCTTTGGACACATTCTAATATTCTTATATCCTTATATCCTTTTTATATTATGGACCCCAAAGCTGCATTCAGTACTCGAGGTGAGGCCACACCAAAGCTGAGTATATTGGGACAATCACTTCTTTCAACCAGCTAGCTATACATCCTTAATGCAGCCCAGGATACCGTTGGCCCTTTTGGCTGCCAGGGCACATTGTTGACTCACACTGAGCTTGCCATCAATCAAAACCCCCAGATCCATTTCTGCAGGTCTGCATTCCAACCTCTTGTCCCTCAAGTCTGTATGTATATCCAGGATTACACCATCCCAGGTGCAGAATCTGGCATTTATTCTTATTAAATTTTATACTGCTGGCGATTGCCCAGCACTCTATTCTATCAAGATCCCTCTGTAAGGCCTCTCTACCCTTGAGGGAATCAACAGCTCCTCCTAAATTAGTATTGTCAGCAAACTTACTTAATGTGCACTCAAATCCTATGTTCATTGACAAAAACATTGAAGAGAACTGTCCCTAAAATCAGGCCCTGGGGAATACCACTAGTGGCTGGGGGCTTTGAGCAACCTGGTCTAGTGGAAGGTGTCCCTGCCCATGGCAGAGGGGGTGGAACCAGATAATCTTTAAGGTCCCTTCCAACCCAAACCATTCTGTGATTTTATGAAAAAACAAAGCAAGTGATACAAAGACAATTGCTCACCACCTCCCACAAGTAAACCAATGCCCATACAGTCTCTGTTCAATGACTACCTACTCAAACACTACCACCCTCGCACTGTATTTTTATTGCTGAATATAACACTAAATGGCATGGAATATCTCTTTGGTAGGTTTGGATCAATTGGACTCATTGTGTCCTTTCCCAGCTTTTTGAATACCCCCAATCTTCTCACTGGGGGAGCAGAGTGAGAAATAAAGAAGGCCTTGACACCATGCAATAGTTAAAACCCAGCACAGGGAGCCTCTGAACTTTGAATACAAGGCTCAAGAGCCCAAACCTAGGTGTTCAAGAAATGCTAATGTTTTTGGGAACTCACCTGGAGACCCTTTTCCTAGGGGGCTGAGTTTCAATAAATAAATTCTCAATGCTTTCTGAAAAAGAGTTCCCTTGAAGGTGCCTCAAATCTTAGATCAGAATCTCTCTTTCCTTCCAAGAATCCTTGAAAAAATATACTATCCAAAATCACTAGCTGCTTTCAAAAATCTGACCCTCGTTTCATCCCCTATATTCTTAGCTATGCTGACAAACTCAGGAAAGCCTGCAAAACCCTTCATATCAAAATAAAATAATTAAATTTATTGTTAATTAAATTCTTCCTTAGCAGAGAACCATCAGAGGCTAATATCCCACATATATCTTACTTCGGCCTCATGCTGCCATTCTGCACAAGATAAATTTCACCCATCAATGCAATTTCATCAATGACTCTTACTCTTAATAATCACATCAGGACTTTACAGAATTAAACATATGAGCCAAAAAATACGAGCATGAATGCCAGCTTGCCGGCAATACTGAGCATGATACAACATTGTGCTGTCTTTATGGAGGACTCAGAGGATCTTAGTCATAAAAAAGCAATAATGGAAGGGTCCCCCGGAGAGCATATTTTGATACTCAAAGTATTATAAACTCCTGAAAGACGGTTAAGTTCAGCTAAGAGGGCCATAATCCAGGAATTCTCTTGCTAAATAACCACGCTTGAGCATTCCACCAAGTCAAAGACCTTAGAAAGCTATATCCCTCCCCAGAGATATCTCTAATACTACAAACATGGACATTATGAAAAGAAAAATAAAAAACATAGACCTGTATAAGTAGCCTTTCATGGAGCCTCTCCAGTAGATCTGGCAGTGGTGTATGCGTATTTCCTCTTCCTGGGGGACTGTTCCACAGGTTATTATTCCTCAAGTGTGCCCGTATCACACATGTCCCTTTCCCACTCACACGTTCAGCCAGTGACCTTCATTTTCTAATTTTCTTTTTACAGTTGTGCTCTCATTCACAAAGGAGCTTTTTGCATAATCTTCCTGGAATTTGCTAATGCCCAGTCCAGTAAGATCAGCTACATAAAAAATTACTTCTTACTAGCTTCTAATAGTGAGGGAAACAACACCCTGAAGACTACCCAAATACAGTATTAGATATTTATATTTTTTCTTTTTTTGTTGAAAACTAAAATCCATACAGAAGTTTCACTACTGTGGGATTTGACATACTCTGAGGAGCTCTGTCAATTTGGGGGATATTTTATTAATCTCTTTTCAGCTGTGGTAACACTCAACAAGCAAGATGAACCACCCCAGCAAAAAGGGGAGAACTTCCCTTCCTTTTCCATTGTTTTTTGAGGGACCCTACTTCTCTGAAATGCAAGTTTAATTGTAGTCAGGGTAAATCCTCAGATACCATTACAAAAAGAAACTGTGAAGATAATGATAGAAATTACTCCTTTTCATCAAAGCATGGCATATAGTTCTCCCTGGTGAAGCATTTAGGAAGACTATCAACAAAGAAATCAGCAGGTCAAGTCTTTGTAGTATCTAGATGTTCTTTCTAGTCAGAAGACATTTCTAGATCTCTTCCCAAAGTTTTGTTCCAGATAGATCATAACTAGTTCAAGATAAGCTGAGATTTCTTCACAGTGTAACCTAGACAAGACTCACAGTTCCTCTACCAGGAAGCATCTTCATAGCTTACAGATAAATAACATTTTAAAAATTATTGTCAGATTCAGCGTCTTTTTTGAAAATATTTTTTTTTATTCCATTGTGTTCAGAAATGCTCATATGGGAGTAGAAATTTTGCTTGTACCTTTTCTAATCAAATAATATGCACACTTCCTGACCTCTTCAGGTCACAGTTAATTTATTATCACAATGAATGCAGACAGCATTGCCTTCCTTCTACACACTCCTGAGATTTACCACATGAGGTATTTTTAAGTATAAATCCCTTAACATCTGCCTTAATTTAGTAGATAAGATCATTAACAGCCATTATATCTAATCAACATCTAATCCTTGTAGAAGGGATTCATTAGCAGGATGAAATGGAAGCAGAAGCCCACTAATGATAAATGTTTATTTTCTTTGAATAAATTTCCACTAGGGAAGAACTGGCAACACTTTACAAAACTCTTCCAGAACAACATTGGACTGCATGTTGAAGGATGACCCTCAAGCAGTAGGTCATTAAGAATGTGATGTTTGCTTTTATATCTATAAACACAAAACAGATTCTTCACAAAATGGAAAAAAGGGTCAGAGTTAAAAATAGTTAGGGCAATGTTTTGC
The DNA here is from genome assembly GCF_947461875.1 of Haliaeetus albicilla. Taxonomy (NCBI): domain Eukaryota; kingdom Metazoa; phylum Chordata; class Aves; order Accipitriformes; family Accipitridae; genus Haliaeetus; species Haliaeetus albicilla. Next base: position 22,131,762 of record NC_091502.1, on the reverse strand, counting down.
TTGCGGTGTCATCTGGAGTACAATACTCTTCCCTGAATGAAGACGATATTATTGTGCTTCCAGTAGCTTTTCATTGTATGTGGAGATACAGGACCACATACCATAGCAACAATATTTCTGAGGTCTGTATGGAAGGAAGAAGAGAATGTGACTGTACAGATATGAGACTTTTGTGTCCTTTAAAATCACCAGGTATACTTTCTGAAATGCCTGGCCTTGGGCTTCTACCTTTTCAAGTTAAATTACACAGGCCTCTGACTGTTACAGTAGAATATAAATCATAGTAACTAAATATTAATGGTTTATATGTCAGGATGGAGTGATTTGGGGTCACTTGATAGCTGAGGAGGAGCACAGTGGTAAGGCAAGCTTCTGCCTGCCAAGCCTCCAGATCTTTTTTTTTTCCCCATTATTATTTTAGATTAGCAGAAGAGGGAGACAAGGCTTAAAACTAGTAGTCCTAATAAAGTCTCTAAATAATTCAACACTTGCTGAGGACTGGCTTATTTTAGGCTATTCTTCTTCTCACAATTTTTTTTTTTTTCAGGCAAATGGTTACAACAATCATAAATTGCAAAGTAGCTCCACATTATTTAAAAGGCTTTCACTCTAGCATAAGAATTTGCCTACTGTTCAGATTCTAATCTAAGGATATTCAAGCATTTATTTCTCATATATTGCACTTTTGTTTGCTTCTACGAGTGTGCAAATTAATCCTGCAGTTTAGTCACTTGAATAAGCAACCTTCTGCCAAACCTCCATCCATCCTTTGGCTGAACAGGGAGAATCTGAATGTTAAACACATCTTGAACCTCTTGGTCTGACTACAAGTCAGCAGTCTCTGGGGGTAAATCATAAGCTTCAACCATTTCAGCCTGGAAAGGACAGACAGAATCCACAATTACCATTTCATAGCATGAGTATCATTACCGTTAAGCTAGTGTACAAAAGCTAGGCTCTGATTAGAAACGAGTGTAGCTCGTTGTGTACTGTTTTGAATTTAGAACTTATTATTTTGATGTGCTCAAAACAGGCTTACCAGAACAGGGCTTTCAGACAACTTGTATGCAGGTACAACTAGTCTGAGAAAACTAAATGGTCCAGGATAGGAAATAGATGCCTCATCTTACAGCTCAGCAGCAAGAGATGACTCTGGATATGTGCAGGACTAGAGAATGGAACCTGCAGTGCTGGCCAGCATCAGGGTCCTCTAATGAATCAATCCTAAGCTTATATGGCAGTTGATGACTGAACATGCCTAACCCAAATTCATCAAAGTAGTTTAACCTTGAGAAATAATAGCATTAAATTACTTTTTGAAAAAATTTTAATTGACACTTAGCCCACAAAACTTCTACACTTTGGATCAACATGACCTCCAGACTATGGCACTGGCATACTGTACCCTCACTGCACCAGGTAGGATAGAATCAGAGAATCATAGAGTCATAGAATAGTTTGGGTTGGAAGGGACCTTTAAAGATCATCTAGTCTAACCCTCTTGCAGTGAGCAGGGATATCTTCAACTAGATCAGGTTGCTCTGACCTTGAATGTTTCCAGGGATGTGGCATTGACCACCTCTCTGGGAAACCTATGCCAGGGTTTCACCACTCTCATTGTAAAAAATGTCTTCCTTTTATCTAGTCTGAATATACCCACTTTTAGTTTAAAACCGTTATGCCTTGTCCTGTTGCTACAGGCCCTATTAAAAAGTTTTTCTCCATCTTTCTTATAAGCCCCCTTTAAGTATTGAAAGGTCGCAATAAGGTCTCCATGGAGCCTTCTCTTCTCCAGCTGAACAACCCCAATGCTCTCAGCCTGCCCTCATAGGAGAGGTGTTCCATCCCTCTGACCATTTTTGTGTCCCTCCGCTGGACCCGCTCAAGCAGGTCCCTGTCTCTCCTGTGCTGAGGACCCCAGAGCTGGACGCAGAACTGCAGGTGGGGTCTCACCAGAGCGGAGCAGAGGGGCAGAATCCCCTCCCTCGACCTGCTGGCCACGCTTCTTCTGATGCAGCCCACGGTACAGTTGGCTTTCTGGGCTGCAAGCGCACACTGCCGGGTCACGTCCAGCTTTTCATCCACCAGTACCCCTAAGCCCTTCTCAGCAGGGCTGCTCTCAATCCCTTCATTCTCCAGCCTGTACTGATACTGGGGATTGCCCTGACCCGGGTGCAGGATCTTGCACTTGGCCTTGTTGAACCTCATAAGGTTCCCATGGGCCTACTTCTTGAGCTTGTCCAGGTCCTTCTGGATGGCATCCTGTCCCTCAGGCATGGCGATTGCACCACTTAGCTTGGTGTCATCAACAAATTTGTTGAGGGTGCGCTTCATCCCACTGTGTTATTAATGAAGATATTAAACTGTACTGGTCCCAGTGTGGACCTGAGTGACACCACTTGCCACTGATCTCCGTCTGGACATTGAGCTGTTGACCACTACCCTCTGGATGTGACCATCCAACCAGTTCCTCATTCACCGAACAGTCCATCCATTAAGTCCATAGCTCTTCAATTTAGAGAGAGGATGTTGTGGGGGACCGTGTCAAAGGCCTTACAGAAGTCCAGCTGGTTACATTTTGAATTCAACTATCCAACAGGATAGTTGGTTATGTTTTGAATTCAAGGGCAGTGCTAACATCTGGGATCTATTATTGTCTCATGAAAGCAGCCTGCTCTAGCTTACAAGTTCAGGCTACCTACAAATTCCATCTGTCTTCATTGCAGGTTATGTCAAAACAGGCTTTCTGGTCACCTTCCTGCCTGGGCTTGTCAATGCAAGGCCTTACAGGGTTGCTGGAGGCTTACGGCAAATTGAGGCACTCTGTATTGAGCATGATCAAGCGATCTTCCTAGGAAGAAAAGCAACAAAGGCTCATTTATGAATAGACAAAGAAGGTAAGTGTCTATGTTGGCCTAAAAATAGCCTTGGTGGCACCAGACACCACTGTAGACACCACCTTTGGCTCATCTTCTGGTCAGATTTGTTCACTTACACATAAGTGATATTCTGAATTTTGACCTATTTCTTTCCACTTCAGGGATTTTCAGAGTTCATCAAAAGCAAATCAATCTAAATCTTTTGAAAACATTCCATAATTCTGTCATGAAATTTAAAATTGAGACTTATTCGGTATTTGCCCTTTATAATTGTCCTTTCACATCATGTTAATCTTCCCACACCCCTCATTTTGCATACTTGTCTTTGTCTTTTTTTTTGTTTTGTTTTTGAAATCTAAAATCTGTACAGAAGTTTCACTAATGTGGGGTTTGACTTAACTCTGAGAAGCCCTGTCAATTTGGGGGATATTTTATTAATCTCTTTTTTCAGCTGTGATAACACTCAACAAACAAGATGAGCAGCCCCAGAGATCATTTTTACAGTGATATATGCAGCTATGGATAGGACTTAACACCAAGGCCAGGAAAATTCACACAAACTGTTTGAGAACATAAAGTTGTAAAACTGAACTTATAAATAGACTCTGAGAAAAAAAGTGAACAGAGAAGAATAGTGAGAAGTGCATGCTCATTTGGCACTAAACATCTATTCAATATTGACCTCTATGTAGGAAAACCCTTCTCAAGGCATGAGATGAGTTTCCATCAAATTGTTCCATTTGGGATTTAATGTTTGTCCTTTCCCCAAGGTAGCAGTAATTCTCTATCTACATTGATCCCTGAAACCTGCCTTTAAAGCTGGTCAGTAAAGGTCTGTCTATATCTTTGCTGCTCTTCAGAAGGCCAAATTTAAATGCTGATGCACTACAAAGCCCCTGCCTGGCTCATGGAAGCAGGGATCAGGAAGGGGCCATGAGCAGAAAGCCAGCAAGGATCACTCCCTCCAACCCAGGGAGAAGGACTGTGAAGCAGAGGGTTTGGATAGACAGTAACCAATGTTTTCTTGAACTGTATACCAGTGACTGTGTAAGTGAGCATCAGAGCATCAAAACACCTACCCTCTCACATATTTAGTTTGTTAGGATCATTAACGTAATTAATTATATGCTACTTTCCCAGCAAAAAGCCTTATCTAGGGAGAACGGATAGGGAGAGTCAGTCACCACAAGCATTACCCAGTATTTTTAAAAGGTCAGATTAACTCCAATATGGTCATATTTCTGGGATGAGAAAGGCCAGATTTTCAAGAAATATGTGATTTAAATGCACATGTTGAAGTTCCTGCTGGATTAGAGCATGCAGGTTGCCACTCATCACAGAGGAGGCAGCTCCTACTGCCTCCTACTTGAGGTGGCTAACTACTGTTGCAACACCTAACAAATGGGTGTCTAATACAGGCAGAATGATTACCAAAGCCTGGACCAGGATTCATTAAAAAGATATTTTGATATCTAAATGCATTTGCATTAATTCAGCCTAATCCCTTTACTCCCATGCATCCCACAAGACTTTATTAAAGAACTGTGTGCCTCTCAAGAAAGGGAAGCAATGAGCACTTGGGTGATTCTGAATAGGTCCCTGTTGGTTGTAAGTCAGTATGTCACATCTTCTTTGCAAGACACAATATAAGTGGAGAGCATAATGGTTTAATTCAACACCTCAAGATTTCGTAACATAAGCATATGAGAAGAGACAAATCCAACATATATTGAAGCTGGTGTCTGAAATCCAGAGTGTACCACAGTCAAGAGCAAAAACCTTTAGTCCTCACTGGAGCAGGATTTCACTTTGGATGGAATCCATTCCTTGACTTGACTAGACAATGGATAACACACTCTCAACTGGTCATCAGCTTCACTTCTCCTGTGCACTGCATCCTGGGGTAGCTGAATGCTGGTACACATACTCTTCAGAGTGTAAAATACAGCAGAGGCATCAATTCCTACAACAGGGTACAGCTCCACTAGAGCAAAGCCAGTGGGGAAACCACGTGCTCTGATTTCTATTAACAGCCATGGGAAACAGTACATTTCAAGGAAGTGCTAAAAACAGGCTGTGAAGTTAGGAAGATTAAGCAGCAAGTCAGCATCATTTTGAGTATATTCAGAACTGCAGTCCTCACTTTCAAGGAGCTTCCTACTACTCACCTGTTTTATTTCATTCGTGTTAAATGGACAACAGGTTAATCCACTGCATTGCTTTTCCACCTACTTCGCTGTTACTGCCAAATCAATTTATGTCAGTGAGGTTTGTTTCACTCGCATGCCTCCAGGTGCTTACTTATACTCGGGACTTGTGCTTTTTGTTGTTATTGTTGGTTTTGCCCTGAGCAAGTTATTTTGGTTGCTGAAGCAATGCACTGCTATACAGAGAGTGCCAAAACCCAGAATGCAGATAAAGGAACAGGTACACTGCATACTGTGATTCCAGCTTTAACACAAGCTTTACTGTTCATGCCTCTTGCTTTCAGGGGGAGGAGGAGGTTAAATTCAAGAAAAAGCACTATTTTCTGCATGCAAACCCCACAGGACCAAATTCTGCCACCTTTTTTCTTCTGGAGTAAGTCTGATCAAGTACACAGAGTTCACCAAAGGAGAGTTAGGTTATGTCTTTGGGCACAGCCCTGAGGAAAGAGTGCAAACAAGGCATCCAAAGGCTAAGAACTGCTCTGAGAAGGTTAATTATTTCTTTCATTCCCTCACTTATTTCCTTCATTATTTTTACTTTGGAATTACAGGAGATGGAATACAACAGGCATATATTTCCACCGCAGAAAGTTGGAGTTGGAGGAAATCAAATGTTGGTTTTTAACTCTGGTGTGGAGGGTTGACCTTCGCTTGCTGCCAGACCCCTACCCAGCCACTGTCTCACTTCCCTCCTCAATAGGACAGCAGGAGATAATAGGATGGAAAAGTTCATGGGTCAAGATAAAGACAGGGACATTGCTTACCAGTTACTGTCACAGGCAAAACAGGGACAAATTGGGGAAGAATAAATTAATTTATTACCAGTTAAAAATAGAGTTGGATGGTGACAAAAAAAGACAAAACTAAAACCACCTTCCCTCCATCCCCACTTTTTCCCAGGCTCAACTTCACTCATGAATCTTCTACCTCTCCCTCCCCAAGTGGCGCAGGAAGCATGGGGAATGGGGGTTGCGGTCATTTCATGATGCTTCACCTCTGCCGCTCCTTCTTCCTCACTCTGTTCCCTTGCTTCAGGACAGGGTCCCTCCCACGGGATACAGTCCTCCTCGAACTTCTCCAACATGGGTTTTTCCCACAGACTACAGTTTGTCACAAACTGCTCCAGCGTGGGTCCTTTCCACGGAGTGCAGTCTTCTTCAGGTATGGACTGCTCCAGCGTGGGTGCTCCATGGGTTGCTGTTCCTGCCAGAAAACCTGCTCCTGCGTGAACTTCTCTCCATGGGCTGCAGCTTCCTTCAGGGCACATCCACCTGCTCCGGCATGGGGTCCTCCACAGGCTGCGGGTGGAGATCTGCTTCACCATGGTCCTCTATGGGCTGCGGGGGATCAACCTGCTACCCCATGGTGTTCTCCACAGGCTGAAGGGGAATCCCTGCTCCAGCACCTGGAGCATCTCCTCCTTTTCACTGACCTTGCTTTCTGCAGGGCTGTTTCTCTCACATTTTTTTCTCACTCCTTTCCCTCATAGCTGCTGCACTCCTGAAAGCAGCTGTATCAAGAGGGTGAATGGCCCCAGCATGCATTTGGCTTGGCCAGCTACCAGTCTGCCAAGCAATTCCTGCCCACAGCTGGGGAGTTAACCTGGGCCAAGACCCATTCCCAACAGACAGTTTAATTGGAAAGACTTTTGGAGGGAAAGAATGTTTAATACTATAAATAAACCACGCCATGCCAGTTGGGCTCAGTTCCAGAGACAAGTCCTGGGCGAATATAATTTATTCATATAAAACATAGCTAGTAAGAATGCATGAAAGAGGATAATGAATAAGCACATCTCTTGGCTGGCAGGCCATTCACACACATCTCATCAACTAAGATTACCATACTTCATCCACCATTTTTTTTCTCCTACAAAGAACAAGAAACATGGAAACTTGTGCTTCCTACATTCAGCCTACTCACAAAGATTGCCTGAGGAATCAAGGCTTTGCATTTATTGTATATCCCTAGCTGCTCTCAAATGTATGTTGGAAAGCCTGAGCTGAGACTGGATACCTGTGTCAAGTGTCATCACATCTAACACTACCGGCATCAGTGTAACTAGGAGACTCAGCTGAGACCATTGTACAACTCAAGGTTTGGGAGCCGTCCTTGCCTCACACAGTTTGCAGAGAAATGACTCACTTGGGACTGTCAAGAAGCAGCAGCACTTGCTAAGAAACATCTCTGAGGTTGAACAACTGGCCACCTGGGACTAGAATAATCAGCATGTTTTTTTCTACAGGGCCTGGTGTGCTTAGCATACCTGAAATGTGCACACCAGCTCAATCCAAGAAAGATTCGTTTGCAGCCTTGACGTTACAGTATTTAACACTTTTTGGACAGGAGTAAATTCATTCTGCGGTAGAGTTTGCTCTCACCAGGATTTATGGGAATCCATGCTTAATTACTGCAGTACTGGCAGTCCTCCAGCTTACATCCCACAGTCCTGCTTCCTACCTGGACAGATCCACGTTGCTATTAATGGCTACGTATGCACAAATAGACAAAAAGTACCAGGTACTATACTCTGATGCGTAGGCCAACTGTTTCAGCACACCTTGCACCAAAGCAGATAAACATCCTTACATTCCCAGCACAGAAACCCAAAATCCAAACTGACTGTTGAAGTGGACCACAGCCCACACTAACCCCTGAACTGTGCCTTTGTGCTGCGTGAGAGAGCTGACCCTCACCAAAGACACACCAGGCTAACAGGCCATAGGGATGTCATGCAAACCTTGTGCCCTGGCAATGTTACTATATTAATATAGATGTAACTTTTTGACGCTTCATTGCTCCGGAGACATTTGGGGACACATTAACTCTATTCACATACTGGCTATCCAACCTTTCAGATGAAAATATACATAAATATATATATGCACACACATACTTTAATGTGTACGGTTTATCCTCCTTCCCTCTCTCAGGTTATTGAATTCTTAAAAAAGAGTGAGAACATGTTACCCTTATTACAAGGTACATATAAGTGATAACCATACCTGGCAGAAGGGCACACTACTTCTTAATGCCACCACTTTCTTCATGCCAGTGGCTGATTCCCATTGTACGTATACTGCATACCACCAGCCGATTGTCAATGTCATTTTCAATTTCCATGAATGATGAAGAAAGAGTTCTCAGAATTTATGTTTCATCTTATATTACCTCTAGATTTTGGAAACACCCTAAACATACTGCTTAGTGGAGAATGGTGCATCCATGGCTTTCTGTAAACTCTGCAAACAAACGTATCTATGAAGCTAGTGACAATGGTGTAGTTGAGAGTAAACCAGTACACCCATTTATAATTTGGGCAATATAGAGTTTATTCACACATAACTTACACCAGACCAGAAATGAATCATACCCCAAAATGTTTATCTACTTTTTCTTAAAATTACTGTAGAGCAATTAACAAGGAAAACACCAAGTCTTATAATAAAGCAGGGTGGGCATTTTTCAGTTTGCCCCAATAACATTGGGGACAAAATTATGTACAAGTCTTGCTTCGCATCCCTTTAGGAGCATGATACAGCATGAGCTAGGCAACCCCTTTTCCTGAAGGGCTGCACTGGCACTCCTCTATAAGCTTGGGTATTGGTATTCCTCTATATGCTTGGGTATTGGTATTCCTCTATATGTGTGGGTATTGGTACTCCTCTATATGCATGGCCCTGCTGAGTACCAGGCATCAGCCACAGCATTGCTGAATAGGTTCTCTCCCATTTCAAGACCCTACGCATCAGAAGCAAACGAGCAGTAGGCTGCAGCTCTGTATAACTCATGAGCCGCTGAGAAACACCATGGCCTGTGCATCGAAGCTGTGGAGAAAGAGGGCAGTGAGTATCAGTGGTACAAAAGATATGAGCTGATCAGCCTGAGGTGGAGTGATCTGGTAAAGAATGCAGGAAGGTTGCAAGATGTGCAGACATACCCCAAAACTACACTGATACAGGCAGTGCTCAGTGTAGAGAGGACCATCATCCATTACCCGTAAGCAAAAAAACTTAGTATCATGCTGGAAGGAAACTACCTACTGATAACCATGATTTCTAAGGAAGCTTTTCTGAATTACAGCCTTTGTGTGATTTATAAAGACCGACGATGTTTCCTTCTGGCCAGAAAATTATGCTTAGTTTTAAAATGACTTTTTAGCTTGCAATTTTTTTTAATCATCTTTCTTCTGGAGAAACCCGCACCCCTTAGATTGCACATTTTGTGACACAACCTAAGACTTTCTAAAAAAATATTTTGTCAGTATACTTCAATATTCTAGACATTAATCAGATCCTCAGTCTCAAGAAATGTACTTTAGTATTTTAATCCTGGAAGAATCTCCTAATTCTTATTGAGACAGAAGATTTTACTTCCAAGTAGATTTAAGTAACACATTGCTGTCCTGTGCTTTGCTCTTCTGCCTTTGATTTAAACCTTTAGTGGAAAGCAAATAAAAGATACAAAACCCTAATTAAAGAAATTTGTCTCCTAATATGGTTGTTTGCTGTTCTAATTAAAAAATAAGGTTTTATTAAGTAAGGGCAAATGATTTAAGGCAGTAACCCCTTTTTATCACAGTACAAAGCTGCAATTGCTTAGATAACTCTTGACTGTTCCACAAAATTGTACTTCTGGAAAAGATGCAAGAATTGAAGGCTGACATTTTTAAACCCAAATCGTTAGATGCTTTCTTTTCTAGCATTTTACTTGACTGCTTTTAATTCCGCAAAGTTGATATATGATAGTGAAATCTAGCACACAATAAATTTCACCCTGAGTGGACAGAGGTGCTGTCAAGTCTTATCATCTTTAGAATGAAGGCAGAAGACCCTGGCACAATTCACTTCTAATTAAATTTTACTCTCCATTGAGCACTCTGCTGAAGTTCACAGTTGCTGGCAGCAGAGGAGAGCCTAAGGCTGTGGTGCTATGCCTGATATGTCTAGTGGTCCTTCCACATTTCTGTAAACATCCGTGTATCTTATCACCTCATCAAAGCTCCAAGCTTCATTCTTAACACCCTAAGGATAAAACAGGCATGTTGTATGTTGCTTCTGGATCTAGCAAAACGGTGAGTGCAGAGTGAACCTTTCTAAGTCCAAGACTTATTTGCTTTAAATTATGGATGATGACAGAAACCTCGAGGACAAGTATATAATATTAAAGATTTACACAGCTCCCCCAGCTGTTATAAATAGATGTTTAAAAACTGTATTTCATTCTACTTTTGAAAACTAAGAAAATACATATCCTGTTGAAAGAGGGCAATAAAACAGTAAACATACTGCTTTTTTAAAAAACATTATTTATAAAACAAATAGTAATTTAAGCAGATTATGACAGCATGATTCCTTCATACATGGAAGGAGGGGGCAAATAAGCATTTACAAGCCTTCTCAATCAACTGCTTGCTTAACCTTCTCCTCTGCTCTGATGCCTGTGGTAACTACACAGGAAGGTGGTTGTGACTGTTAGAGTGTTCTTAATATTCTCACCATTACACTGTGTTGCCACTGTCTCATGTGCACCTGTTTTAACTTCATATTTAGGCTGTAGTTTCTTCATGGCAGGAAAAGTTGAAGTTATGAATTTTGTGCAGAACCTTGCACAACGGGACACCAAATTCTCAGGGTTATTACAGATAACAAGTCACCACAAAGAGCTGTTACCCATTAGAAGGAAGCTGATGTGACCCTTATCCATGAACATGGAGGGCACATGTAACAGTAAGTCACATCTTATAAATGAGCCACAATGAGTTTGGAAGGACCCCATCCCTGCACACTTTGAAAAAGTCTTTATATTCATCCTGGGTCCCTTGTCCCTGCTTCCACCTCCTGTATGTTTCCTTTTTATATTCCAGTTTTGTCAGGAGCTCCTTGTCCATCACAGGAGCTCCTGCCACATTTGCACGACCTCCTGCTCAAAGGGATCGGCCAGTCTTGAACTTGAAGGAGGTGATCCTTGAAAATCAACTGACTCTTCTGATCATCCTCTTGTCTGTAGGACAGTATCCCATGGTATTCTTCCAAGCAGTTTTCTGAACAGTCCAAAGTCTGTTCTTCTGAAGTCCAGGGTTGTAATCCTGCTATTCTCCTGGTTCTGTCCTCTCAGGATCCCAAACTCCACTATTCCACGGTCACAGCAGCCAGGTCTGCCCCCAGCCTTCACATCCCAACCAGTTCTTTCTTGTCTGTAAACCCAAAATCTTTTGAGATAAAAACACAACAAACAAACCCAGTCTACTACAGATGGAGACAATACTCCAAGCTGAGTCTGAAGAGACTCATATTCTGTGTAAGTCTGACAGAGAATCTACAATGCAGGCTGACCTCTGGAATACACATGGACCTGACTTGGATTCTGGTATAAGGATAAGTTGCCGTTTCCAACAGAAAAAATATTATGGGATAGTATTTACTGAAATATGAACCATAGTGCTTTTGGCATGCCTTATGGGCTTAATCACTGAAATCAGCTCTCAAGACAACCCTGTAACATTGCTAAGTAACACTTGGAAATTTTCTAGGATAAAAGTATTCTTCCAATCTATTTTTTTCTTCATTTCAATTTGAATGATTTGTCCAAGGTTTTATGCAAGGAAATAGAGAAAAACTCAAAATCTAACTGTGGGTTCTATTTCCATGTCCAGTCGATGGAATAATTAATAATGTAGAAGCAGATTTTAGACCAACATTAAGTTTAAAGTTTTAAGAAACATTTTCTACAATCTGAACTTGAAATATCATTTTTGATCATGGAAAGCTGTTTTGCTATAACATCACTTTCAAACAACTGGAATAAATTTTCCGTCTTTCTTTGCAGAGATTCTTAAGTAATTAGTCTTGGGAGAAAGCCTAGATGGTTCTGACCTTGCAAAAAATTATTCATCATAAGTAAAAGAAAATGTTTCCCACAGATAAAACTAAAAATGCCTTTAAGAGAGAGATTTTATCAGTTGATGTTGAAAAAATGATCATTTTGGCCTAAGGCTAAGGAAACACATATAGATTAGTTATATTTTCCAAGATCACCAGGATCAGCTTGTTCAACAGAAATAAACATTGGTCTCACTTTCTTGACAACTTCTCCCTTGTTGATGGTGGTTATATATTGTTGCAAATGAATATTCTCAGCAGAATGGCAAACAAGGTAACAGGCTTGCATTTTTTGTAAGAGAAAAGCAAAAGTGCAGACTAGCAAAGTGTTAGCAAAGATGGGTTATACCTGTCTGGACTTTTAATCCATCAAAATACAAAGAGTAAATTGGTAAAAGCAAACACTGGAAAAGTTGCAAGGCTCTAAATCTTACCTACTACTTCGTTATTACTATTCTCATGCCTACCGTGTGCCCTTCTTCATGTGTTTTATAACAAGAACAAGTAAAGCAGACACAGACCTTTTCTTAAGACCCTACACAAGTTGATTGGGATTTTGAATCTGGGGATATCAGAGAAAGTAATGTAGCTTTTCAACATTATTAGTAACAAGAGGGGAAAGGACCAAACTCTGGCTCAGCCGTCGCTGTTCTTTGGTATTGGAGGTCTGGTGGGGAAAGCTGTCACAACTCGTTCTGTTGGAGGCCACCAAGAAGTTACCATTGGCAGAGGAAGAAGGGAAGGCTGAAGGGACTTGTTAGGACTTGGTGATCTCCATGTTGTTCTTTCTTGAATAAATTTGTGGGAAGAAGAAGCTTATGCAAGAAAACCTCACATGCAAAATGCCTTAAGTGACTACAAAACCTCCATGTCCGAGAAGTAAAAGCTGACATAAAATTCTCTTTTCAGTTTCCACAGCTGCCTCAACAAAATCTTTGACCCCTTCATAGGCATGTAGATCATTAAAGGGCATAATAATATTTAACACACTTATAAAGCTTGGGAAGATCATATTTTAAAGCAATTCCAGGTGCTTGGATAAAACAAACTGTCTACAAATACCTTTTTATTATTATTTTGATAATTATCAAAATCACATGAGTTTGTACCCCAAAAATTTACACCTTGCCTTTTTAGATCATAACAGATGGATAAAAAGAAGGCCAAGAGAGATAATAAAAGCCAGATGACCAGAACATTGGTGCATTCACATTCCTTAGCCAGTTAAGAGCACTGATCACAACTGTCCACCTGTTTTCCCTTTACATGGTGGCGTTTCTATTAAATATGAGAAGCGGAGAGTACTGAGGAATAATCTTCTGGATAAAATGGCTGCCTTAGACAAGCTTAATTCTAAGAACACTTTAAAATGTTTATCATTAAGTGTCTTTCCTTCTCACCTCTTGTACAGCCACATTTTTCTGTGACTGTCTTCTGACTTTTACCTTCAAAGCACATCATTAATCACCATTACAAGTCTGTAACTTGCATAACTCAGTAGAGCTGAGGCCTTGGGGCATGACATAAATATCAATCAACAAGAAGTTTTTACATCATAAGATTGACATTGTCCAGCATTCAAGTCTTATGAAGAAGCCACTGGTTTTGGAATTAGAAAGCTTCCTCCATCTCATTGAATGCACAAGACCAAGGGAATACAGTTTTCCATTTGTAAGTAAACAGGCAACTGCGGCATAAAACATGTAGTATTGGTCACAGGGAAAAGTGAACTGACACACAACAAAGAGCTTTTCTGGGAGAAGATCACTTCTCATTTGTTTTTCACACTGGTGATATATCACCACAGGCCCATATAAATATGGGCCTTTGCCCCATAGCTTCCTACTTCCTTGCTCCCAATGTTTGAAATGAAAGCACTGTGCCCTCCATGGGTATGTAACTAATTTCAATTCACAGAAGAAACACACCACAACCATCTTTATTCTTAGTTAAATCTTGCCAGATGTTGAGGATTCTTAATTTCCATTGAAGTCAATGGGACTCAAGGACAACTCAATGTTTGGCACCAGGAACTTGTCCTGGTTTCAGCTGGGATAGAGTTAACTGTCTTCCTAGCAGCTGGTCCAGTGCTGTGTTTTGAGTTCAGTATGTGAAGAATGTCGATAACACTGATGTTTTCAGTTGTTGCTAAATAGTCTTTAGACTAAGTCAAGGATTTTCCAGCTTCTCATGCCCAGCTAGCAAGAAGGCTGGAGGGGCACAAGAAGCTGGGAGGGGACACAGCCAGGACAGCTGACCCAAACTGGCCAAAGGGGTATTCCATACCATGTGACGTCATGCCCAGTATATAAACTGGGGGGAGTGGGGGTGGGGAAATCGCCGCTCAGGGACTAACTGGGCGTCGATTGGTGGGTGGTGAGCAATTGCATTGTGCATCGCTTGTATATTCCAATCCTTTTATTATTACTGTTGTCATTTTATTAGTGTTATCATTATCAGTTTCTTCTTTTCTGTTCTATTAAACTGTTCTTATCTCAACCCACAAGTTTTACTTCTTTTTCCCGATTTTCTCCCCCATCCCACTGGGTGGGGGGTAATGAGTGAGCGGCTGCGTGGTGCTTAGTTGCTGGCTGGGGTTAAACCACAACAGAACTCCATGCCAAACAGTCAACAGCGCCCCTGGCACTACATATTCAAATGCACTGTCTCCAAAGTTATCATTAATGCTTATACACAGAGCCAGCAATCGGCCCGTGCACCTCCAAAGCTTCATTTTGGCTATATCAATCACCATCCTGCCAGGTGCTGAAGTCCTCTTGCAGGAAATGGTTCTGGAAATCAGCGTACCCAACTAGTTATCCAAGGGGCATCAGATACTGGCTGCGTATGTTCAGAATTAAGCCACAGAGCTGACGATCTTTTCTTAAAGTGCTCAGTAATGTACCTTCATCACACACCACCTGTTATTCAAAGTTTGGGTCATAGGATTGGACCTTCCCAGAGAAAATGCCATTAGTCCAAAAATGTCTTACTAAGTAGATACCAAGGGAGGATGCACAAACAAAAATGATATGGTAAGAGTTTAAGATTAATAATGGAGGAGGAGATTTTCTCCCATGTGACAAATATTTGTAGGATTAGGAGAATCCCCCTTCATTCTCCAAATACAGACCTTTTAAAATGTTATTAAAAAGCTGAGACGGATTTTTCAACCCCCAAATAACCGAGCAATTTAACACATCAGTTTCCACAGTCTAGGAGAAGATATTAAATACAGAGATATAGAGTTAGTCTCTCTTTAGCCCAACAACTATGTGATTTGCACAAAGTGAAATAACCCCTGTAGGCAAGCCTGGAAGGGGAGCCTGGCTGACATGCAGAGTTTGTGTCTCTTACTTGCCTGGTAGGAGACTTAGCTTCAGATATAGGCAATGCAGCACTTTGTGATGAAAATCCATTTCATGGAAGTATTGCTTTAATCACCAAGGTCTTCTGACTGTACAAGAAAAAGTATGTTTCTAGCAGAGGCTAGACAAAACACACCAACTCACATATAGCTAAATCTGCTGTAGAGAAAGTAGGTTCTATTTTTAACATGAACTAGCTGGTTAGGGTGATGACTTTGCAGAGGTCTGCAGTTTACCTTTACTTGCTAGCTTATTAAACGGTAAAATTTTCCATTGGTCTGGGAGAACAGAGACAGTAACACATTTTTTCCCTACTAAAGATGAAATCTTTTGAAGGGAAGAGCTTTTAAAAACTTAGGGAAAATGTGGGTGTTATCAACTGCCTAAGTTTCTTGTACATTGAACTGTCTTGCTAAATGCAGTATTTCTTCTAAATATTCTTAGTCCATTGTTTAAATCAAATTTACTTTCTTTACTTTTGTTTGGAGTATTCAGACTGTGTACTGAACAATACTATTTTGGGAACATTTTGTTATTGCAGATAGTTGATTTCATGAAGAAATTGTCACATCTCAGACCCTAAACCAATGTACAGTTTTGCTTGTCACTGTTGCTAAATTTAACTTAGCTCTCCAGAGATTAAATACAGATTCATTAAGCTGCTGCACGCTTTTATCCATTCTCATGTTCCTGAAAGTTTTCTCATTTATTACAAAGAAAACATGGCTAATTGTTAATTAGAAAGTGCATATGAATGTGATAAGATTTAATTAACTCAAACAAATACAACTCAAACCTTTAATAAAAAGATTTAGTTGGTCTTTTTTTTTTTTTTTGCTTTTTTTTTTTTCCCCCTGGAAAAAAAGTTCTAGTCTACACTTGCAAAAGACCCGTTTAATAGCCCTGTTACCCTGCAGGTTTGACCTTCAAATACATTCCTTCAAAACAGACCAAAAAAAAGTAAAAAGAATCTCACAATACAGTTGAAAATCTGTGAGGTCTGTACTTCAAACTTTGCTGGAAAACCATAACTGAAAGAGTTTTCTATCAGAAAGTGTTCTTTCAATAAGTGTGCTGGTTTTGGCTGGGATAGAGTTAATTTTCTTCACAGTAGCTGGTATGGGGCTATGGTTTGGATCTGTGCTGAAAACAGTGCTGATAACCCAGGGATGTTTTCGTTCCTGCTGAGCAGGGCTTACCCAGAGCCAAGGGCTTTTCTGCTTCTCCCCCCACCCCACCAGCGAGGAGGCTGGGGGGGCACAAGGAGTTGGGGGGACACAGCTGGGACAGCCGACCCCAACTGACCCAAGGGATATCCCAGACCATAGGACGTCATGGTCGGCAGATAAAGCTGGGGAAGAAGAAGGAAGGGGGGACGTTGGGAGTGATGGCGTTTGTCTTCCCCAGTCCCCGTTAGGCGTGATGGAGCCCTGCTGTCCTGGAGATGGCTGAACTCCTGCCTGCCCATGGGGAGTGGGGAATGGATTCCTGGTTTTGCTTTGCTTGTGTGCACGGCTTTTGCTTTCCCTATTAAACTGTCTTTATCTCAGCCCACGAGTTTTCTCACTTTTACCCTTCTGATTCTCTCCCCCATCCCTTAGGGTGGAGCAAATGAGGGGCTGCGTGGGGCTTAGTTGCCAGCTGGGGTTAAACCACAACAAACAAGAGAAGTATTTAATGAGAAAAGCAATTCAATATTTATGAAATTCCCTGTAGAAAAAAAATAATCCTTTGTATCCTGGAAAAGCTGTAAATTTGTTTTTCATATAAAATGTTCATTTTCAGATTGATTTTTCTTTAGATTAGTTTTGTTACATAGGTTATATTTTGACTCAGCAACAGTCACATTGCACTCAATCTCTATCAAGTCAGGTTAATATCAAATTATGCTCTCTGCTCCCATTGACCTCTGTATATTTGGGAATATGAAGGATCAGGATGCAAGATAAAGCAGAGTAGGTAATAGGATCCTAACATTTGGGACTCAAAGCTTACATTTCTGGTAAATTCAGCTTGTAATGTGCAGTTACAACCTAAATAATAGACTAAAAAGGTAACATTCAAGTTAAATTACCTTCTAAGTTAAGGGCTCAAAATTTACAGGTTTAATTCAGTGTACAACTTAGGCTTAAATAAACTTCTGTGAAATCTGAGAAACAGCAAAAAATGATATGAATTGCCCATAAAAGTAGAAGAGTTTGAAAGATTTCAGATTGATGGATGCAGTAAAATGAAAACTTCCTTCATCCCCCACTTTTTATATAAAAATTACCGATTCTTCTGGGTGAGCCACAGATGATACTCTAGGAGGAGGCATATATTTTCTCTGCAGCAGGGCTCCTGAAAAATAAAGACATGAAAGATTTACTGGAAAGTCTCTCAGGCTCTTTCACATGTTTCTCTCTCTCATGGAAAGTTCTGTTGGTGAAACTTATGTTGTATTAGAATTGCCTGTATCTACAACTTTATAATTACAAGGTGCATCCAAGTGCTCAGTTTTCAGCTAAAAATTGGAAATAAATATTCTGCTCACTTAAAATGTATTTGGATAGGTGTGATAACCCAAACATAACAAGTGACACTGTATGCCATCATCTAGCTATCTATCAATCTACATATATATTTCAATAAATATATTATAACAACTATAGAATTAAATGCAAAATTAAGAATCTGAAAAGGTCTCAAGACTCAGTATATGTCAAGTACTCCTATGAGATTGTAAGATGTGCTTTTTTATAGTACATGCTGGGGAAGAAAAGCAACAAGAAAGAGTTTAATTTGAAATAGTAGAGATTGGGCTTTCAAAAAATGGGTGAGCATCTCTGGGCTTTGCAGAGTGGCATTTATCCCTTGGAGAAAAGCACCAATCCTAGAAACAGTTCTGAAATCTGCAGAATATGCCAATAATGCACCAAGAAGAGCAACTTTTTGTTGGTTAGTTTCAGAGACAGAAAAAAAGTCATTTGTGTGCTGATAACAATATATATCAGGCAGAAAAGGAAGAACAGCACAAGCCAAAATTTGTGTTGGATCTCCCAGCATTTTTCATAAAGGGGAGGAGCCATAACAACTCAATATTATGCCCTGTAAACTCTGCTATATGTCCATATTCAGTTTACTTGAAAAAGAAACTAGATGTTATGTGCAGGCTTGATGGCAGAACCCACTATTTGCAACACGTTCAGCAAAACAGAACTCAGTTGCTCTTTGGTACGCACCATCACAGAGTAAAAGTGCCTCACCATCCTGCAGGTAGAGAAATAAGACAGGAAGATCAGGCTTACACAGGGCTGATCTCCCCTTCTGAGACCCTCATCAATGCCTTAAGAGTGAGAGACTATCCTTTCCATTTAGCTGAAATGTCTTACATATTGTAATTGCAGCCCTACTGTGATTAATATTGTGTTCATTTCAGGATTTGGGCTGCAAAATTAGAAGGGATGGTAAAGCATCCAGTAAAACTCTCTCTCCTTCTCATACTCTCTTAAAAAAATTATCTTGCAAATCTTCATGAACTGCAATAAAAAAATAGAATTCAACTGCATGAAGAAGCACATTCCCCATTTGCCATTTTTCACATGTCTAGAAAAGCCATGCCACATTACTACCCTAATAACTAGCGTGACTTTGAACACCATAATACAAAACATCTGTGTCCACTCCCACAGTGACCAATGAGAGGTAATTTTCTACAGCCAGGACAAATTATCATCTTCAAGGATGACAGCATCTGTCTCTGTGATGTATAAACATGTCTTCCCCTTTGGCCTAAAAGAAGATTCATCTAAGCAAGGGAGCAGAAACAGGGGCATTACAGCAAGGATACCCCTTGTGGGAAACCAGCTGTTAGCTATTTATCTTTGTATGGCCAAGGAGCCTTTAGCCAAGATACAGCTGTTCCTTCCTTTCCTCCTTATTAGCTACACCTGCCTCAAGCAGATGAGTGTGATTGTTAAATGCTTTTCTCAGTATTTAAAGTTTTATACCTGTTCTTAGTGTTCCCTTGTTCTCACAGGTAGTAGTTTAAAGACACTGTCAATTTATCTTCATGGTAAAAAAGAGACAGGTTTGTTTTTATTTTCATAGAGATGAATGAATAAAATATTCCTTGTTTTTTAAGGTATTACAAATCCATGCAAGACACCTATTTTTCTTCCATCGAACTATGAATTCTTAATGCAGCTGTAACTTTATGTAACCTCAAAATTTTTACTAGGACTGAAATTTCCCGAAGGAAACATGTGCTCCTAAGCATATGTCACACGAGTCTTCCTCTTTACATAAGACTCAGCTAAACATTTAGTGGCAAATTACACCAATTACACTGCCATTTTTCCCTTCAGCTGACAGTGTTGGGTTTTGGAAGCACAAAGGCAGACAGGGTATATTTTCTACCCACCCATATGCAGTCGTATACTGGTGTATTGGGTCTGGCTGAGATGGAGTTAGTTCTCCCCATAGCCGCCCTCACAGTGCTGTGCTCTGTACTGGTAGCTAGAAAGGTGTTGATGACACACCAGTGTTTTGGCTACTGCTGAGCAGTGCTCGCACAGCATCAAGGCTGTCTCTCCAACATTTCCTCCCCCTCACTGGCAGGCTGGGGGTGGGCAAGGTCTTGCGAGGGGACATAGCAAGGACTGCTGACCCAAACTGACCAAAGGGATATTCCATACTTTATGACATCAGCTCAGCTATAAAAGCTAAGTAAAGGGAGATGGAAGGGGGGGCATTCGTTATTTTACATTTGTCATTCTACATTTTTCTTCCAGAGCAACCACTATGCGTACTGAAGACCTGCTTCCTGGGAAGTGGCCAGACATTGCCTATTATTGGGAAGTAGAGAATAAAATCTTTTGTTTTCATTTGCTTTTGCATGGAACCTGTGCTTTTGCTTTATTAAACTGTCCTTATCTTGACCCATGAGCCTTTTGTTATATTTTCTCTCCCCTGTCCAGCTGAGGAGGGGAGTGATAGAGCGGCTTTGGTGGGCACCTGGCATCCAGCCAGGGTCAACCACCACAACTGGATATGTAAAGTCTTCACACTTGCTTCCCGTCTTACCCTTCCTCGTAAGCGTTCTTAACTCCATGCTCATCTGCACTGTACACTCACATAATGTAGCAAGATTTCTTACAGCAGCACCTAAAGGCCCCACTCAGAACATGAACTGCCTTTTCCAGGTATTGTATAAATATGCAGCAAGAGGTTGCAAGCTATACAGATAAAAGTTTGGAGCTGAGAATGGGCAGATCTGGGAATAGACCACAGGTGTCCCAAATTCTCACTCGGTGCCCTTTTTGCTGTTCTGTCTCAAATGATCGATTCACAGTTGTTATAGCATTTATATCTGAAGCCACTGAAACATGTTTGGAAAAACTGCCTGACAGGTTCAGCCTTCTAACAGCACAAGACACACAGCGGCAGATCCGTTTTGTTCAAGTTTCAAGTTTGCCTCCCCACTCAATAGGCACACAGTGTCCGAAATTCCATCCAACATACCTAACGGTTGATGAGTACCTTGAGAGTAAGCACCAAGACTGTCAAAATTCATGCAACGTGAAAGCTTCTTTCAGCTTAACAAGCAGATAAGCAAAAGCAGTCCCTGAACACGGCTGAGATTTCCTCTGACTGTTTGCCAGACACGTGCGTATCTAGCGTATTCACAAGCAGGGCTGCCTGTAGCCATGGGCACCCCAGGGCAACTGGAACCTGCAGGAGCTTGGCCTTGCATGGTGGCCTTGCATGTTTTAGCATGCACAGACACAGTCTGTCCTCCTTCATTTGCCCTACTCAAAGCAGCAGCAGTGCCCATCAAGGGCAGCTTCCCTCCTGACACCATTTCTTACCGGCGGGGATGCCATCCTTGCCCAGGATCCCAAAAGCTGCAAGACTGCTCCTGTCTTTCTACCTTCATTCATCAACAGTTGATTTCTGTTGTACTCAGGAAAGGCATGGGATGATAATTGCAAATCATTCCAATAGATAAGCAGGCCAAATAAAGTAGTGTCTGGTAATTCATCTAACCCACTTCTTGGAATTAAAAGGGCTTTCTTGTAGATTGAGAATAAATTAATCATGAATCTATAAAGCAGAGAACACTGGTAAACTCAAAGAGAATAACGAGTACATGACAGGAAGCAGAGCATATCATATGCAAGGATGTATTTGCTCATTAAGCACTACACATAAATATGCAACCTTATTTTCTGAAGGACATGAAGGATAGGCTGTAGGTGGAAAACACTAAAGAGTAACAAACAAACATTTGCTCTTATTCAACCACCCACGTTCTTTCTTGTAAAAATAGATGCATGCAGACAGACAGAGAAACAAACCAAAAATGGGGGCAGAGGCATATGCACAATATATTCACAAAGATTTAAATAAGGGATGTTTGGCCGTTTGGGAGATGAAGGTTGTCTGAACTTCTTCATCTAATTGGGAAAGGATTTCAGCAGCAATTCAATTATTTAATACAATTTACATTCATTTTTCTCCAAGAATGCAAGGGGGAAGGAAAAGAAATTACCATTTTTCTTCCCTCTACTGCTTGTCCTCCCCATAGTCATCTGGATGCAGTGCAAGAGGACTCCTGAGGCTGCCTGTGCTCTTTGGCCACACACTAACACCACTTTTATATGCTTTATTATAAACTCTGTTGGTTCTTTCTGGTCATCTCCTGTATATTGGTTCTTAGTACTGGGCCTACTGCAGCATGCTTTTACTTAGAAACTTCTAAATGACATCATCTGGGGATACTCTGGCTTCTATACTGAATTCCTCCTTGTTCTCAAGAAAAACTGTCCTGCCTCTTTATACATCAACCATGGAGGGCTGTGTGCTTGGCTACTTGTAATCTGAAGCTGGTATCATTTCAGAATCTGATGTAGGACTGAGTGACAATCAGCTAATGAGGTTAGTGCCTCTAGGATCTTGCTCATCCCTCCAGAGCCACAGCAGTGCAATAGGTTGCAGAGGTGCTTATGAAATCATTCGCTGTTCTACCTTCCTCTTACTTGTACAAATGAAAACTTCTCTGTGCTGTAGCATAAAATGCTTGCCAAAATACTATCCCTTTTTGAAGAACTGTGCAGCTTCTGGAAAATAAAATGGCCCTGCTAGACACCTCATTTTATAGGGGAAGGCATGTTTTCCTTCTTGTTACTAATGTAAATGAAAAGCCTTATAGTGTGCCTGGAATCAGTTTTCCCAGAGTGGCCCTCTCTTGGAGTCCTAGAGACCAAAATGTGATGGCGGGGTTATTACAAAAGGCTGTGTAAGATGTAGCTATTTCTTATTGTTTCAATATACCTGTCCACCTCCATTTTCTCAGTCTAGGTTGCTTTAGCACAAAATGTAGCTTTTGAAGATGGAAAATTGTTATTGCCATGGTGGACTTAAAACCAGCTTCAGTTTCTTGTCTTGTCCCCAAGCCTTGAGTAGTAGTAAACTCAACTCAGCATGTTTCCTTAATTCCTCTCTATTTTTTAGACTTCTTCCTGATATAATCACCTGTAGCCTTAAGCATATATGATTTGGATGCTATCTTCAGCTTTTTAGGGTTTGTTGTTGGTTTTTTTTAGTGTTTGAGTTTTCTTTAAAAATGTTACATGAAGTTTATAGAGGACCAACATCACAGTGAGCATAAACCTGCCTTTATTTCTTGCTTACATATTCCTTCCTCTTTGCTGTGTGTCCGCCACTGTCCATGCACAATTAGCACCTTTACGCTCTGCTAACATTCTTGCACTTAAAGCCCTACTTTGATGGCTATTGCATAAGCTATTTTAGTCATCTGTCTGCCTTTTTCTCTCTCAAATTCTTGATCCTTGGTATGCCAGATCACATCTTAACCCTCCTCTAGGACCTAAGCCAACTCCCTGTTAACTTTCTGGAAGCTGGACTAGTTCTGTAATGACCAAGTAAGAACCAGAAACATTATTCCATGTTAGCCAAATGCCCATTTCCATTCAGTGCTATTAAGAAAAGGAAAAAAACCCCAAACAGTTGGCAGAGTATTTCCCCAGTCTCTGAGCTCTTTTAACTGACTACATGGTGACTGCACTCACTGGACCAACAAGACTGTACTAAAAGCCATAGAATTTTTATGAAGCAATTGAAAAATAATCCTAGAAGTATCTTTTCAAGTGGTATGATTAAGAGTTTTCTTTCAATCTCTGAGAAGCAGGCATGGTCTGAAAATCAATAGGGATTGTTTCCAGCACATGGATGTTGTCTTTTGTGTTTAATTATGATCAAATTGACATTTTATCATTTTAAGTGTACATTTGATATTTCATATCTATAATGTGTTAGGTACATTGCACCACAGAGAAACTGAACGTTCACGAGAACAATCAGGCAGTCTTTATCTAAAATTTTTCTTTCATTATTTCAAGCCAGTAAAAACAACAGTTTAACTCATCTCAGTAGAGAAATAGCTTTTCAGTGATCATCGGTAAGGCAGTGCTCAGACCATTCACTCTTAAAATGTTTTTTCACAACCACCAGGAAAAAAGAACAGTCATTAAACCACCAGTGTCGCTCAGGTCCAACCCCACTTGTTACAGAGCAGAAACATTTTTAAAAGGCAAAGCAGAAGTATCCTGAGTGAAATCCACCTTGATATGTTGTAAGGAAACCTACTGTCATCTGCAGTGGATAATTCAGCTCCGTTATCCGGAGCCGAGAAGATCAAATAAAATCAGGGATATGGGGAAGGAAACCCACTCTTATTGATTCTGTGGTTTGGGTTTTTTTCCTCTCTTTGCATAGATGAAGGTGTTACAAGCATATAGCTAGGTCTCTAATAACTGCATCTACTAAGAATAAGCAAATATGAAAGGGCAAAATGTACACATTCAAGTTGCTTCTACTGTTCTGTGTTGCTTTGCTTTAGAAAATAACTGAAAGAGCCATAGAACACCTCAAAACTATGGAAACGAAACCAAGCCTTATTTTAACATCCACCAGTCACCTCTAAGCTCAGTGGACATGGTGGACCTGTCATGTCCTTTAGAAACTAGTCATGATGTGAAAGTCCAGAGAAGTAAACTCAGGCACAAAGGATGCTTCAAGTGTATCAACAGCAGTGATGGCTGGAACAAAAAAGGTGGCAGATGGAGCACGTGGAGGTGACATAAGGACATGGATCTAAGACACCTTAGAAGGTCCTTTAACACCCTTCACAGAAAGGATGGCTATCCCACAAAATATGAGGCTTCTGGTACCAAAGGATGGCTATCCCACAAAATATGAGGCTTCTGGTACCAAAGGAACTGTGCAACAGTGCAGCCATCTTGTTCACCTTCCACTTTGCCATGTCATTTGACCCGGGTAGCCAGAAGTACTGAGAAGTTCTTTGTAACACAGACTGGCTTTTCTTCCCAGTGCTTGGAAAATTTTGCTCTGAGCATAGTTTAAAAACCCTTCCAGTGGATACTTTGGCTAACTATGTATATTTATTTTTGCACTTCTCTTTTTTATACACACAAGAAGATTTAGAAGATCATGTTGCTCATGGTTGATTTAATTAGTACTTGGGGAATTGGGTCTGGCAGGTTACATGGCTGCTCGCAGGGTGGAAATTCTCAATTAGCAGTATGCTAATGAATGCACAGAAGCCATGTTTTCTCATTTTCACCTTTTACCCTTTGCCCAATTTCAGGGGATAAAAAAGGCCAGTTATAATTTTTGTCAGGACAGGATTAATAGCTTGAGTTCACACATCCAACATAGGGTTGCTTTTGTCATCTCACAGAAGAGCAGTAAGTACAAACCACTTAGATGCTTTCATTTCTAGCAGTCCGTACGTTTTAAGTATTTGAAATGTTGGGGTTTTTTAATGGATCATTGCATTTCCACATTTTAGTAGCTTCATTTTTGCTGTTTCACTCTACAAGAGTCATCATTCGTTACCAAGCCACTGTGTTCTCTTTGCAATCAAAATTTGTCTTCCCACTCTGCAAAACTAGCATATACTTCTGTGCTAGTCATCTTGCAAGTCATATTAGGAAATCTTTTTTTTAGCCCTTTTCTATTTGTATTTCTTTCCTGTGGAATATTTTTAAAGTGTCAATATAATGTTGGTAGGAAAACCAAAGCAAGTCACGTGGCTGGCTTCACTGCTACCATTGATAAAATTCTGCTGGATTTAATGGTATCTGCATTGGGCATCAGGAAGTGGTGTGTGTATCCTGTGTAAAATAATATATTCAGCAACAAATAGTTAGAAAACTGAGTAGTAAGGCAGATTCTCAAGATTTCTCTGGTAAACAAAAATGCTGTTGGGGAAGCCAGACTGGTTTTGCTGTTTTGCCTTTTTTTAATCTGGTATCTATTATTACACAGACTTTTTCTATGATCTTGTTGTTAAGGTTATTCACAGTACAAACATTATTTCCGCTTAAATGACACAAACTTATGAATCTATTGGAAGGGAAGAGGGAAGATTCTTTTCCTTTCTCTATAGATGTGGAAGCTTGCTCAGCAATAGAAGTGATGAGATTAGAACTGATTTATTGCTCTATTATGGAGGTGCCAAGACTATTTAAAAAAACATAAAATTGGATTGTGGTCAAATATTATTTTTATGTAGGTGGTATTTCAAGAAACCCCATTTCTGCCCATCTCAGTAGGTAATTGTTATCTGAGACTATTACTATAAAATTAATTGGAAAAAAAAAAAGATTAGGAAAAAATCATCCTTGCCTGAGTGACTGGAGAGCAATGACTTCCTATTTTTTTAACAGAAAAAATGTTTTTCTTTGATGAGAAATGAGCAAAGAAGGCGATGAACAATGTTTCTCTTCTCTGATTCATTTTTTAAATAAGTTTCTCAAAGAAGCTTCCTGCTATTTTAAAATAATGCAGAACATCTTACTAAATAATTACTAATAAAAAGGCATTATCTGTTTCTGCAACTACAGGATAAGCTAGTTGTTTGACTGTAAAGAATTATAAAGAAACCTGGATAAAAAATATGGAATACTTGGGTTACTGAAAAGGTTCAAAACAAACCAAACTTTTTGTAGTTACATCCTGTGCATTCTTCTTTAGTGACGTTTCATATGTCCATTAAAAGAGATATCTAAAAGTTAGAAACAATTAGGTGAAGATGAAAATGTAAAATTATACTGATAGCTTTCCGCATATAATAATAATTGCAAAATTTTGGTTCTTTTAGAATTTGGCATGGGTTTTTGATTCACCTTCAGACTTACTCAAGCATTCTCACCTTTCCATTTAAAAGGCATACATTATACACATCTCAATTAAATAACATTTTTCACAGGTGGAAAATAAAATAGATTCTATTCACATCTGTGATTATATGCCACAGTCAGGATTCACCTGAGCGTCATAGCCAAAGAAGAAATATTGAAGTTAGAGATTTGTCTGCATCTGTCCATATACTAAATACCTTCTCAGAATGGAATAAATACTGTCAGAGAGTATAACCAGAATAGCAAATGGAGCAGCCTGCAGGAAAAAAAGATCAGACTCAAGTGTTTTCAAAACTGGATGTTTGAGGTTAAGTGCTGAAGATCCCCATTTAGGCTATGGGAAATGAGTACTTCTGATAACAGATGACTGCGTGCTCATGAACCAGTGGCACAGCTATGGAGTGAGCTTTACAGATGCACCACGACCTGAGGCCAGAACACTCAAAAGCCCTGAGCCCTGAAGCTGGGCAAGGTTAAACACTGAATTAGGGGCACTGTTTCATTCTTTGCATCACATTCCTGGCCTGTCACCCTGGGCCGTTCCTTCCAGATAAAGACAGTAACCTCTACATATTCTTTACACTTCTGAAATTTTGCTGGAATATCTCTGCTGGAGTCCCTGCTTTGCTTGTCCCAAACTCCAGTCATGAGTCGGCAGCTTTCCTGGAGCTTCGCTTTTCTTCTGCAAGCCAAAATGCAGCTGAACTGGGGCGTACTTGCTTTACCCTTCTCAAAAGAAATACTGTTTCGATCTCAGCAGTTAGCATTACCTAACGAGTACTGCGCTCTGCCATGTCTAGCCTCATTTCATCCTTGCAACATATCAGCAGCTCAGGATGGGTGCAGGACTTAGGAGTCAGAAGCACAGGTATAATTGGAATTCAGCAGTATTGGCTGAGACCCTTCTTCAATGCAGTAGAACACGCTGGCTCTCATCACGAGAAATGGGGAGGTTTTTTGCCAGGAGTACTGACACGTCTGCCAACGACCGTTTGCTCTGTGCTGAGCCACACACCGCTGGTTCAAACTCACACCCACTGAAGCCAGTGGCAGCAGTACCCGTATGAAGAAATAATGTAAAAGCACAGATAGCATGGCCTGTCTGCGCTCGCTCATCCTCCCCAGCACGGTACGACATCCCAGCTTAGCCTTTCAAAATACACCCACCACAGCTTGCATCCTGAGTGCAGAAGGAAGAGAAAACAGGGCTGTATTCAGTGAAGACATTTTAACTGAACAGACCTTTTAAAGCTCTACAGAGCAGGGGAATTTTTATGACCTCCATGCTTGGTGGCATTTGATTTTAATTTACAAGTGGATGGACTTGGGTCAAGTCATCCGAAGTCTGTTCTTCATGTTTGGGTTTCATTTTCTGCCCACTTCCCTTTAATGATCTCAGAAGCACATAAAATTTTACAAGAGTTACCATTTTCCTGACATAGCATAAAAATCTCAACAGGACATAGCAAGGAGACATCTTTGCATTTAGACTAAAATAAGTATTCAGAATCAGTACTTGTCTTCCTTACTGCTGTCTAATTACTGTGATTAGGTCTAGTGTGTGGTTTCACTGTTCATTATAAATCTTGATCTGTTTTTATAACATAGATGTCTTCCTGATACTTTTCTTTCAAAACTAAATTCTGAACATTTAGCACCCAACTGACAGCCCCTTGCTGTTTTCAGTGAGTAATTTTTCATCAATAATCTCATTGATCTACGTGAATACTTGCTCACCAGAGGGAGTAAGAGGGCTCTTATATACTAATGATTTTTCAAGTGATTCATTGCTTAAGCAGCAATGGGACACATTTAGATACCCTGACACTGGTGGTACTGTCCTCAGTACCTCCACTGAGACTTAGCTCTGTGGTGACAAAATTTTTAACCCAAGTGTTGGTGTCAGCACATGGCCCTTGGCATGTTAAAGGGCTCCAAAATGCATCCATCCCTGCATTAGTGTAGAAGGGATGTGGGAATGGGCAAAGCACTCCAGCATAGAGAGGAAGCCCTTTCCTAACAGTTGCTTACAGGACAGATTGCCCTGAGGGCAAGAAGAAGCAAAGATGTTTTGAGCTATTGTCAGCCTTCAGAGTGTCTACAGGTCCAGAAGGAAAAATCACAAATGAAAGAGCAATTCTCCAGGTCCAATGGAACAGAAAGTCTGTGGACTCTGAACACGTGATTTATTATCTATCAGGCTGTACTGACAGCTCTGACTGTCTTGTGCTGCAGCCACTATCTTTCCATGCAGAGCAATGGCTTTTCCAGACACCTGGAATACCCTCTGGTTGCAGCAGAAAAGCAGCTGGTTGACCCGAGAAAAGCTGTGCCCAGTATCCTCTTCAAAAGAGACTGGGAATTTGACAACTGCTAGAGAAAACCCATATAGAGACTTTCTGAAATATCTGTTTTTCACTGGTGTGTCAAAGTCTTATCAACTGGCACCCAGGGCTCAGGACCTGTGGGCTCATGCCTTGAAACAGAACTGCTTACAGACATATGCGCCTCCATAAATAAATAGCTGGTAAATCGTGTCCCCATGTGCATCGTCCAGATGTTTTGCAGGGGAGGAGGTGACTTGTAGGTATACTTGGGATTTATGCTGGAGCTAATGTGATACAACCATCTGCAGCAAAAAGCAACAGCTACACTTCCACTTTCAACCATTTCAGTGACCAGCCCATAACTGGACAGCCCAGCCCATAACCTCACAGCATCTCTCCGCTGATTTAATCTTCCTGCAACTTGATCTTTGCAGTGCTTTCCCTCTGTACTGAGGTCTTGGCTCAGCACTGCAACATGACGTTTTCCTTAGTCTGTTTAATGAGGTACAGCTTATCCCTCTTTTGCTGACTCCTATAAGGATGAACAACGGGAAATTCACTCATCAGCTCAGAGAGGTACCAGGCACAAGTGGGAGCAGGCACAAGAAGTCAGTCTCAAAGCTTCCACAGCTACAGAGAAAGATTAACAACATCAGGCAGGCTAATGTATTTCAAGCACCACTTAGTAGCAACCCATAACCATTACTGAACATACTGAATGAGATTTTTACAGGAAACGATTCACCCGTTTCCTAGTTTTTGGTCTTTCTGAAGAACAGAAAAGGGGTTATGAAAGTCACTATGTAGGAGTGAGTCGCTTCAGGATAAAATACGCATAAAACCTCCCTCCTCTTTCCATCAAATGACTCATATCAGTGCAATTGCATTTTGCTGAAGTACCTTGTAAGTGAGATGGGCTTTTCAGAGAGAACATTTTAGACTGATAAAAAAAAATAAACCAAAAACATCCTGATGGAATGACGTGTTTGTCCATTTTGAATTGGCCTCTCAGGAGACATACTAGACTTGTGGAAAGCACACCCAAAATTACAGCCAATGTACAAGGGCTGGCTGAAATGACACCACATTGGTCCATGTACCTAGGACGAATTAAAGACTATTGAGGGACAATCTGACTACATAGAAGCAGATCAGGAGTACCCCACAACAATGAAATAAAACTGGTTTAAGAAAGAGATAATCAACTCTAGAATTTTAAAGGAAATTTCCCAAAAGTTCTTCTTTTCTTTTGTGCAAAAGAGTTGAATCTGAACAGAGTAATTAATTTAAATGTTTTGGCATAACAAGATACTTATACATCAGAACCATATTTGCAGAGTAGACCAGAAATAATACTAGTGGACTTGGAGACTTCTTATTAAAAAAAAAAAAAAAGTACAGGTCTGTTTAGACATATTTTAATTGCTCAAACATTTAAGCTTTTTAAAAATTAAGATAACAGAACTAAGCTTCATAGCTGGGATGTGCACGTCTCAGCAGAGCTTGTCTGGGGGAGCCATTTTCAAAAGGTATCATACAAAATATGGAAGGCAAAAGCTAACACGAATAGAAAAGGCTAGGCATGCTTTACATTGAATAGATGTGGATTTTTACTCGCAGTATATTGTATCTCTATACTATTTCTACGCCTGATCTGGAATCTTCTCTGTTTAACTCTCTGGAGCTCTGGAGCAGGTCCAGAGTTCCAAGTATTTTCAAAAAAAGCAAAAGTTTCTGCTACTCAAATGAATTTATAACCCAACAAACCCAATACTCAAGCTTTGCTGCAAATTTCATCCATGCTGCAGGCAGCAATGAAGCAGAGAAAATAATTACGTATATCAAATTCTTAGCTGCATAATGTAGCTTATGTCTCTATGGTATAGTATAAAATACAAAGCAGATCCACCTGTTGTCTAATATCCTCATAATGCAGCGCCCTTACATCTCCTTGATTTAAAATTAAATGTAAATTTAAGCATATGCTTAATTGTTCCAAAAAAAATTGCAAAATCAGCAGAAGAACTTGAAATAGAAATGAGTATAGCTATTTCTTCTGACTTTATACTTCTGTTTTCCTCAGATTGCAAAATCCCCTGTGAATGGTATGCATTTTTCTACTGCTAATAATAAATAAAAAAACAAATAATCATCCAGTCTGTCTTAGATAACTATGTGCAGATAATCAGGAGTTGGCCACCCACAGCCACTTTAGGGTCTTCCAATTGTCCAAGCCCGTTGCAAGTTTAGGAAACACAGAGGAACATCATTGTTGACTTCACACCAGTGCCTGGGAAAGGAAGGTGCCATTGATCATGAGCCAACGGGAATTCCCACGCTTGAATTGAGTGTCCCAAAATAGTACTGCACTTCTCATCTGCCTTGGTGCATTCTGCGTCGTTAAAACCAAGCAAAATGCAAACATAATGAGTTGCAGTGTCTTTTTAAAACAAAAACAAAAGTGGTTGTGCCCAACCTGTGTGAAGCCTTTCTACGGAAGCAGTTGTCATAGCAGATGGTGTCCTTTTCATAATCCAGGTTGCAGAAATGGCAGTGAAGCAGTATGAATATTGTGTAAAGGTTGTAAATGTCACAGCCTGTTACTGCCCGGGCACCTGTACAGAGCAGGTGTCAGTGCTATAAAAAATGTCCATCCTGCAAGGCCACTTTTCTAAAAAGGTATGCACTGGAACTGACTGCTGCTTCTTGTGGTTACCTGGCTTGAGCTCACATCGGGCAATGGAGCAGTCAGGAAGGGTTAAACTGTTCATCAAATCCAACTGAATGACAAATACATTTCTCTTTAGCAAGAGACAGGAAATAAATAAAATAACAAAATGTGCTGCAGGCGAGTACAAACAATGCCTCCAGCTCAGCCGACTCTAGTGCTGACCACCCTGCAAATGGTGCTGCTCTCTGATGCAGAATTGAACCAGGAGTGTTTGGCGAAGGACTTTCTTAACTGTCGGCAGTATAAGATGGGGGTTTTTTTCTATTATTCTTTATTTCTTCAAGACATATTCAAACTCTGCAGTGATGAAAGCTCTGGAAGTATCTTGATATACCATGCTATAAAACTCAAGGGGCTGAACATTTAATTTTAAAGATCACAAACTGCTTGTAACTCAAACTTGGGCAACTAATCTTCTGCACGAGGAGAAATATATTTCCAAGCCTCAAATTAAACTCCCAAATGATAGTTTATGTGCTTTTCCAAAATGTTTGTGCATTTGTATTATGATATCAGATATATCAGTGAAGACAGTTGAATACTGTAAGACTTGCTTTGTTTCACATATGGAGAAGACAAGAGGGCTGAACTCGGAGCTGATTTAAAATGGCACAGGTCTGTCAGAGTCAATAAAACCACAAAGATACGCATGAAGGGAAAGCTATCCCCCGAGTTTTCTTCAGTGTTGCTTTTGGGCTGTTTTCAGAAACAACAATGTTGTTTAGCAGTGTTATTGCTATTCTAATTTTTTTAGTTAGTCTTTGTAAGTTTTTCAGATATTCATATTTGGGAGAAAATTGCCCAAGAAGTAGTTTCTTTTCAGGACAGGGTGCACTTCTAGGAAGCTTGAAGAAAAATAATTAGTGAATGAGCCCTGGTTGCAAATCAGCCAGCATGCTGTTGACAAGGTAGAGGGCAGTTTTCTCCTCTGCATTTTGGGTGCTGTGTAACACAAGGATCAAAGGTTGATTAATTAAGGACTACACAGGACTGTGATTATGCATTTAAAGAAAATTCATGGCTCAGAGGATACGAGCTGTACTAAAACATTTATTTTTACTGAATTTGCAGCCACTAGGTGCCACCCTGTGCTGTGGGAAGATCCCAGCAGCATCCCTGGTAAACAGTAGAGACAATGCCTGGTTTCAAGCTATGTGGAAGTCTTCTCTTTCTTCCTATAGATACAGATCTTCTGTATGCTCTCTGTTATACTTCACTATATCATGATGTGTTCAGACAAGCAGAATCAACTCTCAAAAGTTAAATTTTTACTTCTTGATTTCTGAATAGTTCTGCAGCCTTCAAGCCCTATTACTGTGCAGGAATAAAATGGGGAGAGGCATAAAATATGTAAATGTAGCTTGCTTGCTTGCTAAGCATAGCATTACTAAGTCAATACAATTATTTTTCAGCTGAACAGCTGAAAGGGATATGTAGGAACACTAAAAGTTAAATCAACATTGTATTGATATACAAAACTGCTGATGGTGCAAGGGGAATACAAACCAATCAACAGACTAATTGTTATCAAGAAAAATACTAATAGCTTCTCATTATCACAACTACAACGTATCAATTAAAGAGGACTGTGTCTCTGTCTTCATCTGCTCATTAGAATGGTGCATCTCTTATTAATACTCAATTAGAAAAAAAAACTATTCTGAGTTTACTTTTGTTTATAGTTTCCCAAGAGCTGATTGATGTTTCCAAACAGGGAACTCACTTTATAATAACATCCTGTTCTTCCACCCCCCAAAAAACAGAAGCAAAAAACACAAACAAACCAACCCCCAAAACCCTGTTCAGAATCCATCTTTTACCTTGCATTCAGCTCAACTGCTTCTGAATTCATTCATTGCTACAAGATGACCACCCTTACCTCCAATTCAAGAACACCATCGAAACAAAGTACACTCAGTTTTTTCTTACAGCTCCATTGAGTCTTTGTTTTCAAAGGTGTCTTGACAAGGTATTTCCATTCCCCTTTCCCTTCACAATTTGTGCCAGGTAGAATTAGATTATATCTACAGAAACAGGGGAAGATGGGCCTTGACTCTCCTCCTCATGCTCCTCATTCTCTGGATGTGGAGTACATTAGATCAAATAGCACCATATTCCTCAGAGTTTATTTCTAGTGTGAAAAAATTACTCTCTAATTGGCTATACAGTGTTTTGCAACTGGCCAGGCTGATCCTTCTGCAGCTGCCCAGACTCCAAAGCTCTTTCTAAAAACAACAGACTCCAAGGTTAAAAGAGGAAACACTGATTTCTTACTGCCACTCAACTCAAACATATATCTTGAGCTGAATGACCACCCAAATTATCCTATTGTGAAAAGTGGATGGACTTGCTGTCAACAGAGCCCCTATATGATATTTTAGGCTGTCTGGTAGGAAACTTTTAACTAGGTCACACACCAATATTAACTCTGGACACTGCTGCAGACTTATCTGAACAGTGTGATATTTTCTTATTATGCTTTGTATTTCAGGTCTTTGTAGACCAACTCTCAGCACCAGCTAAAACAAGTGGTTGCTTGGAGACCTTACTTTGGTAGGGAATAATCCCATTGACTCTCTTATAACCAAATTGCTCCCTTTCAGTGTCCAGCTGCAAGTGTTAATGAGGATCCAAGTCTGATAAACATTCTCACAGAACCCGACAGATATCAGACTCAGGTACCTCCCACTCCAGCATGCTTGACTTCACTGGTGTTCCTTGTTTGTGGGCATTTTTTGGCATATTAGAAGCCCTGGTAGGTAGGGTATCAAATATAATCTTAATTCATCAGGAATTAAAATGTGGTTCATCCCTGGAAAAAAAGCATGCATTAAGTTTACAAGTACCCCGTGGTAATTTTCCCAGTCTCCCCCTTTTTCTCTACTAGCCTTCCCTAGAAACTAATGCAACCTCTAAGAACTACCTTGATTCCTTTTCTCTCTACTTCGTATTCAACAATAAAAGCTCTGCAAGCCAAATGACATCTTCCTGCTGCCTTTCTGTCACCAGAAAAAAGGTTTGTACAGCTATCTCTGAATGCAAGAGTGCAACAGCTGTGACTTGCTTTCATGCAGGAACTACTACCAGGAGCAAGACAAAAAAAATATGTAGCTATTTTCAAGGGAAAGAGACCTAAATTCCAGCCATGGTCCTTCAACTTTCATACCAGCTACTGGCTAAAAGGCCCTTCTGAGATCTCAGACAGGGCTGAATATGTTGTTTTTTCTCTCCAGCACCCTTGCTAAACAAGAGGATGCCATGACAACCAAGAGAGACACTAGTGTCTGTACTGACTGATAGTCATTGCAGAGCTTAGCACTATGTGTTGTAAGTAGTATAATTGATTTCATTGCTTTCATACCGTTATGTCTGCAGTATTCTCACCAGTATTCCAGAAACCCGTTATTTTAGCTCTGCCCACCCCTCAGACTCAGAAAATGTACAAAACCAGCAACTGAACTGGTGCTCTCATGACATCTGCATTGGACATTAAGTCCTCTAGTCAAAAAATCTTCAGTTGCCCTATTCATTCCTCAACTAACACAGTAAGTTTGAAGTAAATGTATAAGAAACTTGGTTACAGGCATCAAATGTTTGTACTCTGCACAAGACCACAGCCTGCATCCAAACCAGATACATGCAAAGTAAAGCTATAGGTCATAGATGTAAGAAGAGCTGCTATGAAAATTAGGACTTCAGCAGCAATGAAGCAGTGACTATAGTCATCACCACTAACACTTCACCAGAAGAAGCAAGTTCTGAATTATTTTCTTCCATCTACCTGCAGCATGCGAGGTTGTCACACAGCAAGAAAACTCTTTAGACATACAGTGGAAAAGCATTCTATGTAAGAACACTTTGTTCAATTTCAGATAGTCCACTTATTAAAACTAACACTGATACTTTCGTTATTTACAGATTGCTTATGATATAATGACACATAAAAAAGCCCACTGATGTCTTTTTCGTCATGGTGATGGCACACTCCTGTCTAGTTAGCCTGAGAAGTTTCAATGTATAGTTCAGTAAGGCTACAGACACTCAAATTACCTAAACAGTTTTGTTTAAATAGAAACGTTGTCTACTGCTTGTGGCCCAGCCTTCACAGCTGGCCAGACTGATCTTCAGTTTAGATGCCACACATGAAGACATCATAAAATACTCACTGTCTTGAACACCAGCAAGAGACCTTCCAGTTTCTGGGAGATAAATTATGTCAATTCAGTGGAAATGGATTCCAACAACATCTGAAAAGTTAATACTATTCTTACTATAAGACAATAAATCATTATCTTTGCATAACACTGATTCTCAAACAAGCCCTTTATTCTCATCAAATATTTTTCTGAAGTCCTTTGCTTAAGGAACAGCAATGTTAGCCACACTACATGAAATCAGATGACATGCAATACATTCTTTAAAGCTGCAACGTTTAGGCTCTGTTACTGGCCTGCAACCTTCCTGTCAGCCTCTGCTGAAGCTGCCAAATGGGTCTCCAAGGAGCTATCTAGGGTGTTAAACTGCTTCATCAATCCTGAGTGCCTACAACCCTCTGCAGAGCACAGTAGAGCTCCTGCAGTGAATTATGATCCTTCACTAAAAAGAACATGCACATTTGGAAAGCCTTTCCACGCAGCATGACTTTGGTTATGGACATTGCTTATGTCCGTTAGGCACACCACATCTCCATTCCCAGGCTTCAGTACAGCCAGGAACCTTGAATACCCAGAAGGACTGGTAAAATGAACTCTACCCTTATATTTCACGTTTAACAACAGAGCTATGAACATTAATGCCAACTTCAGCTGAAACAGTTAAGGCAGCATTTGAAGACAAAACCACCTTAAAATGTAATAGAATCCAAGAAACTCAAGACATCCAACCTTGATATATTTATTCATAGCCATAACCATAGCCAATTTACATTCAGTTCCAAGCTTGATATAATTTGGATTCAAACTAGGACTAGGAACTAAAGCCACAGATGAAAGGTTTTATAATTTCTATACATAAATGCATTTCCCTTGTCACCTCTGGAACCTTTGACTCTTCAGACTTGCCTGAAAGAGGTGATAGGCAGAAATCTGCTAAAATTCCCCAAAATAGTCATAATCTTCCTGTCACTTCTGATCAGGTCTTTTCCTACAACAGTCGAGTCCTTCATCAGTGGAGTTACACAAGGTCCAGTTTTCTCTTTTTAACGTGCACATGGAAGCACCAGGTTAATTGCTGAGGAAATTTGAGCTCAAGTGACATTGATGTACAGATGAAGTACAGAAGCTATGTGCAGAAACATGGCTGCTGTACTTCACAGCTGCAGGCTATATATACAATCATTCCTGAAAAAGGCCACTGGTTAGATGAGATCAGCTAATGGGAATGCACATTTGGCTGAAGCGAAATCCCAGCAAGGAGTTTGATAGAGGTGAGCATCTACAGCCATAACACAGCCTGTGATATTGAAAATATATGCCTGAAAATCATCAAATTTGTTGATAGGCTCACAGCACTCCTGGATTCCTGACTGATATTATCAGTGCTGTAAAGCTGCATCTACATATTTTTTTCAGATTTGTTTACCTAGGAGATTCTGGCTGATCCTGCTATGCAATGAGACGATCATTATTAATGCTCTAATTTTTTCTTGGTGGTACCACTCTGATGTGATATAACTGGGCATGAAATTTTCAGCATTTCTAGAACTCCAGTTAGCACTTCAACTTCTCATTAGTATATGTCTGGTCAAAGTAATTTGTGCATCATTTAGCTTAGAAACCTTCCTTTCCCTTCTTCTGTAATAATCTTATCTTCATCATGGATATACTCATTACAACCAGCCCATTCCATATAAAGCCCAGTGTAATCTGGATTCATAATCAGAAAAGGATCTGATAGATGATCACAACCTCTATCAATAGATCAAACCTATCTTTGCTTTTCCATAAAATTTTGATCAAATTTAAGATCTCAAATTTTATTTTTTAAATGATAGAGACCATAGAGACACAGAGGAGCTAAGAGCTTTACAGTGACCACCAAGTCCACAATAGAGCTTTGCTGGCTCAGCTGAGTTCTCCAAAGAGGAAGATGACACTTTCTGAGGCCTGTATTTAAGCATCCAGAACTAAGACCATCACAGACATTGCAACCATCTGTTCCTGGAACAAGAAACGTATCTTCAATCACAGAATCATAGAATCATAGAATGGTTTAGGTTGGAAGGGACCTTAAAGATCATCCAGTTCCAACCCCCCTGCCATGGGCAGGGACACCTTCCACTAGACCACGTTGCTCAAAGCCCCATCCAACCTGGCCTTGAACACTGCCAGGGATGGGGCAGCCACAACTTCTCTGGGCAACCTGTGCCTCACCACTCTCACAGTAAAGAATTTTTTCCTAATATCTAATCTAAATCTACCCTTTTTCAGTTTAAAACCACTACCCCTTGTCCTATCACTACACTCCTTGATAAACACTCCCTCCCCGTCTTTCCCTTTAGGTACTGGAAGGCTGCTGTAAGGTCTCCCCAGAGCCTTCTCTTCGCCAGGCGGAACAACCCCAACTCTCACAACATATTCTTACAGGAGAGGTGCTCCAGCCCCCTGATCATCTTCATGGTCCTCCTCTGGACTCACTCCAACAGGTCCATGTCCTTCTTATGTTGGGGGCCCCAGAGCTGGACACAGAACTGCAGGTGGGGTCTCACCAGAGCGGAGCAGAGGGACAGAATCCCCTCCCTCGACCTGCTGGCCACGCTTCTTCTGATGCAGCCCAGAATGCGATTGGCTTTCTGGGCTGTAAGCACACATTGCTGGCTCATATCCAGTTTTTCATCTACTAATACCCCCAAGTCCTTCTCCGCAGGGCTACCTTCAATCCACTCATGGCCCAGCCTGTATTTGTGCTTGGGATTGCCCCGACCCACGTGCAGGACCTTGCACTTGGCCTTGTTGAACTTCATGAGTTTCGCACAGCCCCACCTCTCGAGCCTGTCCAGGTCCCTCTGGATGGCATCCCTTCCCTCCAGCGTGTCAACTGCATCACACAGCTTGGTGTCATCAGCAAACTTGCTTATCTATATTTGATATAGAAAAATACACAAATCTTCAAGAAGAAAAGTATCGCACCAGTTCTCATATTTCTGCTACCGGAGAAGGACTGACGAACAAACACTGTGAAAGAATGCATAGTCACATCTTTGATGGACACTGATTGGAAGACACTCCAAAATTGCAAAAGTAGGGTGACTATACAAGATGCTATCTTAAGTGACTATATTTGTATGAGGCCAGCAGAGCTCAGAGGTACAGATAAGAAGTAAAAATTTAAAGTAGTAATTTTATTAACAGATGCAACTCTGCAAACACGATGAACAAACTTACCAAGATGATGAGTCTGTCACACAGCAGTCCTCAGAATAAATGTCATGTGGAAGGTCACTGTAGTGGCTCCACTTTTGACAGCAAGGGTACCAATATCCAACTTAGATATTCAAGTAAGTACATATATTAATGAAGTACATATGTTAACTGTTGTTTGTGTGTCCACTTTAGAAAGTTTCATTATTTATCATATTTAATTGAGTTAAGCATGTTTAAGAAGTAGGGAGTAATTACTAGCCATCAAACTAAACAGGGAAGGAAAAAATAAGATACTGGTGTCAGTAAGCTTTGTAAACTCTAGTAGTAGGGTATAACTGAACTTTAACCTTTATTCCCTCTTTTGATTTCTGTAGTTCTTTCATTAACCTAGCATTCAGGATCCTCATGTAAGATCTGCCAGGTCATCAATACACATGTAGACACATTTCTAATTAATTTACTTTATTGATTTAAAGTTTACCAAAAAAGTAAATTCCTTGGAATCTAGATGATATGTATGTGTTTTATTACTATTGTTTCAGTTTTCTTCTGTTCCAGGCAAATTTTACCATAAACAAAAGCTTGTAAGCCTTGATTCAAAAGGTATAACCACCACATAATATTGTAAAAGCAGGAAAATATGAGGCTGTGCAGCAGCCCTTGCTTTAGTTAAAAGTATTTTTAATGACTTCATCCTTCATGGTTGCCCAAAGCACCCTGTGAAATAAACCTTTAACTCTTACATCGTTTCTGTCTTAAGGGTAATGAGCCATATGCGAAGACATCTGCAATGCCTGAAAAGAATGATCATTAATTAGAGAGAAGACAGGACACTTTCTGATTGCTGATATGGGGTGGAAAAAAAAAAAAAAGCCTTTCAAAAAGTCACCAGAATTAAAAAAGAAAATTTGTCCTTTAGTTTGCAAGATGTGAATACTGTGGGTATGATTTTCATTTCTTGCATGTGCTGGGGAGTAAAATTACCACACTGTGAGAGCAAGACACCAGAGAGGAGACAGAGAGCCAAGAGAAGGGAATTCTGTGAAAAAGGCTAAGACAACAGCATATGTTGTTTGTATAGAAACCTCTTTCTGACTTATCCGAAAAGTCTGAAGGAAGACCCAAAAGAAGGGCACAGATTGTAGGCTTAACCTCTTCTTTTCCCTGCTCTAACTGCTCTTAGTTTACAAATTACAAGGTCAGGCACTCTAATCTTGCAGCTTTCTCTGGAACTAGGTGAAGCCTTGGCATCTCCTCCTGACTGAACATCCATTATGAGTCACCTTCGTTTACACCTTTACTTGGCACCATCTGGTGTCAGGCACACCATCCTGCAGGGACAGCCCTATGCCTTCTCAATGAAGCGTGTGAAGCTGTACCTGCAGTAGAGCGGGGATTTTGTATAAATTTGTGATTTCTTCATTGGTAGCAATCCCTGGCTTTTTCCTGGCTTGGAGAAAAAACAGCTGGAAGTGTTTTGCAATTGAAAGAACAGAATACACGCAAAAGATAGAGACAATAATTTACACGGAGAAGTGGAAAGTTCATGCCAGACCGAGATAAGAGGAATGAATCATCACCTTGCTGATCTCTCCCCATTGATCATAAAGGGAAATGAGACAGCTAGTTCAGAACAGATGCCTGACTTTTAGACTCCTGAAGTCAGAGGACCATAATCCCTGTCAAGCTTGAGAGATGAGTGGTTTAGGGCCCCAAGTTCTACGTGTTGTCAGAGGTAGCTCCAAGCCAGAAGTCTGTCTTACGCCCAGGTTTAGTGCCGGTTGGACTCCATCTCTTGGTTTTTATCAAAAAGACCTACTTGGCTGTTATATTCTCTGAGGAGGGGTATATTTGCCAGGAAACTTGCACTTTTTATAGACTTGCAAGTACAGTTTTCCATCCTTTATAACAGCTACATACACAAATACCACCAACTTTTACAGGATTTCTTCTCTATTGCTCTGCCTGTATAGATCCATGTTTTATATTTTCTAACTGATATGAAAACAAACAAATTAAGGTTATGCATATAGTATTTACATATTTGGTGTGCTAATTGATCAATAAATACCATACTGCCTCCTAATGTGCGAAATCTCAGTATACAAGGTATGGACTATCTAATGCATGCACAACAGACTTAGTACCCAGGAACAGGAGTAAAAAGCCACAAATTGAACATAAATCATCTGGGATTAGCATGGCTCTGAGTCTGAATTAATAAACTCTGTTGTTATATCACATCTAAAAGAGAGCTACTTGATGTCACACCGCTTTGTAACATGGAGAACAAGTGCTCTGGTCATTCACTTCCAGCTAGACAGACAACTGAAGCATATTTTTTCTCAGCTGAAACAAACCCTCAAGACTGTAATTTCTTCCTATTTTGTTGCCATTATACTGGTATTATGTGCAGTTTCTTATGGTTTCCTTTCAGTGACCCCACAAATTATAATTCAGTGATTTCCATGTGCCATTGAAGACTTCACAAGAAAGGAATGAATAGAAATTTAAGAAAACTTCCTTCATGTTTAATATAAAAGAAGAATTTGTTGATAGGGAGTTTCAGTGCATCAGTGGTCTAGATTTTCAGGAAATACAACTTGTCTTTAATTCCCAATTATTAGATACCTCTTTAAACGGAAGCTGTGGGCTTCATGAACAAGTACTCTCTGATTTTTCTCAGAGTCTGCTCAGCTGAGGAATTTGGCCCCGTGCACTTAGCCTGTTCCCCAGGTAAGCCTACCCCTGGAATCAGGAGAATCACTAAATGAGGATTTAGGTGCATTCTGGGATTTTCTGGAGTGTAAGCCCTTGGCAGATGGAGACAGCATCTGAACAATTCTGCCAGATTTGAGACAGCATTATGCTTAATGTATATACATGACCTGTGGAAGTTAGAAAGAATATTCGAAACAAAAAGAAATAAGAAGTGCCAACAGAAACCTCCAAGAGGATCAGCCTCCTCCTGATGCTGCTGTTAACTCTGATTAACTAAATGGTTTCTACTAGATTCTTCAGAAACAGAGTGGTCTGTTGAATAATCATTACATTTTTTTCCAACAAAGGAGGATAATAGCAACTCAAGAGATTATCAGGTACAATATGTTCACTGTTTAGGACATTGGATCTACTGACTGCTGCTTTCTTGAAAGTAGCAGACACAATAAGGCCATGCATAACATAGCAGCTCCTCAAAGGAGTTAGCTCCTCCTGGGGTAAGGTGGGTGCAAGTCTGTACTGCTATTTCTCAAGTCATCAGTAATTCAAAGCAGTAAATAAATTCTTTGTAGCATATTAAATAAAAATTACTGTGTGCTTAGACAATACTAACACTTATACTCTAGGAAAGAAAATTAATATGATCATACTACTAAGTATTGACATCCTAGTGACTAACATGGAGGAAATCACAGCTATCGGACAAAGAGATAGATCTCAGGTGACACTTGGAATTAAGAAAAACACACAGAAAATAAATTACTCTCTTGAACCGTTAGGAGAAGATTGCTTTAAATGCGGGGTTTTGCTCCAAACAACAGCTTGGCAATTTCTGATTTTTAGAAGGAAAATCTGTTTCCTTTTACTTGAAACACTTATGGATCATAGCCCAGCCCTCAGTGACAGATGTTGATAACGCAAAAACTACAGCTGACAGAAATTGTCTTCATAAAAAAAATATTATGACTAAGATATCCATCTTGCCCACACTTATTTGCAGCCTTAACTTGTAACAGACAAACATTTCAATGTTTGTAGCATCAGGGCCCAAGTTTAACAGGATTTTTTTTCTTTTTTTTTTTCTTTCAATAGGACAGCCTGTTTGGCATTTCCCTGCATGTGTTACTAGGGACAGCAGAAGCTGAGTTATTAGTTGCAGGGACAAGAGATAAGCAGTCAGTGATTTTCCGGCTTGAGGTTGCAAGCCTGGAAACATCAATAGAAGCAGGACTGTAATCCTGAAAACAGTCAAAAGCAGAAAAAAATTAGGAGGTTACTAAAATAAGCTTTGAATTCTGCTTCAAAAGGGATGTGATAAAACTCCCTAGGTATTTATGCCTTCCAAACACCTTTGCAAAGGAAGTTAATGTATTTATCATTGCACATCTGGAGAAACAGGCTCCTAAAGGAAAACAGCCCTGACTGATCATGTTCAGAATTGCACTCTTGGATTTCAAATAGAGCTATTCCTGATATGCCCCGCTGGGACAGGAGGGCTGATCTCAACGGGGAGATTCACCTCACCTATCCAAGCAAGTAGGCACGTCCTCTTTCGTCCCCTCTCAGCTCGGTGAAGGGAAACGGGGACTCATAAGGCACAATACACCTGACTTCTTTTAGGTGACTGCTGCAGACCCTGTGGAGCCGGACGATCTCCTTCTCTCAGGCCTGTATGGGGAGCTGAGGGTCACCACTGCAGGCTGCACTCAATGATCTAAGGTGAAGTGAGGTGCATCCC
Source organism: Haliaeetus albicilla (assembly GCF_947461875.1). Taxonomy (NCBI): domain Eukaryota; kingdom Metazoa; phylum Chordata; class Aves; order Accipitriformes; family Accipitridae; genus Haliaeetus; species Haliaeetus albicilla. The sequence goes on along the minus strand of NC_091502.1, from coordinate 22,088,321 downwards.
ACCCCAAATCACTGGGATGAGAAAACACGCATAATTTGGTGTCCTAAAAGAATTTGGAAGTCAGGACTTCTCTGACACAATCTTGCCTAGCCATTGAGACAAGGTAACCCAGTTTTGGCACCTGTAACAGCTAGATTTGGTCTTTGGGACCGTTGCTGCTGGAGATCACACACACAGACAGCTGTACATATGCAGGTTTAGTACCATCCAGCTAAGTGGCAGCACTTTATCCTCATGCAGGCATCTGCTTTTCTTGCCCCCCCACCTCCTCCACAGAAGCAGCCATCTTCCTCCTCCTCTTCCTCACACATGAGCTGTCACTTCCCCACCTGTGTCTCACAGCCACCCTTCCTTCTCCCTTAACATGACCCACCTTACTCAGCTTTTTCTGTAGAGCTAAGCAAGCATTTATTGATGAAAACTTAAGAAGTCTATTTTAGTATACTTTGTTTATTTAAAAAATGTTGAAAAAGTAAGTCTCTTCAATTTGAAATGGATACCTGCCCTCCTGACACTGGGGTATCAAAGACAGACAAACATAGGCTAACAGCATCCTATCCTTTCCGTGCGCTCTTGGTGTGTCTTCACAATTCTTGCCCTGTGGATGCCCTAGAGTTCTGGCAGATCTTTGATAGAAGCATTCTGAAAGACCTCTGGGAGCGTGGGGGATAAAGCTCCACGTCCGTTTTCCTAAAATATTGGGATTTTCTTATTCATCCCTTGTTGCCTTAAGGATGAAAAAGTTACCAAAATGTATGTGCTTCACATGGTATTTTTCTTCTCAGAGTCTCATCAGCAGGAGCAATGTGGTCCAATTTCCTCCCCATCCCCAGCAACTGAACCATAAATTGGCAAGCTCACCAAATGAGGGAACATAAGTGTAATTGCACTTAATTGACAGGACATCACACACAGCAAACTACAGGTTCAAGGGCGGAAACATTAATGACAGCAGCGTGTATATATAGCGACAGTCATTTTTGATCAGGAATAGGATGCCGAGATGTTTTAATTGCCATACTTAATGTTATACATGCCGTGCTACATTTAACCTATTTGAAAGCTAGTGTGCAGGTTGCACAGCGTTAGAACATTAATAAATTGCTGCTGCATGTGGTTCCAATTGAAGAGAGAATATGACTCCCAGCCCAGGCTGCACTTTACAAATACTCATCATTTACTTAGCCGGGGAAACAATGCTTTTCTTATTAACATTTCTTATGCTTCTGCAAAGGTTACGCAATTATTTTTTTTCAAGGTGAGTCCCCTCAAACCCCGTTAATGTTTTCATGTGTTCTGTTAATTGCAGAGAAACCAGAGCAGGCAGCAGTTTGCACAACCCTCAGGACACAGTAACATCTACCTAGACCATGTCTTCCTCCTGGCTCAGAGATCACACGTTCTGTTGGTTCATCTCTAATGGGCGGCTGTCACTGACTATACCTTTAATGTTCTTCTCCTAATGGAAAGCAATTAAGGGCAATATTTTTTAAGAGGACCAGCCGAAGGGCTGGATTATAACTTAAAAGAGGACTCATTTTCAGCCAGGGCTTGCAAAGTGCTTAAAACTGGCAGGGAAAAAAAAAATTGTAAAACCCAGAAGTGATCAATGTGATTTGAGAAATCCTGCCCACAAAAAAATAACTGCAGAATCTGATGGGCTTTGATATAACAAAGATGTGTATAACTGCTATTCAGTATAGGTACATTTCAAACATACAGCTAAGCTTTATATTCATGTTCTGATCCTAAATCCCTTACTGCCATGAGACAAAATGCACAGTCTGTGCTCACAGAAGACCACAATATTGTTAATATTCAGGGGCAGAAGAGCGTCTGCAGAGTTATGTGTTTATTCACTATGCCATTTTCTGAAGGGATAAAATCTTTGGTCCCACTCCTTATATAGCTGGTTCCACTTGCATGCACACACCACCTAATCTGAGGAGTTAGTACAGGAATGCTTAAGTCACAGCTTCAAATTTTACTCTCTTGCTTTTATGCTCGCTGTTATCAAATGTGCCTTTATACAAATTAACAGGGGCCAATTAGCAGGAGCTTCAGATAAGCCTTTATGTGTTTGATTGTATGGCAAAGAAATTAAATGACTGATGTTTTATCTTAAAGTTACAAAACCAAAAGAGCTAACTGGTGTAATACAAGCACAGACCTATCCTCACAGGACTGACACATTCAGAATATCATTGTAATTAATGTTTAAAAGGGTGGAAGTTAAGGCAAAGAATGTACATAGCAGTGGGCTCATTCTGCAGGAGTCTGATAGATACATTATGAATACAAAAGAATAGATGTACATAAATGAAGAAATAATATAGCAGCTGTTACAAGATTTTCCCTTGTTTCCTTGATTTTCCACACATTAGCATGGAAATGGTATATTATTTAAGATCTACATTTGTTTAACTCTTTCAAAAGTGGTAAAGACAGGACACCATCAGAAGACTGTGCAGAAACATCTTCCCCATGTAGAAATTACTGTTAAAGTTACACTTGCAGCTTGTTCTGTACTCGGTTGTGCTGATTTGTCTTATTACTTTCTATTCATGATTCAAAGACACATACATGGAACAGAACGTGCATTTTCTTGGCAGTGGCAACACTTGTAGCTGCCTTTCAGGACTGGTGCAATAAGGCAATTCAAATCACTTCATTTTTCCACTCACCCACTGTGGTGCATCTCAGAGTTTACAGAGGAGGGCTTTGGTCTCCTGAAAACCACATCAGTTTTGCCATTGATTTCCTGATCTCAACTTAGTTATGCAGTGAAGGAAGAAGGCATGGTGTTATAGAAACATCCATCTCCATAATTCACATTATGGAGAGCTATGCCACATTTTATCTTTGTGGACAGTTTCATGAAGATGGATGACGAAGTTTCAACACATTTTTAAGCAGACTTGACTGACACTACAGTGGGCAACACAAAACAACAACAAAAGTTAATCAATCAAAAGAAACAAAAACATCAAATGGAGAAAGATCAAATAGAGCAATGGGAAGGACCAAAGGTCTGGAATGGCCTATGAGAAAAGACAGTAAGTATTAGGGCTGTGATGAGAAGGCAGAAAGCAACAGGTTTAAACTACCAGAGAGATGCAAACCAGACCTGCAAAAAAGGTTGTAAAGTTCATGGAACCCAGGAAAGACTTGTCTGGGGAGACTGCAAAGCTGCCATCACTGAATGTCTCAAAAACACACTAGATGAACATCTGTCAAGAATAATGGCTGTATTGCTGACACTTCCTTCAATGTCTTATGGGCTTTTTCCAGGGTATTTTATAAGATTTTTATATAGTACTTCATTTCTTTATGCAAACACACACATACTCATCTAAACAGCACAGAAAATAATAGCAAGTTAGATGTGCAAGAAGAACAAACATGGCTTAAGAATAGATAAAATTAATTTCATAATAATTACTAGGTAGATGGAGGTACTAGGAATGTAAGCATGAATCTTAATGAATTAAATTAGCTTTAGAAATGAATAAATCTACCAAGTAATTATCTGTTCTGATGAAAACACCTTTTTTTCTTTTTAAACAAAATACAGATAATTAAAAATAATAACTTGGAGAACACTGAGTTGGGAAAAAAATTATGAACGGAAAGAGCTGTATCTATACTAATAAATCAAATGTGCCTGGTGCTGAAAACCACTGGCACAGAATGGTCCATGCCTATCTTCTTACCCTACAAAACTTGATATCTGTGTGTGGGCTTCCTCTTGGAAATGGTCTTTGGCAAGTACTTTTTTCCAAATGCCCCTAACCATGAGTAAGTTCAAGCCAAAGTGTGCTGAGGACTATCTTAGTGTTTAGTAGTGGGGACACTCAAGTTCCAGTGCCCAGGAATGTTTCCTGTCAAAGTTCAATTTACTGGTATAGACATAACTAATTACAGCAGTGCCATAGCAGAGTAATTCCCAAGCTGCTCTGGATTTACAGTACTACACAAGAATAAATACCTGGTGCCAGGGCCCGGAACGCATTACCATGGTGCCTGTTTGGGCTCAGAGTGGTAAGATTGCAGTCCCTGAAGAGTATGCAGCACAACGGGAAATGCAGTTTGGATGTTGCTTTTGCAACCTGAGATTAAAGAGAATTACGTGAATTCTGTCTCCTGAACTACAAAAGGGAGGAAAAGGGTTATATGCAGTTTCTGAATGAATCCAAGACTTCAAGTCTTAAGGATAAAAAAATAGGAGAACAAAAATAGCAATGTCATTGGTGTTCCCAGGCTGTTCCCAGTGTTTCCTGTTGGTTAGCCCTAGCCCATTTAAGAAAATTAGACTTTGGAAACTATTAAATATATGAATGTGACTGAACTTTATTTTGTAGGGATTTGGGTTAGTATGGTTCGGGTCTAGCCTACTACAGTATGGCCAATATTACCAAGCACCAGCCGTCTGTCTAGAAACCAGAAGCACTGTTTAGTGTCTAATCCCACATCCCAGGGATTGTCTTTAACAACAATAGTCTTTAATTTTACTGATAGGTGAGTGAAAACTGAGATTTTGGTCTCCTCTCCTGATTGACAAGCACCCTGAGCACCCAGCATTTATAATGAGTTTCCTTTATTCAAAATCAGGGTAGAGAAGCCAGTGGACATAAAGGCAAACGAACAAGCCCTCTTAGCCTCCAGCTCCCCGGTCCTGCCTTTCAGGATTGAAGCTCTTGGGCTTCCCTCTTCAGCAGCATTAGTCTCACTGTCTTTCTGAAGCAGTGGAAAGTATCCTGCTTTACATTCAAGCAGTCAGAAGTTCAAATCCTGGTAAAACTGTCATGCAGTTCATGAATATTTTCTTCCTATACCTTGCAGGAGCACTAAACTCAGAAAGAAAATTACAAGGGAAAAATTTCATAGTAAGTGAAGCCATGCTGCAATATCTAATGAGACCACAGCCTTTATTCTGATAAAAGTTCTTTGTGTTACTCTTTTATTAAGAGGGACCATGCCAATTTCTCTGTACACATGGCAGATCAGAAGGGGCTTTTATAATGCAAAGCCTTAGAGTATCTACTGAATGTACCTGGTGTTGCTCTGAATTTGAACTACCTACTGTTCCTCATCTCAATCAAAGAGAACAGCTCTGAACAAAGATTAATGAAAATCATTATTAAGGTGATTATTCACAGAGATTATTTTTGCTGTTAGTGTCTGAGGCATTCATAATGCTGTGTTTATGGGTGAAAGCCATTTTCATTAGAGCTCACACACGCACTTTTTCTTAAGATTAGGAACCAGCCTTAAATTAAAGGGACAAATGATGGCATCCTGGGTACAACTGTTGTTTCATTCCCTCTGCTCAAAGGAGAAAGATAAAATCAACTAAAATTATTTCCTAATTCCAGGCAGAAATGACTCACAGATCACTACAGCTCTCTCTGCAGTGTTTATTTAATCATATTTATTGAAATCAAAAGTATTCACATCCCACTGTATGGCAAAGGGCTTGGGACGTCCTTAAACCAAACTTCAATCTCAAATCTGAGAGGGTTACACACCAGAGATGACATAATTTACACACAGAGAAAGCTTTGCCATATATGGCCCATTTAATTGCACACTTGTCAGTTATTGGCTCAAAAAAGATTTAAAAGACCTTTCTTTTTGCTATGATCAGCATTTTTTTATTCCCAAATAATACAACAAGCACTTAACAACCACTCATCTCTAATTTAATGTCCACAACCATCGCTGCTGTAATTATGGATGAGACACATCTTGCTTGATCTTAGGTATTATCCTGCACATCTGTGCTAGTCACCCTAGGTTCCATTTCACAAAGACCAAGAGAGAGTGAATCATCTCATATACTTCAGATATCTATTTTCGGGTGAGTCATGCCCAGAAGTTTCTCCTTCATTCCTCTGAACCACTGCAGTTACCTAAAATTTGGAAAGATGAATCGTGCCCTATGTCTGCTAGTCTTGCCTGTGAGACACGGAGAATGGCCAGAGCCTTTCTGGCTTTCTGGATGACCACAACGCAGGAGGTGAAAGGCTCAAAGACCTTGGTGCAGAAGATGGATCACAAAACCTCCTAAGACATAACATACACCATTTCCAATAAGTATACTCATGTGAGCTAATTTAAGAGTCCTTGCTGCCTTCTCTCAAGCCCACATTCCTCTCCCTGCTGGAATTTGGATGACTAACTCTTTTAAATTGTCCAAATATTTCCAATAAAAACATGACCTGTAGTAAAAAAACACTCCAATTAGTGAAAGTAGGTGCTGTCTTCCCACGGGTATATTATTAACCTTTCATAAAACCTGACTAGCCTCATTTGAATGGAGCCAGAAAATGGAGATCAGGATTATGATGGCCTGCAGGCTATCATAATAATAAAATGTGGCTGAAACAGAAATGAAGACCTAATCCTGTTGCAGTAGAAAGGGGGGTATAGTGCAAGAAAATCCTATAGGCACAAGGTCATATCTTCAGATGCTACGGTTACTGGTCTTCTGGGCATACGTTGACTTAGAGCCATTGCAAGGCATCTCAGCACTTTAATTTCTTCTACGAGAATGAGGGGCTAGACAGGACAAAAGCTCTTGACAGTAATCAAGTTTGCTACTGCTGCTGCTGAGGGGTGAGATTTTCAGGACAGCTATTGCTGCTGCAGGGGGTGACCGTGCACCCATACACTCTGTAGCCACCCAACAGACCTTGACCTGTCTCTCAGCACTTCATGTAGCTTGAAAGCAAAGTTTCCATTGACTGTAATGGGCTGCTGGTATCTGCTAATGAAGCTAATCTTGATCCTGCAGGCCCCTCTGCAGTGCCTGGGGATGGGCTCCAGAACATGGTTCCATTATCTGTCTACCCCTTGTCCATCATATAGCAATGGATCGATTGTAATAACTAATGGGAGCATTTTGGAAATTGTGAGTATTCAGTGGAATTTATTGCAAATTAAATGTGTCATTGGCTATATGTAGGACATTTTAAGTGCTAACAAAACCTCCCCAGTTCTGATCTCTGAAATGTTAGGCTTATATAATTTTACAAAGTTACTGTAAATTTCTTAAAGACAGCCAGATGATTGATATATTGTAAATTGCAATGCCTATAAAAGATGGGGTGACTGAACAAGATTTGGGTTTATCTCTCCAGTGAAACCATGAATTATCTGAGGCAACATGACAAGCAATTCGTCAAAATATAAACCACACAGTCAAGCAAAAGTGTATATTCCTTTAAAGCTTAAGCCAAAGCCCATCAGAATTCAACAGCAGGCTTCCTATTGACTTTAGGAGGCTCTCGATGCAGACCTAAAGGAAAATTCATGGCAAAACTGGAAAGCTGGGTATGAAGTGGTATAAAGTTGTAAGCTGGAATAATACACATGTTCATCCTTTATGAATAAAATACTTTCCTGTGTGTAATTTATATGTGTTACTATGTTATGTTTCAGCTCAATGTCTTAATCTTTTCTAGCCTGAACAGGAAAAGAAAGATTTTTCTTTTAAAATAGTGAAATATTGTCCACAGTAAATACTGGCCACATAAATTTTGGAGTAGGAGATCCCTATTCCTCCTTGCAGAACATTTGCTTCATCATCCATGGATTTCTTTTTTGTGTAACTATGCCATGCTCATGTGTAAAAATATAATTCTTTCCCCAAGGTGAGCACACACAGCTTTACTGTGGAGGAAAGTCCTAAATATTCAAGAATTGTGGCATTTCCCATCAGAGGGAGGGAAAAAAAAACCCAGTTATTTTTCTGTACCAGCCCTGTCATCTGCACAATTCTTTGCATGTCCTTTTATGTCACTCTACCATGTCTCCATACACATTTGTGAAAACCTTGATGACCCCCTCCTGCTTCCTTAGCGAGTAGCAATCATCTGGAGATGCAGAAGTGGCCAAGAATTTTTTCCTGCATCAGTAGCCAAGGTGGGGGAGAAAAAATCTCCAGCCTGTCCCAGAGAAGAAAAATCAGAAGTGCCATCTGGTTGTCAGCCGTTTTAAGTCTTTCAAGAAAATGAGTACTGCATTTTTTATTAGCAAAACCAGACTCCTGCACTCTGGAGCTTAGACATAACTTGACTTTAAATCCTGACTGAAGCGTTGTGTTCTGCACAGCCTATTTATTTGGAACTTGCATAGTTTCAGACCACATCTGCTGGTAAAACAAAAGATACTAATTCTCGCTACAGTACGTAATGCAGAGCCTTGTGAAGTGCTTTTTACCGAAAACCTGGTGAACTGAAATCTTTCTGTCATGCACAGAACAAACACAGCAGAGACAGCTATAGCGTCAGCTCGCCTGCCCTGCCTTAGCCCAGGAGATCCCAGTGCTGTTTGCTTGGTCAGTCTTCCCTCCCACTGCTGATTCCACCTCCTGCATTAACAGTCATCAGTGATAGCATGCTCTGAGATGGGGCTGCGTGTCTGGCACAGAGGATATTACTTGAATCATTTCATATACCCCCACTAAAAATGATCCATAAAAGCAGAGAACAAAATTAATGATAATTTCAAATTAACACCTCATATGAGAGAACACAGCCTTTCCCCAGCGTCCAGAGCCACCCAGTCTTCAAAGCTTTTCAGGAAAAGCCTTTTTATTTAAGTTTTGCCAGACTGCATAAACAAAGACAATCTCAGACAAACAATAGCAAACATCAGAAGAGAATAGTTCTGAGATACACCAGAAAGCCAACTGAAGGCATTGCAAATGTGTATGCACTAGTATAAAGAGACTGTCTGAGCACTTGAAGGAAGAATTTACTCTACAAACATTTCTCTTGTTATTCAGCCTAAAGAAACTTGACAAAATGTATTCAGAAAGGGGCTTTGTCTAGCAAGAATCACAAAGAGGGTGATATATAGTAAGATAACATAAATTTATCCATCAAGCTGAGAGTACCACAGGACAGAGCCTTGCAGCAGCAGCAGCATGGAAGCCAAAGCACTATATATAGTACATCAACATGGTACCATGGCCAAGCTTAGCTGACTGGAGAAGCTAAACCAGCTAATTACCTAATCCCAGCTTTGGGGCAAGCTCATTCAGCAATAAGACAACCTATATTTCACTGTGCTCCTAAATCCTTAGGACCTAAATCCCACTTTTTAAGTGGATTTAAGCAATTTAAGTTCACAGGAACTATTTAAGCTTCATTGTAAGAGATGTCCTTCATAGAAGCAAATGGTTTTTTATACACTCAGTATTTATAGAAATGATTTCTAAGCTCTTGATATTTAAATAAATGCCATGGATGGTGGGGGAGATATGAACTCTCCTGCAGGGATATACAGAACTTTCTTCATAGGCTGCTTCTTGCACCCGTGGGGAGAAAAGTCCCATCTTCTGCACGCTGCTGAGATGTTAGCGGGGAAGGCCTGATGAGGAGTCTTTTCACCTGGTTCAAGATGGCAAAAGGGTGCTTCTTACCTCAACTCCCTGAAGCTGACTCCTGGGTACTGTATTTCCTTAACCCCCAGAAGAATCCAGATTTGCCATTGAAAACAGCAGAGGCAGGACTTTCCAGGCCAGGAAGCCAACACGTTACATTTAAGACAGACCAATGTCACACTGGCTCTTCCACCCTCAAATCCCGCAAAGGCAGAGTTGGCAGTCCAGGGCTCCCCGGCCTCAGCGAGATGGTGAAGCAGCAGATGCTCAGTGGCCTGTGGCGCTGGCATTGCCCACAACACAGCTCCTCATTGGATTTGCACAGTGATATAGATTTAATATTACACTTATCTTACATAGAGCAGCCTCTGTTTGCTCCGGCTTTGTGTGGCGGGGTTTTTTGGTATCGGGGCAGGGTCGGCCGGGCCGGCTCCTGCTGGAAGCTGCTGGAAGCTTCCCCGGCTCCAGCCGGACCCGCCGCCGGCCCAGGCCGAGCCCGTCAGCGATGGCGGTCGCGCCTCTGGGAGAGCGGAGTGAAGGAGGGGAACCTGCAGCGGAGAGGGGAGTGGGGTGTGAGAGGAACCCCCGTGCAGACATGGAGGGGAGTGGGGTGTGAGAGGAACCCCCGTGCGGACATGGAGGGGAGTGGGGTGTGAGAGGAACCCCCGTGCGGACATGGAGGGGAGTGGGGTGTGAGAGGAACCCCCGTGCAGACATGGAGGTCAGGGGGTGGGGTGTGAGAGGAACCCCCGTGCAGACATGGAGGGGAGTGAGGAAGGAGGGGAGTGGGGTGTGAGAGGAACCCCCGTGCAGACATGGAGGTCAGGGAGGAAGGAGGGGAGTGGGGTGTGAGAGGAATCCCCGTGCAGACATGGAGGGGAGTGGGGTGTGAGAGGAACCCCCCTGCAGACATGGAGGGGAGTGGGGTGTGAGAGGAACCCCCGTGCGGACATGGAGGGGAGTGGGGTGTGAGAGGAACCCCCGTGCAGACATGGAGGTCAGGGGGTGGGGTGTGAGAGGAACCCCCGTGCAGACATGGAGGGGAGTGAGGAAGGAGGGGAGTGGGGTGTGAGAGGAACCCCCGTGCAGACATGGAGGTCAGGGAGGAAGGAGGGGAGTGGGGTGTGAGAGGAACCCCCGTGCAGACATGGAGGGCAGGGAGGAAGGAGCGGCAGAGACGATGTGTGATGAACTGACACCAACCCCAATTCCCCGTCCCCCTGTGCCACTGGAGGGGGGAAGGTAGAGAAAAATCAGGAGTGGAGTTGAGCCAGGAAGAAAGGAGGGAGGGGGGGGAGGTGTTTTAAGATTTGGGTTTACTTCCCATTATCCTTGTTTCAATTTGATTGATAGTAAATTAAATTGATTTTTTTTTCCCCCAAGTCGAGTCTCGTTTTTGCCCATGACCAAAAGTGGTGAGTGATCTCTCCCTGTTCTTGTCTTGACCCAGGAGCTTTTCTTTTTATTTTCTCCTCCCCATCCCACTGGGGCCAGGATGGAGGAGTGAGTGAGCGGCTTCTTGGTGCTTTGTTGCCAGCTGGGCTTAAACTACAACACTGCTGCTGTTGGTAATGCAGGTTTATTCATTTCTTTCAGTGGACCATTTGTAACTTGGTGGACCTCTTCAATGACATTTTCAGTGTTGTGGCTTGGTATGACTTACCTTACCAGACCTTGTTCCCTCTGCTGGGATCAGTTCCTCACTCACAGTCTGTGAACATTCCCAGTAAACAAGAGAAACTATGGCCAGGACTGGAAGAAGCAGATGGCTAAGATGAGCTGTCTTAATACTCTTTTAATCTTTGTGAAAATGCTTGAGAAGCCAGTTGGCCTCACTGAGGTTGTCAGAAACTTGGCATTTTTGTCTAGCAGGTCGTTTAGTTGTATGCCAAAATAGATACCTTTGAATGTCTTAAATTATTTATTTTTTGTTTGCGCATTATTATTTTGAATATGCAAGAGGATATATATGTGTGATTTAAGTTTATTCTCAATTCTTAATTTGAATACAAATTCAGAGAATAAAAAGAGAAAGCAAAGGAAATGTGAAGAAATTGATGAGCATCATTAGAAGCATATGGAGAAATTCTTCTTGTGTTTTGGGACAGGGCTGAGTGAATCTTTTTCTTTCTTATGATAATATTTTAGAAAACTGTAAGGAGTATTTGAGTGAGCTCTGAAGGCTTTGACAATTTTTGCAAATTAAAGTAACTGAGGAAAATATTTCCGACAAACAGAGCATATCTTCACTGCTTTTATTCTTCGCTAGCACTGATGGACATGTTAAATGATCATACAGAAACATGTTCATAATATCAGAAAACAAATCAGCAATCTTGTAATTAAAAGGGCAAGAAAGGGATGTCCATATGTGTGGCTTTAGATATGTAATGCAATCTACATTCTGCACAGAATAAATATCAAATTTAGCTTACACATAAAGGCTTGTCATAGAAAGACACCATCCTTTGGTTTTGGTGCATGCTAATGTATTACCATGTATCAACAGGTTACTATTGAATTATAGCATTCTTTCTTGTTATTATCAAGCTGTTGCCTGATCAGTCAAGATCAGGATCCAACCATACTGGGCAAAGACAAGAAGACAGTGCACAGTCACCATCCTAAATGATCTCAACAGTCAGATGATGAATAGAGAATCAGATAGTTACCTAATCAGAGAGAGTAACGTGAAGCCCAGCAAATAACATGTCAGTTGCAGGAAGGGTTTTGTTTGCTTTCAGGTAAGTACAAGAGACTCAAATATAAGAAACAGAGTAAATGGAAGGACTAGGGTGTGCAGTGGATAAAATGGTTGAGAAAAAAACATTGAGGAGGCATGGTAGTAGAAACCTGGTGCATACAAAACTGCAAAGAGAATGGACAGCCAAAATTAAAGGAAATACCCTGATGATGTTGGCCTCTGCTTTTTCAACTGCCCTTGCTAGCTGCAGGTAGTGATAATAGCAACAGTAATCATAAAATTCTGATGGCATAAGAATTTTTATTTAGCTTTGCCAGCTTCCCTTACAAAGACTGAGTATGTATAATAGGTTGCATTTTCTCTAGGTGTGGTACTTCCTTATAGAAGGCTCGTATTCCTGATGCTATACAAAGCCCTTATCTCAATACTGGGGGGCAATGCATAGTGAGGCATCCTGGGAAAGGCGGTGCTACTTTTTTCAGTTCTTCCAGTGGTCCCATGAAGCTCTGTATGGGAGACTGTTGCAGCTCACATCAGAGCATAATTTATTTACCCATGACCCAGACAGGCAAGGTGAAAACTCAGCCCATTTCTCATGTTGTCCTTTCCAAGATGCTTAAATGTTAGAAAGACTGTGCTTGCAATGCTGACTTGTCCCAGAGGTTGAAGAAATCATCCCTCTTTTTCTGCTGAATGTCAACAATAATCTGGTTAAGACTTGCCACCAGAAGACACTATTTCTAAATAGACAGTTACAACATCAATCCTCAGAAAAGCTTTTGCAACTTGCTGGAGGAACATCCACAAATTTGACGTGAAGCCACTGGTGCTGTGTTGGGACTCTAGGCACTGTGAGGATGGACCAGTCTGTTCCCTTTGATGTGTCTATTCTCAGAAGAATGGGACACCTTCAATTTCTTCCATCTGTCAAAATTACTCTGAAAACTAGACCACCCATTAAGGGGAAAGCAAAATTTATTTTATTAAGGTGAAAAAATTAAGAAATTAATAACTGTATTTGAAAATGGATACATAAATATGAATGAAATCATGATGGGTAGCTTGCTACTCCTGGTTACACTCCACAGGGTTTTCATTCAGCTAGAAAACTCTCTAAATATTTCATAGTTCTGCAAGATGGGCTGTTATCTCTACTCAAGACGCTGACTGCTGCTTCCTCCAAATGTATTCATCTGGAAACTAGATTACTGGAGATTCATTTAGAATGTATGTCTCAGCATCTCCTGCAACATATAAATGTGGTACTTACTTGAGATGCACAACTTCTACAAGCTTGAGAAGTGGGCCCACATGAACCTTATGAGGTTCAACAAGGCCAAGTGTAAGGTCCTGCATCTGAGTCGGGGTAACCTCCAGTATCCATACAGGCTGGGGGATGAAAGGATAGAGAGCAGCCCTGCCAAGAAGGACTTGGGGGTACTGGTGGATGAAAAGCTGGACGTGACCCGGCAATGTGGTCTCGCAGCCCAGAAAGCCAACTGTACCCTGGGCTGCATCAGAAGAAGCGTGGCCAGCAGGTCGAGGGAGGGGATTCTGCCCCTCTGCTCCGCTCTGGTGAGACCCCACCTGCAGTTCTGCGTCCAGCTCTGGGGTCCTCAGCACAGGAGAGACAGGGACCTGTTGGAGCGGGTCCAGAGGAGGGACACAAAAATGGTCAGAGGGATGGAACACCTCTCCTATGAGGGCAGGCTGAGAGCATTGGGGTTGTTCAGCCTGGAGAAGAGAAGGCTCCATGGAGACCTTATTGCGACCTTTCAATGCTTGAAGGGGGCTTATAAGAAAGATGGAGAAAGACTTTTTAATAGGGCCTGTAGCAACGGGACAAGGCATAATGGTTTTAAACTAAAAGTGGGTATATTCAGACTAGATAAAAGGAAGACATTTTTTACAATGAGAGTGGTGAAACCCTGGCATAGGTTTCCCAGAGAGGTGGTCAATGCCACATCCCTGGAAACATTCAAGGTCAGGTTGGATGGGGCTCTGAGCAACCTGATCCAGTTGAAGATGTCCCTGCTCATTGCAGGGGGCTTAGACTATATGACCTTTGAGGGTCCCTTCTAACCAAACCATTCTAAGATTCTATGATTCTATTCTAACTCTAACACTTGACCCAGAAACCTGTTGACTATTTTTTTCTTAACATGTAAAGAAGTTTAAGGAATGCTGATGTCCCTTAGGAATCCTTCTGTACTTGAACCACGGGACATTCACTGAAACTGGTAAGAGGTGATTTTAAAATAAATAAAAGGATGTTTGTTACATGCTTCTGGAATCTGTTGTTGCAGGACATGTGGGAAGCAGGTAATATCAGCATGTTCAAGAAAGGTTTAGGCAAATTCATGGCCAGCAGGTCCATAAACAGAAGTAGGAAATAGGAAGGAATTTACTAAGAGCCCTATCCAATTATTACACTTGTTGCAGGGACTATGAGGGAAAAGGATTGCAGAAGGTGGCCAGGCTCATATGCTATCTATCCTCAATGGCATCTACTGTAACCATTTCTGGGAACAAAGTACCAGGCTAGATAGATTCCTTGGCTAAGTATTTCCCCTGTCATTACAAGTAGTTGGACATTTTCTAATGATGAAGGCAAAGCCTACAAATATACTTGATGTATAACGTGACTGTAGAGTTTATTTACTCACTGAAGATTAAGTCATCCTTGAAACCAGGAATACTGGGTTTAAACTTTATTATATAACTTTGTAGCATGCATATTGGAGACCGTATCTTATACAAACGTAGCAAGAGCAATAGCAAAAGCATCTCCTTACTCTCCTTATTCTTGAATGAGAGTGCCCCAAGTTCCAGATGAGCCTACCAAGTAAGTGGGAAGACATCTCATTACTTCTTACTGCACTACTAGACTGAATAAAATAATACACCATTTAGCCCTCAGTCATCTTTAAGCCAGCAAGTGTGAATTCAGGTAAATTCTGGAGGAAGAGAAGAACTTCAGCTGATAAACAGAGAGAAACTTTCAGACATCATGCCTGAGGAGAAGCAGAAATTTAAACTCGATGCAAAAGTCTGCTGCTGGGAGTTTCATTTTAATCAGTCATTTTCTTGTTTTTAATTGCACAGCAGTTCTGAACAAATTGAAAAGTGTGTTTTTTCTCCTTTGGTGCAGGCTGGGTTCCTAACACTTCCATTGTAAAGGAGAATTCAATTTTGCAGTGATAAGTTCAAGAATACACAGATAAGGCACTTGTAGGAAGTGGAAGGGGGGGCAGAAAGCCTACCAGGCATGAATGGAAAGTACTGAAAAAATACAGAAAAAGGAGTAATTGTCAGCTGCGTTTTACATACCAAAACCAGACATTTTTCTCCAATCTAAAATCTTCAGCCAAAGAGAAAATAGTGAGCTTTGCTGCTGCTAATTTCATCTTTTCATTGTTTTGGAAAGATGTATTTACATTTTCTGTGTGGATAAGCAGGACTGGATGGCTTATGGAGAGAGATAACATAAGCGCTGAGCTCTGTTGAACCTTGGCAGCTTTCTGGTTTTAATCTCAATTTATTGTCCAAACGCTATCTCTCTAATGGCCAGACTAAATCCAGATTTAGATAAAAAATGTATGGGCTCAATTCAAACTCCATTTCAGGCTGGATGCTGTGTTCTGAGGTGGAAACAGCACCAGCCTTAGCAGGGAGATGGGGAAGTTTTAAGCTCTGCAGCCATCACTACCACAAGTGTGCAACTTGAGATAGCAGTGACTGAGTATGGACGGCTTATGACACAGAATAAGCTTAGTGTCCTGTCATCAGAGGTGGCCAGCAGCAGATGCCTGGGGAGGAGGATACAGACACAGAGCCTGTACAGCAATACTAGTCCAGAATAGTCCTTTGCTCCTCAAAAATTTGCAGCTTAGGATCACCCTGAGCCAGACCCATTGTCCGAGTTCAATAGTCCTCAATGTATTGCTATTCCAGGAATTCATCAGTTCATCTTCTCTATGCACAGTTTCAACACCTGCAGGGAATTTCAGAGGTTAATTCTCTGTGGTGTAACAAAATGTTTTCTCATTTTGTTTGCTGTAAACATGCTACCTTGACTTGAAGACCCTAGCTTCTGTATGGGTAAAGAGAGTGGAAAATTATTTCCTACGAGCCCTTTGTGCATCCCACAGAACTTTATACAGCCTTGTTATAACCCTCTCTCAGTTGCCACTATTTTTCACCAAAAAGCTGCACCCTGTTCAGTCTGTCCTCGTGAAATTTGCATCCCACCATTGACTACCTTTGCTGCTGTTCACTTGGCCTTTTCTAGTAGCATTATGCCCTTGAAACAGAGACCATAACTGCACAGAGAATTTAAGATTCAGGCAGACCAGCACTTTACATAATGATATAATGGTATTTTCTATTTTATTCTCCTTCCTAACAATTCTTAATATTCAGTTTGCATTTTTTTACCACAGCTGGGCACTGAGTTCAATAAAACTATATATTACAACCTCAAGATCTCATTTCTGAGTAATAGCAGTTAGCTCAGGGCCCATCATTTTATATGTGAAGTTTGGATTGTTTTTCCCCATGTATGTCATTTTACATTTATATGTCCTGAATCTCATCTGCCACTTAATCACCAAGTCTTTTAGTCTCTAACAATCCTTCTGCAGTTCTCTACAGTTGGTTCTCACTTTTAACTCAGCAACTTTACTTAGACTTCCCACTCCCGTGGCACACACATGGCTTGTTCTTACATCTTTGGAATAAAACACCCACAAACTTTGATCAAATTGAGATGAATAATGGAGCTTTGTGTTACAGGTTTCCCTCTAGATTTTAAATATTTGTGTGCTTGCCTATACCTGCAAACCTTTGAACAAGTGGAAAGTTACACAAGCAGCGTTGCTTACGGGGAAAAGAAGAAAGAGAGAAAGAGGGAGTAAGTGAGACAGCAAATTCAATTATCAGGAATATAAACATTATTCTGTATAGAGCTGTAGAAGATAACCTAGACAGTGGATTTCATGATAGCCTCCCAAATTAGCTATATTCATGCCATGAAACTAGACATCATTGTGTAGGTTTTCCATATTAATGGCCTAAACTAGTTCATTATTGCCATTTCTGTTCTGGCAGAGCTAAGGACATGCTAAGATGCAAGCTCCAGCCCAGAAGGATTACAGCCCTATGCAATGATTTAAGAAAGCAGTTAATGACATGTGTGGTTCTAGTCACCTGATTAAGTTCTTCCCTAAATATGTCTGTTTTCCAGAATCATGGCTGAAGCTCACAGGTTGGACTGGGAACTAAATCACAGCCCCCAGCTAGTGTTCCCCAACTATGTTCTCCTAGCTCTTAAAATTCTGCCTAGGAGAAAAAAAAAAGGAAAGAAAAAGAAAAAAATATATATATCTGCTTTAAGGTGGGATCTTAAATCCACAAGTTGCATTTTAAAAGATGGGAAGAAAATGTTTTAATAGCTTCTTGCCATCACAGTCTCCAGGCCTGCCACACTCTTGCTGAGTGCTTAGTGACATTAGAGTAACTACAAACTGTACCTCGAGATGCTCCTTAATTAAGCCACAAGAAAGCAAACAAACAAGCAAACAAAAAGAGGCTTGACAACACACCATTCATGGTTTGAGAAATGCAGTCAAATTGTATGTAATGCTTTACCGCTTTGAACGCAAACATTTGGCTTCAAAAGTTGGAAATGTGTTATTCTGTAAATCTTCTTATTAATTATATTTCATTTAAAATTCAAAGGCAGGCCAGCATCAATTTATTTCACTCAACTGCATCAGCCCTGTAATGTTATTCTTCAGTTTTACTTTCAATCTGGCTCTCACTGATAACATTTTCTGATCGATGAAAAGGCAGAGGTTGTTACCAAAAGTAATGGTATGTTATAAAGCTGCTCTAGTCCAACAATTAAGGGCATTTTATTATGTAATAAAGCCAGTGCTATTTTTTTCACTGCAGCCACACAACATTAATTCAGACACTAATTTACACATGATATATTATTGATGGGGAAAAAATGCATTTGTTTCTATCAAGCTCAAAATTAATATCTCTATTAATATATTAATAATCAGAGTCCTCAGGAGGGTGTAATGTGATCTTTCTTAATTGAGACAAAATGTATGCATAGCTATTGATTAGATTCAACTGTCCGAGTGATCCTTCCTGAGCTGGGTGGTATGGAAAGGCATTAACATGAACAGAAAGTAGAAACAACCTTCTGCTCTATACAGTATTAGAATAGCTGAGTACTTACCAGCACTGCATTAAACAGCGTGACTAAGAAGAGTTTATTCTCACTGCTACTATCTAGTCTGAGGAAGGTATGTGGGGGAGAGGTTATCACTGGCAGGAGTTTGTTGCTGTTTTCAGGTGCACATTTCTCTTGCTTCACATTAAAGACTGACAAGTGAACAAACACACCTGGCATTGGGAGCAGAAAGAAAAAATCTTTCTGTCCTATAAGAGCTCCCTGCACAGTTTTAGCCTTGGCCTAAGAAAAATGCTTCTTGTACAGGGGAACTTTAACTGGAAGTTGTAAAGTTATGCTGCGTCTGAGGACTGGATATTTTCTGGAGCCTCTGGTGACATTTTAGTTAAACTGTAGACAGATCATAGCTGTGCAGATTTCCTTTGAATTTGATTCAGCTTCCAGTGGGAAGCCTGGAAGAGTACAGAGGATTTGAGATAGTAGTATGTCCTTACTGGGGTCTTCTGAGTGGTGAAAGCTATCAATAAGTGCATACATCAAGGATTCACTGTAAAATTTAGGAATTCCAATTTCTAGTTAGGTCTGCAAGACATCTGAGTATCTGTTCATAGCTGCCACTAATGATAGTTACTGAGCTGCTTTGGTTGGGTGTGAGCTGGTAGCATTAAAATCCAGCTTTGTAACAGTAAGTGTTAAAAGCCAACAAGAATTCTGGAAAAAAAAAATATTCATGCTTCAGATCTTTATTCATCACAAAACTTTGGAGAATTAAGTAGATTTTTTTTTCTAGTAGGGGATAAGTAAAAGTCCTGCTGCAGAGTGTCTGCTTCTGAATTAGCTCCTCAAAGGTAATTTTTAGAGACAAGCTGCTGAATGAGATGGAGGACTAGCCTGATTCACTGGGACAGTTTCTCTGTTTCAAAATCTAGAATGATCCTCAGCTCATTAGGGAGTTATTTGCATCTGTCAAAGATCCATCCTGTGGTAAAGACAAAGAACTCATAGCCTGGGAGACATTTTTCCCATTCTAAATTATTCTGTAGACCTCCACCGTGATCTTTGTCAGGTCACAAATTAGGCCTCATTTCCTCATCCCTTGCCCTTTTCAAATGGCAATAATAATACTTACTTACCTCACAGGACTGCAGTAGGTCTTCATCACCCAGAATCTGCAAAGCACCAACAGTCCATAAGTGAAAATCCCTAGAGAAATACAGGCTGACACTGAGCACCTTTGAAATTAAACCAGATGGAACAAAAGAAAAGATTAATGACCAAAACAACACTGTCCTGGCTCACAATGGTATGGCCAAAGCGATCAGTAAGGAATGTTTTTTCCATTTCCAGTAGACTGGTCAGGGTATGAGAGTATAAGAGAAGCCAAGGCACAGGTTTATGAAATCCCCCAAAAGTATGAGTCCTATCTAAATCTCAGATTTAGAAGGAAAGAAAATGTATCATGTACTCTAGTAACAAAACATTCTAATTCCTCTTTAAACTGTTGTTAAAGTAGTTAAAGTCAAAAGTAAAAAAAAAAATTAAAAAAAAATTAAAAAATATTGCTTTTACCTCTGTAAACAAATTGATCATGGTGGTATGCAGTGATTATGTTGCTGAGTTTTGCATCATTTATACTACTGGATGGCAAGCTATTTGTTAATAACTGCCTGCTGCTGTGGAACCCCCTGACAGAGGGCCATATGTGCCGCAAAATCTCAGGCACTCGAGTGAATGATTGCAGATGTGCAGTTCAAAATTCCCTTATCAGTCATGCATTTGTTCATGGGGTGTTTTTTTTTCTTTTCCTCATTCCCCCATTTCACCTAGGTCTGCTTTGAAATCACTAAAGTTCTTAAAATGTCCTTAGGAAAAAAAAGGAGAGAGACTATCTATGCCATCATGGGCAGGGTCCCAACCTTCTCCATTAAATGGAAAAAAGCTGAAAAAGCAATAATCAAGGTATTGGAGGGACAGGAGTAAAATCAGGTTGTTTGGAATTGGAAGTTAATCCAAGAATAGCTGAGAAAAGGCTTCTCCAAGGAGGGTTTGACCTTGCAGCACTTACTCCTCTGCAGGGCGTGCATATGGCAAAAAGACACAGACTCGAAGAACTGCTTCAAAGAAGCCATTCACACAGAAAGAGAGAGCTGGGAGGCATTAAATGTTGCTTCCACAGCCCACGTTTGAAAAGGAGACCCACAGCACCAGCAGGAAAGAGAAGTCTGTGACCAGTGCCATTTAGGGCTTCAGTGCACAGGGCAGAGACTTGTGTTGGAAGGGACCTTGCCAGCCAGCTGCTCAGCCACTGTCTCTGAAACCAGTTCTGTAAATGTACAGTGGATATGGCACTTCACACCTAGTGTTCCCATGTAGATTGACTGTACAGTGATTTTCCTGGGCCTTTGAGGAGAGACCGAGCTCTACACCATGACCACAGTGAGATCATCTTCTGCTTTTAATGGGGAATGAGAGAGGGTCCTCGTTCTCCTCAGAGAAAGCCACAACTCATTACATGCACAGAGTTGCGTACTGCGGTCACATAGGCCAACTATCAAAGAGATTAAGCGTCTCACCTTGAAGAATCATATACTGAAAAGAGACTTCCATCTTGTTTCTTAGAAGCACTGGCCTTTCAAAGAGTCCCAGTTCTCTAAAAAGAGAATTAATGCAACTAAAAAGATTAATTGAGAAGCTGGTCCCTGTGCAACTATGATACCTTTGACACATTACGGAGAAGACTGTGTTTCAATATCTGTTGGCAAGAGTGGTTGCTATCACTGCCTCTTAGGTCCTCCTTCTTCCAGAAATTGTAAATCCAGGTTCTGGGCATCCCAAAGTTTCACTGCTCCATGCAATGAGACATCTGCCCTGCAGAGTGGGAATAGCAGAGGACACTAATCAGGGAGGAAGAGCACAGCAGAGGAAGGATCCAGAGCTGTACACGAATAACGTGGTGAAGGCACAAGCAGCAGTCAGGCCTACAGCAGACAATGCATCATGCTGGTGTTTTTTAATCTTTCCCATGTTCAGCTGTCACTAGAGAGCTAACATATGTCACTAGAGTACGGCGGTGCAGGCCATCCTCTCAACACCATGGCAAATAACATATCCTATAGCAAGTCTCATGACTTCTGACTCTTAGATGTGAAATTGCCATTGGGAGAGTCTGACTACTGCTGTGGATTGAATTTGTTCATTCATGTCTGTGCTGTCCGTGATCCCCAATTTTTTTTTAACCTTTAACCTCTGTCTTATCCTTACCCCGCTTTCACATTAACCTTACCTTTTTTCTGAAAAATGGCTTAGTCTTTCTAAATCTCCTTTAGGCCATGATTGCTTTTCTTTCCTAGAGTTTTAGATAAAGGGGAATATTAATTTATCCATCTGAACATTAGAGAGCTCTGGTCCACACTGAGACTCAGTTTGACTGAACTGCCAACAAACTAAAGGCTGTGACCTTCATCTGCCTCAGGCATAACCCAAGAATGATTGATTTTACAGTGGGCCTCTTGCGAATGTGAAATTAAACAGCATGACCTCTTTTGAGGTAAGCTTGCTCTTTGAAGGATGGTCATGTCTTCATTTGATCATCTCTTTAATACTTGTCTGATATTTTTCATGAGGATTTTGTCACACCATAAGATATGCGGTGGACTCAGCAATGAAAATGGTACCCACACTTTCAGAACAGGGCATGAGAAAGAAAAGTATACCTGCCTACTTCACCTGCCACAATTGGCAAAAGGTTGAGAGTTAGTTTTGAAAATAATTATTACTTCCCTCATGCAGGGCTTTGAAGACAACATCTAGAATTCAATTCTGTAGCTAATAAGGTGCCACAGGGGATCTACAGCACTCTGATGCCTTCTTTGAGGAAATGTGGAAAGGATTTTAGATAATAAATCCATCTGAGAGTTTGCAATCATTTGGAGACCTTTTATAAATAACAAAATATGAAAAATTATTCCATTACTTGCCTAACTAACACTTTGGTGAAAATAAGGTTTGGCATGGTGTCCTTTCTAGCTACAATTTGAGAATAGAACCTGATAAAACAGCAGAAGAAAATTTAAAATATATATATATTGTGGAAATGGATAAGAAGTTTTTCTGATGATAAGGCTCTAAACCTCTAAATTTCTCAGTGACTCTTTGTCAATAACTCTACTTTTCAAAATGCCAGTGTTCAGCTTTTGCTTGATGCCAACAACCTAATAGCACACATCAATAAGAATCATATTACACAAAATATAGCAAAGACAGCAATTTCAAATAGAAACATAATGTTTTCCTTCTCACACATTTTCTTATTATACCAGGGTACAATACAGGGCAAATTTGGTTTTAGCAGCAAAATTTTACAGCTAGATGCTCATTTGTGGTAAATTTGAGTAGCATTCATGGAAGTATACAAATGGGATAAAATTCTGCAGATCCCAGTGAGGTTGTCATACTTATATTTTGTACATAGGTATGGAAAATTATTGTTTGAATGTTAACTCATGATACAATCATCATGCTGGGTTATAGAATAGAATAGAATAGAATAGAATAGAATAGAATATTTCAGTTGGAAGGGACCTACAATGGTAATCTAGTCCAGCTCTGTTGGGAGATGAACAGAGCTCATATGGCAAGCACAATGTCATTGACATAATCTTAAACTTAAATGAAGATTATATTGCCCAGCTATTTACACAGTTTCACTTAGGACTTCTAAGTATTTAGGATGCAACAAGAACTCATTTAACACGGTTTTAACAAAGATAACTCAGCATAATTATGAATCCTGCTGATTCATAACTTAGAAAGGAAAGTATTATGATATAAAATAAAAAATATTATATTCCTTCTCCAAACACTTTGACATCTGGAAGAAATTGTGTTTTCTTCCCTCTTTATCAGTTGGGGTATGTTTATGAACACAATTTCCTTATTTCTTTTCTTCTACTTGTTGCTTGTTTGAAACACTTTTTGCTAAAACCCAGTAAGTTATTCACTGATTGGGTGCTCAGTAGCATGGTAAAGACAAAAGTTAAAACCCATGTTGAATAAGGGTATTTAAAGTTGTATTCCACATAGTTCATCTTGAAAATTCACTGCTGAAGAATCCCAGAGTGCTAGTATGCAATCTATATTGCAGAGTTAGTCAGCAATTCAGAGGAATTCATTTTGCAGTCGATTCAATCAGAAATGCTACCAGGGAGTAAGAAAGCTGAAGGAAATTGCATCTACCTTCACTAAGTAATTGACTGAACAACAAACATTTCAGCATAATCCACTTAAATCATAATTAAACTTCCCAGATACCAGCCCTTCTATTTTCAATGCTGTTTTTATGGGCAACAAAATGATTCACTCTTCTTTAATAAACTACCTACTTGAAAATATGTTTGTTTTTAACATACCCAGAAGCAGCATCAACTTATTATGTGCATCTTCTTGAACTGGGGGGGGAACCTTGAACTCCTTTATCATCTTTATTTTGATCTGTTAATGTGCATGAAAATCTTGCCTTCACTGGTATGTTATCTCCTTTTAGCTGGGGGTTTCCAAATAGTATGAAACGCAGTTACAGATTAAGAAACTAGCATTATCTATGTGTAGGTGTCTGTTTACTGACATGGTTTCATGCCAATTTTTGTTGTGAGCATACCAATTATAGTGGTGAGCATGCCAATTCTTGCTGTGAGCAAATAAAAGTTGAGTTTTGTGAGTTAAAGGATCCCTGGTGTCGTTTCACCTTAATCCTGACCTGGGAATCAGCAAACCTGAGTCGTCATCCTGAGAAATTGGGACATGACAGTGTCCTCCAGTGAGCTGAGTTTCTGACCTCTCCTTACGCTCTAGCCTATCCTCTAGTTAATGTAATGAAGGGTCTTGGGAGAAATTTAGCCCACTCTACAATACAAGTTTTGGCTGGCCAGCTGAATTACTTTCCAGGATTCACTGACAGCAATGACAGGTTTGTCACCTAAAACACATGAAGATACCTTTAGGTAGATGTAAACGTAGGTGTTTTTATCTGGAGTTGAATCTTTCCTTGCAATTTAACATGATTTCAAGTAGACTGTGAATTAAAAATAGAATAGTGCTTCCTGATTAATTCCTTGTGGCAATGCTTTTATTTTGTAATCAGGGCTTTAGTTTAAAATTAGTTTGATCCCTGTACAAAGGGAAAAACTCTTCAAAAGGTTCATCACCACTTTCCTTGAGCTGTCTAGCCAGCAGAAACATTCATGAACATTTATCCTAGCTCTTTTGTCTGGAAGCTGGAGACAAAGAGTAAAAGACAGACAGGAACTAAGTGCTACAAAGAGAACAGAGAGTGTAGATAGTTTCAAACTCCTTTAGAGTGGGATTTCACCACTGAGGACTCCATAATAGGTTGGCACACAGCCTGGATTTTGTCTAATTTCAGACAGTAAAAATATCCACATTTGTGGTACTCATGCCAGGTTCCCTGCATTACAACTGGAGAGACACAATCATTTTTGGGGTGTAATTAATCTGAACTATATTAGGCATTTGTATTAAGAGGAAAAGAATTGCTGCTTTAAAATGTCTATTCATTTCCACTGAATATGGTGGAGATTTGATGCAGGTAACTAGTTCATATGTAGATAATTGCATCTGGTCAGAAGCCTCCCTGACTCAGTATGAAGGCCAAGCAAACAAGGTGAGTCTGTGCTAAAGCAACAAAAAGACCTGCAAGACTGACTGACTGATTCAGTCACTTTCAACTGAGTTAATAAGCAGACACACAAATTTCAGCTTTAAAAAGCCCCCCCCCCCAAAAAAAAACCCAACACCCTCCATCCCCCCAAAAAAACAAATACCAAAAAACCCAACACACACACACAAAAAACCCAAAAAACAAAAAAACAAAACACCAGAAAACTGTTTCAGGACAATGTTTTCCGTGTAAACACAGCCTCAATCAGATTTTATCCTATTAAAGACAAGGCACTAAAGTCCTGCGCTATTGTAGTGCAAAGGTGCTCCTCAGGTTTTCAAAGGCAGGGAGGCTTCACACTGATCCTATTGCAGGACAAATTCTAGTACTACTGCTTCCAGTATTTTTCTTCCAATTCTTCTGAGCCTTCTACCTAGCCTAATACATGTATATAACAGGTTCCCTACAGCCACATCACAGAGTGAACATAGAGTAAAAAGATCACAAAAGGCTAGCAGTTACCTCCATCACATAAAATATCTCTGCATATTTAGAAAAAAAATGCCTGAGTGAAGGAAATGGCAGATTTTTTTTTTTTGCCTTGTAGCCCATGTTACAAAGAAATTGTTTTATTTTGTTCCCTTTTTAAATAATAAGTTGTCTCATGAACTCCATTCTCTCAGTCACATTGATTGTGGTACCCTTTCTTCACACCCTGCTCCAGAGGTTACTCTGCATTCGGAGAAAGTGGACAAGATACCTTATAATACAGTAGACCTTACAGTATGTTTGCCACCTGAGTAAATATACTTCTTTCAAGTGAAAAGCTGCTTTTATACACTAGATGCAACTATTTTTAACAAATAAAATGCTTTTCCACAGTCAATATTATTCACACATGGCACTATCACAGAAGGACTATCAAGGGAGTCCCTAAGCTGAACTATGACTGGTGCTGGTATCCCATAGGCTGCTAACAACCAGGATATTCAAAGGTTGTAGTTCACAGCTCTCTTAAGACTCAAAATACATGTTCTGTGTGATAACATCAAATAAAAGTACTCACACATGAACCACAGAATAAGAGATACTTCCAGACATGTACCAGGAAGGTTCTGAGAGACACTTAGGCGGGAGAGTAAAGAGGAGGATTCTAGATCAATTCCTATGCCTCATGGCCCAGAAAGAAAGTTGTAGGTAACAAGATAAAGTTTGCAAGTCAGATTGATCAACCATGTGCTGAGGTTCAGCCCCAGCTCCAGAAGCCGTGTGCTTTCACAGAACCTGTTCATGTCTGTAGAGCAAAGCAGAGTGATTTATATGAGCAAGGTTTAATCACGTTACCATGGTGCTCTGCAAGTGTTCATCTGTCCTGATTCTCCTACCAGGGTAGTAACAGCGGGACGCATGTTACCTACATACCCTCAGTCTTTGGGTCACTAAGTGTAAGACTGTATCTGGCACATTGCTGATCCTTTAGACACTTTTTCAACCAACTAAAAGCAAGGGAGTCCAATACACTCAGTAAATCCTCTCAAACCACTTTGAAAATCCCAAGGATAAAAAGACCTTCAGCTTTGTTTTGCTCATTCTGTGTTTTCAGCTTTTAGATTCCTTTGGGATTTCCACTTCTTTCTCTCCCTTGTGCGTTCTTCGCCATAGACCAAGTACTGTACTCAAATGTTAGAAGCTAGAAGAGGCTTTTTAATGACCTATTGAGAATGAAATGAATAATTTAAGATTTACAATAGCTTTAAATTGGTTTTGCTTGTTGTAGGGTGTAAACTACATTACAGAGGGGGGATTTGTTCTCTTTCTGTTTGCTTGCAATGAAACGATACAAAATCCTGTCTCATATTTTCTTTGTGTTAATTGGGGATTTAACTGTTGCTTCCTTTGCTTACAGTGATGTACATCAGAGCCCTTAAAATCCATTTTAATCGTACTGAGTGGATTTGGTCAATTACACTAGTAATCTTTCTATTAATAAGCATGTGAAAGGAAGACTATTCTGTATGTAAATTAATAGAGCTAATCAGTTGTCCTCCCATTGTAATACACATGACAGGATTTGGCAGTACTTCAATAGGAAGTAAAAGTTTTGTGGCTTATGTCCAGGATCACATTTTTGCAGCCTACACACAGAGAGGAAATTGAGGTTATCTCCATATCCTGTTAAAATATCCAGAATTTATCTAGTCACCCCATAAATATCAGCTCATTAGGGCTTTTGTTTGGAAGAAATCTCAAAGTGGGAGTTGTAATGACTGTACAGTTCTGAAGTCGATCAAGAGAATTCTTTTTTGTAACATAGCACTTACCAGCCCTATTCATGATGAGACACTGTAGCTTGGTGCTGACAGACACATAGGAAGACAATCTCTGCTCACCTCTAAGATGAGAAACAACGTAAGAAAACAGAGATTATAGTGCTCAGTGTAACTGGGTCTCATCACATCAGTTCGCTACTGCTACTCCTCTATGAAGTATTTTGCTTATACCACAACAAAGAGCAGTTTTAGAAGAGACATGTTGTAGTATATTAAATAAAAAGGAAGTTGTTTGTCTGTGGTGGATAGACTCTGGCTGAACTCCAGGTGCCCACCAAGCTGCTCTGTCACTCCCCTCCTCAGCTAGACAGGGGGAGAAAAAGTACGAAAAAAGGCTCATGGGTTGAGATACAGACAGGGAGATTACTCAGCAATTACTGTCACAGGCAAAACAGACTCAATTTGAGGGAAAAATTAGTTTAATTTATTACCAATCAAACCAGAGTAGGGTAATGAGAAGTAAAATCAAATCTTAAAACACCTTTCCCCCACACTTCCCTTCTTCCCGGGCTCAATTTCACTCCCAATTTTCTCTCCTTCCTCCCCCACTGAGCGGCGCAGGGGGACGGGGAATGGGGGTTGGGGTCAGTTCATCACACGTTGTCTCTGCCGCTCCTTCATCCTCAGGGGGAGGACTCCTCACTTGTCCCCTGCCCCAGCATGGGGTCCCTCCTATGGGAGACAGTTCTCCATGAACTTCTCCAATGTGGGTCCTTCCCACAGGCTGCAGTTCTTCACGAACTGTTCCAGCGTGGGTCCCTTCCCCGGGCTGCAGTCCTTCAGGCACAGACTGCTCCAGCGTGGGTCCCCCGCGGGATCACATGTCCTGCCAGAAAACCTGCTCCAGCGTAGGCTCCTCTCTCCATGCAGCCACAGGTCCTGCCAGGAGCCTGCTCCAGCACGGGCTTCCCATGGGGTCCCAGCCTCCTTCGGGCATCCCCCTGCTCCGGCGTGGGGTCCTCCCCGGGCTGCAGGTGGAGATCTGCTCCCCCGTGGACCTCCCTGGGCTGCAGGGGGACAGCCTGCCTCACCAGGGTCTTCCCCACGGACTGCAGGGGAATCTCTGCTCCGGCGTCTGGAGCATCTCCTCCCCTCCTTCTGCACTGACCTGGGGGGCTGCAGGGCTGGTGCTCTCACATATCCTCACTCCTCTCTTCTGGCTGCTGCTGCACAATATTTTCCCCCTTCTTCCCTCTGTTCTCCCAGAGGCACTACGACCGTCGCTGATGGGCTTGGCCTTGGCCAGCAGTGGGTCCGTCTTGGAGCCGGCTGGCATTGGCTCTGTTGGAATCTTCTAGCAGCTTCTCACAGAATCCATCCCTGTAGCTCCCCCGCTACTAAAACCTTGCCACGCAAACCCAATACATTGTCACAAAAAAGTATTCTGTTAAATGTTTCTGAGATGCTCCTTCTATAAATTTGAAAATCACCATGGGACAAAATACATTGCTGTTTGTTCATAAAGTGAGCAGGCCAGTGGTGGAAGTAAGGAAGACAGGCAGACTGAGGAGTGGTGTCACTCTTCAGATAGTGAACGAACTATGTTAGGTTGCAAGAGAAACATTTTCAACATTTTAAGATATTTGCCACTTAATTCAATGAGAATATAATCAAGCCAGCATGGAGTGCTTTCAGAAATCTCTTTCTTAACTTTAAGGAGAGTGATGGTTTCCCAGCGTCTGGAGGTGTAACAGGTACATCACTGGCTTGGGGCCCTCCTTTCCCTACACAACTCAAGCTCCCTGCCTGTATCTTCCCAGGATGGGATTTCATTACCTAAACATAAGCATTTATAGGCCAACTGTGGTGTCCTGAGATTTTCAAAACACCGACATGACAATGAACGAAAGACCTGTAAGGCACTTGCACTGCTCTGGAGAGGCAGTTGGAGGCTCGGCGGGACACCTAATTAGCCTAATTAGGGACACCTAATGTTTACACAACAGAATTCCCCCCTTCTTTACAGTCATACAAACTGTGTGCCTGTAATGTCCACTTTTCTCCATTGACTGCAGAGGGATGTGTGGGATTGAGTTCAGATGGAGACAACAACTTTGTGGATTCTAGACCAAGTCTAATGAATTTCCCCTACAGTGGCTACATGCACAGACCTGCATTCAAGATGTGTTGGACATAATGTGCACAGAATGTGCTGCTGATCTGTCTGGGCTTTCTATGTGTCTCACAGATCAGATGAGAACTACTAAATTGTAACTCTATCAGAGCAGCTGCACGTAAAAAAATCCAAGCCATATGTAAAAAATTCTTTGGATTCTAATCAGGTCAATTCTACGGACAGAAAAGTAGGACATAGCTGTGCAAACCTGGTTGTGTGACAACTTAGGGCGTGATATTTGTGGCTGCAGTACTATGACCTTAACAGGAGTTTAAGTCTAAATTCCTGGAACAGAGGAAGATCAGGACTCACATAACTGAGAACTAAAATGAGGGAGATGCACAGGAGCAAAGTTATAATTTAATCTGTGAGTTAAATGCCACGTTGGATTTTTGGTCACCCTCCAGTACTGACCCTGCTTCTGCTAATGTTAATCATTTCAGCAAGGAAGAAAAGGAGTGGATTGTAAAGACTGTGTCTCTGGCAGTTTTAAGGTATCTCAAAGCATTAGCATACTGTTGACAATCTATAGCTTATCTTCTATTGACATGCAACTAATGTGAAAGAATGTCATTTGCATTCAGCCAGTAAACATTAAGCAAACAGTGAATTGGGGACAACAGGTTCTGTTCTCTTTATAAGCTCACAGAGTGCCTTCTCCTATACAAATAGACACGGACGATCTTCAGTGACTCATAATTCCTCCATTTCAATTCTGAGCAGACCTGATTTCTAGTCAGATTCACTGAGGTGCTGAGTATGCACAACCTATGCTAAAGTCCACGGAGACACATATGCTCAGCCAACCTACCTCAGCTGTGGGTTTTGTTGGCTTGCTGAAATACCCTGTTATTCTGTAACTCCTATTTCAGAGGCAGCTAAACTTCATCAGAGTTAATCAAATCAGCAATCTGCACAATAATATGCAAAACCTATCAGGTAAGGCTAATTGTCTTCTTAGTCAATAAAAATTGCTGCCTATCCCATTCTTTATTTTCATTCACTTCAAAATAGTTTTATTAAAAGATTTGATACTCATGCTCAGTGCTTGATAGATAGCTCGCTTCTTTTATGTCTCATTACAAGGTATAACTTTAAATAAACCAGAAGTGCATAACAATATTATGGAAAAATTCATGCTATGAAACAGACAGAAATGTCTATGTGCAGTTGAAGCTACTGGAGTAGAGGTTTTGTAGGAGACCTAATTATAATTAGATTTTTGTCATAAGATAAAAGTTAAAAAAACCCAACAAACCAAAACTTGAAAAAAGAGCAGATTCCTGAAGGAGAGAAACAAAATAAAAATAAAATGTTTGCAGAGCACAGCTCCCCAGGACCTTCATTTATTTGATGATATCTAGGAGGAACAACAGCTCCCTGAAAAAAAAACAGTCAGTAACAACAAATATATACAGGGATTCTGATCACTGACAGCAGCAACTGAGTTAACACGTAATTATAAAGATAATATTATTGAACCCATTGAAGCCTGATAAGAAGTTGGGATTCCGTTCAGGTCATCAGGATGGATTTTAGGATCCTCTTCACTCAATTTCCTTTTCCTGTTACTGTGGTTGATTTTATTGACGTTAAACTACTGTAAAACTAGGCTCATGCAGAGCAACTTAGGCCTCGGTATCGTTGTTCCTCCCTGCGATAATTGTTTCCATAATTGTTCTTGTCATTGTAGTAGATGATCTGCAAGAAGAAGAGGGAAAAAAAAAAAGGTTGTGTCCTTTCTTGCTACTTTATAAGGCATGATGATAGCTTCATAAAATTTTATTATATTACTATACCAAGACTATAATACCATTCCCATACTTTATTACCATGCCAAGAGCTGGAAGTTGAACTCAGACAAATTCAACATTGAAATAAGATGTAATTTGCTACCACTGAAGGCAGGGAAACATAGGAATGATTTGTTGGGAGGGCTAAAGAAATAGAAGGGAAATGACCCTGCTCCTGTGTACTTCAGAATCTCTCAGCTCCAGTCCCCTCAGATCTCAGAGATGAAATTATACAACTTTCTAAAAGATAACCCTAGAACCATAATCTGGGAGACATGCTTTGGCACATGCCTGTCTGCATGTCTACAGTAATTGTTCTGGCCCAGTATCTATAGCTCACAGCCTGCAAGTTTGCTGTCTGTATCGCCCTTGTTGTCTTCTTAATGCTTGTGAGACCATACTAAGAAAGGAGTTACAAAATGACCTCGGGGTAAGCATTTCCTGCAGATGTAAGAATAAATATACATAATTTCATTCTTGGAGGGGGAAAGGGGTAGGTATATAGGCCTTGTTATCATAGGCACATACAAAACAACCATGTCAGCGGAGAGGTCCATCTAGTCCAAGGTTGTTGTCAACCCTTGCCAAAATTAGTTACGTAGGGAAGAATGCAGAAAGCAAGCAAAGAAATAATAGTGGTTCTTCAGTGTTATGCTTTCTTGCAGTTAGCAATTCCTCACTCTGGGACTTCAGAAGCACCAGTTTTACCGTAGCTCTATGCACAATAATTCTTCTTTCTGGAGCACTCAAGTAGGAACTATCTCAGTTATCTGGGTGACGTTACCTGGTCATCTTATTCATATTGCTCACCTGAGTCAGAAACAATCCTCCAGTGCCTCAACATAGTTAAGATCTTGGTAGAGATTTTTGCTTTTTTCTGCTTCATGAGGTATGTTTTGTTTACTGAAATGGGACATTTTTAACCTAATTGATTTGGTATCCTTAAAGACATTTTGACATTATCATCAGCTAGTATCTCCTGTTCTGCACATGTGATTTATGTTTGACTAAACTGTTTGGTTTAACTGTAGCCTTGAACTGGGGAAGCTGGATAAAAATAATGGTTTGTGACAATGATGGTATAAATAGCCCCTTCTAGACATAAATTTTGTGACAATGTCCTAATGTTGTTCCACTTGTGTATTGGGATATGTGGTAAAGTTTTGGTAGTGGGGGGGGGCTGCAGGGGTGGCCTCTGTGAGAAGAGATCAGGAGCTGCCGATGTTTCGGACAGAGCTTGTTCCAACCAGCTCCAAGACACCCAACACTGGCCAAAGCTGAGCCCATGAGCAACCCTGGTGGTGCCTCTGTGACAACATTTTGAAGAAAGGGTAAAAAATTATGTGCAGCAGCTGTGAAATAGAGGAGGGAGAAAAAAACATGAGAGAAACAGCCCTGCAGATACAAGGTCAATGCAGAAGGAGGGGGAGGAGGAGATGGTCCAGGCGCCGGAGAAGAGATTCCCCTGCAACCAGTGGAGAAGACCATGGTGAAGCACATTGTGTCCCTGCAGCCAACAGAGGACCATGTCGGAGCAGATACCCACGCTGCAGCCCATGGAGAATGCCATGCCGCAGTAGGTGGATGTTCCTTCAAGGATGATGCAGTCCATGGAGAGCCCATGGAGGAGCAGGCTCCTGGCAGGAGCTGCAGTCCATGGAGAGGAGCCCACGCTGGAGCAAGTTTTCTGGCAAGACCTGTGACCCAGTGGGGGACCCACGCTGGAGCAGACTATTCCTGAAGAACTGCAGCCCATGGGAAGGAACCACATTGAAACAGTCCACGAAGGACTGTGTCCCATGGGAAAGAGCCTATGCTGGAGCGGGGGAACAGTGTGAGAAGGACGGAGCAGCTGAGACAAAGTGTTATTAACTGACCGTAACACCCATTGCCCATCTCCATTTCCTATCCCCCCGTGCCTCTCAGGGAATAGAAAGATGAAACAGAAGAGTTGGGATCAAGGGACTCAGTTTGAGCCTGAGAAGAAGGGAGGGGTGTGGGGAAGGTGGTTTTAGTTTTGTCTTTGTTTCTTACCATCCTACTCTATTTTTAATTGGTAATAAATGAAATTAATCTTCCCCGAGTCGAGTCTGTTTTGCCTATGACAGTAACTGGTAAATGATGTCCCTTATTTCAAACCATAAGCTTTTCCATCTTATGAGAGAGCAGCTGGGTGGGGGTCCGACAGCCAGCCAAGGTCAACCCACCACATCTTGTTCCGTACTTTGTCTTAGGAGCTTTAGCTTCTGGGATTTGCTTCTTTTTTTCTGTAATGTGTAGAGCTTCCACAGATGTGTAGCATGAACAGCTTTATCTTTTTGCAAGCACATTATACCTTGCTCATGGTAAATTCACCATCATTTACAAAATGACCTTCCTGTAAAGGGATAGAAAACATACAGCTGAATTGATGTAAGGAAGTTTGCTGCTTTTTATTCGCAAAAAGTGTCCTCACTAGGGAAAAACTTTGAAAAAGTATCAAAGAATGGTAAAACCTGGACTGCTGCTCTTCCACTCTATGACACCTGATGGAAAGACATTACCCTGTTGCCACATGCTCCAGTGCCTCTAATCTCAACCCACTGCTTCAGCTTTCCCAGCCATAGCTCATGTTCCAGCTTCCTCTTCAGGCACTTTTCTTCAAGATCTCCATGTAGCTAGGATGATTAAAACTAGATTATTTGGAAAAAGAAAAAAAACTATTACTGGAAAATAAAACCCCTACATAAACAGTTACAGAGTCACCTTTATATATCTAAAGGGAGCTGCAAAGAGCACAACAAAAGCATGGTTGGTCCTTCTCTTTGCAGTTCCCCGATGGAGTCAGTTCCAAAAGAAGAAAACAAGTCTCAAAGCTTATGAGTGATGTAGCCCTGTGCAAAATATTCTGCCCCGTGTATGAGCCACATTCCTGCTTCACCTCTCACAAGGATACAGGTCCCTGGTGTTCTCTGCTTGTCCCCATTCCACCTGTCAATATTATTCTGAAAACTGAGCAAATGCAAAAGCAATCAGTTCTTAAAGTCTATATCATACCTTCTTTTTCACAATAAACAGCATTTTTGATGTAGGCAAAAAGAGAGAGAACAAAACAAACCTTTCATCTTCTTCCATGAAAGCCACATTATAACTTTTTTTTCATGTGCTTTTTCTTTTTTCCCCTCTGCAGTCCCTGGAGAATCAGCACAGTGTTTTCTTCATAAACAGATCTCAACACAGACTTGAAAATGTCACTGTTAACAATGAATTATCCCAGATGTACAGAGAGAACTGTGGTCATCAATAGTTCTTTCTGTAAGCCCTCAAGGCTCTGAACCACTGATAAAAAGGAAAGCAAGGGGAGAAAAGGATTATACAGTAAACAAATTTGACTAGTATTAAGAATTTAACATGCCGGCTGGCACAATCAACTGACTAAAGCAATGCATCAGACATGGAATGGTCTGCCATACAGTTGACTCTCACTCTACTGTGTTCCTCTGTCAGTAGCTAACATTTGCAAAACCCACTAAATTATAGGTGACAGTATCTAATAGATTTGTCAGCCTGAACGGTTTTGCTTTCAAGCTAAAAGTAAGAAATTCAGTTCATTTTAGAATGACAAACACCTCACAGTTTTGAGGTTTCTAGCATTTCCAGTTAATTATTAACAAGCATTGTTACTAGCTTAAGAAACAGGATAAATGAGAAGATATTATTAATATAAATGTGTGGTTTAGATATATTACTGCAAGCTTCAGCTGAAACTGCTAGAGGAGTCAAATAGCATTTTTAAATTTAAAGGCTATATTTCACAACTATCTTTTCCCTTAAACCATTTACTTACTTAAACACAGATCATCAAAACATTTAAAATAGTCAAAATGGCAGCTTTGAACTAATACAAACCACTTTGTTTGTTATAGTATTTTGTTCCAGAAGACATTAGCCAATTTCAATAATTCTGTTAATTAATAATGCCTCGCAGTGCCTCACTGGTGGGTGTGGAAGGGCTCTGTAAAGGAATAAATATTACTATTCCTTTTTTACAGATGGGGAAACTGAGGCAGGGGAAACTGCCATCCAGAAAATGACCATAAATATCACAAAGATGATTGGCTGAGGTTTTATAATATTGGCAGTTCTTTAAAAAAGAAAACCTTAAATTCAGACATGAAAATTTTTGCATCACAGAGGAATAAGAAGTGCAGTATGAGGCCCATTTAGCTCCATCAGGGACTCTTCCTCCACAAGAAATAGGAAGTGAAAACAAAGTTGGACTTAATGGGTAAATAAAAATAGAATGGCAGCAGAATTTTAGGAATAAAGTCAGAAAGAAAAAATACAGAAAGATATACAAAATAAAGAAGTAAAAACTCTCTGTAAGTACATTTTCAGTAAGAGAATAAACCAAGAAACAGTTGATTCAATGACTACTGTACAATGAAGCTACCACTACAAGGGAGAAACTTCTGATGCTTTTCTTGCATCAGTCTTCTGTTAAAAAGTTAAATGTGGTCAGACATTTAACACAAGCAGAAAGGAAGAATCAATTTAATATTTCTTAGAAACATAGGTGCTCTCAAATGTGCTGCATCCAATGATCTCCTCTCTTTAGTATTCAGAGAACCACTCTGAGATCCCATATCAAATGAGCAAATTTGTGGAAGACTGAAAAAAGAAAAATGAAGTGACCATCTTTAAAGTGGGAGAAAAGGAGGAGTAGGGGAGCTTTAAGTCCCAGAAAAGTACCATCATAAATAAACTATTTGTAAATAGTTAGACGAGAACAGGGAGACAAATTACAGCCAACATGACTTTCTCAAGAATTAATCATGTCAAATAAATTGAATTTCCTTCCCGGGTAGTGTAACAGGCTTTACAGACAGGGAAAAAGCAACAGATAACCTATATCTCGATTCTAGCCTGGCTTTCATGCTGTTTGATATACTGTTCTCAGAAGCAAGCTTAGGAAAGGTCTGTAGCTTGGGTATAAAGGTGGCTGGAAAATCATATTCAGAGAGTAGCTATCAAGGGTTTGCCTTTAAAGTAGAATGATGCATAAGGTGGAGTTCCTGAGGGGTTTGTCTTTAGCCTAATACTCTTACATATCTGCTCAAAGGAATACAGACTGTGTTTATTAAATGCACAGATGATACTAAGCTGCAAACACATTGGAAGGCAGGATTAAAATTCCAAAGGGAGAAATTTTTTTGAGGAAAAAAAAAAAAGCCCTGATGCAATTTAATGAGAACAATTAGAGGACGTAAGTATAACCAACCAAATAAAAACAGATTGGAGAAAAAATGGCTTAGGTAACCAGTAACCCAGGAAAAGGGTTCTGGTAGATCACCACTGGCTGTATATATGTGAATGGTGTGGTGAAATATCTACACTCTCATGTGTGGTATATAACATACATGAGTTAACCCTTCCACTGCACTCACTGCTGATAAGATCTCTAATAAAACCTTGTGTTCAGTTCTGAATATTGAACATCAGGAGAAGTATGGGTGAATTAGAGACTGCTGAGGGGAAAGTACAGAGTTATTAGTGGTCTGGAAGTCATGATCTATAAGGGAACATTGAAGGAATAGCGATTTTTTGTCTAGAGTACAGAAGACGGACAGATAACATCATAAATGTCCCCAAAGTCTCAGAGTCCTGCATATGGACATGATAACCATGATAGATAGCACATAAATTAAAGGCTGAAACTGCAGTGAGAAGAAAATAAATTTAGACACTATAATAGGTCAGTGAGGATACTGGAGCACTGGAGCAGATTTCCTGGCAGCTTTTGGAACCCCAACCATTAGCCCATTTTAAGAATAAATTACACAAACAGCCCTCAGAATGACATAGGAATAGCTCATCAACCCTTGGGGCAGACAGATGGAGTAGTGATTTTCTGCGATTCTTTTAAAGGGCTATTTTTCTGCGATTCTGACAAGGGGAAAGACTTATTAAGAAGCAGCTTCCAAAGGCACCTAAATTTAATAGGAACTTTCAAAAATCCATTTCAGGATGTAAAAAATTTGATTCTGAGTTTCTCTTCTTCATCTGGTAGGGCAAAGATTTTATTGTAGGTATCACTACCAATAACTACAAAGAAAAAGTTTTGGAGAATGTTTTTCAAATATTCAGATGAGAATAATTGTTTCCAGTATAGCTCTGCAACTACCGGGGTGGCTACTGAGTATCTGGCTGTTGATTTTCCTTCCCAAAGAGTGCTGGTGTACCCTCAAAAATACATCCCTGTTGAGCCTAGAAACATTGCACTTGTATTTGCAGTACTGCAAGTTCCCTTAGAATTACACTGCTGCATTTCACTATGATAATCCTGCTTGTGATAACAAAAGATATTTTGGCTCCTGGGGCAAAATCTCCATGTGAAGTCTCCCCCAGATATTAGCCCTCATGAATTTTGTTGTGACAAGAGGTTAATGGCTCCTGAGACCTGTGGAATTCAAATTCATTAGAAAATATAAAGTCTTGAAGTCTGGGGCTGATGTTGCTCACATATTTCTTCTTTTGCTCTCACTTGAGACTTCACATCTCAAACAAGGATGTTGCTGTTCTGCTGCATTGTGCCTTGATTTAGTCAGTCACAATAATATCCTTTCTTTTCAGGCCTATCTATTTTCAGCTCCCTACATAATTTCTGAGCTTATTTGCAATGGAAGAAGACTGTAAATTTAAAAGCTCTCCATTCCTGGGGTGTCTTGGACTGCTCTGACTACACTAAGAGGCTGAGTGCTCTCAGTTCCCAGGGAAAGCCAACAGCAATCAGCCACATGGAGATATTTTTATTATTATTCTCTTCAAATATCTGTGTAAGAGTATCATACAGCACAGATGTAGGTCTAAAAATAAATATTCCTGGCTGAAAACCTCTCCCATTGATAACCGTGTATGGTTTGCGTTTGAGGATTTTTTCCCCCCTTCTTTTTCCCTTAAAGTAGAACTGAAGAGTGAGATTCAGTGCCAGGAATGGAGATTGTGCCAAATCATTTCCCATGCTGGAGCATATGCTTAAACTGAGAAGAAATACCACAGCCTGCTGCACCTTCATTAACACTTTCAACCTGACTTGACAATATTCTTTTGCCATACACATAAGGACTATACAACCAAGAAGGCTGGATAAAACTCTGAATAATTTAGGATGGCTGGTGGTGTAAACAATCTTGGAGGTCAAATTCCTGCACACTTTGAACCACCATCCTACATGTTGAAGCTTGAGTGATATGCTTACCTAGGTAACCCTGCAGGCAAGAGGAAGAAATGGAGAGACAGAAAGCATAGGATAGATGAAAACATAGTAGTAACTGTTGTGACAGAGCTGTCTGCTGCAGGAATGCTATATGACCCATGAATGAATGAACTAACGGGAGATACAGTGAAAGACTTCCAGGTTTTGTCTTCTCCTGCTGTCTTTTTGTGCTGTCTGTCTAGGACCAGAGCCTTTTTTTGCTGCATTTGGTGATGTAATTTCTTTAATAAACATCAAATAGAGCTGCGCTTAAGTGTCCAGTCATCCCTGAAAGACTCGCTGGGGGAAGCTGGAGCCAATGGCCAACGAGACAGAAGACAGAAAGCCTTCAGGTGTCTGTGAAGGTGAGTTGAGTGAAAGACATGTGGGATTCATTCTATCATTGTAGACAGATAAAATTGAACTGATGGTTTGGACTCAGAAAATGCCTATTTCTATATGTTGGCTGTAAGGCCAACAGAGGACATAAATTCCATAACTCAGGTGGAAATACCATACTGATCTCTTCCTTTCAATACCAAGTGGAGGGCATAGAAATGCCTGTGTAGCTGGGTTTGTTGTGGGTTGGGGGTGGAGAATTATAAGCTGCTTTAAGTTATGCAAAAAAAAAAATATTGTTTAGTGGTAAGTTCAAAATTCTATTATGAGAAAGGGGAAACATAATCTCTATGTAAAGTCAAGAACTTACTCTAATTGAAATTTTAACAGGCTAATCAAAGAGTTATTATTAGTCTTTATCTAAGTATTAAAAAAAAACCAAACAGCTAAAGAATACCATCATACAGAAAAGGTCTCAATAATAATAAAGCAGTTAAGATGATTTTTATACACACAGTCCCTATCTTCTACCCTTTTTCCTGGTATTAAGCTCATTTTTGCACTGCCACCCAGGCCCTGGAGTTCTTGGCTTCCATCTGGTTGAGGGAGGGTGGAAGGGTGTAGAGCATCCCAAGTCCTTCACTAGGAGGAGTATGATGCTAATGGCAATGATGTCTTCCTGTTTGGGATCTGCTTGGGGTGGTTTTTTGTTTGCTAACACACTTTTACACCTTGCTTTTTCTTCGTTGGTCTGCATGTTCATGTTACATGCAAATTCAATGCATGAATGCTGTTTTATGGATCTTGCATACCTGTTCTTTATTTTCTTTGTTATCCGTAAATCCAGTTTTGTCCAGCTCCTGATCTGAATTTCTTTAACTGATCATGGCTGAGCTGTTTACAGCCTTGGGGTACCCCACATAGTTAAACCAAGTTAAAACAAAGCTACAGTCAGGTCAGGACAAGTTCAGACAGACCAAGCCTGACAAGCTGCAGTCCCGTGGCCTTGCAAACTCAGTGCAAAGCCTGTGATCTGTTACTAGCAAGGACAGCACCATATTACCTGGCTGCAGGGCTACAGTCTCTAAATGTGTTGTTTTTCAAAAGTCCTACCTACTGTTTAAGCCAACTTGATGACAAGCTATATGATCTCTGTTCACTATGCTCATATTAAAAGGGTCCCCCTTTTCATATTGTACAGGCTGCATAAGCATAGCATGTTCTAAATGCATCATCTGCTCTCACATTTAAACAGTTCATGCTCCTTCCAAATGAGCTATAGCATGAATTACCCATTATTGAGAATATACAGCCAGAGATCCAGTTTTATAGTCATCCATTCTAGTAGGAGCTGACAGTAATGACCTTGGAATTCTCTGCACAACCTGCAGAATCAGTCTTAGCATGCAAATAAATACTGTAAATTAACAAGGTCAACTTCTACTTTTCTGGCAAGGCAAAGGAAGGGAGGGAGGGATCTTAGGAAATGAGTGGCAGCATGAACACACTGAGACACATACCATGAGTGGGAAGATGGCTGTGTGGAAATTTGTTGTGGTTTAACCCCAGCCAGCAGCTAAGCCCCACACAGCTGCTCATTCACTCCCCCCTGGTGGGGTGGGGGAGACAGTAAAAGTGAGAAAACTCGTGGGTTGAGAAAAAGACAGATTAATAAGTAAAGCAAAAGCTGCACGTGCAAGCAAAACGAAACACAGAATTCATTCACTACTTTCCATCTCCAGGACAGCAGGGCTCCATCACGCCTAACGGGGACTTGGGAAGACAAACGCCATCACTCCCAACGTCCCCCCTTCCTTCTTCTTCCCCAGCTTTATCTGCCGACCATGACGTCCTATGGTCTGGGATATCCCTTGGGTCAGTTGGGGTCGGCTGTCCCGGCTGTGTCCCCCCCAACTCCTTGTGCCCCCCCAGCCTCCTCGCTGGTGGGGTGGGGGGAGAAGCAGAAAAGCCCTTGGCTCTGGGTAAGCCCTGCTCAGCAGGAACGAAAACATCCCTGGGTTATCAGCACTGTTTTCAGCACAAATCCAAACCATAGCCCCATACTAGCTACTATGGAAAAAATTAACTCTATCCCAGTCCAAACCAGCACGTAGTTATTGGTGGATAGTTTCCCTCATTGCAATAATAGACGTGCTTAAAAGCATAGACATGCATTCAAGGGCGGCTGATTTCTTAATCTTGAGAATTTCTCCCTAATCTGATACTATTTCTAGTATCAGATCCCTAGAGAAAGCAAAACCACCCCCCACCAAGATCAGTTTGGGTCAACTAGTTATCTACCAGCTGAACTTGGACTAAAGGACTCCTCCATCTGGCCTGCCACATTTCCCCAACGGTAGGTAGTTGAGCACTCAAGTGCTCCAGTCAGTGTCTACTGACAAGTTGAACAATAAGATGGACTGTGAAGACCCCAGAATTCAGCCTCCATCAGACTTTTGCACTTCTCACTATACTGAGGTTACAGGGTTTGTTTTAAAATGCACATATAAAAAAAATTGTTACCAGCTCTTCCTTGGTCACTTACAACAATATGATCACTACAGATTTAAATTTGCCGGATCTGTTTTGGACTAGACACTGACAGATAACAAACAGCTCGCTGGTAAGTGCAGTCTAACAGTCTGCATACTTGTCAGAAGATGTTACATCTTCCTCATAGCTTCCTTCATAATTGCAGAGCCACAGAGTCCTAAAAGCTATATGGGAAGGACAATTAGATTATCTAAAGTCTTGCTGTTACTGTTGGGATTGGTCCCTGGCATATGATTTCTGTTCGGTTTTTTGGTCCCGTTTGTTTTTGTTCCATTTTGTCTGTTCCTTGTCTCGAAGGATGTCTAGTCTAACAGACAAATAACCTGTCAGGTTAACTCTTCTGCTGCCTGTTGCCTACATACCTTCTCTTATTTTGTTCAGACTCCTTGTTACATACCTCAGTTTCCCATGCCATGTTATTAAACTGCTAAATGGTAGATTATTATTCATGCAAATATTCATAAACGTGAGGCCCATCTTCTTTTATTCATTGTTCACACCAGAATGACTTTTTTGGTTGCTATTGTAATCTGCACAAGTTCACCACTCACTTAACTAACTTGCTTAAAAACTATTCATGTTTTGGTAACGTTAACTTTTTTGTTCACAGTAACAGTGAAGATCTTAATAACAAGCTCTAATCTCTTTGAATTCATACCTTCCAGACTCTTTATCATTACTGTTGTTCTTTGGGTAACCTCTATTTTGTCTATATCTTTCTCATGTTTAAATATGTCCACCTGAGCTTTTCCAAATCTATTTCAAATAACAAACTCAGGTATAATGTGCTGGATTATATCACCTTTTCAGCATTTAGCATTGCTCCCTTCTGATATTCATTCTATCCTGAAAAAAACAACTGCCTTCACTTGTACAATAGAATGTCGTCTTAGAAATTGGTCTTCTCATTTCAAAATCTTCCTAATGTATCTTCTCATTAAACTGTCAACTAGCTAGAATTTGCTTCTTGGATTGGTATATGAACTTTAGAGAAATATGACCATTGCTCTTCAGTGAGACATTTTGGTATGTACTTTTGAACATGACTTAGGACCCAAAAAAAAAAAAAAGAGATGCTGAGTCAAAGTACTCAAAGGAAAAACAAATTCTGTCTAGGATATCACACGAGGACTGCCATAATGCTGGGGATTTATCAAACTTGTGTCCAGATGCTGGATTTTGGAGATTTTGCAGGAGGAACTGCAGCTGTCACTAGGTTTTTCAGGTTCCATACTGTGAGAACAGTTGCTACGGCAGTGTTTTAGAATCAAATGAAGAATGCCTTAATACATTCATCTTTTTTCAGAGAATGGAGAATAGTAGGTTCCTGTGACTGAGATGAAGAACTGCAGTCAGGCTACATATAGAGAAAACATTCAAATTCATAAGCACAGAAAAGAAATATAGGAAAAGAAAAAATTTGAACTGAAACACATGAGAAGAAGCTGTCTCCCTGGCTGGAAAATGAGATGAGTCAAATCCATGAGGCAGTTGAACTACTGGATAGCAAAAAGAAAAAAAAAAAGGTTCGATAGATTTTAAAGGCTTGGCATTTTATACAACTTCTTGTCATCGTTGGCAGTCTCCTGCCATCAGTACAAATGCACTTGACCTTATTTCTTTAAGTCAACAAAGCACCAGAACTCACAAAGGTTAATGCAATTTCTATTCCTGAGCAAAATTTATAATGCAGTATTGTGGAGGTAGACTGACAAAGTGAAGAAGTGGTTGTGATTTTGCAGTGACTGACAAGTGGGAGAATTAAAGAATTTGACAATTTTATGTATTATATAAATATAGAGAAAAGCATTTATGCTAGCTTTAGGCTATAATTGGCACACCTGAATGAACATCTCCGTTGTATCATTTTAAAACTGTAAACTCAAACCCTGACTATTCTGACTAGGAGCTATCTTACCTGTACTTTGATAGGGAATATACAGGTGTAGAAGACCACAGACACAAATTCACCAGTTCATGGGCTCAATCTGATTTTCAGAGGAATCAATCTAAACCATAGGCTGTTTATCACCAGAGTTTTGGTGTTGGGTTTGTTTTTTTGGTTGTGGTTTTTTTTTTTAAGGGGAAGAAACTCAGAAATCAACAGAATGGGTCACAAGTGACATGAATTGTTCTAGCAGCCTATTTCTTGATTTCCCCTTTCCCAAACTCTGTCATTTCCCCAATTTCTGCAGCTTATCATCCTTCCTTCAGCAGGTGACCAGAAAGCATCTGTCTCGTGATCAATATGCAGGCATCCCCTAACTTTTAATATGTATTTCTGTCCTTATATGAGGGAAATGCGTGCATAAGGGAATCAAATTATGGGGAATCCTAGCACAGCCTGTCATAAGACTATCCATCCATCCATCCATCACGTAGAGAGGGATGCCTGTCTTGTGGCCATGGGATTGATACAACTCCAGTAGCATGCCAAGGCTGATGGATCTTGTCACCAAATTGTATATGTTCTCCTTGTGTAAGTGAATATAATCCCAGTACATAGTAGTAGCTGCTCACAGCTTCCTAAACTGAAAGATACCTTCCTGGTCATGCGATGGAGAAAGGATTTAAGTGTGTGGTCTTCAAGAGCCTCTGAAAAGCTTTTGTTATCTAGCCAGGTTGCCTAGTACAGAATCAATAATATCTTTAGTAACAACATTTTGAAATACCTTCCTCAAGCCACATTAAAATCATTGTTATACAGTATTTCTGTTGCTATGACACATAATAGCTGAAGTTCCTCAGGATGTTATATGCTACAATCACAATGTTTATACATTCTTTATGTCTTTGCTAGAATTGTGGGAATTTAAAGAATCCTTTCTTATGGCTTTTGATCGCTGATGTTATATCTGTTTATTAACATAACATTACTTTTCCTTACAAAGCCACTACCTCTAATACAAAGGCACCTTTCATAATTATTAAAATAATCAGTGGCAATAATACTCTCAAGAAAAACAGGAAAGGATATTATTATTTATAGTAGTGCTTTAAGCACTCCTGTTGAACCTCCTTTTTGCAGTAGTTCCATGCAAAGATCTTTATTTTGAAGGGCTGTTGTTTCTCCCAACTTTCAGATTGTCAGACTACACAGAGATTTTTCTTCTTTGTGCTTGCCTGAATAGGCTTACCTTCAGCTGAGGAAAGCACTGTCTTTCTCTATCTCTGGATTGGTTTTTTTGACTTTTCTCTTCTGGCTTCAAAAAGACATTATTCTTCACATTCCTTGACAACATTCCTACAAGCCATGAGCCCATATATATAGGCACCTTACAAATCACACAGAGCTTTCCAAAATTAACATACATTCGAGGTGGCTTTAACAAAAAGAGTTTGTTTTTCTTCCCACTTTATACATAGGGAACTGGGACAAAGAGGCAGTAAAACCTGAGTATAATCTTAAAAGGCATTTAGACATCTCTATCCATTTAAAATAATTTTTGTGCTTAAGGAA
Source organism: Haliaeetus albicilla (assembly GCF_947461875.1). Lineage (NCBI taxonomy): Eukaryota > Metazoa > Chordata > Aves > Accipitriformes > Accipitridae > Haliaeetus > Haliaeetus albicilla. The sequence continues at coordinate 22,043,517 of NC_091502.1, read as the reverse complement.
GGGAGTACAAACTCCTTGATCAAGTAACACAAGGTTAGTATTAAACCAGATTTTATCAATCATTCCACAACCTATTCTTTAGCTATAGATCCTGAGCTATTGACATTACCAGGGTCCACACAGGCCAGCAGACTGGTAATAGGGTCAAACTAAAACTTATTTCAACAACCACTGGCTTGGAAACACCCTCACATAAAACTATCTCCCCCAGATCGTACAGATTCCTAGTGTCATCCAGCGGTCTAGAGATCACCTGTAGGTTTTCTGTACCATCCCAGTAAAATGAAGCAGTTAGAAATCCACTTAAAAAATATAACTAACTGTTGTCTGTAGCTGTTGCACATCTCTGGAATAGCACAAGTAACCAGACCATGCTAGCAGTCCTGGTTCTTATCACTTAGAACATCGAAAGCCAAATTTTCTTTGGCTGTTAGTTTTCTTACAGGCTTTTCACATCAATTGTTTCTTATGTTATCTGCAAAGGGCTAATTCCTCAGGCTCTGTCTCAGTTGTTACAGACTTGGAAACCTATCTAGTCTTGAAAATTCTCACATGTAATTATTTTGCATGGTCTAGTACTTCTTCCTAAGGAAATATTTATGAATATTTAAGCAAGTTTGCAGTCATCATCTCCCAGCCCTGTGGAAACTCTTCTCCCTGCATTCTTGTTCAGGCTAGTCAAGGTGTTTCAGAAAGGTCGACTACACTTTTATTGGCCCAAAACCCAAATGGGGATGCTTCTGAAATTATTTTGATCCCAATAAAGGAAAAGTTGAGGAGTCAGAGGTCAGATGTGGACAGTGCTGGTGAAAACACAGAATGAATATTATGGCTGTATCATTTCATGGAAATAGAGAGAAGCCCAAACTAACTAATGAAATTATTGTTCTGTGACTCAAGGGAAAAAAAAAAAAATCAAATCAAGTTTTTGTCAAATGAAGGATGAAATTCCAAAAGGAATGCCAGGGATTCAGAAGATTTAGAGAATCTGAAATTCTGTAAACATTAGCAAATACTCCAAGGTTTCCAAAAGGTTCAGTGCATAAGCAATACATTGATTGCCTGTATGGGTTCAAAATCACTGCTTTGTAATAGACCCTGCTCAACAGAGCTGATAAAATCTGTCAATTAATCTGATTAATTAGCCCTTCTCTTTTGTTGGCCAATGATTACTGAACATATTTTTATTTCTTATTTCATTAGGTCAAACTGTTCTTCACAAATAGCTCCCTGGCTCTACACTTCATTTACTCTGGGCAAAATTGATAGTTCTCCAGCACAAGGTCTGACCACCAGTCAAACTCCAGTAAAGCCAGGAGTCTTTTGCTGTACAGCTGGTCATTCAAATCACACAGGGGGGGTTTCTGGCTTTTTTCTGCTCCACACCATTTGGTTATAATTTTCAGCAAAGGATAACAAGTGTAAGATATTCCATTTTCATCAATGCCCAAGTTCATATACAAACATGAATACACACAGCAACAGCAGCTATTCACCAAACGGATAAACAAGAACACATTTACAATCATTTTTGTGAGTTGTGGGAAGAAAAATACTCAGTAAACATAACTAAAACCAGAATTCAAATTAAGGACACATATCACTATCAAGTATTCACATGTCCTTTACTAAAATAATCTGGAAGAATACTAATTACTAATGAGTTATTTAAGACCACATGCATGCACCCTATAAATCCCCCAATAAAAAAATGACATTATATTTTGCCCACAATTAATAGTCATTCCCTTTTTAATATACCTCATAATTTTTGAAAGTCTGGAGTAGTACTATTAATAAAATATCCTGACTATTTTAATATCATTAATAAAACATACAAAGGATTTATTAATAAGATTTTTGAGAGTCCACACACATCCATTAAGAGTCACCAATGACAATGTATGATTGTATTACATTCTGTTCGGCTCCAATAGATAATCTCTTTTTCAAGTAACCTGTATTTCAGATATTTCAATTGAAATTTCAATAGAATGAATTATTTACCTGATATTTGAAATTACATGGCAGTTAGCAATATACTAGCAATTACTGGGTCTGTGAAATATCATGGCTGATACTTAATGGTGACCAAGTGTTTCTAATCCTCTTTATGTGTTATTTCTTTCTATTATTTTCCAATAAAGTTAACCTGCCATCACATGTATAATGGAGCTAGGCCCATTTCTATTACCCAGATGGAGCTAGCAGGACCTCAAAACTTTATCCTTAACCCTGTGTTAACTAAAATGCTTTCCCAGGGCAGTCAGGAACAAATTCAAAGCCATGAGGCATTAGGTCACTGACAGCTATTTTGAATATATTTTGAAGCATATTGAGTAAACACATGTGCTTCCCAGTACTGAAAGGGGTCATTAACTAAGACTTAGATACAATGTTATTCTAACATCATTTGCCAGAAGCACTTTGCAGCACTTTATAGTGAGAGAAGGGGAAAATATAAACCAAAAATGTCTCTCCTGAATAATACTTACAGCTAAATTTGGGACACAGTCTGGCATGTGCGTTGTAAAGACGCTAAGGCATTCCAAAAGTCTCATTAACCTCAAAGGCTTTTATATTCACATTGGCCATGGAAAAATCCCTATTAAGATTTTCTTCAGCTCAGAGCTTCACCTGCCACAGAGGGCCTAAAATTAATATTTCTTTCCAGGAAGTGATCTCAAGACAAAGACAGTTTATTCGTAGGTAGTACCTCATGGAGATTTCTACAACAGCATTATAAACCTAAGATCTTTACTTACGGTCCATTCTCCTCTACAATCTCTAGATAAAATCCTGACTTGGAGTCACAAGTTTGATCATATAATCCAATCCAGACCTGAACTCTGCTGTAATCTCAGTTTGTGAACTGTCCACTTTGAAATAAGCAGGAAAGCAAAAATCACTGAATACAGATAGGTCTCTAGTTCCTTCTCACTTTTAAGTGAGAAATGTTGAGATACCTGAGGAAGAAAGGACCCTAGCACTGCTCATCATAACAAACCGTTGGCATGCATCTAAGTTCACACATGCATATACACACAGACGCTCTGGAGAAGGCAGGTACCATGTAGATATTGTAAGGTAGGAGCAGTTTTCTTGTGGGAATGTTTGCCCAAGGAGAAGGCAAGTCTAAATGTTAAGACCTTACAACGGATCCCATTGTTAATTATACAATATAGACATGACTTTGGCAAAGTAAGGTCTAATAGCCTGTGTCATCCCTGACTGCAAAGGACATTCTTCTCTGGGGATATTATTCCAAGTCTACTTTTCTTTTTTCCCCATGTACATTCTATTGAGATTGAAGGCATTTCGCTAATCCATTGTTCCAACAATTATTGATACTTCCCTCTTCCCACATCACAAAATTAAAAACTCGTCATATAGGTCCCCAAAACCCAACATTTAATTAAAAGAGGTAATCAATTCAATACAGCTATTTTTACTGTTTAACACATCCTAACACATGTAATGGAGAAACTAAACTACAAATAAACAATTATCCACCACAAACAAGTAAGGAAAAATGGTACATACATTCATTTTGTTTCTTGTAGCAGGATGACTGAACTGTTATGTTATGGGAGATTTGTTTTACTTTCTACTGATTATAGGATGTGTCACTGTAATACAGATGACACACTTAGCTGGCCAGCTTTATAAATTGGCAAAATAGAGTGAGTTGGTTGAACAGGCCTGAAGTATGCAAATAGATGCCAATATTTTATCTGGATGGATTTCTGTCAGCTAATAAATTGACCTAAGTGTAGATAAAACATAAAACCAGAGAAGTCTGGATACTCAGAAGTCTTCATGATAAAGATAAGGAGGTATTTTTAAAACATTGATGATTACAACTCAAGGAAGTTTAATTGCAACATTAAGTTTAATATGTTAGCAGAAAAATGTTCAACAAATCCTACAGAAGACAGGTGATCAATACCTCATTCTGGCAATTAAGTCACAGTGTTACTGACTTTTGCCAAAAATCGTTCATCTGTAATGAGAAAAAAATATGCAAAATGTAGGTTTACAGAGCCAGCATCTAGATAGTGTGAACGAATAGGTATGAATGAACAACTGTAAACAAAACAGATTGCAACATACTGAACTGAAGTAACCTGAGACACCTCTTACGGGAAGTTCTTGAGGAAAGTTCTCTGGATCTGCCTCATCTCCTGGATCTGCTCATAGAAAGTCAAGATTTTTCCTTCCAGTGAATTCAGGCAGCTCTTGTTGCAGCAATTTGAAAAGTCCCTTCATTCCTAGACTGCCTGCACACATGCTATCCCAACAGGAGTTAAAACCACAACTTCATCTACTACCTCTGGAAATTATGTTTCACAGGGCCTATGCTGGGACTGGGTCTGGCAATAAACTACACGATAGGACCATCTTCTCCAGTGAGCAATTTGTTCCCTCTTATCTCACCATCTGGCATATCCATAGGGGTTGCCTCTGCTATAAGGTTACCATAACCTCTGCCAATGACAGATTAGAGATCTTAGTGTATGAGCTCCTTTCTTTCTTCAACAGCTGCCTAGAGGGCCCAGAACCCTCCTTTTCAGGTTGAACTTAGCTGAAGCTAACTGAAGATCCTACAAACTCTTGCCTCCATAACATTTGGGGTGAAGAACTGGCTTCATTTTACAAAATGTCCCTGCCAAACAGATGAAGATAATGCTAACACAGAAATATCAGCACAGCACAACACATGCAGGACCTTCTATACATGCCATGCCTCAGAGCTCTGTGGATCAGCTAGAAAGTAGAATGAATTTAAACCACAGACATAGGAAAAGGGTCTCTGATTTGCTCCTTTTCTGAAGACACTGCAATTCCAACCTTGGTTTCTATGCTCTTCTTTCTCTTTATGAAAGAAGGACTTCACCCAAAGCCCACAAAAGCCAACATAAAATTTTCTGTTGCTGTAAATGGACTTTGCATAAGACTCTAAGCAAAACACACATCCCTGATCAAACCTCTCTGAGCACTACAAAGAGCAATTAGAATGCAGATAACACATTGCTGTTTCTAATTGTTCATTATCAAAGCATTATAGATATGACTGGGTTTTTTCTTCCTTCTCTGCTGATGTTGCTACATCAGTCAAATGTCCCTATAGCTAATTATGCAGACATATTTCAATCTGATTAAAACTCACATCAGTGTAATTGAAAAACATCAGTGGTAATGTTCTGGAGGGAGACAATGTTCCATGTATTTTTAATAGTTGTAGGTGGGCCTTTCTTTTACTGCAGTTACCTCGTATTTCCCATAATAAGGTCCTGCTTGCAGGCGATTCTGACCTTGCTGAACTGTAACTGCTAGGGCTGAGTTGCTTGTTATATGCCAGGTGGCTACCTGAGTCTCTATTTCTGGAAGTGAGATAAGGGTCCAGGTGGGAAATTATATGAGACTCTGTGATGCAAAAATTAATTTTAAAATACATACATGCAGCACTGAATTAGGGTTGTACTTGCAAATGTAATTCTGACTTTGAAATGAGTGGCTTTGAGCTCTTTTAATGTAGCTCTGTGTGTATGAGTGTGTAATTTCCCACATAGTCACTAGCCTCTCTCATTTCTTCATTTTCTTGCCCTTTAGATGTGGGAATAGACAGCCTTTGCCACCCGCGGTGCTCTTATCTTGTTCTGCAGAAGCAAAGATCTCAAGGGCACACAGTCCTCCGCTTGAACGCTGCCCTGTGTAGCTGTTTCTGATGGAAGGATCTGCGGGCTTCTCTGCTTTCTGCGGTAGGACCAGCAGGGCTCACATCCTCCTCTTGAACCAGTGGGTCTGGGATTAAAGGAGGATTTTGATATCTGGCAAGAGAAAGGCCAGTCAACCCCACCTTACAGAGCTGTCTGTGACAGAAACTCCTTTAAAGATTCCTTTCACAGAGCTGCTTCCTAAAGCTTTAAATGTTCAACTGCGTGTTGATAGTCTTATCTCCCATAGTTAATACGAATGACTGTCCCTTTTAATCAGCCACGCATTTACCGCTGAAGATGTCTCAAATTAAGGAGAAATGGGTGATAAATGACTCTGCCCATCTTTGTCTGCCTTAGTATCATTTGAAAAAGAAGGGGGGTTCTTCTCTGTATTTTTAAATTAATTGACACATTTGTTACTACTAATGTAGTTGTGATGTCACAAAAGCATTTGTCAATAAGATTATCAGTGAAGGTTGATGGAATATTATTAAAACATGGCTACGAAGACACAGTCCAAAGGTGCTTACAGAGCCTTGAGAGGATGTCAAAGGGGAGGAGGAAGAAAGTTCTCATTGCTGATGGTAATGTGTGACTGGCTTATGAAAACAAAGAATCAGAGCTTATTGCAGTGTCTAATAAGTCTGGGAGGAATCTCACTTCTTTACTGAAAGTCTGCTCAAAGACGCCCCCAGAATGGGAAGCAAGAGGTATAAGAATAGAGAATATCAAGAAGGAAAACATCACCAATGTCTCTGAGACCCTGCATTCACTTCCTGTCACATGTGTCACTTACTTTTGATCTAATCTGTATAATCATTCCTTTTATCCCCCTCTTCTCTGTCACAGTGCTGTTTTGTCACTCACCAGAAGTGGCTCCATTACAGTAGCAATTACTGTCCGGTGTGGTTACTAGCTGTCGGACTTCTGTTTGAATGAGCTGGATAAATGTTGTCATTTGTAGTCCTTTTGATCATAGTCATTTTCTTTGCAGGAGTTAAATTGCTACAGAAATATGCCCCTTTCCGGGACTTCCAGGCTTCACCTTCCTTTTCCATTCCCCAGCTGATTCCTCCAGCAAAACTGCTCATGGTGTATCTGCCTGTCGGAAGAAACAATATGAAATTGAACAGGGGTTTTTTGCCTCTTGTTGATATGCCAAGTCCCTGGAGGAATGAATAATGAGTCATAGCTGATGCCAGTCATTTATGAACATTGCCAGAAATGTAATGCAAATGTAACTGCAAAGAAGTGATATGCATACTCCTGGATGCGAAATTATTTTGAGTTTGCCCCTACTTATATATGGTTGGAAAAAAGAACTAGTCCTCCCACAGGAGAAGAAGGAAACCCTTGAGAAGTGGGAAAAACTCTGCAGAAAATTATATTCAAAGCACCGTTTCTATTTCTGTATCCCATCTGTGGAGATGGGTCAAAGAGAGGCAAAGAACATAAATCCTGTGCAATTTAAGAACCTGTAAGCAAATGTCAGAGATCCCTTAAGCTGCCAAGCTTGAGCGTAAGATTTACCTCCATGATGATTCTCTCTCTGTTTCTTAGTGATATTCAGTGTTTTCTTTTAAGTTCTGGCTCTAGGACTAAGACATTAAAAACTCTTAAGCAATGAAAGACAACAATCTATATAATAGAACAGAAAGGTTTGAAAATGCATCTGCAACCTGAAAGTTCAAAGCCATTGAATAAATTGAATCAACCTATCAATACTGGGCTTTTTGGTTGTTTTTTCTTTTAAATATATAATTTTTAAGCCAAACCAGGAGAGTGGTCAGGGATTTGGAGTGCTTCTTGCCCTTTCAGAGTAGTATCCTGGTGTCCTCCAGCAATCTTAGTAACTCACTCTGGTCCACTTGCACCATGATCTTCTCCCAGTGCTTCACCACTTCTCAAAAATTCAAATCTAACTCAGCTTTTAAATCTTTCCTCCATCCACTCCTGGGATACCTTGCCTACCTACCTTCTTGAATCCAAATCTGAGCTAGCACACAGTCAGTTCAGAGTTTTTCCCTATCCAAAAACTTCCTTACTTGGTTAAAGCAAGATGTACCAAGGAAAAAATGCCCATTCCATTAAAAGCAGTGAGGAGTTTTAAGTCTGATTAACATGCTACATGCATCCACATTTCTGTTGTTTTTGAGAGAAAGGAAGTATCTGTGTCATCAGCCTGACTTCTAAGTCTGTTAGCTTGACCTATTTCTAAGACTCCTTTTGTCTCACCAAGATGTATATGTAGATGACCCAACTATATCAAAGCTATAAACAACACCCCTGAGACGGTTTATGTACTAAGAAGCTCACTAGCTAAATAAAGAACTCCTGTAAAGTGAAGGACTTGTCTCTCCCCTTGACAACAAGGAAATCAGTGCACGGGGAGTAAATAGCTTGTCCAAGTTCCTACAAGCAAGTCTCGGGAAATGGATACAAGTTCTGCATAGTCCCAGAAATTCACAGTTAAATCAGTTTGGAAATGATGAAATGAATTTCCAGGGTTTCCTGCTGGTGAGTGAAAAGTACAATGAGTCTTTGTTCCTCTCTCCAAAATGGCCATTGATGTGGAATCTCACAATTCCCTAAATGGCCGTTTCCTTGTGGAGCTGCTCAACCCTTCTGCAAAGAGTGGCACCACAAGGCACAGCCACCACCACCGCACGCTCCACACAGTTGGGCCAACTCGGAGAGCAGGTCCATCACTGTTCATTGTGAAACACCAGCAGCAAACTCTTTTGCTGACTTTTCCCACTCAGCGACCTGCGTTATTGTTTCCAGAATCATCCCTCTAAAGGAAAATCACATCTCCTCTACCATAAAACAAAAAGAGGTAAATAAAACAGAGGAGTACTTAAGCTTTCATTCCCACCGCCTCTCAGTATGGTCTCCTAACCTGATGTTCTTTTTTTGCCCCAGCCTGGTATATCTCCTTTCCCATCCCCACAGATGCACTCATCCTGCAGACCTTTACTCTGAGATATTTCTTTCCCCAAGCCCATTTGATTATCTGTATCGCCAGGGTCAGTGTTATATCTCTTACTGTACTTTTCTCCTTATTATAAGCCTGGCTGATGGCTGTGGAAAGCCTTATGCATTTATATGCAGATGACACTTCTATTTTCACTGAATGATGAGGTGTCCTCTCCCTAATTCCCTTTCCTCTGAAATGGCAAATGTGATCTCTGACTTAATGAGCACCTTTTCCTTTGCAAGGCTTGATAAAAAAAGTGTGGCGTAGGATTTGTGTTCCTTTCCCTACTCAAAATATCTCTCTTGCATAATACAAACCACTGAATTTTCAGGGCTAAAAGATGTGTAGCTCTTAGATATAATCATTGATATTTGTTACAGGTATTCATACAACCAGTTGTGTCCAGCTTGGAGATTCCCTGGTGCTGTTCAAAAGACTCAGCTCTATCTGATCAAGTTACAGCCTAAGTTGCAAGCAATCTGTCCAAGGAGTAAAGCTAGAAGTAGCAATTACTAGATGTTATCTATGATCTTTGGATTATGGAGTATGACAATCCTTCTAACATTTTACATTTAATTCAATTGTATAACTTCCTATGTTGTCACTCAAGCAGTAACAATCTTTCTGAATGTAAACAAGACTATTAAAAAAAGGTTTTTACCCTTCCAGTTTCTTCATATCTGAAATTGAATTATTTAAAAAACGTGAAATTCTGCCTTTGATATAACTGTATAATTAGGATAAAAACTAAATCTTCAGTTTTGTCTGTGGGATCTTTACAATACAATCGTTAGAAAGGCAGGAATATTTGATTATTGGAATTGATCCTATGGAATTCTGTGACTGAAAAATGTATGATGGAATCAGCCACCTACAGAAAATACTGAGTACACTGAGAGCACACTATGAGATGTATAGACAGGTCACATTATGAAAGCTTCAGGAAAAGGCCTTATGCTAACAAATATCAAAAATATTCTAAAACCTTTACTTCAAGTTGGCCTGGAAGAACAAAGTGAAGTGCCACATGTTAATAAGAGAGGAAGTTTGTCAAATTCTGCAGCTGATCGAATCCTGCATTTACTTAGGCTCACATCTCCCTGCTGTTTCTTTGCTGTATAGCCTTTCTCAATGGAGTTTGCCTTCCAGTAGTACAGAACCAGCGTATGACCTCCTGAAATACAGATGAAGCAGGAAGGCAATCTCGTCAGGTTGTTTGACTTATTGAGTACAATTTTTACATTTTGGGTTAACTCTGACTTCCATGCGTTCTCTATCCCTGCTCAGCAATTCACTGGAATCTCCTTCAAACCTGTGAAGCACATCTGCATTACTCACTGGAGTAAGGTGTACTGTTAATATACTTTTTTTCTGCAGGAGAGATTCTTTAGGTATATGTGCTTTCATGAATACCTTTCTGCCAATGTTTTATTTGGGTAACTTGTTTGCATTAGGATTTTTTATTAGAAAGCTTTGGTTAACAATGAAGTTTGGCTAATAATCCAAATGGAGACACTGGAATTAATCTCTCTAATCCCAACGCAATATGTAAACGAGATGGTTTTAAGGCTTTCTGATTTATTTCCTGGGAATGTAATGCTCCTCGTCTACATATAGACTTCTTTTTCCAGAGAAAGACCAAACTAGTGGGAGAAAAAAAAAAGAAGTGTCCCTCCTGTAAATTGTTTTGGCAATCATTTAAAGGTCTTGCCCCTTTTAGTCTGAGTATGATCACACTAGATCATACAGACTATATCAGCTACAGTGAATAAGCTTAGTTCCCCTATGGCACTAAGTTAAACAAGATGGAGAAGTTGTTTGACAGGAAGTTTTTTAACAGGAAAAAAAGTAAATTAAGTTCATAGGTCTTCCCTTTCTGCTGAAAAGCAACGAAAAGCAAGGGAAACAGCTGAAGGTATAATGCCTAAACTGAAGCCGATACTGTGGTAATAAACCACAGAACTATTCACAATTGACTAGACCCAAGGCCTGTGCTGAGATTTCAAAAAGGAAAAGCAAATTCTGAGAATCTCTTCAGAGTTAGGAAATGTCCCTTAACCCCAATTACATTTAACAGCCACTGAATTTTGTCAACATAATTACATCAATGGTCTTCAGCACTTCTACTGTGCCTGAATCATTTCCGATTGCCTTCTTGCTTCTCAGTATCTCAGTATTCTTTGGACATTAGTCAAAAGTTTATTTATTAGTTTCATATTGTTCAGATTCACTTAATTCCTCAAAACCTGATTTTGAGGTAGGGACATGTCTATTGAAATGTTCAACTTTTCTTTCTTTTCTACATTGATGTCAGCCTTTCTCATGTTTGTTTTTATTTAGCCCTAAGATTGATCTTACTGATAGTAACAAACAAGACACTGTCACACTGCAACCTGTTATAGAGAAAAAAGCAGTACCTGCAATGTTTAGAAAATAACAGGCTAGATTTAGGCCCAAAAGTGTCCACATTGTAAATGTCTACACTCAGGTAGGACAAAACCTTACAGACCAAATTCAACAAGTTATTTCAAGCGGAAATGAGGGATTGAAAAAAAAAAAGTTAAAAATCTAAACATTTTGCTAAATCTGCCTTTGTTGAATTTAGTCTTATTTCTGCATCAAATAGTCTACTTATTAAACAGTCTTTAATAATAAATGAATTCCATATACAATAGTAAGAAGAGTCCCTGCTATAGGTCTGTTATGACCTGTAATTTAGGGTGCTGTCACATACCTGTTAAGACCTAAAAAAAATTAATCATTTTGAATTTCAAACATTTCAGATCACATTCAGACTTACAGCTGCAGTCATGGTACTAATGGCTTCCTCAAGACTGCAATTTCTCCCATGTTAAAAGCACACATCACAAATTTCAGATGGCTACATGGAAAATGTCTTTGGTTCATACTGGCGGTCAGATTAACTTCTGAGTGATGCTTTTTATTAAAAAAAATATTAAAAAGCACAGCTTTTAAAGTTCTCTTTTCAAAGTTCTTCCTTAATATTACAGATTTTGAAGTGCAATTTTGTGAATTTATATGTTGCCATAATCCAGCGTGATGCTGTGTATTTTCTGCTCCCCATGACATGACTGAAAACCAAAGATGATACCAACTTAAAAGACGCATGCAGTCCTTGCAGGAGGGTTTCTACTTTGCTGCAGGAGGGCTATGGTAACTGTTACATAATTTGGGTTCCATTGCATTCTTATTTCTTTCCATAATCACAAATAAATATTTTATTAGGGTTGCTTATACCCATACATCAAGATCTTCAAAATCAATATAGTTATCTCTTTTCAGTAAGAGAAAGCTTTGCATTCTTCCCATTACTCCTTGATATGGTTTAACAGCAGCTAGAAATCTTCTTGCAATGTAACAAATTTAGAAGGAGGAGAACGAGGAGTAAATCATACTGGGGTAAGAACTTCTGATTACAACTGTCTTCATCACCAGTTTTCCTACCAGATTTAATCAGTAACATTGGGCGATTGAGCAATGCCACCAATTTTCTATATTATAAAGTACATTTAACTACATTAAAATGATTATGAACTCCACAAGAAAAGAACCTTTCCTTTCCTCAACTCTTTAACCCCACTGAAGAACCAGTCTTCTCAATGTAAGTTGTATAGTTGGCTCATTTCTTGTGATGCCTTAAAAATGCCAAAAAGGCAACCGCTCACATGCTCTGCAGCCTGTTCAGCAACATGCATAAGCAGACTCACTCCCTCAAGAGCACGGTGTTCAGAGTTTGTGTGGGGGAAGGGTATTCCGAGTTGTGATGCTGATCAATATCAGTGTAATTAAAATTCTCCATGATTAAAATTCCTCTAACCTTGCAAACTTTTTTTTTTAATCAGCATTTCTTGATCTATTTTGTCTCACTGCTATATAATCTATGTGACTCTGTCCAAGAATAATCTGACTTTATTTATCACCTTGAGTTTTTTGTTCATATCATCTGTGCTGCATCAGCCCTAAATACCAATATAATTTCTTGGCTCACAGACATAGTACAATTCTCAGCTCTCAGTCATCCTATTCTTGCTGCTTTCTTTTGTTCACAGCTTTGTCATACTCCGTATTCTGGAATTTAAAATTCCATTAATTTTTCTGGTTCTTCCATGTGCCTATTGTTCCCATAATGTTATGCATATCAATATCTGAGCTGAATAACTGATTAGAAATGATACAAAGTCCAGTGCAGAAAACGTGATTGTTTCTCTCTCCACAAAGGAAGAAGCATCTGCTTTACAATTAACCAAGTGCATTAAGATTAACCGAGTAAGATGTATTCTGTCCATCTTCCTATAGTATGTATTTAGTATAAGGCAGTCATTTAGATACTCCCAATAAACAACTGAGGCACCTCAAAGGGCTGAGGTGCGTCCTATGCTTCGGGTATAAATTCCATGTCCATGAACAGGGACTTGTGTGTATGTGTGTACACACTACAAAGTATTCCCTAGACCAAAGAACATCTAGTATGAATTTGTCCCTAAAGGGACTGTATTGTTTCAAATAGACAAGGGACTTAAAGTGGCTTATGCCAGCTAATTTGGAAAATCTTTGTTAGGGTTTGTGCAATAATTTGGCTTCTAACATGAGACAGTCCTTAACAACATTTTCACTTACGATGTGTTTATACAGGGTCTGGCCTTTTCAGAGCAGAGAGTGGATTAGCATCAAGCAATGAATGTGTGTTAGGACAACATAAGAGTCATAAAAAGTCATAAGAGGTGGGACTACAGGAAAAGTAAAGATGCTGTTATCAGCGATACACTTAAAATCTGTCTTGGCCTGACTTCATTCTATCTTTGCTTGTGTAAGATATTTTTTAGGTAATACTAGCAAAGCCTTAACATCAAACTTTTAAATAAATGCAACACAAGCCTCAGAACTTTCATAGTGACAGCTGTAGCCAGCGGAAACCTCACCTTGAATAAAAACCTACCCCATACTACTAAAACTCTTGAACAGTCAAGTACTGAACATTTCCAATTGTTCACACAAAACTATTGGTACTTTTTAACCTAGCCCTGTCTGTAAAGCAGCCCTATATCTATGAAAAATCAGAGCACCACTATTTGAGTTCAGTAGTTCATAGAGGTTACAATCCCAGCAATCACCAGAATAATGAGTCTGATCTCCTGTATGTTAGAGATTCAACCCTCCATGGACCGCAGCAATTTATGTCTGGTACATCAGCTTTCAGCAACATTTCCAGACTTAATCCAAAGATATAAGGAGGGCTTTATTTCCATGAGGAGGATACCACTCCTCCTTCCTAGTCTGTTTAAAACTTATTTCCTCCTAGTTTCTTATTTAACTCTGCCTGACTTTAAATTCCAATCTAGGTTCTCATTAAGCCATCTTTGGTACAATAAAACATCAATTGTTACTCAAAGTTTTACTCCTAAATACCATGATCATCCCCTCCTGTCGTTTTGACACCTAGAGCCAGCTCACTTCTCTCACTATAAGTCTTTTTTCTTCAGTCCTTGAATATTTTGGGGGGTTCTTCTCCATCCTTTCCAATTCCATCAGTATTTTTGACTGTGGATCAGTATTTTTGACTGTGGACGTTGAGTTTCACATAGCATAAAGTTTTATCCAAGACCAAAATCACTTCTCTACTGCAGTTATTCATCCAAAAACTACCTTTCTCCACCAGTTCATTCTAGGAGTTCATGTTAGAGTTGCTTACCCATTATAACCATTTGAAAGTACCTTGGTTTCATTGACAGGAAGCAGTCAGCTCCTGCAACAAACACCACAGACTAATTTATGAAGAAATGTTTCAGAAATCATAGTAGGTGGCACATAAGGTCAGCACCTCCCAAGTACTTAAAGTCCCAGCTTCCAGGAGGGAGATTACTTAATAATTTTAATTAACCAACCTGTTATTCAATCACAGAAACAATGCATTTGAAACAACATTTACAGATGGGATCAATAAATTGGGCTGCTTTTATTAAAGTGCCTAAATGAGGAATTTACAATTGGCAGCTGAGTCATACAAAGACAAATTCAATGATTCAAGGATTGAAGGCATATCAGCCTTGACTGATTCTCTCTAGTACATCACTAACACTGGCTTCACATGAGAATGACCGAGACTTCAATACTGTTGTATATAGCTGGAGATAAAATCCATCTACAACTACAATGTGTCATGGTGTTCATGCTGCATCAAAGCACTGAAACTGAATAGTAAATCTCCTTTAAATTGAGATTCATCTCACCTAAATTTAAGGCATCTAAAGTTAGATTAGTTAGATTAGTTGTCTGACGTTTAGATGCCTAAGGTTAGGTGAAGTTAGTTCCGTGATGCAAAATACCCACAACTTAATTACTTTTTAGAGTAAAGAGAGGCTACATTCCTACTTGTGCTCTTCTGGTAAGGAGTGGGAAAATGGGCCTTGCCCTTGTTTTTAAGTTAGTGTCAAGCTTTTAGTTTCTTCCAATGCATGTATGCAGGCTTCTGTAAGATAGGCATCTATAAGATAGGAATTTCAGCAGCGGACCTCTATGATGGTGTGCCAGACTCTCAAGAGAGCAGAATGATTCAATTTTCTCACCCTACAACAAGCTATGTCATGCAGAGCACTGCTTACATGCTGTAAAGACTGAGCAGCTTCTAATTAGCAACACCACCGTCATTGGGGCATTTCCTGAATTATCTGCCTGGAAAATAATGGAAGAAAAAAAAAAAGCTATAGAGGTGGAAAGAAGAGGTCATAACCAGGCCTTGAGACAAAGAAATTAGAAAGCATTATGGAAATT
Source organism: Haliaeetus albicilla (assembly GCF_947461875.1). Taxonomy (NCBI): domain Eukaryota; kingdom Metazoa; phylum Chordata; class Aves; order Accipitriformes; family Accipitridae; genus Haliaeetus; species Haliaeetus albicilla. The sequence goes on along the minus strand of NC_091502.1, from coordinate 22,028,031 downwards.
GGGCTTTGAGCATACAGGGAGAGTGAAGATACTAGAAAACTGAGCTGCCTGAAGGCCAGGCAGGATGCAGGGAGAATGATGTTTATACAGCTTACCACACAGGATGAGGATGCTAGAAGCACTGCACTGAAACTGCGCTTTGCCAGGGCTAATTAGTCCTGCTGAGAAATTCCATCCTACCATTGTTAAATGGCTCCACTTCCTCAGCCAGCTTGTTCACAGAGTCTCCACTGCAGTCATATCTCCCCATCCCCAGAGCAGTATGCAAGTTAATTCCTGTACTTCAAGAAGAAGCTTTATCTTGTTGAGCTCACAGCAAAGCACAAGATTAGATGAGAGTAAGTGTGCACTGTGTTGCAATTTTGTTTTCTGCAATTTTGTTTTCTCAAATGTATTGTTTAATTGCTTGTTGTGTGTTCACCTTGGTAGGCAGCTAAGCACTACACAGCCGCTTGCTCATTCCCCTCCCTCACCCCCAGTGGTTTGGGGGAAGAGGAAAGGAATAGTAAAAGCAGGAAAACTTGGGGGTTGAGCTAAAAAAAAATGTTTAAAAAGTGAAGGTTACATGGAAGAAGAGAGAAAGAAAACAAAACAAAACAAGCAACACAAAGGCAATCACTTATTCATGTGTAGACGAATGCCCAGCTAGCTCCTGAGAAAAAAACCCTAACTAACCTTCCTAAAACTCCCTCTTTTCCCTTTTTATTGCTGAGCATGACATTATATGGCATGGACTACCTCTTCAGCTAGTTCGGCTCATGTGCCTGGTTGTGTCCACTCCTAGCCTATTGCACAACCCCCGGTGTATTCACTGGCAGGGCAGAGTAAGAAACAGAGAAGTCCTTGATGCTGTGCAAACACTGTTCAGCAATAGCTAGAATGTTACTATATTATCAGTAGTGGTTTGGTCACAAATCTAAACCACAGCACCATCCAAACTGATATGAAGCAAGTTAACTCAATCCCCATGAGGTCCAGTACACTTCTCAATAAAATACTTCAAGAGTAGCCTCCTGGTCAGATGCCTTTGATGGAGGTGAGTCATTATAGCACACACAAACACAGTGAGGTCTGCAGCTTGGCAAACCAGACCTCCTGTGATTTATTCCTTCCAGCACAAGGGATCTCATTGCCTTTGTATGTATTACAGTGAGATATCGTTCCAGACCTCTGTGACAAAAGCATCTACATTCACAGACAGACAAGTCGGGTAGAAGTAAAGCAAAAAAGGTTACTTCATCAACTGAACAAAATCATACATAAATAATCCTTTCTATTTTTAAATGCAGAAAACAAACAGGCTCCATTTCTTTTGTCTTTTTGTCAATAACACAAGGGTAAGATTCTTCCCTTGGACATAGGCTGGGATCGTTACACACTCCATTGTATTTCCAGTGCCTTGGTCGGCATGTTTGGCTGTGCCTTTACAGCAAAATTCCCAGACTGACCACATTGTCAGCCCCTCAGATTATCCTCTGAGGGATACTGAAAACATCTGATGAGAAACACCAAGTGCAAATCTGCAGGATTACTTAGCCCTTGCACCAAGGTGTCCCTACGTGCAGTCTTATAGCTCGTAGCCTGAGGTATCCTACATCTGACAGCACCTTATCCCAAAGGCCACATTTCCATGCATGTCCCTGTAGCCCTGACCCCCAACCAGTAATTCTTTTCTAAAAGTCCACAGTCTGGTCCTCCTTTTTAAAATATATCACCACCATAATTAGTCAGCTGAAATCTGGAGAACAATAAGTAGCTACAGTCCCTTCAGTCCTTTCCCTGTTCACAGGACGTAAGAGAAGACAATTCCCCATAACCATGTGACAAGGCACAGACTTTATCACAGTTTTTATTGAGACGTGCAGGTATCAGAGCACACAGAAAACTGCATTTACCAAGACTTTCTGAATGGTGACCACCCAAACATAGAGAAAATGCTGAATATCTTGCCCTGGTGTCTATGCCAAAAATGGCAAACCTGTCAATATCAAACCTGTATGTCACATATCTATAGGACCTTTGCTAGAGATGACTTTCAGAGTTGATGATCACCAACTTCTTGACTAGAACGAAGATCAAAAAAAAATACCAACACCTAGTATGTCGCTACGCAGGTTGACCTCTGCTATCTGGAAAAGGGTTTCATATGTGATCGCAACATTCCTGAAGAACAATGTGGTGTTCCAGCAGATGGTTTATTGAGCACTGCAGACAGAAAAGCTGAGACTGTACTGCTAAATATGACAATGCTTGTGAAAATTTAAAGACAATAGAATATGATTATCTATCTTGTTAGAACAGTCCACGGCATAGCTTTTGGGAAAAGGCAGCTAGCATTGTCCAAGACATTTCTCTGGCACCAGTGATAGTATAAACCAGAGACCAGGTTGATCTTACAGATCTTATAGATCTTATTGATCTTATAGACAGGTTGCCCCCATTTGGAGGCCAAGATAATTTATTCACATAGTGATGATCATTGTATGCCGGTTGGTCTCACAGATAGAGAGTGGTCTCACACACATCTAATTTACTAGAATAAACATAGCCAAAGCACCAAAGCTTGATGGTGGTAGTCTTCAGCAGCTCAGCCATGCTTTCTGTATACAGGAGAGCAGCGGAGAAATGACAGGCGCTGTCAAGATTCACAAGCATCTGCCTGGAGACAGCTAGAAATGGAATGAGGAAATGTAGCATTTCACTTCTGTGCCCAGTTTTCTACCTGCAAAATGTGGATAATAATACTCATTTCCCTTTTGAAATGGGGACTTATGAGACTGAAATTACAATATTGTATACTGTTGAATGCATGATTTATTCAGCAATATTACCAAGTTAGCATTATTGCCACTAATGCTAGTAGAAAAAGAAAAAAGTGTCTGAATAGACAGGGCGGAAACCGAACCACTTAGAAATTAAAAATACATTCACAGAAAGCCCTAACAGAAGGCAATTATGTCCCAGACAACTTAGCCATTTATTCAAGCAAATCAAAAAGTAGCCCACAAGTCAAGTAACAATTGAATTAAGATACCAATCACCATATCTATTAAGTTTTTTAAAATTACATGACAAAGTTTAAAAGAACATTCCAGTATAATGTGAAACATTATTCTTATTGCTACATCTAATTACAAAGAGGTGTAAATCACTCCGTCTAGCCTGTAAAAAAAAACCTACTTCAAATACATAATATTAAAAATTGAGAAGAGGTATGCAGCTCCCATATGAATGGATTATACAGCAGGCAATTTTTAGAGTCACTTTGAAAGAAGTTCTACTGAAAATTTTCATCTCTCCTTTCCTCAGCAGGGCCATGGAGATGGGGTTGGGATGGGGACAGGTTGGGCCATCAGCCGATGGCTCGGGGCCAGGCAGGGCAGGGCTGCGGACCAGTATCACTGGGGCAGGGACTGATGGCCCAGGGCAGGGCTGAGTGGGGTCCTTGGCCATGAGAGATGGGCAGGGACCATAAGGACTCGTAGTGCCCTCAGGGACCAGACAATTTCACCCCATCAGAGCATTTAAGCACATGTTTTAAAGGCTTAGGTAAGCAGTTAAGAATGTGACTGATTTTACCTTACAAGTAGTTGATCTCAGTAAGAATTACTCATACAGGTTTAAGTGCTTCTTTTGAATATAGGCCATGTTTACTTGCATTGAAGTGAGAAGAACTAGTCAGGTATTTAAAGCACTAGGCTGGATCAGGATGGGATAAAAGAATTTTATTCATTACATGATTCTCTGTCCAACAGCCTACTGCATCTGAATAGTAATGATATCATTAATTTTTAGGACTTCAGCATTTTTGTAAATTAAATTGGCCTCTCTGCCTTGGGAGGCAAAGGGCAGAGAGGGAGTCCTTAAATACTGATGAATTTTTTTAATAGATGATGAGAGCCTTCACTGGTGGAAAAACACTTAGCTGGTTTATACTGTATTCCAGACATCCCCGTGTCACTTTCACTTCTGAAGTCTGATGCTGTTCTGAAATAGGATGCGACATTAAAATCTGTGAGATGAAGTTCAGTGTCTTCTATTTCCCTCAGTCTGAATAAATTACCAAGCTAATAACATCACTTTTTTAGACTGCATTAAAGACCAGTGTCAATCCCAAAGGGTTTTTTTTAACTAATTCCAGTCCACATTGGCAAATCTGCATGTGATTGGATCCTTGTTAACCTACAGCAAAGTGCCCGTTCACCTCTTCAGCTAGCAAATACTCGATGCTGTTACTGATAAGTCACTATCATTTCACCTGGGCGATTTTGTAAGATTTTTAGGTAGAAATGTAGGACCAAGCAAGTGAATCTGATGTGTAATTTCAGGGATAGCATTAGTACCTTCTCCACATCCTGCTTTTATAGACTAGAAAATTTGGCAGGTGAAAGCTAATGACTTAGTACATTTGTACCAGATTGGCAGGCATTTGGAAATCCCAGACTTGTCCATTGCACACATGCAGATCATTGCTGTAGCTCACATGCTACTGCATGTAAAACCTGGCATGTGCAAGAAGCAGTAGATGTATTTTTACAATCTACTCATGATCTGTAAGTCTAAGCAGCCCATTGTGTGTCACGTCTAGTGCTCATGTACACCCCATGTAGATAGATAATGTCCAGTAGATGTTATACATTCAGAGGATAACAAAGCGTGTATCTGGGACAGATGTTTTGTGCATATTTCTACCTGGCTAGACAGATAAATATTAACCCTATGTCACTGTACTAATGTCTTGTAGGTAAGTGATTTGACATCATGACTTTCAGCACCAAAAGCCTAGTTCTTTACCATGCAAGTTAGTGGTAGTTCTCCATTAGCTGGTAGCACTCGCAGGCTGTGTCTGTACTAGTGAACAAAATATTACAGAATTGTTCCCTGACAATGAAGCCAAATGGTATACTACAGCTTTTATCCGTCCTTTTAAACTCTCTCAGCCTCCAGTGCCACATGTCCATAGTCACACTGCCTGTTGGGAATCATCACTGATGGCTTCCCAACTTGGCTTGGGAGGCATCTGACAGAACGCTACATGCCTCCAGCCAAAACTGTGCCAGGGACAATTCTCACAATACAATAGTAGAGATAACTGAGTTCCAGGGCACAGGAGCATACCCTGGCATTATTTAATTTACTAGCATAGATGTGGCTATAGGCTATTATTATGATAGCCGAGCTGATAAAAGAGGGAACAAACACTACTCAATGTACACAAGTTGCATAAGTGCATATTTTTGTGGAACTACACATCTGAAAATTTGCTTTTATCTACTTATGTACCAATATGGAACAAAAAGCCAAGAAAGCAAATTAATTTACTCCAATTTATCTCACAGACAATCTGACCCAGGCCAGGTTACTCAAAGGTCTTTTTTCATTTATTTAGAAATTGGTTAACTAAACAAAGAGAAGGCAGTTCATCAGCTAAAAAGAGGATTGCAGATAGACCATCCCACCCAAATCCCATTTTCATAGTCGTTTCTTCCTTTCCTGGCTTAATTGCAAATTCAGTTCTGGTAAATATTCCTGGAGTAATGGGTGAAAAGATTCATTTCTAGACTATACAGCAATGGAGGAAAAATCATTGTAGAAGTAAGGTGTATAACCTGTCAGGGCCTCCCTGAAGCAAAAAGAGGAGAAATAATAACTCTAAGGATGAGGAGCAAAAAAATATTCTTATTTTTCTCCATTGGTTGTAATGTAAACCTTGAGTGGCTGGCTGAAACAGATATACATATTTTATCAGAGGAATCCCTCCTGTCTCTTCCTCTTTTTTCCCCTCTCCTCTTTGTAATGCCTGTCTCCATCCATTTCCCATTACAAGCCATCGGTGCCCCCAGGCTGCTGAAACTCAATCACATTTCAGGTGATTCATAAAGCTGGGCTGGAAACAGCAGCTGTATGCACTCCCTCCTGGTCTTTTATACCTTAGAGGAAAAAAAAGACATCAAGGTCAGACTGGGAACTCTTCTGCCCCTCCTCAGCAAATCTGCACTTCCAGTGTAATCCAGTGACAGCCTCACTCTCCTTACAAAAAGTGAGAAAAGTGCCCTTGGAAACACAACAGATAAGGCAAATATCCAGCCACCGAAGCAGGTGAAAATGCTACCAGTGTTCCTCAGGGTTCAATTCTAGGCCAGTTCTGTTCAATATATTTATCAACCATCTCGATGCAGGAGTTGAATGCACCATTAGCAAGTTTGCTGATGAAACCAAACTGGGAGGTGCTGTTGACTCTCTTGAGGGACAAGAGGCCTTGCAGAGGGATCTAGATGGATTGGAGCATCGGGCTAGGATTAATGGGATGAAATTTAACAAGTCCAAATGCCATATTCTGCACCTAGGACAGAGTAATACCAGGCACAAGTATAAATTGGGAGAGGAGTGGCTGGAGAGCAGCCCTGCAGAAAGGGATCTGGGGATGCTGGCCGCAGCAGGGTCAACACGAGTCAGCTGTGTGTGTCCTGGCAGCCAAGAGGGCAAACCCCATCCTGGGGTGCATCGAACACAGCACAACCAGCCGGTCAAAAGAGGGGATTATCCCGCTGCATTCAGCGTTGGTGCGGCCTCACCTGGAGTACTGTCTGCAGTTCTGGTCCCCACAGCTGAAGAAGGATGTGAAGGTCCTTGAAGGTGACCAGAGGAGGGCAACAAAGCTGGTGGAAGGGCTGGAAGGCATGTCCTGTGAGGAACGGCTAAGGGCTTTGGGTTTGTCTAGTTTGGAGAAAAAGACGCTGAGGGGCGACCTCATTGCTCTCTACAGCTCCCTGAGGAGGGGACGTCGAGAGGGAGGTGCTGAGCTCTTCTCCCTGGTGCCCAGTGGTAGGATGTGTGGGAATGGCTCAAAACTGCATCAGGAAGGTTTAGACTGGATATTAGGAGGCATTTCTTTACTGATAGGGTGGACAAACACTGGAACAGGCTTCCTAGAGAGGTGGTCGATGCCCCAAGCCTGTCAGTGTCTAAAAGAGGCATTTGGACAATGTCTTTAACAACATGCTTTAATTTTTGGCCGGCCCTGAATTGGTCAGGCAGTTGGACTAGATGATCACTGTAGGTCACTTCCAACTGGGACTATTCTATTCTATTCTATTCTACTTGGGCCAAGTAAATAATGGGAAAAAAAATTAAACATGGCAAAAGCAAAGGACCTGTGAACACTTTGGACTTTAAAGAATTGAATCTGTATGAATCTCTCAAGTACACAGTTTTCAGGTTCCCACAACTTCTGTGACCTAACCAGGACATGGTCCGGGCCAACCTGCTCCAGCTGACCCTGCTTGAGCAGGCGTATTGGACTAGATGATTGCAAGAGGTCCCTTCCAACCTAAGCAAGTATTCGATTCTGTGATACATATTGGTGAGGGCTTGTTAATGGGAGGTACATGTCAGTGCTCAGTTTTGCATGGTTATATATGTGCCCAGTACAGTTTGGCTGTTAGAGGACAAACTGATTCTGCCTTAACAGCTTGACACTGTTCATTACTGGAAAACTCTGGCAGGAGAAGGAAGGATAAGAAGGAGGAGCAATGAAGCTTGCTCCAAAGAACCTGGAAAGACTCCCTAAATGCATGGAGTTGCCATATCCATGCTGATCTGATTAGTAAATAGTAAAAGAGGTAGAAAAAAATGGATGTAATTAATCTTAGAGAGAAAATCTGAGTTGCTGTGTCCTTTGCCATATGAGTCCACCCCTGGAAACTTTCTACACTTCTGCTGGAGTATATTAGTAATATTCATCTCCATTCAGGTGTCACAGTCAGGCTCAAGATCCTGTTTAGGCCGACCACAATAAAAGTAAAATGTAGCATCCCCTACAGCACCTAAATTCAAGAAAGAAATGAGATCTTCCTGCTATCCTTTGCCCAGAGCCACTGATTAAAGGGTGCCATCTGTAAGATGAATGTAACATAAGCACCAAGACTACTTCTTCCCATGGACACTACAGTGTCCTTGATACAGTTCCCTGTAGAGAAAAGTTTGAATCAATGACCCTTCTCTTTAACTCAGTCTTCACAGTAGGCATCTAACTCTGAGTTAGGCAGGAGAAGAGTTGGTCTGAACAAGACTTTTTTTCTCTAGAGTGTCCTTCTCACTAAAGAAATAACAAGGAAAGCACACTTGCATTGGGTCATGAGATGGAAAATGAGTCCTTGTATTCAGTGAAGGGATTTGCTGTATCAGCTCAGTCCCTTGTCTCCTATTCTCCTGTTGAGGTACTAGTATTATGTTCCCACGCATATATGAGAGGCAGATGGAAAATCCAACTTGCAAACAAACTTCTGGAACAAAAGAACATCCTGAAAATTTTCTTGCCTAAACTTCTGGAACCATGCCAGGAAGCTGGTCCCTCCATTTATAAGCATCAACAAAGACTGAATTGCCCTGGAGGTGGCTGCATTTCAGCGGTCGGGAGTAATACCATATATGACAGGCGCACACATGGGCCTCAGTAAAGGGAATGGATAAAAATAATTGCAGAAGGATGGTACAGTGATGTTTTTTAACTGCTGGAAAACAAAAAATGAGAAAAAATTACATCCTGAAACAGGTATTAATTGAAATAGCCTGCTGGTTCCATGAAAGCTTGAGAGTTTTACATATCCAATGTCTACAAGGTTCCATTTGGAACTATGGCATAAAGAAGTTCAAAGAAAAATGCAAAATACTATTATTCTTATTATCTTTCTAAGACAGTATTTTATTCACATTTCTGGACTGTTTCAATTTGCCATGAAGTTTAACCATCTCTATTCCTTTTTGAATGCTAAATTAATTGGTACTGAGAACTTCTGACCTATTTTCTTCTGTTATTTTTTCTTTTTTTAATCTGAGCCATGTCATTCTAGACAATCACCTAAGAAGAATCTGAAACAGCGGGTACTGTATTTCACCAGACGCTTATCTCTTCTCTGCCTATCTCATTTTAAAAAGAAGCTGTACTGAAAATGGAATTTGATTACGAAAGGAATCAATCTGTAACTCAGCAAAAAGCACCTCCTTCATAATTTACATAGCCCTGCTGCTTCACCCTAATTAATGTTCATCTGTAACTTATTCTTCCTGCAGCTTTGCCCTTCTTAATGAGTGAAAAATGACAGGAAACCTTTGGAAAGCAGTTTGCTCTTACAGAATTGTAGAAGAAACTGGATCAACTCATTTAAAGTCCCTAGTAATAGTCTCATAGGTCTTAAAAAAATATTGTCATTCAATTTAAATAGGGTTTTATTTGATCCAGGTGCAGCTGGATATCAGAATGGTAATGCAAATACAACAATCTATTGTCAAGGGTATAGGCATTTTAATTTCTTTGCAGATGATATAAACCTGGACTTTCTGTTTAACTGGCAGGATAATCAGCATGCAACTGTGGGAAACAATCATTAATGTGATGAAATATGGAAATGAGACTCATGCATAGAGAGAGGGTGGAAGCGTAGTCCTGGGGTGAAGGACTGGATTCATGATCTGGGCTTGATTCCTGTCTCTGCTGCAGGCAGAAGTCTCTGTCTACAGAGAGAAAATATAAGTATTTCCTTTCTCTCGCCCTTTGTCTATTTATGGTTGAATAGCTTAAATACAAGGACCACCTTTCATCTTTTGCATGCATATAATCTAGGGCATGGGACCTTGCTTGCCATGCAAATGCATAAAAATGAACATATACTATTGATATAGAGATAAAAGCAATGTGTAAATTGAGAGCAGGTATATCACCAAGCATATGTCTACCTTCCGCACTTGAAAAACTGGGACAGGCAATAATCAAAATTCTTAGGAAAGCAAAAATATGTTAGCAGAAGTTTTATAACATTTGCCACCTTCACCACAGGGAATGATAGAAACAGTTTGAATCAGTATACTTATTAACCTTGCAAGTTCACATTTTACTGCAATAGCTGTTTTCATCACAGAGAAACTGATGTATATGTGCAGCCAAAGGAAGTGTTCAAAATCAATTGGTGGAAGCTAAGAATGATTTTTGCATATGCAAACCACATGCATCAATTCCTAGCTAATATTTTAGAAAAAGCTATGTATATTCATTTATATTAATTACTGCTTTTCAGAAATCAGCTCCAAATGTACCCATTATAAGGAAAGTTTTCCAATGTTCCTGTTTTGCACATGAGAAAATAATTTGGCTGGGAAAGTAATTTATTTGAATCTTCGAAGTTTAATTTATGGCATACACATGAGGTTTTTCCAAAGTAACATTATCCCAACCCTGAATTTTAATAAGATGGAGCACAGTGCTGACTTTTATTTTTGATTGTAGTTCAGATAATTAAGATTACTTTAACATTTTAGACAAAACACTGATAAGACCAGCAATATATATGGAAATGGGATTTGAGTTTTTGCTGAATTTATTTCTTCTAGGTAACAGAAAAGCTCGAGTTCTAAGCTCACTTGCTTCATATCACGGAGGACATTAAAATTATGTTTCCATTTCACTTTTCTATAAATGGATTAACCTTATTTCATTTAAGCAGTTTGCAGATGGCCTTGGAGGGCAGCTCTTGCCCCCCCAAATTGTATGTAGTGGAAATGCTCTGCTATAGCTCTAAAAAATCTGTATTGCAAAGGGAAATACAGGAAAAATTGACACTATCTGAAGCATATGGTTCAGGGTTTAGGTACTAACATGAAAAGAAATGGCATTTCTGGCTTCTTTTCCCTGTTTTACCACATACCTTCTGTGCAACGTGTAGACACATCATTTAAACCCAGGTTTTAAGCACTTTTTTTTGCAGGTTGTGTTCTAGTGCATTGCAAAGCTGAAGAAACTTAGGTGGCAAATTCCTCCTGTCCGAGTTCTTCTTACATTGACTCTGCACTATGCAAGGAGGTGCTGCACAGAGCTCCCCAACCCAGTCACCTGGACAACCCCCATGACAGACGTGGTGTTTTCTCTAGTGTAACTTTGGAAGGAATTCTTGATGCTCTCAAGGATGCACAAGAGCAAGATAAGCAAACTGGTCTCCTATTACGGAGGTAAGAACCAGTCAGGGTCCAGAACTGGGGACACAGTGCCATTGCATAGACTCCACATTAGTCAGTAAGGCTGTGACTGTAAAAATCTGTCCAGAAAACAGACTAGGTACAGAAATACAATCATCAGTATTACATTACATAGAACATTCCTGAAATGAGTTTGTCCCAGTCTAACTCTCAGTCTCCCAAGCAGTTGCTGGACACGGTTTGCCTGTTGAGACGCTCAGGGGACCATTTCTGAAAGGCAGTTCTCATGAAGCCATCCTGGTGCTGAGGCCAAGAGAGTTTATTAGCAGATATATTTCTGTGACTGCTGGTCTACATGATCACAAACATTTCCAAGCATGTTTCCCTAAGGGTACATTGCCACCCCTTGAGAACCGGGGAAGAAGACTGAGCATCGGACCCTGATTCTCCCCACTGCTTAATTAATTATCTCACTCCATGGCTCTGTTCTGGACCACTCTGTTTAGTGTCCTTGTAGACAGATCTGTTTGGCAGATTTGATGTGAGCCCATCTGTACTGTTTGGCTTTGATCAATCACTGACCTCTTGTATTTAGCAGTGTTGGCATTCCCAGTGGAGGCCCTTGGAAGTCCAAGATGAATAGCATGAACAATGACTTTCAAGGGCAATTTGTTTTTAATGTGCCCGAGTTAACTGGATGATGGGACATAGCCATACAGTTACTCAACCTAGTCCACAAAAGATGTCCAGAAGGAAGATCCCCAAACACACTGTTTGACTGCCAGCTAACCCTTGAAGGTCCAAAAAAGTCCATATATGCCAGGTTTCCTTCTGGGCATTCTCTGAAAATGTCCACTCCTGAACTATTCATGATGCTGAGCTTATCGGAACTTATCTCACACTAAAATACTGTCTAAATACCTGATTAGGCCTTTTTCTGCGTAGACTGTTTTAGCATGACTGCTCACTTCACAACTGCTAGACCAAGTGCTGCACACACATAAGCAGATTTTTTTTTTAAATCAGGATTTAGTCCAAATTTTTTTTAATCAGGAGTCAGTGCATTCACCCAGGATGAGACAGGCCCAGGTTCAACTAAATCCTGTGCCTGAGGGAGTTTGCACCCCAGTGTTCAGCTCCAGACTACACAGGTGAAAGGTTTTCTCAATCCTTTCAGTGGGAATTTTCTAAAACACAAAATACTGACTGAACTAAGTAACTCCACATCCTTGTGTAAGAGCACTGATCTTGACACCAGTCTTATTTTCAGTAATATTTCACACACAATATCTAGCATATGGATATCAGTACGGACTAAATTTAGGTCTCTTCCTTCCAGCTAAGTACGATATTTTTCAGCTTACAAAAATTGGGACATCTAGTGCTGGAAAACTCAAGAGGGCCCTTGTTCAGGTACAACCAAAAAAAAAAATCTTGAAGAGGAAAACCTGAATGTGGTCATCTTTAGCTTTTTGTCATGTTTGATAGATCAGTCATCTGTCAAGCAGAAAATGCTATGCCCCACCTCACGATCAGATATCTCAACTTCTGCTTCCTAAAGTGGATGTGCTGAGCTAAGTAACAGCTCACAAGTAGGACAAAAAGTGTAGAGATTACGCTACACAGTTTATTTATACTTTTTTTGGTGTTATTTAAGTTCCTCCTGGTTTACAGTGATAAAACTGAGAACGGAACAGAGAGCATGTGACAGAACATTCCCTTTTTACTCCAGTATTGACATCTCTTCACTGTTATTTGTGATGTAGCAAATATAGCAGAACTCCACAAGCTGATCACTAGCAGGATAAATTTGGCATTGGTATCCCAGAGGCCTCTTTGGCATGTCACTGTGACATTGCAATAAATGCAGCTTAGATGAAACAACCTATGTAGGTGGACTTTGACTTATAACCTCCAAGCATGGCCCGAGGAGCTGTGACCCCTTGTTTCCCTGATCTCACCCTGCCAACAACCAACATTGTCTTCCTGTGCAAATAGAAGAGCTATTCAATTCTTACTGTATTTTGATTTGTTTTAATGATATCCACTATTCACTGGGAACTCTTAAAGTGATACCAAGAAGCTCAACATTAAGACTGGGCTCAGTGCTGACCCTGGGATGGGAAACTGGATGCTACGAAAACATGTATTTTTCCAACTTAAATGTTAAAATATCACAAGAATTGAAAAGTAAGACTGCTATACTTGTTTCCATGTCCACTGAAAGAATAACCTGACCATCTCCAGCACAGCAGGAGGTATGGATGGAAAAAACACACCAAGAAAATGACTGTCATGTTTCCTATTAAGGGAGTGAGTGGCCCTTGCAGCAACACTGAATTTCTAGAGGCACTAAAGTGCCAAGTGCAAACTTTGATTAATTCCTACCTGATCTGGATATCCTCTGTGGGAAAGCCATAGAGTTTCTCTGTACATCCCAGTCTCTGTTCTATAAGCTGTAGACACTACAGTGTTTTCTTGGGACTTTATCAGCTTTGGTTATTTTGATTATCAGCTTTTTGAGATGGGGATTTTCTTTAACAGTATACATACACAGTATTTAGAACAGAGGGGCTGAGTGCCACTGTAATACATTTCTTAATAACAGCAACTGTCTACAGCTACCATTGGGTAGCAGAAGGATCTTTCCTTTTGAGCAATAACTATCCAATGGGCAAAACTTCAAATTCTGTTGACCTTCCACCTGGAAGATTTTAAAAGAAGAAGGTAATACAGGGTTTAAAACTCACTCAGACTGAAATAAATCTTTGCTTTCATTGGCTGTTTTCATCATAAGTTTCATTTAAAGTGTCATAAAGCTGTGCCATGTAAATTTGAACATTTTAGAAGGAATAATTAGGTGCAAGTTTTCAAAAGCCACTTTGTCTTATCTATTTGTCTTAAAAAATCAGTTTGTTACCTGACTTTATTGTTAGTATTCTAATTACTTTGACAACACCTTTGAACATTGCTTGGAGGATTTGGTTTTATTCAAAAGCAGATGTGTGTTTGCCTTAATGTTTTATCTTTCTTTAGGGCTTTTTTAACTGGAGCATAATTTCTGTTCAGTTTGAAATCACGTTTGTTAAGTTTTTTCTCAACTAAACCACAGCAGGGAGAAAACAGTTGCTTAGGTACAAACAAAACCAGAAAATATGAAGTATAATTGGGAGTACATAGGCACTAAAGCAAGTTGATAGACTTCCTTTGAAGAGAGAACCTGGAAGGAGGGAGAGAACTTTTCTTTTGCATTGACCATCCCATACGAGTTGCCTTACCCAGATCAAAAGGCAGAAAAGAACCATCTGCCAGAATTATTTGAGTAAAAGGCATTGTGTTCAAAAATCACTGAAGGTCGTTAGGATACAACTGATTAATTGTGCTGCCTTCAAGAAATTATTCAAACTACCAGGTTTTGATGGCTACAAATTCATTCCTACTCTTCATGAAACATGGGGTAAGCTGTCCATGCTCTCCTTCCCAGGTCATGCTTCAGGCAAGCGAGAGAGAATTTCTTTAATTCTGAGTATAACATAGTTTCCCCCTCTCGCCATTCAAATATTTTTTTATTTCTCTGGAATCATTTTGTCACATACTTTCCCAGTTACAACCTGCATGTTCTTCTAGAACCACACAGTGACCTTGGGTGTTTTGGTGACGCTAGCCCTGTATAATATCAGGCAATCACTGCCCGTGTCTGCACCAATGAATTGGAGGTGCCCAGGAACACTGAAGCCAATTGACATCAACATACATGTCCAGTAAGTCCAGCACAGGGCTATGAAGACAGTCACGAGCCTTGAGCATGTGAAATACAAGGAGAAACTGCAGGAGGTGGGTTTTTTCAGCCTGGAGAAGAGAAGATTCATGGAGAATCTTTGTGCTGTCTTATTGCAGAGTGTTACATCTACCCAATGACAGGGTGTAGTGCAGATGGAGCTTCTCTTGTTTCTCAGAGAAGCACAGCAATAGCACAAAAGGCAATAAACACAAGCTGCAACACCAGAAACTCTGATTAACTATTAGGGACAAAAAAATTTCACCATGAGCATGGTCAAACTTATGAAAAAGGCCCAAAGAAGGGATGACGTGTCCCTCCCTGTAGAAGTTCAAACTGTAACTTGAAAGGGCCCTGAGCAAACTGCTCTTAACTGGCCTTGCTTTGAGCAGTGGGGTTGAATTGAGACCTCCAGAGGCCACTTCCAGCTACAGTCATGCTGTGACTGCATGATCACCTGCCCTTGAAGCACTGCAGAAGCTGTTTCACTGTTGGACAGCAGAAATTTGAGTTATATTTACATAGAATACACCATACTGACTGGGTGCCAAGGCACATCCTTTTAACATTCAAATTAATTTGATATTCAGACCTATTGTTTATCCTCTCCCTCACTAAAGATATGAGGTACATCATTGAAAATTGAGAATATGCTCGATGTACAGTTTGGCTTACTGACACATACACAAATTCTCCACAACAGGGTCATTCTTATTGCTAGGGATTCCTTTTCCTTGACACTCAGCCACACCTCACTGATCAGTATTAAAATGAATAAACTAAACATTAAAAGCAAAGATATTCAGAGCCAATAACACTAAGACAAGAATTGTATCACACATACACATACAAAGTAATACACAAAACTCAGAAATCATGAAATCAGATGCTTCAGCAATTATCAGCACACTAAATTATGGCATGAAGAGCTGCAACAAAAAAGAAAACAGCCAAACAAAAAAACCACTAGAGCTTTATCATCTAACAAAATCAGGATAATGGAGTGACTGTATCTGTGCAGTATTATACACAGCTCATGACTCTGTTAGCCAACCAAAGATCCATGCTGCATACTGGGCACATACCACATGGCTGACTAACAAATAAAATACATGTAGCTGCTTAGCTATGTTTCACAGTAACAGAAACGGCCACACAAAAATTGGCTGCATTCACCATGGGATCAGCTAGAGTGAATGTGAGCAAATTCTCTGGGGCTTAGAACCTCCAAAGGGAGAAGGAGGCTGGAAGCATCAATTCATCAAATAAATGGGCAAGAAGCAAACCTGAGACAGATAGTGCATCACTGGCTAAAACAGCAGTTTAGCTATTTACTGGAGGACGTCATTAACGGCCAAACCAACACACCACTATTCAAGTGTATATTTTCTTTTTTTGTCCTCCATTTCAAAGGTGAGGGAGAGGCAGTCCAGTTGTTCCTGCAAGTCTCATTGCACTTCATATTTCCTATTAGAGGAACTGCCTTCTGTCCCATAAGAGATTTTCTTCCCAACAGCTCAGCAAAAGACAAACCAGGTAAAATGGGCACCAAAAGACTAAAAGCCTGTGGATTTTAATCACTGACCCAAGCTATAGCCATGCTCTTACCTAGACTTGGATCAAAGTTCATTCTCCTCTTCCACTCCCACTGTTTAAATGCAAATGCACACTCAAGAGTGGGCATAAGCTGATCTCTGGAATTCTTTGGTGGGGGAGAGACTGAGAGGAGCCTGGGGTCCCCAGTGATACAGAGATGGTACTCTGCCCTCACAGGGAACCTGAGCTGTGTATTCCCAAGATGAATCCCCTCAGTATGGTCGACAGTCACAGTAGGAAAAAATACAGAGAGAAAGCAAGCCAACCACAGTGCTTAGCATGCTGTAGACAACTTTCAAGTGTATTTTTGTCCTCAACATATAGACAGCTCACGTCATTCACCCAGTGCCATGCAGAAATTTGGTTGCAGACCGAAGAACTATGACAGGCATGAGACAAATGTAAATTATGACCTTTTCCCAAAAGACAGAAATACCAGTAACTGTACACTGAGGCTAAATTTGTTCCATTTATCTCTGTAGATCAACCCACACTGGTAGGTATAGTATTAATAAGTTTGTCAGCACCTGGCCCAAGAGCATTACACAGCTGTTCTTCAAAACAATGGTGTGAGTTTAAGCATCACTTGGGCAGAATTTTCAATACATCCCAGTGTTTGTCTCTCTTCCAATTGTTATGCCTTTTCCATTATCCTATTTTCTTTGTTGCCTCATTTATGTTCAGCTGGTCTTTGATTCTCTGTTCCTGTTTTGGCAGCATTATTAGTATTACTTTTTCGGTATTTGTCTTCCCTACCACCTCTCATCTAGGCCATTTGCTTTGCCCTTTGTTTTATTCTTGTCTTCTGGACTGGTCTTGCAATAAGAGATGACTGCACAGCAGGGAAATCTTTCATCTCAATGTTCAGCCAGTAAACAAAAACGTTGAGCTGACTCGCTGGAGTCTGGGTGGTTTTTCTCCCCGTCAAACAGAACAAAGTAAAACACAACAGCTTTCCTCAGGTAAGCCTCAGAGCTCTGACCTCTGCCAGGACACTCCTCGTAGATTCTTCTGGATGGGTCTTCTACATGCTTTGCAATCCTAACTCCCAGTCTACCAGTACAGAGATTATTGTTGTGCTGTCCACACACGGTATGACTTTATTTCTTGCCATTTCATATTGTCCAAAATACATTTAACGATGTTTCCTTCCTTCACATTTAATGATGTCTCCTTCCTTTATAAAGCACATGAATATGAAATCAGAAAAAACACTGGGGTTTCATTTTTTAACAAGTTCCAGAAGACTTTAAGCAATATGTATAATCAGACTGAAACCATTCAGGATTTATTTAAGTTTTTCAAAAGGAAATTCCAGTCAGTTGATACATGTAAAACCGGGCATTTCAGCTCTCTCCTGCTTGTCATGTTTGTTCTTTCAGTTGTATCCTAAAATTGCTACCTACACAAATCCAGTATTTCCTTCCATTTCTTGCTAGTTGATTTAAGAGGCAAAGGAGAGATTGCTTGAATATCAACTCCTTTTCCTGACAGATTGCCTATTAAGTAGATGAAATTTCAAGAAATGTGTGAAATAATGCTCCAAGTCAAATGACAGGGTTCTGTCCCTCTAGATCTGACATCTTTCTTACAATTTGTGCTGAGGGGTCACAATTGCAAACACTTTCCCTTCTTGATTAAGTTTTTCTGCTTATTATGTTTTATTGTTTTATGCTTTCCATGTGAAAGAAGAGCTTCTTTTTTTCTTTTTTTCTTTTTTGGCCTGCATATGAAAGAAATATACCATTAGCTGACCAGAAAAAAAAAAAA
Organism: Haliaeetus albicilla; assembly: GCF_947461875.1. Classification (NCBI taxonomy): domain Eukaryota; kingdom Metazoa; phylum Chordata; class Aves; order Accipitriformes; family Accipitridae; genus Haliaeetus; species Haliaeetus albicilla. The sequence continues at coordinate 22,009,919 of NC_091502.1, read as the reverse complement.
TTTTATTTGGTGAGAAATTAGAGGTGATCGGCATTTAATATTGTGTTGCAAGCCTGCTCTCCTGCAAAACAGAACAATTCTTTTCCAGATAGCTGCTTCCTTAGGAAACCATCCAAGGGGCTCAGACTAGTCCTACCTGCAAGACAGCTGCTTGGCTCACCCACTGGTTGGCTTCCCACCAATGCTTCTAGGCAGACAGCCAAAGAGAAAGGTCACCTGAGAGCAGCCTGCCAGGTGGAGGTGAGAAAAGCCACTCAGCCACCAAGGCAGCTGGATGTCACGTTGGGCAAAGAACACGGCAGCCTCCAGGCAGTCTGGGGAATCAACCGGCTGAATATTTGAAGTTTTCAAGGAACTTAAATCCAAAGCAACTTGCAGCCAGGGGTCCTGAAACAAATTTCCGAGATCGCTAGAATTCTCATGGTTGCTAAAAATATATCTTAAGATGCATTAGTACAGAATAAGGCCTACTTCTCAATGCTATTCAAAGAGGAAAAGGGATTATCTACGAAACTACAGGCCAGTTAATCTGATCTCACTCTCCAGCAGAGAAATCCTAAAGTTGATATGGGACTCAATTAATGAAAATTAAAGGTAGAAATATAATTAACACTAGTCAATACAGTTTTATAAGAACAGCTCATGAAACAAAATTGATTTTCTTATTTGACTTAATCTTGTATGTGCGGTTGATAATAGATTTATTAAGGTGTTTGTTTGACATGGTACCATGTGATAGTCAGATGAAAAAATGAACTCTTCACAGTATCACTGGTGCACATATTAAATGGTTTAAAAACAGGCTGGGTGATCTACAAAAGAGATGTCAGTGAAAAAAACATCATCATCAAGTGTAGATGTTTCTGAAAGGATTCTGTTAGATTTATATTATGTGAACAATACATGCAAATGAATATATCTCCAAACTTGGAAAACAGTGACTTGGAGAGGGTTGATGGGGTGTCGTGCACAAGCAGGTCTCCATGAACTCCTAGAAGTCTGAGGGGAAAAAAGGAAACATATTTACTTGTATAAACAAAAAAGAAATCAGGAGGGGAGAGACCTGATGCTACAATAAGTTGTAAAAGAAAACACGTCAGTAGTTCTGTCCTCTGGTTGTTGTATCGCATAACAGAAATTATACTGTTTACAGAAAAGGGACACTGAAAAGCTTTGTAACCTGGGCAGTGATGCCTTAGCAATATTTGAAGAGACTGATCTAGGTATCAGTGATAAAGAGCTTTCTGATCCAGCTAGAAGATTAAATCAGATATAGTCATATTAATGATTGTACACAGTTTTTTAATAGCAAGGCTGATTACCAGAAGCAGTGGTGGTTTCTCCATCCTCTGGTATTTGCCAGCAAATACTAGATGCCTTCCTCCAGGTTTTGTTCAGGCAAACAACAGTGCCTCTGCAGTTAAACTTCATGTGCAGATTGTAACGTGGGGATAAGTTGGTGAAATATATAGACTTGGATACACAGGAGTGAAAACTGAAGAAGGCAAAGTTCTCCTCAGTCTCTGAAGTTCATGGAGATATCCAAAACACCATTAGTGGCTGAACAGTTTTCATGAAGAACTCTGCAAAAATGGCACTTCAGGTGCTGGGGCAGCTCACATAAACTGGTTGAGGCATATTTGCATGGCACAGGGCAACACAGAGAATGAAGGTACTTAAAAGTGTTTCACTTGGGAGAAATACACAGCTTCAGGCAAACCCTTAGGTGATATAAGCCTTATATTTCCCCTACAAGCAAAAGTGTTTGGATGTCCAGTTCAATATTTTCAGCAGGTTTCTAAACGGTTTTGGATAAACAAAGTCCCAGGTACTAAATGGCTTTTTAAGTGTGGTGCAGAAACACTGAACAGAAACCACCAAGCGAGAGACTGAGTTTTGAATGAACATATCAATTCTTACTGTCATTTTACAAAAGATTTTTCTTAAAATTAACATCCTGGTAAAGACACAGATCATAATTTGTTAGAATGAAACTCCAGTTAGTTTATTTGCAGCTGTAGGACACTTAAAAGACAAATCTTTCTCTTCAGCAAATAACCTTTCAGCTAATTCTGTTTCTTTTTGCCATATCAACACTCTGTGTTTAAGAATTCTTTGCAGTTCTCAGATTAATACCACCCAGCCTATTGCTAATAAAACAATCTTTCTCCTTTGCACTTTCTAAGTTGAAGCTTATGCAAATTACATCCAAAGAGATAGTCTTTGGATTAAGATTCCCCACTGATGGACGGGTAATTCGCTTTCTCTGTGGCAGGTAATGCCACCCTCACACAGATGCTTGAATGCTGCTTCAATTTTCTTGATCGTCACTAATGATAACATCTGTTAGCCTGATTTTATCCAAGCACTGTGCAAGGATTTTGTTATTTTACAGAGCTTACCCATCTGATCTTCGCTGATGCTCTCACTGCTGGAAAGTACAACGTCACCACAATGGTGTTGAATACACCAGGCAGATTTCATAAAAGAATTCTTGCCTTCCATGGCAACTATGGGGTGGTGTGAGTTAATCAATAGATTGCCAAAAGGCACATAGACAGGAGTGTGGCGTGGCAGCTCCTTGGAACAGGCAGGGAAGCATTTACCATGAATTCACAAGGTGTCAGTCCAGGCTGCCATCTGCAGCCTATAAATTATTATCCCTGCAACCACAAAGGATCACTTGATAGCTTATTACCCTCCAGTCATAACAAAAAAGTGTTTTGAAAATTACGTGTGTCCTGTGATTTTTTTCATAGGTGAAAAAAATTCCTCTTTGAACACTCTTAGAGATGTCCAGGCTTCCTCCAAAATAGGGAAATGCCAGTACCTGAAAGCTCAAAGCTACTATATGACTGGTCAGCAATGGAATCTCTCCCATGGGAGGACTACAAGGTCCATCCTTTTCCAAAGAGAAACACTGCATATGGCCCTTTCCTTGGGATGTGCAAAGCTTGCCCTTGCATATAACAAACTGCCAGAACTCTGGCACTGAAGTAACCAGGGCAAAGAGTTCACTTATTCTTTCTTCAGTCCTTCCTTTGTGCTGGGGCAATCTAGTAGCAGTAATTGTCTCAAGTGGTCTTCCCAGAGCATGGATCTGCATTCCCCTGATGTGGGCAAAGCCAATGGAAGGACCCCCTTTGTGCCTTCCTCACCTTTAGTCTATTCCATAGGAATTGAATAGTTACAGGTTTGAAATTATTATTATTTAAATTAACTTAGCTTCTAGAGGCCCCAGTCACGGTCAAGGGCCTGTTGGATCTGAGACTTTTCAAACTCACATTAAGAGTCTATCCCTTTGCATAAAGACTTCACAATGCCAATAGATATGAGAGGAGCAGAGCAGAAGAGAAGTGAATGTCTTGTCTAGGTAATTCAACAGGTCAAAATAAATTAGAGATCTCTCTTGTCCTCCAAACCATTGCATATCCATCAGGCAGAGCTCTTCTAAAGTGCTTAATGTTCAGTTTTGTGATTTGCTGGCTAAAATAGAAGTGGGAAAAGCCTTCTGAACACGAATGGTCTTTCTGCCCTTTAATAAAGAAATAGCCCAGGTGGGTAGGATGCCTCCCAAAATATGTTGTTGATGCCTTTCAGAGATAATCTGGGAATTTAAATACTTTCAATCGCTTCAAATAATACTGTTGGCTGTTGTTTACCCTGTGTGGCTCTGATAGCAAAGCAGTTGGTCCTAGCAGCTGTCAGAGCTTTCAGAAAGTAAGACATGAATTTTCGGTATTGTGTTTTGTAAACAGAACCCAGCTGCTTGCCATTGTTTTTTTCTTCTACATCTCCCATTCCTTCCTGGTCTTGAGCTTGTAAATTGCAAGAAAAAAAGCCAGTAAAAAAGCATTAAGCCTCTGGATTGAAGCAATCTTTTTATTAATCCTGGAAACGGTATTTTCATCATTATCTGATTCTGTGGCATGCTTTGCTGTGGAAAGAATGAGCTTTTTAAAATTAAACTATTAACCAACTTCTAAAATCAGGTAATGAAACAATTAAAAGGAGAGAGCCAGGGAACTTAGAGCTGAGGTGAAGAAGCACATGCCAATGGAAAGATGGTTGCTTGGAGCTCTTTCTCAGATCTGCTACTGAATCATGCCAGTCAAGAATAGCATTTTTTATTTTCATAGTTTCTAGGCCAGGCTCTAAATCCTTAGTTAGAAACCTTCAGTAAAAACCATCCAGATGTCATAGAATCATAGCAGAGTTTGGGTTGGAAGGGACCTTTAAAGATCATCTAATACAACCCCCCTGCAATGAGCAGGGACATCTTCAACCAGATCAGTTGCTCAGAGCTCCATCCAACCTGACCTTGAATGTTTCCAGGGATGGGGCATCGACCACCTCTCTGGGCAACCTGGGCCAGTGTTTCACCATCCTCAGCGTAAAAATGTCTTCCCTATATCTAGTCCAAATCTACCCACTTTTAGTTTAAAACCATCACTCCTTGTCCTATTGCTACAGGCCCTACTAAAAAGTTTGTCCCCATCTTTCTTCTAACCCCCTTTAGGTACTGGCAGGCTGCTATAAGGTCTCCCTGGAGCCTTCTCTTCTCCAGGCTGAACAACCCCAACTCTCCCAGGTCAATGACATTTGTCTCTGTACTATATGACATTCTACCAGTGCTACAGAATATGCAGCATTTCACTTATTCACTGCAGCACCTGAAAAAGAAAGAATCCATAAAAATCTACAGGAATAAACTGTTTCTAAAGCAGTCTTCATTGCGTGCTGCATATACTGAGGAGTATATATTACCAGCAAATTGCACAAAACCACGTGGATATGAATACATATGTAAGTAGACTTCTCAAAACGCATTTATAAAGCAGTTGTAGAAAGTGAATCATTTTGCAAAACGAAAAGGAAAAAAAAAGAAAAAGAGAGAGAACAAGAAGTTTCCACCTCATTCAGGAATATAAGATCTTATGTATTGCACTTACTATGGATGTGATCATGCCTAGAGAACACCAGGAAATATAGGAGGACATCTCACTATTTGTGAGGCATGTAGGAGGACATCTCCACCATCTCAAAGGTGGAGACTTTTGGAGGTACTGAATAATGATACAACATGAGAGCCTATAGCTTTGCTTTCATTCTGAGAAGAGAAAGGAGACACCTGTCTCTTGGGAAGCAAGGTATTAGTTCATATCGAAGCTTTAATGTGCTATGCAAGTTCCAGCAAAAGACCTCCTTCACCGAAATGAAGACTGGAGGCCACAGAGAAAAAAGGAAACAGTGGAATCTAAAAATGACAAATTCAGTGATTATCCTAAACCATGATGCATTTTTACTTTCATGGCTAGAGAATTTCCAGGCACAGAAGGTCAACAGACCTTGTGCTACTGGGCACTACAGATGCATATATACATAACCATGAGAGGAAGTGCTCACGCACCAAAAGCTTCAGTTAAGAAAGAAGCAGTCAGACAATCTTTTCGTAACTTTTTCTTCAAATTTCCTTATCGTTGCTGTTCACCCTCAAGGACAGTAATTTGTGAACTCGGCTTTAAAGTGTGTAAAGGAATTCAGAAGCTTTTGACGTATAGGGTCACCCCAAAGCTTGATGTATACATGTCTGTCTTGGAATAGTTCCCCTCTCATTCACACAGAAATGGACAAATTCACCTCTCCTTCAAAGTGAAATGGATCACACCTCTCATTAACATGGCATTTGATCGCACACAGCAGGTGTCATCCTGCTTACAAGGAAATGTCATATTGCAATAATGTGCTCATTAATATTAATTATGAAGAACTGCATTCATGAAAATTAATGGTAAGTTATTTATCTTCTTTTAAAATTATGTAACAGATAGAAATGTGGAAGATGGCTAGCAAAATATATGATGACCCTGTATACCATGGAGCATCAGCGCTCGCCCATGGTCTGGGTCTCAGAAAGACTAACAAACCTCTGCCTAATTTGTTCTCCTCCCCTCTTCCACACTGATTTTCTCACAGCAATGCAAGGAGAGAGCATTATGTCATCTCCATTTTCACTTCCAAGCTCCAGACATCATGTGGCATTATGGACTCAAACTTGAGGAACATTGGCCTAGAGCTATTCTGCACCCAAGTTTTCTATATCCATTACAAAGGGAAATGTAGATATTTGCAGATTCAACAGAGGTTTTTCGTTAAACCATAGATCCCAGTAATGAAAGAATAAACAACCAGCAACTGTATTTATGAGCCCATTAAAGGAACCGTCTTAGGAAACTGCAGTTAAAGTCTGTTTATCATTGCTCCTGTATACTGCTTCCAGAAGCTTAACTTTAATGAGCTATAAAAAGGAAAACAAGCTATTTCCAAACAATTCTCACAATTTAAATAATAATTAACAAATAAATCTAGCAACTATAAAAGGAAATAGCAAGTAAGAGATGGAGCCCCAGTCAGGAGAGGATGTGCCTAACTCCGTACAAGGGAGCACACGTCCCAACTGGGCACAGACAAGAACCAATCCATTGGTTCCCATGGAGTTACACCACCGCCATGCCAGTTCTTAGTGCAGCTACAGCTAGTTAGCAGCCTGCTCCTGTGGAGATCCATGGGCAGAAAAATCTACCATGCTGTACTTGAGATTGAAAAGTGGAGGGAAGACTCTGGGTCTGGATTCAGAGAGGGCACGGATGAGACTGGGGTACCATCCTGCTCCCAGCGTGGATTCCTGAACCATGGACACAGCATGGTGACACCCAGCTCTCTGCTCTACCTCAGAGCCACTCACCCTTCATGGTCTTTATTCCTGCTCCTGCCCAGATGTCTGAACTCTTCCCAAGCCATCCTGAGCATTTTCTCTAATTTTTTGCTTTCCAGGCAGAAATTTTGAGACTGGACTTTAAAGCGCACACAAATTCCCTCTGTCTTGAACTGAGAATGAGCCCCATATGAGGAAATCCAGGCCTTTCAAGACAGAGCAGGTGTTTTAAACGAGTCACAAATTCATTTAGGAGCTAAGTGTCTCTATAAAGAATATTGAAATAAATGTTTCAATTGTTATTCCATCCTTTAGCTGTCTGCTGCAATGCTGTGCTCTCACCTCCCAGCAGAAGAATGGAAGAAGGGACATCATGGGGCAGGCAAAAGTCCATCTAGCTGACTATTTTCTCTATCAAAGTAGTCAAAAACAGATAGCTAGAAAAAACACAGTAATAAAATTAATTGGAGGTACATACAGTGATATTTCCCTGACATACTCTTCCAGCCTCCATCACTCGGTGGCTCAGATGCACTTTGTGCTTAATAGCCCTTGAATGAATTTTTCTCCCATAAATTTGTCTAATTGTTTTTTGAGTGTACGTAAACTTTTGACATCCACAATATCTTGTGATGGTAAATTCCACAGTTTAGCTATGTGCTGTGTGTTCTTAACCTGACACTTGATAATTTCACTTGATATCTTCTTGTACCTGTGAGAAACAATAAACAGTATTTTTATAGTTGCCTTCTGGAAGTTAGAAATTTCAATGACAGTTGAAGTCAGCTTAGTCTAAGCATTAATATTCCTTGGCTGGGGCAGCTTTTATACAGTGCCCAGAAATACATATTGACTTTTGCAAGAGGTGGCCTTATCAATACCAAAGTTATTCGTTGACTTCAATTGTATGTAATAGAAGTAGAATTAGCAAAAAGGGCAATACAACACAAGAGACCAAACTTACTTCTCAGACCTCAGGTTTAGCTTAGCCACTATGTAGAGAAGTATGTAACGCATGAAACTCAGCCCACAGGTTATGCTTCAGGTATTCTCCTCTCTTCACCTATTCCTATTTGCCTATCTTAGGCATTCCCTGATACAGCACGCTGTTTTGAGATTGTCTGTGGTGGGTTGACCCTGGCTGGATGTCAGGTGCCCACCAAAGCCACTCTATCACTCCCCTCCTCAGCTGGACAAGGGAGAGGAAATATAATGAAAGGCTCATGGGTCAAGAGAAGAACAGGCAGAGATCATTCACTAATTCACACCATCACGGGCAAAACAGACTTGACTTGGGGAAAAAAATAATTTAATTTATTACCAATCAAATCAGAGTAGGATAATGAGAAGTAAAACCAAATCTTGAAACACCTTCCCCCATACCTCCCTTCTTCCCAGGCTCAACTTCACTCCCAAATTCTCTACCTCCCCCCTGAGCAGCGCAGGGGGATGGGGAATGGGGGTTGGGGTCAGTTCATCACACGTTGTCTCTGCTGCTCCTTCCTCCTCAGGGGGAGGACTCCTCACTCGGCCCCTGCTCCAGCATTGGGAGGGTCTTCACGAACTTCTCCAGCGCGGGTCCCTTCCCCGGGCTGCAGTCCTTCAGGCACAGACTGCTCCAGCGTGGGTCCCCCGTGGGGTCACAAGTCCTGCCAGAAAACCTGCTCCAGTGTGGGCTCCTCTCTCTCTACAGGCCCACAGGTCCTGCCAGGAGCCTGCTCCAGCGTGGGCTTCCCACGGGTCCCAGCCTCCTTCGGGCATCCCCCTGCTCCGGTGTGGGGTCCTCCCCAGGCTGCAGGTGGAGATCTGCTCCCCCGTGGAGCTCCCTGGGCTGCAGGGGGACAGCCTGCCTCACCAGGGTCTTCATCACCACGGGCTGCAGGGGAATCTCTGCTCCGGCGCCTGGAGCATCTCCTCCCCTCCTTCTGCACTGACCTGGGGGTCTGCAGGGCTGGTGCTCTCACACATCCTCACTCCTCTCTCTGGCTGCAGTTGCTGTTGCACAGTAACTTTTTTCCCCTTTTTAACTCTGTTCTCCCAGAGGCACTACCACTGTCACTGACTGGCTCGGCCTTGGCCAGTGGCAGGTCTGTCTCGGAGCCGGCTGGCATTGGCTCTGTCAGACACGGGGGGAGCTTCTAGCAGCTTCTCACAGAAGCCACCCCTGCACCCCTTCACTACCAAAACCTTGTCATGCAAACCGAATACATCATCAAACTCCTTATCAGCTGTCAATGTTCTCATCTGTTTGAGAACCTGGACCTTAATCTATTTTGTCCCATATGTAAATTTTACTGCATGCTTTCTTGCCTCTTTCCATACCTAAATATTTGCAAAGACGTGACCTCAAGTGTTGGCCCAATTCCATTCCTACACAAATCAGTGCCGACCAACCTGGGGAATTGACAAATACTCCAAAAATATTCAGAGAAGAATCAAAATCTTTCTACCTCCCCTGAAGCAGCAGTAACAAAAGCACTGCTGAAGCATTAACAAGTACATCTCTGGTTTATATTAAGGGAAAGAGAACACAAAATGTAACAGGCTTGGAAGGAACATAAAATAAATGATCATGTTAACATTAAAGCAGATTAAATAAGTCACAGTACATTAAATTACTTTGTCTGGCTTTGTACACTCCTCAGGTGCTGCTGGGCTGAAACCCATATGGGACAATTCAGTTTTCCAGGGAAAACACTGTAGCATAGAAAGTTCAAATTTGCACAGTCCTGTGGGAACTGAGACTCTGTAGCATTCAAAACACTGATCTTGTACCTGAATAATGTGGATATTCAGCAAGTGAAGTGTCTTTCTCTTTCCACTAATGAGTCTTTATGTTTAAAATGCATGCAGCTTGAGAACAAGTCCATAAGTTGCTACTTATACTGAATATTATGCCACCAGGGTACAGTATAATGCAAAGTTCAATTACAAATGAGGTTTCAAAGCCAAGACATTTACATCATGTCATCAGACATATGGGTAGTGAAAAAACATTTACTGCCACCTAGATAACAGTGCTCCTTTTGAGCTGTTTCACCCCATTGCTGCTACGCACATTGTCTTGAGTTTGTCAGTTTGATTGTCAGTTGTTGGTTCTCAGATGTTAAGAAACAGATTTACGTCTGTAGCTGTTATTTTAGCTCTTCATTATCAGTAGGAGTAAGTAGTAGCTAAGAACCTAACTCCTAAAGGAGTTATATACCAACACACCTTTGTAGACCTCAATTTTAATCTTTTAGAGTTTAAAAATAAAGAGGCCATCCATGTATTTAGCCCAATTATTAAAATATAATTTGAGTGCATTCACACTGAAAGCACTGGAATGCTCTAATAAACTAGTAATTTTGCTGTATAAATGTGTACTGTATCATCCCTGAGGAATGGAAGGCATAGTTCCCAGCTTCAAACAGTGACACAATGAACTCCAAGCAATCTTGAATTGAGGGTCATAAGGAATTACATAAGGCTCAGATTGTTTGGCTCATATTCTTTGAATGAGCATTTAGTCCAGAATGCACTGCATGATATTGCAAATGTTATTATATAATTACAATTTAAAATTTTATTTCATCTTACAAGATGGAGGAGGTCAAAACTGTTGTTCTGCTTTATTTCTAATGGGCTCTGCATAAGTGACCAGAATTCAAAGGACTGTTGCATGCATTTTGCTTAAGCAAAGAAACTAAATGTCAGGGTATGAATCAAAATGTGATTTTTCTTATTATCTTTCCCCAAAATTCTTAGAAAGTTGGGGGTTTTTTAGAAGCTTCAGTTGTTTTCAAGTCTAGTTTGTCCAGTGCCATGCTTTCCAGCAGACCACAACTTCATGAGAAAAGAATCAACAATAAAACCTAGACTTCTTGTTCCAAAACACAGAGGTTACATTTATACTGATAAAATACATTTATGCTACATTTAGGCTGATAAACAGCACCAGAAAGTGTCCTCCGGGACTGGAATTCAATCAGCTATACAGGTAAGGTGCTATAGCAATCCCTGACCATGTTTTTGGCCCCAGCCTGATTAGTGCCCACCTGAGCAATTTCTGGGAAATGTTCAGGAGTTAGCGTGCACCAGGGATCATTCTCAACAGGCAGTTTGGATGCAGGCACCCTGTAGTGGAGGCTAAGAGGTTTTAATATTAGGTACTCAAGTCAGTTCATGGCAGTTGTCCTTATCACCAGAAAACAATCCTAAGCATATTTAATGTACTAGTAGATAGGTAGCCACAGAGTTCAGGTATCTGAGACAAGCAAAAATTATCTTGCTGTAGTAAATTTTAGATATAAGAAATATTTGGATCCTATGACCAGAAGATAGTTGTTTACATAGCCAGTGCCCTGCGACTACACTTTAATTAATTGGATATCCTTATCTGATTCTTTCCACTGTCAAAGAATCCCTGTTTAAGGAGAAAACAGCCTGTGTGGATACAGACTTAAGCAGGAGATATACTAACTGTGACATGGTGTGTACATGTAAGTTATTTAGAGGATGCTATTCCTGTGATCAAGCGCTGCAAGACTTCTCCAGTTTTGCCTGGAGTATGTTGGCTTCATAGGACTTTTCTGTCTATTCAGTTTCAATGAACACATTTCAGCGTCAATAGTTCTTACGGTATTTCGAATATTTCTTTAAAGTCTCAGACTTTAGGAGCCCTTGATCACATGAAAATCTTCAATTTCAGTGTTGCTAATAGATTTTGCTAACTCTTGTGATTTCAGGGGGAAAAATAACGAAAATACAAGCCTTGCAGTCTTCAAAGCCGTTAAGAAATAGCAGGGATCTGCATGCTACCTAATCATGATTCTTACTCAAACTCAAGACTGGAGATATGAGAGGAAATGTGGTGTTATTTATGAATATCTAGGCTGCATAGCAGTGCAACTTGCTATATACAATGTGGCTGAGTTTATATGCTGCTATTAATTTATGTGTTGGCATTAGTTTATATGCTGCCATTGTAGCATAGTTCAGGGTAGAGCTGCTAACCTCCCTGGAAAATGGCTCCCTCTGATCTCTGACACTTTCTTCTGATTAAAGAATCGTTTTGATTTTTTTATAAGCACATGAGAAGAAACTCAAAAACATTTTTGAGAAAGAGTGATTTTTACAGCAGGTCCCCAAAGAAGGCTTTCTCTTTGCTTTCATGCCACACTAACCATTCTTTAATTCCCTAGGTTAGCATGTGAACAAAAATGTTGATAAACAGCTGGCAACACAAACAGACAAAACTGCTATTGTGTAAGCAGTAATCTGCTGTGGCACCATTCATTAAATAAGTCCCTTTGCAAGTTCCAGATAGCTCTGGATAAAGTGCATCTTTCCTTTGCTGCTACACGACCATTAACTGACTGACCATGTAATAACCATAAAAGTTAAGTAATTACATGCTTGATTAGTGAATAATCTTTTCCTGAGCTGCATTGCAAAGTCATTTAGTTCACATCATGGCTTATTACCACATTCTGTAGGTACTAATTCACTGTGTGTATATATAGGTACATATATATGTAACCTGGGATCACCAGCTAAAAAAGATAGTAGCAGCCTACTGCCCAGGACACATCAGTCGTCTCACATCATGAGACATCTGTAAGTATAAGCTTATTTTCTTATATTTGATTACTGGCAGATGGGACTGCGCCCTGCTGGCTGCTCTGCCAGCTACTTGCAGCGTGACCCTGAAGTGTCTCCCATGCCCTCTTGACTACCATGGACATAGCCTGTAAAGGCCCCAGCGGCGTGGCTGCTGTTCAATTAAATACAGACTTGTCCTAGCCTTGAAAAGCTTCCCATCTTTGACCAGGAGTCATCAGCTATCTCTCTGCTAATTGCTTCCTCCTTTGTTACAGTATCTTTAAGCGTAAGCCTGGGTCTGTTCCCAAGTCCACATCTGCCCACCATCCCACCTGCACAGATGCAGGCTGGGGGTAAGGTGTCGAGCGTACTAAGTGTAAAGGTCTACCTCTGTTCAGAGCAAAATTATTGTTCACACCTTTGATGTGAAGGCTAGGAGGGGCAGATTCTCTCTGTCCTCTAGCCTTACAATATTCTTCCTGAAATGTCTGGTTTTCTTTAATGTACAGTGATGTTCTTTCATCAGCATGACTTACTTTGTCTTTTCTATATGATTTGCATCTTGCAAATTCAGTGTGTCACTAGCTACCATATGAATCAAGGATATGAATATTTTCTTTTAATAAAAGACTATGGTTCATCTTTTTGGTTCTTAGATTTCTGGAATTTGTGCAGGAACACATATATTTGGTCTTGGTCTGGTTACTTATTTTTAAGTGCCCTGATAACTGGGTCTTTATTTCTTGAAACAGCTCATGCTTCTTCTTTGCTTCATCTGCATTTTATGAACTTCTGTCCCAATTTTTATTTGAACATAGACTTTTTTTATGCTATCATCTTTCTGATGCAGATTACACCAAATCTAAATATTTCCCTAGTTCCTAATAACAGGACACCTCTTTTCTCTGTAACTGTTTCTCTATCATACATTGAGATACTGATTCTGTATCCCACTCCTTTTACTGGTCCTGCACATGTTATTCAATGAAGTTCAGAATGCAATATAGGGTTTTGGTTAGTATTTAGCCTCCTGTGTTTAATTGTTTAAATTGGCTTCCAAGTCACCTCTCTTACTCATCTCACTTTGCTCATCATCTCCTCATCACTGTTTCTTCCTAGCACTCTCCAGATTCATGTTTTATGCTGACATTTTCCTTCTCTTTAGCAACCAAAAGCCTTCTAGAGTGACTGTTCTCTGTCCCTGAAGGAATCGCCCGTGCCTCAGTTTCCCTGATCTCCTCCAGCTGGCTCCCCCAAGGTTCGAAAGAGGATATTCTGGCTTTGGGGGCAGCAGAATGCTCTCACTGCATGTTCAAATACTTTAAGGGAAGCTTTAAAAGTGTCCTGTGGTTTTTAAAGTTGTTTCCAATGTCATATCCATGGTGAGAAACAGTTTCATTTGGAAAACTTGAATGTTTTGCATCTTACAGAACATGCAGCACATCAGGGCATACAAAAGTTTTTCATTAATTAAATTTGATCCTCTTTGACACAGCATTTTTATATTGCAGGACATTTCCATTATTACACAGTTGTACATGTGGCGTATGTGCAAGAAAATCCAGTTACTTCAGAAGACAATTATTTTGATTTTGATCAAGGCCTGCCTGTGTTTGGGAAACTGGTGCTTGTCCTTAGCTGGCACAGAGAAGGACAAATTCTCAGTAACTTTTGCAGAGTTATACCAATTTACACCAAGTAAAAATACTGCCAATGCCTTCTGGGGAATAAAAGACCAATGCAGAGTTCTCATCTGACCTTTCCAGGGAGGGCATTATTAAAGATGTATTCCTTCCAGAATTCTAATTGGTTTCTCTTGGTGACCTTTCTGGATAACGGTGATGTTTTTCTCAGACTTTACAATGCTCTCAGGTAGGGAATTCCTTCACTGCCCTCACACAGCAACTGAATTCTAACCTGCACCCAAACTCCATCATATCCTTTCTCAAGAATTTCCTGCAGCAGTCTTGAGCAAGAGGACTTTTGTTGTGATTTTTTTTTTTCTCATAGATGCTTTATCTCTTATTCCTAAATCCTGAAAAAGATTACCAAACTATGGATCAGACCAGATTTAGGGAAGTGTCTAATGACACAGAAAAAGCCTACCGAGATTTAAAAATTCATATGAATAAATGATGCACTGCTCGTGACTAGCTACTTAATTGCTTTTGGCCACATCTGTATTGACCTCGTTCTGTGTGCCTGGGCAACAGGCTTGGCCTCCGCCTTGCATCTGTAGTGTCTGAGGGGTGCAGGTCCCAAAGTGAATTAAGTTCTTTCCCACACCAGGATTTCTCCAACAGGCAACTATTAGTTTAGCTCTATATTGGAGCTAGGAAGCTCCAGGGATTATCTGTATCTGTAGTATGGATGGCCTGGGTAGAAGCTCTGGAGTGGATGAGCTTTATTGTTCTGATACACCCTCTTGTGAATCTTCTCACTATTCATTATGAAACTGCCTGCTTATTTAGGTACTTAGGGTAGATCTGGAAACATTCATACTTACAACCTTCTTGATCCAATCAGTAAATATTAAGCTTTTCAGTACTCTCTGGAGATAGCACCTGCATTGCTTTCTGCAAGTCTGCCTGATGTGTAAATGAAAGTTATAAGGTAACATCTTCCTTTTTGTTATCTTTTCACCATCAATATTATCTGACTCTATGCAAACCCTTCCTCGTTATGGTTTATCATTGCACTCACAAAAGCAAAGATGGAGAATGTAAAGAACATGGATTTCTATAACTCAGCATGTGAAAAATAAGTTCAGCACTTGATCTACAAGCCAAAAGAATCGCATTCTTCTCCACACTGTTGCCACCTCTTAAACCAAAATACTTGTCTCTCCCCTTATCAGCTAAAAGTGTGAAAATAAGTTTTACTCTGAGGGTGGTCAAGCACTGGAATAGGTTGTCCAGAGAGGTTACGGAGTGTCTATCTGTGGAGACTAGACACAGCCCTGAGAAGCCTGCTCTAACTGATCCTGCTTTGCGATCTTCAAGACTGTGAACCTCACTAGACATAGCCCTGAGAAATCTGCTCTATCTGACACTGCTTTGAGCTCTTCAAAACCACGGACTTTGAGAGGTCTCTTCCAGCCCCCATGACTCCTTATTTTACTGCTATAAAAAAAAAGAAAAAAATCTTGCTGCATTTTTTTTCTCTGGCAAATAAATTGACTTCTTTCTCCAGCTGAAATGTAAATAAAAGATTGGCTATTATAGACTATGGGATTTTTATTTAAAACATTAGATTTACCTTTTTTTTTTTCCCTCCCTCACTGATTTATAGTCTATTTGGAAAACGTTTTTATTGAAATTTTATGAAAGTGAGTTTGTTCCATATCATTCTACCATGACCCCATTACATGTTAGCCAGAACAAAACCTTTAAACAAAATTTAAAGTTCTGTTCCTTTGTATATTACCTCTCATTTTTACCATTCATTTCAGTTGTAAAATATGTGGCCTCCTGCCAGCATTATTGTGCCAGCATCCCATATGAATGTTAAGCAGGCAACAATGATGCACTATAATTACAGTGCTTGAAATGATTGGAAATAAATTGGCACTCCAATTATAGATGCATGAAAGAGGCTCCAGTATATCACAGTCAGTCCATTAATTTCTAAAATAGCTCAGGCGATCTCACTATTTTCGTGACATTCGTTATTCACTGCTGCAATGAATCACAGCGAACAGTGGGGCCTTGAAATTAACAAGTTGAAGGACATTTGAAAACAAAAGAACTTAAACCATTCCATGTTACTTTGTGCCCTGAAGAGAGAATAACCTCCAAAAGCAATATTGAAACCTATTTGCTGTGTTTTGAGAAAGAAAATGTTAATGTATTTTTTGGTCTCACCCGATGTCTTCAGTCAATTTACACAGTCTTCCAACTGAGCAGGGAAATAATTTTATGGAAATCTGCACAGTAAGCACATCCACATTTCTACAGTGTACTACAAATATTTTAATGTGAAAACCAGGACTATTAATGTAAATACTGCACGTTACGTTTACTTATCTCAGCAGGCTACTGCTCTCGGGATAACACATTATTACGTTGATATTGGTAAACCAGTCCAGGTGATATGAGAATTGGACCTCTGACAAACACCTATGGTGAATTCAGTCTGTACAGAAACTTAACTTCTTTAATATTTTCTGTGCACAGATTCATCCCAGTTGCCCCTTTAGGTCACCCTGAGCCTTAAAAATGCTTTGTTTTCCCCTGATCCTATGCTGTGAAGTTACTGTCAACCCATCATTAGCCCATTTTCTCTGAGGCTGCATCTACAGTTACCAGAATAAAGGAAAAAGAAGGAAGGAATAACATCACTGAAGAAGAGAGGAGAAATGAGGACTGCCTCCATGCAGGTATCTACCAATGGCCCTGTAGCTGGTCTCTGCCAGCCTCTGTGTATACTCAGGTTGGGGGGATGGAGAGAGAGAGAGATGAGCTCCAGACTTCCAGGGTCCTTCACCCGCTCTACAATTCAGTCTTTTCAATTAATCAAAGACTGTCTGAAAACTGAAATACTTTCAGTCTCCTCCATTATGCACTGGGTAGTGGAAAGGGCTGGTCAGAGGACAGCACCAACACCCTTTCAGTAGGATGATGCCTCTAGGCACTGGAAATAAGAGACCAACATCTGACCACCCCAAACACTCCTGCAGATCTAAACCTTTCAATGGGAATTTTAAACTAGGATAAACATTTATAAAAAAATTAAAATTAACTTCAAAGAATGACTAAGACTAAAGCTAGTCATTACTGCCAAGTCATCAGGGCCTGAAATTACAATTTAAATGTTAGCAATTCCCCACTGCTCTTTCAAGGATTTGCAATTATGTCACTCCAGATTAATAAGCAAGCAATGAAACAAAAATTTTAACAGCTATTCTACGTAGTCTCTTAAAATAACTGAAACTATAAAATGCAATCAGTCACATTCACCTTCAGGTATTCTGGGTGAGATTCTTGACAGGAAAAAATTTGAGCACTAAACTTCTTTCTCACTCACATATGTCTCTTCCCAACTTGTGAAAATCTTTAGTATTTGGAATTAAAAATGGCTCTTGAAAATATTATTCTCTGTTGCCTTGTTCCATTACCCATACCAAGATGAAGGTAACTATGATGGCTGCTCAAGGAAGCTCGTTTAGGTGACAGAACTCCTGAAAATTCCACCTTCTCATAGATAATACTGGCACCCAAGACAAGGACTTCCAATTTAGTCAGCTGTAGCTCATAGAAATTGAAGGTGGGAAAAGGGAAAGTGAAAGGAAAGGTCAAAGGGAAGGGGAAAAGGGAGAGAAAGAGAGAGAGGGAGAGGGAGAGGGAAAGGAAAAGGAAAATGGAAAGGGAAAGGGAAAAAAGGAAAAGGAAGGAAAAAGTTGAGACTGTCACTTCTGTACTACTCCATTCAAGCCTCAGGTTTGAGGAAAGAAGGTACCTAGGTCATTTTATTAGTCACTAGTATCCATTTTTCTTCCAGTTTGCCTAATTCCTTTTTAAATCTCCAATCATTTTTGGCTGCTATAATGTCTGTTGCAATGAGTTGCAGCATTTAATAAGGCACTGTAAAATAATGCACTTCCTTATGCTTGCTTAAACCTGTTAACATATTTCACCCGATATCTGCTCATTTTTGCCTTGAAAGAGGAAATAAAAAATGTTAACAATAAATTTTGTCATTCTTTAATTTTGCTTGTTGTAAATGTATATGATTTAATTCATAATTTTGTCTTTCATTTATTTCATTCTGAAGTAACTGCAGTACCTGCAGATGAATCTAGGTAAAAATGACAATTTTATCTTTCACAAGCACCAAACACATTGAAAAGTCCATAAGACATATCATGATTTCATAACACCTCCTATTTCTTTTCCAAATTGGAAAATAATGAAAAAATTACCATCTTTCAGTCACTTTCTTGCTCTGATAAACAGAGAAAATTTAAAATGGAGTCTCACTTTAGGATGTCTTGTTGGCAAGAAAGTTAAAGTGTAAGAGAAATAGCTTCACTTGAAATGTCTCATTTAACATTTCAGCATTGGACCAAATTCCACTATCTTCTTGTTCTGTCTCTGAGGTAGGGCACAAAACCAGCAGAAAACCTACAGCCCAATGTCTAGCGAGTGGTTAAGGTCCTTGATCTCTCTTCGGGTTCAGAAATAAACAATCCCCAAATCTGCCCTTTAAGAAGCAGTAGACGAAAAGCTCCACTAGTAAGTGGAATGAGTAGTCAACTCCCTAACCCCTTAAAAGGTGCAAATCAAACACAGATTAAAGTGCTACGCAATAAATTATTTGGTACATGTTTTGAGCTATTCAGGGATGATGCCATCTGTCCTCAAATCAAATAGACTAGATTTAGAAGCAGCAGTGACTCCCAAGAGACAAGTTAATGATGAATTAAGGAGTCTGGAACATAGTATTTTCCACAGACCAGAGCACTGACATGGGAAATACTAAAAAGTAATTCTGTTATCTATAATTGAGTGAATTTCTGAGCAGCGTCTTGATCTGAATCCTCTTCATCAGTAATGTTCTCATGATATTGATTCTTTTCTCCCCAAATTCAAATTTACTTACTTGTGGTTTTCAGCCAGAAGAATTAAGCATAAGCTTTCCTTTATTACTATCTAGTGTTAAAATGCATGTCTTTTTTCTGATTTCTTTTAAGAAATGTGTTATTTCATTCTCATGAGTATAGTATGCAAACCTGAAGTGCAGGTCAAGCACAAAATTAATGTCACCATATTCTATGTAGACTTTTTTAGAAAACTATTGTAATATATTTTATCAAAAACCTGAACACACCTTGGAATTGTGAGTACTGATCTTCTGCAACACTGAAGCAAGGAGCAAGCAAGGTGACTGGGATAAGATGGAAAGTCTGGTTTGTAAACTTTGTATGGGAATTTGAGGGGAAAAAAGGAAAAATGGAATTCAGCTTATTAATAAAGAATTTAGTAAAAGAAATCTAAGGAATGTCTACAAACAACTTTTTATGGAAAAAAAAGAACTTTTCAAACAAGCTTGCATGTTGTCCTTGATGAAATTCTAAGTGTGACTAGCAAATGGAACTGCATCGATCAGACTATATTGGAAGTTTACCTCAAACATAACAAATTTGTACAGTAGCGTTAAAAAAAACAAACATGTAAGCTGACTGCAATTGAGATCTGGCAGATCTCAAGAAGCAGCTTTTGTCAAGGAATCACCTTAATGGCGTTCTGCAGAAAGCAGGATAAAACAATTTTTTTCAGTATTTTCATCACGTTTTTAAAGAAACTATAAAACCACTGCTTATAACACTAGCAGGAGGCACAATGTGTTAAATCACACTGAAAAAAAGATGTGCAAATGAAGACTGCTTCAGAGCTTTTCGCTAGGGATGTTTTAATGCAGCCGCATACAAAGATATACATCAAGAAATAAGAAGGGCCGTATTGATAGGAATGGGAGACTTTAAACTGAAAAGTTATGTTTCTGAGAGACTGGGGGTTCATCACGGACCAGATGAGAAATGAAGACATCAGTGTGTTTGAAAATCTGCTTTACCGCAGAGCTTTGAGCTCTTCAAAATCTCCTCTTTATCAGTTCAGAAAGCTTGGCTCTAGCAGTGCAGCTCATCTCTCACAGAAGTCGGTGCAAACTCTACTGTCAAATTGGTTGAGAATCGGATCAAGTCCGGAAGAGCACTTTACATTTATCGAAGTGCTGTACAAACATTAACTAATTGGACCTCTAGCATTAGAAACTTCTTCGAGAAGGGAAAAATGAAAACATCATCTTTTTAATAGTTGTTGCTTGCCCCAACCTTTCACACTAAACCTAAAATCCCATGACTAAATTGAAAAAGCTTTTTATTTTTAACATTTCATTCTCTGTTCCATCAAACTGGATCAATGTGTTTGGAGGAGGTCACTGTCAAATTACCGACTTTTTAGATGTACAATTTAAGCCTAATTAAAGGTTTGATGGAACTCTCCCAGTAAAATGAACTCATTCAAATAGGAGGTAATTTAAGATCATTCACTAAGGACCTTTTCTTCTTCCATACAGAACATAAAATTTTTATTTCATCTTACAATATAAATTAAACTTGATAAAAGAGGCGTGGGGTTTGTTCCAAACTTAGGGATTTATATAACATGTACAAGTTAATACTACCCTTTCCTCTTGGTAGTACTATGAATTATGTTTCTAGCAAACTTACAGAACTTTAATATACTATAGCTTTTTAAAATACCTTTCAATCTCCTTGCTATCTGTTGATTTTGGTACTGTGTTAGTTTCCTTGTCCAGAACTATTTGAAAAACTTCTATGGCTCTTATTAAAAGTGGTATCCCAAAGAAAAGAGCAATTGCCACATGATAGTTTGGTGGGGTTTTTTTCTGCCTGGAAGGTCTTAAAACTTACACCAGCATAACATTTAAATCTGAATGCTGCTAAACTCTGTTAACCTCCCTGTTTTCTCACCTCCCTGCAAAACCAATTTGCAGACTCCTGTTTATTCAGCATTCATCACCAAACTGCCTGAGCCAGCATATTGCTTTTTTGCCAGATTGCTTATTTTGACTTCTGAGAAGTATTCCGTGCTGATTTTGAGTACCTATTCCTGGTTTTGTATTAACTGCGCACTCCTATTCCCACATGTAAATGACATATGTTATCACAGCAAGTTAAAAGCCAGAATTTGAACCCTGTATTTTCTGGATACCAGTTACATTGTCATGAAACACTAATCACTGAGATCAGAGGGGTTTGGGCATCTCTTCAGTACAAGGAGATGAGAAGCCCTTGATGTTTGGGAGAACATCTTGAGATATGCTGAAGGATGCTGAGGATATGGTCAGGCTGGACGGGGCTCTGAGCAACCTGATCGAGTTGAAGATGTCCCTGCTCACTGCAGGGGGGATGGACTAGATAATCTTTAAAGATCCCTTCCAACCCAAACCATTCTATGATTCTATATGAGCAGGTTTGGTTTGGAGGTGGAGCTGGAACAGTGTAAAAGCATTTGACCCCTTAGTGCTGACTACTTTGTAGAAGGTAACCCAGTGTCCTTCAGCTGGTGGCGGTCAAGCATGTAGCACTTAAAATACTAATGGACAGAAGCAAGGAGCAAACAGAAAAAGTATAATTTATTTATGTCTTGCATGGACATGGCATTTTCTGCAAGTCATGTGAATACATGACTCTTTCCCAAACACGTCCCAGTAGCCAATTCAGTGACAGAATATTGAGTCAGATGCAGCTTTGGTCTGACCAATTGGTATATTCTTACATTTACAACTGAAATATTGTAGGTGCCTGAGAGAACACTCTAAATCTGCCTCAGCCAGATTACCATGCATTTTTTTTCACATTTTTGTTTCTACTTATTGACATATGAAAGTCTTACATGTAAGATCTGCAGCATCAGTGAAATATGCAGAATTATATATTGATATACATATAGTATATAGTATGTTATATTTATAGGAAAAATACATAAGTGAACACACATATAATTTTAAATATGTCTTATGTAAATTGGCCAAATCCAGAAGCCTGCTCCTAAGCACCTGATCTTCTACTTGACTTACTGATTGTTCACCATTTAGAGTACTGGCTTCAGAGGCTTCTTCAGAGTCAACCAAATATATACACATAAAGCCTGTGCAACACTGAACTATACAAGAATTTAACTGGGTTCTCCTCTGTGCCAAAACAGTGGAGGGGAATCTCCATTTCAGACCTCATTTACAGCTCTCTGCTTTGATTTCTGAGTGCTTATCCCAAGCCTTGCCTTGGAAAAGCAGCTCATGCTGCAGCATTAGCAGTTCTTGTCCCTGTATGACGTTCATGGTCCTCACTGAGGTCTTGCGTGGTGCAGCTCTAAAGCCTGTGCGGTATTGCTCCCATGAAGAACCATACTAAAATGCTCTCACCCACTCCTGGGAAAGACTGGTCTACCACTATTATAATTATAAAATATGCAGGAAGCAAATTTGCTAAGTGTTTTTAGGCTGGGATAAATGAGATATCCCATACTCTACGACCCTGGACACAATTTTATTTTTTTAATCCAGAAAAAGTCTGGAATCCATGGCTGAATTCTGTAGCTCTGGCTAGTCTCAAATAAGGTGAATTTTGCTTTCTAAGTTCATACATACACACTTAATGAGAGAATAAAATTAAGGGGGGGGGTGGGGGTGTCAGCATATTAAATGAGAAGGAGAAAATAACTGCTAAGGAATATGTTACCCAAATGCTTTTCCACAGATTGTACAGGGTTTTTTACTTTTCAGTTAAACTGAATTCCTGTTTTCCCTCTTTTCTTCGCTATCACAATTCAAGGCCTGATTCAGAGTACAGTCAAGGCAAGAAGGATCTCTCCATGGATTTCCATGCATACCAGGTCCATTACTGCAGTGTTTGAACATCTCAACTGAAGGTTGTCATCACTCTCTGAGAGGTTCGGTTAGCTTCTATGGAGATCAGCTTCCATTTAGGTAAATTTCTGCATTTTGTAGGCTCTATCAGGACAGCAAGGACATATTCTTCAGTACTCAATAAAATCTGTTTGCATTCCACCTCACAACTAAACACAACCTGTGAATTGTAATTTTGCAAATGCTACCTTACAGTTTTTTAATACAGCTCCCATCTTTCAAGTACTCATCCGAATGAAAGCTGAACACTAAACATTTTGAGGCTACAAGAACAATGCCAGTTTCTAAATCACTGAAGGATGACGGAATTTTAGACAAATTATTTATTCACTATTTCTAGGTATGCAGCTACCATTAGCACTATATAGTAATGACGATATGGAGGCATGGGACAATGACGCTCTGGTTCATGGGAAATCAGTGGCAGATGATCTGTAGTCCCCTATTCTAAATGCTACCCCACAGAGGCACTTCAAATGTTCAGCTGTGACAGCTTATTTGTTCCTTTCAAAAGTTTATGAAGTCCTTGATCTGGAGGTCAGTAAACAAATATCAGAGCTGTAAGTGAGTTCAAATGCAGTGTAATGGGGAGTTAATTTTCACTGCCCTGTCTCTAGATTAATCAGCTGAAGACAAAGATGAATTAAACAATGTAATAACAGACTGAAATAGCAATGCAGAAGCTATATTTATCTATCTCTGAAACCATCCACTCCAACAGCTTTATTTGAATTCATTTTCTCCAGTTGGAATAACACATGCAGTGAACTTGGTTCCTGAACATCAGATAGAGTCACCCACATTATACCCAGCCGCACTGAATGAACCAACAGAACAGTTTCTTCTGATGCTGGTTTTGCGTCAGCAAGAGAAAAAGAATTAAACAGATTTGCAATACCTTATTTACTAAAGTGCCAAATGCCATCGCAAACCAGAACTAATTTAATTTGATACACCTTCCAATCTCTACATAACTCAGCAAAGTGGAAAATAGCCTCTTTGGCTCAGGGATCAGGGGCGGGGTGAGGACCTACTCTGCTCTGCAACTGGTGAAGGTACCATGCTTCTCCACTGTGAGCCATTCAGCAGCTTTGTGAATGTCTAGTAAAGTCAGAAAACCGAAGAAAGCAGTAATAGAGGGAGAGGAATAGATTATGATTTCTGAGTTTCAAAGTTGTTGAGTTTCCACCAATCCCATAACTTTAGTTTTGATTACCTAACACTTTCACAAGCCAGGTCATTTATAGAGATGGTGAAAAAAAGTGAAAAAAAAACAACTTCTTGCCTTTGATTAAAACAATCAAAACATAGAAATTCCCTTCAGAGATCCCACAATCCACTGTATTTCCTCCTTGTAAAGGGGGAAGCTGTGCCTCATGAGAGACTGATGACCACAGTGCAGACAGAAGATGGGGTTCAGTCAGAGACCTTGAACCTAGCAGAGGAATGAAAACACGAGATGCCTATGCTTTGTTTTGAAACAGTTTTCTTCATAGAATATCACATTATTTACTGAAAAGAAATTCTGATGGTAATCTTTTTATCCAGCTCTAGCTAAGAAGGTATATAATCATCTTGTCCATTCCTGTAGCAGTGTGTGACTCCTAAAATCAAATGCCTCTACTTCACCAAAGTGCAAGACAGGGCAATTTCGGGTCAGGTCACATTCCCCAAAGAAACCATGGAACCGTGGGAAGCAAATTAACGTGGTTCCTGTGGAGCACCAGCTGCTACTGGATGCATCCCCACCCTTTTCCATAGGGCAGCCCTGAACGTTCCCCACTCTGCAGTTCCTCCTGCAAGACACAGCTGGATAGGAGATCAAAAACCAGCACATGGGAGTGGGGGTCATGAAAACCACCAAAGAAATAAGTTTTTCAGGGAAATAAGTCTGTTATTCCTCTCCCACCCCCCCACCCCATTTTTACAAGCTGTGATTGGGATGTGAGTATCTGGGTACTACCTAAAAGCATCTATAGAGTGGTAGCAACACAAAAGCAACTACCTAAAGAAATAGGTTCCAGCCTGCAAATATTTGTACTCTATCCTTCAAGTACTAGATAATATTACTAAAATAAATGGAAAAAACCCTTTTATTTCAATGTTTCTTCTTTTCATTTTCAAAGGGAACAATTTTCATCATTTTAACACACTCTCATCAAGGTTACAGTAAGTGGGAAGTTCAGTGGAGACAGCTCTGGAATGAGATACATTCATACATTAAGACAATGCAGTGTGGAGTGTATAAACATTTCACCCTGCCCTTAACCCCAGAAACGATTGTATCTCAGTAGTGTGAAATTATTTTACATATGTAGTACTTTCTCTAGCGCTTTCTCTATCACTTGTTAATTGGTTTTTAAAAAGAAAAAAAGGTTCTTATTCTGGTGATCTGTTTTTTATAAATAAAGTAGAATCTCAACAAACAAACAAAAAGCCCTTGAGAGCTGATGCACTAGCTAATGGCTATGTTGAAAATCTCTAGTTAAAAGGTTTACTTTTTTCTATGGTCTATTCCCATAGGTACAAGAAAAAAAATATTTAAAACTAGTCCACTGGACAGAATGATCCCTTCTTTAAAGCTAGACTTTTCTACTTTGTGTAAATCCTTCTTTACTAGTATGAATTAATTATCCATAGAAAGGAATAAGAGGAGTGATGTTCCTATTCTACAGCATGACATAATCACAATGGAACTAGAAATTGAAAGGATAAATCTTGTAATGAATGGTGACATGCTTTATATGTATGTAAGTACTACATAAAAGATATTAACATTCCCCAGTTTTAATAAGTTCTTGATCCTGATCCAACTGAGAATTCAGAAGCCCAATTGCAATCTAATGCCCTTCCAGAAATAGCACAAAATAAAACTCTGATGTCATTAACTTCCCCATGGGCACAGTAGCATGCCCAGATTTTTTTCTTTCTGGGGAGTTAACTCAAAGACTTTGAATATTACAAGAACTAGGCCAACCTGTGAGGCTAGGTTCTGCAATAAGCACATGCCCCATGCAGGTGATGGTATTGTATTTATGGAAGCCCTTAAATTACTCCCATGTGGTCCAAGCTGGTTTTTCACTACAGAGTCAAGCTAACAGCAAATTGTCATCCCCTTCTTTAATGGTACTTTGGAAATAAAGAGGAAAGAGAACCAAAGAAATGCTCGTTACTCATTCACCTAGGAAAGAAGAAATGAGCACACAGCACTTAATTCCCTGCATCAACGTGAAACATCTAGAGAGGCCACGCTGCAGAGTAAACTGAAGCAATTTCCTTCCCCTTCATAGCCTGGAGGGAGCACATACACTAAACCACAACTAGGAGATAGAATTCTCTGAGCAGAAACTGGTCAGGTCCCCCAAAACTCCAAACAACACAAAAGTCTCCACTGAGACCAATACTGAAGTTGAATTTCAGGCTCCCTCTATGAGTGGTGCTGCCTTTTACTCACAGCACCTCTCCAGCTACAAATTAGATCCAGCTGATTACCTGTTGGACACCAGGCAATGTGCCAGCCTGGTGTGATCCTTCAGCTATCACACTTCCAGCACGTGGCCTAACCCAGAAGGTACATCCCATATGGATTGATAAGTTAAATAACCAACTGATTGACTGTTGATGTGTTTATTAAAAACAACAGCTCGGGGGAATTCCTCTCTCTTCCTCAATCATCTCTGCAGCCATCACAAATAGGAAAAAAGTTATTATGTCATTTCTGCCTTTCCCCTGCCTGTTATCCCATTGCCAACTCAGCCTGTATGGGGGTAGAGGTTCACTGCAGCAGGGATGTCCTCTCTGTAGCTGTGTCCATACTACCAAATAAAACAGGGTCTGGGATCACTGTGTGACTCTGAAGCCAAATAGCATCAATTAACAACCATCTATGTTTCACAACACTTGGCCCTGAATCTCTTCTGGGCCCCCTGTAGTGTCTCTAAGGCCTCAGAGACAGTTATTATTTTGCTCTTTTTCTGTCCAAAGAGTCCAAACCAAAATGTGGCTGTGTCACAGCCCCCCGCCTTAGAGAGTAAAAAGGCATGGATGTTGCATACATCCTGAGACACATCATGAAGGCATGTAGGGTGTTTGAGGGCATAAGAGCTACTGAGATAGTCCTGAAGGACTCTGTAGACTGGACAGATCATGGACTTGGCCATGTTGTTG
Organism: Haliaeetus albicilla; assembly: GCF_947461875.1. Lineage (NCBI taxonomy): Eukaryota > Metazoa > Chordata > Aves > Accipitriformes > Accipitridae > Haliaeetus > Haliaeetus albicilla. The sequence goes on along the minus strand of NC_091502.1, from coordinate 21,983,002 downwards.
ACTAAGAACGGTCCCTGGCAAGTGGTCATTGTCTCATGCTGCACTAAATGGTCAGAGCCAAAACCTTTCGTTGGCCAGTTCACACAAGCTCACCCCCTATCCTTATATTATTTTTATACTAATAAACTAAACAGTGCCTGAGCTCATTCTCTGGCCAGCAGTGAGACTAGCTGGCACCATCTGACAATAAATGCAATATTAAAAATCCCCTTCCCTTCGAAAAAGAGTAGCCATAGTCAAAACAACTTCAGGGAATGTTTTCTGGACTGAACTAACCCCCGAACCGCTTGCAATAGTTGGGATGGCTAAAACTGTAACAGAGGCTTCCTCACAGTTTAGCAGAACAGATAATCAATTTGTATAGCTCTGGCCCAGGACTTGGATCTGTTTTAATTGCAGTCGAAGACTCCTGGCTCCCATTGCAATCTAATTTATAGCTACTGTGAGAGACAGTGGTGAGGGGACAGGGAGAAAAGGGAATTATTATGTGTGGATATTGCTCTTAGCAAAATTGTAAAAAAATATTCCTGCAGTTCTTCCAACATTTGGGGATAAATTTGTCAAATTGTTAAATTCACTATCTATTCCTGTTCCTTAAGCACTGTGCCCCTATAAATTTTAATGTACTTCTTTTCTATCAAAGGTATTATTTGGTGTAACTGATAAAGTGACACATTTAGTAGCTTTGTAAATATACATTTGAAGAGTCCTGGCTGTCATAAAATAACCAAGCTGTCAGATTGCAAAGTCAGAGTGAAGCAAGGTGGTTAACTGAAATGCAACTCCCATGAAGAATTTTCTTGTCACTCTGTATGTGGAGGCATCTGCTGCAAATACAGACTCTCAAGTCAACAGACACTTTGATGGCAGGATGATTTATGTCAGCCATCAAATGTCTGAGTGGTAACCACACATCTGTCACCAGGACAATGTGGCATAAAAGAGAATTTAATTGCTTTTGGATTATAAATAAAATGAACATTGCAGGAATAAATTACGAGATCACTGTTAATTTGTCGATTGTGCTATCAAGGGCAAGAAAAACTATTGGGCATAAAAAACAAAGTTATTTTTTGCTCCTATGAGGTGTAGTTAGGAACGTTTTAATAACAAATGGCAACAATCTCTTTTTGGTAGGTACATACCACCTGAAAAAAAAATGTCAGTGTTGATGAATCTGGCACGTCTGTCTCATATTTAATCAACTCTTGTAGGTGCTAATGGAGGAAACAATCTGGGATAAAGGACTTGTGAAAGTCAGCTATTAAAGATATATTTAATATTTAGATCAGCTTCTCCTATTTTCTTCCTCCCACCCATTATTTAACACTGATGGCTTGGAAGAGAACCATTTCTGAGACAAAACAAGCTGTGTACTCACCACCATAGAAGCCTAATTTGTGTGCAATGTCCAACCAAATTATGGGTGTCTAGCGTACCAGGATGACACAAACAACCTAAGAAATGCACCTATATTCCCTGTCTAGCCAGTGGAGAGGAGCCGGGACCTCAGCTGGACTATAGGGTTTGGACTTAGATAAATATCTGCATGTGTACAGGGTGTCCATGTTCCCATTGCTGTCAGTGGTTAATAAGGGTTTCATTCAGTTGCCGTGAGGTGGTGTCCAGTGTCCTTTGGGTTGCCCTAGGGTACCTGAGACATCTACATAGGGTTGGCAGAGATGACTCATGACCTCTTCCCTTCTGGATGAGCAGCTGGAGACAAGGCAGGATTCCCCAGGGCACCAAAATGACACCAGATGCTGACATTAGGGAACTGAATCTGGCCCCTACTCACTAAGGTCAAGCCCATCACTTTATCCCTTGGTATGAAAGGAGCCCACATTCATTCTTCAGGTTCTCCAAAGCATCCCACAAGGCCAAATGCTTGTTATTTGAGTGTGGCAAAGTTCATGTAAAGCTTCCACGATAGACAGCTGAAATACAGCAGTGTCCCTGCTAAAGACAACATAAGTGCCATAATTTCGCAGACAGCAAAAAAGAAGAAAGGGGCAGGGAGATCTGTATTAATCCCCTGCCACTGTGACCCTGGTCAGGTCACAGCAATCCATCCTCCAACCTCCCTTGTTTTCATGTGTCCTTTCAATTTAAGCAATTTGTGAGAGTCACCTTTCATAGCGTTTAGGATCATGGGGACCAGATCTCAGTTTCACATAGAAAGTGTTAGTGTAACAGCATAGCAATAACAGTAATCACCTTCCCAGCATTTTATGTATGGACTGATGAAGTGTTTAGTGTAAGCCCTAAGTGAAATGAAATTTAATGTTAACTCTTCAGCCCATACCAAGTGCCACTTGCTATAATATACTATAGCATAATTTGCAAGCATGGTTTAATTCTCATACAGTCCTAGTGAGAGAGGTAAATAATACACACAGTGTATGCATGACTACCCACTGATGGAGAGAGGTTAGAAGACTAGTCTAGGGTGAATTATTCATTGTGAGGGATTTACCTTCCCAATTTAACCTGGTTTTGCTGCTCAGAAATGATTGGCAACCAGGTTTGGGGCCTAATTCCACTTGCAAACTGACTTAAGTGACAAAGAAGCAACAGAGACTTGTCAAAGACTGCCTCAGGGAGCACCGCTGTACAGAGTTTGCGCTGTCTGGTATCACAAGAGCATACGGGGTCTATGCCATCTTCTTTTCCAAGAGCCTGCATAAGATGTGTGACAAGGAACAGATGCTATTTTCTCAGGTCGGTTTATTTTAACTCACACACAATAGCTGAACAAGTTGCTTTAGTTTATGTACAGGACCTTAGTTATACCAAAATATAAGGGAAGGAAAAACTGTCTTCAAACCTTCTATGGTTGACTCTGTATCTGAATATTAATTGATTATTTGCAGCGTACAGTTACAATTACATGGTATTATTATGCTTTCTTTCTTGTAAGTGAATTATCAGTACAAAGCATAGTTATAAACTCTGTCTGGATCAGTCCCACCATAGCCAATTTATTGAGTTTGAACAAAAGCCTGGGTCACTTAAGCAGAACCACTTTATCATCTCCAGGGGAAGAGTTTCTGCAAGTAAAAGACAGTACTGCAAGAAGTGAGCAAGTAAGTGAGTTAAAAGACTTCTAGAAATGAAGGGTCAGAGAGGAACAGGAGAGGAGATAAGGCACTAGACACAGCTACTTTTAATAAGATAGAAATCTTAGAGGAAGACTGGAAATCTGAGGAAAGGTGAGGCAACAGGAGCTCCTGTCGGAGACAAAATGCGGGGTCCAGTAAGGATCTGAAAATACTGTGGGAGCACAAGGAAACCACAGAAAGGGAAAATGAGGATTAAGAGATCCAGAGGCCAGAGCAAAGATGAGACCATTAAAAGCACTTGCTAAGTCTTCTGTCAATGTCCCTGCCCTAAAGTCTCCTCACATAAATACCTACAACAAACAAATAAGCATAGTTTTAAATTGCAAAAAGGCAGATTCAGATCAGACATTTGGAAGTTCATTCAAATGGGAAATACTATGCATAAAACAAATTGCCTTAGAGATAGTGATGTCCCCACTGTTGAAAGTATTTCAAAATAGAGGACAAAAATTTTATCTAGAGTGATGTAACATAAATGATCCTCCATAAATCAAGGGAATGGACAAAATGGTTTCCCGAGGTCCCTTTTTGAGTCTTGACTAAGCAAGTGGAAAATGGACTCTGGGAGACTGTTTTCCTGGGTGAGTGTGTTCCTAACACAGGTTCAGTTTTCTCCTGCAGATCCATCCAACCTCTGCTGAAAGCCAGAGGTGAGAAAATCACCTGTGACACTTTCTTTCATTCTCCACTTTAATGATGGGAGCACAGCACTCCTAATCTTTTCCACAGATATTCCTTACACTGCTCTCAGAGAGAAGTAACTTAGCTCAATAATCAGATGTTTTAAACCAAAGCTTTTATCTTTGAGCACTGAGGTATCAGTAGGACCTCTGGCTTCACATGATTTTAAATTTGTGAAGGGTATGCATTTATTCTCTTTTTTTTATTCACTGGACCTAATGAATGATAACGATGTGATGCATTACCAGCTGGGTTGATAGCAAGTGCTTGGCAAGACTAATATCCCAAGCTATTTGAATACAATAGGAGAAAACTTTTGCAGTCCTCTCTTTTGAAGGGCAAGTTGAAAGCAGAAATCTTAGTGGTCTCTCTATCATCTTTATCTGCCCAACAACAGAACTGTGAAATATTGCAGTTAAGATCTCCCCAAAAGGAATAGGCAGTCTTTTTGAAGGAGTCCTCTCGCTCCTCTTCTTCCTCCTTTCATAATATTCAGACATGATAGCCTCCTTTGCAGCCATTTCTCATTCTTGCTGTAGGAATTCTATATGCTAGTTATTCAATGTTCACCTGGTGATTACAGACTGACAAATGCCACAAATGCATTTATGATAGGACTATTTGGAGGATGTGCAAAATCATACAAAGTTGTTACACGTAAGGGCAGATGTAGCCTCAGTCTCACTGAAGAATGTGTAACCCCTGTTGTGCCATGTTAGGGAGTATGTCTACTCCAACAGAAAATGCTGGAGAAGTGGTTAAAGCTCCTTTTGCCTTGCCACCATTTCTGCATACAGAGTAGCAAGACTGATTATAGCATGGCAAAAAAAAAGCACTAGGCTGGGAGCCAGGACACCTGAAGTCACTGGGAAAATCTGACAAAGAAAGAAAAGGCAAATGAACTCTGTATGGAAAAAGACTTGGTTTAAAAAATAATCATAATCTATGTGCCTCTGAGGCAGGACGTAGTAGCTATCTCTCCTTTCTGAAAATGCAGTAATGCACTGTTTGAAGTCACTTCTTGAGAAAAATTATAGGCCTAAAATTAATCAGCTGCCTTGCACCCTATGAGGGCTTTTTTTTTATATTGGTTGTACAGCAAACCTAAAGAAAGAAGCTCAGATGGAGATCTCCGTGAGAAGAGATAAACACTATCCCTTTACCTTGAGAACTTTACTGTACAAAATGTATCTGAGTTTTCAGGCATGTAAAAGTTCAGACAAGGCTTCTGAGAATTTATTTCTTAGACTTGGGTAACTAAAACACACCTCAGTCCTGCACAATAAATCTCAAAACTTATTCCAGAGACAGGACAAAATTTAGAAGAGGGAATGGGTTCTTGTGTAATGTTTTTGCTTAAGCTTCTTGGGATTTTGTTTAAACTCCATGTTGACATTCAGGCATAATTTCCTGATTAATATGATTCATCTTTCCCCAATTAAAAAAACAAACAGAAATTTTAGTTCCTGTGACCATCTTGTTATATTTCTATTTGCTACCAGTGTCTCAATGATGATTTGCAGTCTGTAAAGGGTTAAATGACTGAGTCCATTTTTACTTCTATTTCTATAGCCAGTCATCAGGAGGAAGACCTATAGTAACAGCGTTCTGTAAGAAGTGGATAGGGGTCATTAATACGGCCATTTCCATGCTGAGTTCTTAAATAAGCAGCTCACTCATCACTCAGTCTAACAACAGCATGCCTTGGGATGGACCACAGGCAAAGATCTTCCAGGGAGATTTGAGTTCAATACTATGATAAAAACCCAGGAATGCTCAGTTTCAAGGGTATTCGTGGTCAGATGTGAATCAATCCTGTGTCATCAGGAGCTAAACATCTCTGAAAAAAGTACACAAGGCACTGTAGAAATTATAACGATAGTTAGACCTGTTCCATGCAGTCAGTTTCTGGAAGTTTAGTGTTATTTCTCAGCTGCCTGGAAAAAAATGTGTATTGAATTTCACTGAAGTCAAACATCCTAAAAAGAATAATTAAAAGGGAAATCAGAATGCTTGCACTTGGACTTCCCTTCACGTTCTCTGCTGACTCCACCTATTTCACAACCCTTTTAATTACTGCATTCTAGCAACAGAACCACAAGTGAACATTAGGGTTAAATATACAGACCAAAATCAGGAAGCTTTTAGACATGTGCTCAACTTGAAATATAAGGTACAATGACAAGAAACAGGGTTTGTGTTAAATCTATGCTTAAATTCTTCCCTAAATTACAGTAGAAACTTATGCATATATGGTGATTAAAGACTGGGAAAATGGGGTTGCATTATAAGAATGCATAAATATTTTATTATTACTTCGCATTTCTGTAGCACTTTATTTCTTAAAAGCACCACACAGCACTGACAAAATAACACTCCTGCAGAGAAGATGACATCAATGACACTGCATTAGGCAGACATTACTACTGTGACCCACTGGGAATGCTGCATAAGTCACTGTATTTCCATCTTATGCTTTCCTAGGCAAGAGACTTTAATGGGCATTATGCAGGAGAAGAATTCAGGGACAAATCTGCCTTGTGTTACACACGACTCCAGGAATTCAATGAGGAAAAGTTATGATGTAACATAGCTGTGCTTTAATTATGTGGCAGACTGAGCAGTTTATCAGGTGTCGGTTTTGCTAACAGCTAGACGATCCTTGGAAGAAAATCCTACCAGCTTCCTTTTAGCTGTAAAGATTATAGCAACTTATCAGGTGATAAAGTGGCCACTTGCTCCTTTTTTTTCTCCCATTACCTTGCACAGGGCCTAACAGCAATGTATTGAAGGAGATCTGAGGGTCTGCAAACACACCAGACATGTTTTGACATGTGGGGCATAGTGCAGAGGACCTAACACATCTGAGGTCTTGCTTGCAGGCATGAGGCACGAAAACAGCATCCAAAATGGGCAAGTCTCATTTTGATCATGAGCTCACACCCAAGCTTCAGCTAAAACTGTAAACAAAGCGAGGATTATAAGACCAGGAGAAACTAATAGTCTCTGAAGCATACAAATTCCAGAATGTTAATAATCCTTTTTTCATATGCAAAAGCCTGCAATTCAATTAGCTCAAAGACTTTAGAAAGACATCTCTTCTTGAGTTAAAGGCAGACATTTGTGATTTACCATATCCCTTAGTAAGGATCTGAAGGCTATTCAACCTTATTGACAAAAACAGTTTTGCATCTCACTTCCTATGTGAATATTTCTCATTTCAGTTGCCAGTTCATGTGCAGTTGATCTACAAATGTAGAAAGTGTTAGAAAAGTAGAGTGTACCCATATGGTACAGCTTCTGATTTGCAACTGTTCTGACTCTTCTCAACTTTTCAAGATCATTTTCAAAGTATGGACAGCAGAACTTATGACATTATTCCTGTTAGGGTTAGCAAAACTCTTATGCAGGTAACTGTCTTGACGCTTGTGTCATTTGTACATATAATAATGCTTCAGTTGTTTTTGCCATGACACCAGGAGGGCAGGACTTCTTTCGAGATTGACTGTAGATGTCAATTCTGGTAAAAGAAGTTTCTTAGTCTTGCTTATTATACTTCAGAAAAGCCAAGCGAGTTTATTCACCCTTTCTTTCACTCATGATGAAGGCAGAGGAAGCAGGATTTCATAACAGAAAAGACTAGTAATCAATTCTTCACCTTACTCTCAGAAGTCAGGTTGCTGGAAAAGCAGTCTCATATCAAGAAGGATGTTTCAGCCAAGTTTAAAAAAATATCTCTCTTAAAAAACCATTGTGAGCAACTTTTCCATTTTCACTGGGAGGAGAGAAGGCAGAAAGAAGTCACCAAGAACAATCATAAGTAGTTCACAAAAGCGCAATGCTCCTGCCACCATCAAAGCAAAAATGATAGGTCATTAAACTCTCAAAGTAGAAAGATCCTGTTCTGGTGACAGCTGCTCTATTGTGTAATGCGCTAAGGAAGACGCCATTAAGTGTAATTAAACAAAAAGCCTAAAACATAAGGACAGAGACCTTTTTTTCTTCTCAAGATGAAAACCCTCTGTGTACATACAAAATTATCACCCGTCACAACCGTCCTCTCTTTTTCCCTGCAGGAAAACAGACAGATGTCCAACTGGCAGGGGGTACGAAGAGTGTTGCAGTCTCAATTTGCTTCACGCTACCTCTTTCTAATCCCATTCATGCACTGTTCCATCTTATTCTGCTTTGCGCGTGTTTCTCTGTTTCCCAGGCTGCTGCTTCTCCTCCTCATGCTTCCTATCAATTTGTTTCTCCCCTCTCCTCACAAATGATTCCTCCATGTCTGTCTGGCTGTTTTTTCTGTATCATCCTCCTTTATCTCCTAATATACTCTTCCCATACCCTGTTTTTTTATACCTGGCTTCTGGACACTTCTTCCCAAATACTGGATCCCGTTCCTTGGTTAGCTTCTCTGCTCACTGAAGAGGTGGGATTCGTTAGATCCATAGTGCTGACCAAATCAGGGCTGAGCAAATTCTTTCAGACATTCAGCCATTTTTCCCTGTTCTCTGAACTCCCTGTCTTGCTTGAGGCTCTAATGCTACTGATCTGCTGGTACCTCTTCAGTTGTCAGCACTTTCTGGTACCTGACATCCCCGGTCCCACTGACTGTGCTGCGCTGCCTCCAGATCTGCTGCGAGATGCATTCCCATAGGGTCTTCCTCTTCCTACCTGCCCCAAACAGGGGGCTCTTGCCTCGCTCTTCTGTCCTCTGATGTCCATTTGCAGACCTACAGGTACTGTTTGGTAAAAAAAAGCCTAAAGAAGCATTTGATCGTACAAGGAGAGAGTGGCATGTTGCAGTCAGTGATGTAACCCTGTTGTGCTCTCAAAGCTGAGCATGAGCCAGTCTTATGTCTTGGCAGCAAAAAAGACCAATAGAATCCTGGGCTGTATGGTTCAGGAGCAGAGCCAGGGAATCCAGGGAAGTGATTGTCCCCCCGCTAGTTGGCACTTGCTAGACTACATCAAGATACTGCATCCATTTTTGTGTCTCCTCGTACAAGAAAGTTGTTGATAAACAGAAGTGAGTCCAGGAGAGGGTCACCAAGATGGTCAGGGGCTGGGGCATGCACTTACCCACTGAGGAGAGGTTGAAAGAGTGAGGCTTGTTCATTCTGGAGAAGAAACAGCTTCAGGATCACCTAACAGCAGCCCCCCAGTTCCTACAGGGAGGTCATCAAGGAGATAGAGTCAGGCTTTTCACTGTGGTGCATGGTGGGGTACCGAGACAAGAGGCATAAATTGACACAAAAGACATTTAGGCTTGGATATAAAGAGAAACTTATGCCCCACAAGTACAGTTGTGCAGTAGAACAAAGGCCCAGAAGGGTTGCAGGATCTCACTAGTTTTCAAGGTCCAGCTGCATAAAGCCCTCAGCAAAAAAAGGATATTGCCGATGAAGGTTCATTTTTCTTTTCTGCTGGAAGGGAAGCCATGCCTCTAAAATGTCCTAATACACATACATGATGCAGTCTGAGGTTCAGCAACATGTCTGAGGGAAAATTTTAACTGGTTTGCCGCATAAAACATTACATGAAACTTTTGTAGTCACTGAAGCAGGAACAAAAATTAGATGTATTTCCACCTCATAATGAGCTTAATTACCAGTTTACAGATTTAGAGCTGTATTGACACCTTGCACAAAGGAGACAATGTCACTTGGCACCTTCTCACACTCCTGTCCTGCTGCATCGGAAACTGAGCTAATTCCCAGATAGCTAAATCAGAAGGAAAGACTGTCTCCAAGCCTCTCGACCTGTTGCTGCCTTCTCTCCACGTCCTTCTGCTCTGCTCTTGCTACAAACACAGCTTCTTTGGCTCAGTGACCAGTTGAACAACATAGCACATTCTTCCAAAATACAAACACACCCAAACAATTTGCTGAAATATGGAATTATGGTCATAGAGAAAATGTTTAGCTTTCCTCAAAAATGGATTTTTTTCAGATTTTCTTTTTGGTGAGGGTTGACTCACTTTTTTTTCCATGGGCCAAGCCAAATGTAAACTCTTTGCATGGCCTTAACCCAAACCTCTTATTTGAGATTGTTTCCAAACATTTTCATTTTGAGCTTTCCTGAAATAAAAATCTGTTTTGAATTTTAGAACAAGGACAGGAATGTTCTGGCAATTGGGAATATTTAAAAAAAAAAAAAAGAGCATGAGATATATGAGAAAAAAGCCCTTCTGTTAAGCTGCCTTTCTTTCAGGGAACTGACATTTTTTTCAATAAATGTGTGTTGATAACCACAGCATAGTCAGATCACCCAAACCTTTAGCAAGTTTTCATGCATTCTTTGTAGATTCACCCAAATAATTCAGGTTGGAAAGGACCTCCAGAGGTCATCTAGTCCAACCCCTGCACAAAACAGGGCCAGCTACCAAAGGTTGCTCAGGGCCTTGTCCAATTGACTTTTGGGTATCTCCAAGGAGAGTGTAACCTCTCTGAGACCCTGTTCCACTATTTGACTACACTCTTGGTGAAAAAAAAAATATCCTGATATATAACAAGAATTTCTCATGTTTCAGGTTGTGTCCATTGCCTCTTGTAATTTCATTGTGCATTTCTGAGAAGAGTTTGCCTCTGTCTTCTCTTCTCTACACCCTCTCTGAAGACAGATTTGTGCATGTTAATGTTTGTTGCTCATCTATTAAGCTGCTGCTTATACTGTGGTTCGTCTGTCCTCACAAGCACACAACAGGCAGTTGAGTCTGGGGTTTTTTTTTACTTTTTTGTTCCTTTTTTAAAAGGCAATGGCCTGTAGTTTTTGTAATCATCTTAGTTCTAATCACTTTTACATGTGGATTCAGGTTAAAACTCTTTTCACCACCATTCCTAAATTACGAAGCAATCACTTGCAGCTTCCTAACACAGTTCACTTCTATCTCTGACCTTCACAGAGAGCAGCTCTGAACTTAGTTCTTCCCTTTAGTTCAGAGGGGTCCTCATCAATTCTGACTTGCAATACTTTGAAATCAAAAGATGGGAATAAAACACTCTGGTCTGTATCAGCCATTCCGTTACAAATTCTTCACAGCTTAATGATACCTTGCTTAGAAACAGAAGCCTGTCATTCACTTTACATGCCATCTTATTTAAACCTCTTTGTATTACACTCTTGCATTCTCCTGATCATTGAAGTTCTAATACTTCCCTGGTGGTCTCTGCATGTATCCAAAGAGAGCATTCTTTTCTTTTTGGACAAAGGAAATCACACTGGTGGCAGTATCAGTTTGAATAGTCAGCCTGCATAATAGAACAATTACTTAAAGCCTAACTTGAATATTAGTGGGTATGTAAATAAAAATCTATCTTAGGCAAACAATTTTGTCATCTGCGGGAAAAATATTTTCTTTATGTCTGTGACGTCAATGGATTCCCACAGTGCTACTATTTTACAAGCTAGATTTAATGAAGACCCCAAATTCCCCCTAGTTAGAATAGGTGGGCTATATTTTACTTATCTTCAGTCTTTAACTGTTTAGCAGCCAGTCTATGCTGTTTCTTTCTATAGTCAATGAGAGTGGGTAGCTCATCCAAAGTAGATACTTATCCTAGGATGGGATGAATCACCTTCAACACTTTTGCACTGACTATAGGCAGAGTCAAAATGGACTAATTTAGACCAGGTGCTGTCACCGGCAAAAGTTATGGGAGATTCTACCTCCTCCCCATGTTATCCCTGTTAACCACAGTGTGCCTGGCTTTGCCTATTGCTTTGATCCAGTTTTGAGCCCATGGGTTCTATCACAATTTAAAAATAACAGCAAGCCATGACAATCTGATCAGTGAAAGCCTTGGAAAAACATCTGCAGTTTTGAGGTCCAACGTTCCCTCCTTTCTCCCCTTGGGATGCCAAAGTCTGTCGATGGACAACATTAGAGAGTCTTGCATGCCTCCTCTCACCCCCCCAACCAGCTTAAGCAAGAAAACAAAGCCCCCGTTTCAAAGCAGATGTGATCTGCATTTGCCATGCAGAAATCATTCAGGCGTTTTCCATACATAGCTACAAAGCTTGTCACTGTACGTAGATAGATTGTTAGACTGATAATAAGCACGCAGTTGAACTTGAGGCCCCCAGCCTGCAGTGCTGGTGGTTGCTCCCTGATATCAAACATCATCTCCTGCCAGGTTGCCTTATCTGGAAAGCAACCCAACAGACTTTTTTTGGAAAGCATGGATAGAAATACAGATAGTATTTACATCCAAGGAAAGATGGTCACGCAGGGGAACTCGATCAACCTGCATATGTTTACACCTTGAAAAATTAAGAACAGCTCTGCAAGTAAGACTAAAAGGCTGAAGAGGCCTGGCTCTTCTTCTTCCAGAAACCGTTTGAGACAACCTTACAACTGTGTCTAAACTAATAACCAAGCAAAGTGGATGCAAAGACTTGAGAAGAGTCTTGGCCTCACACCAGATGGACCATGAAGTTGGCACTACTGGCACAGGAGTGCCACAAGGTTTCCACAACAGCAGATTGATGGGATCAGCAAAATCTGTCTTGTGCTCTTCTCCCAGGGTCCATTCCCAACTGAGTGGCTTATGTCACTGGGAAGTAAGGAAGCTCCCAAGGTACTTCAGCGGAGGCCTGGCTCCATTCTCAGATTTTTTTCCTCCTGCCTCAGCTGCTGAGGAGTGCAGGCAACAGGTCACCCCAGCCATTGAAAGGAAGATGAAGGACACCAGAGACTTGCTTTGCTGCTCTTCCCTGGGTCAGCAAGGGTGGAAAAAGGCACAAACCCAAGCTGGCCATGCAAAGGATCAACACCGCAGCCACCCAATATTGGAGTATGGCACCTACCCAAAGTCTCCGGAGAAGGAGATTCTATCACTGCCACTGAAATTATCCATTTTACTGAGAGGTTTTGAGCCCACCCTACACACAGATACACCTCTGAAGTTTTAAACTTCATCTGCACCACGAAAGAACTGACAATCAGGCACATATGATGAAAATTTTAAATTGAGGGGGTATTGTTCCCCAAAAAGGTTAAATATTTAGAATAAGGAAAACCAACTGATCCCATTAATTTCTCAGAGAACAGCACCTGATCCCATTAATTTCTCAGAGAACGGCACCTGAAGAGTAACACAAAAATTCAACACCACCTTCACCAGGAGGACTGGTAGTATTGAAACAGGTTGACCTATTGCTATGGTAAATATTGCTTAAAAGCTTCATGGAGCCGTGGCATTTTTTTCTGTCATTTTATTATGGGTGAACTAACCAAGAGAAAAAGTTCCTCTGCTATTACTGCACTGAATGAGAGCTCTCGGGGTTTCAGTTGTCTACTTGGGCTCACTTGAGACGTCCTGTGAGACCTTGAGTAACTCACCTGAGCTATCTGTATCTATGGGATCTGGTTTTAATGTGTAGAGGATACACCCTTTCCTGAGACAGGACCGCAGGGAGTAAGCCCAGATATCCTGTCCTGGGGATGGTATACATAACTGCCTAGGTAAATTTATTGCAAATTCTTCACCTGAAAACTCAAGCAGATAATAGTATAATATCTGCAAATAATCAGGTTTCTTCTCCAAAGTGGAGGTAGGCTTGAGATAATTTTTGTTTCTTATACTGCTGTATTTATACAGCTTGTACCTTTTTTCTCTTTATTTCCCCATAGGGCATACACATAAAACATTTACATTAAACCAAAAAAAATCTGTGGTTGCTTTATTAACATCAAATTCACTTCCACAGAATCCACTTAATTAAAACTCTGCCCAGAAGACTGCTTCACAATTCATGGACAGCTCAACCATCCTTTAAGCAGGGTAAAAAATAGTGAAACAGCAATATTTTTAAGTATATTGCAAATATGTAGGTATTGGTAGTAATTCAAGCTTTCTTGCTAATAATATAGTTCCAAAACTACTGTCTCTGTGGGAGCCATTACTATTCAAATAACATTGTGCAGTGTTATTCATTTTGAATAACATTCATTTTGAATTGCAATTGTACCAGGAATTATTTCAAATTCAATACTGTTTATGCTGCAAACCCGGTACTTCAGCTAGGTATGTGTATAAAAGTGTCTGTACATATCTACAAGCAATGGGAAAAATTTTCAAAGGAATAGTGCATTAGCCTCACCAGCTGAGACTCAGCTCAGATCAACATAGGCTGGAGTCAGAGAGCATGGAGTGCTCTCAAAGAAATCATTAAATGACCTTTCTGTCCAGACAGTGCCTCTGCATTGACCAGGTCTCCCTGAAATTTTAGCAAGAGAACTGTTCCAAAATAATTCCTTAAGTTAGTGAGAAAATACATCTTTTACTTTCCATAATGAAAGAGAGGAAAGACTAAACACTACCAGTCAGCATCTCTTTAAATACAAACACTTCAAGAAAATCATATAAAAATATACAAAATTAAATTTTTGTCTCCGCTAGTTTTTGCAGACTTTTGAAAAGCATGAAATCCCATTGAAGATGCTGTGAGCCGATGCCCTAGACCTACTGCAGGCAGTACAAATTCTCCTGGCAGCTGGATGAAAACCCCAGTCGTTGCTAGCTCATACAGACAACTGCAGCACGGCAGGTCTAGTCGGTCTTCAAGGCACTAAAGCATTACAGGGGAAGGAGGGGAGGAAGAGGTGAGCCAAGGGTGAAAAAAAGACTAATTCTGTGTTACCTGAGAGCTGTCTTGGTGCCAGACATGAGGAAATATACCTTCCCAGACTGGCTATAAGGCTCCAGAAAGTACACAAACAGTGGTTTAGATTGTGGAAAGCTTTCTTTCCTTTTCTTTTCTTTTCTTTTCTTTTCTTTTCTTTTCTTTTCTTTTCTTTTCTCTTCTCTTCTCTTCTCTTCTCCTTTTTTTTTTAAGCAAAACACCCTTCTTTCCCTGTGAGTTTGCTATTCTGTAATAAGCTTGCTTGAATAATCTTTGAAAATAAAATATTCAATAAAATGGACTTTCACTTTGGTTAAACAGCAGACGTTCCTCATTAGAGTGAAGAAAACAAACAGATTTGATAAATATTGCCTCATGCACAGTGACAGTCATGCTGCATCCTCAGCAACAGTTAGTATCAGGCAATGCTTTTCCGAGTATTAAAAACCCCAAAACAGGGCTGTAATGTTATTTTTCATCACATTCCAACTTTCTTAGGAAGGACTGCTTCTATATTGGTACAAATTCCCATTGCAGAAAATCACTTCATGCGTTTTCCCAAAATAAAATGCCTGACCTTTCACTTAGTGAATTTTATGACTGTAGCAATAAGACACAACTTTAACCAGTCAGGATGAACATTGCCTCATGCTAGCACTCAGTATATCCTCAGGCAATGCAGTGTGAAATCAGTACCTATGAACTCAAATGTAGTTGCATTTGTATTATCCAGGGACTAATTTAGACTTTCTTCTTAGTGTTTTCTTTTTGACTAACAGTCCACAGCAAGCTGCAGGAAGCGATTCAAAGCAACAGCAGGACGGTCATCTTCAGGTGCATTTTAATGGCTTACACTGAAATTCTGCTGTCAATATATTTTTACCTGCAGACTTTTATGTTAAAACAGGTTTTTTGCAGAGATACAAAAGTAATATTCACTAATAAACAGACCACCAGATGTCCTCAATGGCTAAGTCTGTATTTCACATATATCCACAGCATCCTTCACCTATTCCATTAGCCCACGTGCCAGACCCAGCTGACTGTTGAAACAGGTCTTTTTGGGAACTAGCAACACCGAGCGGAACCCAGAGAGCCAGGCTGTAACCCAGAGCCCCCAAGAGACCATAGCAGCAGGCACACTCACTACTGTGCCCTGTCCCCTTTATCTGAGACACACTTAGGACCCAAAGGGCAGAGCCTGGGACATTTGAATGGAAGAAATTTAAGAGATCAGCGTTAAAACAATGGTTGAGAAGTGGCATGTGTTTTTTTCCACTGCGTGGCAAGGAAGTCAAACATTCCCAAACTGAAATCCAGTCTCCAGCAGGAAGCTTGGTATAAATGTCAGGCTCCGCTTGGCTGCTTTTCTTGTGGCTATCAGAAATGACTGGCCTGGGAGGGACCATTCTCCAGTTGTCTGCATCACTTCAATACATTTTTCTTTATCTTAACACATCACAGCAATTAACATATAGATCAAAAATGACTGTCCCTATGTTCGTCCACCAGGTATGTTTTAATTTGCTCTCTTTTTTCTTCCTTCTTGCCTTCTACTTTCCACCATGTAAAACTGAGGCATGAAAAATGCCTTTACTGGAAGGGTAATACAGTCAGATTTCCTGTGCTTAACTTGTAAGAGTCTAATGCATGCTTTCACTCGCAGTCATTTGTATGGATAGCTGCAAAATTATTGTACAAACTCTCCCAAGGCAGTAAGGTATATATATACGGTAATGGTAGTATTAGTCTAGGCTTGTTTGAAAAGGACTGTCAGCACCACATTAAATTTGACACTGCACTGTCAAAAGTGGACCAATACTCCAAATGAAACGGTTTTTTGCTCATCTTTTTACTGATTCTTCCTTCCCCTAGGTCTCAGGAAGATTATTCCCGCTTGCCCTTGCACCTCAACTGTGGAAACCCTCACAGAGCTCCCTGGAAGTGTGGAGATGTCAAGGTCTGCACAGCGCTAGGTGGAAGACCATTCATACTCCATGTCAGGCTTCATTTTTCTTCACTAACACAGGTTTTGTCATATGCTTCTAACACAGCGAGATAATTACATTAAAAATAATATTCCTTTCCAAAGTTAACAAGTTGGAGATGTATCTATCTATTATTCTTCTGTTGTTCTACCATTCTTTTAGCCTTTCTTTTTGCAGAACCTAGTTTTGGAACACACAGAACTTGACAGCACCCTATTTGTGGCATGTAAAGGTCAACATTTCTAGAAGCAATTATATTCCAAATAAATAACGCTTAAGTAAAAAAGCCCTAACTTTGCTTTAAGCAGATGTCTTACCTACATGTTTAGCAGCGAATCACTTGAACCCTGTTTGTTTCAACATATTTGGCAATAAATTGTGGGTTCAGTCTCTGGGTATTTGACAAACCTTCTTCTGTCTCTGATTCAGAGGGGATTCTCCCAGCTCTCAATAATTCACATTCAAGTCTTTAGCCCCAGAAGTCAGGAGACGAAATTCACCCCTTCAGATAATGACTGCTCAGTTCTAAATTTTAACTGCTCTGTGTCTCTATTGTTTGAAAGAGTTTCATGAGCCAGGATGAAGTTTGTAATCCTTTGCTCAGTCAGGGCTCCGTGTCTGATCCCTGGCTAATCTGAGTCATTTACAGCTAATAATTTAGGAATATGGATCAAGCCCAGGAGGTTTGTTGGTCAAGATGCAGTCACCGCCAATAATGATGCCAACAGTCATCAAAATTGAAATTTGCACATTCAAAACATATTCTAAATCTGCTATTGTTTTAAACATGCCATGGTTACCTTTCTTCACGTCAGTTCTTAACTAGGCACCAAACCACTTACTTCTCATTAGGGATTAGTTCAGTAGGCAGTTAAAGTAAGCTTCAGATCTCAAACTTTATCCATTTTTTACTTATAAAGAGCAAAATAATATTGCAATAATTTTTCTGTAGGGATAATCTCATTTTGGGGACATAAGTCACAAATGATTTCACAGTTTTTGTTCAAACTTTAAAAAGAAAATTCACCTTCAGGCACTACTTAATCACAGGGAAATTTCACTCGAAAAAGTAGAGAATTTTTTTAAACATATCTGTTTGAATGTAATAGAGGCAGCACTGGTGCCGACTGATATGCATTGTTAAAGAATTTCATTAAGTCAAGGTCTCAAGCATAATATTTCATAAGGAGGCTGAATTTGTTGCAAACTCAATAGTCATCTTATATGTAATACATTCAACTGTTCACAAAGGAACAGCCATAGAATAGAATTACTAGAAAGTTTCTTTAAATCTTACCAGGAAGAGAAACTGTTCTAATCTTCAAGCTTAAAAATATTTTGCTTTAGGAATCATGCCCTGAAGATAGTGCACAGAGCATAAAGAATGGTAGAATTAAATTGAAGGTGAAAAAACTCACTATTTCCCCAATTATTCAGAGATCTACAGTAATTTTGTACCTTACTTGACTGCCAGTTATACCAACTAGCAAGCTTTCCAATTTCCTTAGGCTAAAGGAGGAATCAGTGTTAAATAACGGTATCCAGGGAAACAAAACAACCTAGACATGACATTAAATCCCTGCTGTCTCTGGAGGTAATGTCCAAGCTCCCAGTGTAGTGGCCAGAGACCTTAAGCCAGCTGACCCCTCTGAAAAAAAATCTTGGGTAATTGTACACCAGCCCATAAAGTTTCCATTCAGAAAGAAAAGAAAAGATTGAGTGGGGTATAACACCCAGTCTAAGAGAAGCTGTTGTTTAATAATACATGAAGAGGAACCTCTTAAGGGTAGTTTAATTTCCCCTAATTTTAGCTGTCTAAAATTCAAGTACAAGCCTAATTAAGGATTTCTCTATTGCCAGAGGAGAAAGGTCAGGGCCTCAGTAGGCAATTTAACCCAACCCAAGTTAGTTGGCATCAGAACCCTTCCAGAGTGGAATTCACTGCCAGCACAGTGGGATTTGGATTATATGTCCAAGCAGGATGGTACAAAGGAATAAGGTTTTTCAAAACTACTCTGAAGACAGATTCAGGGATTGAACAGCATCCTTTCTAAACAAATCCCTGAACAGCTTCCTTTCTAAATAAACACCAGCTTTTAAAAAATTTCCATGGAAAATTCAAAAAAGTGATATTTAACAAAAAAGGAATTGGAAAGGAAATCAAATGGTCACAAGTTTTTGATCATTTGTATTCAGTTCAAACCCTGGGTAAATGCAACCAGGACCTCTCTCCAGTTAAGTCAGAAATGCAGGATTGGAATCCAACCATTCCTAATCACTTAACACAATATAAAAGCTATCCAGTCCCAAAGGATCTGTGTAGCATCCTCACCAACCTGTTTCCCTCTGCATTTCCATATACACGAGACCACAAGAGACTTCCCATCTATCAAGACAAGTGCAATAATACTTGCTGTGTTGCAGTGCTGTCAAATGTGTAAGGGCAGGAGTGGACAGTTGTGAGGAACATCTCTAATGGACAGGGCAGGGAAGCAGAAGTCACTTATCCTGGGCTTCATTCCTTACTCTGGCACTGATATACTAAGTCACTCTTCTTTCAATACCTTTCTTCCCCATCATAAAATGAATATAGATATATCACTATAGATTGGCAATGCCTCACAGGGGTATTTCTTGTGAGCTGCAATTAAGCAACGTCTGTAAAATATATTGTGATAATATCAAGGAAGCTGATACATGAAAGCAAAACACCTCTATGAAGCACCAGGCAGACAAAAAATTGAATGGTTTATACATGTATTAAAAACCAGTCTTAAAAACGAAAATGTCTGTTGTCCAAAAGATAATTCATGCTTCACAGTATATCTGCAGTCATTTTCACTTTATTCTGTGTAAAACAAAAAGATTTTGAATGTAAGAGAAATGTATTATACACACATTGCTCTAAAGTAATCTGAAACCAGACATCAGGGTTCATCTAATTTGTTAAGAAAACTATTTGTTACCTATTGGTGTGAAAATCATGTTTACTGTTTATATTGCCTGAGGCAAAACACAAAGATTCAAAGTTAATTTTCTTTCATAAATAAAACATTGCAAAAATCTTTACTGCACTGTACTTTGAGCATAGACTTGAGTGTTGGTGTATGGATGCCATCTACTGGGTAGGACTTAATTGTGGAAACCTGCAGGGTTTCATTCTCTGCCAAATATCCCTGCAATCCAGCTAAGCGACTGCATATATGTTTCAGAATTCTGAATACATTGTGTCTAATATACCTGGATGCAGCCCACAAAGCTATTTTTCTCTGTCTTCAAAAAGTATCGCTGCTATTAAATATGTGGTACTTAAGGAAACACAACCTCTCCCTCTCAGCAATGCACTAATGCAGGCAAAGAAACCCAAATAATAATTGTACCACAAAAAGAAACAAACACATGAATGCTTCAGAAGATTAATACATAGGGCCATTATATTAAAGAGCAGCTTAGTAAATTGTATTTATAAATGTAGTCTGTGTGATTTATAAGGCATGAAACTGAGCCCAGATTTGAATTCCCTGTTAAGATGCACACTGCGTTTGCATAGGCTGGGACTCAGCAAAGCTCTTGAACATTTGGGTAAGTTTAAGGACCCAGTAATTCCATTTATTTGAACCACACTACTCACCATCTAAAAGCAAAACACATACTTTCATGCTCTGAGTAACTGGAACTTTATATAATAAGGCAGAATAGTTCTCTTTAATGCCAAACTACTCAGCAGCAGTCACTCAATGGGTTATTCTAGGAGATTATCCCCCAAAAATAGTCTTTTATGGCTTTTAAATAGGAAAATGTATCTCTCATGACAGCACAAAGGGGAAAACTGTTTGCAGGCAATGTAGGGCAGGGACATTTACCATGGTCCACTTCTTTGGAGCAGTCCAATCTACTGCACCACACCAGCTCCTAAAGTGAGCAGAGCCTTCGGACCACAGGAACATACCTCTGTCCTAAACTTGTGAGTGTAAATATTCAGACATCAAGCAGAATAAAGACCCAAATGGGTGAAGTGCTAAGTACCTTTGGTAAAATGTCTTCAGCCTTTCAGTGAGAGAATGGGACCTTAAAACTATCCACAAGGCACTCGATCACTGAAACCAGCCAAGGTCCTAAGTTTGAGAAGTCTTTTCCTTTGGAGCTGAAAGGAAATAGGGAGTTGCATTTCTGGTTGAGTGTAACCAAATAATTCTCGAAAGGGAGATTAAGATAGCCTTGTCAGTATTGAGCAAAGCTGAAGGAAAAAAGAAAGGTAAGACATTGGACCTCAAAAAAGAAAAGGAATCCTGAGATCACACAGCACCAAGAAAAATCTGTGATGGACAAAAACCACTCAGGCTGGTTTTATGAAGAGTAAATCTTTGTCTGATAAGCCCACCTGTACTTTTGCGAGGATATAAAAGAGAGCAGATAAGGATAACATGCTGGTGGTAATCTAATTTGATTAGAGAGAGTCATTTGATGAAGAACTACACAGTAGGATGATAGGTACAGAAAATCCCACACATTGTCATTGAATGCTTGGAGGACGGTAGGCCTATTTTAACACGGGGTTATGGTCCAAGGGGGAAAGAAATGGCAAGTGAAACACCACTGGAGACTTAACCTGGTTCCAGATAAATCACCAGTAAAATGCAATGAGAGCAAAAATAAATCTCTTAAAGGAAATGTAACCTATGCAGTACAGAAGTCCACAACTGTGACTTGGAACCAGCTAATACTTGGATGATTACATTCACATACCTATTCTAAAAGACATGGAAATATATTCTGAGTTTCAAATATGTTCTCAGTTTCAACATGTTCAAAAGTGAATCCACAGGGTCCAAAAAGATCTGTACTTTTTCAGAGGCGATATGTCCTCTGATTTGAACATGAGGTAGTCATGAGACCTAATAATGCAATAAATGGAACTTCTACACGTTTAGACATTGGTACCATCAATGTGGAAAGAAAAATTCTCCAAATGATCAAAAAAAGCATTTCTCAAAGTGCTGAATGAATATATGGCAGTGTGAAAGAATAGAAAAAAAGTTATTTACTTAAAAAATCTAGCTGTACAAAGGGTATTTACAGAACTGCCAAAACATTAAAGGCTGAAGTGAAACACAATTAAATAGCAACTTCTGAAATAAGAACACTAGAGTCAAATTCAAGAATTAATATTAAATAGGAGGAAAGGTTATCAAATCTTGTTCACAGTGAAGGAGCCAGAACACTTTCCTCAATGTAAGCACCACTGATAATAAACAAGTTATTCTGGAATTTGGAAAAAAATGTGGGTTTTCAGGCCTCATGTAGGTCTGTCAGCTGCAATGACATTCACCTATCATTAGAGTATCACACTGCTTAATATAGGAGTGTCCGAAGCTTTAGCAGAGATTTCTTGGCCCTGCCATAATAGCAAAGGCATCTTTCTCACTCTACATGACAAAAGTACTCAAAGGTACACTTACTTTTCCATTTTGAGTCCAATCAGAAAATGTGAGAAAGAAGGAGAAAAGAATTATTCTGATTTTCTCAGCTGTTGTTCATTGGTAAACAGTAACTCAGAGTGAAAAGCAGGTTCTTCCATATTTCTGAAGAATTATTTTCTGCTAGGGCTAATTGGACTAATTCTGACAAAATGGGTTGTCCTCAAAATGGGCTGTTGCATTAATCTAATATGTGGCAATTTTACTGATGCTTTCTGTAGTTCCATTTACTGAATCCAAAGTGTAACAAAATCAAACTTTGTGATTTTTAAACTCACAAACCAGAATCATTTTTCAACAGCCCAGAACAAAAAATATCTTATAAGCCAGTCAACTCCATGATCACAAAAATCCACAAATAATTCTTTGTTTCAGTATAAACATTTTCACTGTCCCACACATAGCCAGTTGCCAGTATGAAGTATTGCCTTTCTAATTTTTATCAAAACATTTTAAAGTAAAAAATGGCGCATTCTACTTCTATCAGATGCCTTTTTAACAGCAGCAGAGGCTCTTGGCAAATCCATCAGTGTGAAATACCAGCTCACAGCTTTTTCTCTTTGTTTCTTTTGAGAATGTTTCTTTTGAGACTTAAACATCTGCTTGTCTTTCTGAAGGCTATTGGCAAAGCCAGGCAGGTAGATCTGTATTCTTTCACACTAATGCTGTGGTCAGCTGGCTAGGGTGAGGTTGCTCCACGTTTGCCTCCAGCATTTTCTAGTTAGAAGTAGGTGTCCTCCAAATCTTATTCTCTGAGCAGTGCATCACAAAAAAGGTGAGGAGGATTGGTGTGGTTTTAATTTTGGTTTAATGCATCTATTGCTTTACCTTAAAAAATAAGGCCTGTTAGATGGCAGATAAGAGTAGCTGATTTAAAAGAGCTTGTAAACATTCTGTAGTATAGTCATTACAAAGCTTTTGTCTTTGCCAAATATTTCATTAAACATTTTTTAACAGGCCTGTTTTGCTTGTACTGCATAAATAAAGTGGTACTTTATGTGCTGCTTTAGGTAATGGGGCATATATATTCTGTAACTAGATAGAGTTCCCTTGGGGAAATACCAGGTAGCTTCATAGTAATCACACTTCCCTTAGAGTACTTGGTAATTACTAATTATTCTTAATGAGATCAAATGTAATTGCTGTGTAACCTTCAAGCATGGTTTAGACATTGAGAAATAACGTATGTCATCATAATTTACTCTTTAATTGCAACTATCTTGCTATTGCATGCATTTTACCATGTAGCTGGATGTTCAGTAGTTACCAAGCAAATAAAAAGTCATCTGGTCATATTTATAGCCCAGATCACTTCCTCCTATATAAGCAGCTGCAAGAGAGACAAAGTTCACAGCCACGTTCCCTGTAGCGGAGCATTTGGGTTCATGATTCTGCTGCATCCACTTGAGCAGTGGAGATCTGCAGCCTACAAGCAGCAGGGCATGGGGCCACTAACTGCTTCTGCTCAGGGTCCTGCAGAGGACGGTGCATGTTACAGATCTCACCCAGGTCCCCCTGGTACAATGGGAAGCTGCTGGCATCTCTAGTGGGAACTGCATGAGAACCTACATTTTCTTGTTTCAACCACTCTGGCAAAGGGATGCATGCTATTGTAGTGTCTCATTTGATTTCTTATGGCCCAGATATATTCATGATCTGAGCTTTCTGCTTCTCCATGTAATGTACAATATCTTGACAATATGGTCTTCTGCATGCTGCTGATACTACTGAAGTTTTCTCAAAGCTTTGAAAACTCTTCCCCTTGATTGTTGTAACATCCTTTCTTTTGGCTTTGTTACTTTATCTGGAACTTTAATCCCTCTTTCTTCTCAGCTATCTCTAAAGTCCTCCATTCCTCATGTTCCTTTACATCAGATGTAATTTTTTTTTATTCTAGTCCTTCCATAATTTCTGTTTAACACACCTGTTGAAGCTGTTGTATATCAGAAGGTCAGCTCTCTTAACTTTGGTGTCCAAAGCTCTTGGTCACATATTTTCCTCTTACCTTTCATCCTTTTTCCCTGTGTCACAAGTAACAGGTAGAAAAGAATCTCTCCATCGAAACCTGAAAAGCCATGGTGGTGCTTACATTCAAAGCAAGCCAGTAGTTCATACAGTGATACTAGAAATGGATGAAACTGCTGCTATGAATTTGCACAATTTGTTTATATTTTATTTTCCTTTACCCAATGAAGGTGGGGTGCATTTTTACCTCATCTGCCCATTATGTTTTATATTTTAGACTGGAAGGTCCCTGGAGAAAGGACTGTCATTTATGATATGCTTCTACAGGTCAATAAAACCTTGATGACAAAAAAAAATCTAACCCAACTGTAGATTTCCCATAGCCCTGAATTGATGAATTGGTAACTCTTATTATTATCAGACAACATCATTGTCATGCATATGAATACAACGCAAGGTACTCAACACAGATCACATAACAAAATAATTTGAGATGTTTTCTTCTTATTTTTCTCTTTCATTTTCTCTTCTGAACTCAGTTATGTATTTATTTTCTATAATCTGCTAAATTTCAAGGAGCTGCTTTGATCTATGTATATCTACATACATTTTCCCACTGCTACTGTTTTATTATTAGCTTTGTACACTCGCATGTGTCTTTATCTATCACCTCTATTACCAAAGATGCTACTGTATAAAATCTCTAGACAAAATAAATATTAGTCATTAGATGCACAAGGAGTTTTCAGGATAGGAGAACCCTGGGAAAGACAAAATTCTGATTCATCTTCTTCTAAATACACGTTTAAAATAGGTCAGCTGAATCATCTGGAGGTGATTATCTTTCCTGGAGAACTTCAGAGGGAATTGGGAAAATTAGTTTAGGCTGGATAGCTAACTTTCAGACAGTTATACTGCGAGGGGGAAGGTATTTATTTTACCTGAGAGAAGGCAGGTATCCCTCAAAAGCCACATCAGTAAAGACATTATACTAATGATTAGCTCAAGAAGTGTCTCTGCCTCAGAATATTTAAAATGGAAGGAAAACGTTGTTTTGGAAAATAGTAACTGCACATTACAGTTTTATGCAGTCTGAATGGGCTGAAGAAGTGAACTTTTGGGCTGCCCGTGTGCTGGAGGAATTGTGGTTCACGCAGTGCAAATCGTAGAGCAGCCCCCAGTGCCGTGATGTCCCACAGCAGTCTAGGGCCACTGCATTGCTTTCCCCTTGAAAGAGCGGGCTTCATCAGAAATAAGCAAAGTTGCTTATTTTCAGCATAAACCACCTAACAGTAGGACTGGGCAAATAATCTTTGCATGCAAATCAATTGCAGCCAGATTTCACGCAGTAAGAAAATCCCAGCCCAGCCAAAGCCTTCACTTTTGTAATCTCCTGGAGTGTTTTGAATCAGTTTATGGCAGCTTCACACAATTTTCATGACATTAACTGCTGTAAAGTGAACGAAAACCGTTACAGAAATGACCCCACCAAATCAGCTGAGGGTGAGAATATAATCTTCAGAGGAGTGTTGCCGACATAAAGAGCTCTGACCTACAGCTGTCCAGCTGCTTCTTTGAGAAAATTACCACCCTCCATAATGTTACGTGCCTCAGTGCCTTGTCCCCATTGCTGTTGAGGCACGCTGCTTGGTTATTAAAGAAATGTCTTTCTTTGAGACTTGCAGAATGAATCAGGGAAAACTTGCCTTTTCCAGTCTCCTTTTCAAAGACGAAAAGTCTGTGTGTTTCAACAGACTTCAGTAATAGATGAAAATGACAGTTTAAGCTGTGGGAAATTGAGCTCTTACACTATTACCTCAAACCCTCAAAAAATCTAAACAGAAGGAATAGCTTACTAGGATTTTGTTTTATAAAACTTTGCTTTCTGTTTCCTTCCCTTTCCCTTAGGTTTCATAGTCGCTAAGGATTTCAAATCAGTGGTCTTCTAACAGGAGAAAAGTCTGACGCCACCACCTACATTTCCATTTTAGACTAACTTGAATGAGCATTGGAAATGTAATGTTTTGCTCTATTGAGATGACTTATTTCTCTATTTTGAGATTCTTAAGTGTTATTCATGAGGTTCAACAAGGCCACGTGCAAGGTCTTGCACCTGGGTCAGGGCAACCCCCAGTATCCATACAGGCTTGGGGATGAAGGGGTTGAGAGCAGCAATGTGGTCTCGCAGCCCAGAAAGCCAACCGTACCGTGGGCTGCATCAGAAGAAGTTTGGCCAGCAGGTCGAGGGAGGGGATTCTGCCCCTCTGCTCCGCTCTGGTGAGACCCCACCTGCAGCTCTGCGTCCAGATCTGGGGTTCTCAGCACAGGAGAGACATGGACCGGGTCCAGAGGAGGGACACAAAAATGATCAGGGGGATGGAGCCCTTCTCCTATGAAGACAGGCTGAGAGAGTTGGGGTTGTTCAGCCTGGAGAAGAGAAGGCTCTGGGCAGACCTTATAGCAGCCTTCAGGTACCTAAAGGGGGCTTATAAGAAAGATGGGGACAAACTTTTTAGTAGGGCCTGTAGCAATAGGACAAGGAGTGATCGTTTTAAACTAAAAGAGGGTAGATTCAGACTAGATAGAAGGAAGGAATTTTTTATTATGAGAGTGGTGAAACCCTGTCCCAGGTTGCCCAGAGAGGTGGTCGATGCCCCATCCCTCGAAACATTCAAGGTCAGGCTGGACGGGGCTCTGAGCAACCTGATCTGGTTGAAGATGTCCCTGCCCGTGGCAGTGGGGATGGACTGGATGACCTCTAAAGGTCCCTTCCAATCCTAACTCTTCTCTGATTCTATGCATTTACTCATTTTTGGCAAGTTCTGCGTACAGTAAAGTACAAGGGGCTGTTGTTACCCTTCCCTGAAGAAACAGTTGTGTACAGACTTTTGTATGATTTCAGGTCATTATTGGTGCCTTTTATCATTGTATGTTGGTGCCCCTAGTGTTAATCTGTGCACATTTATAGATATACCACAATATAATACATCCTCTGCAATTGGTATAATTTTGCCCTTTCTTATATTAAAGTATCTAAATCAAAACAGCTACTTCAGCCCAACAGTGCAAGAAATGTAGAAACAGAAATCAGAGAGCTTTGATTAGAAGGTTTCATCCAAAAAAAGGAACAAAAGTATCATTCTGTAAGTGTGACTTTTTGTGAGACACTACTGTTCAGAACAAAAATGTGTTCTTCAAAAGGAAGCAGCATCAGGCGGCATTCTTTTTTTCATACTGCATGTGCACAGTGCTGTGACGTTGACCATTAGCAGAAAGCTCAAGATGCTGGAACGTACAAAAGCAGCACTGTTCTGCAGCTGGCTGAAACTTATTAACAGAAACATTTTTTTTCTGTTAATAAAAACTTATTCTTTCTGGACTGTTTAAACTCCAGCGACAGTAGCATATATACAGACAACAGCCAATAGTTATTTTTCTGTGCTAGAGGGCATGACAATAGCTGGAACAGAGCAGAATATCAAGGGGCAATTTCTCTGCTTATGGGGATGTATTTTTTTGGCTGGTGGACAGAAAATGAACAGGGAGCAGCAGATTTTGCTGACTTTTTCCCCACATTGACTGGCTGCCCCACGTATTTTAGACAGGCCAACTGGTAATGTCTTGTATTTGGCAGCAAATCCTTGAGGAAGAGAGTCAGGGAACTTGCTCAGGGGGGGAATCTTGGAAGGAATTTAACAGAGTCCCTCCAAAATTGCTGCTCAGAGAAGAGCCTTTCCTTTCCACTCTCTGGTACTGAAGTCCTTACCATTATCACAGCAGTAAAATGGTAAACAAGTTACTTCTACAAAAGAGATGGATGGGAATTAAAATATTTAAATCACCCAGCTGCCCATGGGGACCTCATTAGTACCCAGTTTGCCTGTGAAAATACCACATTTCAGAAAGCCATCGTGTTATTGCCTCACTGGCAACACAAACACTGCTGTGCCATGACACTACGTGAACCCCAGAAACCTGTTGCAAACAGACTAGTCTAGATTTCCTGCACAGCAGGAAAGAAGTCCAAAAACTGACAGGATAGCTGAAGTGGTAGCAAGAAAAATAGAGCCTGATTCTACCAGTTTCTACTTTTTCAAGAGGTCTTTTATTACAGAGCTAGATACAGTGACCCCCCAAATCAACTCCTTATTCACTTAATAACTGACCACTTCTTTTGAAAAATACCTTTCTTGATCTCATAAATTAAAATTATATAAAATATGGCTAACATTATTTTTTATTCCTTTATTTAAGTATTTTGAAAAGTTGCCTTAAAAGGATTAAACTGACATTTTTCAAAGGTGACTTGCCTTGGCCTGAGTCCATTCCCATCACTACATGAGTGCTAACTGACTTCTTGAGAAAGAAAATCCTGAGAGGGATAGAGCTAATTCTTATTCTTTTGCCTTTCCTTCTTTCTCATTCAGAAATGAAAATTAAAGATATCATAGCCACATGCAGAAGATGTAGACACCAGCTGTTGTTCAGTGACCGCTGAAGACTTTCAAAATTCACAGCCTAAAGTCTCATTTGAAATAAATCTTGTCTTCAAAACTTTTCATGTTATAATATTTTCAGTCTAATGAATAATTCTGTTTATGAAATGGGAGTCCAGAATAACTTACAGGTTACTTAAAGTTATAGGCAGCTGAGTATATATCATGTGTAATGAACTCTCCTCCATCTCCCACACTGTTGGTGTAGATATGCTTATAAATCATGTTTTTCTATTCCTTCTCCCTGGATAGTTTTAAAAGTATGGGACAAAAGATTTAGATCTAGTTTCATGTCTTCTGCAGTGGAGCATTCAGGTATTAGCAGCATGTCGCTCAGTAGCAGATCACTGCTGGTGGACTCCATCTAACTTGACTTCAGCCATCTAAAAATCATCCATCATCTGCTTCAAGTTAGTGATCTATATTTAAAGGACAGAGAAGTGCACTTCTGAAGTATGGCTCCAACCACCTCTCTTTGAGACCCAGCTTAGGACAAGATGAACCATCATCTTCAGCTACTTATCTCCCACTGACAAGAGAAACTAATAGGTGAGAAGAATCTCAGCCTGCCTGTTCATTCACAGTAGATTTGACTTGTGCACTTTCCTGAGTGATACAATATCATGCCTGGATTTGCATCTCCAAGCTTAAGGATTGTGCAGTAAAATGCAAAAGGGAGGCTTTGAAGAAATCACTTCAAAAGAGCTTTAAAGAGTTTGAATTATTTTTCCTGCCACTAACTTCCCTTGATTTCCCACCAAGACCCATGAAACTTGAAAAGGCTGCCTATCTCTTCTGCATGCTTAATATTTTCCTCTCCCCTCCAAAGCATCTGTATCGTATGCAGAGAGAAATGTGTTTTTATAAACAACTCGGCAGTCAGCAGGAGGTGAGATGATAGCTAGCTGGTGAGGCACCAGTTAAAGACAACATTACAAGAGATGGAGTTAGATGAGCCTAGCTCCAGGAGGGTTTTGATTTTTATCTTAACAGTTCTCTGTCCCTGCACGGCTTTGAGTAAAACACCATAAGAAAAAGGAAAGAAAAAGCTGCAGTGTTGCACAAGAACTTTTTTTTTTTTTTCAGTACTGTGCTTGTGGGAAGAATTTGATCCCGAAGCTATTACAGTTTATCTGGTCTGCTGGTCATCAGAAGAGATTGAGATTGGATAATGAACAATTGATACCTGCCACCTTTGTTAGATTTGTTTTCCAGTCTGTCATGCTAATAATACCACAAAAAAAAATCAAATCAACAAGCGAAGCTGGCTTTTTTACTGCAGTGAAATAAGCAGTCTTAAAAGCAAAAGCTGGCTGGCAGTTTCTATGTCTTCAATATTCACAGTATCCTCAGCCTGACAGAACAAGCCAGAAAACAAATGTTGAAAAGGACACCTTGGGGAGAGCTTCAAAGACTATATTATTTTACAATCCATGCCATGCAATTTACATATTTATTTAAACTCTGTGTGCATGCATGTGTGTGTGCATGCGTATCCCATGAAACATTTGGAATTCTCCATCCTATTGGTGAAACATTTATTCTTTCATATTTACATCATTCCCCATTAACAGCCATACAAATAGCCTATCTCAAACTGCTGCCAAAAAAGGTTCACTTGACAGTTTTCTGACACCCTTGACACTCAACATCAGAACATCTTCTTCATGTCTTCTAAAGCATTCTGGTCTCAGATTTTACTGCTGTGTAAACCTAAAACTAAAAATACCCTAAAAAATAATAAATGTGTCAGTAGTTTTTACTCCATTTTTAATACATCCATTTACTCAATTTTTAATACATTTTTACTACATTTTTAATACAGCTCCCAACCAGCTAGATCTCTTCTATTGTACCTATACCATTACTGTTGACAAAAATCTTCATAATTTCAAGTCATAACTAAGAATAAAAACCTAAAAAATGGGAATGAGTAATGTTTGTGGGGGGTTTTTAAATCTGAATTGAGCCTGCGACATCCCTCATTAGGACTGAGGAAGAGGAGGTGTATTACGGTATTCTAACCAGAATTCCTCTCTGGTCTTATATAGACATTTCTCAGGGGATTTCAGGGGACTTACTGGTGTTAATGCCACTGTAAACAAGAGAAAAACAAATGCTATTTTTCTTCAAACAACCTTTTTCTTCAAAGCTGTAACTCTGACTTCAGCACTTTACCAAGATAAACAGCTTCATTACTGATAAAGGGGGTGGTGTTGGCTTGAGTGGGAAAGAAACGAGAATGGAGATATATCAAACATCAAGCCAGATTAGCCACTTAGTTTTAATCCTATTATCTCTTTCACTCATTCTCCTCTGCTGCAAGATAACAGTTCCTAGTAAAAATAATCCAAGCTGTAATTTTGTCTATCATAGTGTGGATAACACAAGGTTTCTGCGCTACTTAAATGGCACTCAGCTGCTATTTCAAAAAAGCAGGTGGGACTTTGGCGGTGTAAAGTCTTGTACTGCAAGATTTGCTTCCACCCTACAAGAAGATTAAGTGACCGGAACAGAGTGATGTGCTAACTAGGAAATGGCTGTAAGGTGAAGGCGCCAAGTCAGGCCTGAGAAAGTTCTTGATTCAGCTCTCTCTCACTAGTGTGCCCTTGGGGAAATCACCTGATTTCATCCTACAAATATGCAAGGGGCACAGGCATGCAGGGTGAGACTTTAAGAGGGCTCTATTCTTACTAAAATAAACAGGCATTTTATTAAAGCCACTATTTGAAGAGCTGTTTCAGGTCCAAACATTGCAGCCATGTAGAGTAGACTGATTATTATTTTTCTGGTGCTCTTCCAAGCAGTTCCCTTTTAGCATCCGTGCTTATTCTTCAGAAATCTATGCTACTTGCAGACTGAACTTTAAATATACAAGGCATCTCCGTAATTTCTCTGTTGAAAGTATCTGTTGATTTCTATCACATTACTCTTGCCCTTCAAAGTGGCCTGGTAAAAGCTTTTGCTTGGGCCTCAGTATGGTACCGGCTGCTCCTTAGTCTCCCCTCTGTAAAACGCATATTTTAATATACGCTTTCCCAACTTCAATTACTCTCATCTATGTGGACTGCAAATTCTTTAAGGCAAGATCACTGCCTCTTACTCAACGATGGAACAGTGGTGTGAAAGTGTCCCTAATTTTTGTTGACTTTGTGCCACTGGTGCTTTAATACAAATCATAAAATAAAAGCAATATTTATTAAATTACTTTTGAACTCCCAAGGGCAGATAATAGATGAGAGGGGAGCAGAGCAATAAAGAATGTGAGGTTAAACTAACAAGGCAAGATTCACTGTGAGATTCAAAAATAATACACATCCCAGATATTGAATGGGGCAGCGAAACTTAGAAAGTCCCAATGAGGGAATACATTTACTGAGGCTTGGTACAATCTGATGATAAAGCATAGCAAGCATAGATGCCATGTGCAACAGCACCTGAGGGCAAATATATAAAAGGTCTTTCTGGATGTCAGCGCAGCAACTCTAGCTGGAATACCGAAGGCATCTGTAGGCATTTTATCAGAAAGATATTGGCAAAAATAGAGGGGTTACACAGAATAGTGGTTAAAATAATTAGAGGGCAGAAAGGATTGATTTGCTAGGAAAGTTTAAAAGAGCTAGCTATAACCTAGATAGCCATAGATGTAGTAAGAGGGAATAGGATAGAATAATAAGAAATTCAACTGCTTGTCATAGCTAATGTTGGTGCATTCTGCAGAATTTCCACATAGGACACATATTTTTTAAAACACCCATGGAGCACAGACAATAATGTGCTTTCATTGCCTGGGGGCTGAAAATGTTTCAGGGCTTAAACTGTCTTTCTTGTTCTAAATCTGACAAGGGCCCCACACAGTGAAATCCTTTGGAGGTATTGATGTGGCCTCTTTCCTTTGCCAGCTACGCCTGTTTGAAACCACTCAACACAGAGACCAGAAATGGTTTTGCAGAGATTTGTAACAGGAATAATAAGCTTGATGTGCATGCAGTATGAATGCAAATGTGTGTCTATGTGTGTGGGCAATGAAGAAGAAGCAGAACAAACTTTAAAATAGTGGCCTGTATTGATAGCAAACACCATTCCCAAGGCACTGCTCCCAGGACACTGTGCCTGGATGCCCAGATGAGGAATGTGTTGTTGATGTGACTCCCACAAGGCTTTCCCTCTGATAAGAGCACAGCACAAATGATCTGTCAACGGAAAATATTGCATCCCAATACCAGGAAGATGGCAACACAGTGGCAGTACGTCACGTATGCCATTTCTTTTTCTTTTAATCCAACAGGAAAACAGATACATATTTCAAACGAACAAGAGAAAATAGACTATAAGCAGCAATCTTGACTAAGATTTATGGAGTCTGAAACAAGGTTCTTAAGCAAAGACCCACCAACTGATAATGATTACAAAGGTCCCTGTCTCTTGTAATCTGGGACCTCAACTGAAGTTTTACCAAAAAGACCACTTCTTACCAACTGCAGTCCATTACATCCATGCACAACATGAGTCCCTCTAAATGTCTTCCTGCTGCTGAAATCCAGATGAGGAAATAGCAATGGCTGGTTGATGCTGCGTATATTTCAATAAAACTAATGTGATGATCGTTTCATTATACAGCAGGATATAGTTGAATTATTAGCTTCAGTGGCATCTCTAGCTGTGTTTTGAAGAGTCCATGCCAAGCAGTATGAGACTGATGTTACTTTGACAAACACAAATAGAAAGAAACAAAAAACTCTCCCTGAAATTCTAAATTATTCCTACAAATTATCCCTAAGAAAAAGTTGTCCATCTGATACATCAACATGCAATATCCACAGCCTTTACCTTTAGCTCAGTGCACAGCAAATCATCCTATTTTTCTGAAGTAAAAATGTAAATACACAACGGCTTGTCAGGTCAGTTGTGTTTCTATTACTTCAGTTCATCTAGGTAAATACTATCCTCATTATCCAACATAGCTACCGGTGACTTCTGGTCAGAAGGTTAGGAGCAATACGCAGTCATTAACTCCCACGCCACTGCTCTCTCTGCTGACTTTTGACCTTAAAGTCAAGTCAGGTTCGCCTGGCTCAGTGCTTGGAAGTCAGTGATTTGGTGAATGACACTCTTCCTTCTGCCTGTGAAGTGAACTGGTGCCCTGCTCGTGGTGGGAAGGAGTGCTTTGCTTCTGAAGGTGCCAGCTGTTGGACAAGATGTAATACTGAGGTCCTGACCATTTGTTCATTAAGCATTCTGTAGTACTTCTCGCAAGAACATCTTAGAGTGAACTCCTCCTGCTTGAAAATTCACATCTTCCCTAACCATATCTGTTTATAATTTCCGCTGGATACAACTTTCTTGTCCACTTTGTTCCCTAAAACTCCTGTGTAAAGCCTCTTAGCTGATTGAACTGACAACCACAAGCTAAAGAGCAAAAAACACAGCAGTAGGGAGTTTCATGACCTATGTTCCCTGTGGATCACCACTATACCAATTACAGAGTATTTGCTACGTTCAGATTATTAACTGGTGCACAGCAGCTGCGACTGTGCTTCATTTCACCGGTAGCGATGTATACTCTGCTCCAGAACCTGCAGTGTGAAAGTCGCTACAGGAGAGCAGTGACTTTAAAGAGGTGTTATAACTATACCTCATTATTGCCCAAGTAGAGAGACTAATGACACAAAGCTTCATTTAAAAACTTCACTGGCTCTTTAAGTATCTTGTAGCTCTCAGCAAATTCAAGGTAAGACTTAGAGGTTATGATTTTACTAGTAAGTACAGGGCCCTTTCTCTGGCTTCGAGGGCAAGTGGCATGGCACAGTAAGCTACACAGCGAACCTCTCTTCCACTCCAAAAAGCACGGTCTCATCCACTCTGCCTGTTGCAAATAGCCCAGGCATTGTCTAGGAGAGCGTTAGATTGCATGAGCCAAAACCACAGCAGGGACTCTGCAAAACATGGAATGGTATAGACAGGGATGGAGCGGTATTTGAGCCCATGCCTTGGCTCTCCAGTTCACTTCTATAGAAAAAACCTGACAAAAAAGTGCCTGGATTCCTGACGGGCCGTGCTCTGGGACCACGTGTATGCTACAGGCTAAAAAGAATCATAACTTTAGGGAGCAGCCAGAAGGTCCTGGGAGCTTTGAGTTCACCAGCAATAGTCCTAAAAGAAAAAAAATCAGTCGATTCAGATTGAAACCGAATAGCATTAAAAGTTTAATGAAACTCAAAATTCCAGCTAACTAGAAATTGTAGTTGTTAGCCAAATCTAGCTTGATTCTCTTCCCTGCTAGGAAGATGATAATATTAGTGCTAGCAATACTCTAAAGCTTGCAAATGAGTTTAAGTCGTGCAAAGCAGCAACTTCCAGCTGAGATGTTTGACCGAGGTCAATGCAGGGAAAACTCCCATTAGTCTGCCTTCTAAATGAGAAGCCTGCTTCAGGCTCAACTGCAGTAATAATTCATAGCCTGTACAGTCAGTCCAGCCACCATGTGGAGCAGAAATTGCACAGTGGCTAAAGCCACCTACTACATACAAATGTATTTGGCCATCTTTTCTGCCAAGCCTTGACTGGCAGTCACAGAGGCCAGGCTCATTTTCTGGAGTCTCAAGTAAATGGTGACTTGAACCCTACTAAGAAACCCAGGAACATTAAGTGAAGATCTTTCATTACTCACTAAGTTAAAACTCTCAGACTTTTGGTGAATCAATTGCTTCTCTTGATGAGACATGCAGCTGTGTCCCATCTCCTCTACAGCCCACGTAGAGTTTGTTTCTTCACTGTGAGGGTGGTGAGACACTGGAACTTGGTCCCAGGGAAGCTGTGGCTGCCCCATCCCTGGCAGTGTTCAAGGCCAGGTTGGATGGGGCTTTGAGCAACCTGGTCTAGTGGAAGGTGTCCCTGCCCATGGCAGGGGGGTTGGAACCATTTGATCTTTATGGTCCTTTCCAACCCAAACCGTTCTGTGATTCTATGGTTTTGTCATATTTCTCTCCTCTTCAATTTTGGTTCTCTTTTCCCCTTCTATCTGTGAAATATTTTTCATTCACCTTTTATTCTAATACTACAGGTGGAATACTTCAGTATCAAAAATTTACCCAAAGGAGCTTTAAATGGCTGTCATAGCAGCCTCACTTGTCACAGCAGCATCACTCTGCACGTCTTTCACACAGACAAGATTCTCAGGGGAAAAGAAGGAAGACTACAGTAATGCCTGCAATAGTACTCTTTACTTTGGTTGGAATAAAACAATAATATTTTTACATAGTGTTGATCAAAGTGATTTTCCTTTCTCTGCACAAGACTTAAATTCTCTGACTTTTTTTCTGACTGAAACACGCTGAATTTATTGGCTGCTCCTGGAGGCCTCCAGCAGACTCTTTCTTTCCATTGCAGAGTTTCCAGACAAGCTTCTGTGTCACCATTGCTGGTGACAATTGTGAGTGAGAAACCTGGCAACTCTCCTGCTCACAGAACCGAGCAGAAACTATGTACTAGTAGGTCACTGCTAACTGTAAGACTGTGGAAGTTCAACTCGAGTGATTGCTGGAAAGCTGATGAAACCTTTAGGTGATAACAAAGACTATTTTTAACACTAACACTTGCTCAAAACAGGACATTTACTCAAAAGTAGGAAACCAGAAGCAAAGAAGAAAGTTTGAAGGGCAGAATATTTTTTTCAGACAATGCAAAAGAGTTTTGAAGCATAAGGGAAAATAGATATTTAAGTTCCTTTTATGAAGCCTGAGATGTCTCCAATGTAGGCATCTACATCTGAGTTAGACTATATACTTAGACTACATTTTAGTTAATAGAACATCCTTTAATATTAATAGATGCTTATAGGAAAGAGTTTCTTCCTAAGGTAGACAGAGGAAAATAACCTTAAACAAGCCTATTTCCTTTACTATATCAGAGCCCAGAGTAACTGACTCAGATGGAAACATCTAGTCTTTCTTGTGGTAGGAGAGAAAGATCCTGCTCTAAGATATTCTCTCTGGTACCCCACACAGATTCAGTTTCCACAGACACTTCCTGGATTAATTCTATAATTTATGAGTGTTGACAATTAAAAGGGATGAAAAATGGAACAGATCAGAAGACAGTTTATTCCTTTCTCGGGAAGTTAGACTATTGGGTGAAAATGAATAAAAATTTTGAAATAGTTAACTGAAAACCAAATATGTCACTATAAAATAAAATCTCAGTGCCACCTGGGAGGGGTGGCTGTGTTGTTCCAAGCCTCCCCCCTCTTCCGTGGGCCAATCACCCTTATCAGACAGTATCTCCCATGATATATTGCATTGTGGCAAAAATCCACTTCTCATTGTGAAAAAAGTGTGGTTAATCAAAACTCAGTTTTCTTTGAAAATCATTTTCGACAAAATTTCTTTTAGCAGTCTCAGCTTATTCTCCCAAACCACTTGTCTTCCCTTGCTTACCAACCCATGCCCACGTCACAGGTCTTTCTCAAGCCTTCAACAACAATAAATAACAACAGTGATAAGTGTCTTTACAGTCTGAAAAAATACAGCAAAGTGATATCCAGCCTCTCTCTCTACTGGGGAAGAAAGGAGAGAGGCTGTGCAGCCCAGTGTCACCACCTGCTACAACCTGCACACTGTGCTGAGTGGGTGGTTATGGGTGGGAGGGCTAGAGACCCCCTTACCTTAAGAGCTTTGTCTCAACGCTTTCCATGTAGTAGCTGGCAATAACAGAAGACTTACTTAGAACGCAAAATATTCTGGCAAATGAAAAAGTCAACTTGATATAAAAGAAAAGAAAGGGTTATCTTTGCTGAACACTCCCCATCTAGCTTGGGATGTATAATTAAAGATGAGGATGCAGCCCAATATTTCCTCTCATAGAGCAGGGTACATGGCAGCTGAACAAGATTGCATTGCTGTGATTTGTACCTTACTGTCTTCATCCAGCAGGACCAGAAAACTAACCATCCTTCATGGTTTAGCTACTCATCTGCTTCAAGGGTAATGCTGTGCATGATATATTTTTGCTACTTAGAGTCCAATTATCAGTGACAGAGGGAAATCTTTGCAATTCTGCCAGGGCCACTCTTACTGGTGTATGCACAGCCAAAGAAAAGTAGCCGTTCTAGGGCAGCACCACTCATTCCCATGTTTGGGAAGCTGGTCCAGACATGAAGGAGGCAGAACCAAGGTAATGGCACAGCTCACTTTCTCCATGCTAGGAGTCCTTTTCTGCTTTTGACACCTACAACTGTCAAAGCCCATTATATAGAGCTTATGACAACACTACAGTGTAGTCTAGGACTCCCCCACTGGCTTTCTGCAATAGCACAATGTGCCAAAAGAAAGTATTAGTGACTTTTGTGTAGCTCCTGATTCATTAAAGCAAGCTCTGAACATACTATTTGGATTGACGTCCCCAGGAGAGACACAAAGATGGCCTTTATTGCAGATCTCAGTAAAGTTTCAGCATGTGATGGACTTCTAAGTTATCCAGTCTTGTCACACCTGAACTGTAACACAGAAAACTGAGCTACAGACTTCAGGCATCTTCAAGGATAAACATCAGCAGGGAGGAGAGATATTTTGATTTATTAGCATTTAAGTGCTTAAATTGGAACTTAGGATGTAATTCCTTTGGGAGATATGGTCCTCAGTCCTTCTGTGGCTCTGTTTTCAATCTTTTCTCAGACTTATGGGTCCCCTCAAACCTTAGACCAGATCATAAATCCATCTAGAATCCACGCGCAGACCCCAGGTACTGGTTTTCCAGCCTCCACCTCTCACCTTGGGTCTCTCCAGGTTTTGCTCTCCTCCTACTCACAGGCTAGTCCAGCTTGAAGTTCACTAGCAAATCACTCACACCCAGAGAAGAGAACAAGGTCACATAGAAATAGTTAGAAATAGAGTTTACTAAGAAGATAGGACAGATTGCAATGATCAGGATAATTTTGTTTCCCTTCTTACCAGATACAAAATTCTAGGTTTAATCTCTTCAAGGATATGCTTGAGTGGCTCCATCAGTTGCCCAATGATC
This sequence comes from Haliaeetus albicilla, assembly GCF_947461875.1. Taxonomy (NCBI): domain Eukaryota; kingdom Metazoa; phylum Chordata; class Aves; order Accipitriformes; family Accipitridae; genus Haliaeetus; species Haliaeetus albicilla. The sequence continues at coordinate 21,944,630 of NC_091502.1, read as the reverse complement.
AGTGACTGGTCTTTGTTAGTGGCTCTATTATCTATGTTACAGTTTATGTATTTGTGGGTTTAATTATGATTTTTCCTGTACCTTGTCTTTGTCTTTTACGCTGAACAGCTATTAACCAGATGGCCTTAAAAACGGTTGCCGTTACAAATAACCCATACGAGGAGATACTGAAATATTATAAATTATCTGTCTGTAATCTAATGACATCTTTCCACTGTCCCTCACGTCATTTGTAAATGTTGCACGACTAGCACACTACAACTGACAGCTGCTGCAGAACTCACAAGCTATCTCTCTATTTATGACCTAAATAGGGACATGTCAAACACCCATTCAAATGTGATTAAGACATTCCTAAATCATGACAGATAGTAGAGGGGAAAGAAGGAAATCTGAGTACACAGAGATGAAACCTGGCAACAGCAGTTAGTATCTGTATTGTAAAAGAACCATTGCAATGACTCTATTCTGCTTTTTAATTTTGATATGCTACATGGAATACATGACGGATGTTATCTATGGTTGCTGCTGATCTTTCTTGTGCCTATTTTCCTGGAGTATGTTTGTGTATGTGTGCATGCATGTGTGTGTGTGTGTGTGTGTGTGCATGTGCACAGAATAGTTTTTGAGCCAAGCATCCTAGAAAAATTACAACGATAAGCCCAGACAGAAATGTAACTGGCTCTGTTGAGTCAGCTCCTTTGCCCTAGACTTGCTGTTTCAGCCTTGCAAGCAGAGGTTTACAGGGGCCACGTCAAAATAATTTCACTCCTCTTTTTAAAAAATTATCTAGATAGAAGAAGCTTGAAGGAATGTCACATCTGCATGGAAGCAAAGCATTAGCAATCATATAAAGAAAGATATCTCGGGAGAGGATTAATATTTATGCCTGATTTTACTCTGTCTGAAAATGAGATACTGCATCCAAATAGGGTAATCTCAGCAGGTGAGATTCTGATCTCATATATTGTGATAGAAATTAAGATGACTGACTTCAGTTAAGGTACATTTGCATAAATCAAAACAAAATAGAATCAAAATATTAACTCCCATCTAATGACTTCCAAGACACAGTACAAGGATCAGACAGTTAAAGACTTGTCCATTGCTTCAGAGATTCCCCTTCTAACAAATGAAGATTCCTTTGTCTTTTTTAACAGGAAGAGTTAAGCATGGAAATCAGAACTAAATGTGTGGATCTTTTACAGTAACCTCATTTGAGGAGGCCTAAGATCCTCGTCACGTAGACAAAGAAGTTTACCCGTCCTTTGAACCAGTAGTCATGGTTCAGACACTATGATCTGTGTCAACATCCTTTTCAGCTAAGTCCTAAGACCTCAGTCCTAGTTCAGTGATGAACCTGTGCATTGGGGCCTCAGATTGTTCAAGCAATAATGATGTTATATATGATTCTGGGCATTTGACTTCTACAAAAGTCTAGAAGAAACCCAAAGCTACCTATCTAGCAGTGTCTGAAGCACCATAGCTCTTCTGTGAGTCCGGATCTTCTGAATACATGGTCAAAGCCCCATGAAGGTATAACCACACTAGTCAAGGCCTATACCGACAAGAAGAACTAGAGAAGAAACAATTTTTTCCAGCATGACAGAGTTAATGTGCAATTAGCTGTTAGAATGCAAGCAAAACATAATTTACTATCCTACTCCCGTCATTATTTCTCTCATAAATATTTTTGCTTCAATTGACAATTTTACTGGTGTTAACTTGATATTTTCTTACAAATTATTAGTAAAGATTCTGTGTGCCACTCAGAGGGGAGCAGATTCCTTGAGATCCCACTTCATGCAACAAATCATGATATTTCCCCATTTATAAAAACATTTTGAAATATCTCCACTGAAGCCCTCAGCATGCAGTGCAGCAGCACAGATCTCCAAATTCAAAAATTAATGTGCCATGTTAGGACATGCCTGATAAAGCTGTGATGATATTGCAGTAATAAATATGACAGGTCATGGATACCAAGAAGATTACCTGGAAGGCAAAACATAGCCAGCACATTATCTAGTTGTATTGGGGTTTTGTGGTAAGGTTTTGCTAGCGGTGGGGCTACCAGCATGGGTTCTGTGAGAAGCTGCTAGAAGCTTCCCCCATGTCCGACAAAGCCAATGCCAGCCGGCTCCGAGATGGACCCACCGCTGGCCAAGGCCGAGCCCATCAGCGATGGTGGTACTGCCTTTGGGATGACAGAGTTAAGAAAGGGAAAAAACTGCTGCAGAACAGCAGCCAAAAAAGAGGAGTGAGGATATGTGAGAGCACCAGCCCTGCAGACCCCCAGGTCAGTGCAGAAGGAGGGGAGGAGATGCTCCAGGCGCCGGAGCAGAGATTCCCCTGCAGCCCGTGGGGAAGACCCTGGTGAGGCAGGCTGTCCCCCTGCAGCCCAGGGAGCTCCACGGGGGAGCAGATCTCCACCTGCAGCCCAGGGAGGACCCCACGCCGGAGCAGGGGGATGCCCAAAGGAGGCTGGAACCCCGTGGGAAGCCCGCGCTGGAGCACGCTCCTGGCAGGACCTGTGGCCCCGTGGAGAGAGAGAGGAGCCCGCGCTGGAGCAGGTTTTCTGGCAGGACTTGTGACCCCACGGGGGACCCACGCTGGAGCAGTCTGTGCCTGAAGGACTGCAGCCCGGGGAAGGGACCCACGCTGGAGCAGTTCGTAAAGAACTGCAGACCGTGGGAAGGACTCACGTTGGAGAAGTTCATGAAGGACTGTCTCCCATGGGAGGGACCCCACACTGGAGGAGGGGCCGAGTGAAGAGTCCTCCCCCTGAGGAGGAAGGAGCGGCAGAGACAACGTGTGATGAACTGACCCCAACCCCCATTCCCTGTCCCCCTGTGCTGCTCACTGGGGGAAGAGGTAGAGAAAATCGGGAGTGAAATTGAGCCCAGAAAGAAGGGAGGGGTGGGGGAAAGGTATTTTAAGATTTGTTTTTTCTTTCTCATTATCCTACTCTGATTTGATTGGTAATAAATTAAATTAATTTCCCTGAGTTGAGTCTGTTTTGCCCATGACAGTAATCAGTGAGTGATCTCCCTGTCCTTATCTTGACCCATGAGCCTTTTGTTGCATTTTTCTCTCCCCTGTCCAGCTGAGGAGGGGAGTGATAGAGCGGCTTTGGTGGGCACCTGGCATCCAGCCAGGGTCAACCACCACACTAGTACATGCCACATGGGCGTGCAAGTATTCTTAGGGGTATATAAATTGTTTACGTTTCCTCCCGTTACCTGCTTGTCTCCCTTCAGAATCCCATAAATATTAACTTGGGTAAAGATAACAAGATGAGCCCTTCGTCTTTCCAAGTACAGTTGTTCTTCCACCAATGTCAAGAGAGGAAGCTCAGAACTACTTTGCAGATGTTGGCTTTTCACAGGACCAAGCCCAGAAATGGGCACACCTTGGCTGTAGAAATGTAACGGTGGTAATGGTAAGTAGGGAGAAAATGAGTCCACGCCAATATTAAGCTATTGATATCACTGATATTCTAAGAATGCAATTACATGCGGTATGATCTCAGTTTTGCCTATATTTTTTAAATATCATCATATATTTAATGTTTCAGCTTCATGTCCTTATGAAGAACAAGAAAGCAGAAGTTTTCCCAACTCAACAAAATGAGGAATAGCTGTTTGCTTGCTTCAATTCAATAATTCAGTAGCAAATACGCAATGGAGAAAAATGAAAATGTCTTCTTCTGTGGCATGATAGAGTCTTAGGATAGCATATCAGCTGGCCAGTCCGCACAGCTCTACAGCTGTCCATGGAGTTACACCAGCTCACAGCAGCCAAAGGTTGGGGCCCAGCACTTGTGTCATTTGTTGTTCTCATGTTGGGTCATGAGGGGAACGTAGCTTTTATTGGCATCTCCTGGTAAAAATGTATTGCAGTTCCAAGTCTAAGCAATCTAAAGGGTCCTCTATGCAGATTTATGACCTGAGGGGTTTTTTTGACGAAATAAATAACCCAGAAGAGTCTAATACACACTGCCTGTCAGTCTTCCTGAGCCACAGCTGTTTGATCAGATCTTGTCAGCCCTTTTTAAAGACCTCAGTATGAGAAATATGTAAGACACATTACTCCCAAGAGGCTTCGTAGGAACATATCTACAAACCAGACCAAAAACTCATCCTTCATGGTCTATATCCTCCCCACCCCCCACCCCGAAACAGGATTTCTGTAGCAGCATAACATGGACAAATTAGCGGTACTGACACAATTGTACAGAATATCAGTCATGCTAAGACAAACCTTCATACCCGTTTCTGTCCTCAGCCATTAAGGTGCCTGGAGAAGCAAATGTCTTGTGATTAAAACTATACACACCACAGGTCACAGGGGAGACCTTGGTTCATCGGCACAGACATTATTTTGCATAGTACTGTCTCACATGGCAAAGGAGAAAACGTCGTATAGGTTTTTATTTAGCCCAAATGTTGTTAAATTATTCAAGTCATTATTAAAATATGAAACAAGATTCAAACAGAAAAAATATTTAAAATTTTAAACAAGGAGCATTTTAAACTATTTATTTGGATAGAATACATCATTCCAGGGTAGCTTTTAGCAGCACAAAGGTCAGGATTTTAACCCAGGTGGAATGCTAAACTAAAGCACCTGCATTCAAATAGACAATACTAAAAATAAAAGTGAAAACCTTTAAATAGTTTGTTTCAATCTCATTAAATAATTGACATTTTATACAAGACACTTAATATAAATTCTCCTGAGGCACTAGTAATGCTAAGGATTAATTCCCATGAAGTGACAATGGAATTTAGCCATCTAGTCTAAGCTGATTTTTCTCTCTCTCCATAGTCAGCAGAGAGAAATAGGTGCTTCCAGATGGTAATTCATTCTTCCTGCCTTAAGAGATAATGTACCCTCTGCAGCCTCCTTTTCTCTTTTGACTAAAGAGAGCCCAGTCACTTTTAGTAGGCTAGCCTACTTTTTAGACTATTCATTTAAATTTTAGATGGTTGAAATAAGCTGATGCAAATCCCACCATACTTACAAAAAATGCCACAATAAACACAGTATCTTGATTTAGTGTCCATTAACCAGTTTAATTAGAAGTTTAAGTTATCTAGAACTTCAGCTGTCACTGAGACTAGAATTAAGTAAGCAACTGATTTTTCCAAGTGGCAAAAGGAAAAAAGAGATACAATCAAATAAATTTAAATTCTGGATTTATTTTAGTTTGGTACAAACCAAGACTTTGAATTTTCTACATATTAAAAAAAAAAAAAGTGTTTCAGATAGATTGAACCAAATATTTCATTCAGTGATAGAGGAAATGAACTTTAAAAGGATTTGGGAAGAGGGGGGTTGTGTTACAGACTGCCTAGACAAGGGTAAGTAGCACATGATGCTTTGTGCAAACTAGCAAAAGTTCATATTCATGTGTGTTTTCAACCATCCACACATCCTGAAGATCAACATGGCACTGTGGAGGCAATTCATAAAGTTGTTAGACTAACACCGGTGGCAATTTCTTAATGCAAACCATGTAGAACAGCACTGTTAAATGAGGAATTGTTTCTGTGCCTATCAAACCCCACAGAGAAACCTGTGCCAATTTCAATGCAGGAAGAAGTCAACAAGATGAATAATTCCATTTTGGGAAAGACTTCTAAAATAAACAGTAAAAATACATTTTTCAAGTAAGCTGAGTCATAGGAATATCTGGAATACGGATCCCTTCTTCCATACTGATGTCCAGTCTCAAGATACAGTAAGTGATAGACTTGCACCATTTATTTTAGCTGAACGCCTGGCTCAAATCAAAATTACTTACATGAGGTGGAAAAAAATCCTTCATTCTTATAATGATACTACCAACACGAAATTGAATCAGTTTGTATAAATGATGTCAAAGTGGTTCCATGTCAAACCATACATTAATTTCTCTACAAAATTTTAAATTTGCGATGGTTTTTTTTTTCCTTTTTTTCTTCTTCTGCCTTATGGTAGAGTGACCCACATGTGACCCACATGAGTGGAACTGGAATTGGACTTGGCAGGAGATAAAAAAGAATGACCTAACCCCAGTGCACCTTCAGCTGTGTACGTTAAAAAAAAAAAAAAAAAAAAAAGTAGCAGAATGGTCTTACCTCCAACCTCCTTACTTGCAACTTTCACAATACAACAATTTTCATGTTAAAATAAGAAGGAAAAAAAACTTCAAATAGAAGTGTGATTTTTTTTATAGATTATTGTTGTTCTTTAATACAGACTCATGAAAACATTGTTGTAAGCAAAATCTTTTTCTGACAGGAGAGCAGATAAAAAATAAAAACATGTAATTCTTGCAATCTTGTATTGACTGTGAAAAGCCTAAACATTGCTAGTTTCTGAAGTGTCATCATTCATGTCTTCTTCAGGTGTACTACTCAAAGAACCTCACCACTTCTAAATGTATTTAAACCCACTTTCAAAGCTCTTCTCCCTTTCATAATTGCATTAGAAGTGGTTCAAAGAGACATAGCTATTCTTAGCTGAAGGTTATGTTATCAGTTGCCTGATGAAACAGCAATTAATGATGGTTATGCTCAGTCCTTGATGGTAGAAGAGGGCCCTGCTCTCATTTACATCAATACTAGCCAGGAAAAACTCCAGTAAAATAATAAAAATTAGTCTGGTATAAATCAGGAATCAGTTCAGTAAATGGGAACAAAAGAGATTTTCATTTTCAAACTAAAGAGAAATTATACACTGTTTAGACTAATTTCCTATCAAATCCAATGACTGTTCTTAGCAGGTTGATGATCACATTTCTTGTTGATGAAGACCTGAATTAAGTCGACATCTTCAGTAAGGAAAAAATGCTAAGACCACTTAAAAACTTACTGAAACAAACTAATAATTTGGCTGATACTTTAGCAAGATTACTTGCCCAGTATGTCAAAATTGCCCCATCTTTGTTTCTAACACATTTGTATTTTTGTACTCATTTTTTCCTCTCTCCAGTGATTACGGAAAAGAAATATTTTAATCATTTATGAACTTGAAACCCAGCCTGCAAGAAAATGCTTGGCCTCACATGACTTCTAATTATAACTTACTATTTTCTAATCTTTTGCATAATCTAATTCAATGTCCAAAGTAAAAGTTGTTTCGATATTGCTTGTTACAGACTCTTTACTAAAACAATATCTTTTGCCTCGATTGAGCTGCTGCACCATTTTTTCTACACCAAAGTCAGCCAAGATGACTCTAGGGCTTAAGCAGACAGCTGCCATAAACCCCAATACTGCAGAGTTCCTTCCTTACACAAACCTTCCCACAGGCATGTATGGCCACCTCACCACAGGCACGTCCCTAAAAAATCTGAAAAGAATTCATAAATGAAGAAGTTCACTTGATTTCCACACCATGGAAAAAGCACAAATGCAAGGAAAACTATGTTAGATAAACCAAATGAATGTCTGTCCTTTCTCTTCTTTACAGAAGAGTTTGGACTAAAATTGCTTTCTTTTCTGGACTATTTGTGTGCACATTCTCCCTCAGTAAAGTATATTATAGATCACAGTATGAGTGAATTGTACAAGTAGGTTACATTTAATGAGAAAAAGTACTATATTTTTGTCTAATCTAAAGATAGCAGAAACTAGGATGTCACCAAAAATAGTCCTTCTGATCATGTTGGCTGTCTTTACATTGGTTTTGGACAATGCATTCAAAAAGTAACACCCATTTTACCTCCATCATTAGGAAAACTTCACTAAAATAACCTCAATAGCACATGCTTAAAAGTTTCTGGCCTTCGATCAAAAAGCAAAACTGAGAGTTTCCAAAGTAAAAATGTGCTGATCTGCCCATTATTAAGCTGAGTAGTAACCTCTGAAAATATCTCTTTAAGATATAGGTCCCTATTCACTATTCACTCCTGGTGTACTCTCACAAATATTAAGAGAATTGTACAACTTGCTTTTCCCACATCTGAACGTGCCTTATAGATTGTACCATTGTATCTCACTTCTTTTTATTTTTTTCACTGCCAGACAAGGAAGATAATTGCACAGAGCTGGATCCCTGAGATACCTGACTGCCCAGACATGGCCAGGGCTGAGAATATAAAATTCAGGAGGAAAGAGAGCGAGAAATTATTTTTACCATAGTTTGTTTATTTCCCTTTCACAATGCATGGGAAAACTGTATCTATTTGTTCGATTTTTCCTTTTATAGCCTCTTGGTAGCCTCTTAATTATTCTGAAAATATGATTCAGATTATCTCTCACTACTAATCTTGTTTGTTCTACTTAGGTAGCACAGAGAGAACAGATTCTGGCTGCCACTGACCACAGCAAATATCCAACACTCATTCCTCTCCTGCCTAGGAGCTAGCATTAAAATCCAAGTATCCAGCTTTAATGGCTTCCCTTATTGCTAGAACACAAGGTAGCAAGGGGAGAAGTATGTCCAGTCAAGTGCTGTCTCCCCCATTCACGTCTACACTGCAAATCAGCAACTACTAACACGATAGCTGGTAGTCCATCCCTGAACTAACTTTGAAGTGTAGATTCTGGGCTGGAGGACTCTTTAATTTTGATTATGCCCCTTAAAAGCAGGGACTGGGCTGGAATGCAAGCAGCTACAGGATATTCATGCAGGAGGTATGGGTGTTACTTTTTTTTTTTTTCCCCTTAGTTTTCTTGTTTAAGGAGGTTCCCATACTTACAGTTTGAAAAACACATAAAAACTATGATCTGATGTAATCAGTTCAATCCTGTCTGCCATAGTCTGCAGGCAGCCTCGAAGACACGGCTAGCTGAGTTGAGATCTCCTCCTAGAAGAGATGGTTGCGTGGAGCACAACCTGTGAGATACAGGAACAGGAGTTTCTGTCCTTGGAGATATTCAAAACCAAGCTGGACAGTGCTCTGGACAACCTGCTCTAGCAGACCCTGTTTGAGGAGAGGGGTTGAACTAGGCAATGACCAGAGCTTCCTTCCAAAATCATAAGAGGTAGCTCTCAGAAGTGTGAGCTGGCGCATTTATCCCACTGTGGTACTGTCACAGAGCTCTGGAAATTTAAGATCAATTTGCACAGAGAGACTGATGGTTGAGCAAATGACAATCCACACAGGGAATACTACAAGGAATATTAAATTACACTATTCTTTATTACATAAAACAATATTACAACTATTATTGTTAATATTCTTACTAATGCTTTAATAATAGAGAGAATTTTAATAATACTGCAGAACCACCACTGCTGATGCCATCAGTACAGCAACACCACAAAGTCATGCTCCTATATGCCAAATGAGTGATGACCAGCAGAGAGTACCCATGATGATGTCTGAGCATCACAGATTTGGGTTTTTCTCTCTCACTGATCCAGCCCAGAGTCCACATGCATAGCTTCTCTGCCTCAGGCACACAGTGAAGGCAGGTTTCTCTTCTCTTCTCTCCAACTGGCAGTCAGATCTACTGAAGGGTCTCCTGGCGTCTTTGGAAGAACATTCCCAACATTGATCTGCCACTGCTTGTTCTTTTATTAGTAATCTCTGGTCTAATCATCACATAGGTCTAGGCATCACATCAGTGTCCCAACCAGATACTCTTCATCCATCTTGCCATATGATTTTCCATCATCACCAATCTCTGACAGACCTTACCTTTGTATTATTACCTTCTACCAACCACCCAAAAGGCCAACAGTTCCATTTTTTTATACCAATCACCTCAGTTAGTTTCCATTTTATATATCTGTCAACTTAAAGCTCAACAGTTTGTTTTCTTCTTATACCAATAAACTTAAGGTTACAATTTGCACTCTTGTCTCTGGCTGACTACAGGCATCAAGGGAAGACCACGTGGACTTAACTCAGATGCCCCATGATAACAACTGGGATGGCTCTGTTTTATTTGACTGAGAGGAAAAGACAAAACTACAGATTGCATAGCAGTCTTTAACTGTTGTCTCTTTTCATGCTGCAGACACTAAGCATCTGGGTGATGGACAAGGAAGACATTTTCCCTGAAATTTATCTCCTGCTTCAGAGTAGAAGTACAGAGCTTTACGAAAGCGCTAAGAAGTTTCTAAAAGCTAAGCCATTTTTCCTCATGGGTATCAAAAAATTAAAAAGCACCCAAATGCAACTCTTCTGGCTGTGAAATGCATTGAAAGTGAAAATATAAAAGCTCCTATTCAGATTATTACCTGTCATGTTCTTGCCTTTGTGCCAGTGAAGAAACTTTCTACTACAGCGGAGGAGCGTAAAGCCTAACACTTAAAGGCAGTTCAAAAAGTTCATACGATCTATCTCGTTCACAGTAAACCACCTGGCTGCATTCAGAACACCATGAAGACCCAAATTAAGCTGCCGTTGCTGGCACATCTCACCGCTCTTTGCAGTTCTGCTCACACATTGATCTCTGCTGGAGTTCCAGCGACATGACATTTCCCTGCAGGATCAATAACGGTGCCCACACAGGTGTCTGTGCACCATGTTGTACAAGCAACTTTCAGCTCCATTCCACTCGCAGGTAGTATTCTACGTAACTACATGGATCTAAATCAACAAGGGAGCTGTTGGTGAGAAGCAAATAGGAAACACCACAATGACAGAAATAAAAGTTCTCTAGGGAACTGACTGGAGGAGCTGTTAAGTGGAAATGTTCATGGGTGGTGCAATTAACCCTTTCCAGACACGAGCCTAGGAGAAAAAGGATTTTAATACCTTAAAAGATCCTGGAATGTTGGGCAGTATTTATGTAGACACAAAGGGCAAATCGAATAGATGCATTCTAATAGAAAATGGGATAGAAACTGCAGCTGGAGCCCTGTGTAGACAGTACATGTGATGTTTTGGCTTAGGAAAGCTGAGCTTAGTTCATTCTGACCACCCCATCAGATTCCAAGATAAATTACACTCATTGGGATCTGTCAGATTAATAGATGGGGAAGGAGGAAGATAGTGGGTCACTGTATCCTCAAGAATCAGTTTAAAATTGGAAAGACCACAGAAATGGCACGCTTAGCTGTAACTCTGCTGGGAATGACAGGACTTGGAACAACTGATTGGGTAGTGCTACGCTGTCAGTTTAGCTCTGATTTTTCTGACTTTTCAGATTGAACTCACATGTCCTGATTTGTTCCTAGACCCTTTCAAAGGTAACCAGCTAGGTCCTTCCAGACGAAGCCTGGCTATAACTGCGAGCACTGTTGACTCCAGAAAACTCACTTACAGGCAATACAGAATAATACTAAACAACTTACGTTGATCCACACCAGAGTACTGCAATGCTACCCCAGAAAGCCTTGCTCCCTCAGGTATCTGCACAGCCTCTCAATACATGCTCTGGGACATACCTGCCACAAAATGGCAAGCTTTGAGGCTATGACAGAAGCATCACTTCATTTCAGGCTCTTTGAGCTGAAAAAGGCATTAAGTTCTGATACTTATTTCTTAGAGCCACACAACTGCTATTTTGGACTTGGAGCAGACTTGGGCCAAGTACTATGCACTGCAAATACAACCAATACTCTCTTCCAAAGACCTGTGCCATAGAGTGTGTCTGAGAGCTACTCTGCATCCCCTGACTTGGAGGCTAGGAAATACCCTCTGGAGGAGCTGTCTAATAGTGTAGATGTCGCCTTCAAAGACTTGTTGCAAAAGTTCCTCTCAAGTCAAAAATAGCAACAGACATTTGACAGTAGAGTCCCTTCCAACCCTATTATTTGATGCATTTTGTGGATACATTGGTGCAGACTCTCCTTGTACACATAGCACAACCATAAGGAAAAATAGTATATATTATAGAATACATGAAATACAGGGTGTGAAAAAAAACATGTCAGATCATTTTTATCCCAACACAAGTCACTCTTTTATGGACTTTGGGAAGGAGGAATAAGAAAAGGAGTAAAGTTTATTTAAGCAGAAGAGAAATAAAGTGAAAACTGATCATAAGAACCTTGCCAAGCCTTCTGTCTGATTTTTGGCACCTCCACAGAGAAGGGACCAAAGCCACATGTTCCTACCAAAACAAGGAAGAAGGGAAAGAAGTGGTGTCAAAGCAGTGACAGAGGATCTTCCTGAGCTGCCTTCTGGGTAAGGGGAAGAGCTAAGGGGAGGAGGGCATGACAGCCCTCATTAGAAAGACTCTCATCTCTGCGCTCAGCAGTCCCTGCACTGCACACTTCGACCTTTGCCAGACTCTTCTTCGTGGTGCCCGGTAATAGTCTGAGAAGCAATGGGCATGACCTGAAATACAGAAAATTCCATTCAATCGTTAAGAAAAAACAATTTCGCTGTGAGGGTATTCAAACACTGGAATGAATTACCCAGAGAGGTTGTGGAGTCTCCACCCTGCTCTAGCTGATCCTGCTTTGAGCAGGGGGGTTAGACTAGATGATGTCCAGAGGTCCCTTCCAACTGCAGAGATTCTGTGATTCTGCAGAGATTCACTATCTCATGGGTCAGAAGTGAACGAAGTACTCAGTAGACTGTTAAGCAAGGAGGAGAAATTAAAACGAGGACTTTCAGGAGAGGGGTAAAATCCATTCTACTACCTCAAGCTTATAAACTGAAGGCAATAGGAAGGCATTTTGGAAGGTACAGGTCTCACAAAATGATAAATATAATTCTCACTGAATAACACAATGATTTCAGGTTTTTCCAAAGCAGATGAAACAAATAAAGTTACGAATTTCAAGTATACAATTTTACCATCTTTCTCAGCAACTAACTTACTAAATGTATCTATTTGGATTACCTCTGTCATTCAATTTTCAGTAATGTTTAAGGCCAGGAACCCTCCTGTGTTACTTGAAAGCGGTGTTGAAGGGCTCAAGCTGTGATATAAAGTGAACAGTCTGTCTCCTAAATATCCCATAAATTCTCCCAACCATTTAACCCAGGATGTGTGACAATCTGTTTATGATTGCCTGAAATCACCCTCTTCTCTTCTGTCTTTTTGCTGGGTATATCATCTCATTCAATATCAACAGAAAATCCTCCTCTTTTCTATTTACCATTGCAGGAAAAACAAAGTTAACTACTCAAGAGCATGGAAATTCCTACATTTTCATTTGCCATTTTCCTAGGCAACTGTCTTGGAACTACCAATGGGTTAAGTTTTTTAGAGGTCAGAGAAGAAACTTATATTTGTTCTTTTACCCTTCAAAATTGCTTCTTTGAAGCATCTAATTCTTCTTAATCTCAGAAAGACTTCAGAAGTCAGCAATGGATCATCATTACAGGGTTACAGGTTTGTCTTCTGCAAATAATTATTTCTTTCTAAAAATGTCCATAAGATTATGATTAAGACCAGCTGTCAGTGAAGGAGCCATTTTCTGTTTTATCATATCATGATCATTCTTCTTGGAAACAGATCCAGAAAAGGTGTCATTCAATTGCATACTCTGGAGGATAGTCTGGATCTGCGGGATCAGGGAAAGAAACGAATTCAAGATCTAAGAACCCAGTAGAGAGCACACCTGCCTGATGCCCTACGAGTTTCAGGAAACGCATCCCTCTACCTACAGTGCAGATACCTGTGGAGATATGCATCGTTCCACTGGGCAGCATGTGAGATCCATCTTACTGGCTATATATACATCAACATCATCTCAGACTACAGTCAGAAGCAGAAATATAAGGTAATGTAACATAAAGCTCTGGGGAACTATAATAAGGATCTTGTAGGGGTTTTGCATAGCCAGGAAAATTCTGTACAAATTGGTGAGCAGGCTTCAAAGTAATCCCCAGGTGGAGTCAACCCACCCCACTATCAAGGCAGGCAGTTTTAGTGGTGAACAAAATCCATTGCCATCCGCAGATTCTTTGTTCCCTGCCTTATCTCTGTGCATTTATATGCTCTCAGGCAAAGTCACAGAAATCAGGTATGAGATTGGATGAGCCCTTCAGCCTTTTCCGAAGGGAAATGCAGTTGACTCCTTTCAGCAGTGAGTCAGGTCCCATGCCATCATCCACGACCTGAGCTTTAGCTGCTCTCCCTCAACTATGCCTCAGTCTGATCTGGTCACAGCTTCTCTGTCTATTTGCCTGATAGAATTATAAATTTGAGCAATCATCTGGGCCAGCTCTGTGCAGAGAGCTGCCTAAGGACCAAAACTGGAGAAGGAAACAGGTGAGTAAGAGCCAGATTGCCATGAGCAAGAGCCAGACTGCCAGATCACCGAGCACACATGAAGAAAAGAATAGGGAAATAACCTATTAGTCCACTTGTTTCCTCCTCCTGCCCAGGAAAAAACACGTCTACATTAGTGGGTGGCCCAAGGGTAGGTATCTGGAGAGAAAGAACTGGTGGCAAGGACCAGCACTCACACACATGTTGTCAGTGAGACTTACATTAGCCTGGCTCTAGTCTGCTCCTCTGAACTGAAGGTCCATTAACAGCTGGAGTGCATTTGGGGCATTCCTGGAGCACATCTTGTCATCACATTCATGCCAAAGAAATCCAATTTGTGCACTTCGAGACTACTTCGTTGTGTGAATAAAAGCACAGTAAAGGGGATGAACAGATGGTTTTCTTCAAAAGCTTTCTCCTGACACAAACTAAACCACTAATATAGATGCACCTTGAAGACAACATGCATTCTGGAGTCATAACTATGGCTGTGTCTACTTGGTGGCTGACCTGTGATTTATGTGTGTTTTAACCTGAACCTCTGCCAGAGAGCTGCAAAACTTAAAAGCCTGTGCTGTGAATTCATGTCCACATGGCTCCCTGGGAATGGAGGTAGAAAACTCATCTCTCACTTCATAAGCTGGCAAAGGGAAAGACTAGACAGATTTCTCTTCAACGCAGGGAGACACAGAGGGGGTGAGTGAAAATTATCTAGTGTTTGGCACTTAAAATGTTGTCCCCCATTTTGCATCACCCTCTGCAGATGCACATGCCTTACACTACTCTGCTAATTAGGAATGTTCTGCCTATTTTATGTGGTCTAATTTAAAAACTGAGGAAAATATCACTACTTCCAGTTTATAGAACACAGCTTGCCTTGAGCAGGACCAGCATTTTTCCCATTTCACTGAGACAGACATAGAGTTTACCTATGTCAGTGTTTTTCAAACAGTAGCAAATTCATTTTTTAAAATTGAGTTTCCTAGGTATCAAAAAAAAACCCACAAAACCAACTCTAAAACCTTACTGCAGAAAACTAGAAAGTTATTTCTATAAGATTTTGTAAAACAATATGATTTCTTGGTTTGGAATGTGGTTTCCTATTTTATGAATGTAACCTTATGACATTTTGTTTCAAGCTAATTTTATTTCAAAAATTGATGTCAATTAAAAGAATGAAATTAAATATAGCAGTTCAACTACCAGCACATGGTACTTTTTATTTTGAGTCAAAGGAAGTCATTGATGGGAAGGTTTCTATGCTATGGAAGTGAGTGATGCTTCCACACCAAAGTTCCCACACTGACTCCAGATTTCCAGCCTGTCTTTTTGTCATACCACTGCTCCTTGACAGCAGGCTGGATTTAACAACATAGCTACTAAGGGGGAGCAAGGAGGAATTCTTCAGGAATGTGGTCTGCTTTGCTCTGCAGATGTCTGGAGAGGAGGAACAGAGGGAAAACACCCAGACAGCAGTTACAGCTGTAGCAGAGGAACCCATAGGGTTTACAGAGAATGGCAATGACAGAAGCATCCCACTTTTTGATTCAGTAAGTTCAGCTACCTCTGCCGAGTACCTTTGTCATCTCAAGCCCAAAGCAGACAGTCCCATACTGTCCAAGGGAGCCAGTGAAAGCAGGTCTAAACTTCTACACAGCATGGCAAAAAGCACCTTTCAGGAGCCCTGGAATGCTCTCCCTTACATATCGGCACTGCACTGGTAGACCAACATGCTACGTGAGTGATTTCCAGCAGTGGTTCTCCATGAGCATCAGCACGCTGGGAACATATTTTAAATGCTGGGAAGATGAAAAAAAAATTTAAATATATATATATATATATACACACACACATATATGTGTGTGTGTGTGTATCCCCAGGTACAGAAAGGAAGTCATTCACCTTTTAGTTTTCTTTTTAAAGTGAGTAGGTATTTAGAATTAAAACCTGAACATGGACTTGGCTGGTACCTACGCACCTTCAAACAGGTGAGGAAGTACTGCTGAAAATGCAACAGCTCAAGAATACCAGGGGCAAATCAGCTTACATTCCTTTAATTACTATTACAGACAGAAGAATACTCATCATTCCATATAGAATTTTCCTTATGACCTAAGAAACAAGATAGACATTATACCCTCTGACCCAACAATCATTCTATATTCTTCAAGCTTTCCATAGAAAAATTGTTTTGTGGTTGAGGTATACAATCACAAAAGCATTTTACATTTTTTCTTTATTTTAAAAGTACTTGTTTCTGTGAAGCAAAGAGAAAATAATTCACTCTACTTTGGGCGGTGTTTGCTCAGTGCATGGCCAGAAAGTGGAAAATTCCTGCTCAGCATGAACCTACTTTAAAATTCTACACTTCTGCATACCCAGAAGGACAAAACTGTATCACACAGCCATTAATGTTCACCACAAGAAACTGCAATTCCACAGTTTTGTTGTACAAATTACAGTCAGCCTTCTCCTCTCCTCATATTTGTAGTGGTTGAACTGAACCTTTATTTAGGCCAAATACCACGTCTCTTACCCATGTTGACTTCAGTACCCAAGTACCCAATTGAAGAGTAATACATTCCTCAGCAGAAAAGAACATTGTAGAATACGATTATCATACCATAAATTCTTTGGCAGAGGAATGTAATTTCTGAAGTGTGGCCCTTGCCTCTTTGAAGAACTGTTCACTGAGAAATTCACATCCATCCACACCCCATTTCCACACATAGTCCATGTTTTCTGTACTGAACCTGTTTTGGTTTTTTTTTTTCCCCAACAACAAATTCTCACTCAAAAATTCCAATTTACAAACACAGCAGAACTTCACCAAAAAAACAGGTACGCAGTGAAAATTTCTGAAAGGCCATTCAGGGCTGAGATTCAATTTACAGTAAATATCAGGGAGAAAGAACACAGGAAACATCTTCAAAAAGGCTGAAAAGCCAGTAAGAGCTATAAACACAGAGGAAAACACTGCTGGCTGAGGAAATATCTTCACTGCACATTACTGAAAGTTGGGACATACATTGAAGAGGTAGCTCTCCAAATATGCCCTGTTTCTACACTCCGCCACTGGCAACAGGTATTGACCGCTTTTGGAAACCACACATTGGCCACATTTATGTTCAGTAGTCCAGGGACAAGGCAGTCGGCCAAGAGGCAAAAAAGTTAGGTTCAAATGGCTGATATAAATCAGGCAGAGCAGGGCTACAGGTAACTTCCATGCAACCTCTAGTCAAAAGACAAAGTCCTTTTTCCCAGTAGCCACCATTTCCATACATTTCAAAACAATTATTTCACCCGGATGAGTAAGTACTTTAACTTATCCTGGTGGGAGCAATGCAAGCCAGTATTAACCTAGATTATACATGATACATTATACTTTAACTCATAAAGGAAGAAGCCATGTAGCATGGATAAAGGTATCAGAAATTTATAGAGGGTTTAGATCTCTCTGTAACAGAAATGTAAGGCCGATAGGATGGGCCAAAATTGAATAATTCTTTTTCTGAACTGGTCAATTAAAACATATATGCAAAAGAGCACCAATATATGGAAGAGAAAGGCTATTCTTCTAAGTAAATTTCTTCTGTGTGTCAGCAATACTTTGTGTTGTATCTAAATTCATGGCTTGAAATTATTCAGGGAATGGTTAAATAATGCAATGCATCAAATCTATTTTAAAATGAACTGCATTTTCGACTTCCTGGACACCGCAAATTATTCTCAGTTGTAATTTACAATAGGCAAGTGTTAATTTACCTAACCCATATTTTATGAATATGTATTGACTAATTGCAAGTCCATGGTTCAGGGTAAATAAATACGTGATTTATATTCAGGCAAGTCACACAATCAATTTTCAATCTACTGCCTCAAATACAGTATCAAACTGTGACAGGTTTATTTGCATTGACACAAGATGTCATAGTTCTGTGAACTGCAAAATGTAAATGTGAAACATTATTCAACAGCCACCAGTGGATCATGCCCAGCAGTAACGTCCACAGAAAAACCTCAGAATGTCAGTGGCCCATCTGCTGCCGCTTGACTACAAATTGAACAAAACTCTAATCTAAGCAGGCCAGTCTTCACCCATGGATCAGTTGTGGTGGCAATTTTATTTCCTACGGTGATTCCTAATTTAACACTTCCTCTCCTCACCTACCAGGAGAGGAGAGCAGCACTTCTGCCATTAGGTAATGGGAGAAAAGGATGGGACTGTGCCCTCTGCATACTCGGACTTGGCCTTTCAGGTCACAATTGTTAAGAGCAGTTAATCAAGCTTTCAAATTAGTGCAGAAGGTCTGTCCTGCCTCTTTTTTGAGTGCTAGGGCTCATCTTAAACAAGATTCACTGGACACGCTGCATCAGGGATTTTATTGCTAACAGAGCTCCCAAATCACTGGCTGCTTTTTGCACTCTATTCACTACCATTAAAATTTTTCAATTAAATAGAATATGTTTAAATAACATTCCATGTTGAAGTACTCCTAACTTTTTCTTTAACCAGCCATCTTGAGATTCACTTTCTGTGTCCAGAACTAAATCTCCACATGGAGAAAACCAGCCCAAGAGAATCCTTCGGATGCTTTGTGCAAGTGTGCTTCAGAGTCCTGTAGAGGACTAAATTTCCTAGGCTGTACAGATTTCCATGTTCCTTGGATGTGGCTTCATTTTTCCTCCTTGATGAATCCCTGAAGGATGACTGAATTTTGACCTGGGTTTGCATTTTCACCACTTGACAATAGGCAGTTTTCCTTGTGGTAATAATATCAGAAATATTTGACTGGAGTTACTTGTGGCTGGCTACTAGTTTTTAAAGCATTGCTTCTTCCCCTTTTTTTTTTTTTTTACATCTCTGAAGGCATTTTGGGGGGTTGTAGAAAAAGAAACAAATCATCTTTCAAGCCACAGTCATGTGTGAATCAAGTGGGGCAACTCAGCTGCCTAAACATAGGCTCAACACTGCTGTAGGTGCTCCAGGGTACTATGCATGTCCTACATGTGTTTATCCAAGATGTGAGTTACCCAGAGATCCTCTGTCATATCTGCTCCCCATGGCAGGGGGCAGGAGGGCAGCCCCAAATATTTCAGGTGGCCCTAATATATAGGGAGTGAAACTCTATCATGGTTCATCGAAATCAACAAAACCCCAAAATCTATGAACCTGATGGATGAGATCAATCAGAGGAGAAACAGTTAAATTTAGCAAATACTAAGTTGTTCATTCAGCTATAGCAGTAAAGGTTTCTCACATGATGATATTCTGATTCACTCAATAACTGTTTTCTTACTAGCAGCTTTAGAGCTACTTAATGATGTCGTTATACCCACAAGACCACCTGTCAAAGAAGGGGAATACAATGAAAGTGATGAGGTGGTGGAGTGAGACGAGGAAGATACATTCATTAGAGACGCAAGAAGGCAGCTGGTGTTATTGGACATAAAAAGGAGGTTGGGGAGCCTTGTTAAAAGTTACGTAGTCTCCTGAAAGAATTACTGAACAAAACAGCAAAAAACTTTGGTGCTGTAGAAAAGGATTGGCAATTACAGACATCCTTTAATTGTACTTCAAATTAAGGAAGATACAGACAAAAGATTAAATCATGGTTTTAATCGGTACTAAGAAAAGACTCATTAAAAAAAAACCTTCCAGTTTCATTTCTTGAGACAGTGTGGGGTTCAGCGAGCAATTTGAATGGAGTCTGCAGGCTGGAGTTAATTATTTGCATTAGCATTTCAGATGGGCTTCCATGTAAATACCAGCTCTTTGGTGTGCTATGGACGTAGACAAAAAGTAAGCTAAATGCTTGATCTTCTTTATAGGATCCTAGATTATGTCATTTAATAAGTAGCCAACAGCATGAGGATTGAATGATACAGGCTTTTGAAAACAGCTCTGGGATCTAATTAACTGGGACAAATTATCCAAAGCAGCTTGGCAATGAGGAAGGAGGACAGACTCAGAGAGAAATGACAGATGGATGTGCAGAAAAAAAAGACAGAAAGACCTTTGCTGCTCCTGAAGGGCTCAGCCTAAAGGCCACTCTCACTCCACCAAAAGGGTTTTGCGTCATGGTTTTGTTAGTCATTATTATTTACGTGACACCTAAATGTCCATATTTGCGACTCCATATGTACAGAGCTTAATGCCAGATGGGTGATCAGACCCAAAAAACAGTAAGAAGTTTTAATGGTAGTTGGACATACGGCTGGGACTAGTCATTCTTGGTTTGCCCTCAAATTGTGCCCCTGTACCTAAGCTGTTTGTGGCTGTGTGGGGAGAACCTTCTGGAAGGGTGGGCCCTGAGGGCCAGCAGGCAACAGCCAATAGCCAGCTGCTGTAGGAAGTTGAGCCAATCAGAGTCAAGGTTATCCCCCCCAAATCCTGTGAGTGACAGAAGAGGTCAGGGACCTCCTGAGAGGTGGCCTGAAGGCCCCCGGAGAGGGGAACCCTGTCCCCTCCCCAGTCTGGTACTGGACTGCGGTGTCTCCCCGTGGGATGGGGAGGCCATGTCACACACTAATGCCAAACACATCTGTGACTAAAAGCATTTTGGGTATCTGAGCCCCTTTAGTCTGCTGTTGGTTTGGTCTCAAACCACGACACCCAACCCGTAGGTCTGAGAGACGTCCTGTTCCAACAGGCTGCTTAGAGCACCTGGCAAATAGCTGAATATATCGACGTTAATGGAGACTGAGGATAATCAGCAGCATACTGATAAACTAAGATGCATAAACTATGTGGTTTATGCATGCCTGGCGTGCACAAACATCACTTTAAATTCAGACAATGTAATCAGAAGTCAATGAGATCTCAGCCTTTTTGGGCCTGGCAGAAGGCACTTAGTGCTTCCCAGAACTTGATCATACACCACCCGGCATGTCCAGGCACTGACAATGAGTCTTACCTCAGCTTCAGCTCTTTCGTCTTTACTTCCACAAATACTCTAGCAAGCAAGCACACTTGTGAAATACCAAACCATCTGCTGATCTAACTTCCTTGGCTTTAGGGGAATTTCTTCCAGTAGAGAATTTGGCCAGGCAATGTTTGGCACATCCAGTCGTACATCAGCGTTGCAGGATTCTCACAGAAGTTTTCTGAAGTTGTGCCTTACAAATGCTCACCCCAGAGAGTCACAGTTACTGGCTCGGGAAGCAACCGCAAAACAATTTAGCCACAGTTCAGTCCACAAAGATGCAGGGCGTGCCTCTTTTTTGCACTGACAGATCTAAAACTGGATGCAATATTCCATGTGTGCTCTAATGAGTGCTGACTGATGACCACTTTCCTTGATCTACTGTGTTCCCGTTGATACAGCCCAGGATGTTGTTGACTTTCATTCCAAAAGAAAAATTGGAAAAGGCAACAAAAATAAGAGTCCACCATTTGTCAAAGATGAGTTCCCCTATCTTTCACAATCTCCACATATACAGCTAAATTTTTTAAACGTAACTATCAATAATTAACCAATGCAGAATAAGTAGTTTGCAAACACCATCTGCAAACTGAAATATCTGCAAATGTATGAAATGTACTGTACTCACAAAAAGCATAAAAGAGATAAAAATTCAATAAATAACTTCCTACAGAAGAGGTCATCCAGATGTACCAGAAATCAGAGCTTATAACAGCAATTTCCTGAATAACACATTGTTTTAATGGGCAAACACTTTATTTATACAATGACATTCTGACTTATATTGCTGCCCTCAGAAACATAGCTGTACAAACAGAATTGTTTCAAGAATGCAACTATGCAAAAACAGATTACTGTTCAATTCAGACTCCCAAAATACTTTTATTACCATTAAATATCTATTACTTGACTTCCATGAGATAGGTCAGTACAGTGAATGCCAAGATCCTGTGCATCTGCTTTCAGAAAGTCCAGCATCTACAAAAAATTAACCTTGCCAACAGGAAAAGGCAAAAGGGAATCACCATAGTTGGACAGTACATAAGCAAATAGTAAGACCATTTCTGAATGACATCTACATATTGGACTTACATCACTGCCTGTCATTTTCACAGTATTTGTAAAACTGTCATTTGTTTCAAAAGATCATTGCGAGGCAGAGAACTACCACTGACTCATGTTTACAAGAAATACCAAAAAGCTAAAGAATAAAGCCACAAAGAAACTTGGGCACCTGACTGACACTGAAATTAATCCCGCTTTAGTTACTGCCTAACTCTGGAGACCCCTAAGGTCTAAACAAGTGGGGTTTCTGCGAGTCAACTTTCCATCGAGTTTCTGCTTTAAATGGCTCCATCTTGGCATGGCTTGGCAGTTCTGTATCTATCTTCCATCCAAGCTTTCTCAGACTTTTAGGTACAAACCCTTAAATAGTCTAAGAACGTCCTTATCAATCCAAGATTCACTCCAAAACATGCTCTTATTGTCCTGCTCCTCTCATATGCAAAAAGTCAACAAGAGCATTCATCCAGACACTGACTTCTGGGTGAAGTTCTACGCTCCTCCAGAGGTAATGCAAAACTATTACTGAATCTATCTAATCTAGTCCATCAGTGACCTATGCTGTGGCACTTTGCTAGGACAGCCTTACTGCTTCCAGTGGTCATTCCGCTTGAGAGCA
Source organism: Haliaeetus albicilla (assembly GCF_947461875.1). Lineage (NCBI taxonomy): Eukaryota > Metazoa > Chordata > Aves > Accipitriformes > Accipitridae > Haliaeetus > Haliaeetus albicilla. Next base: position 21,921,906 of record NC_091502.1, on the reverse strand, counting down.
AACTTAGGCATCTCTGTACTGTGCCATTCACCAGTCAGTTGCAGGAGGACACCAGACATCTGTGACTGAGCAAGAAATTCAGGTCTCACAAGACTTGCATTAATGAGCTAACCATTTTATTTCATCCTGCTGCAGTTCTAGTTGCAAAATGCCAGTGTTTCTATTTCTATGACACTTCTTCAGAAAGCTAGGGGAGTGAGTCAAGTTTAAGTGAAAATGGTGTTTGATTGGGTTTGGGGTTTTTTCTACTCCTTTATTACTTTGGGGGAAAGAATTATTCTCAAAAAAAAAAAAAAAAAGATTAAATGGTGACTTTCATTAACAAGCTTTATGAAGCTTATTGTTAGAAACTGGGTATTTGTGCAGTGATTTCCCTTGATTACAATTACAGGAGCTAAGTTAGTTAATGCTAAGTAGTTGTCTGTGCTTTTGCCAAATAAGAACTATTTCAGAGCTATAATGGTTCCAGCATATTGTGTAAATGCATATTTTATTTAGATTTCTTATCCCAAGAGTTAAAAATATGTTTTCATTATAACATAATTTCTTCAGTCTATGCTATGGGCTATTAAAAATAAGTTTTACATGATTTAATTACTCTTTTGAGGTAATAGGTGCATAGAAAGCTTTAAAGCTTACTTTGCTTAAAAACCTTATATCTATATGATCAGTGTTGTGTGCATTGTCATCTCCCAAAGTACAAACCTTTATCTTTCAAATGTGAAAACCACCCCATTTGTTAATATAGTTGATATACGATATATGGCTCACTTCCCAAAAATCTAGTGAGGGTCTCTCCCTCTAAAAAATGATTTGTTTAGTAACCACTGACTGATAAGATGACAAGAATTTGGCCATCCATTTCAGAGCACTGTTCATATAATGTAACCATCCACATGTACTAGCCAAAGTCCTTCAATAAAAAAAGAGAAATAATGGAACCTAATGTTCCTCTTTTCATAATGATCCTTTAGGCCTCATCTACACACAGAGTTAATTACTTTAAACTGGCATAGGGAAAGCCTTGCCATCAGGCTTACAAAGGTAGGTAGCAATTTTTCATTCAAGTACATCTTTGTGGAAGAATTTACGATATTTCCTATCGTCAAAATCTACAAAAAAATGTTATGCTGAGGGTGTTTAACTGAATGAGGTTATTGCATTTAATTAAACCGACCCTAATATTGGGATAACTCTCCCCTATCTGTAGTTATCTAAAATGTAGGTGTCTACTGTAAAGTAATCGACTAAAGCTCTGATGTCAATGCAGAAAGATGAGACTCTTCAAAGGGTAATTAATCCTCAGCTAAGACAGGAAGGATGAATCACCCTCTGGAAATACCTTTTTCCATCAACAGTACTTTTTCACATCATGCATAATAAAACTGTGAAACTCATTACCACAGGATGCTGTGGAGGCCCAGACGAAAGGCACTAATGCATTTAAAAGCCCTAGACTAATTCACAGAGAATGGGTGCAGTAAGCAGATGGTCTGAAAATAGTCACCAGCTCAGGAAGTCCATAAACAATATATCTCGAAGGTGGCAAGTATCCCTTTGTATACTGCTTGTTTCTTATACTCTTCTCTAAACATCTGGTCCCAGCCCCTTCTGGAAACAGAATACCAGATTAGATGGTCTGTTGGTCCAACCCAGTGGGATAGCAATTTTGTTCTAAAGTTAACTCACGTCTTCAGACAACATGCATATTCCCCTTAAGAAAAGAAACCATGTGTACACAAATAGTAGGTATTTTTTCTTTATATAGAGGGATAATATTCTATTTAGTATTAAGACATTTTATTTTGCTCCAAGATACTTTTTGGTCTGAAATGTGGCTATTTTGTGTTAGCCAATAGATTCTCTTTACAAGCAGTAATTTGCAGAAAATTATTTCTGTATGTTCTAACAATAGTATTTCCTCCAAAAAGATCAAATAGCTTTGGATATAATGTGTTGAAGGTCAGAAAGAAAGAGCATCTTTTGAGTCTGAAAGCAACAAGATTGATAGATGCTGTAATGGAATTGAGGACTATTTGGTGAGAAACGTGTTCCAAATCCCTGAATCTCACTCTCCTTTTGTTTTTTATTCTTACCAAAGGACATGGTTCATGGCCATCCATGTGACGTGAACTTCTCATACCTGAGCCAATCCTTTGGGAGGCTCTGAAGACAAAATGCTATAAACTGAGCTGACTACAGCAGTGTCCCTGGGAGAGAAAAGTGGCTTTTAAAGTTACCTTCTTTCTTTAAAATATCATTGCCATTCTGACACTTCTGTTCAATAATCAGCAGATTATTTTTACACTGCAGGGGGGACTTTCTTCTGGCACACAACACTTTCTACTAAAGCCTCTTGGGTTTAGGTCCTAACACTACTCGTGACTTCAATTTGCTAATTGCATTGCCAGAGCCTTGCAGACACTAAAACATTTGTGGGGTAGGAATTAGTTGTGAAAATATATCCCATGCCTTTTTCCAACTTTGCCCAATGATCGTATTCCTCTTCATAACATTTGTCAAGGCACTGAAGCTACTGTAGGATCCAGGAAATACATCTGCTTATTTTGTCTCAAACTCTGCTGGTCAAATAGATAGTTATTCAATCCTAGATGAGTTTCTATGGTAGGTGAAGCCATTTCATTAATATGGGGTACACGCAATAACCAGAGGCATCCTATCCTCTCGGTAACTAATTACTTTCCCACAGAAAGGCAGTCAGTGTGACTTTGTAGCTTACAGAGAAAACTCTGTGTTCCAGTAGTAAACACTTTAAATCACATATAGAAATTATACCATATAAATCTCATATTAATTGAGGCAGCACCCTGCATTTTCCATACAGTGAGGCAGGATTGGTGACAACTGATCAACACAGAAGGGAAAGAACAGGGATTTGTAGGTCTAGATTGGGACTAAGAAGAGTCAACACAACTCAGCAAACTTCTCTGAGATTAAAGAGTTAACTGTGTAATTGGGAATGAATAGCAATTTGCAATGTATACAAGGAGTTAAATTAAGTTAGAACACTTCATTTCAAATGTAATTCCTTTCTACTGTGGATCGGTTTGTGTGCTGTAATTCTGAAAAGAAACGTTGACTTGCTCTCACCTTTCTAAGACCTTTTCACATTTTTTGGTTAATTTTGTTTGGCTTGTCAAACACATGAAGGCTGGATTATTAATAATATTCTAATGTGGCAGGTGCATATTTGTGTGTGGGAAGGTGTCGTTTTAAAGTGACAGCTGAACCTTTTGCTGAAATATAAGGTTTCCTCCCAGGAGAAAGTGATCTTATCTCTTCTTTTTTTGCTGGCTATGGTATGCTATATGATAGAAGATGTTAATATTAGAAGTGGAACAGATGGCTCAGATTGAGATTGGGGGCACAGCTACAACTCAGAGATGGGGAAACAGATTCAAAAAGGAGCCGACAAGAGCAGAAAATTCAATTAAAAGGTTCATTTTGAGGAAGCAGGTGTGTGGGTTTTATTATTGAGACCTCCACATTCTCATTTAGAGTAACCCATTTATGAGGCTTGTTATGAACTTGTCTAACCCTGTTGCTGGCATTTTACTATCTATGCGTACTTGAAAGGAATTTTAAATGTCATTGGGTAGCTCTTGCTCTCCCTTCCTCTTTGGTTACATCTGAGAATCTGACAGCTCTATTTCACTGGAAGGGCTGACAAACCTGTGATTCTCATTAGGCACAGCAACGTAGAGATGCTTTGGGATCTTTCTGAATGGACAGCTATACAATAACTCAGTCCTGTATAGCTGCCATTGTTATTAAGCATAGGAAGTGCCCAAACTGATGTTTGACAAATTTTCAGCAACATCACAATGTGGCATAACTAACATATAAAATTCATATCTTCCTAAGAACAGATTGTGTATGGCTCTCTACAAGGTTCAGTTGCTTTGTCCTGACCCCTAAGACTCTCCTAGGCACTACTCTTGCTAACGTATTATTCAAAGCTTTTAAAAAGATAGGACTGAAGACCAACTGGCTTACTGAGTCTAAACTCCATAGCCAAGAAACCGGATTATATGACCTGTTTCATAAAATAACCCAAAGTCCATCTTAAATTCAGCCAGGAGAGTTTTGCCCTAAATTAAATGTCATTTAAGAACCTCACAGCTCTTAAAGCCTTGTTCTTATTCTCAGCCCAGCTTTATGCTGTTTGCTAATTCCATTCTGCTTTCCACTGCTTCCAGACAAGCTCCTTCCACAGGTGTTTCTGTGTTCACAGTTATATCTCCTTGCACGCTGTCCCTAAATGTTGGGAGTTTCTTTTTAATCCACATAAAAGTACCCGATGCAGCAGTGTGTAAAGTAAATCCTCTCCTCCTAATCCCTTTCCCTTCTCAGACTGTCATCCCCACAAGCAGAACCTACATGTTGCTTTTACAGCAGATCCTGAAAGTAACTAAATGTGGATTCTGGAGGGCTAAGGAGAGAAAAAAGTCCAAGGCGTAAAACTCCTTCCTAAGAATTACTTACCAGCATCCTTATTTGAAACAGAAATGGTCTGTGATGGCGGGAGCATAAAAGATAGCACCATGTACCTGATATATGCATTGCACTTCTACACTGAATCAGAACTGAGATACACGCACAGGAAAATCAGGAGGGCAGGAAAACAACTGTCTTTGTATCTCTTCACATAAAGCACTGTAATCTCATCCTTCAATTCAGGCAAAGCTCCCAAATCCACATTCATAGTTGCTGGTCCAGATTCACTAGTGTCACCTAGCTGGTTTATGGTGCTCCTGTGACCTGAACCAGCTGTGCAGCCAGCTTTATCATATCGCTCTCCAGTACACAGCAGGGCAACCCATATCCAACCCGTGTAATTGTTTCTGGAAGACAACTCAGTCTGATGAAAAATCTGAAGATACACCTCATCTAATTAGATTTTTACCTGGATCACAACTCATGTTGAATCATGAAACACAAGGGGACTTGTCTCAACTCCTTGCCTCAAGATGACTGTTCTGTAACATGGTGAATAATTGTCTGTCTCCCAGACACCAAATGGCCCAGCAGAATTAAAACAGGTTCAGGCTTTCCTCAAAATTCTAACACTTGTGATGGAAAAACAAACTAAAAGTTGTCTTAAAACTAGTGCATCGATATTTTTTAAGTTGTTCAAAACCACACAAGCTGTGTCCTCTCAACCAAGCAAAGCAGTCCATGCCCTTTAATGATTTTTGACTGCTTGTTAAATCAAAGGTGCAAATATGAGTCCTTTGACACCAAGTGCATTCGTGTCAGTCTGTAGAAATGTCACACGATGATGGTACAAGCTGTTAAGACAAAGTGATTGACACATCATCTTAACTACCCTCTCAGGTACTCTTTCTGAGACAATCAATTTGGTGTTCTATCTCATTAAATTTCACTATTTTGGTACCTTATATTAGTTGAAAGAGACAGTCTACAGTGTCCTTGAACTGAAGGTATTTAAAGATCATTCTCACAGACAGGAATTCTGATCAGATAAGAGTCAGACCTGCTGCAAGCTGTCAAAAGGAAGAAGAAAAAGTGAAAGAAGATTATCCACCACATAACTGGCTGAGGGACACTGAAATCTTCAAAAGGGTGCTAAGTCCTTTTTATATGATATTAGACAGAATCCAGCAGCAGCCAGTAGTCAGTGTAAGGAATGACACAGGCATGCTATGAAAACCAAAATGTGCTGGCATATAAAGGCATTACAGCAGCAAGGCTAAGCTTATTGCTCTGCTGCTTCTCTACTTGCTAATAATAAATTACCACATTAATAATCCTTTATACTTATCCTATTGGAGATTATATGATTACTGATAAAACTTTTAACTCCATTAGCAACACTACACTAATTGCATTAACTGGCATAATAAAGTTAACATATAAATACAGTGTCCTTGATACACACATGGTAAGATTGCACATCTCATTAAGATTAATATTGTTACAATAATGTCACACTATTTTTATCCAAGGCGGTATTACCAAACAACCATGACTCCCTGACTTGAAGTCTTAAAATTTAATATTAGGTAACAGGATTAAACCAGTCTTTTTCAGATGCAAACGTAAAGGCAAATTTAGAGTTGGTTTTATATAAATCAGAAGTTAATCAAGCAAGGCCAATTTAAGTCCTACGAGATCTTCTCTTTGAAAGAGACTGTACCAATGTAAATGGCCCTGGAAGCCTGAAACAGCAGATCAGGATTTGTTAGTCTAAGCAGCCGGCAAACACCAGTTTCCTCATATTTCTTCTCAGTTCTACATGACCTCTGACAAACAGCACTATCTCATTCTGTACTCACATCTACTGTGACTTGCAGGAGACCTTAATCAAACCAGGCTGTGGACTAGAAGGAAACTGAGACAGTAGCAAACCCAGTTTTTTTCTACACTGCCCTCCCACCATAAAAAAATAAAGAGCACTGAGTTTAGCATAAAATCTGACCCACAGGCAAACATTTAACAGGATGAGTGTCGGAATGGAGAGGGAAATGTACATCAAAGCCAAACAAGCAAAGATTGTCTAATAATTAAGCAGTAGCTTGTGAATAAGCAGCAGGGATATAACAGTAGAGTTTGGTCAAAGGAAGAGGTGACAAAGATTATGGGGTCCAGATTACAATGTCCTGTCACGATTCTTGATTCCACACCCGCAGTGGGGACAGCTCTACCCCAGACACCCGCCAGCTCTGGGCCAAGGTTGTCCCGTCCTCAGTGCGTGGGCCACTCACAGCTTGCTCTGAGCCACACGAAGCTCATGCTTTGAACGTAGGAGCCGAACACAAGAGCTCAGGCATCCTCATTCTCGGCACGAGCAGAGCATTTGGGTTGTTTCTGTGAATACTTGTCCTTGCGCTGCAATTCCTCCTTTGGTAAAACGAGAAAGCTAGCGCCTCTTTACCTCGTAGCAGTGTTGTGAGTGGACTTGCAATATGGATTGCAGGTGCCCAGATGCAACTTCTCAACAACAAAAGTGCTGAATAACCAGGCAAGAGAAATACTGCTTCCTTTGAGGGCAGCCGCATTTCTAGCTGAATATTCCCTTAAAACACATGAACTTTTTGGCCTGCCAAATAGCTGCACTAAAGCAGTGAAATTTCTTTCACTAAAGCTCTGAATGGAACAACATTAAAATCCAATATTTATTCATTTACAGCACAGTAATTTGATATGTAATAAGCATTAAGGTAAATATAATTCTGTAGCTGACGAATCTAAACTTTCCTCTGTAGCTCAGATCTCTGGGGGAGACATGATACTTGACATTTAATTTGAAAAGCAAGGTAGCCTGATGGAGAAAAAACTTTTCCATGTTGATAGTAAAAACGCATTGGTGCATTTTATTTGATATGGTGGATTTGCTTAGCTTTATTTTCACATTTTAATAAGCTCACCTCATAAAAGTATAATGAAAATAGAAAGATCATCTATCATAAGAATGGATGGGTACAGATTTTTTCTCTGGATTCTTGTGTAGAAGAAAGTTTTCTTCCTAATGATAACAATAAATGTAAATTGAACAGTATGAAATTACCTAAAACATCACAAGTTGCTAAAGGGAGATGATGATGCCTAAATGCCAATACTAGATTAATCAAAGAAACTGAATTTTCATGATGCATAATTCTAAGATGACAATAACATCATTTTCGGTTTGCAGTGTTAAATACTGTAGTGTCGATACAATATGCCATTCATTGGCAAAGAAAACGTTGTTCTTGAGGTACAAATCCTATCTTTTTTGATATGGGCAAGTGAAGTTGGCCCTTACAGGTGGAACAATTTCACATCCACCTGAGTAAGAGACAGGACACATAACACATGGAGAATCTTAGTGCAGTCTCGCCAGTAATTATGGGATGGCCCCATCAGGGATCCTCAGCAGGGTAAGTCAAATTGAAGAGAAGCTACCCGGTCTGCACAGCTGTGTTTACCCCTCACTTTGTTCCTCTGAGCTCCCTTCTCCCTTTGGACTGCCTTATCCCATTTTCATTGCCAGCAAGCAGAAAAGACCTCCTCTCCCTTTTACAGAGGGGGACCAGAGGCACAGAAAGAGCCTGGGACATCTGCTTTCGTGCTTAGCCGAGATCAGGAGTGCACTTTTGAAGTGACCCTCCTGCCTGTCCCCACCGAACCATGCATTGCTTCTCAGTCTTCAAAAGCACAAATGGGATCTGTTTCTATTGAAAGCAAACCAATTGGACTGCTCCAGGAACATACTTAATGTGTTCAGACCACTAACTGGTGTTCAGTCCTTGGGACAAGGGCAGAGTACTGAGTACAAAACCCCAGAGTGCGGTCATCCCATCCTCAGCCTCAGCTGTGTCAATCCACGGACCCACTCCTACTGCACCCCTGCAAACAAACTGACCCTTGGATTATTCTAATATATATAATTATACTGACACCGTGGTTTAAATCCTGCTTAGAGGATTTAACAATAGCTCCAGACATTACCACAGCCACAGGGACCCCAGCTAGAAGTAGTAATTCTAGCTGGAAATATTACCCTCAAATAGTCACATGTGCCAACGTACCGCCTCTAGACTCTCCATAGGTAAGAATTTCACTCCAAAAATACTGCTCAGAGATCATATTCTAAGGAACTACTTCTTTCCTTGTGTTCATATTGCCTTTATATTATATTGATTGACACTCTGGGGTTTTTTCAGTGTAGCAGTAATACAAATCCAAGCTTCTTATAGGAATCACTTGAGCTGATGAATAGAAAATGAACTGTCATCTGCAGGAAGATCCAGTAACTCCTATTGTTGTCTTTTAACGGAAAAACAAGACTTTTCTTGATGATCCGATTAGAGAATCTCCCTCTTTTGGGAAATGAAAAAAGTCTATAATCTCTTACCTCTTTGTTAGGTATAACTCAGTATGGAAAATTAAGGGAAAATGGACTGAGCACATTCAATTTCTATGCCTCAGTTTAATGGAATAAATATATAACAGTTGGATTTAATGATGGTTGTACCACTCCTACTCACAGTAAGGACTGTTGACACATTTAGTCCTTCTATCTGTAAGATAAGATGGCCTGCGATGGCCAGTGCTGTACTCTGACAATGTCAAATCAATAACTCCACCATCACAAGGATTGCAGGTGTTGGTTGATGAAGCCTCCTCATTCACCCCTGTTTCTCAGCATGACCCCTGTATGCAGAGTAGTGCTAGGGTTGCATCTTTCTTCTGCCTGCAGTGTCACATCAGCTCAAGAGTATGTGTGAGGGCATTCGTGATGTCTTTTAGTGACCAGCCGCCAAACAGCGCAGAGGACAGCATTTAGAGTCAAACTTGAGAATCTTTATACCAAGGTGGCATTAATGTCCTGCTAACATCTAGGTCCAGCTGCCTCCCCATCTCTGGTCCCCAGTTGGGAAGAACAGGTTCAACTACTGCTGTAAGGAGAAGGGTAACAATGCTTCAGCAGACAGAAAGTACTGGGGTTCAAGAGCAAGGAAGGGTGTATGAACTGAGGAGTGCTGACAGATACAAAAAGAGACCCTATATCTAAACTCTAACCTCTGATCACAAGTGTATCTCATTTATGTGTATATGAGCTGCAGTGCTCTTTTTCCCAGGCACTGTCCGAGTTGTCCTCATCAGCCATTTCTCAGCAGCTCCTAATTATTCCTCACCTACTATGAACTTCTCCCTAATTACTCTTTCCCTGTCTCTCCAGGGGTTCTGCAAGAATGACAACGCCATTTGCAAATCTGAAATGACTCTGAGCTCTAAAGTTAACCTTTTGTGCACTTCTCTGTTCCTCCAAGGTTTTTACCTTCTTATGAAGTCTAAATTTGAAAATGCATCAGCAAAGTCAGTTAACTAAAGACCACTCTTCTCAAGTTGCCTTGAGGATGGAGAGGTAGACTGTAAAAGAAGCCTTGGAGAAGTTGACTGCATTGTTGTTATATTTAGACTGAAAGAGTGTCGGTAAATGCTCATTTCTGTAAAAAGGTCACAGAAACCAAAATGCCAAGAGGTCATTGACCTTCCTCTAAACAGCTTCTCTAACCACTTAACCTTGCAAAGGGAAAAGTCTCTCAGGACTAATCACTTCCTTCTATTGCATCTGTCCATATGTCTCATTCTCAGTTCCTTTTCAGACCTAAGTTTCTTAACATCACACTTGTCTTTCTCCCCAGAGTGACACTGACAGGGAAGATACCCGGCTACATCCATCCTTCTCCCCTCACTTAATGAAGAGAAGAGCTTTGGAGATCCCATCGCCCTTGCTACTGCTCAGGAACAGCAGTAAGATTTACTTCAGTCCTTCCTGCTTCACTGCTTCCACTTTAATTGGATCAGGTCCACTGAGTCTTTTTCCTAGGATGAGACCAAAATAATTTGTTTACTCTAAACGGATCAAGCTGTACTCCTGCATGCTATAAGCAGTGCCATCATAGTTTGGCTGGGTTTCTTCCTCATGTTTTTCTGGACTAGAATACTACTGACAATCATTTCAGCTGCTGCCAGTCTTTCTGGCAGCCCATGATCCTTCTCCTCAGGCACCTTTTGCACACATGATGCGTGAAGGAAATCTCCTGAGCCCCCATCTTCTGCACGGACCATGGAAAGCGATTCCGTTGCCATTCTTTGTTTCTATTCCTATTCTTTTTTACTTGTTCTCTCATTGTTCTTCATTGACTTTCATCTGCCAATATCTGAACTTAACAGGCAGATACTGCTGAATAAGTAACAGACAGCCAAGGAGCAAGCTTGTATACAGGATCCCTTCTGTTTACTCTGAGCAACCCAATTAACCCCCTCTCCAAGACGAAGGCCAGGGGCAGTCTGGGAGATCTTTCCCTGCAAGCACAGCTTCCACATGGCAGTACAGGTGACATTGCACCAGCTTTGGTTCCCCCACCCTAGAGTCTTCCAACAGTACTTCAGCAGGGTCCCCTACTCTCAAACTTCCTCACAGGCTCTCATGATATGTAGCACACAGCCTCGGTGTCATCCTATGAAAACACCATTCTGGCTATAACACAGCTCTCATATTGCTTCTGACATTTTAATGGAAAATAAAACAAAACAATTATATTTTTGGGTCACCAGGACACCACAGGATACCAAGGAGGCCCACCACACCAAGAACTATGGAGCAAGAACACAGAAACTCTAGAAGGAAACGGCCTTATGCATGCAGACACGAGGCAGTTTATACTCACAGGCATCTGTGATATAATATAATGCAGAGAACCAACTGGTCTGTAGCTTCTGTCCACAGACTGTAGAAATAGGATTCTTCTTTATCTCTTTCATCTGGATTTATGAGCTGCCTCTGTAGTTCCTGCATCGCATATACTTGTTGTGGAAAGTTCAAGTATGGGTAACATCTAGGGTAGCAGATGACTGGTATAATCCAAGAACTCATGAATGTCAATAACTGGGCCAAGTTTCACCTCTTTAGGAAAAGAAACACATCTTTCAAACATATGCATCTTCTAAGTACTGTGTAGTCAGCATTCAGACAGCCCAGAAATATTCTTACAGACATCACATAGCTATTTCCATATATCATCTTGCTGAAAGCTTGAAGGAAGCATCAAAAAGATGCCCAAAAAGCAATTTTAGAAAAATCCAAGATTAAGATGAGTGGGTCTTTCAACAAATGATCCCATCCTTACACCAAGCATTTTAGCAGCAGACAGAACCAAATACAAGAGATAGCCCTCTTCAGTTAATACATAAGCTATTCTGTATTCACAGAAGAAAATAGAAAACACAGGTTGAAACGTTGGTTTGACACAGGTCATTTCTTAAACTACTTTTGCTCCTCTCAGATTAGGTTATCACAAGAGAAGGACACGGCTGGACAGACAGGTAGGACTGATTAAACTGTCACATGCCAATAATACATTAATACATTCTCTGCAGGAGAAGCAGAGTGGCAAGGTTGCTGTCACTGGTGATGTTTCACTATGTATGGCTGCAAATGAAGCCCCTGAGGATGTCAAGGAATAAACACGAGGACATAAAGCAGGGGAGCATGTGTTATGCATGCACAAGTAGCAGAAACCAGTCATTAGTCAAGGACTTAACTGTAGGGACACAAACGATGGTGCTGTAGTTGGACTCGATGATCTTTATGGGTCCATTCCAACATGAGATATTCTATGATTCCTCCCATAGGACCTAGCTCTCTGCCTCTTTGGTTTTTAAACAAATCATTTGCTTTAAATCAAAATGGACACAAACCACGTTCACAGAAGTCTGACAGGTCGCTACCATAGACTCTGTTTTTAAAATCTCATTCATATTCATTTTCCTGACTCTTGCAGAACAGAAGAACAAGACCAAGAACAGCCCTTATGAATTCATTTCATTTTTAAGGCAAAGATAAATAGAGCACAGAAGATCTGGAATTTGGGTTTAACTAAAATAAGCCTTTACAAATGAGAATGCTTATAAAAAATGCCTTTGGAAAGCAAAACAGAACAAAAACCAATGTGCAGTAATTCTGCAAGATAGCTTTGAAAAAAAACCTTTGAAAGTTCATACATACATTTCTCAGAGGATTTCTTCCTTCCATCCTGATCCTAACCAGAAACAAAACCTATACATGCCTAAATAAGTATATGTCATACACATCTATTCAATCAGTAATCATGGTTCTAGTGCACCATTACTCTGTTTCTCTTTTCACTAACACACAATGTGAGGAATAGAGATGCCAAACCTCATTCACCTCTTCCTTAAATTATTTTTGTGCCAGCAGAAATCCTCTGAGCCTGAGGATTCACTCTTAACTGTCATCACCATAAGACCTCCCAACCTTACCCGAGTTACTTCTGGCTTACAACAACCAGCATGAAAGCAAAATCCTACCTCATTGCTTACCTTCTATCTCTAAAATGTTCATCACATTTGGGAGGAATCTTTTCAACGGGGATAACTAAAAGTCAGCAAACACACAACTGGAGCAGTTGGAGCTAAGCAACATCTACAGTCAGGAGGTTTATTATTGTCCTGGTTTCAGCTGGGATGTAGTTAGCTGTCTTCCTAGTAGCTGGTACAGTGCTGTGTTTTGAGTTCAGTATGTGAAGAATGTTGATAACACTGATGTTTTCAGTTGTTGCTCAGTAGTGTTTAGACTACAGTCAAGGATTTTTCAGCTTCTCATGCCCAGCCAGGGCACCTGACCCAAACTGGCCAACAGTGTATTCCATACCATGGGACGTCCCATCTAGTTTAGGAACTGGGAAGGGGGGGGCAGGGATTTTTCGCCGCTTGGGGACTGGCTGGGTGTCGGTCAGCGGGTGGTGAGCAATTGCCCTGCGCATCATTTGTACATTTCAATCCTTTTATTGCTACTGTTGTCATTTTATTAGTGTTATCATTATCATTATTAGTCTCTTCTTTTCTGTTCTATTAAATCGTTCTTATCTCAACCCAGGAGTTTTACTTCTTTTCCTGATTTTCTCCCCCATCCCACTGGATGGGGGGGGGAGTGAGTGAGCGGCTGCGTGGTGCTTAGTTGCTGGCTGGGGTTAAACCACGACAATTATTATTATTATTATAGACATTTAGGGCATGCTTGTACTCGTGTGTGCAACTAGTCCCACAGCTGTGCTTACTCTGTAGCCAGCCAGCCAGACATGTATCTGTGTCAACATATTGTCCAAGCAAGTAGTGTTCACTTGCTGTTTACATTTCCAATTTAGAACTTATTGTCAAAAAAAGGGATGAATCCTGGGTTTGGCTCTGTCTACAGCTAAAGACTTGTGCCAGTATCAGCACAGGCAAGCGTTGTGCATGGACATTTCCCCGAGCTTGAGCATTCAGCTACTTCTCATGATGAATCTAACAGAAGTTAAACTTTGTTCTGACTTCACTGTGGAATTAATTCCCTCTCTTTGTGTGTCTAAGCAGCCTCCACCATGGATCTGAATATCATGTTTACATTACCCTTTCTCCAGCTCATGAGCAGTCCAAACCAAAACCCTCAGAAGACTATGAAAGGATTCCCACTGGCTGCAGCAGGCTCCAGGAGAGCTCTCTGTAGTATTCGAACACTTACTGGACTATATTCTTTAACCAACATTCCCTTCAGTTTTTTATTACTGTCCCTTCAGTTTTTTTATTACTGCAAACATTATCTTCTAGTCCCTGTTGTTTTACATTTGCTTTGAAGTCTGGTGAACAGAAAGCACAAGGTGCTGGTCTGGCTGGCCACCAGAATTCACACCCCCCAGATACAAGCTCTCCAAGTCCTGTGCTTGAAAGCTACTAACTTTGGGTTTTTTTCTGACTTACAGAGCAAAGGTTGAATGTGAAATCATTCTAGTTAGTTGCAGCCTGACATCTTTTTATACTCTGTTTCTTTTATCCTAGGATTCTCCAAGTTTTTATTTCAAACAAATAGCTTCTATAGGGGAAATAACTTCCCACAGCATCAGAAGAAACAAGATACTCTTACCCCATAACAGTAGGGAAGATGAAACATGTCTATTCATAACACAGCACAACTGAATTAAGCTTACCATTCCAGACCCCATCCTAATGGCCACTTGATTTTTCCATTACTTAAAATTGAGAAACACAGAGCAATTTACCGCCCTCCGTATGTCAGCTTTCTGTGATGTTAGAAGTAAGGCTGCACTTTCCTTTGAGTTGGGAAACAAAGGCAAGCAACCAGATGCTATATGCACCAAAGGGTGCCTATTTACACCAAACTACAAATGAATGCCATATTTCTGAGTTGTACTGAGTTTAAAAAACAGGAGGTTAGTAACTCACAGGGAACAGAAACAGCTGACTCATTGTTTTAGGTAAGTCTTCAGCAATCAATTAATTGCCTGATCAATGCAGCATGATCTAGGAAGCTTAATTGAAGAGAATTAGTACTTAAGAAGCACGTATCTCCAGGGGGGTACCACTGCCAGTAAAGTTAACAGCCTTTGGAAATGCAGCTGCCTCATTTGATTTAGGAGGAAAAACGGTGTGAAATGAGATATGAGGACATCATGGATAATTGACATCCAGAGTGATACCCTTCAACAAGGAGGCTTCAGACTGAGAATGTATTGACACCCACAGACTCTGGTGGCAAGAGTGCTAACACATACATGTTCACATTTGGAACTCAACAGCAGGAAGTCATAAATTTTTTATCATGCCATGAAGTTGAAGCTGATTTTTCCTGAAGGGAACAATGCTCTTCTAAAGAATAAAGAACAATTTCCCTATTGGTTGTGGGACTTTTTTCTAGTTATACTCCTGTTACAACTACCTGTTAGTAACCATGTGAAACTAGTTACATCAAACACTTTTTGTATTAGGCAGAAGGGGGCAGAGGACTGGAGAGATTTTAATGTCACCAGGGCTATGGGAAACCTGATTTTCCCTTGTGTATATATGCCATACACTTTAGAAGGAATGAAGTAACTGTCTTTGAACCATAAAAACCATCCAGCAAAATATCTCACATAACACTGCTAGCAGAATACTCTGACATTCTAGATTTTTAATTGTCTTTTCTCAGAGGTGCACAACACCAGTTGCTCCATGGGGATTCCATGTAAGACTTACACATGTAGACATGCAGCTGAGAGTCCAGTTTGAGCAGCTGGACCTGAAATCTGAATTAGATTCCTAAAGGATGCTACAGACCCCACGGTGGCTTTATGCACTCCAGAAAATAGCACCAAGTGTAGAGAGTTTATATGCCTCAGATAAGTCATCCTTACTGTTCAGACAAAGAGCTGCTCATTGCTGGTGAGTAGCCAAGGCTGAGGACAAGAAGGTGTCTGGTCCAACCCCTCTGTCTTTCTCGGCACCTACAGTCATTTCTTCCAAAAACTACCCAGGTGATTCTTTTTTTCAGGAGGTGACTGTTGTCTGACTGTGTTCTACGGCTCAAGGGTTAGAGTATGCACCACAAGGAGAGAGGGTGATAAAGGTGGACAGAAAATGACTGCAACAGAGTAACTGGGATGTTAACCAAGATCTTTTTTCTTCCTCCGTGTGGATATGCACCTGAAGAGTGCACTGACCATTAATCCCTTGATACTGCATCTAATCCTTTGGCTACATAATAAAACATGTGGGGAATGTTATCCTTAGCAGTCACACTTTAAAAGAAAGCAAACAGAAAAGTATTTTGGAGTTCATTTAACTTACCTGCCCCAGTGGGTTTCCAGAAGACTTTTTCTGGGTGATATTTAGTTCCCTATCAGGTTATCATGGAGTCAAATATCCAGCTGCACAGGCAGAAATGGGTCTGGCCTTAGGAAGGGGCAATATTCTCTGAAATTAAAATGCCTTGAATTCAAATAAGGCTGTGATTAGTGAGTTAATATACCACAGGGGATTTAGCAAGATGCTTTTATCAGAACTTTGAACCTGCATATTTGAATTTTGCATACAACCTGCTTGCAGTCCTCAGTCCTGTATCTGATATAGCCTCTACTTGCTAGAGTCAAGAGCATGCTTAGAAAATCCAAGACATCCCACGTTCTCATCCTGCATCCACCCAGAACTTGCCAAACGACCTGAGCCAGTCAGTTTTTCCCTTTCCGTGGCCCACTGTGCAGACTGACTGTTTAACTGATGGATGTGTAAAATGAAGTGAATGTGAATGAAGTGAAAGATGTTGTATGAACCAATAGTACTAACTTCACTATTCTTCCTCCCTCGGAGAGATGGGAGCCTTTTCACACAACAATCCAGCAGGTTAAAGGGAAAGAAATTTATTGCTTCCCCTTGCAAAATAAAAAAATACATTTTGAGGAAAGACAAGCACACTAGACCTCTGATAGGACTCTAGGAGCTGTTACTAAATTGTTCTAACTTCATAACTGAAGGTCTGAACTTGTCATTATTTCTACAGCACTGCCTGGATTTGCATCTGGACTCGAGCCAGATAAGTAGATAGGTTAGAATACAGATTGTTTACTTTTGTATAGGAATTCATATACCTCATGCAGCTGCACAGCATTTTTGGTTACTAGACTACAAGTATGTGGGTAGGAAAACATGAATCTTACACTTAGTTTGTGAGCTGCTCCTTATCAGGTGAGCCTGGGTAGCTGTGTGCATGCCCTTAACTTATGGCGAATGCAAAATAATTTCACATCCCACAGTGAAACCAAGTTAGGCAAAATTGCATTTCTTTATCTTAATCACAGACTATGCAGGAGAGCAGGGACAGTGACCACAGCTCAGCTAACATAGAATGATGTGTTAAACCATCACAATATCAATCATCCATCACGTTGAGATACTTGGGGACATAGGAAGTTCCACCTCCCTCCAAAAAAATAAAAGGGACTCCCAAATATGTCATTCTTCTTCTACCTCTTTTTTCCAGCCTGATTTTTAATAAGCATTCTGTGTCTTTTCTGCTTCAGCCACACTTGGTCAAAGCGCAGTTGTTTTATCCTTCTAAAGGTCTGAAGACTTACTGTGTTTTGTTATGCTCAAAATTTTGTTTATGAGCAAAAGCGAAGCATACCTGATACATATAAAGCCAAGAATCTACTGTTAGTATAACTGAAATCTTAACTGTCTAATCATTATTAGTCCAAATCTAATTATTACAGAAAAAAGAATACTTCTATGCAGAAAAGTTCCCATAATAATCATAATAATACAATTAAAATTGTTATACATACACATCTTAATTTCTACCCCCTTTCCTGATGTTATGCTAACCCTCACCCTGCACTTCTGGAACACAATGTTGGTAGTTTTGTTCCAGAGGTGGGAATGGGGCATGTTATTGTGAGCCATCAGCATCTGGATTCCTTGACTGGGAGGAATATGATCTTCGTATTGATGGTTTCTTCTTCTTCCTCTCTTTAGGATCCATTTGGGGTTTTTGGATCCATTTGGGGATCCATTTTATATGTTTCTTAACATGCTTTTACACCTTGCTCTTTCTTAATCTGTCTGCAGCTCCATGTCACATCTAAATTTACTATATATTATGCCTTTTGCACTTGTTAGATACTTGCTCATTGTTCTCTTTGCTACCCCTGAAACCAGGTTCGACCAGCTCCAGGTCTGCATTTCTTTTAACTGACCATTGCTGAGTTGTCTGTAGCCGTTGGGTCTCCAGTGCCCCATCTCTTCTCATCCCCTGCTTGTGTTCCTCTACGCTACATCCCGTGTCTCCACTTCCCTGCTCTCCCACCAGGCTTGTATTTCTCTATACTACAACTTTATGTTAAAGTCATAAAACCATGGAGGTACAACAGAAAGACAAACAAAAGTAAAACAAATTAGCCACAGACACCTGGTCAATTAGAAAAATTGCTGTCACAGCTACAGCAAGTAAAACAAAGCTCAGGGGGGTCACAAAGAGTTCAGATAAAGCAAACCTGACGCACCTTAGTCCTGCAGCCTTGCAAATTCAGCACAAAGCTTACGGCCTGCTACTAGCAAAGGCAATACCATATTGCAGGTCTACACAGCTACAGTTGTCAAAGGAATTTTATTCTCAGTCAGCTAAGTCTTTGCTGGAGGCCCATGTAGAAAAGCAGTAGGCTTTAAACTAAGCATGTCAATTTAAGGCAGTCTTTAGAAGCATACAGCACTGGTGAGACTCATCTAGATGGATCACTTAGAAAAATCCACTGTTCTTCTAGTGGATTCAGGCCCCCTTTGATAGCCACACCTTATTGCCTCTAGCTAGAGATATAAAGTGAATCGAGTGAGAAAAAAAATGAAAGGAAATCCTCTGCTTACTTTGATTACCTTGCACATTTTTACCGTGCAGAATTTGTTGTGGAAGAAGGAAATCTGATGTGCAAGAGTTAATGGCTCCAGGCCATTAATACCATCTAGTTCTCTTTCTGTGCCATTGCCAGTCAATGGCTTCAATCATGCAAGCATTTACCAAAGTCCTTGCCATCATACAAGCAAACGGTCCCCAGTAAAGTCATGGGTTCTTCAAGCAAAGCTAATGAAAATAGTACAATAGGGAACTTCATTCCCAAAGGCTGGCTGATCCTCAGTTCCTATCACAAGATGATGCCAGCGGGAAGCGTGATCCCTCCAGCCAGATGCTGTGCCACCATCCCCTGCCCCAATAACTACTAACAGGATTGCAAAACAAGAGAAATCTTGTCACCCTGTTTCAGAAAAAGCATCTAGACTCAAGAGATTGTGCCTGGACTTCGAGCCATAGTGAAAGAGCTGTGTGCTGGCTTGCTCAGGGCTACCACAAGCCCAGGTATTCCTCTGCTCAGGCTGACTCCTCTCTCAGCATTTAAGACATTTCCCATGATAAATAAAGGGCTATTACACAGAGTGTGAGGTATTGACTGTCAGAGTAAATTAAAATTAAACTGAGCCCAATTAACACTTGTTGCTTTTGCTAGCTTCATTTCTGAATAAACACACTAAAATGATGACAAACCTGTGCATGTTGCTTAAGCAGAAATCAATACAGAGACAGAAAATGCTATTTCTGACTGAAATTGCAGTGATAGCTTTCTTTTACAAAAGTCTAGCAAAGGATGTGTGGCATAGGTACTTAAAAACATTGCTTCAAAAACCCTACCCTTCAAACATAGCTTGCAAGCTGTTGTACCCACCTGTGTATTCTTTTCCCAGGGACTTCTCAACCTCCTTGGTTAATACATTAAAACATCATAGTTAGTGCCTATGCAGATCACACAACACCAACCTCAGCAAAGAACCCATACGTTAAAACAGAATGAAAATATCCCATCTTCACTTTGCTTTTTAACCAATAACCGAGGTCACTTTAATCTTGCTGGAATAGGATGACTTCTTTTTCTCAGCACCCCAACACTTTAATTCAAGCACATTTCTTTGGCTTAATGTTTTCCTGCCTGCGTTTCTGCATAATTAAAGAACTTCAATGTGGTCAAAAAAGTTAATAATATCCATTTATCTTAGGTAAACTGGCAAATGTCCAGTAATCACCCACTTGTGCCTACCAGCAGTCCCTGTCTCCCCTCCCCTTCTGTTTTTTCACCAAATACGCTGGAAGTTGAGCCTGGATACTACAGCAGGTAGTAAAATAGTAATAAATACGTTCTCAGGAAGCTGTGGCTGTAAGGACTCCATTGCCTACAAAGTCTATTGTAAATTATGCATTGCTGTTTAGTATCCTTGACATTTTTAGTAAGTGCAGTAAAACACCTTTATAGAGTTGGAACGAACTGTATGTCAGCTCAAGGGAAAAAAAGAACAAATGAAAGACATAATTGTTTTATCTACAATAGATTTCTTTAGTAGATTACTACCGAAATGCACAGACTTTTTCCCAGTCTGCTAGGCAGGATTAAAACCTGGAAGGGTCCATATGTCATTCAGCCAGCCATTAGATTAGAAAGTAAGGTGCAGAAAGGAAAGCCAAAGAAAATTGCAACTGTTGGTTCAGAGCTACAGCAAGGAGTTACATTTGCCACCATTTTAAAAGCAAAGAGGGACAGGAGGGTGAGCAGGTCTCCATCAGCTGCTCTCCAGAGGTCAATCAGCAACACCTAAATCCCCAGACACTTTTCTGTGCCAAAAATCTAGGACTTAAAATTAGGCTTTGAGCAAGATAAAATATTACTTAGAACCAGAAGTAAGAAACTAGCTAACAGACAGACCTTCCTTAGATTTCTATCAGCTCTAAAGCATAAGCGAGCTGTGCTCTGCCTTCCTCGGTGATCACAGTCCAAAAGACCTCTCTGCTGTTATGGTTGGGGCTGTAGTAAAGTCCTACAAAGCAGATTTTCATTTTTGCAGGTATGATGTGAGGTTGCGTTTTCACACCTACTATTAAATACAGGCATCGATTTAACTGCATCCTTTCCAGCTACCTGATAACAAGAGCAAAGTAAGCAGCTAGAAATCCAGATCATTGCTTTTTCCTTGTACTTAGGGTCTTTTTGGTTTTGCTGACATTAGAGCAAAACAAATTCTTAGATTATTACATGTTAAATCAGTTCTCTGTATCTTCCCTGAGGTAACTTTATGTTTACTGTATCTTTGATGTCAGCCAGAAATTCACTCTTTTGGCCCCAGAATAAATGTATAATAAGGTTCAAATTGTGAAACTGAACTTTAGCTGTACTGATATAAGTAATTCCTTAAAGATGATTTCTTCTGTTTCCTGTATGGAAAAAATTACCCTGACTTCTCATACAAACATCTCTGCAGTAATTTCTTCTACTGCTGAGGAATACTTCTGGCCTGCACTCCTGTTCTGGCTTGGAGAACACAGTCTGTGAGACAGGAGACTGTCTTGTCGAAAAAAAAAAAAAACATTTTTCTATATAGCTTTTTCCCTGCCTCAACATTATTTCTCTTCAACTTAATAACAAGTTAAACCTCCAGATCCGAATGACACAGCCTGTGTCAGTTTGCAGACAAAGCAAAATGAAAGATTTCTTTTGCAGCAGAATTCTCTCTGGTACCTGGGTAACAGGAATCCTGATTCCTTCAGGAACAAGAGCACCTTGTTAAGGCGGAAGACGTTAAGATGGAAACATCAACCTCCCTACATCGTACTCCAAAGAAGATGCTCACTGAAAGGCCATTATTTACCCGCAATATTATGTTGAGTAGGAAGGATGTTGTGAAATGTCTCGTTGATCATCTGCTCCAAGAGTGCTGCCTTAGCACCAGAAAGAATTCAGATGTGACCTGCACATGTCTGCAAATGCCTGCCACTTGCTCATACCACATTTACATCGATAAGCGGGACATTCATACAACAGACACACCTATTTCACGCCGCCCTCCGCCCCGCGCATCCCTCAGGATTGAAAAATCCCCACTTGAATTTACTCCAGAAGTCAAGGTCTGAAGGGGAAGTACCAGATTTTCCTGAGCTTCTGCTTTACGCTGGTGACAATCTCCACCAACCCAAGGCAAGAAACAAGGGACGGCTGTGTCCAGCTGAACCGAAGGCGAAGCGAGCACGGGGCTCCAGGAGGACAACGCCAGCTCCTAACCGGGGTAACCATCTCGGCAAGAAGTCAGCCTGCACTGAGTTTTGCAGCCCTTTCCCCGCTTGCCGTCGGACTCCGCACCCAGCTTGACACACCAGCTCCCACCCAAATAAACGTCAGGGAGTCCTAACAAACAGCCTGCATTAAGTAGGCAAACCTGGAATATTGGATGTCCAGTGTCACTCAGCAGTGGTTTGGTTTTGTTCATGTATTTTTCCCCTTGAAAAGGTGTTTTGGATGACCTGTGGATCTGCTCTCCTTCAACGAAATGATTGCTCTTCATTTTAATTGTCATTTTCAATTGCTTTAAGTCTGTGTGCTAATAAAGAAGATAAAAACTGGTTATTATTTAAACTAGTTTATTTTCAGAGAAATGTGTTTTGCCTTAAAATAGGCCATTTGAAATTATGGCTATCTGTACTGAAGTTTAAACTAACATAATTAAATTCATGTAAATTAAAATAAAAGTTTACTGCTTAATTTTTTAATAGAAATGCAAACTGCTGAATTGGTTGAAGTTACCAACTTCTTACCTGAAACCAGATTTTTCTCAAGTTATAAAACTATTTTTGACATTTGGACTCTCTTTTTTAGGTGCAAATATTAATTTTCCGATGCAAAAAAAAAAATTAATTTTCATTTAATCAAGTATCAGTTCAATAACTATTTCTTTCAAAATATGGATAGAAAAAGTAGAACAGTTTCTCTTCTTCCTCTGGTTTAGGACAAAAGATACAACCAGAGCAAATGAAATCCAGTAGTTTGGAAATCTTAAAGGGCATGATGACAAGAAATAATAAGATTTGCTAATTAATTAATGGTAATGCTTCATTTGTTTATCAAATAATGTTTTTAATATGAAACATTTTTCATTAACTTTTTTCCCTGATATATCTACCACAATGAAGGTATTTTTATTAAATTAATCATTAAAATGTTTCTG
Organism: Haliaeetus albicilla; assembly: GCF_947461875.1. Taxonomy (NCBI): domain Eukaryota; kingdom Metazoa; phylum Chordata; class Aves; order Accipitriformes; family Accipitridae; genus Haliaeetus; species Haliaeetus albicilla. The sequence goes on along the minus strand of NC_091502.1, from coordinate 21,899,010 downwards.
TGCATTTAACTGAATTTTATTCCCATTTAGATGTAATTTGACACAAATTGCACGTAAAACATTCATCATCTAGTAGAAGGAAATGTATCATTCATCCTCGAATATAGTGAAAATATGAGACATATAAATCAGAGTAAGTATATGTCAAGATATGTTACTACTTAAATGACATGTACAAAACCCAACATATGTATCTCTATCAGTATAGCTATATGTCTCTGTATCCACACACATATGGTATATGTATACAAATATTGTCTTGGTTAGCAGAGAAATACCAGATTTATTCTAAAGATCTATTCAGTCCCAAATCAAGATGTTTTTATGGTTATTAGTCAGTAAGGACTAAGCTATCTTTGGTAAAATAATTATAAATGCAAAACAAAGTTATAATAGATTATTTAAATCAAGGCTTCCCACTTACTGATTTAAATTATTATTAGAATTGGCAATTTACATCATTTTGAATTAAACTAATTCAGTCAAGCAAGGACATTTTTTGTCATGGAAGTGTTCTAAAAGATTTACAGTAAATTGAATTAGAATGCTATCTACTCAAAAATTCACAACAAAATAACACAAGTTATTTAGAATTAAATATCTTTGTATTAAACATGCTGTGTAAAGAAAAATCATACTTTGGTTCAAGTTAGCATAATTGAGAGCCAGGGTGTGGGATGTTCCTGAAGACCCCATTTTCTAAGTCCTCCTTTGCCCTATGCATAATGTAATATTTTCTACTTGAAACATTACTTAATATATGTTTTCTGTTAAAAGATGGATCTAAGGCAAAATAGGACAATTTAGAAACAAGCTATAACTTGACTTTTCCAAGGCTGCAGTGGAATAGAATTATTCAAAATGAGAATAATCAGTTGTGCCTGTACCCAAGCTCAGATCTGGAACACGCAGTCGGGGCTTTAATATCCACCTGACCCTCATTTTCATATCTTGTTTCAGGAACTTTTCTGCTTCAAATTAAACTCCATGACCAGTCATCAACAGCGCTCACACAAAAGGGGAGCAGCCGCTCGCACCACGGTTCTGCAGAAACAGGCTATGCATTGTAGTGGATCATGATCTGAAAATAAGCCAGCAATGGCATGAGCAAGGCAAACAGTAGTAGGAGACCTCAGCAGGAATATACTCTTGGAGGACACATCCCACGGTGATAGCTCCAGCTGGTCTGCTGTCTCCAGGTTTTCACTCCACACTTCAGGAAAGATGCGGAATTTTGAAGAAAGTGCAGAGGGTAGCAACGGAAAGCACCCAAGTTCAAGAAAAGAGAAAAAGATTTGGGGGATATTTAGCATAAAGACAAAGTAAGGTGGTAACCAGTTCACCCATCCATTTCTAAACCCATTCTGGAATCATCGTCCTAGGAGTTAGAGGTACGCTGTAACTGTCCCATCAGTGACACCATTCATTCTATAACATTTTGTAATTCTAAGCAAGCTACCAAGAAACTGTGGTAAGATTTACCTGATTGAACACAGACATTACAGTGCAAGCACATTTCAGACTGCTCTGATAATCAAAGGAGGGAAATTCACCCCAGCTGTAGCAGAGATCCACGTTTGTTCCTGAGAAGCATGACCTACAAATTCCCTGAGGGGAACCCAGGGTGATTAGCTTGGGCGTAGGTCCTTAAGTGGTAGATATCTAGCAAGTAGCAATGAATCTCACCCTAAGTTATTCAGGGGAACAGTACAGGAAGACAACCTCTTTAAAACTACAGTTTTTGCAGAATTACAGATGATGTCTGTCAAAGGAACTATATTTTTCTGCTACTATCTGAAAAGTCTATGTTCAGGTGTGGTACCACATAAAACACCTTCCATTTTCAATACAGCTAATACCAGTGCAATTACCCTAAATTAATAGAATAGATAGAAAGAAACCATGACTTAATTGGGATTAAAGAAAACAGTAGGACAAAATACGTGGTTCATTTTCTATTTAGGAAGTATCAGCCAAGTAGTATGAGATGTGCTAAAATGAATGTTAGCTTAAGTATCTTCCAAGCTAATAAGCTCCAGTGTTTAAGAGCAGAAAAGCCTGGTCTGCTGGGAGTTAAATGGCAGTGCTTCTTATCTGGGAGGTATATTGCTAACTGGAACAAATAAGAAGGAACATGCAAAAAAAGTCAAAACGGATCTGAAGACATTACAGAAATATTGGGCTTGCTGCTAAAGAAAACAAAGCACACTGTCCTTCAAACTTATGAAATATAGCAGACAGTGTAATCTTTTGGACCACAATGTAACTTCCAGAAATCAGTTCATCTGGAATATACAAATCAGTTCAGTCTCTCCTCTTTGAGAGTGGCCAGTGCAGCCAGATGCTTACTGAAACCAAAAATCTAACCTTTACTTATCAAAGCTTTTCAGAATTGAGAGTCACTTTTCATTTCTTAACTATTGAAGTGATTACGTCCTGAAGAAAACAACACGATTTGATCTCATGTGATGAATAAGAATACGCTACAACATGTGCTTCCCTGTCCTCATTGAGGGTTAGAAAGAAAGAGTCTGAAAAAGTGGATCAAATCCAATGACTGTAATAAGGGACAAGGGAGGATCTGTTTTGAATGTGTAGTGCTCTTAAGACTCTCAGATGAGCAATAGAGGGTCATACCCACAACCTTTCACTGAAAGTAGTGCAGATGCTTAGAAAAAGACTTCTAAAACCAGGGAAAATCTGTAATGATCCTTCCTTAGTATATCTTCTCCACTTCTGGCTTCCTTATGCTCCCAGTGAGATAGGGAATTCTTACAGCAGTGTTCCCATTTGCAGCGTACTGTTTAACAGCCATCAAAGGGTCTATTTTCCATTAATTCCTTTTATCTCTTTTTTAAATTCTTTACTTTTTTGGCATCTAAAATAACTTGGGGCAATGACCTCCGTATTTTAGTTATGCATTTTGTGGAGAAGCATGTCTGGTGTTGTTTTTAAATCTATCTGGAAATTTTATTGGATGTCCCTTTAATTCTTGTGCTGCAGAAGGTAGAGATTCATCATTCTCTAGTCTTGTTCTCCTTTTCCTTCATTGCAGTATCCTCACTCCTTGAATTCTCTCTTTTGTTCTTCAGCTACAGAAGAAACTACATCCATTCAATAGTTTTGCCATGCTTCCTACTCTTCTAGCTAGCTTTTTTGATCCACTGAGTCAATGAAAAGATGACCAGAACTGAAAGCATCATGAGTTTGTCTGGGGGCTTTTCTTCTTGTTTTCTTTGACCTCATGTTCCTTATCTTCTATTTGCCTTCGTACTAACACTAACATTTGAACTGACATGCATTTTTTCAAACTTTCTCTCTTCTCTATTCATCTGCTTCAAGATGTCTATCTGCACTGAAAAATAAACTAATGAAAGTGACCTCAGTTAGGGATTCTGTTGTTCAGTCTAAGGCTTTCAACTTTTTACTTTGTGCTCCAATTGGAAATGCAGATGCCTGAACAGCAAGTCTAAACCTATTCACAGGGGACTTCAGTGCATGGACCTTTTGGATTTAGTGTGTTGGCACCAGGGTGATCCTAGATGAAAAATGCTGGTGCAGAGGATTAGTAGTGGTTGACCTTTGTAATGGATTTACACAATATGACTCTAAAGATATAAATGAAGAATATGGACCAAAGTCCATATGCTGTATCACACTGTGCGCATTGGGACGGCACCCCTGCCTGCAATACTGTACACCTTATCGTAACATCTGAGAATTTGATCACATATATCCACCTGTAAAGCTGCACTTTAGCAAAACCTGCTCGACCAGTGGGCCAGACGATCAGACACTTTAGCTGATTTTACATGTTCTACACCAAGTGAGAGAAACGCGAAGACTCTGAAAAGACAGTCTTTTTTTATTTGCAGTGTGTATCCTGATTACTTAGAGGAACAATGACAGCAATGCTTATACCAGACCTAGAGACAATGAGAGAAATAATTCCCTTGGGCATCTCAAAGCCATACCATTATCACCACTGACTTTCATTTAATCAAATGTGGCTTTAACTGTATGTTTAACTTGAGTATCTTCTTTTTATCTGTCCAGGGCCACAGGAGTGGCAGAATCCCAGGTATTTTGCTTAGAAGGGAACAGAATGCTTTGCTACAATATAAAAATTATCTGTGTACTCTACCTTGCCCATGGTGGTTAAAAATATTAATATCACACACTATTTTTGGAAAACATGGTGCAAGAGCATCCCAGTGCAGAACTGTCTACCTCTGGAGACGTCTTTTGAGCATCCCCATTCACTGAATACAACACAGCCTTCCCAGACCACCTCCCAAAAGCAGCTGCTCAGCTCAAATTGCTGAACAACCACCACGACAGCTCTTCTAATAGATAGCTTTGCAAGTGTACCCAGTGCTACACAATAGTTGAGCTGTGCAACACAAATTACACTGAGTTATGTTCTTTCTGCAGATGACTATAAAATTATATAGAGCTCTCTCCAAAAGGGACTTAACTTGCCTTCTGCAATGAACACAAATGTGTGGCATGAATCACGAGGACAAAGATGAAACCGATTCTTAATCGCTAATTGCTTCACAGGGGAGAGATCACCTTTGTGGGGAAAAAAGGGCCTGTAAATTTAATACAAAGCCGATGCCTCTTAAAGCCTTCATATAGAACTGAGGAGAGGATTACTTTCCTCATACAGTATTCTGTGTCCTTCCTTCCCAATTTCTTGTATGTAAGCTAGACAGCTGTTTTCCAAGCTCAGGATGTATCCCAACTGTGTCTGAGTTTCTTCCAGGACACAGTTTCATTCTGTGACGCAATATAAAGTAAAACAGCTCCAAAATGTCATTTTACTTCAGTACCTGTTCTTCTCCTGATGTTCCTTTAGCCATTTTAGGGAAAACCTGGCCAATCCTCTCTCAAGCTTGAGTGTTATTCATGGTTACCACTGGTGCATCTGGCCATGTGAGAGGAGGGAAGCAGCAGAGCATGACCCCCAGGGACTGTGACCACCATTTGAAACCTCTGTTGCCTTTCTCCACTCTGCAAACCTGTGTGCAGAAGGTGGGCTTAGTCACAGACCAGGAGAGAGGTCACAGCACTGGAGAAGAATCAACCATAATGTTGAGATTTGTCCAGGTCTATCTAGAGCCAGGCCTCCCTCTGAAGGTGGCAGGTTCCTGTCTTATCAGGACAAACTACAGAGGTTTTCCACACGTTTCTTAGAGTAATTACTGTTAAAATCCACAGAATTTTCCCAGAAGGTCAGCGTGGGCCAGTGTACTGGAACCACTTCCTTGCATGTCCTCTACCAGCATTACAACATAAAAGGGGGTTAGCTTGGGCTTTGCTTTTTCTGTTCACTAAAGGAAATGGTGAGGACTGAGCTGTCCTCCTTTCACAGAATCACAGAATGGTTTGGGTTGGAAGGGACCTTAAAGATAATTTGGTTCCAACCCCCCTGCCATGGGCAGGGACACCTTCCACAGGCAGGGACACCTTCCACTAGACCAGGTTGCTCAAAGCCCCATCCAACCTGGCCTTGAACACTGCCAGGGATGGGGCAGCCACAGCCTCTCTGGGCAACCTGTTCCAGTGTCTCACCACCCTCACAGTGAAGAACTTCCTAATATCTAATCTAAATCTACCCTCTTTCAGTTTAAAGCCATTATCCCTTGTTCTTTCACTACATGCCCTTGTAAAAAGTCCCTCCCCATCTTTCCTGTAGGCCCCCTTTAGGTACTGGCAGGCTGCTACAAGGTCTCCCCAGAGTCTTCTCTTCTCCAGGCTGAAAAACCCCAACTCTCTCAGCCTATCTTCATGGGAGAGGTGCTCCAGCCCTCTGATCATCTTCCATCCTTCTCTGGACCCGCTCCAAAAGGTCCATGTGCTTCTTATGTTGGGGGCCCCAGAGTTGGATGCAGTACTCCAGGGTGGGTCTCACCAGAGCAGAGTCGAGGGGCAGAATCCCCTCCCTTGACCTGCTGGTCACATTTCTTCTGATGCAGCCCAGGATACAGTTGGCTTTCTGGGCTGCAAATGCACAATGCCAGGTCATGTTGATCTTCTCATCAACAACACTCCCAAGTCCTTCTCGGCAGGGCTGCTCTCAGTCCACTCATCGCCCAGCCTTTCAACCCTTTCTTTTGCACACACACATGCACAAATACAAACACTTGACCAGCTCATCCAGATCATACCCAAACATCCCACCCACACAAGCTAGGATGGGAACATAGGTAGGAAGCAGAAGAGCCTTGATTTTGCCTTATCTTTATCAGCTACTGCTGATACATGCAGAAGAGCTGATACTTTAGGAAGAGCTACAGTATCTTTCTTCTGGAAGCAAAAAGGACCCAGACATGGAGTCATACTTCTTCTCCCATGTTCCTTTTGGACTCACACTATTATAAGCCATGCCATTAAAGAGTAAAGCATTTATCATTATTCTCCAAGCTCTGGATGCCTGGTTGAGTACAGTATGAAGATTCCCATGCCCTCACAAAAATCAGCTGCTTCCTTACAAAAATCAGTTCCCTTTAATGACCCAAACAAAGGCCTGACCAGAATTCAACTGGTAAATCTATTGGACTTCTGAAAAATAAAAATAAATAACCTCAGATGTCAAGCAGTAGAGCAACTCCAAGTACTCAGGTTTGAAATTACATAACATCTGCTGTTGCCAAAGATTTTTGGGTTTGATGTCTCTGAGTCAAGGGATATGGACTATGAGACCAGGGGAAGGAGCAAAAAACTGCACACTGATGAAAGTGTTTCAGCAACAGCAATACCTTTCAATACCTTTTGGAGGAGACTGACACTGAACACGAACTTTGCCTTCATTCATCCCTTTAATCACAGCAATTTCTGCAGATCCAATATTCCAAATGGCACAAGGGTGGGTATGTTGGCATGAATTTGGCTAATCATGGAAAATTTCCATTTAATCAAGACACATGAGGGATCTGACACTGTTTCAGATGGCAGAGTGCATTACTCAGAGTGGACTTCTATGGGAGTCATCTGCTGACAATTAAACTTCACAACTCCCTCTAACTGTAAATGAAGAAGGATTATTCCCATTTTGGATGTGGAGGAACTAGAGAAAGATTTTAGTATAATCTTCACAATCAGGAATCAACATTTCTTGCTTCTAGTACAATTATTCCTTTCACTGAATACAGATCCCCAAAGATTTTCACTACTTGCCACAACCAACAACTCTTTGCTGATTTTCCCAGTTGATTATTTTCTTTGAAGATTCCTGATGATTTAAAGTCATGCTACTCCTTTTTACTTTCACATAGCCATTCCAGGAAGGAGGACATAAGCCTGCTCGCAGTATGAACCTGCCATGTGTAGAAGCTTCTCTCTTGCATATTGTGAATGGACTTTATTTTTCGTTCAATTCATTTTCTTAAGATGAAGAATGTTTCTGCCAGGTCTTAGATTCCGCATGAAAAATTATTTGATCTGCAACCCTCTTTCCCTTCAGTCATGTAAAAAGGATGCACTTCCTTAAAAGTAAAACTGGACTTTGTATATGCACCAGCTCAGGAAGCTTAGAATCAATCCATCATCTATTTAATCCTATTTAAAGACTCTCTTATCTTTGTCCTGCCATAGCTATTCTCTGCTACTCTAATTTCTCTTTTACTATACACTGGTGGAAAGTCTTGTTGACATTATTGACATCAGTAGAGCTATTGCACGAGTACTTCCATTTTGATATGACTACAGGGTGGCCAAGCTGGACATAGGGGAATTGCACTGGAACTTGTTAATGGTCTCAGGAAATATCCAGGGAAACAGTAGCTCTACTTAATCTTTGCCCCGAAAAAAGTAAAAAAAAAACATGACTTAGTTCATTTGTATGTGTGCCCACCGTGACATTTCAGCAGTACCTATAATTAAATGTAGAAACCCACAGAAATCTGCAGAATCCTTACTACATCTGGATACAGTGTCTGCCTACAAAGGTGACCTCTTCCTAAAATTATTTCTCCATTCGCTGTCTACAGTGATATCCTTCATAATTTTGTTCTATTTTACTGCCTGTGACTAGCAGAGAAGACCTCGAGAAAAACACTGAATTGACTGGAGAATAATCAGATCTACATTCTGTAAAAGAAATGAACATTTAACCATTGCTCTTTCCTCAAGAAGATCAAATTCTTTGTAGACAGAAAATGTTGCAATACACAGCTATAGAGCTTGTTACTCATGAAAAGTATTATTTTACAAAGGAAACACTAAAGCAGCATTCACAAAGGCGAAGCTTCATTTTTAGAAACACTAAAGCAGCATTCACAAAGGCGAAGCTTCATTTTTAGGAAGGTCAGTTTGCTCAGGGCAGTCACAAGACACACATTTCCATCTTCTGTAGGATGATACATCACCACATCAGTCATGCATAGAAAACATACAGTTACGGTTTATGTGCCGAGGGAAGATAATCTAGCCAAATCCCCATTGGCAAAAGAAAAGATAATAGCTCCAATATCAGCACAAAGCCTGTAAACCTGACTGCTTTTCAGAGCTCCATAAAACAGATAGAACAAGATCATGTGACCAAACAAAGAAGAAAAATGGGGTATGCATGTTTTCCTCTGCCAGGTGAGATCAAGAAAAGTACCTGCTGATGTAGCATTTCAGTAAGTAATTTCTATGTGCAGATGCAGGGGACCAACCACAGGGATTTAATGACAAAAGCGTACCTGCTTTCTTGTGTGTATCAGCCAGAGCTGGGATGTTGGGATAGGACCTGAAATGAGGACACAGGTCCACAGCGAATGGTTTATGTTATCTTTCTAGCACTCTCACTGTCTAGAAGCCATAGGTCTTTCATTTAACCCCAACCTCTCCATCCATAAACTACCTGCAAACAAATACATTATTGATGTAGAAAGTGATCCTCATCCCTCAAACTGGGGACAGTAGGCTCACCACAAGATCCTCCAATAGCTGTAGGATTCCTTGCTTCTTGAGGTCCCCGTGAACACAGAACTCAAAATAGGAGGCTGCACACACCGTGGTGACGACTCAGTGTTGTTACCTTTTGGACAGCAAAGTTGGGAACCACTGGCATAAATACTCAGAAAATGGAAAAAAAACCCAACAACAACTTTGGAAGGCACTTGAAATTCTAGATGAAAGTCCATATTTAATACTCTGTACATATTATTCCTGCATGTTCTGACCAGCTGCCTAATTTTGTGTGGACTCCACCACTTTCCACAGCAAAGTCCATTAAGCCTATCTGCAAGTACGGTGATTAGATAGTCTGTGCCTATTTGGAGATAGACTTCATGTTTGTTTGGGGGTTTTTGGGCGGCAATGCTTAGCCCTCAGAGCTTTCAAACCCATCCCTGAAGATGCAGGTACTGGTCTTGACATCCTTGACAAAGCACTGTGAATACAGTAGGGATGAAACTCAACAATATTAGTGCGCCTATAGCAAGAAGGTAGTTTTAATACTCTTTTTAAGAGATGGACATGAACATAATGTGAGGTAAGTCCAACACATTGGGTTTATGTATGAAAACTCCATGAAAAGGCTTTCCAAAGTTGGAAATACACAGCCAAGGCAGAAGTCCAAACCTCTCCTGAGGCTCTCACTTTTTGTGACAGACTTTGGGGGCTGATAGAGTCTGAGGCACAGACAGCGTGCCGTGGTTTTTCTAAAGTGTATTTGTCTTGTCAGTACCCCTGTGTGGGCTGATAGCTTTCCAAGATGGCCTTCCAAGCAGAAGCTGAGATATTTGCTCTCCAAGCCAGGAACGTCAAAGCCTGTGATAATGTTCAATTATAGTAGCTTTATTTCCATTATGTCTAATGTCTAATGTAGATATAATTGATTTGTCTTCTGGATATTTATGCATGCAATGGCACAGTTATTCAATAGTTCCACTCTGCTTGGCTCAGAGAATAAGCTTCTTGCAATACATGCCTTGGACATTAAAGAGCATCTTCATTTGAAGAAATATTTTTAAGAAGACAAGGATTATTTCTATATGTGTTTTTCAAAATCAGGTACTCCTGGTGCCCTTATAGCATCCCCAGAAGATAACACATTTGTCCAGATATTTCAGAGATACAGTTTACAGCTTGTCAGAAATGTCTCAACAGAGGTGTTTTGTCAGAAAAAGCTGAAGCATCAGAATCAAAATCTTCACAACCACCTATCTGTTTTCATGAAGCTTTTGGTCAGGAGAGGATCCTCAGCTGCATGACTGAGGTTTTAGATGAAGAAAAGGCAAAATAACAGGTGTTCTGCCTGATAAGGGTTTTTTTTAATATGGTCAAGACCTAGGATTTAACCTTGGCCCACTTAAATGCCAAACACATTTAACAGATATTGGATCGTAGCACCAAACAGGACCAATGCATATTTAGTTATTCACATACAGTCAAGCAATTCCTGCTGAAGATACTGTTGAGCAGGAGCTCAGAAACCCACAAATTAAAACAATAATGTTTCCTTGCCTGTACCTCAAATGGCAGCCTCAAACATTCAGAGGAGGAATCATTACCATCTTTGCAGACAAGGAGTTGAGGTAACAAGAACGCCCAGATCTCATTCCTCACCCTTGAGCACATTGCTGAGTTCTTTGCCCCAAAAGTGATTCCCTGTTTGCATCCACAATACAATGTGGACTGGAACCTCTCATGGCTGCGGGTTAAATTAATCACCCGTGCACACTGTTTCACTTGAAATGCTTTTTTTCAAGGAACCGACCAGGTGCTCCTGGTGGAGGAACTCAGGAGATCCCAGTGCCTAGAGCATACTTGCAACACAGTATTGGTGGCCCCAGGTCTGCTCCTGTCCCATCCACCCTCGGTAAGATAATATCAGGCAGAAACGACATTTTTCCTTTCAGAGGTGCCAGAATCTTTCCTAGGAGGGCCTTAGGCTGCCTATTACAAGGGCAGAAAATACTGACAGCCCCTCAGAAATCAGATGGAGGCAAGCTGCCAGTACAGAAACCAGGGCTGTAACTTATAGGCGGTTTAGGAGTCAGGGAGCACAACAGCTATTGCATGCAAAAAGAACAGCACAATAGAAACACAGATGCTTTATATGGCCTGGAGGGTTGGCTGCAGTAACTTGATGAAAGCCTGCAACGAAGTCAGCCAGCCCAACCAATGCCTTCCGCAGCTGTGGACTTCTCCACTACTCTTGCTCACAGACTGATTTTTCAAGGCTCGCTTGCACCCTGTGCTTTCCAAGTGGCATTCACACGTTCCTGCTTTGGAGAGGACAAACACAAGCACAGCACTAGAACTGCACTTTCCTGAACAGAAATAGCTGTTTTTCATAGACTGGGCAAAATTTGTAAATGTGGTATTCACCACTTCCCCTACATATAGCTGGTGTTTAAAAGAGGCAGGTAGAAAATGAACAGCCAGCAGATCCTTCTGACTACGCTAGCTATGTTTTCTAAAGTGTCCTCTTCTAGTTCTTAGCCGTGCTCCAACTGCAGCACAGAGCAGAATGTTCTGTACAGATAAAGTGTCAAAAATTGCTCAGAACCAATCTTCATATTCAAAGACATGTTTTCCTTTAATTTAGCCATTCTGAATGGCCTCCAGTCACTTGAAGATGTTGAAAAGCACCACAAATGTAAAGAATTACAGCATTTGCTTTCACCATAGAAGCAATTAACTCTCCAGCAGTGTGGAAAACAGCTTTTGAGCTGTATTTATTGATGCATAGATTTCACTGTAGTGTAATATTTGAAGACAAATTGCTGTGCCCATAATTAAGACCGTTGAGGAATTGGCAAGTGAAATATAATGATGAAAGACCAGCTCAAAGGGCAAGTGAGTTAGATTGGTCAGGATGATACAATCTATATGACCTCAGTGCCCTATTCCTGCTCATTGATTTCCCAATTAAATATAACTTTTTATTCAATCAGTTAGAATATACCGCAGGTTATTGATGCACTGCTAGTAGGAAAAAGCAATGAAGTAAAGATAAAACAGTGGGTGAGCACTGTCTCATTTTAACATTTTATTAACCTTAATGGGGTCATGATGAAAATGATGTTATTCACTTGGATCTTTTTGTCCTTTTTTCATCTCTAGTTTTTTATTTTAGTTTAAAGTGAACTTATTCTGATCAACCTAGGGCAGACAAAGCCCAGTCCTGGGAGGTGTAAGGCCCTTCTGCCCTCCTGTATTTGAACAGCGCTAAATTCCATCGTGAGTACTGTGCCTTCACCCCATCTCAGCTAGATGAGAAACAAACGAGGAAACGCACAGAGACAATGAGAGATGTAGAATGGTTTCTGTACAAGAGGAAATTGAATAGACTAGGACTTCGGCTTGGAAAAAAGCCAAAAGAATGAGACAATGATAATGGTCTATGAAATGAAAAATTACACGGAGAAGGTGAACAGCACTGTTTAGCCCTGCTCAACTTACGGCATCATCTGCAGAAAGGAGCTGGAACGACTGGAGAAAAAGATTTCCAGAAAGAGTACACTTGCATTTGGGCAAATTTGGCTGGACCAGAATGTTGCCAGAGGTTTGTGAGAAAAATGCTTTTGACTAGCTTAATTTAAACTATAATCAGATTTGCATGACAACGTGTTTCTGGTTTATGCCGCTATTTTGAATCAGACCCTCATGCAACTGACACATTATTATTTTTTCCAGGAGTAAGGTGGCAGATTTTTTTTTTATCCTTGCATTGTAATATATCTTAATCTTTACCTGTTGTAATACAAATCCAACATTCTGCCAACATTAATGAAAACTAGAATATGCTAAAAATCTCACAGATTTGGGGGTCAGATAATAGTAGACATAATAGAATAGCAGTTACTCACTTCCACACTTTTCTCTGAACACAGTATTTCACCTACGAGCTGGGAAGACAGTTAATTGAATACTAACATCTTGTTTTTATTCTGGTGTATTCCATATTGAAGGTGAGGAAATACCTTCTTTGTATCCGAAATTAACTCCCTTCCAGATAGCAACGTTTTCAGAAGATTGTGAATATTGACAGAATATGAATAAATCCCAGTGTAACACACAAATTAATCACTTTGTGCAGATTGCTATGTCCTAAGGACCCGGTCTGTCATGAGCTTACATTTGTGCACCAAGAATAACAGTCTTGGGGTCAATGGGACTGCATGTAACAGATGAGACGTAAGTGGAGACAAGCCAGGCCTCAGGGCAGTGATTTTATTATGTGTCTAGGCAATACATAAAACCAGCCCTTCTGTTCAGGATACGTGGACTGTGAGATCCATTGAGCTTGCTGTCTGTTGAAAAGCTGCAAAAGTGGACAAGGCGGAACCCTCTTTCCCATCATTCCCATCCCCTTTCTTATGGCAACACACACACAACTCTAGCGTATCTGTAGAAACTAAAGCAAGCTCTATATGCCTGGAAGAACAGACACACGCAAACACAGAAAGTCAGTACAAAACATTTTGCTTTTAAGCTTCTCTGAGAAACAGCAGATCAATGGTTTGGAGCATGGGCAGATGCCCCTTCACCTGATAATGCACATGCCCTTTCCAGGCTCTTCCATTATGGACAATGCCTTCTACCCAAGCTGACTCCCTGTCTGGCAATGATATTTCCATAAGACACCATTTCCACAATAACTGAGAATTTATCCTCACAGCTCCTTGCTAAGGTACAGAAATAGCATTACTCTCAACATTACAGAGAGAGAAAGGTAGAGTGAGGCTAAATAATCTGATCTAAGTCCTAAGGGAAATGAATGAGAAGTGGGATTTTGACAGAGCTGGGTTTGTTCAGTCTCAGGAAGGAAGGCAAAAGGGAGATGTTATTGTCGTCTACAGCTACCTAACGGAAAGGTGTAGAGATGCTGGAGCCAGACATTTCTCATAGGTGCACAGTGATAAGACAAGAGTCAATGGACCCAAGTAGAAACATGAAAAAACACAACTAGATACAAGGAAAAACATTTCACCAGGCAGTGGTCAAGCACTGGAATAGGGGGCCAGAGAGGTTGCTGATTCTCCATCCTCCATTTTGAGATTCAAGTCTCAAAATGGATAAAGCCCTGAGCAACCTGACATGGGTAAGAAGGAGTTTGGACTAGGTCACCTTCAGAGATGCCTGCCAACCTACTTGATTCTGTGAGTGGCAGAGCAAGGACGGGGACCCAGCAACCCCATGTTACAGACCAGTGGGGTCTGTAACCCACCAGGCATCACTTCCCTGCGCACAGGGACCACGAGGCTTCCTGAAACATTAGTAGTCATTATTTCAAAGGGTATTACACTAAGTTACTAAATGGGTTAGTGCAATATTTGAGATCTTTCTAGAGTTAAATTCAAGTGTAAACCTACCAGCAAAACCCTCAAAGTCATGTAGGTCTAGATTTGAACTGCACAATGTGAGAAAGAAGAGATATACTGAACTAATAAGAAATGACTAGCACTTTAAAGAAATGAGCACAAGAATACTACCTCACATGGTTTGGGGAAATTCTTGCAATTCATCATAATTTGGATGTCAAATTCCTTAAGATAAATGGTTGTCTCACATGTGAAGTGTGTTTACCTACACAATCAACTTGTGGAAACCACCATACTCTTCACTTTGTATTGCTGAACTTCCACACACAGCTCTGTATTACCCTTACCTACTATCACAGTTTATAAACTCATATTTAGACCAGCTTCTCAAGATCTACAAGGAACTTGACCTGAGAAGCAATTCTGCTGTGCTCAGTAAAAACATTCTCAGGTGGCTCCTCTGTAGGATTGGTGCTCCACTTAGATAGACTGAGGGACATGGTTTAGTGGTGGACTTGACAGTGTTAGGTTTACAGTTGGACTTGATGATCTTAAAGGTCTTTCCAACCTAAATGATTCTATGATTCTATGATTCTGACCTGTGCATAATCCCTACAATTCTTGGAAACCTCATACCATGCAAATACAAGAAACAGCATTTTTCCTAGTCATTTTCATTGGAAAATAGACAATTTAAAACCACAGGATTTTATGGCAGTTTCCTAGTCCCCAGATAACTTGCAGTTGTTACCCACATCTATAAAAAAGCAAACATTAGAAGCATCAGGCATCAGGGAACAGTCTTGCATGACTGAAACCATGTAATTCCCTTGACTCCAGCTGACCCATGCCAGGGTCGTATCCAGAGGGATCTGCCTCAAATATCTCAGCACATTGTTGGTTAGACCACTCTCCAACGTCCCTACAAATGGTTGACTGAACTTCAGAGTAAAAAATAAAAGAAAATTTCTAAGCTGAAATCAAATGTGGGCTCAGAAATTTCCAAAGGGGATTTCCAGTAATGGAACTGAAGTATCTGTGAGGTTATTTGACCAACAGCTAATCACGTTAAAGAAATACCCAAGGAAGACCAGAACAACAAGAGGGGGAGGACCCCCAGTAACCACTGAATCACCTACTCCGAGCCTTCCAGAGAAGAAGGATTAGAGCTGGTGTGAAACCCTCTAAGACAAGTCAGCCAAAAAAACCTCTCTCCCTGGAAAGCTGAGCGAACTGAAAGGGGTTGTTGCCTAAAGCAGGGTAGGACTTATTATGGGAGGCATGGGGATGGAGCAGAGAAAATTTGAGGACCGTGTAAAATTTACTAGAGGACATTTTAAGCGGACTGTGGAAAGGTACAAAACTTACTATGGGATGTTTAGAGGAAAGATCAAAGGTGGGGAAAGGAAGGGAACAAGGTGGGTCGGAAAGGAGCAAGTGTGTAAAAACAGAGGAAAGAGGGGACACAAAGGGCCAGCTGCATGTAAAGCAATTGCTGGTCAGTATTTTGATCCAATCCCCACACCTGATCACAGCAACATCACAGCTAAACTCTCTTCTTAACGAGCTGTGTGAATGTGCTCCCTGTTCCCCGTGTGGGCACGATCCACTAGCAAACTTCAAGTTCGCTGGTCCTAGCCGATGTCTGCCAGCCATGAGGTCGAGGGGCTTTTTGGTCTGGGTGCCAGCAACTGGAGGAGGTCAGGCTCTGAGGGACAGCTACCAGACAGACTGAATGTCCGTACCGTGAGCATGTGTTTGCGTGTGCATGTGTGTTTGCACCATCCCAGCGCTCAGACTCAGGATCTCAGGACCTGGCCTGTTTCTAGCAGACAAGGAAGGCAAATCCCTTGAATCCCAACATCTACATGGTCTCTGACAGCATCATTTCTATGCTAGCTCCTCCTTCAGCTTACATCGCCCTTACACCCTTTTTTTGCACTCTTCAGATGCCCTGCAGAAGAGTCCCTAGATGTGAAAGACCTTTTGCAGCTGCAGTGGATTGGCATCCAAGGGATTCCGAAATCCACTGGCTGTGCAACCTGCAGCCATCGGGAACCCAGAGGGTGGGAAACTGCCTGGCGCATGTGCCTACGCTCTAAGAAACTGGGCTGCTATTCTGTTTGTGGGTGTTACAACAGCTAGGGATACAAGCAATAGTGCACCAGTTGAAATGAATGCATGTCTCAATATTTTAGCCCTGATGAGCCTTACCTCTGTGTTGGTCCAGTCTAAAATGTGAGTGGACACTGGTGATCTAACTGGTGATCTAAAACAGAAAGCAAGGGCTACACAAGGTTGAGTGCAGTCTGCCATCCTAATTCTTCCTCGTGGCCTGTGTTACCTTCTGTACACTGAATGAGATTTAGATTTTCTGGATTCTTTCCCTAAATGTGCCACAAACTTTGTGACATCTTGACTGAAACACCTGCAGCCTGATACGAAGCTCACTGCAGCCAATGGAAATCCTTTTGTGTCAAACTTTTCCACATGCAAAATGAAGATAATAGCTCAGATTTATCTCATCGATAGTCTTACCTGTATAAACTTGTCAGAGATCATGAGGAGATAAGAATCACGGAGCTACAAATGCACAAATAAAATTAGTTATAGAGATGTGCATATTCATACTATCCTATAGAACCAATGAATCAAAAGCTGGGTAGAAGGGGACCAGCTTTCCTAAGAAAAAAAGGAAAAAAAAAAAAATCTGCTCAGGGAACAACTCACAGTAACTTTTCACACAAAAAAATTGCAGGACACCATTCCACCAATGTCCTTATCAAAAGAATGGGGAACTATCTATCCAAGTTTTCTATTGCAAAAAAAGCACCCAGTATAGCAGATCCACAAGGACACTGGAATGCAGCACTGAAGTCAAAATGAATAGCTTAATTACCTGCCATAATTTATTGGACATAGACAACTGGTTCCATGGATCTCCAAAATTAATTCATGATGACCTTGAAATGAAGAAACTGAGTGAAGGACTGTCAGACTTCCTTTTTTTTCCTCCACAGATAAATTTCCAAAAGTTTTCAGAATTCATTAAACATTTTTTCATGATAGAAGAGGAGATAGTCCATCTCAGAGCCTCCGGATGTCCTGATCTGATGCCCATCTGTTTAGGAGAGCACATGATCCATGTTCACACCCTTTTATCCCCCTTTGAGGATCACAATTAAACGACATAGGCTCACTATATAAAAGGTATTAAAAGACACTAGTGTTTCAGCCTAATTCACTTAGCTGTAAGTGTCTACTGCTTAGATCTCTGTTACCTGAGCTAGTCATCCTGGGTTAGCTTTGCAGCAGGTGGAAAGAAACAGGCACTTTATCTTTGTGGGGTATCACATCCTATAGCAAATATCTAGAATAGCTCAGATGAAAGCACATATTTCCTTCCATTAGCTGTAAAGACAGTCCAGTCTACTGAGTCCAGTGACTCAGTCAATGTCTACATTTGGTCTTCATGATGGATCCTATGCCGTTGCCCCAGCATTCACAGATGTCTCTGACGGACCTGGTAGCAAACTCACACCTCCCAGGACCCAGCTGTGTAATGTTAGTTCACTCCTAACTTCAGAAGAGAAAACAGTGCTGACTCCCATGACATTTCAAGATGCCGTACTTTCCTACTGAAACAAAGTCACTTCTCTTTTGAAATAGCTGGGAACCCAACAGGCAGAAAAATCCACAGAAGAAACATCATGACAGAGAGAAATCTTTTTAAAGAGATACCCATCTGCAAAATGAGTTCTGTAGGAGACCTAGTCCTTCTGAATACTTTTTTTCTCTAGTCTGTTGACTGAGAGGAATTTTAACTAGGGTCTCTGCATTTCAGAGCTTGGTAGTATAAGAAAATTGCCCAGGAAAGCACAGGGGCAGGGGAGTCACATCACTAAGGAGGTGGAAAGAAGCAGTGCCACTACTGCATTTTGTTGCGGTTTTCTGACCCTCTGTAAATACAGGCCAGTCAAAATACACAGGTAGATGATTGCTCTTCTACATTATCTTCCCTTGTGGATTCCTTATTCCAAAATAAAAGTTTCTATTCCTGAAAATTGATTCTCTTCTGGGAGCAAACTAAGTACCTGAAATGAAATAATTTTCACTCTGAAATAGGAGTATCCCCATAGTGATCTACTCCAGGATTGCTCCAGTGGGAGAACTGTTCTGCTCAGGTTCCCCATTCAGCCATTCTGTGCTGAAAAACCTCCCCCCTTTCAAATGAAAGCTGAATAGGATTCTCCGATTGCTGTCTAAACCTTGCTCTTTCCCCAGTGATTCTGCCAGCAAGGAAAACAGACAAATGGTCTGTGGTTACATTGGTCACACTTTTCATATTTTTGTACCTGTCCTCGTTCATATGCAGCCTTCTCAGAGATGCAGCATCCTTCTCATCTGTTAAAGATTTTCCCTTGATGCCAATGGAGCTTTAGCAATTTGCATCACTTATGGATCTGCCTCTTTGTATTTTGCATGGGTCAAAATAGTAGGAGAATAAGTCTGAAATTAGTCAGTATTTTTCCTGTGCTCAAGTGAGATGATAGTTTGAAAACTCCCCTGGCTGTGGGCTCAGTGAGATCTGAACAGTTGCCCTTGCAATGGATAAACATTTTCAAGGGAATCATCTCTCTGAGGGGATCCTTCCTCAAATTATTTCTGTCGATTCTTAATAGCTCAGACACATCACAGCACTTGCATAATAAGCCTTCTCTGACTTGAGCGTGTCACGTCCATGCAGGGATCAGCAGGCTCGTCCAGTCTGGGCTCCTGCATAATGATCATCTCCTGGAGAAGTTTCTTTAGTAAGTCCAGTATTCACAGCTGAGCTGCAGCATTGCCTGCAGAGAAGTATAAAATCTTGCTTTAAAGACTTCCATAGAAATGATCTAACACAGCCCCTAGCAAGGTGTTCCAGTAACTAAGCATTAAAAACATGTGCCTTATTTCTCCAAAATGCTTCTTGTGTAATGTTTGGCTGTATTGGGTACAGACCATGACCAAGGCACAAACAAATTAGCTTTACACCACTACATGGTGTTCTGACTTTCCCTACAGTAGTTTCCTCATACGAATATCAATTTTTCACTGAATCTCCTGTATCAGCATTCCTAGAATTGGCTTAGCTTTACATTTCTCTCCCAACCCCTTGCTATAAATAGCTAAGTCTCATATATCATTTAAGGGGAATAAAACATTACTCCTTGCATTCATTTCTTTGATTTTACAGCCTTGCTTGTATGTTAATCAAACGCATAAAGTGCTGAGGTGCATAGGTGCCAAGTAAAAGTCAATATTTTACCATGAACCTCATTTATCTACATTAGCCTGAAACAAGGTAGATCTGTAAATTTGGAAGTTATTGAATTTAATGACAAAGATCAATTACAACATCTTTGACACGACAGGGATTTGTCAGATTAGGGGGAAAAAGCATCACTTCTTCCTAAGGGAGCTTATAAATGCTGGCTGGGTGGGACTGTCCATCTCTTCTAGTGGACTGATGCATGCAAATGTTTAAATAATATTAGTTGTATTTGAAATACAGACCCACAGTTTAAAAGGAGTGTAAAACAGAGCTAAGTTATAGTGAGCTCTCTGAGGGATTGCTCAGCAGGATTGGCTGGAGTACAAGAAAAAAGAATTAGAAAGTATCTTCATGGAAGAGATCCACAATTTGGCTGCAAAACTGAAAGCAATTCTGAACTCAGGCTGCTTTTTTCTGTGTCCAGTACACAAATACCAACCAAACTGTTTTATGAGCACTGCGGTACTGCGGACTGTTAATCACAAAGCTCCCCGGAAGCACAAGCACTGCTTTTCTGAAGGAAGCTTGGGAAAACATGGACAATAACCTCCCCTGATGGTAACTGCCACATTTCACTGAAGTCAGCCTCTAGAGACGTATAACAAACACGTCCTACCCATCCTTCAGCCCTATGCCCTTTCTCCAGCATTGGGTAGGAAGCATTACTCTGTCCAGTTTGCTAATGCACCATTCACCTGGTAAGATGATGGTGTTTGCCAGCAGCCACTTACAGCTTGGCCTGACTGGAATGCAGGTAATGTTTCCAAAGGAAAAAGGATTTTTTTCCCCCCATTGATTTTCCAGACCTCCATCCAAGGGTTGCTGGGTAGCATCACAGCCTTTGAACTTACCAGGAATTAAAAAAGTTCAACACGTCTCAGGATTGGCCATGTATCTCAATATGTTTTTCCAAATCCTGGAAGCCAAGGCTAACTGCATTCTTAATGCATATTTTTAGTTAGCAGATAGGCAGAGACTAGTTATTATGGATCAAGTCTTTAAACATGCAAATCCTGTAACCCTAATAGAACTTCATGAGACTGCTTACACAAGGAAGGGCTACAAGGTTGTATTCTGTACTTTCACTGGAAAGTCTTAAGTAACTATCCCTCAAAAAAGCAAGGTCCCTTGTTAAGAAAAGTACTTTCAGGTTGAATAAAACATTTTTTTTAAAGTTTGAGGGGTTCTAAAATGAACCCCTACAACACAGGTCACTTTGCCTTCCTGGACCTAGAAAACTATGTTTGGACAATAGCTTTGGTGTCATCCATCAAAAAAGTCCAGAGAATGATGTCTTGCTTATGCTATAAATCAATCCAAACTTTTTCCTTAAGCAGTTGTATGCTAGTTTCTTTTTATTCACACATTCAGGAAGGAGGCAAAGCAACTTTAGATGAAATAGAATTAAACTGATGTTAGTAAGTTTGGGGAAGCCAGACTTGGCTGTTTGAAGTGTTTAAGAAAAGCCGTGCTTGGAGAGACACTCAGACAGTGTAGGTCTCAAATGGGGTTGTGTAACTTAGAGGATTTTACATAACCAAATAGAAATGTCTTCAAAAAATCCTTACATAGTGATCTACAAAAAGATAATTTTGCTGTGAAGTTGATTTTAAATTCTAAATGCAGATGGCAAATTAAGCACTGGGATAGAATACCCAGAAAACGTTGGTTTGTAACCCAGACCTTGGGGTGGGAAGGGGGACACGTATCTCTGTGTGTGTGTGTGGCAAGAGGGGGACTGACGCTTCTTGGGATTAGCTGCAGAAAGGTGTCTGAAACTTTACTGACATTCCATAAGGGTCTAGCACTATGGTTTATCTGTTGCATTACTAGTTTGATCCTGAATGTACAGTTCACTGGTTACCAGTTAATTACATGTCATTACTACATTTATAAACTGTTTCATCCCGATTATGGTTTAAACTGAACAGAGCAATTTTTCCCCTGAGATACAGTCAGAGCCAGTCTCAACTTCTGACATGAACAGTTTGGTTTTAATAGGCCAAACCCTGGTATTTTATCACCATCTGCTGGAGATAAAGTGTCATTCACTTAAAAAATGTAAATTCAGCCTCAGCCCTAAAATTTTGACTTCATGGACAAAATAATCCTGGCCATAAAGATTCAAAGATCTTAAAGGCAGCAAGGACGTGCGAGACCCCCGTGGAACTCAGGTCCCAAAGAGTCATCTGAGGAACAGACAGAAATTACATGATCTCCTACATTCTCCTACAATTAATCTGTTCTGTCATTCCTAAATCTTTCACTGAACCATAGTCAGGTGCTGACAGATACTGCTGTCATGACAAAGGCTTCAAGGTTGTTGGTAAGTGAAATAAAATTCACAGCACAGACACCAATTTCCTCTCTATCACTGGAAAATAAAAGATCCCACAAGGGCAGTAAGCCAGCCATTTTTTCACCACTATAAGGTCGGTGATCATCTCTTTCAGTTGCCCAGAGAGTCTTAAAACTTTCTCAAACCTCAAAAAAGCAGCACTACTAAAAAGTAAACTATATTCTCCCTCCTTCCCACCCCTTGCTGCAACCTAATGCCCTTATGGCTTCCCTCAGTCCCACTCTTCCTTCTTTCCTCTCTTGTACCTCCTATCACACCTAAACACCAGCACTGAGACCTGCAGAAATGATTGGATTTATCCCACTTAAATTTCAGTGTAACTGCGGCTCTCAGTTAGAAGGCTGTACCGCCAAGATGTCTTCTGTAGTTTACTGGCAACCAAGATGCTCTTCCAGAGAACAATTTCTGTCTTAGAAGAGCCAGTATTTAGAAAGAACAGAAAGAAACCATGTTTTTAATTTAGGTACTTCCTTCAGGTTGTTAAGTTAGATGAGAAGGCCTCGGTACTCCCTTCTTGGCTTGGTGCTTAACCTAGAGGCAGCTACAGAGGAACCTCTGCAGCCTCCAGTGAGACCTGTTCAGCATGGATGGAGTCTGTGGAGATATCCAAATTTCCCCTGAGCATGTACAAACTGGGATTCTTCAAATATTTCTTACATAGATACAGGTGAGCTTATTTTCTCGGCATCATTTCTGACTCAAGGCTACCAGCCACCAAATTGCAAGTCCCTCCTTTAAAACATGAGGGAATTAGGGCTTCTGAAAGAACAGGTCATCCAATTTTTTAATTTTTTTTCTTTTAGCTGGAGCAAAACTATGTGGGTTTTGGCCCATGTCTTGGAAACAAATGAAATATTCTGGATGAAACTTTCACATGTAAAAAAAAATAACCTAAGGCAGGCACTCAGTGAAAAAAACTTTAGTCCTAACAGTTAAAGTGTGGAAAAGTTGAGAAGCAGCCAAGGAAAGGTTATGATAATGGCAAATTATAATGCAAATTAAAACCTTTTAATATAAAACAGTGCCACCAATTGCACCTGTGTTCACTGTCTCTGGATTTTGATTGCTTTACACAGTTATTTGAACAGACCCAAAAGAACATAGCTAGTCTGCAGCTAAGTTGGGCACTTTGGCTCTTTTTTCCAGTCTCCAAGTAAATACTCAACCTCCACAGATTTATCTGGTAATTTTTCCTGATCACTATTTCTGTAAACAAAATGTTCACTGGCCCCTAAAGGGTGAAGATTAATACCCCTTGGTCAACAGCACTGAGGAAAGCAGCAACACAACAAATACAGGCCACTGCCCAGCAGAAAGACAATTAAAATCTCTTTCTGAAATGACCTTAGAGTCACTGACCCCGAACCATTCAATGTCGCATTCCTGCGTGCTCCATTTAGCCTTGTTCCTCCTCTATCCCATGAGGCAGCTCCTTCTTCACCGTTACATAACTGCATCCTTCCTATCACATATTTTCATTACCCCAAATGCCCTCAGCCCCGTTACCTCCTGGCACCAGGGTGTCTCTACGCCACCTCACCCGAGCTCTCAAGAAGCAGAGCTCTGAGATACATCAGCTGCATCGAGGAATCAATTCTTGAAACATCGCAAGCCTGTTAAGTCAGGGGAACAGGTGAAGAGTCCATTCTTCAATAACATCTGACCTCACGTGGCCATCAAAGGCAGCTTTACTACCTTCCTGAAACGGGAGAGACACCCAGCTGTGGGCAGATCTGGCTAGTGCCTATCTGACAGCTAGAACTGGCTACAGGGCTGACTGCTCCTCTGCGGTGAATCTGGGGGAAAATGACCATGGGCAGCTTGCTCAGCCTAGATCCGGTAGATAAATAGTCGGGCAGTTGCAGCTGCCTGAAGCACTGTGAACACTAAGAAGAAATTCTCCCCGGTTCCCTCCTCACTTGTAGAGCAGCAGAGGGGAAAAAATCTCTGTCCTCGGAAAAGCAGGTGCAAGGCCCCAACTTCCTTGTGATCAAGAAATGACAAGAACGATCAAAAATATGCAACAACTTCTGCACAATAAATTACTACATAGGCTAGGACTCCTCTGGTTGGAAAACATGCGAGTGAAAAGGGGTGTGACATAGGTTCACGAACTCATTAATGGCCTGGAGACTAGACTGACAGCAGAAAAATACACTGGCAAACCAAGAAAAAAAGGTATTCAGAGAAGGAGGAAAGGAGACCTACAAAAAAACCTACCACACCAGGCTTTTACAAGCTATTGTTGCTTTTGCAACTGTGACTAATTTGGAAAGACCAACCTCAAAGTACAAGAAAATTACTCTTTATTCAGGAAAAAAGTTACTTTTCACAGCTCTTGCTCATCCAGCATCCACACCTCACTGCACCCACATTCAGATACCTGTAGACGCTACTGGTCTGTGTGTTCAGACAGGATCCCAGTACGTATTCTGGCACACCACCCACCATTGTACGGGTGAAGTTTTGTATAGGTCTGGACTCAACCTGCTTGGGGTTTCTTCCTCTTACTCATGCCTTTGCCTCACCCAGGAACAATTACCTTCTTCTCAGAGGTTCTCTACACATAACTGTTTCCTGTGTTGTGCCGCTATCTGTTAATATGGAATGGGAAATACCTTCACTTATGGCACACAGGGAACACGCCTGCTCTGTATGACCTTTTTTTTACCTAAATGGCACTAAGCCATGGATCTTAGTAGAGGTTCAAGTGGAGAGCAAAGTACATTCTAGGGCAACATCACAGCCGGGCTGAGATTAGCTTTTGGCAGGGGGAGCAGCAACAGCTCTGCTGCTGTCCTTGCATGGAAAGCTCAACAAGTTTTAGGCAAATACTAAAGAATTACGTTTAAATTAAAAAAAAATAAAACCCATGCCTCAGCAAGAGTGCATGAGAGCCCTGATGAGATCCGGCCTGCACGATGGGGTTGCCCTGCACCTTTTAGACATGGTGTAATCTCAGAGGTCTGTAGCAAATTGGCATTGTGAGATGAGCTCTTGCCTAATTAGCAGATTTCTCGTTGTGCCTCAGTGACTGCACTGCAGAGCCTGGCCACCCTCCACTAATTTGCAACATCTCAAGCTTTAAAACACTTTCTTTCATTCCAGTTCATCAGGGCCAGCTGGAAAAGCACCTGCCAAGTGGAGGACTCACTTGTAAAGGTTCACATCCAAAATGAGGCCTGGGACTTGGGCAGTTCTGCACTACTGCCTCAACACTTCTCATACCTGGGCTTCTTACTAAATCCAAGAGGTGAATCAGACAGAAACACTTATTCCATTATGCCCATACAAATGACAGTGGGCTAGCACCAGGATTTTTAATAGATCTTGCTTTCATAATTCCCACACATAAACACATTGCAAGGCACAGGTTGGTTACTCCATCTGGTAGCAGGCACGAGGGTCTTTATTTTGTATTTTTTTAAGTTTTCAGTATTTGGAAAGGCAGTGCCACCTAACAACTCTACTACTACAAAGTGGGCAACAAAAGCAACCCTGGGACCTTCCCCAGTGACAGGTCTCTACCGTGAACCACAGGTGCAGTGCCCTGGGCCTGGCAAGGCTGTGGTGGATGGCTGAGGACCCTGCCCAACAGCAGAATCTGTCCACCAGAGCTGAGCCTGGCTGCTATCTTTGAGGTAGTCCATGCATGTTTGATTAACTCGTTGATTAATGGACAAAGTTTTAAAGAATTACATTGTATAAATGGATTGTTACTTTCCATTTTATTTCTTTTCTGATCTTCCTGAGTGACTAGGTCATTGCCGACCATAATCATGTGGGAGCTCTGGGCTTCTGTATCTGCTTAATTAATCCTGTTCAGAAAAGACATTGCATAAACCTGAACTACAGACTGTATTTTCCCTTAGAGGAAGTCCTCATCAATGTCTCCCTGTTAATTCTCTCCCGGTTCATTAATCTTGTTCTCTGTTGTATGTTGTGACCCAGCTACCACAGGAGGGACGTCGAGAATCATACAGAATCGCTTTGTGATAGGTTGCCGCCTTGGGGAATCAGAGTAATGGGTTCAAACCACCCGAGACTAAGGAGAGCCTAGAAACCGTATCTCCTATTTCTGAACAAGCGTGCTCCCCTGCAGGCTGCTGGACTGGCTGTCTTGCCTTCCGTCCTTCCTTCCCTTACTCAGTCACACCACCCCTCAGTAGGATGTTCAACCCGAGAAGTGCCCTCAGCATGTTGAATCCCAGACAAATAAAGGCATTACTACTATATAGGGCCATTCAGACTATATAGGGCACACTCATCCCTGCACATGGGTGTTTCTGGTCATGGGCTCCAGGCAGAGCACCAAATCCTCCTGGAAAGGCTGACCTTGTGCAATCATTAAAGAGTCGTGGGAATGCCAGCAGAGTCCGTCACCTCTCCGCGTAGCCTAAGGAGCTTGGAGATCAGCCGAGGGCTTTGGATTCCTGATCTCTGACCCTTCTGTTCATGCGTTAGTCGGTACCCCGAAACGGCAGCGAAGATCAGTTTTCAGAGTACGTAAACGCGGTGCGTGCTCTTCTTCCTCTCCGGTGTGAGCCTCCAGCACCTGAGCGGCGTCCGCGAGGGCAAACTTGGGTTTCTTGGTGACGCACCGCCATGTCCTGTGACAGCAGCTCTCTCTCGAGATACTTGGTGTGCGACAGCGCGTTTAATCAGGCAGTTTTCCTGACTGACTTTTCCATTCTTTCTCTTTTATTTTCGAGTGCAGACTGTATTTGCTCCCAGTTGCTTTGGCCAGTTCTGTCTGGCATTGCACACTTTGCACCTAGGCCTTTTACTTCCGTAGCGAGACTGACTTTAATTTCTAGGTACGGAAAACGCCAAATTGCCTCAGCCCTTCCGTACTCGGAGAAAACGCGTCATGTTTTAACCCCGACAAGAGAGGGAAGGACGTCAGCCTTGGCGGTGTGACGCCATCTCCGCCTCCCCCCCCCGTTCCGTTCCCTGGGCGCAGTGACGCGAACTACATCTCCCGTCATGCCCCGCTACGCCCCTGCGCAGCGCCCCTCCCCGCGCGTTGCACCACGGGAGTTGTAGTCCCTTCGCGCCTCTCCCTCCCCGCCGGGCTGCGCTCCGGAAGTGGCTCTGCGGCGGCGGGGGGGGGGGGGGGCGTGTTGACTTCCGGGAGACGGCGCTCATGGAGGCTGCGGAGCAGGGAAGCGTCTGAGGGGGTTCGGCGGCCGCCGCCATGTTCGGCTGCCTGGTGGCGGGCAGGCTGGTGAGCGCTGCCCGGGCCGCGGGCGCGGCCCTCGACCCGCCGGGGGGACCCTCGACCCGCCGGGGGCCCGGGGTGGAGCTGCCGCAGGGCCGCCCCGCGGGCCTCGCCTTTGCCCTCAGCTGGGCTCCGCTCGGCGTTGGCCCCGGGCAGAGGGGGGAGCTCGCCGTCCTCGTCGCGGCTGCCCGGCGGCTCGGCTGGCTGCTGCCCCTCGTCCCCAGAGGCGGCTGCGTTGTAGAGGCTGGCTGCCGGGAGGCAGTTGCCGTGCCCTCTGTTAACGGAGAGGTTTGGGCTGCTCGGAGACGAGCCGCGAGCTTGAAAGAAGCTTTTTAAGGCTAGATCGTGCGTTGGCTGCAAGGATGTGGCGTCTCGGGTAAAGAGGAGGGTGTCTTTTGCTCTGGCGTTTAGCCATCCTTCCGCTGCCTGTCTCAAGGTCTATTGTATTTCCTATGTGAACAGGTTTCCATCATCCTGGGGTTGTGCCAGCCAGGTGGTCAACAGGCACTGCTTGTAGACTTGGCAACCTCTTCTGCACCCTATTTTCCTCCTACACACATGGGGAGTGAAGGTATTCTGCTCCTGTAGTCCTGGGTGGGATATCGGTTTGGTGCAGGTAGAACGAGACTGTTGTGCCTTTTTAGTAACATTTTTTGCAGTTGTTCTTCTGCTGTGTTTGACTTTTATCTGGCTGTTTGCTGTTTAGGTTAGTATGTTCCTCACTTCTTGTTATGTTCCACTTTAGGTGTGTTTCTGTAAAAGGAAATTCACAGTTACGTTCAAAGATGAAAAGCAGTAATACTAATAAAGGTTCTGTTCTCTTTAGGTACAAGCAGTGCCCCAACAAGTGGCTGAAGATAAATTTGTATTTGATTTGCCAGACTATGAAAATATCAACCATGTAGTGGTCTTCATGCTGGGAACTATACCATTTCCAGAAGGAATGGGAGGATCTGTCTATTTTTGTTATCCGGACCAGAGTGGGATGGCAGTGTGGCAGCTGCTAGGGTTTGTCACTAATGAGAAGCCAAGTGCCATCTTCAAAATTTCTGGTCTAAAATCTGGTAAGACTGGTAAAACGTAGCGGTCAGTTAAACAGATGTGTTCCTGCGTGCATAAGGGGATAAATGTTTGAGGGTGGTTTTGAACAAAAAGCTACTTGAAAAGGCAGACCACCATGTGTTTTCAGATAGTCCCAAGCAGATGTGGTACTAGAAGCAGTCTGTCAGCTTCATGGATGTCTGTATGTTAATGTTCCTACTGAAATTTCTCACTCATCTTCTCTTGTACTTGGTGTTGATCTGGAAATTCCTTTGAGCTGGCTTGGCATGTGTTCCAGTGCTTCTGCACAGAGAACCTGAGGAAGAATGACCCTGTAACTTCCCTAGCATGGTTTTTAGGCGTTTGTCTAGACATCCCTGCAGCGTTTTCCTTCAGCTTCCACTGTTAAGCTGTTGTATTCTTTGTAGCACAGAGACAGGTTTTGTGACGAGTAAAGTCTGACGCAGTGATTTCGGACAGCTAGCCGCTTCCCTTTCAGGTGCGGTTGCACTATATAATTGTCCAGTAGAGGGGGTCGTCATGGGAAAGCAGCTTTCCAGATGTTTTAGTATTTTTGAAATAGACCTGAGTCAGAGAATTGTGACTCATGTGGGAGCCAGAGAATGCTGGTGCTACCTGAAGTAGGTGTGGGTACGTCTTCCTAAATATACGGGAGTTTTGCCATGTGTATTATAAAAATGATGAAGCACCCCAATGGTACACCTTTGTCTTATTAAAGGGACAGATATGTCAGTCAAGCAGCTTAAACTGTTATGGTGATAAAGTAATACACACCTTTTATAGGCTTCAGGGTAGTCTACAGCCTTAGCTTGAATCTCTGTTTAGGTAATCGTTGAGGTTGCTGTGATAAAATGTATGAATTCGTAACGTGGCATGCTTGCTTTTGAATCCATCCTGGACGGCAGTGTGACATGAGATAAGGGCTCTCAAGGTGCAGAGCAAAATGAATTCTGATCATATGTGTTCCTCAAAAATTTGGGCTTTCTTCAGAAGAGAGAACAGCCACAGGAAGGGTTGGTGGGGGCATGCTTTTGTATATTCCAAAGTTGTGTTGTTAGTGAAACAGTGAAGTGTATCGTCAGTTCTTTTGCCATATGTTTCTTATGCTTGAAAGACTTACCATATTATATATGCTTTCAGACAGCTTTGTAGGAAAACACATTTTCAGATGCTTTTTGCATGATTAGCCATAATGCCCACGTAAGGGCTGCTCTCAAGGAAGAATTCTGTGACATGTGCTGTGCTTGATCTGAACAACAGAGACCTCCACAGATACCTGATGTTGTTGTCTACAGCTTATCTCTGACTGTAGAGTCAGTATAAGCTACACAGCCTTAGTGTCCATGTCCATAAACAATTCTTTGGTGGAGAAGACAATAAGGCTGTAGAAAGGGGACACCAGCAAGGGATTACAGAGAGCTGGAATCATTGAGAGACATTACTGACTGTTGAAATCTGTGTTTTGGGTTTAATCCCTTGTTGAGAGGAACAGATTTGTGTCCCTGTTTGTCAGCTCCCTGTGAAGCTGTGGTTGTAGCAGAGTTTCTTGCTGTGTGATGAAGAGGACCAGCATGTTTCTTATGTGGACATGAGTGCCCAGCTGGAGTGTCATAATGTTTTATTACGTAGACTTTGGGAAAGGTTAAATGTATCATTTGTAACGTTTATGTTTATGGTGTATGATGTGCCCTGGAACTGTACAGGTTTTGTGTTGCATATAACTTGCCCACGTTGCACATTGTTGTAAGGACTCGTTGGCTGTTAAATACAGTATCTGGGGATGTGGTATTAGACTTCTGGACTATGAAGGTCAAGTAAAATGGCGTTTCCCCAGGTTTTTTTGTTTGTTTCTCTCCTTCCTGTCCCATGCTTACTTGGGAAAGCTGATGCAGGTGAACACTGCAGTGTTTCCACATGGGGTACCAGAAGGTTATCTCAATAGGTGAACTAAAGGGGAAATTGCTTTTGTGGAATACAGTCCTCGTGAAAGTGATTTGTGGAGAGCTACTAAATTATGGACCTGGACACTTTTTCCTTGACTACAGGTGCTATTTAAACTCAGGTAACCTTCTTTGAATAAGAGTTTCCAGATTAGGTCTTGAAGGTGTCTCACAGGCACTTGGTCATAGTACCCTCTAAAAGATTCCTTTAGAGCTCCTTTATAATCAGGAAAAGTTTGTTGAATTGTATTTCATAGCAGTCTTTGTACAAACTTAATATATCTAAAAGCAAGCTTTTCTGTTGTTCTCCTAGCTAACTTTTAACTGTTCTTAAAAGCTATGCTGTGAGGCTAGAAATGTAAGTGCTTGTGTAGTTTGTTAGGGTTTTGTGTTTGGTGGTGGTAGTTGTTGTTTTGACCCCTTGATTTAGTGAGGGAAGTCTTGCATCTGCTGATATTGATTGTAAGTCTAGCAGTCAAAGGCCTGAAGTGTTCAGCATTATTACATGTTTCTTTTTGAGAATTAACTATCATGTAAGATGGTGTCTGGCTTTGCAATAAGCATTAAATTTGAGTTGTTTTTTTTCTCCTCAGATGCAATCTGCACGTTTGCTGGAAATAACACTATAAAATCACCACCCCCAACCCCTACCCCCCCTGCCCCAAATTGGTAGTTAGATTTTGTGCTAAAAGCTGAAAAATATGTGTTTGTGAGGTTTTGGGGTTTTCTGGTCATTTCCCCATCCCCCAGTGGGATGACAGTCAATGTGTATTCTTTCAGTCTCTTACTGTTCCCATTTCTGGATTTTTCATTACAGGTGAAATGTTTAACAGCCTGTAGTCAAGGCAGAATAGAATATTTCTGGCTTTAACAAAGATGAGTGGCTTCTTTAGTGCCAAGAGGAATAAAGTAGCAATATACCTTTGTGAACGAGGCTGTGTTCATCTCTTGAAATTGTGCAATTTCTGCACTTGTGTAATAAGCTACAGCTGTAATCACATCTTGTAGTAAGATCCCTTGGTGCCTGTTGGAGCCGCACTAGTAGTATTCATTCATTAAGGTCACTGGCATTCCTAATGGAATTGCTGTGAGCTTTATTACTCAAGAGAAGAAATTGTGGTCAGGTCTCATGGTATGACCAAAGAGTTCAAGGTTTTTGCATAAAGAAGGGGCTCAAAAGTACTCCTTGCCTTGAAATTTTAAGGTTTTTTATTTCTCACTTGTGCCTGAAAGTGTGGTAGAAATAGAAAATAAACCTTGGGCTGGGATTTTGCACCCTTACTGGGAGTACATTGACAAGTGGGATAAAAGTTACAGGATAGCCTTCTCTGTTACAGACTTTTTCTGCTGCGCTGCATGCAATGATGTCTGTGATGCTGTTTTCCACTTAAAATATACCCTCTAATGTAATGTCTGCATTTGAGGCATACACATGGGTAAGGTTTTTGACATGGTTGGGCTGAAAGGTAATAAGGGCTCGCTATCTTGATTCAAGGGTTCAATGAAAGGGTGGAAAAATATTTTTCTGATTGCAGTTGCTCTGGTATGACATAGTACGTTATGACATGGGACTCTGTGGGAGTGTAGGGTCTGAATGTGAAAGCCTGGGCTTGTATTTCAGTACTGATTAGCATACTGTGTTCTCTGTGTTTGTAAGATTTGGAGAGTTAATTGTAGGAGCCAAGGACTGAAAATGTGGAGTGTAATTCAGTTGGTCTAAAGATGGCAGGGGATGCTTTTCTCTTACCCTTTTAGACAGACATCTCTCAAAGAGAGTGGTTCCATGGGAGTGCATGCAAAGTGACAGAAGGGATGTATTTTATTATTGAGATCATGAGTGTCTTTCTAAAGTAGTGATATATTCTGATGGAGCCTGTTGCTTGAGGATGTTCTATTTTTATTATAAATGTCAGCTTCTCGGGTGAAGACATTACAAGCTCTATGGCTTTTTTACCAATGAAATTGTGTGATATTTGGTTTCTAATAGCTTTTCTCTTTCTTTCTTAATACTTTAATAAATTTTACCTTTATCAAGCAAGCATCTATCTACAGTAAAGGTTGAGATCATACAGCAGTGGCATTTATCAGAAGAGCTCCTAAATAGCACTTCAGAATAGAATATTTCTGACTTTAACAAAGCTGAGTGGCCTCTTTAGTGCCAAGAGGAATAATTCACATGGTCAAGTTTCTGAGATCTTCAGTCTTAAGCCTGAGTTAAACTTCTCAAACTTGTGCTGTTTTTGCTGGCTGAGTTTTTGACCATGGAACTAAGTCAGATGGTGCTTTAGACTTTAGTTAGACTTTCTCGCAGCTCAGTATGGTGTTGACTGCTCTGTAGGACAGCTCTTGATTAGCTTTGCTTTCTCCTGCTAGTAAGGGGCTAGAGTGCTACTGAAACATCACTTCTGTGTTAAGAGGGTGTACTTGTCTACTGTGTTCACTCAAAGTTAGGTGGAGTATTAGTATTTGTTTACTAAAAGCATTGTGGTCCCCCAGACCTTTTTCCTGTATTTTCCTTTACAGATGCTGACAAAGAGAAGTGCATTATTTAAGTGACTCTAGGTGTGTGTCATTGCAGAGACCATAGCTGAAGCTGGGAGTGAAAGTACTGGTTAATACTCAGCTGAGAAAGGTCAGAAGTGATGGGAGAGGGCTGGGATGATTCCTGTATGAGTGGTATGCAATTAGGGACTGTTTTTCTGCCTAATTCATTTTTTTCTTTGTGGCTCCTGCAAAGTCAGGTGCCTTTCTGTTCCATGGCTGTTTCTTTGACCTTTGCTGCTGTTGTGGCTTTGAGCAATTCAGATGAGACCTGGGGCTACCCAGCCCTTCACAGGGATAGCTTTGAGTCAGAGTGATCTTGAAGTAATGTTCTGTTTTTCAGCACACAAACAGGTTCACAAGCGCCTGGTTTGAATGAGTGAATCAAATGATTCTGTAGCAGTGCTTCATGTTTCCTGTTTATCTGCAGTTGTTATAATGTGAATTAAAGTCGTGGTTCCTATAGAGAAAGGTTCTGCTGTCTTTTACTCACAGATCGTATTCCCTGTTGAATCTGTTTACTTCTTAGGGAGCTTTAAAATTGTTTTTCCTTTTTTTAGAAACTTCCTTGATCTGCTGTGTTTTTTAAATGTACTGTTTCATCTGTTGTGCTTGTGTGTACTTGTGTCTGTGCTTGGACTGTGATTTTTCTGTACCTGTGAGATAGGGAGAGCTCTCTGGTGGGAGCTGAGGAATACCTTGTACAGAAGAAGCACAGTAATTTAAGTAACACAGTCTTTACATGTGTGCCAAATATAATGTGTGCTGTTTGTGGTGCTTTCAGGGAAGGGAAGTCAACATCCCTTTGGTGCCATGAACCTCCCTCAGACGCCAACGGTAGCCCAGATTGGAATCTCAGTGGAACTGCTGGAGAACCTGGCCCAGCAGACTCCTGTTGCAAGTGCTGCTGTGTCATCAGTAGATTCATTCACAGAGGTAGCTTGGACATCCTGTTTTTGGAAATTGTCTGTACTACTAAAGTCTTAAGAATTAAGCCTCTGAAGAACTAATTAAAAAAAGCTGCTATGGGTGGGGCTATAGGATTGTAGCCAACCTAACGGTTGTCATATCATTTGGCTGGATGCCTTGCTATTTTGAAATTACTTTTTCTTACACTGGAAAACTATGACTCCTTGGAGTCATAGGATTGGATTTTGCATGCTCAGTGGAATCAGGCCAATAGACTCACTTGTCTTGATGTCACTCTACTGTAAAAATATTTATGATGCTTCCTTATAGGAGCAGCTATGACTGAATGCATGTAAGAGACAGTGGATCTTTGGTGATTTGTAGGTGCTGGAACTCCAGTGTATAGACTTACGGAGATGGTCAAAAATGACTCAAAAGTCAAGGCAGACACGGGCATGGGTACAGATAGATATGCAGGGGTACCTTCTGATGTAGTTTTGCCAAACTACAGAATCATGCCCTTTCCCACAGAAGGATGTATTTTGTTTTTTTCCGGTTCTTTCCTTGTGGACCAGGCCTTGGGCTGCAACACTTGCCATTTTTTACCCAGCTTGTCTGTTAGTTTGAACCTCTGGAAATCCTCAGCCAGCACTGGCAGTCAGTTGGCCATTTAACAGCAGTTCAAGGCAAGCTAGGTCTGCATGGCAGGTCTTGATTTCCTTATCACTGATGCCTCTGGCATTATCTTTTAACATTTCAGCAGTTGGTGAGGCTTTTCTTGAGGCTTTTTTTTTTCTTGCTCGCTTTCCTTACAGACGCTTGCTGAGGTAGATTGGTAATTGAACAGTAATCCTGATAATGTACCTGATGTCCTTTGGCAGTTTGTACACATAATAGCTCCAAATAGGTAAGGTCTCTTGGAGAAAGTTATCATGACTAGGAGTTGACTAACAGCTATTTTTGTATAGTATGGTTAATTGAGCTTTTCTGGAGTTGTTAGGGGAAATGACATCTAAATAATATTTCTGACTCTACCAATTTTTATAATAGCACTAGTTAAGTCATGAGGTAATAATGTGCTGCTTGAGGTCATTTGCAGGGTGGCTGGTGGATTTTTCTGGCAATAGTATTTAAAGAAGAAAACCACCTCATGATTGCACAACATTTTTACGAATGTTATTTCCAGTTAGGTGGATTTTTCTATTAAAAAGGAGTAGCATCTTAACTGAAATTGTATATTGCTTTCAAGGGATGCAGCTGAGCCAAAGGTTGAATTAATAGTTACTCCTGTAGAGAAAATGTATAAAGTCATAGTTGAAAGAAACCTTTGAGGGAGTAGATAGTAGAGGAAGGGGATATGACTGGGAGCACGTTTGTGAATGCTAATGGCTTTTATTTAATACTTGACATCATCTCTTTAGATATGCTACATTATAGCAGTGGAAGTATTTTTTTAAAGGCAAAATCATCTGTTGCTGCTCTAAGTTAAGGGGTTGCTCTCCCACTACATTTTTAGTAAGTTTTATTGAGCTTTATGGTTGTGTGTATATTTTTTTATACATATAGTTATATTACAAAGAAGTTGTATGGAAAAAAGTGGAACAAAACCACAGAGCTTTGTATGTGAGTGGGGTGAGACTGAGGGTAGGCTCCTGGGTTCTAGGACATCAGTTCTTCCAATCCTTATGTCAGAGCATGTGGAGGGAAGCACAAGAGTGTGCATATATTGCACCAGGTTCTGTTTTCCTTCATCATTTCACTGTCTATGAAAATAGTTTGTTCTCCCACCAAAACAATGCATACTTTTTTAAAAATAAAAAGAATAGGGGAAAGGAGGAGGTACCATAGGCTTAGGTATTTGTAGACTGGCTGGGAATGTCCTACAGCTTCATCCTCTGCACACAGGGCTTGCTACTTCTTGGCTTCTCTTTCACTCTTTTACTTCCTTATTCCTACAGTTTAGGAGTTTCCTGTGCATCTTTTTCATGTTTTCCCCAGCAAGATCTTGTGGCAGAGGATGCCAGGGTAGCAGCTCTTCTGTGGTGAAAACTAAAGGAAATTTCCCTGTCACTGGAGTCGTGACAAGTTGTAATGAGGCAGACTGCAGACTTTTCAGCTGGTTTAACAACTAGCATTTTGCTATGAGCTGGAATGGCAGCTTTGACCTGGTCTACAGTTCTTCTGATGGTTTAATTTGGAGGAGAGGGACAGCTTTTGTCACTGCATCACTTTGTCACAAAAAGAAAATGTTCTTCCCAAAGCTGTTTATCCAGTTGGATGAAATTGGGCGGGGAGAGGGCAAGTGAGGATTCTGAAAATGATTTCTGGATGCTGGATGGATCTGAGGGCAAGACCAAGAGTTTTGACTGATTTAAAATGGACATCTCTGGACCTACTATATCCACTTCCCCATTGTGTTTTAGATGATAATGCTAATTTTACTTCATGTAGGAGTTGTGTATCTGTTAAACTTTTGCACAAAAATTCAAATTAAAAAAATAACTTAAAATGTCTTTTTTTTTAAATTTCAGTTCACTCAGAAGATGTTGGATAACTTCTATAACTTTGCTTCCTCATTTGCTGTTACTCAGGCACAGATGACCCCAAATCCTTCTGAAGCTTTTATTCCTGCAAATGTAGTTCTGAAATGGTAATGGCAATGATCTCTAGTAACAAGTGGGTTTTTTTCTAGCTGTTAAACCAGCTGATTTCTAAGTATTGAACTACTGTCATGCTCTTCAGTGAGATGATGCAAAAATATTTATAAGTGTTTGTTGTTGTTTATCTCAAGTATAGAGAGGGTCTATCCACAATCTTTATTTGTCAGCATCTTCATATCAGCTTTTTATTAGAAAAGTGCTATAGAGCATATGAAATTTTTTTGCTTCTAGAAATGCCACCCTTGACATATGTGGATTTGCACTATGTTGCTGATTATGCAAATGCTCTGGAGTCAGGGGAAGACGGAACACGCTGATACTTGTCAATTTGTGCTTACTTGTTATGCTTGGTCTCTTCCTAGACATAGTTCCAGCAGTTGCTTAAGAATGTGGGAGAGGTGGAGAAATCACGTTCCTAGTTGAACTGGTTCTGTCACCAAGACCCTTAAGCACAAATACAAAAGTCTGAGTTGTTTTCCAGAGACTGGTTTAAGATATAACTGTCTATGGGGATAGCCTGTGTAGTCTGGAGATAAATTGCGAACTGCAGGCAGTCCTTTAAGATGTCTGAAAAATAATTCCCTACAGTTTATCAGTTTAGCCCTTTTTAACCTTTACAGTATTAACCTAAACCCTTTTCAAAACAGTATTTTTGGCTCTCTGAATACAATTTTATCGTTAGCACAGATCTCATGAATATGCAGGCAGTTAACCTAAGGAATATATTTTTGGGGGGAGTGTAACTTGATGCAGATCTCTTCTATTTAGAAGGTAACTCTATGCATGCCATGAACATGTGTGGGTAAGGTCTCTGAGAGAAACCAAAGGGAAGACGGGCTAAAGAAGCAGGGCAATGGCTGGTCATTGCCTGGATGATGCTGAATTTGCTTGTTTGTGGTTTGCTTGTTTCTGTGAGTATGGAAAGTGAAATTAGGACAGCATGTGTGCATATGTGATTCCAGTATGTGGTAGAGAATTAGTTTTCCTCATTAGATTTTACTAAAACATTACAGCATATAAAATATGTGGAAGTTAGAATTATTTGATGAGGGTGGAAGAATAATGGGGACTACTTTGTCTCAAGGTTTCTATTAGAACTACAAGGCAAATCGATGCATAGCCTTGAGTGCAGAATTGCCTACAGTCGCCTCTGCCTTACCTGTGAGCAGGTTACACATCGCCTGCTAGGAAGCGATTCTGGCTTGGAGGCTGTGGTCTCTGTGCAAGCCTGCTCGAGTCTGTCAAGCTTGCCTAGCTCACACCCACTGTCCTGTGAACTGAGAAATGCTAGGCTGGCTCTGTGCATCCTAGATGGAGCAGCACCGAAGGGGTAGTACAGGGACAGCTGAACTGGATTCAGAAGCAATGGTGTTACCTTGGTTTTCCCAGTATTACAGTGTATCCTGAATGGCATGAGACTTTCTTGGTCTGGTTTTGCTGGGGTTTCTTCTGTGAGATACGCAGCCTGATTACTAGGATGATGGGCAGCCTCAGACTCACACTTCCACCTGCCTGAACTTTGATTTCCTAGCCCAAAAAATGTTATGCACAAAATAGCCACTTCTAATTCACTTACAATTTTACTAAGCTTGAATGAGCATCCTCTGGGATACCACTTTAATGAAATACATATTGTTGTTGAAATACACAGGTTTCACTGTGAACATTCTTGATAGGGAGTCAAAAAGGAGGACTTCAGATTTACTCCCTGGTGTGGAGTGGATGTAATTTATCGTGTTCTCTGCATAGACTG
The DNA here is from genome assembly GCF_947461875.1 of Haliaeetus albicilla. Lineage (NCBI taxonomy): Eukaryota > Metazoa > Chordata > Aves > Accipitriformes > Accipitridae > Haliaeetus > Haliaeetus albicilla. The sequence goes on along the minus strand of NC_091502.1, from coordinate 21,860,987 downwards.
AATTATTTGTATCATTTTTGAAGCCATTTTATTTGCAGCAACTTTTGGGTTTTGATTGTTCGGGTTTTGTTTGGTTTTTTTTTTTCCCCTAGGTATGAGAACTTCCAGAGACGTCTGACACAGAACCCTCTCTTCTGGAAAACATAAGCTTAAATTGTGTCATTTGAAGTGCTTTCTAAACAGTGTGATCTGAAAGATGCAGCAAGTAACTCCACTGAAGAATTTGGGGGGAGAAAAAAAACCCAAAACGATTAGTCTCAATAGACAAACTTGTAACTTTTGTATTACTCTTGAAAATTATTTAAAATTAAAATCCGTGAAAACTACTTGCCTACGCGTTGTTTTTTTTTTTAATTGAAGTATTTGGCTGCAACAAGAAATCAGTGTTCCATGTGCATGCATAGAAATATCCTTTTGAAACTGCATTTAAAGTGGAAGAAATTACAAGATAAAAAATGGCAGCACTGTTTCATACTTGTGTGATGTTTTGGGGTGTTTAGTTGTAGACAAAATAAATTTAGTTTTTCCTCCTTTACCTCATTCTGAAGAGTGATTGGGTGACTGAGAATATGCTGGTGGTTTTCCTCCTGGTACTTACACTGTAAGTTCTTTTACTTTGTGCACAACCAATATTCCTGGCCCCAGCTCTCATAAATGGTACAATAGTATTTCCCTCTTTTTGGTGTGAAGACATGATTGAGCTTGATCTTGGGGTACCTGTCTTTAACTTCTCCTGTATACAAGTGTAATGAAGAGAAATCTTTGGGGACTCTTTCCCTGCTGCAAGTCAAATAGCTTTGAAATGGCTGTTGCAAGCCAATTCAGAGTTGTATATTTGTACTTTGCAGCCCCAGACTGTTCAGTGAAGTGAGACCTGCTAAATTACTGGCTGGAGTTATTTGATGAATTTGTCTCTCTCTTCAGCTTTCTTTAATTATGGTATGAAGAATGATGTGGAGGAGGAGAAAAATAAGCATAATGGTTCTTAGTATCTAGAAGACTTCTTCCATGAGGAAAATGTTGGGGTGTGCCACAAATCAGATTTTTCTGTAAGTGTACAGAAAAAAACAAGTCCAGCTGTAGTTATATTCAAAAGATCAATGCTGTCAGAGTTTCTCTGTTCCCCTCTAGCTGAAGGGTGTTTGCACTACTTTATGTCAAACCTTTGTCCGTGTTCCTCTTTCCTTTTCCACTTTTAGAGTGCCAGAATAGTTGGGCTGGGGATATTCGCTGTTCTTATGGGACAGAACGATTGTTTGCCTGTTCAGAGACCCATGTTTCAACTGTCCAATGTTGTCAGAAAGATTCTTAACCTTGGCCATGCTATAAGAATTTATCCCAGTAAGAAGACAGAGTAAAATATTGTTTCCGTTTGAAACAGATGTGGGATGTCTGATAATGCTGTCTAGGAGTGGTCACTGGCCCCAAAAGCTGTCACACTTGCTCATAAATTCATGGGATTTTGAAGTGGTCTGTGTAATTCTCAGGAGTTCTTCTCTTTTGCTTCTTAATTGGAAATGTTTAACAGGAGATGCTAAGTCTCTCAAGCCCTCAGTGCCTGCACACTGAGTGTGGGCAGAGTTACGATGGCTTTATCATGGCATTTGAGAAGACCACCCTGTAGCAAGGCATTGCCTGAGGGCCTGAAGGCTGCTGAAACTTGACTGCAATTAGCATCTTTGCTTGTCTTGCATTGCTTAATATATTCTATACCAGCTGTCCCATGGGACTATGCCACTGTAGCCTTGGAGACATCAAATCCCTGTGACACTGTGGAAAGCTGTGTGAGACCATGATGTATCTCTGGCTACATCTTGAACAGACTGAATGTTGATTTTTGTTTTCCTGGACATGGGTGTCCTTTTTATGAGGCAAAAGAAAGCCAAAATGAGGTTTTATGAAAAATTTCTTCTTAGCCTGGATGCAATGGGAAACTTTATAGAAGTTCTTAGCAGTGTAAGTCTTGCTGGTTTAGCCATGCTACTTACAGGATTTCAGACTGAATCTCGAAGGCCTGTTGAACTGGTGTCCCCTGGCATGGTGTGATTTGTCTGACTGCTTGGCCTAGACATTATGGACAGTAATAGAGGTGCTCTGTAGATTTATTCTGTCATCAATTGTCTTGATTTGCCCAAAGCCAGGGAAGAATGCTGTGCCTGCCTCCGCTGGGTTCTCTGTTGGTCAGGAATTTGTCTCCTGGTTGAAGCTGTTGAGTGTCACCCTTGCAGAAAGCCTAGCACTGTTAGTACCCAGGAGCAGTTCGTAGCAGGAGTATCTCTGCTTGTTGTAAGGAGGGGCTGTAGTTAACTAAGGAGAGCTTCGGTGAGGCAACTGCTTCTTTTAGCAGTTGAAAGGTTTGCTGTCTTTGTTAGTGACATGGTTGTTGCCTTGGAATCATCTCACCTGTCTCTGTCCCTGTTGCAGAGGAAGAAAGGGATGATGAATTGGGTCATTCCCCAGGGAGAAACTGGTTTCCCAGGTGAGTAAGGCTGCTTTTGTCTTGCCTTGACTGATGAGGTGAGAGCCTCTCAGCTCCTCTTGGGTAGGACTGCATCACTAGGATTTTTCTGTCTTGGTTATTTGAGGAAAAACTCATTCACAGGACACCCCATACTTATTCTTGCTTGGGTTGGAAGATGTACATCTTCACTTGACGTAATATAGAGCAATCACTTGATTGCTTTTTATGTCATCAGTCATGCATAATCATCATCATTCGTTAGACAGAATTTGACTTCCTTGCAGCACTTGAAGCAGTACATTTCTTGACTTTCAGCCATGGAAGCAGAGCTCCCCAACATAATCAGTAGTGGAAAAAAAACCAGGAGAGCATGAAACACACCAAAGAAAACATGCACTCCTACATATACAAGGAAGGGCAAATTCAATCCATATTTGCATGAAATTCTTTGGCTTAAAATTAGAAGCATCAAGAACCACCTGATTTAAAATTACATTGTGGTAACATTATTTTTTTTAAAATTCAGTCACCACCAGATGGAGCAAAACCCCAGCAAACAGGGCCTTAAGGGAAGAGAGATCTTTCTAAGTGAACTGCCAATTTCTAAGTCTTTTGAAAGTTGGTGGAGAAAGACAAGGACCTCCAGGTACTACTTCTCTCCCTTTTTTTTTTTTCTTTTTTTATGAAAGGATGAAAGATGAATCTCTTTGGAGAGACACTCAGCATGCAATAGTTGGAGGAAACAGTGCCATTCAAACTTTGTTGTGCTCTTCATGCAGAGTTCACTCAGAACAGACATCTGCAATGCTTGCAGTCTCCTGAAATGGTTTCCTGGCTGTACTGCAACTGTCCAACAGGAGATTGGAGCCAGGCAGAGCCTGACTTTACCTCTCCCTCCTCTGCCTTTTGCTGAGACAGGAAACAGAAGGAGCTGATTACGAAATTTGCCAAAGAACAGAACTACAGGTGGCTTGCAGACAATGGCAAAGAACAAGTTAATGTCTTTTGCGATATTTTTGCTAGGTTTCTCCAATACTAGGGTCAAACCATGCTGCTTTAACTGAAGGACTTGGGCACTGGAGCTCTCAAGGTATGTTACACAAAAGTATATATTAAAAGGTTAAAAGGTTTTGGATAATATTAAACTTTTCTTCAAATTCTTTTGCAATAATTATAACTCTACTTGCTCTCTATCCTCCAGAAGACACCCAATAAAAATAATCTGATTTTTTTCCCCTGTTTTTAGTCTAGAACTAGGCAACCCTACAAAGAAAACACCCCAATGAAATAAATACACAACTTTCACATTCACTTGACCTTTATGGGTCTGAATGGTGACAAGGTTTTTTCCCTTGTGGTGCATATTCAAGATATTATTAATCCTAAGAGCAGATAGGGCTGGCTGGCTGTTGTAAAGTAGAATTTTTTCCTCCCTGTGGCTTGTTCCAGCTTTACTTTTCCAAGTTCACATTGTCTAGTTCTTCCCTTCATTGACACCCTGAATCTGATTTCAGCTCCCTCAGGGTTTCTCAGGGCAAACCTGCTGGAACATTTGTCTGCATTTTAAGAGAACAGTCTTCAGCACACTGATAAGTTAATACAGAAGTTAAAGCTGACCCTAATTGTGTTAGGCCTCTCTCTAGTCAAGCACCACCCTTCCTTTCCTTCCTGTCAGAGCAGCTCATTTGTCAGAATGTACCACTTAACATACCAAAAAAACCCAACCATGGCTGAATAATCCCTGCTGCTTTTGTGCCCCATTTCATTCTCAACCCTGGATGTGGGAAAACACAGAAGACATAGTCCACTGGCATGCTACTGTAAAGCATTTGCAAAGGCTAAATGATACCAGCCTCCAACCCAAGTGTTCTCAATATAGTTTAGCTCATCTGATCAAAGCTCTTTCCTTGACAGCTGGAGGAAGCCTGAGCACTCCCACTGCCTTTTTGGAGTGCTCTCCCAACCACATCCCCACCCCACAAGTTTTCAGACTCTGACAACCCCACATACTTTCCGCAAAATGAACTCTGAGGTGCACAGGCCATCGCTGTTGCATAGACGCTGCTTCATACAGTGCCAGCAGTTCTGCAGATGCAGTAGAACTAGAGGTTAAAAACTACCTCCATGCTCCAGTCTCACCTGTTGTCTTCTCCTCCAGCTAATTTGTGTTCAACTCTGCCAGTACTTCAGTCTCCTCCCTCCAACACTCAGGCTTGTACCTGGTTCTGGCCGACTCTGGTTTTACACTTGGCTTCCTGATCATGTCCCCATGACCACTCACTCAGGGGCACCCCTTCCGAGAGCGAGCATCCTGGCCACTTGGCTTGTGCAAGAAAAAGAAGGTCCAGAATCCAGCTCAGTGTGCAAGAAAAAGAAGGTCCAGAATCCAGCTCAGTTAAACACTGGTTTTAGACAGACCTGTGCTACAATGGTACTACCCCACCTCCCCTGTACTAAAGACAAGGATTTAAATAAGAAAAACAGAAAAGGATAAAAAAATCATACATTACAGACTAAGACTTGTAAACTACTTGCCAGTTCCAGACTTTGGTTTTTTGGAGGCTCCCAAGGACACAAATCAAAACTGACTTAGTCCTATTACTTCAAACTGAACAGGTAGTTTATCTAAACAGAGCATTTACAAGCTTCCCAAACTGTAACAGGAAGAAGCAATATCCTGAATTATAAAAGCCAGATAGTCACTTAACAAGGCAGTAGCAGACAGGACTACTTAAATACTGATGAAAAAAGCACTATTATGTTGCCAATGATAGTGCACTTGAAAAGAATTTGTTAGGATATTACATAAATACAAGTAATACATTATGGTGAAGGATAAGAAGAGTACAGTAGGAAAAAAAGTATGTAAACAGCTCAGCTTCAGTAAATGTTATTAACCTTCTTCCTCATTCAGGTACATACAGCTATTGTGCAATGTCTTGGACCACTTCCAGAATACAAACACTAACTTTTCAGCTATAGGCTGACAAGATATACACAAGTGTTTTGAACACAAATTATCACTGTTAATGATGTCTGCCCTCTATTACAGCCTGAGAGAGTTGGGGTTGTTCAGCCTGGAGAAGAGAAGGCTCTGGGGAGACCTTACAGCAGCCTTCCAGTACCTAAAGGGGACCTACAGGAAAGATGGAGAAAGTCTCTTTACAGGGCCTTTAGAGACAGGACAAGGGGCAATGGTTTTAACTGAAAGAAGGTGGGGTTAAATGAGACATCAGGAAGAAATTTTTTATGATGAGGGTGGTGAGGCACTGGCACAGGTTGCCCAGGGAAGTTGTGGCTGCCCCATCCCTGGCAGTGTTCAAGGCCAGGTTGGATGGGGCTTTGAGCAACCTGCTCTAGTGGAAGGTGTCCCTGCCCATGGCAGGGGGGTTGGAACTAGATGATCTTTAAGGTCCCTTCCAACCCAAACTATTCTGTGATTCTAACTTATCCATTTTTCCCCTTTCATTTTTATTAATTGTACATATTTTAAACCTATATGAAATAGTATTGATTTTAGAATTCATTATTCCTAGGGCAAGTAAAACATTGATGAGGCTATTTGGGGATACTGACAATAGAGGCAATTAAAATACATTTCCAGTAACTGACTTTGGTTTAAGAGAAACATAGTAACTGAACAGCCAAAATCCAAACAGTAGAGCAATGGGATACACTAAAAAAAAAAAAAAAAAAAGCACCAGTAAAGTTCCCCCCCCCAATCAGTAACAAAAATAGTGAAAAGCACATGCCAATTTGAGATTATTAAAACTTAATCAATTTCAATGGGCAACTAACTTAAGGAATGAGTTAAAAATATTTTCAGCAATGATTTAACATTTATTTATACTATATTCTTAAGTGTAGTATTTCCTTTGTGTGGTCCCTGGATAATATTCAACAGCTTCATTAGGTTTTCAGTCAAAAAGGCACAAATACAACCGCAAGCATACCCATATCAAACTTCTAGCAAGTTACCGTATACTGCAAAGCAATTTCTTAGGCCATAAATTAAAACATATTGTGGGAAATAATTAAAATGGACAATTCAGAAAACTTTACAAAAATACTTCTTTTTATTAAAAGCAGCAATTTCAAGCAGAACAATACACAGAATGTAAACATCACTAAGTTCAGCTCCAGCCTGCTGAACCTTCGAGAAAGTCTACACTAAATGCATCTACCATACTAGCGAGTTAACAGACTATATTATAATTTGAAAATATATTTTCTACTTTGAATTAAGAAAAAGTAATTTATCGTAGTCTGTCCCAGCGCCAGATACTGGCATCATCACACACAGCTATAAGGATACTACTATCCCTGCTAAAACTGGTTTGTCGAATGGCAGCGACACATTTAGGATGAGTGAGAGTCGTACACCTATAAATAAAAGAAAATTATTCAGCTGCGACGTTAAATCTGCACTTGCTACTACATTATGGAGCACTGTTGCACCAACCTCTTACTTATGTGACCTAGGAGGAATTGAAGGGCAACAGGATTATGCCTTTCATGGTATACTTTGTATTCCAAATGTGGACTTGGGAAAGCAGTAATTTCCTGTTCACCCACTGCCATTTCTCATCCTCCTAGTTTTCACTGAAGCACTAATTGAAAGCTTATTGAATCACATTATTTAGGACTTCATCAGTGTTCTTTCCCAGTGGTTAGGAATAAAATATCGTAATTGGGTGATTAAAGACTGCAGCATTTTCAGGAACTTTGTATGTCTATGTGTATATATATATACACACACACACATATTTTTAATACATATAAGCTATATAAAAGTATAATTATATAGTGTATATACAAATATAATGCATATATTATCTACATAGTGTATATATGTTTTATACATGTAATGGAGGAGGGTTGGGGAAGGGATGCGGGGTGTGGAGGTTTTTTGCATTTATATGTTTTGATATATATATGTAAGACACGCAGTGAAATTGCCTGGCCACACAGGCGAGGAACTGGAAAGCCATACTGTTTTCTCCACATTGTGCTCATAGCTAACCTTTATACTCTCATTACTTTAGTCCTTTCACCTATTTCTCCTTTGTCATGTGCTACACCCACCTAGCGCATCTTATCTTAATTGCTTTGTAAATTTTCCACCTAATTAGTTTGTAAGCTCTTTGAGGAACAAATTGTCTTTTACTGTATCTACATAAGGTACCCAGCACAATCTGATTGGGGCCTCTCAGCACTACTGTAATATAAATAATAAATCAGTAAAAAATAATAAATGTTAACCTTCAGGGGCTCAGAATGTTTATTTACCTAGTAGTTAAAATGGAAAATGACTACTACTGTTAAAGAATTTCTATAGTTATCAGTAAAGGAAAAAGGGAAATACCCCAACTCCCTGTCTTAAAAATAAAAGGAAAAAAAAAAAAAAAAAAAAAAGTACTCACTTGGCTTTATGAGGATCCTCTATTTCTAAATCCCAGACGTAAAGTTTGCCAACCTGATTGCCCAGAGCAAGCATCTTTGAAAGAAAGCAGAGGATATAGAAGTTTTAAAATACTATCTCAAAAAATGGAAGCCAGGATTTTATAAAGGCTCTATAACTGGTAAGTTGTGTGTGAATGTTTGAACATGAATGACTTAATGAGTTTGTTGGAGGGACTAGAAATTATATAAAACTTGCCTCCTTTCTTCCACTTTATTATCCATCTCTGCAGATGGGGAAGGAAGTTATCAATAAACATACCCTTGATGGAAAATAAGTATTTATTCAGTGGAACTTTTTCCACCAGGCAGAACCCAGAATGAAAATCTGGAGCTCCTCCAGTTTCATATAAAGCCCCTTGCAGCAAATAATTCTGCTTCTCAAACATCACATCACATGAACCAAGACTTCCTATGCCCATAAATATTGAATCACTGGAAAGTTATGCACCTTCAAATACAGCAAAGTCAAAGCTCACACATACCTTTTGCCAGAAATCCATTGAAAACCTCATATACCATATATCACACTGGCTGTAATCAAATCTCCCAAGTATGGTCACATTTGACTCACTGGGCTTGATTTTATCTATATCATCTTCCATTTTGCCAGGTTTCCAGCACACAATGGCATTTTCACAAGACTGGGGGGAAACAATGAAAAAAAAAAATCACCTATATATACATTTATACTGCACATTCACAACTATAATTATAACCAAACATTTCATCTCATAGCTTTCCCAATTACATTAAAAAAAATACAATGGAAAAATCTCACCTCTGTCCTTAGATCACAGCCACTTCACCAATAATACATCGCTGCCCATCGCTGGGAGCCTGCTGCCCTCGCAGCTTTGCCAGGCAACAGGACTGCAGGAGCCCTCCCTCACCCGCTTCAGAAGAAGTCAACCAGATGTGCTCAAACGCACTTTCATGAGCAGTTTAAATTAACCTCAATTTGAGGATTGTTCACCCAATCCCTTCGACCAACAGGACTGCGCATGCACCAATTTCTGGCAATGAGGCAGTTGGACCACATATATGCAAGCAAATGTTACTACTGGACACAACATGTTAATCAAAGTTACTCCATTATGGGAACCCTCTTTTCTCCCTTTAGCAGCAGGACACCTCATCAGTATCTATATACTCTCTGTACATTCCATGCGGATTCTGGTTAGCTGGTATACCTGTACTTTTGGCAGAGGTACAGCCGTAGTAATAATTTTACTTTTTAAGTACAAGCTCCTTATCCACACATCCTTACAGTTGACAAAGTTCACAATACACTCCATAAAACCACTTGACCCAGCACAGTGATTTAACCTAAGACCCCATGCTAGTAAAACTTCTATTGTTTAAGATCCTTAAAACAAGCAAATAAGAGTAACTCAGCTGAAAAAGCTGCAACATTACCTTGGAAAGAATTAGATCTCCCAACCATCGTACACAGTCAACATAGTTTCTATGTATGTCTCTTGTAGAAAAGTCAGGAAAGTGTATTTTCTGGGAAATAAAAGGCCTAAGGAGAAAATTGCCAAGTGAGGCTCAGAGAAACACAGAAGCACAAGTCTAATTTTTAATGGCCGGTTTTAACATCTCGATGTTAGAAGGAAAAGCCTGTCTTTTTTAACAGTTATACAACAAAGTAGAGGGAGAAACAGCTCTGCCTGTATGACTTTTCTTTTTTTAATAATGGGAACAGACCATTTTCATCCTCGTTCCTAATGAAATAACTAGTTTCCCATGTACAAGAATCTGCAGAGACAGTGCTGAGCAAAACCACTCCTTCAGACACTGAATACAGCTCCTGTTGCCAAATACTTCAAGAACTAATTAAAGCTCAGTTTTCCTGATGCTGTGTCTACAACATCTAAATTGTTAAATAGAAATGCACACTATAAAAAAAAAATCATAATTTTAAAAAGGCACGCTAAAAAAGCATCATTTAATATCTGGTAACATTACCAAAAAAACCCGAGAGTATTTTCATAGCTAGTCTCACTGCTGAACATGTTCAGTGTGTTTTAGACTCTTCAATTCTCTCAATGGTTTAACTGGAAGTTAAGATTAAAAAGTTGAGGAACTTCATAAAGGATGATTTATCTATCATGTATCTAATTGCTATGTTTACTTGACAATTGACTCATATCTGAGGTGAGAGAATGATGAAAATTAAGGTTATTACCGTGTAAACAGTTTTGTCCCCACCCCAAAGTCAAATAACATATACAATAATAATAACTACTCAATATAAAACTATTTCCTACATTTAATTATACAGATTTGATTCCTTCCTAGAAATTTTGAGGTGAGAGAAAGAAAAGCCATTGACACCTTGAAACATGGTGAAATACAAGCTTTAATTAAGAATGTAGAAATAATAATCCCAGACATTTTCTAGTCAAGCAGATAAGAAATAATTAAGATATCTAAAAATAAAAGTGTCAGGAGTTTAAATCCGAATTCAATAAAATTCTACTGAAGCAAACATCAATAAGACATCTTCTAGAGAGATTCAGTACCCGGCACAATCCCCAGGTCACTCGCTATCCCCAAGAACTCCCAATTTGGATATGAATTAACCTGGGCCATTGATAAGAATATTCATGTTTTGCAAAGACGGCCAAGAAGATGAAGACTACGTACCTGTTGGTTTTATTTGGGTTGTACTCATAAGACTCTTTGATGGCATTTATCATTCTCTTGGAATTAATTCTCCAGAGTTTTAGAGAGTGATCCATCCCACAGGACATGATTTTTTCACCAAGAAGATCATAATCCTATGTATATGAAATAATTTTGAGGACCCCCAGCCTAAGCTGCATTATATCAACTCAGATTTTACTCCATCATTTCCATCAAAACAGCATTTTTGGCTTAGAGAATGCAATAAAACTGTGTATTTCAAATAGAAAAATACTAATAACTTAATCCTGCTCACTGTAAAGAAGCACAGTATCTTAATTATATTTACTCTCTCTCAAGAAAGAGAGGCATATTCAACAGCACTGACAGACAATGAATCTACTGCTAGTGCTCCCACCTCACTAAATTCCCTAGGTTTCATTTTATGGAGCAACTTTGGCAGAATTCCAGGGCTACAACATGGGTGATGACTATTCAGAACCAACTTTGGCAGAATTCCAGAGCTACAACATGGGTGATGACTATTCAGAACCACAAGAGAATAATAGTGTCAGGTTTCATATAGATGCACCCCTCACCTTTCAGGTCACACAACAGGAATGGAAAAAGTTCTTAAGAGCAGTGTATTAGAAGTCAACTATTGTAGTTGCTATTTGCTGGGTACCAGCAGCGCTGGTCTGTCTGTTCACAGCCACTGAAAAGCAGCATAACTCACCTGAAATAACTTATTTCCTTCACTACCATGTCTCTCAAAGCTTATTTGTTCTTGCTGCTTTGGCTTGATAAGACCTCAAGAACTTGAAAAGTGGGACCATCGTGAAAACTTTTTACTCTTTCTAGCCCCACTGAGCTGTTTTGTTTGCTTCTAGGCTGCACTGTGAGAAAACTAGCTACTGAAAGGCATAGAAAGTGAACACCTGTCCTGTATATTGAGAGGTGGCCAGATCAATCAAACCACCTTAGATTTAAACTTGTCTATCCCCTTAAAACAGTATTTATGCACTTCAGGTTTTTTTTAAGTAGGTATAATATCAAAACAGTGCACAAGAGGATAAAAAGTTGCATATTGTAGGCTTACTACCCTTTGTAAATCTAAATCACTGCCCCACAGTCTTCCACTTACTGCACTTAACACCTCATCCCTGTGCCCTTCTACTCCTCCAAATATTGCAACCAGCGTGTCTGTCTGGATGTTCCACAGTCTCAATGCATGATCTATAAAGAACAAATAAAATTACATGCTGCTTTTTATATGTACATATGAATAATATATTTCAGCTTAACTAATTTCAATAACAGGTGTTCATGTAAACATCAGAAAGGCACTTAATTCTTCTTCACTTGTAAGAAACAACGGAACTGCATTAACTAAAATTGCCATTACAACTAAACTGTTGTTAGAGGACTTCTGTAATTGAGAAAGTGTGCCCACCCCCCTCCCCTAAGGACAGCTTCTAACAAAAATATACTTGGATCTTTAGATCATCCGAAAAGCAAAGAAGAGTCTAATCTTGGACAAGTGTGCTTTCTTTCAGTCTTATCTCAAAAATAATTGTACATATCAAAAAAACACTAGAATTCCTTTCAGCTATTCTTACATCAACATTCAGAGAAGTTTTGATTTTCCAATTTTTTTTTAATCTTTAAAATATTATTCTTTATGAACCACAGACTGTAGCGATGGAAGAAACTGTTTCTATAAACAATATGTACTCCAAAGCCAATCAGACTAATCCACTTACTTAAAGTTTTAACAATTTCTAATGAAGAACTTCTACTGTATTTCCCATTTGGAAATGGGAACCTCTAGTGTATTTCTCTTTTGGATTCCACAAGTACACTGCACTGAATTACAGCAATATCAACTGAAAAGCCACACAGTCTAAAATATTTTCCTCTTTTTCTACTCATCTCTCAGCCAAGCAGTTCTGAGACTCCAATATTCTCCTGCCTCATGCCCTCTCGGAGATAGTACCTGGTCCAGAGATTGCACATTAAAACTTGTAGTACTATGGCTCACGTCAAAATGTTATTAAAAAGAGAACCTAAAAATATATATAATATATACAGAACTCAAAGAAATTCAATGTTACAGACCCACAGCACAAACTTGACAGCTGCAAGAATCACAGAGGTTCCCAACTCCTATTCTCGTGTAGCTTCATCAGTAATACCAAATAGGCTAAAGTCAAGTCTCCTCATGTTAACGTTTCCAACTCGAGCATTCCTGAAGGCTTGCTCTTGCGGCAGATCAAATATTCCCTTACTTAACAAAATAGTCAAGATTAGGAAGTTGTGACTGTTTAGACGTTCTGGACAAGCCCATAAGGCACCGTACCAAAAACTCACTTCTCCCTTCACTAATATGCTTTTTACACAAAGTCCAGTTAAAGTCAGAGCTGCTCCTGAGCGATAGAGAATCGAAGTTTTCCCCGTGAACACAGTGGTGGATGCTGTCTGCGACATAAAGACATCCCCACTAGATGGCAACATGATTCAACAACTGAAAATAATTTAACTCGACTGTTGGAAAGGAAAGAGCAACCCAATGCTCATGTTTCTTCTTTCCTAAAAGCAGCACTGTTCATAATCCCTTTGCACCACAGGTGGAGTTATGTTTATTGTAGGCCATGGATTTAATATGTACAAGATATATAGCCATAAAAGAGCAAGATTTGCTCTAGACTTTCAAGGTAAACTTTTCCAGTGCCATTCATAAAAAAATCATGAGGTTTTGGCCATTTTCAAGACCAAAATCCAATCCAAAGTATCCTGATTTAAACAAAAACAAAAGAGGTTTTTTTCCTCACCTTTGCTTACAGATAAAAGGAGATTTGGATCTCTTGGATGGAATTTCAGTTCATTGATTGCATTTCCATGGCCCACGTAGTGCTGGGATAGAATTCAGAGACCAAGTTATCATTTCCCCTCATGTTTACATGTATTTAGAAGACATAAGTTTCATGCCTTACTGAAATGCAAGCTGTATCTCTAAGTTTGGAGCACTCACCTTTATGCACTGCATTGTAATAGGATTAATTATCCTAATAATACCCCTGGACCCTGCCACAGCCAGAAGAGGATGACTTGTATTGCTATCATATGTCCATGCACAGGTATAGAAATTCTCATCTGCCTACAACATCTCACATTAAGGACCATAGAAGAAACAGATTTTTTTTTTTAAACAATGTGGTTTGGGTTTTTTTCCTCTTAAAATGCTGCTTTATGCAAGGTCCCAGGAGTCTCTGCTAGACCCAATAACAAAAAGATACATATTTCATAATACATTTGCAAATACAAGCAACATCACCTTTTCTATAGATGTCAGTTTCCCCACTTCTGTTCCTTAGCATACAAAGAACACCTTTTTTCTCTTGGCATCACTTTTCAACCTCTTTCTCCAAATCATCCCAAGACTGGGAATAAAATGAGGATGAATCAAGACTGAGTTCACAAGTTATTGACTTGTGTACTGCAAATGATCAATACAAGTTATTACCACTTCAGACCATGGAACATTATTCTTAGGCTTTAAATCCAGTTCCAAATCACAGGGAAATGGAGACCGCTGTAAAGCAGTGAATGTAAAACATTACACAAATATTAGCATTGGGAAAATGAAACAGATGGAATATCAGTTTTCCAATATTTTAATACAGCATGGACCATGAGTCTGCATTTTTAATACTTTTTCAATAGGAGGGTCTCTAGGATGTGGGAAGGTGGTAAGACTTGGACCTAACATAAGGAATGTGCCACACGAGCAAAGTATGAAATCACAGACAAAACCTTCTTATGCTTTTTCCTACAAAGCCTCTTCATTTTTGATAAACAGGAAGGAAAGAAGTGGCTTTTTAACTTAAAAGGATACATCAGCATCCACGTAGGACTGCAACAGACGGATTTCACCTTGGGAATGACATTCATATAAAGTAACCTGGAGGGGGAAAAAAAAAAAAAAAAAAAGTAGGAGCAATTGCTGCTTACTTGTGGTATTTCAGAAGGAAATCACATGCACCTGTGTATTCACTTCCTGATGGGGAGAGGTAGTGTGCCTTTATGGTTCAGATCTCATCTATCATGTTTGTTTCTAACAGGTGGAAATGGTTTGATAAAAGAATGCTCACAGCAGCTTCAGTAAAGCACCACTCCAGGACTTGTCAGCAGTCCTTCCCAGATATTTAAATCTATTATTTGAATAGTCTTAGTAAGATTAAACTCTATTTGGAATTAGTTACTGCAGCCATCTGTATTGGGCTTCTGTGGCAATGTTTTGGTAGCAGGGGGGCAACAGCGGTGGCTTCTGTGAGAAGCTGCTAGAAGCTTCCCCCATGTCCGACAGAGCCAATGCCAGCCGGCTCCAAGACAGGCCCGCCACTGGCCAAGGCTGAGCCCATCAGCGACAGTCGTAGTGCCTCTGGGAGAACAGAGTTAAGATGGGGAAAAAAATTGCACAGCAGCAGCCAAAAAAGAGGAGTGAGGATATGTGAGAGCACCAGCCCTGCAGACCCCCAGGTCAGTGCAGAAGGAGGGGAGGAGATGCTCCAGGTGCCAGAACAGAGATTCCCCTGCAGCCCGTGGGGAAGACCATGGTGAGGCAGGCTGTCCCCCTGCAGCCCAGGGAGCTCCACGGGGGAGCAGATCTCCGCCTGCAGCCTGGGGAGGACCCCACGCCGGAGCAGGGGGATGCCCGAAGGAGGCTGGGACCCCATGGGAAGCCCACGCTGGAGCAGGCTCCTGGCAGGACCTGCGGCCCCGTGGAGAGAGAGAGGAGCCCACGCTGGAGCAGGTTTGCTGGCAGAACTTGTGACCCCACGGGGGACCCACGCTGGAGCAGTCTGTGCCTGAAGGACTGCAGCCCGGGGAAGGGACCCACGCTGGAGCAGTTCATGAAGAACTGCAGCCTGTGAGAAGGACTCATGTTGGAGAAGTTTGTGGAGGACTGTCTCCTGTGGGAGGGATCCCACGCTGGAGCAGGAGAAGAGTGAGGAGTCCTACCCCTGAGGAGGAAGGAGCGGCAGAGACAACGTGTGATGAACTGACCCCAACCTCCATTCCCCATCACCCTGCACTGCTTGGGGGGGAGGTAGAGAATTCGGGAGTGAAGTTGAGCCTGGGAAGAAGGGAGGTGTGGGGGGAAGGTGTTTTAAGATTTAGTTTTTATTTCTCATTACCCTACTCTGATTTGATTGGTAATAAATTAAACTATTTTCCCCAAGTCTAGTCTGTTTTGCCCATGACAGTAATGGCTGAGTGATCTCTCCTTGTCCTTATCTCGACCCACAAGCCTTTCATTGTATTTTCTCTCCCCTGTCCAGCTGAGGAGGGGAGTCATAGAGTGGCTTTGGTGGGCACCTGGAGTCCAGCCAGGATCAGCCCACCACACCATCTCTAACATAACTTGGTCTTTTAATGAGTCATTGATACCTTGTTTAATCTTAGTTTAGCATTCTTGGTAACTGCCAGGTGGAACAAACCTGGAAATGAAAGGCTTCTTGTTTATTCACACTTGCACAGAATGCACTTCAGGAGTTATTTTCAAGACTGAAATTACATAGATCCTTGTTCAGAAAAAGCCTGTAAATTCACTCCACACAGGCCATTAATTTAGCTAGTGAGCAGTGTGGCATCATTGCAGACACTTCTCATCCCATTTTAGCGCATATGACCTTTTGGAAACAATAACATCTAAGAGTAATTTTAGTGAGAAGATACATTTATGCTCCTCTCTTCCTTACCCCACATTTATATTACCAAAGGATTTTTCTTCTTTAATATATAGGCTAATTCCCAAATAGCTGATACATGACTTCATAAAACAATCCAGAGGATGCAACTCTCCCAGATAACAGATGCTACATACTTCAGAAATAAAACTTTCAATATGAAGTATCCCGTGTCTGTACTAAACACAGGTAAAGGGTTTTGTTAAAAAAAGAATGCAAGCAGAACCACACAGAAGGGCTTATGGTTAAAAACAGATTACTCACCCTGTTGCTGCCTACAGTGGCAAAAACAAGAGGATCACCTTCTTTACTGTGCCAGTTAAACTGGACTCCAAACAATGGCTGACCGTGGTCCTCCTGTAGATGTAAAGTAAGATTAGAGACAAAAAAAACCAAAACCCACAGGCATATTATTTCTGTGAAGTTCAGCTGTGGTGGTAAACAGTTTAATTGATATGTTTTCCTCCTCAAACTACTGGGTTTGCATTTAGTATAAGTTCAGATAGTGAACAGTTAAAAAGAACAGTTTTGTAACATCACATTTTAACTTGGCTGTCTTAAGGGAGGTCAAATGAACATTCTGACACTCCCCCCTTTCTTGCCCCACCAAGCTTTTAAAAAAAGTGAAGGGGAAGAACTGTTGTCTCACAGTTATGGCCAGAAGCTGGCAGAACTCATGACTTGTATTTGCAGCTCTACTACTTTGTTTTGCAATTTTCAGCAAGGCAACCTCTGCATCTAAGACCACGTGTATATGCATTTTACATTGTTCTAACTACTTCCACACAAGGATTTACAACTTTACAGAGGAGAATTATCAGGACACAGAATTATACTGGTATAAGGGTGGAGAAGGGTCACATTTAACTATTACAGCACAGTTAGGTCTTGCAACTCTATCACAGACATGACAAACTCTCTCCAGCATATCACAATGCCGCTGCAAAGTTCACATCCACAAAGTGTTTTCAGATCGCCTTCACGAAGTTACCAGAGAAATGCCAAGTATTATTTTTATACAGCTTACATCAGTTTAATAGAGAAAAAAAAGAAGCAAATATGTTTATGAATATGGTGGTGCTTGCTAATAATTGATAACAGTATTTTGGCCTGTCCTGACAGGATGTTTTCAGTAAGAATAATGTTCATTAAAGTGCCTCCCCACAGGGGACTGTCTGGGACAGTGCAGGCAGGAAGGAAGTGTCTCATGACGGCTGTTAAGCAGCCTTCAAATGGCAGTGCTTCTCAGAAACAACATGAGAAATATTAGCCCTGGCAGCTCTGGCCTATCCAAGAACCAAAGAATAAATTTGAGGAGGGGGTGTGGGTAGGGAGTCCAACACTACTCAGAAAAAGAAAAGTAAGGAAGTCTGGAAGAATTTAAAATGCCACTATTTACTGAGAAAGGCAGTATCTGTTATTAACAGAAATAGCTAGAAGAGCTAGAAAAAGAAGGGAGAAAATCTTTCAGAGATGAAGGCCCTCCCGCACTTCTTTAAGAGAGATAACAACTTTCAAAGTTGAATACAGATTAAAAAGAATAGTTAAAAGTTTAGCCCGAAGTATTACCCACCATAACATGAAAGAACAGACTAGTAGCTTTACGTGATGAGGGATATGGGATATTAGCAAAGGAAAAAGTAGCAAGGTTATTAGTGACCCCAGGACAGAAGGAAAAAGCAAGTATTCAGCATCTGTAAAGCATTATAGTTTAATTAGAGATTAAGAATGAAGAAAACTGTATGCCATAAAATTGCATACAGAAAGCCATGATTTTTACTATCCAATAAAGTTATGAATTTTACTTTCTAGGCTTATTTTTTGAGTGTTTTTAAGTCTTCCTTGAAAAGAATGGCTGAGAGGTCAAATACAGATTACATTAAAAAAAAAATCCACTAATAATTAGTTGGTTTTGAATTTCTGTATGAAAGAGTTCATGCTGGTGAATACTGAGGGCTTTTGACATACCACATGAAGATAGCACAGGTAAAATGCATGGATTCTTACTCCTTTATTACAGAGATATATTAGCAGGTTTCAAGTTTGTTTCTCTGGAATAACCTTGTTCTCTGTGATGTGCACCGTTTCTGATAAATTTAGTGAAATGGGGAAAAAAATGAAGAGGAAGATGCTTTTCCCCTTCAGGATAGGATATTTTTCCAGCATAAGTTGCCATAAATTTGTGATTTTCTAGGTAGGACCCAGACTAGGGTGATACATAGTAAGTAGAGGGATACAACAGAGGGCTATACTGTTTCTATATTTCTATATTTGGGTACATACCTGAAGTACTTAGTAAGCTTTTTCAAAGACAACCTATTTCCCTGGAAAAGTTACTCTGCGAGACAAATGTCTTTAGACTACTTGCATCATCTGCACTACATTCCTCACATCAAGTGCGACAACCTCCAACAGCCTGACTGTACATATTGCAGTTCTTCTGGTGTTTAATGCATGAAGGAGTCAGGCAGAGGCTCTTGCAGGAAGTCACTAGGGTATCTGCAGAAGTTATGCTCACTTAATTTAAACTACCATCATCCTCACTGGTCAGAGACGGCACATCGCTATTTTGATAATACTTGTCCACCCTACTTTTTGACCCAAGTTCTAAACAATGAAGCAGGTTTTTAAAAACACTACGCTTTATGTGCTGCACATTATGGTTATTCTGACATGCCAAGTATGTCATGCAAATCTGACCACTAGTTTGTACAGACAGAAGAGTGACCCAGATGCTGGTCCAAAAGTAGACTTGTGAAATGCCATCTTGACCCTGGTATGAAAAAAGGGCACAAAACCCAAAGTACTCAGGTTCTTCATGCACCAGAGAAAGAAGGCAGAGGAGAAAATAGACCTACAAGTGTTACAAAAGCAAATACATAAATAGTCAATGGTTAGTTCTGCCCTTACTCACTCAACGTCAACTCAGGTTCAGTCAGAGAATAAGACTAGACCTGTTTTTAGACCGAAGGCAGTGAAGTAAATACTATGCCAACACAAAAAATGATCACCTGCAACTACATGAAGACATTTTAATACGCTGTCACCCACACTGCCAGCAGGGAACCAACTGACCACACATGCATTTCCAGTTCCAGAAGTGGAAGCAAGCCATTATTGGTAATGGTTTTAGTTATCTCTCCTTCACACATCAACAAGCTAGAGACTTGCATGTGGTTGGTTACCAATTCCCAGCTCAGGGGACAGCGAGTAGAAGCTGAGCGACAACACCGGACTGCTAACAACCACTAAGCCACACCCTAAGCAAGAGCAAAGGATAGGGCAAATAATAGTATTGTTTTAAAGGGAGCACATCAACACAGAACACACACGGTCCTTTGCTGAAAGATCTACAAGCAAAACACGTATGGATCTGTGAGGATGGGCATCTGTTAGCTGTATATGCTCATTTACAAACTACATTTCCATTCAGCCCACAGAGAGCAAAGACTTCTCAGTGTACCTTATAGTAACTCAGTACTACAAAAAGGAAAAAAAAAAAAGGCAGTTTTTTATTTCCTGTCATTTTCCAAGTTATATTTTTGTTTTCCTGATGCTTAAATTTCACCCAAAATAACTTCCACAGTAGTGTTTAAAAAGCATATTTAGCAAGCGCTGAGTTTTTCAGGCTGAATCATAACCATTTAACATTCAAAGTAGACAGTAATGGCCATATTTCTTTGTTTCCCCAAGGGGAAAAAAGTAAAAAGCAAAATAAGAGGGAAAAACAAGAGTAGGAAAGTGGAAAAACGCATAATTTATACATTCCTAAAGAATATTAAAATTAATTTCCATGTCTTTAAATCATGTCGACTCTTCATTAATTTCAGTACATGCACCTTACAGCATAGTTCAAAGACATATAAACTATGGGATATGTAATGTGATATGCAAAGAGTCACAAGTGTCTTTCTGAACCCATATACAATATTCAATAGAGTTTATCTCCACAGTATCTGCAAAATTAGTATGGAAGAACAGGAAAAAGAAAAGAGAGGCTTTCTCAAACATGAAGTAAAAAGGAGTTACCAAATTTGGCTGCTACTTAGTCTTTGTACTAACATGCTCGTTTATTATTATTAGCATTAATTTTAGTTCAAAGAGAAATGGGAAAAAGAAGATAATAAAAATACCCCACTTAGCTGAAATGCTACATTTACTCCCTCACAGCTTGACTCCACTTGCACAGGAATCTGTTCCCAGGCCCTGATCCAAATCCACAGAAGTCAGGGATTGCTTAACTTCATACGGTGGTCTTTTGGGTGACCCCATATTGGGGCCTGGGTTGAAGTTGGGGTGAGGGAATATTCTGTTTTCCCAGAAGACACTTGAAAAGTACTAACCCCTTTGGAATATTTGATCTGCAGATAGAAAACCAATATGCTTAGAAAAACTCAGAACTTGCTAAACATTTGGGTTCCGAAAGGCCTGCGCCTGTGTTTGAAGTATGACTTGAAGCCACAAAAGGCACTATCTGCAGGGGCAATTCATGCAAATCACAGGAACAGCTGCCTACCTAGGTGAAAATGAAAGAACTTCCTTTCCTCCTACACCCTGAAGGCACTGGAAATAATTTTTATACTTCAAAAAACACATTAAGATCAACTTGTTTTCCAGATACTTTTGTCAGTATAACTTCCTATCACAATTTCTCCAGTGGCAAAGGTCATTGAGGAGGTTTCCATGCTCCAAAGCTCTCATCACCTCCCGCTCTGCTACCCCAGCATTTCAGTGAGGCAGTCTGAAGCCAAAGTCTGGAAACAGCTACATCAGCACAGCTCAACTGTTAAGTGTGGAGGAATAACAAAAACCTCTCAAAGCAATTCTGCAGAAAATAATATCCACTATGGAGCTGCACACATCCTCTTGTTAGCTAAATATAAAGTTTAGCAAAACTCCCATCTTGTTACAGATGCAACCTTTTCTTTATTTATAAATCTTGTAAAAATCAGTCAGATGGCATATTTACAGCTTTTACCACATAAATATCCCACACAAGGCTGAGGAATGAAAGAAACAACAACCTGACAGTGTAAAAGAATCAAAAAGAAAATTCATTCAGTCCACCATAGTGTGTCACCAGTGCAGATGAAAACAATAATACCCTAAAACACAAGAACAGGGAGTGAAGACCATGAATCCACATCCCTTAATACCATCAGGTATTATGTGGGAAGATAAATATGACCTAGATATGGTGCAAACTCATAATCACAACACTCACAATAAATTAAGGAAATTGCACTATACAGCATTTATGACAATTGCCAGAGGACAGAAAACACCTGATCTGGTAAGTGTGAGGAAAAAACTATTTCAGGATTGTTGGGTTGTTTTGTTTGGGTTTTTTTTAAAATACATTTCAATGGGTAGAAAAATCTGTACAGGTTCTGTGCTTTGCATCAAGTTGTCACAGGTTTTGTTTTATTTGTATTTGTTTATCCAGTTTCTTATCTCAAGCAACTACAGCTTCAATTAAATACATAAGTATAACACATCACACACAACTTTGCAAACCTGTACCCAAAAAATTGGGTTAATTGCAGCACTACCTACTGTCTCCTATTTCTGAGTATCCTTTCTCTCCAAAACTTCAGCTATTACAAATAAGAAAGGTACTTTCTTCGAATGACCACGGAACATAATTGTATACAGATATTATAAATATCTGCCTTGACACTGTCTCACAGTCAACATTAATATTACTGTCAGCAAGTGGTACCCAGCGTTCCCATGTTGAAGCTTACACACACCTACCTTTAGGCTATTTACACATTTGAAGGAATATTTGCACTTCTTTGACTTCCATTTTCCTTTCCCCCAGCTTTTTCTTCCTGGTGCATTAGGAGTGTTTGTTGGTGTATCAGGGCGTTCGGTGTTAGTACCGCTTTCAATACTAACAGCATCATCCTGAAAACATGTAAATTATATAGAATGTAATAAAGATATCATTAACTGCTGTACAAATTCAACTAATTTTGCAGCACTTGGCCTTTTCACTTTTCCTTCTCCTCCGTAAGAACAGAAGATCTCTGAGGACTTGGTGTTATTTAGATTCACGTATTTAAATCTATTACTAACATAACAGCATTCCTCCCTAGAAACAGAACATGAGTCACATGAGGACTAATCCAAGAGGGAGAGACGTGAACTATGATCTAGTGAAGTTTCTTCAGAATACCGGTAGCTGCTCTTAAGAAAATGTCGAAAGATAAAGTGGTTGCTTTCCCTAGAAAACATCTTTGACGTAGACAAAATGAGTACTTCTGAAGTAGTGAAGGAAGAAGTTGTTCGTGTAAAAACATTATGCTTAGCCATACCAAGAATCTAACCGTTCTGAGACTTCGGTACGCCCTTCAGCAGCATCAGGCACAGCACAGTCCTGCAGTAAGTCAGTACTGCCACTAGAAGAGGAAGTCCCACGTCTCCCTCCTGCTTTTTCCTACAATACTTGCTTCAACTAAAAGCTAAGTTAAACAACAAACAAAAAAATTAGCTTGCTGTCTGATCAGCTAAGTAATCCAACTGGCCCTCCAACTGTCAGCAGCCAAAGCTAAGGTAAGGATGAGGAGAACTGGAAAAAAAAAAAAAAAAAAAAAAAAAGGGGGGTGTGCAAAACAACCCTCCCAGTCGCTGAGCAGTTTTAGATCACCTTCAGACAATTAACAGAAACTACAATTTCATATGCAGTCTGACTGCAGGACACTACTCAAAAGGACATTTCTATTCCCTGCATCACCCATCACAGCGCACCTCAACTTTACCTGCATCATAACTGTCAACCCTGTGCTTCCATATAAGTTCAGCTTGTTAAAAATCAACTGTTTGGTTTTTTGGGTTTTTTTCTGGCCAGGTAGTCTGTTCACTTTCTATCAGAGTAGTGGGGGGGAAGCAACTCATCCCAAGGCCATGCGATTTCTACAGCTGAATTAAGGGAGACAGAGGCAGGCAAGAGCCTGACACTAGAGGAGATTAAGTGTAACATGAAGCTGCATCAGGAACTCCACTAGGAATAAAGAATAAGGTCAGCTATAAACATTAATACACCAAGTCCCACCAAACGTTTATTCTTTGTCCCAGTTTCATATCTGTACCATCAGAAGCCGGTAGAGGTGTACTGGTCTTTGTTTGCCCAACAACTCTGAAAATCAGGACATTGAGAGGAGAAAAAGGAAGACAGACAACACGCAAGCCTGTAAGCCAAGTGCCCAAACCTGGAGAGATTCCCTTCACGTTGCACCCCTAGAAGAGCCAACCCTCCCCTAATATGCATAACCGAGTTTAACAATTTTTACATTTTCCAGTTTCTTCTCCTTTGCCCTAAGAAATTTCAGAGCTTGCCAAAGTCTTGTCTCCAAAGCGCACTTGCTAGCCAGAGTCATAATACTTCACAAGACTGAAGTTTTCTCTGGACTAGTTAGATACTGTCAATATAAGAACACCAGGTACCTGGTATGATGCAACTACACAGGGTATCTGCAGCTACAACATAACTGACAAACTTTCACCCAGGATACTGGCAGAACAAAATGCACCCTTTCTCCAAATCAACGCTTCATGCCAACTTCAAACCGAACCCTCGTCTTTCAGGAGTAGTGAAGTCCAGTCACAAACTCTTGTAAAGGGAGTCCTTTCACCACCGGGACAGGTCACATTTTCAGTAACCAGACAGCCCGCATCCGTGGTCACTGATAGCCTACAACGGACACCAAAGCAAACCTGAACGCCTTTGTCACCAAATTACACTTGGATTCACAAATGCTGCTGAGCAGTAAAAAAATTCAGCGGCAGTGGTGCGGAGCACCTTGAACCTGCCTGTTGCCTCACAAGCAGGACTTCCACAGGTTGTGGAAGATGCGGTCCAGATCCCTCACTTTCTGGAAAAATGCTCTAACCAGAAGAAAACCCACACTGCATAAAGCTAACACCCCCCCACTCAGGAACTACGTGATTGCTAGATACCTCAGATTAAACTTATGTTTCAAGCATAAAGCTATTCTGTATCGATCACCTTACCTGTGTTCTGAACACTAGATTTTAGCCTAACTTAGAGATGACAGTGCTCATGCCCCGCTGACAGAAGCTTGGGAGCACTATGCCCTATTCCTCATTCACCCAGGGGCTGCACGCATAAATTTATGCTGCATGTTACTCTGCAACGTGACGGTGAGGGCACACGACACAAAACTGCGAGAAAAAGATGGAAAAACCCTGCTCTTTTGCACCAAAAAAAAAAGTCTGACATCCCGGAGCTGACTTCGACACGCAGCCCGGGCCTCAAATGCTCCCTCACCCCACGTGGAGGACAAGCGAGTGCCTCCCAGCCCCACGCTGCTCTCTCTCACACCGCCGCCTCCCTTCCAACGGCCCGCCCGCCTCCAGCACCGGCCACCGAGCCGAGGCGGGCGGGCTGACACCCTCCTCTCCGCCCCGCCGGGGTCGGACGGGGCCCTCGGGCCGCGGGACACCCGAGGGGGCCGGCCCGGGAGCTCTGTCTCCTCACAGCGGGGGCCGGAGGGAGGGTGAGAGGGGGCGGCGGCCCCCCTCGCCTCAGCGCTCCCGCCCGCCCCCGGCGTGAGGCCCCGCTCCCGCCTCACCGCCCCACGCCCCCCCACCCCCCCCCCACCCCGGCTCCAGCCGCCTCACTCCCCCGCCCGGCCTCACGTTCTCGTCGCCGGACAGGTCCCCGGGGTTACTGTTCTCGTCGCTGCTCAGCTTCTGCTTCTTCGCCGGCATCTCTCCCGCCGATGCCGCCGCCGCCGCCGGGGCTTCTCCCCGCTCAGACATCTTCCCCGCCCCCCAACCCCGCCACGCAGCCGCAAAGCGCGGACGGGGAGGTCGAAACGCCTGCCGTAAAGCAGCCCCCGCGCCCCGTTCCCCGGGCGGGGAGCGGCGAGCTGCCACACTGCTGAAAAAGGGCTCTTCCCGCGCCCGGCGGCGCGCGGCGCCTGAGGGGGCCGCCGCCGCCGGCTGAGGGGACGGCGCGGTGCCCGCTCGCCTCGGCGGGGCCGGGCGTCGATTTAACCCGTCTTTTAACAGCTGGTGGCACTTTATGCCGCTGCTGGTAGCGCGGCCGTGCCAGGCAGGGCTGGCCGAGGACGCGTGTGAGGTAGAAACAAGCGGTCCCTGTCGCCACGGCTGTTAACGGTCCCGCTGCCCGTCTTCCCGCGGTTGCCGAGTGGCGTTTCTTGCGCCTAAAGGGGTTTTGTTGTTGCTGTTGTTGTTCTCCTCTTGCTCTACAAAAGTCCTTTAGTCTGAAAACGGTGTTTCCGCAGAAGGGAGATAGGCTCTGCTCTGCTGCCTGCTTCTGTACTCCCTGGCAAGTTCCTACTACAACTATAAATGAAGTAACTGCGGTTGCCAGATTTGTATTTATTTATTTCAGAAACCACAGGTCCCAGAGTCATAATAATTATGCACAGTAAAAAAACTTCTACCAAAGGGGAAAAGTAATCTGCCTGCAGGCACAGCGTCTTATCTGCTTTTCTTGTAGGGGCTGAAACAAGTCTTTCCTCCCTGAGGGAGACATTCCACTCTCAAAAAGCCATTGCTTTGAGAGCAGTGACAGAGGTGAGCCGTGCCCTGTATGTAAAACTTAATCTCACATAACCTCCAGAGATGAAGAGGAAGAGATATGCTTAAAATGGTACATGTACTCTAGTGTTTTTAGCAATAAACCGTCTCTCTTTTCATCTGCAGAACTGTAGGCTCCAGTGAAGCATTGCATAATATATAGCAAAAGGTTGTAGCTTACAATTAATAAAAGCTCTGCTCGGGTCTGTGCTGTAAGATCAAGGTTGTGATAAAAGTGTTTGTGGGAAAATATACAAAGAAAGAACAGGCTTGTTTTTAAAATACGACAGGATGTTTTTAGACTGGCATCTTAATTAAGACTAAATCATGACTGTGCTGCAGTCTGTTGAAAGAAGGGCAGGCACAAAGTTCTCAGAGGTGAGGGTTTTTAACTTCTCCCCGTGGGTGCCCTTGAGCTACTGGAGAGAAGACAGCTCCCCTTCATTTCACAGCTGTCAGCTGACATCCTCCAGATGGCCAGCTACACATTCAACTCCACCGCGTTTCACCGGCTCATCCAAAACATAGGGAAAGTGAAAGTCTCAGCTAGCCTGTGCTTCTTGGCCTGCATGCAGGAAAGTTCCCCACCCACACCCAGAATCAACCCGTTCAGTCACTGCCACCAACTTACTGGGCCCAGACTGGTCTATGCCTTTGCCTGTCTTCTGGATGCCAGAGGACTTCCTTCTCCAGGTGACAATCCTGCTGGTCTCTCTAGACAGTTCTTAGTCTAAACCACTTGCCTTTTTTTGCTTTCTCAGAAGACATGAAAGGCTGGTACACCAGGGGAGCCGAGTTTCCAAAAGCCACAGTACACTTCATCAAGCTTTATTTGAAGAATTAGTCATGTGGTTAAACACAAGCTTGAAAGTTCAGAGAATTTGCTTCAATTTGTGCTCTGCTGAGATTCTCTTTGGAAAACCTCCATGCTTTTCTGTACCTCAGTTTCTCAACTGTATTATGGGAGAAGCATTTCTTACATCCCAGGGGAGTATTATGAAAAAATACATATGTTATAGTTCATGATTTGTTTAATTAGTATGATACTGCTATATAAATACCGTACATACATTAACTAGGAAGTAGTAGGGCCCTTGACTTAGTGTGTAGAGGAAAATGGGAGAACAGTAAAATATTTTTTAAAATTCTGCAGTCAGCTTCAAGTAGCAATGATTTAGTGGTATTTTAAAAGCACATGGTGGGTACTTGGGAGGGCTAAATTAGATATATATGGGAGGATTTTGCCAAATGTGAGTTCTCATAAGATTGCAATACTAAATGTCAGGAAAAAAAAAGAATTTCTGGAATGCCTTGAAGACATGGGGTCTTAAGAGATGAGCTGGTTTCGGGTTGTTTTTTTTTTACATCCCAGAATATTTCTGGATCATTCAGGGACATTGAAATAATTTTTATATATGTGGGTTGAAAGTAAATCACTCTCACTCCTTTCATTCATTCTCTTCAAGGCACACTTCTTCACAGAATCATGGGATCATGTAGATTGGAAGGGACTTGCGAAGTCATCATCTCTAACCCTTGCTCAAAGTAGGGCCAGTTAAAGCTGGGTCCTCAAGGCCTCGTTGGGTCCGGTTTTGAATACCTCAATACAAGAGATTTTGCAGCCACTGTGGTCCCCTGTTTTCAGTGTTTGACTGCCCTCATGGTAACCTTTTTTTTCCTTTGTAATGAGTCAGAAATTCCCATGCTTCAATTTGTGTCCCTCGCCCCTCATCCTCCACTCTCATCCTTTCCCCATGCACCTGTTTTCTCTACATCCTCTCATTAGGCAGCTGTAGACAGCAATCAGCTCCCTTCTTAGCTTTCTCTTAAGGCTGAACAGACCCAGTTCGTTCAGGTTTTCTTCATACATCATGAGCTCCAGTCCCCTGACCAGCCTGGTGGCTCTCTGCTGGGCTTAATCCAGCATATCAATCTATTTCTTGTACTGGGGAGCTCAAAACTGGTCACTTGTAAGGTATGGTCTCACAAGTGCCAAACAGAGGTGAAGATCCACTTCCCTTAACTTACTGGCTACACTCTTGCTAGGAGCAGCCTTGTGTGTGGTCAACCTTCTTTGCCGCACGGGCACTCTCCTGACTCGTGTTCCACTCGCTGTACACCAGGACCTCCGAGTCTTTTTCCACTAGGCTCCTTTGTTGACTCCTAACCTTTACTGTTGCATAAAGCTATTTCTCCCCCAGCGCATTTGCCTTTGTTGAGCTGCATGAAGTTCCTGTGAATCCATTCCTCCAACCTGTCTAGGACACTCTGCATAGAAGCCCCGATCTCCAGCTTATCAATCATTAACCCCCAGTTTAGTATTGTCTGCAAATTTGCTGTGATTGCGCCCCATCGCATCATCCAGGTTATCAGTAAAGGACATGAAACAGTACTGGCCCCAGCAGCAATCCCTGAGGGATGCCAGTAGCAACCTGCAGCCAGTTGGACTTTGTACCACTGGCTCTTTGAGCCAATGGCTAAGCCAACTTTCCACCTGCCTTGTAGTCCACTTACTTACCCAGCTGTATTTCACCAATTTGACTGTAAAGGTACTATGGGAAAACATGTCAAAAGCTTTGTAAAACGTTTACAACATCCACAGCTCCCATTTTGTCCACACAGCCAGTGATGTCATTGTAGAAAGCAATCAATTTGACCTGGTAAATACATGCTGGCTGTTCGCAATTACCTTCTTCTTCATGTGCTTGGATGTGGCTTCCAGAAGGATTTGCTCTGTCACCTTCCCAGGGACTAAGGTTAGGCAGACTGGCCTGTCGTTCCCTGGATCTTTCTTCTTGCCCTCCCTGAAGACAGGTGTGACCTTTACTCATCTCCAGTCATCAGGAACTTCCCCAGATCTCCGTAACTTTTCAAAGATGATAGAGAGCAGCCTCGCAATGACATTGGCGAGCTCCTCCCGCAGCTTTTGTTGCATCCCATCTGGTCTTGTGGACTTGTGTATGTCCAGTTGGCTTCAGTGCTCCCTAGCAGCTGTGCCGGGTACTGCTTCACTCCCACAGGCTGCTACTAGGCTTGGGGAACTGGGAAGCCTAAGGGCAGACGATATCAGTGAAAAAAACATGGCAAAAAAAGCAATGAGTACCTCAGCCTTTTCCACGTCCTTTGTCACTGTGTCCCGTGCTCCATTGGAGCAGCGGACCCATATTTTCCTCATCCTTCCTTTTGCTGCCAGTGTGCCTACCGAAGCCTTTCCTGTTAACCTTCACCTCCCTGTCTGGTTTCAACTCCAGCTGAGCTTTGGCTTTCCTTACACCAGCCCTCCATGCTCAAGCAGTGTCTCTCTATTCCTCCTGGGCAGCCCATCTGTGCTTCCACTTTTTGTACGCTTCCTTTTTGTGTTGGAGCTCAGCTGGGAGTCCCTTGTACATCCATACTGGCCTCCTGCCATAGCTGCCTGATTTTCTGTGCATCAGAACGGACTGCTCTTTTTCTTAGAGGAGGTTCTCCGTGAAGATCAACCAGCTGTCCCTGGGCCCCATGCCCTCTAGGGCAGTCTCCCATTGGATCCTGCCAAGATGATTCCTGAGTAAGCCAAAATCTGCTTTCTTGAAGTCCAGGGTTGTGATTCTACTACTTGCCTTGGTCATTTCTCTCAAGATTTTCAACTCTACAGTCTTGTGTTTGCTGCAGCCAAGACTGCACCTTCACATCTTCAACCAGTTCTTTCTTGTTTGCAGCAGGTCCAGCAGGACATCTCCCCTGGCATCTTTCTTCCTTGCTATGCTTCAGGTAGTCTATATAAAACAGAAGGACCACCACCCTCCTGCATTCTTCTGGTGCTGATTTTGGCAATCAGCTGGTCCAGGCAGCTCAGTACTTTTTTTTTTTTCTTCTCCAAGAGTAGGCAGTAGACGATACTTAAGAAAGAATGTAAGAAATAGAGGTGGTTTAAAGAATTAGCCCAGGGTTTCTCAACTGTCTAGGTAACACTGAATTTTGCCATCCTAAATGTGAAGGGGCTGTGCTAGGAAAGGAGGATACTTGAAATAGCTAGTGGGCAGACAGATCAAGGAGCAGAGCCCTGGAAAACTAAACTTGTTGTTCCCACTGCCACAAGGAGCATGGAAAAGGCTGGAGGGGTACTCTCCCCAGGCAGTATCTGTTGCCCTCAAACCTCTCCCATTACTCAGTGGAGCAGCTATGAGTCTGAGTTTTTAGAGCTCCGGCATTTACAGTGGGGCCCTGGCCTTTGGGTTGCCCCTGATATCGTGCTGCCTTAGGTCACGGTTATTTTACCTGTGTACAGAGAGAGCCCTGCACCTAAGTTACCTGAGGCTGGCATCTGCTATATAAAAAGTGTTCCTTCTTATTGATATTAACTGTTTTCTATGTGTGTACAGGTCAGAATTGCCGAGTTAACTGGAAAAAGTAATTTTTTTAATTCTGTTAGCTCAATGGGAAGACATAGCCATGGCAACTGAGGTGGACTCTGTTCTGCTTCATGTATTGTCAAGAGTCCTGTCAGTTAATCTCCAATTACAGAGGCTGTTTTACTAGTATTTCTATTAAGAATCTGAAAACACAGCCGGATTTTCAGAACACCAGTTGAGTTTGTAAGTCTGACAGCTAATGTCGTAGTTTTTGCCTTATGAAAACAGCAAATTTAGAAACCAATGAAAAAGCATTAACACAGAAACCCATAGCATCCCTTCTGCATAATGGGAATGCAACAGCCAGAAAAGGCTGCAGTCTTTTTTCCCCTCTCACTTTTGAAAGATTAATGGGTCAAACCTTTAGCTGACTCATTCTCTGAAAGCAAGGAACAGCTCACACGTTTAAATCTTGCCGCAGAAGTTCAGGATGATATGGATAAAAATCACATATTTTATCCATCAGCTAGAGCTAACAACCTGCATAAAAATGGAAGGTGGATATGAATCAGAAGATGAGACAGCTGAGTTGATCTAACAACACTAATGAAGGAAGGATATCCAAACCTTCTCCATGTTCCCAGTTCCGGTTTTCCACCACTTCTCTTCCATGGATTCTGCTTTTCAAAAGGCTGTTAATAAGCCAGTTCATCTTTACTAACCCAGAAGAAAACTGATCAAGCACAAAGTAACTTGATCTTTTCTGTTTAGCTAATGAACAAGACCAGACTTCTGCAAACTCTCTGACGACCACCAGAACTGGTGCAAGGGAAGGCTGGAAGTTGCAGCCAGGAGTGAAATATGGCTGAGAAACAAGATCTCATCCTGATGGTAGTGGTGAGTTACAGCTCAGCAATCTCCTGAAATCTCCCTGTGTGCCAGTTTAGTTTGTGGTTTGTCTTCAAGGGTGAAAGAGTTCGACCCAGGGTGTAGGACAGTCTGTGCCTCTCCAACAGCTCTGCTGCTGTGATGAGAGAGGGGCAACAACGTGCAGTTAGCATCGGCAAAGCCTAAACTCAGTCTGTGGTTTCATGGTCAGCAACAGTGCTGCTCAGGCAGTCCCATCCCACCCCATCCATCTAATTTCTTCTGCTTCCACCTGCCCTCCTGTTCTCTGCCAGGGAGTGATTTATATAGCTGTGTAATGAATCACACAGGTCAAACGATCTGGTAGAAGAAAACAAATATTTCTCCATTTTGCCTAGCTGTATTAGATCAGTTCCCTTGTTTGTTCACGATGTAGCTACACAAACAGTTCTGCTGGCGCAGTGCAGGGAGTGGCACATGGACAATTGGTGGGAAGAGAGGGAGGTCGGAGGAAAAAAGCCAGAATTACTTAAGCCAGAATCGTCACCAAAGAAATCCTCATGGACCCACAGCTCATGTGAACAGAGCCTTTAGTCTAGTTTAAAGTGACCTTTCTTCCAGAATAGCTTGTTCTGTGTGTGAAGGAGCTCTCACTGAACCAGCAAGGCACACTTACAGTTTTTGAAGCATATTTCCAAAGGGACTTTAGACCCCAGTTTATGGAAGAAATGTGGGGATCTGCAGCCTCACACTGGCTCTGTGACAAAGTCCAAAAACAATGCAACCTCCATCATCAACAGGAACTCAGCTGCTGATGTGACAGATATGCCTGTATCAGCAGCAATTAAAAACATCCTAAATGCTCAGGGTTGATGTCCATCCTTTTGGCCATCCCAGAACTTGTTCCTAGAAGTACGAATGGTTAAGTACTAAATCTATCTCCATAGCATCAAAGAATCTGAAAGACCAGTATAAGAAACTGATGTTCAGATAAACTGTATTTCACTTGCCCTGTCTGTATAGTGAACAGAAGTATGTGCAGCTACCTCCCTAGAATTTTCTCCACAAATTCCCCAAAAACACTACAAGGATGATCCCCACCATGATTTGCATTCAACTTGGGACAGATGCAACAGGTCAGGACCACTCAGGGAAGCCCCATGCCCTCTTGGCACCTCTTGGGCAGGCTACCCTTGGCCTGGCTCCCTCCTTAACACCAGGGAATCCTCTTAAATAAACAACCCTGTTACACAGCCAGTCTGTGGGGAAGTCCGTGCAGTCTCAGGCCTTGCACCGCATTGTCTGCTCTGTGTGAGCATCACTCATCAAAGGAGCAGCTAATGCAAAAAATATATGGATAATTGAATAGAATTTTGCAAAATGTGGCTTTTGTTTTTTCTGTTTGTATGTAACTTTTGCCTTTTTTCCCATGCCCCACCCTAGTTTTTCTATGTAATTTACCATGACAATACACTTTCCCTTAAATATTTTTCTATTGAAATAGCCACACACAATGCTTAGCCCAAAATATTTTCCACTGAAACACACACAGCCAGGATGACTGTGTTGGCACTATCTTCAGAAGCTACTCACAGTGCTAAAATATCAGTGCAATGATTAGCTGCAACAAAATCTGATGATTAAGAAATGCCTTAGAGACCTACTTATTCTTTCTAATTCAGGCTTTCTTTAGCTGCATGGTGCAGGAATTGTTTTCTGGGAAAAAGGGTCTGACACCTAAGGTTAAGCTATATTTAAATAAATGGGTTATTCTCTCAGCTCATATTTCAGTTTAATTTTTCAGTAGTTGTACTGGAAAAACTCCAAAATAACTGTGAAGCCTCATAGCAGGGTGCAGGCACAGATTTGCCAGCAGCGCTAAGGGGGCAACAGTCCACACCAGCAGCTGCTGGAGCAGCTCCCGTGTCCTACCACCTCATGACTTTGCTGTTGCTCTTTCTTCTCCCAAGAACCCCACTCCCCAGGATCTACCTGTCTCTGTGGTGACTGGCAGCTTTCTGTTCCTGAACCATTCCTCTGGTCACAGCAGTTTCTGTAAACTTGTTAACTCTCTACAAAGAGGAAAGTCTTGGGTATTACTGGCTTTTCTTCCCACTTAGAGTATGTTTTCACCCTATTCCAATCCAATGCAGCCGCCGTTCCACTGTCACTCTCCCTCCTGCCCAGCCATGTGTTCCCTCCCCTCCATTACACGTGATGGCAAACCCATCAGTTAAACCCATGAATTTAAACTGCATGGAACTGCACTGATGCTGCAAACCTAGTCTAAGACTGTTGTTGCTAAAACAAGGGGGCTGTCAGGGGGATTCCTGCCTTCGACTCCTTTCCCCTGTTGCACATAGCATGTGGGGACAAGTTCACATGCACAAAGATTTATTAGTGGGGTTCATAGCCGAGGGCATACATTGAATCTAATAGCGAAATAAACTAAAGAGAGAGAAATTGAGAATGAGAAGGGAAAGGGAGAACTCTTCTAAGTGAGTAGCTGAGAAAAAAGGCGGGGGGGGGGGGTGTCCCAGAAACCATCCTCTCCTGGAGTCTTCTCCAGGGCTCCCCCATAGTGCTTTTGCCATAGTAATGGTATGATGTTTATTGGGACCCACCCAAATCCTATTGGTTGTAATCACTTACATTGCAGGTGCTGCACGCTGGATGGTTGTTAAGCTTTATGCCCCCTGTAATGTAAACTAAAAGCTACAACCAAAGGGTAAGAAAAGGGGGGAAGAAGGGGTGACTGTCACACTGGTAGCAATCGCTTCCCATGAGAACCTGCCAAGAACTCTATCAGGGATTTGCAGGTGCAAGGTCGTAAGAATAACAGCATGAGAACAACAGCACTGA
Source organism: Haliaeetus albicilla (assembly GCF_947461875.1). NCBI lineage: Eukaryota > Metazoa > Chordata > Aves > Accipitriformes > Accipitridae > Haliaeetus > Haliaeetus albicilla. Next base: position 21,827,052 of record NC_091502.1, on the reverse strand, counting down.
GAAAAACAAGGGAAAGGTACTGCCCCCGAAGCTCTGGGAAACATTGCCAAGGCAGCTGGGGTGAGAGGACACGGAGCTGGGGCTGGAAAGCAGGGACGGAGTTGCAGATGGAAGGCCCTTAGCAGTACAGAAGGCTAAGGCACCTAAGGCACTGGTGCAGCAGCCCCAGGACACACTGCTGGTACTTGCTGTGTCCTTTCTATCAGTCACACAGCAACACACTGAGGTAGTGGAAGGCATAATAAAGGGAATCTTTTCTGGGCCAAAACGTCATTTTAGCTAGATGAAAGCCAGGCATGAAGCTACTTTTTTAGGGACCTCTCTCTTATGTCCAACACCTGTCTTGAGCCAACAGTACCGACTGTTTAGGTATGCAGTCAGCCAGATCAGGGATCCGATCAGATTGAAAATTAACCAAGCCAAAAAGAATAGAGTAGTTCTAAGTACTACACCCAGCACCAGAGAGAAGACAAGAGCAGAGAGGTGCACGGGACCATTTCTCTGAGCAACAGCAAGGGCTGAGTTTTTCTTAAGCGCGTTGTGAGCATACACTTCCAGCTACACTTTCCTGTCCTCTTCCTTGTGTGGGCACAAGCTCCACAGTGACCTGGTTCAGGGCATGCATCTAGCCGCGAGCTATACTTCTTCTCTTTGTGCTGTTTTAGTTTTCCTCCAACCTGGCTTACCACTTGGCTACACAAGTAGTTGTGTTGGCCTGACAGAAGAGGCTGTGCAGGGGTACGAGCAAGTGCCAAAGGGAAGGTAGGGAACAGAATCCATAAGCTGATGCTGCTTTTAAAAATAACAGGTTAAACCATAGCCCAACATGGCTTTGCGCCACTTTTCCACTTGAAGACCTTAAAAGGTTTGGAAATGACAGACTTGGTCTGTATCTGTGTTGGGTACTACCAGACTAGCACAGTGCTGTTGCAATTGCGTTATACTGTTCCTTGCTGCCATCCTTTATTGGTATAGCAGCATTACCAAGTGGGACTCTCCCTCGTTAAGTCTTTTTCAATCTAGTCACTAATAATTTAGCTGTTGGAATGGAAAATGGGCACATTCCACATGGAAATGACAGAGGTGGGAGGAGACTGAAAATACACTGGGGTATAGGATTAGAATTCCAAAAGCTCTTCGCATATTTCTAAAAGGGTCTGAAAATAGCTTTTTAATGGGGATAAATTCGAGATACTACACTTAGGCAGAAGCGTTCAACTGCACAAGCATGGGACAGAAAACACACCAGTAAGGACCAGGTTTCAGGAAGGAGGCTGAGGGGATTATAACAGATAGAGTTGAATAACGTCAGCTACTGCAGCTAAGGTCTCATCTGTTTATCCAGTTCCAGGCACTACACTTCAAGAACAATATGAGTCAGCTGGAGACTGTCCAGAGAAGAACCAGCAGGAATGATGAGAGGGTTGAAACCATGACCTGCAATGGAAAAATGGAACAAACTGGACCTTCTTACCCTAAACAACAGAAATCTGAGAAGAGATATGGTAATAGACATGAAAGAAATGAACGGCCATTGAAAAGAAGAAATAATTTATTTTCTATAGGACAAAAAGCAATGGGCTTTAATTACAGTAAAGAGGATTCAGTTTATGTATTGGAAACTATAGGAATAGATAATGAATAGGAATAGATTGCTGTGCAGGATGGTATATGGAGACTTTAAGGTTAGAGAAATGTCAGTCAGGAATATTTTAGGCATAACTGATCCTATATAAGGCCAATGAGGTCAATGACCTCTTGAGTTTGCTTCTATACAGGCATGTTCCAGGTGCAAGGCAGACAAGAAGGAAGCACAGAATTAACAGGGATTAGTAGACAATACAGTAGTCAACAGATTACATAGCAGCAGAAATCAGGGGAAAGTCTCATTGGCCTGTTTCCTTTACCTTTAGTGCCATGGTAAGATTTGAGCTCAAGATAGCTACATATTTCTGCTAATCCTTGAGAAACTAAAAGTTATTGTTTCTGTAGTGAGTATGTTGGCTTATTGCTGGGAAGTGGTTTATAAAGTTGGCTGGTAGAAAAAATTGACTGTGAAAACTGTGGAGCCTTCAGATCCTTTCTGCGTACTATGGCGTATACTTGGCTGTTTGCTGTGACTCTCACGGATGAAAGCAGTGTTGTAAAACAATGATAGGAACAACCTTCGTATTTTTTTAGTTCAGCCTCAAACTGAAGGCCTGCTTTTAAATTGTGTAGCCAAGTGCACGGACAGTCCGAGTGCATACATGCTAACCGTTCCTAATCATGGTTTCATGTAAATAGTCAGATGGCAGGCAGGCATCTAGCTTTGTGCGTGTGAAGCAGCTGCACAGCTGCATGTCGAATTTCAGGCTGAGCATCAGGCACTTCGCATCTACTCTTCTCCCACCTGGTACCACTCATTTGCCATTGGGCTGCACATTACCCACGCTGCTGGCTATGGATCGACTCTTAACATCTTAACTACATCTAAAGGAGATGTTAAATAGATGGAAATGACACTCCAGAGGGTACCAGAAGTGTTTACAACTTTTAACTATATATTGTCTGTTGTTCAACTATATTTGGTGGAAGTCATCAGGGCCAGATCCAGCTATGAGCAAGAGAATCCCTTAGCCCGCTTCCTTCAGGATTATTATCAAAAGACAACCACAGAAAACCCTTTTAAGAAAATAAATCGGGTTTCTTGTAATAAAATAGAGATATTTGTATACTTGTAATCTTGTCAGATGCCTATCTGAGATATAGACAGCAAGATCACTGTCACTAGTTTCTGACTAGCTATGGACAACTTGCTTTTTTCACTTCCATGTGTAAAACTAAAGGAAATAATAATGCTGATTTCTTTGCTAATGGACTTTGGACCCTATTGAGGGAAAGTGCTCTTTTAAGAGCTGCTTTATTATTTTCAGGAGAAAAACAGATTTTTAAGGACTCAGAGAGCTTTTGAGATGACTTGCTGAGAAAATTGCAGCTCTAAGACTGCATGAAAAGCTTGTTATTCAGCCTTCATTCACAGATAGCATCTGTTGTATCTAACTAAATTTGCTTCTTTCTACTTACCTTTCACTTCGTACTAAAGCATACTTCTTTCTCCCGTAATTTGTAGTTCTGCTTTTATATAACACAACCTGAATTAGATGCAAAGAATGTTGAATTGGAGGTAATCATAGCTAAGGGGTTTCAGACAGAGACAGGCTGACCTCAGAGGAGGGTTCAGCAGAAGTAGGATGCTGTCCTGGACACTAGGTCATCAGGAGCTGCAATATTCCAGCCAAAACATTGCCACTGACAAGGAAGCGTATGAACGTATACCCTAACCTGTTCCATAGTGGAGCTCGATAGCTGTTCCATTTACACTTCTCAGACTTTTAAGAATAGAAGGGGTATTATATCATCCAGCTTGACCTCCTGTTTCATAAGCACAACAGAATTTTACTGAGTTAGTTAGTTGAGCCCAAAATCTCATGTTTATTAAAAGTATTTTCCACAAAGACATCCAGTCCTGAGCTGAAGACTTGAAGAAATGGAAAATCTACTGCTTCCCGTGGTAGTCTGTTCCACTGGTTAATCACTCTCACAGTTGAACAATTGTGCCTTACTTCTCAAGTGAAATTTGCCTGGCTCCAGCTCTTACCATCTCTTCTCACTATGTCTCTCTCCACTAAAATAAAGAGACATGGTATTTCTTCCCTGTAAGAATAAATTTTGTTATAAAGCCACCTAGTATTCTGTCTCTGGGTGTTTTTTTTTTAAAGATAAAACACACAGGCTCTTGAAGGGTAGAAACCAGCATGCATATTGTAAACAGCTATGACCACATGAGTACATGCTGCAGGTACCCCGTGTACCCAGCCCATCAAACCTCTTGCCATCTTCCTCCCCTGGAGGTTCCTGTCCCCTGTCTGCTGGCAGACCTGTCTCTCAGTCCCCAGTAGTTGGGTTTGCTTAATTCCTGTAGCAGTAAGTGTCCTGGCTCCCTGTGACTGAACGGGGCAGCTCTACTGGCAGATCTCAGGCAATAGCACCGTTTGGTGGGAGGAGGAGGCTGGGGACCAGCAGCTAGCACAGCTGGGCACAGGAAAGGATCTCCATCCACAGTCATGGGGCTCTGACCCACAGTGGTTGTCCAACTCTGGTCACAATTCTGTGACAATTTAAGCCAGTCTAGTTGCCACAGCCCCAATCAGTCCCTGGCTATACGATCCCGTCTTGTTCCTAGTGCCAACTCTCATGCTCATATGACCCTCGATGACCCACTCCAAGGCAATAAATCAGCAGAAAGCTTTCACGTTTTTTCCCCCTGAAGTAGTTTCCTACCACTTTGGTGCCCAGAACCAGCTCATCAAGGGACTGGACAATTTCCAGTGTCAACACAATGGAGGACATTGAAATCTGTGTTCATATTATAGGTGTCAGCCCCCACAGACGTTTTTAATCTGCCTGTGACCGTGAGTCACAACCCTAAGTTTCTCTGACCTCATAGCGAAACGCCACAGTTCAACACCATTCTCACAATTCATCCGTAGAGCTAAAACCACCTCAAAGCTGACCATTCTATTTATAAAGTCAAGTTTCAATACAATACAGACACATGGAAGAGGTAATATTAGGACTGCATTTTCAAATTGTTTTTGGAGGAGCCCTGCCTACATCTTGGACTACACACCACAAAGAAAACTGGAGGTCAGCATATTTTCGAGGTCCCTGAAGATACCCACTGGAATGAAGCCACTTTGTTAAAGACCTGAACTGGAGGCCAGAGGTTTAGGGAGAAGGTCCCAGTTAGCAACCTTGACTAAATCTTCGGCAGCTGCACATCAGGATAATGTATAGGCTTCTGCAGAACAGCATTATTTTACTCTTGGCTCAACAATGAGATGTTTAAAAACTGGAAAAGAAAAGAATGACTGCTTTGTTTTGGCTTAAGATTTGTAACAATGGTGATCATCTAGCCTTTGTTTTCTTTTACCCAGGGAATGGCACTTCACAGTTAAAGAAGGTGTAATATCTTAATGATACTCACGCTCGTACACAGATTCCCACAGCAGCTGAACAGGCACCGGCCATCAGGCTGCTGGCCACGATCGTCTGTCTTCCCCTTGTGCATGTTCATTTCATATGCACTACAGTTTTGATTCATAGCAATTTGTAAAGTAATAAATTCCTTACCAAAAGCTGGTGACACACCCTCCAGAAGGGGAAGTCTCAAAAGCTTTTGAGTAAAGAATATAATTCACATATCTCTGCTTTCTAATATAATCCCAGGAATTATTATGGTTTACATTGGCATGGCTTTATTTTTTAAATAGATGTTGGAGTATAGCCAGCTGACACAAACAATCAAAACAGAGTTATCTACCTTGTTTCTAGGTTGAAGAAGTGTGTCCAGTACTAAAACCAGAACGTACTTTGCTTTACAATTTCACAGCAATTAAAGATATGGCTGACTTTAAATGCATATGCACACGCTGTTATTATGTATACAGCACTTCCGCACCTTCTCAGCTGTAATTACGTGCCGTAGTTCTATCAAAGAGTTTAACATTGTGCTGAGCTTGCAAAGACAAAAAGGCTAGAAGGAAATCGAGAACTCCCAGCAAATTCTGCCTTCAGTGGGAGCCTTTTTTCGTATCGAGAGTGTACCATTTCGTAGATGTCTGAAGACAAAGGTTTTATTACACACATTTTTCCCATGTAATAGCTACAGCACAAGACACTTCAAGTGTCACTGTAGTGAGAGGGAGGATCTGAAGGTCTTTTACAAAAAAATTACAAACACTGCATCAAGATTAAGCAGATCCCACTATCTCATCCTGTTGACAATCAAAGCCAAACAAGGTGATTCAATATAGATGTCTAAATTTTTCTGACATCGTCTTTAACCAGGATGCCCACCAAAGTGCTGGTGCTTGCATAGGAATTATCATACTGGACCTGAATTGTGATCTGTTCACTTAAGTATCCTCTCCTTGGTAACGGCCAGATCCTATAAAACCAGGTGCATGAATACTTGCAGTTAGTGGTTTCTCCCTGACAGTATCACTTACAGTTCAGCTACATTCATGCCATGGAATTTTAGGGTTTATATCTCTTCCATACCATAATTCGATCTCTATTCCTTTAAGTGGGGATGTTCGCATTTTTTGTGAAAACAGTCAGAAAATACTCACAAAAAATTCAGAAAATACTTTCTTCAGCCCAGCTAATCTCTCACCCTAATACCTTGTAAGTCAGTGGAGGTCGTGTAGTATTTGAAATATTTTCCTCCTTCCTTTCACGCTCACCACTATTCTGTTTCAGTGAATGGCTTCTTGTGAAAAGCACATGAATGGAAGAATCCCAATGTGCCTCTTTTAAGCATTCATTTCATGCACTTCATCATAGTCTCCCCTCATTGTCCCATTTCTAAAATTGTTTCAGCATTTTTCCTTTAATACCCAAGGTTTTCCATTCTTACATGATTTTTTACTGCCCATCTCTCAACCTTTTTCTTTCAGCTATATTCTTTATTTGACACAGTGGCCAAGCTGAGCACATTATTCTAGAATATCCCTTCAGAAAGTCTTTGCTCTGTATCCAGGTCTCCCCTTCCTTAAATAATACTGACTAGTCTGCAGGTTTTGCCTCCCTACTTCTCACCTCTTTTCCAGCTCAGTAACGAACATTCATAAATCCATGGACACCACTCCAAACAAGGAACATAATACGAGTAGCCCCCAGATGGCAAATTTACAGATAATAATGCAAGTTGTTTTTCTTATTACATAACCAAGAGTTTAATTTGGGTAGAAAATGCTTTATTGATGTCTGGTTTATGATGCTCTTCCTTTGGAAGAGTCACGGCAAGTAAAAAGAGCATTTGTTCTCTCATTTAATCTTTCCCACCAGAACAGATGTAGGGACAGCTTTGCTTCTGGCATTTATGACAGAGTAGGTGACACTGTCCCCATCATCACTCCCAGGTCTGTATAACGTTATTACAGCAAGAGTGCAAGTACGTAGTAGGACACCAAGCTGTGAGGACTGGGATGTCTCCTGCCATTCAGCAGCGTGGCAAGGCTGTGCTGAGTAGTGCGTCTTCTACTCTGAACTCTTGGCTACTCAGTGTTAACTCTTGTCCGTGATCAACGTGGGTGGAGTAAGTACTGATTTCTCCCATCTCTGGCCTGTGATGGTATTTTACTTCTCTCAAATAGGTTAGTTATTCTTTGTAAAAACTTGTTCAAAGACTGACTCAAGTCCAACTCTCTGTGATCCGATTCTTCTCCTCTTCCTAGTTCATTGATGGATTCAGAGTACTATAATGTGAGACATAAATTTCCTTTTGAAAAGATGTGTAAGGATTGTCATATTTTGATCATCTTTCTAGTTTATCATTCCATTTTGAATTGTAGCTTAACCAGTATTCCAGGCACCGAAGCATGGCTTCGCTACTAGCTGTGTACATCAGCTGCCCACGTTCTTTCTGAATAGTAGGCAGTTCTAGTCTGTGACCCGTTACCTTCCTCTAGATTCAGCTGTGACACTGGAAGAAGTTATCACTCCCAAATGATGTTCTTCGCTGCCTCTCTTCCGTGGATTCCTGACCCCTCATATCTGTCAGCTGAGTTGTTTTTGTAAACACTTCTAAACCCATCTCTGGCAAAGTGACCTAGAATGTGAAAATGAATTATTTAAACTTTCTAAGCCAAGTTGGCTGCTTTTCACTTAAATGGGTTAGGAAGCATTCCCACTGCTTCACCAGAAGAAACCCATGATATTTTAAAAGGGAAGAAAGAATAGCAGCCTTGGTGGGGAGACACAATGACACAGGCAGAAGTGGTCACTTCTTCCACCAACAGCTGGCTCTGGAACAGCACATCTGTCTATAGACTCTGGCAGATGGGCTGTTGGCCTGTGGAGCCTAAGACAGTAAGGTCTGTGGCTGGGACTGAGAGAAAAAAACCCAGGAGACCCAGGATGGCGAGTTAAAAGTAGACTTACAGGACTCAAGGGCAGTGGCCCACATGTACCTGCCAGATACTTGTCCTGGAACATATACAAGGAGAGGAAAGTTAGCTGCTAGGTAAAGGAGGCAATTTGATCTGGTTAGCGTTTGGAGAGCTCTGCAGCGGAAAAGTTTCAGGGACCTTTAGCCCTTTGAAGAGCTTTTCCCTTTGTTCTTACACAGGAATGATCTAGAGGTGACACTGAATTGGTATTACCTTACTGATTAGCACAGGGACTCTCAGTTCTCAGCTGGGAGGATGTAGCCCTGGGGAATATTCACAACTAGGCAAAATAAGTGCTTTCTAACTTTGCACATTGCTGGGTAGAACACTTGTAGCCACAATACATCACTTTGACCAATACTTAAAGATGATTCTATGAAAAATTAGACATGTACATGCATTCCAAGGCTATCCAGACTTACCATTGGCAAGGACAAAATAGGTTTTTGGAAAGAACATAAAACATTGTGCTTCAGATTTAAACCTAGTAGCTGGTCTACCAATATGGCATTCATATGGGATGCATTTTTCTACTTCTGCTTTCTGCAGGGCATCTTCTCCAGAAAAATGACAGTGGATAAGATCAGGAACATCTCTACTATACAGATTTGCAAGTATGGATCAGCACTTACTAGAGGATGCTCTACACCATCTGCATGATATAGACAAACATTCAGGAGGAGAGTGTGAGCTAGAGCAGCTTGATTTAAGTCCAACCAGGACGTGCTACTAGGGCAACCATGGGATTCATTGCCCCCAGTGTCCTGTGTCCATAGCAGAGATGTCTCTGTCTCAGCTAATCACCTTGGGGTTCAAGTGCAAGCAGTGGAGGAGGCAGCACCATTCATCTACTCTGGTTTAGACATTTACTTTAGGATGGGGAGATTTCTGTCCTATGTGTTTTGCTAAGAGTGTAGTAAAGCGATGCAATACAGTCCAAGACTATCAATCTTACAATTGAAAAAGAAAAAAAAAAGATTAGGTTAACTCAGGGCTTAATATTACAGTCTTTAGTTCTTCTCAGACCACATTCATACCTGATGTGAATAGGCCCCTGTTGAGCAGATCCTATTAAATAAAGTCTGGAATTTTCAAGTGTAAATTGAAAAAGATTTGCTTTGAAACAGTGCTGTGTTACATAGAAAGGTGACTAATTTCACAGTGCTGCACAGACACTGCATCAGATCAAGACACTGGTGAAGAGAAGAAAAGTGCCAGTGCCTGGAATTGTAATAAAGTCGTGTGCAGATGTTACCAGAATGTCAGGGTCAACAGATTTGAAGCAGCAGCAATCACTGCAGTCAAATGACTAACATCAGACAAGTTCACTGCCTCTCCTAAAAGTACTTGTGTGGATGGTGAAACACCAAGCTGAAGATTAGGTCCTCATCCACAGACAAAATAATGAGTAGAGCACAAATTGCTGCTGCCGAGCACAAAAGGGAGTTAGAAAAACTATTAAGCATATCTCTTGTCCTTGAGAAAAAGAGGTTTATTTCCATTCCACCAGGTATTCTCCTCTTTTTTTTTTTTTTTTTTGAGAATTGATATTCTTGCATCTGGAGCCCTTTCTTTATCAGAATAAAACATTTCTGCCCATCTGCAAAAGCTTTTGGGCATCATGCCAGATCAACAGCATTTCCCAAGGTATAAGGCATGTTTAGCAGAGAGGAGAAAACGGTTATGCAGAGGCACAGGGCACACAAGACAAGGCAAAGCTGTTGAGGTGCCTACAAAAGGCTTGGCAGAGTTCAGCGGGAATGCTGACTGATTGCACTGAGCTGGAGCTTGTGAGGACTTCTATGCCTGATGAAACCCCTATAGCCATCTCTATACATTTCTGAGCAGCTCCCTTCAGCCACAGCCTGCATTGACAGATGCTTTAACCCTAGAGCAGGCACAGATAGATGTTTAATGTTTAAGGTGACAGGCACCTAAGCTAGCTCCCTGATAAACTGTTGTTGCCTCCTGACAGGGCTCAGTTTTCATACATTTGGGCAAAACAAGTTCAGTGAATGCATAGTTCTCACCTCTCAAAGATAGTTGCGTTATTAATTACTGCTGTGTAGTAGTTTAATTCTTCCACCTATTATCTCCTCACCTAGATTTCACTGGAGATAAAACAGAAATGAGACACCACACAAAACAAAGGACCTGAAGAAACTGCAGCTCTGTAAATGACACCCTAGTTTCAAACATGAGGGTTGTTTGAAGGTAGGATAGGAGATCTAGAAGGACTTTTTCAAAGTAGGATATTTATCTCATAAGACTGTAATCACAGCTCTAACTGCTCTGTGTGGGTTCCAGGCTAGGATGGCACTTGTTAGCCACTCCGTAAAATCAATGGTTTTCTTTCTGTTCTGAAGGAATTCCTTATGAGGTGTTTAAATACCTCTTTCAAGAACTCCATTGGCTTAAGTAGAATAGCATCCCTTGGTAAAAATAATCCTTAGATTACTGATGTAGCAATGATTGTGTTCTTTCTAGATCAAATGTAGTGGTACCTCAGGGCTTGGCTGTATATTACACCTTTCCTGGTGTGTTTTATCTGTTTCTTGTTTCTGTGGCATGAGATATGTTAGACTATTTTGTATACATTATATTTTGGACATATTTGGGACATAAGAAGGGCTTATATTCTGGAAAGTTGTCTAATTTTTCAGGTTATACCAGCTGGTCTAATAAAAAAAATTGCCAATAAACCTTGTCTCACCAATACCCAGCTGAAATGTAACCCTTTCTGTTTGAGCAACAGATGGTAGAAACCTGCTGCAGCCTGGAAGTTTTCTGCCTCCCTTGGGCATATTCAGAAAGGTAGTGATCGTTTTTCCTAAAATGTGGTAATTTACAGACACAAACAAAATAAAAGAATTCTACCAAAAAAGCGCATGCTTACAACAGCGTGTTGGCTGCAGAACCTAGCTGAAGTTTTTCAACTAGAAGCATGAAAGAATCAAAACCAGAAGAATGAAGAATTTATAACAAAGGAAGCACAGTGGCAGTGTTTATGAAAGAGGACAGTGGAAATCTCCACAGGGAAGTTTTTGTGACAAGTTATTTACCCCTGATTTTTCAAAATTTGTTTATCTGACAGTTATTATTTACTCATTGTACTATGGTGGCTAGGGAGCGGTTGAGCTTAGCACTGTATACACATGGGCAAATAACTTTACAATCTAAATCCAAGACAAAAGACAACAGACCTATATGGAGAGTGAGGAAACGATGCAACTGCATTAGTCAGCAAGACAGCATGTATTGCCAAGTATTTTCTAGGCATCAGGGCCAAGGAGAGCTACAAGGAGGAATCTGAAGGAGAACAATGAACGGGGCTGATTGATAGTTATTCAGTGGGAATAGTTTTTTCTGAAAATGTGGCAAATATGAGACAGAAGCAGGAGCCACTCTCTCAGTATGGATGATAGGAAGAGATAGGAAGGAAAAGTTGTGGACCTCAGGGAAGGCGAAGAGATACAGCTGAGGTTTGATGACCACAGAAGGAGAAGCCAGCAAAATAGTATAGATGCAGCTATGCATATAATATATGGATTGTACAGAATAACTGCATAGAGTTATCCATATTCTGAGTAAAGTTATCATGAGTTTCATAGTCTTATGTAGTTTGATTGTAGACAATTTCTCCAGCTTGCTCATGAAAAAGACCTAATGCTTGCACAGAATTTTTGCCTGTGAGATGCATAGGAAAGGCTTTATCCTAGAGGAACCTAAACAATTGAGAGTCTGTATTTAAATAAATTCAAAAGAGCTCAAAGAAGTCAAAACTGATACCCAGCATATGGGTCTGACTGACAAGCAAGATCATGGTACAGTACACGGTGACTGAGAAAGCCATAAACAGGTTTTGGTAGCGAAGGCTGAAATGTCTGCCTTAGTTAGATGGAGTATAAACCCACTACGCATCCACAGAAGATGTCAAATCAGGGTGAGATTTTACTTTGAACAGAACGTTAGGGCTCGGACGTCACTATAACATGTATGTATACATCTGAGCCAATCAATCACCCAAGCTCCCTTTATAGACAGTGAAGATCTATTAAGTGTTTTTTAGGGCAAAATCCATTTCATCCAGGCTAAATATCTGACACAGACCAGTTCTGAATAAAAAGGTCCCTAACCTTGGTCCCTGAAAATGCCTGTTTCTCTCCACTAACTACGAAAGGCAATTCAGATGCCTAGTTTAGCTGTAGACATCTACGCTACAGATGCCTAATGTTAGGTGAGACGACTCTCAACCCTCGAGGCAGATCTGGAGCAGAACTGGAAGTCTCCAGAAAAGAACTGGTAGATTAATATACATGTGAGTGTGAGGCTTCCCAGAGATAAAGTGCAAAGAGAACAAAAGTCTGTATGTTTTTGTGTATATGCGCTGCTCGTCAATCTATCACATATAAAATTGTTGCTTTCAGAAAGAATGGAGAAGTTCCTGCTCTGGATGGAGGCTCACACTGCATTGCACACTGGCTATACTAGCATAAGGAAAGCAACAAAGTGATTTCCCTGATGATTACAGTTAAGCCTAGTTCCAAGAATACTGTCTGTGTATCCAGCAAACTCTCTTGGACATGTACATTTCCTTTGGCTCTGAAGTACTGGGGCTACAAAATACCATATAAGTGCATGAAAAGTCCAGAGTTTTTTTCCTTGAAAAGAATGCTTTCGTTGTTGCAAAGCTGAGTGCAGACATTAATATACATCTCTTTTACTGCTGGCAAGGACAGGTGGCCGTTCTGTGTACATGGCACATCTGCAAATAAAGCAGATCTGGCATGCAATTTTAAGTTCTCTCTTATTTCCCACCCAGATATCTCACAGCTGTGAATGAAGGGTATTTGGAGATAGGCATGTTTTTAAAATAGTAACCTTGATAAAGAAAGCCAAAGCTCAACATTTGAATTAGAATCTCACCACTGCAATAAACTGAATTGTGCCAGGATTAATCCTTTGAATGGATAAATAAGAATTGTGTGGATAAATAAAACAATAAATGCTGTGAAATAATAAATCTAAAGTCTTTGGTTACATGGTAAATCACTGTATTGTGCCTATATGCAGGGAGAGGATGAAAACACTTTGTGACTTTTGGCCTCTAAAAGCAAATAAAGATTCATAAATTACAAGCAAAGGGGAGAAATAAGAAAAAGAGAATTTGTAGCTGCACTAATTCCTGTGGTTAGAAAGTATTTGGATAATGATGGGATATCAATAATAACCAGGAAGCAGAACAACAAACAACATAAAATAGCAAACTCAAAGGCAGTCAGCCCAGAGTTTTCCATCAAAGTCAGCTCAGGGGAAAAAAAAAAAAAAGCAGATTTTAAATAACTATGGTGGGTGAACTCACCACTGTGTTTCTGCAGGCTGATGACATGATGACTGCTTTGATTTCAAGGTGATGTAAAACCAGAGCAGCACACTGTTGACATGGGCCCATTGTTTCATACCAGCGGAAATGCTGTTGAGTTAACGGGACAGGTCCTGACTGATTCAGACCAGAATCTGTGATTGGAATTAGCCAACCGAAGCCGATTATTTGATCCTAGTGGAGACCTTTTAGTCCTCTAGCTTCCCCAGGCTGTAGACAAATCAAGTGTCACTGATAGGGTGAAGGGCCAGAGCAAAGAGTGGCAAGTGGAGGCTGTAATGAAATTCCTGAAGTCCATCAAATTTCTCCCTGGGCGGAGACAATGCAGGACCAATTTATATATAAGTCCTGTGGGATCTATCCTGTAAGGTCATAAGCCTAAATTTGTGCAGACGACAGCGCAGAGCCAGGGTGAAGCAGTACGCTGCAGCAATCGAATGTGCAGGTCATGCATCTGCAGCGGGGATGGCAACACATGATAATGCAGAAGGAGACAACGGACGGTAACTGGGCAAGAGATGCCTCGTGCCAAGACTCACGTCGATGATGTCACACCCTTGGCAGAGCTTTGTAAGTACTCTCTAATGTCTGTTTGGAGATGCAGACCACAGCTTTGGCCTGAGTTGCCTTCTGTTCCACTGAGTTATGAAAATGGCCTCAGGAAAGAGGTGTCCCCTGGCAAAGTCTCCTGTCGCAGCACACTGGCTGCCCATCTCCACCCAAAGGGTGCTGTATAGCAGCAGCCCTGCCTACATCACATCCCTTCTTGAACTTCTCGAAACAGAAAAACTCCATGTACTTACAAATGATTTTATTTATTCTGTTAGAATAGCAGATTCCCTTGTTGCTTACGTTTTAATACCCATCTATGAATTTGGAAAAGTCATAGCAATTTGCCCATACGTGAAAAACTACCAAGCAGGGTTTTCTTTCCAGTCATCTCTGCCCCTTGTCTGAAGCTTGAAGACATTGGATTCAATACAGCATTATTATTTAATGATGTATTCTCCTGTATCAAGGCCATTAGCAGATTATGCAAGTACCTAAATGAAGCTCATGAGCACTTCTAACATCTTACTGCATTAACATTCGGTTAAATTTATGCTAAACTGTTAAACTGCAGAAGCCCAGCATCAGAAATAGGAACGCCTGGTTCCTCCTGTGCATACTAGGAAAGCGCTAGGTCCCTTTCAGAAAGGAAATCTAAATTCATCCTGAGCATCATTTGGACGTCTGAGTCAAAGGTTTAGTAACATGTCTAGCCAAGCCACAGAACGTTTTCACATCTGGATGTGTCCCATTTGCTAAACTGCTTCAGTCTGTGAACAATTCCAAAATACACTCGGCTTTATTATTGTAAAAGAATGTAATGTTATATAACCAAACGTGAAAGCACATATTGTGGAATATTTCAGAAAGAACAACATGTTAAAACTGCACTTTTAAAACAAGGTTTGAATTTAACGGAGAAAATGGCCTCAACTGGTCTGCATATGTCAATAGTTTACTTTACGTAATCGGCTGAAGGCAGAGCAGACTGCCAGGAGAACTGCTTTTAAAATTAAAATCACACCGGTGGAATGGGAGTAGCTTTCTAACCTTCAGAGCAGAGATGGGCCTAAGCCGCAAATGTCAGATCTGGGTTGTTCAAAAGTTTGAAGCACTTAGATCCTGGGGTATTGCCCCGCTACGGCTTTGAAGCAGATTTAGAAGTTATCCGCAAGGAATTATGGCTGTGTCTCTCTTTATAGTATACAAAGAAATCCTGAAAGGTTATAAAAATAAGATCTTGGGATAAGGTGGATTTTCTATGAAATATTAGCAATATCAAGGCTGACTTTGTCCTGGTTTTATTGAATGCCTTCTTAGGCTCTGAAAAGTATCCTGAGTGCTTCTTCATCCTTTACTTCTAAGTTGAGGGCTGCCAAAATATCAACAAAGCTCATTCCAGGTCCAGATATGTAGCTGTGTTAGGAGGGAGATTGTGGTACCATGGAGAAATGCCAGCCCAGACCTTTCTGAGACCTTTTGGAAAGGCCTTTAACTTGCCCATATCTCAGATTCCTGCCTATAAAAAAGAGAAGTAGTCTTCCACCTTAGAACAGTACTGGGGGAATATGTGAGAAATATGTCTTTGCTTGCAAAAGGCACCACTTACTGACAAGACATCATGGTAGGGAAAAGGTGTTAAAGATTTTCATACTCGGACATAAGCACCAGGTTTAATATAAAAGAGAGGAGTAGATACCAGAGAGGACTCCTTTTTAATTCTTTGAGGTTTCTTTTATGTATCATAAAGATGGACCATCTGTAAGCTGTCTGTTTCTCTGGAGTTTTTATTATGCTGCAGAATTGCCTTTTTTTTTCTTTTTAATTTGGAGTTTAATAGCTCATCAGCTAATCGTGGTCCTCTCTGTCACTTTCTAGGCTTGATGAAAAGAACCCTTGTTTTCTGGATGAAGAACGGACAACTAACAATCCCCAGGATAACACTGCTCCCCATTTCTGCACTGCTATTATCTAAGGAGGATACCAGTGTGCTTAATAAACCGTGGGCAAACTCTGCCTCCTAGATATGCAGCTTCCCTTAGATGCATTGAAGAGTATGAATGTGGTTCTCTTTGTGCAGATCTCTCTCTCTGGTTGCATTTCAGCAGCAGGCAGTCTCTGCGGTGGGAAACACAGCGGCCTTTCCCATTCTGTGCCACCAGGATTACACAAAGGAAGGGAAGTGAGGAATACGTCATCCAACTGAAACTACAGAGAAAATTCAGGAAGAAAGAAAAACATCTGAGTTGGAATGTAGCCACGTCTCAGAGGTTAACACCCTACTTCTGTGAAAAGTGCCATAGTCATAATGACAAAAAAGTGGTCAAGGCCTCATGTTTCATTCAAAGGAAGGTTTTTCAATACAATTTCCATTTTAAAAAAATCAAAATTCAGAGCAATGCAGTTCTTTCTAGGCACACTAAAGTTATGGGTAAAATGCGCAACAAATAGGATACCTTTTTTGGTTAGGAAATCTTTAAAAATGTGGCATGTGTCAGAATCCAGTGAGTACATCAATTAATAATTCTCAGGCTATGGTTTATTTGTGAATCATTTGTTTGCATACTTTACTACGAATTACTCATGTTGTGTGGCCGATTGCTTAAGGCTTTGTCTTCACTGCAAAAGGGATCTGTTCTTCACTTGGAGGTACCTGGGCCAGACCAGCTTTGCTCCCCCCAGCTGCCTTTCTCCTTGTGTTTGCAGAGATAGAAACCACTGTGCCTTGCTTCCATTAGGATTTATACTGGGATAGCCAGCTGGAGAAAGACAGCTATTTTAATGGAAAAAACCACTGGGCTTATGTTTGTTTTTTGTTTGCTTTGCAGCGAACATGTCATTTTTGTCCAAGACATTGTTTCAGCTCCCTAATTGAATGACGGAAATTTTTAAAGCAGAACAATGAAATGGCATTCTTCTGAAAAAAAACCATCTGGTTGTCATCCAACTATTTGCAAATAATTCTGATTGCAGAAGCCAGAGTAAAACAAACTCATTAAAGTAT
This sequence comes from Haliaeetus albicilla, assembly GCF_947461875.1. Taxonomy (NCBI): domain Eukaryota; kingdom Metazoa; phylum Chordata; class Aves; order Accipitriformes; family Accipitridae; genus Haliaeetus; species Haliaeetus albicilla. Next base: position 21,810,119 of record NC_091502.1, on the reverse strand, counting down.
TTGTGAATACATTTGGTATTTTTCAATAGATTCTGCTTACTACCACACTTGGGCATTGCTCTGTGCAGAGAAGGGAATCTTATTTCCTGTCCAGCAACACCAGTTTCTCACCCATTTGATCCTACTCAGTAAATAAAGTCATTCACCATTGCAGCTCAGCCTTCCTCCCTCTTATGCTCCATGAAGCTTTCAACTCATTCTGATAAGAAACAAGGTATCTGGAGGTAAGCAAGAGGCCCAGCTAAATATATAAATGAATTAAAAGCTCACTTTTTGAATGCCTTTCTTGTTATTTAAGGTCTGCTTGTCAAGTGAGGTGACATTCAGCATTGACCTGGATCTCAGAATCTCAGCCTTGGTCATTTCTGCTTAATGCAATAACCTCTTGAATGAAATAGTTTATTTCCTGGCAAAGGGCTTAACAGAGAAATTAGACTGTGCTCTGGCATGGCACTTAAATTGGCTTCCAGAAAGCTTGTGATTATCTTCTGAAGCTGGCTGAGCCAAGAGTCTGTTCTTTATCACTGCTTCTTGGTCTGTTCTCTCCTTTTCATACCAGTTCCGCAAAGAACTTCAAGCTAATGATTGGGACTGCTTAGGAAACTGCTCTAATTTGGTTCAGGACATCACTTCTAATTTTTTTGGAGCTTCATTTTGTTGCTGCAGCCTGTGTCTTGTGCATATGTAGGAACCTTGATCATCATCTTCTGAAAAAATGACTCAAGCTCTTAACCGACTGCTAATAAACTCAGTTATTATCGATTATTCTTGCACCCATCTTTCCTTTCACCCATCTACTGCTCCACCCACTTACTCTTCCAAAGTCAACGTGCTCAACGTCACAATTTTCTTCTAGTCTAACACCCACTGAAGTCAATGGAAAGATTAATATTGACTTCAGTGTCTCTAGGTTATGGTCTAGGTCTAGAAGGACATTTTCAAGTTATGATACTCATCATAGCTTAAGAGATAAGTGCTTACCTCCGGGAGTGTAATTCACCATGCTAAGTAGGCACTTACTTAAAAAAATAGAATTATCTTTTTCAGCTTCTGCGAAGAGAATTGTGTCTCATTCCTAGTAGATAGGTATCATTATCATCGTTCGAGGACACACTAGTATCTCAACAGAGAAGCCAGTATTCAACCAGTGTATTAGTGAAATTATCTTCTCTCTCTGAAAGGTTGTCCCTCCAGAAAAAGACCGGAACATGTGGGATGGAAGAGCTGTTAAAGCTTCCATTACTGCTGTTTATGCAATTCTTGTTTTTAATAATGTCCAAGAAGACACATTATTCTGTAAACATAAGCTTATCAGATGGACAGTCTGACCATGCAAAAGAGAAAACCACTTTCATTATCAATATAATAAATCAATCACAAAGGACCATAGAATGACTTTCTTCTGTCTTTGAGACATACCCTCTACAGGTAAAGTGGTAGGTCATCTCCCTGCCATTCATTTTTTAGTCTATTAGTTTGGAAATGCCCACAAACTCACGGAGAATGCCAGGCAGTATGAGGTTTGTGACAGACATTCCCATGTAGGGAAGTGGGACTGCAAGTGTGAAACATTTTTGAGTGTGCTGCTGGCCAGTCTTGAAATCATTACAACTTGCAGTCTAGAAGTGAGTCATCAGGAGGTGAAAAACTTCAGATCCCTTTTTACTAATCCCTTGAGCTGATCAGGCCCTTTCCTCTCTTGGGCATGAATGAAAAAAATAATTTTCCAGACTGCTTAAAACAACATCTCCATCTAAGTATTTTTGCATATGTGGGCAAAACATGCAAAACCATTAAAGCAACAACAGAAAAGTCCAGAGGAACGTGAGCTATTTTAAAGTGACCAAATGTCACAGAGGATCCTTCTTGAAACTTAGGCAGTTTGCTGGAGAAAAAGACCCTTTCCATGGTTTGTTCCATCATCCTGGAGAACTAACTCTACAACAGGAATACAAACCTGTTTAATTCTGGAGGGTGATCAAAAGTAGGAAGAAGCTCATAGAAACAACTTTTGCTCTATTGACTAACAACAGGATATTGAGTTAAGGGAAGAAAAATGCAGGAACCACTGCTTGCACGGTGCCATAAGAAAGGTGCTTCAACCCTGATCTGAACTGCTGGCAACTCCCAAGAAGTTTAGATGTAGCTGGTCAGCACCGGGTTCCAAAGCTGAAGTCTACAGAGAAGTTACTGGCAGTGTGCAGGGAACTTGCTCTCCTCTCCCTTGCTTTCCAGCCACTAAATTGCTTTAAAGGAGAACCTAAAAATACAGAAAATGCTTCCTGATAAATATTTTTCCACGTACACCATTTCTGTACTTGTCATAGGGCTGTTATGAGAGTGAAATGTTTTACCAGCCACTCTCTCTGCTAAGAAGCCCGGCACATAATGACTGCGTTTGAGAGCTGGGAATTTGACTGTCAGTACATCCAAAGCAGAGGAAACCCAAAGAACTTCATAGCTCTAACAGGGATGTGGAAAAGCTTCCTGGTTTAAAAAAGTAATAATAATAATAAAAAAGCCTGTGAAAACTGGTAACTCCACATTTACGCCTGGTGTTATGTGATCCTTCCTCCCTTTGAGTTACAGTGGATACCTTGTTCCACCTTCAGAAAACATCCGGCTCAGTGGAAGGAGGATGTTTGTTCTGTTCTTCTGAAGAAGTTTGAAGCACAGCCCAGTCTGGGGCCCCGATGAAAGGCTTCATGATGCCACACTCCCTTGAGGAGATTTTGAAGGAATCTAATTTGCTGCGAGATACAAATGAAACAGTTTACTTGAACAGGTTTTTCCCTTTCGTGCGTAACGCAATCCTCCTTTTAAGCTGGTGGATTCCTGTCGTCCAGTTTTGCTGAGGCACACACTGACCTGTTGTGCATATCCAGTTATAAGGTTAAAAAATATTGAGTGCTCTGACTAGCATGGCTGGATTATTTGCAATTACAAATTACCAGAATTTTCAAATTTGCTGGTCAAATTTTTGGCCCTAGCAACATGTTTCTCAGCTGATAATCTAGGTCACCTGGATATTTTTAAGGCTGATGTCATTCTTTGTTTCTTTATGATGACTGCAGAAGGTATAAAAAGAGTTTCTGTCTGTCTGTTTTACATTTATCCTGGAAAAGAGATTGGAGAACTTGCAAGAGCCTTATATAAAGTAACCAAAAAATTAATCTTTACAGGACAAAGTATTTTGTCCACTGTTTAAAGCATAGAATTTTCATTTATTTCTGCTGTTGCTACCCATTAACTCCAATTTCTGGCACATACCCTGAAGAAAAACATACCTGTTCAAGATCCCATGCCTTATATTTATTTAGCAGAAACTGCTGAAAAATTCTCTGCTGAAACAAAGGAGAAAGCCGATTTCCAGATTTTTAAAAGATAAACTACAATCAAGCAAATTCCCAGACAAGAAGATTGTGATGCCTCTAAAAATACACAGGTGAAACCATCTCTGTCTCAGATGCCTGGTTCTTATATTGTTAAAACCAGGGCAGTTTATCTTCCTACACTGCACCACTGTGAGAAGATCAGTGGTGCTGTGTGCATCAAATTCCCCTGAAACTGTAATCTTGTCCTCTTTATCTAATAACTGGCCAACTGGGGCCATGCTTGGCTGTTGATATCAATGATTCTACTGAAGCGACTAAATAAACAGTTAAATGCCAGAAGCGCTCACACACAGAAAAGCATCCCTAAAGTGAGAATTACTTTAGTTTTACAGTAGCAGAAACGGAGTCAGACACTTGCTCCATATCATTCTCATCCATGCTAATGACAAGTTCAGTGAAGATGGCAGCTTCTGCCTCTAAATGCAGGATGGAAATAAAACAGAAATTTTGCCTCCCGAGGTTTTTTCGGACTACGTATTTGGCTTGCAGTGCTGGTCCTTATGTCTGTACTCCACTCTGGTGAGACCCCACCTGCAGTTCTGCGTCCAGCTCTGGGGTCCTCAGCACAGGAGACACATGGACCTGTTAGAGCGGGTCCAGAGGAGGGACACAAAAATGATCAGGGGGCTGGAACATCTCTGCTGTGAGGAAAGACTGAGAGAGTTGGGGTTGTTCAGCCTGGAGAAGAGAAGGCTCTGGGGAGACCTTATAGCAGCCTTTAGGCTTAAAGGGGGCTTAAAAGAAAGATGGGAACAGACTTCTTAATAGGGCCTGTAGCAATAGGACAAGGGGTAATGGTTTTAAACTAAAAGAGGGGAGATTCAGACTAGATATAAGGAAAAGAATTTTTACAATGAGAGTGGTGAAACACTGGCACAGGTTGCCCAGAGAGGTGGTAGATGCCACATCCCTGGACACATTCAAGGTCAGGTTGGACGGGGCTCTGAGCAACTGATCTGGTTGAAGGTGTCCCTGCCCATGGCAGGGGGGTTGGACTAGATGATCTTTAAAGGTCCCTTCCAACCCAAACCATTCTATGATTCTAAGATTCTATGATCTGTTCAGTAGACGCCAAACCCACTGCTTAGAAAAAGTCAAACAGTTGCCATGCTCTGCCAGTACAGCCTGCTCCTGTAAAGCCACTTCGGAGTGATCTTGTATCTACCACAGAGCTAGAAAAGCTTAAAAGCATTTTTATCAATAAGGCTTCTTGTTTGTTAAGTAGCAAATGAAGTGGATCAGATTGTTTCAGTTCCAGCTCCAGCGGGTACAGCTGCTATTTGATCTTGGCATGTTCCTTTCAAGCCTCGCTGTGTGAAAGTGGTGACATTTTTATTTGTTTATTTGCAAAAAGTCCTTGTGAACATATCCACTGCTCCATTTGGGGGTCATTTCATGGTGTTCAAATGACTTTTAGTTTTTAATCCTTCTCTTGCTCCCACATGGGAAGCTACAGAAGACTGTTTTCACTTCTGACATCTCAAGCAGGAACAGTCCACATCTGGGTTTGACTTCTTTTGACGACATTCAAGAAATTCCATTGCTAGAGGAGTTCTGCAAAGAAATACAAGGAGACAAAATCATCATTACATAATGCCTTGGTCTGGATGTCTTGGACCAGGGAAGCTAGCCAGAAATACTGTCTTTGTTGTATGTGATGGACTCAGACCCCTTGAGCTCCACTGATTTTTGGACTGACAGGGGTGACTCAGGTGTGCCTCCTCTAAAAATCTCAACCCCAAGAGCAACTACAGCCAGTCTGGCCTCTAGCATAAATTAAAGCAAACTCAGAGAGACATCAACTCTACTGCTCATTACTCCAGCAATACAACCTTACAAGCAAATTTCAAATTTGCCTTTAAAAGAGTATTTATAAAGAGCATAATCTTGTCCAAGTGGTGTAAGAACACCTTGAAATAGCCTCTATGCATTATATAGGATGAAAGCAACTGATTAGATACCCTACATAAACATGCTCTTGGCTTTGTGGTTTATCCATTACAGCACTAAAAAAATGCTATGTGAAAATTCACTTTAAACATTTCATTAACCTTCTTAACTCTGACCCAGCATGATGATACATGCTGAGAAACTAACAATATATTTTACATAGCAAATATATGTCTCTGTCCCAGTAGTTTCTGAGCACAGAATAAATAAACATGGATTTTCCAGTTGTACCAGCTGAGGAAATTAAAGACCCTCCTCAGTAAAGCACTTTTAGCATCTCGTTAATTTGAATAGCTCCCAGGGAAAGCTCTAAGCAAAATAAATGACCCCTTCCCTTAACAAGAAGTTAGGGGCAGCAAATAAGCAAATTTGCATATGGGAAATACTTACTCACCGGCACTAAATGTTTCCTGTTCAAATTAGCAACAGAGAAGAATCTTATGTTTCTGTAGTGTTTTACTGAGGAGCTAGGAAGTTAATGGGAGAAGATACTACTCATGTCTACCTCAGAAAATAGGCTAAAGCCAGCACTGATAATTCTGCTGAAGTACTCCCATGTTCTATATTAAATGGGCTTTTATTTGCGTGTTTAAATTCATATCTGAATAAGATAGGTCTGAGGAGGGTGCAGGATTAATGCAGGTGGATTCTAGTAATACACTTTTGCAGGGTCTTTTAAAAAATATATATATAGCAACTATAAGGGCAAAGATTAACTTTGCCAAGATTTTCAGAAGTGTCTATGATTTTTTGTACTACCCATTTACAATGTGACAACTGAAAAGGGCTCAATCTCACAGCTGAGGAGCACAGTTTTTCCAAAAACAGGCTTTCTGAGGTATTTCAAGGAGGCCACTTGGATATTAAAGATGTTAGTGCATTCAGATCATCAGTATCTTTGGACAATGTTAGCCACAAGGGAACCAGCTTCTTAATAATGTTGCAAGCTGTGTGAGATAACCAGCTTGGCTTTACTTTTCTGGCTAGCTCATAAAGCAGCCCCTTCTGAGAAAAGCAATGAAAACAGTTTGCTTGAAGTATTGCAAGAGGCTGTACCATTAGGGAAGCAGAAAAATCTTATATTCCTCACACTGTGTGACAAAATCCAACCAAAAATGCTCAGATGTCCTCTTTAAGCGACCTAAGAGAAGCTACCTCACCATTTTGGCAGCCATCCAGAGTGTGCATTTTGTGTCCAAAGTTGGGGGAAAAAAGGCCATAGCGGCAAATGATTTTTCAGGAAGATTGACACAAAAAAAAGCAGTTGGAGCATTTTTAAGAGAAGCGAATATTTCACACAGGTTTACTTTCAAAGGCCTGGCTGTGGCTTTTGTTTAGTTTCTTCTGTACTTGGCTAGATCCCAGTGTACGATTTGCAGAACATGATCTGCCTTTCCTGTACCTATGGGTTTTTTGGTAGCTCAGGATTAGCATCTGTTAAAAGCCGCATCTTGGAGATCTCAAGGCAGCACATTCAACTGCACTTGCCAATACCTTATGTTAACAAGATCAGTAGCGGTGTGGGGGTTATATGACCCGGGCAATAGCTCATCTTGGGCACCTCATCAGTCATTAGCAGTCACTGTAAAAGCAATAGGTTTCCAACAGTGACTGAAGGTGGATATTAAATGTAATAGCAGCCAGAATTAAGTGTTTTTAGACTGGGGGGCTTTTGTTTAAACAGCTGTTTAGATGGCATAAGACTGGCCCATTGCAAATAGGTAGCTCTTTCATATGGAGCACTGCACATACAAATAATACCATAAAGTAAACCTAGAAAAGTAAGTTCTGTCTCTCTCAATTGCACAGGTGCCCCAGTGCATGTTGGCTGCCCTATTCCAGTGATGCACAGCAGCCACAAATCTACTGGGATGCCCGATGTGATATAAACAGCACAAGGTAGCAAGAAAGTGCTGGTAAATCTGACTCAGAAAAAGAGGGCACACATGCACGTATAAGGGATGTGAGGACAGTCTGTAGCTTGGTTTAAGAGCTGTGCATTTAAATCTGCAGAGAAAGCATGTGACACAGAGTTGTGTAAGGAGTTTGAAACTCCGCTATCACTATATCACTGCCATTCCATCTGTGTCAGCAGGAGCATCCCGCTGCACTAGACAGAGAGTCTGGCCTTGGTGGGGAGCGAGGTGGAGGAGAGAAGAAGGACGAAGCTGAGAATGGAGCGCAGAGATGAAGAAAATGTCTTCATGTCACCCCCACCTCTGGCTTTTATTTGAGCATTGTCTTTATCCCCCTTCCTGCATCCCACAAAAGCTTCATATTGTTGTGCTGTCAGCAAGAGAACTGTTCTACGCTGAGTATCCAGCCTAAATCACACAAAGGCTGAGAGCTCCTCAAAGCCTTCCTACAGTTCCTATGTGACACTGAACAGCCAAGCTCTTTAGGCCACTCTCCACTGTCTCTTCCACTGCGAGAGCATGGGGCCATCGGGTGAAGCTAGGAGAGGCCAGGTGCGGAACAAACAAAAGGAGATGGCTCTTCATTCAACAGTTTGGCCACCGTCCCTTTTGTCTCTGTGGTTTAGGGACAGGAATTAGCCCAACTCTGAAACAACTTCAAAGCCCTCCCTCAGAAACGAACGAAAACAAGCCTCACAGTCTTGGGCATCAGTCAAGCTTAATCCTTCTGTTTGTTAACACAACAGGCTGACTTGGCCAAGGCCAGAAGGAGGTGGGTGAGAATGTCCCACAACGTGGTGGGGTCTTAGTTGGGACAAGTGTAAATAAAAAGGTAAGGAAAAAAGTGCAGCCTCAGGAAGAGATTCTGGGGGAGCAGAAAGAGGGAACACAGCCTGGCAAACTTGATCTAAATGTGTGTTAGGCCTCACCTTGCAAAAAAGACCTAAGTTAAGAAACATCTTGAGCTGCTCTCTGAACATATTTGTGTCATAGAACCATAGAATCATAGAATGGTTTGGGTAGGAAGGGACCTTAAAGATCATTTGGTTCCAACCCCCCTGCCATGGGCAGGGACACCTTCCACTAGACCAGGTTGCTCAAAGCCCCATCCAGCCTGGCCTTGAACACTGCCAGGGATGGGGCAACCACAACCTCTCTGGGCAACCTGCTCCAGCGTCTCACCACCCTTATCGTAAAAAAATTCACCGCTTGAGTGGGAATTTTCCTTTTTATATCCATTTTGATCAGAGGGATTAGAACAGAATATAAACCACCAGAAGACTGGATACGAGGCTAACTAGGATCAGTGAACAAGAAAACATGAAGAGAAGAAGAAATCTCACTCTCAGGACAGAACATCTTGGCTAATGATTACCCTGGATATAGGGAGTGAAGGTACAGAGATACACGAATGGTGACTGGACTTTCTTTGCACGTGTTTTCTACAGAGCTTGGCATTGTTACCAGTACAGTTTTAGTGGCGGGGAGAAGTCAGGGATCGTGGCCACAGGGTTGCCAGTGCTGTATACCCAGCAGGCCTTAGCTCTCAAGTCCACAATGAACACAAGAAACAAGAAGAGACAATAAACAGACAGGGAGACTAAAAGAAAATGGTAGGTTAAGGAGGGAACACTTATCTGTCTTATCCGTGACATTTAGAAGACATCTATCACCCTGTTTTCTAAACCCCAAACCAAATTACAGAATTGCAGAGTTCAGAGGAACCACATATTTCTCTCTGCTCCTCTGGAATGACAGCGGTAGGTGAACTGAGTGTTAAACAGATGATGGATAGAGACATCTCCTTCCTTTTCCGGAAATTGGAGTCATTACTGAGATAGACGGCTGGATGGAGGAAGACCAGTTTGTGGCATAAACTTAAGTGCAAGAACACAGATTTTTTGCCAGGCACCAGCTGTTTTGGAGACTCATTCGGATGATTTTTAAGTACAAGAGTTGCTTCATCTTACATAGAATTCATAATTCTCTCGGGGAATCCTATCCAGCTCCCCCAAGGAATGCCTTGTCCTAAGGGTGAGGGGAAGATACCTATCATTATGGCATTCACCCACTAGGCTATAGTCTTCCGATTAAGTTAGAGGCCCTGTTTTGGCCCCCTGTGCTTAGATCACATATCTTGTTCACTGGGAGTTACGGTCTTTGCAAATGCATTCCAAATTCTGCTTGATTTAATCAGCGTAATTTTTTCTTTCCTAATGGATTTGCCTTTCCCTCTGTGAGCCAGGAACATTTTGCTGCAGCAAGAGCAGGGAGGGCTCGCTGGTGTCACAGCAAACCTTCCACCATCCTGCTGTTCACGGCGTTTGGTCCCCGCTCCTTTACCAGCAGCTCCTCCTCTCAAGGTCCACTTCAGTTCAGTGAACTTTGCAAGAAGCCCTGTCACTTCTTTCGGCCACCTCGCTGCCCCTCTAAATACAGGGTCCTTTTACCCTGTGTCACTTACTGGCTGCCTCCTGTCTCTGCAGTGACAAACTGCAACCTTCAACTCAGACTGATGGAAAATTTATACCATCAAAAAACTCCCTCTTACCTCCCTTTGTCATGCCCAGGACCTTACAGAGACCTGACCTCCAAAGGTTATGACAGAGCTCTTTTAACAGGCTCCAAGGAATGGCAGGAGTTTGCCCCAGACCTGCCCCCACATCCTGACTTTCCTCCTCCACCTTCAGCCAAATTTTAATAAATTTGGCTCTTTTCCAAGAATGGAAACAAAGGAGAGAATATCACCTTTAATCTCCATGTCTTGCTTTCCCTATAGTAAAAGAAGGATAATAAAACACATTTGCACACCTCTGAGGGATGTTGTGAGGGATAAATTAGTCTGTATTCTGTAATTGCTCAAAATGTTATAATGAAAAGTGTGAGCAGCATGTGAAAAAGGGATCACCTTCAGAGCCCAAGTGATGCTGAGCTGAAGCCTTACAGAAAGAGCCATTTTAAGAACAGCAGCGCTGTATACTGAGCTCACTCTTAATGCTGATGAAACCATTGTATTGAGGAAAGCGAGGAAAAGCCACCACCTATGGGAAATGCCATCCACGTAGGCCTAAAGCTCTTCCTTTGCTCAGAAGGAAAATGACTAGTTGTAGAGGTGCAAGCAGTGCCTACCTGACATGACTTTTGAGGTGTAAGCAAGTATCAGGAAACCTGTTGTACTGCTATTACACAGCACAAACCCTGCGCTTGGTCTACAACCAGATGTGAACGAGTCTGTGGGATTATGCAAAGGACATTAAAAGAGGCACTATCAGCAGCCCAGATCTTAAAACATCATGACTCAGATTTCATTACCATGAAATTTGCTTAAAAAGCTCTACATTTCCTATAGGCAGCAATTGTGGAGAGGGGTTCCCCTTCCTTCTAACTTCTGAGCCCTGAATTCGTAAGTCCTTTCTTTGCAACTCTGAACACTAGAAACCTTCCAAAGAAATAAACAGAAGTTGAATTTCTCCTGTAACCGCTCAATTCCAGAAGCTGGGGTTTAATGTAAAATACAAAGAATTATAAATGTCAACAGCAGAGCTAACAGCTTGGCAAAGTAACCTCTGTTCTTGGCAAAGGCTCCCTACAGTTGGCAAGTTTGGGCACTGGTCTGTCTGCTTCTCGTAACGCACAGAAAGGGGCACGTTGAAGGAAGGACACCTGTCACAACATGATCCCTCGCCTCTATGCAGTGAGGACTACTGCTAAGGTATAAAGGCTACATAGATTTGTACTGATATGCTGAGCAAGTGACTTCAGAAATAGGTATGGCTTCTATCTGTCCTCACATTTTTGAGTCATTAGCCAGCAAGGCTGTGGCTCAGTTGCTTTCCTGCTACATGAACGGCAATATTTACAGCACCCAGAAATACACTGAGGAGGCGAGACGCCCAATCAGTCTGAAAGCCAAAGAGCTTAGCTGGTACCATAATTATGTTTTAAAATACCTGCAGTCACATCTGGAGAGCAAAGCAGGATATGTATTCTCCTCCCCCTTCCTCCTCCTTTCCACGTGAAAGGTATGGTGCTATGATGCACTGTCCGAGGGCTAAGGTCATGTTTGCTTTGATCTGATAATGAATTGTATAATAATAGCTGGTTGGCATTCAAGAAAAAACCTGCTTGTTTTATCATCAGAAGTGGAAACAAGGATTACTTCTTTTCAGGGACATGCCAAATGAAGGACAATTTGCAGGAACAAAATTCCAGACAACTGGTCCCCTCTGCAGCAACAACACAATAAACCCCAGCTTTTAATATAGCTTCCAGCTACCTCTTGTACAGGAAATTTTGACGGTTGTGAGGTGGCATGGGCTTGAAACCCAGCAAGTACCAGGATCTATTCTTACTTCTGCTACAGGCTTGCTTTGCAACTCTTTATTAGTTTCCAGAGAGGAACTGAACAGTTCAGTCTTACTTAAAATAAATTCCAGGGCATATCACCTTTGGCAAGCTTCTGTATGGAGATAATAGTGTTTACTCCTTAGCTTTACAAGGGTATTGGGGCTGTTATTACAACTGTAGTACTTTGACCATGTAAATGCTACGTTGTCATAATTTTCTCTCCTTCGCTCTGTTATGTCTAAAACAGGACTTCGAGATTTATAGGTTTCTCAGTCATCCTTCTTTCCTGGGTGTCAAAGACATCAGGAAATCATGCTCGCCTGTGACAAAAGCTTGTGAGTCAATATTAAATACAGCTGAGGCTTTGACTCCCTTTTGGAGCTTGTTATTACATCACTAGAAGAAAAGGTAATGTGTCTAGAAACCATAGATCAAGGATGCGTAATTTATCACCTGCTCTGTGGGTACCGATGGCACTCACAGAATCATCTTCTTGGAAAAGCTGGCCCTCTGACACCATTGAGTTTCTTTATTTCAGAATCAATATTATCAACAAACCATTATTTCCTCCTTCAGAGGCAGATTTTTGCTGCAAATAAATATGCTTCAAATTCTGTCATCTTCAGAACTGTAACTCACATTTTATTGCTTGGAATAAAAATGCTATTTTCAACATTAATATCTTAACTAAGTCAAAGCGTACATTTACCTACAAACTATCTCCAATGCCAGCCCAGAACTCCTATACAGCCCCTTGGATATGGGCAGAAATTCTGATATATAAAAATACTCATTCAATTAAAAGGTCGCTTAAGAATTCTGGGTTTTAAATGCTTCAACTCTTTCTCGCTATTTGGAACCCTCTAAAGCCTCAAATGAAGATCTCTGTCTTTCTTCCTAAGCAGAAGTCCTGTTGCCTTGCTTAGTCATTTTGAACGGCTGAATTCTCACCATTTTATTTAAGAACGGGGAGAAAAGCAGTGGAGTATTTTGTTTCACATTTGTTAAATACATAAATGAGATGATCAGCCGCAGGGGACTGGGAAGGGAGGAGGGCTGGAAGATAAATCACAGTGGAAATTCAGTAACTGTATTTCTCTTTTAAAATAGCCTTGCAATAGTTTCAAAAGACATTATTTATAGAGCACCACATGCAATAACAGTTTAACAGGCAAGGCAGACAGAAGGTTTCAGTCCCAAAGCGTGGTTCAATATTCAGCCACTGGACTGCCAAAGACCACTTGCACAATTTTCATATCCCTGAACTTCCACTCTTGCCTGCATGTTCCCACCTCTCATTGCCTTTACTCTGTGCTGACACACTTTGGAGCCACACCACAAATTGGATCAGGAAACTCTGATCCAACTGAAAAAAGTAACTCTGCAAAAAAGGGCCAGCAATATTTTTTGGTCAGATAAGTTCCCTGGTTGGATTCATCACTCAGCAGCACAAATGCTGCTTGCACAAGGGCAGCACGTGAGGAAGGGATGGCCACAGAGGGAGGAGGAGAGGAGTGTCACAGTGTCTGCTCAAGCCACCAGCAATGCCAACAGGCTGATTATTAAACTAGTCCCCTGGTGCCTTCACACCGATGGTCTGAGGACAGGCTTCACTTTGGACATGGTGAGTCATTCCCTTCACTAAATGGCACTATTCACAGCAAAGAAAGCCTAAGGTTGTCCCCAGTTCTTGTGATCTTTGTGGGAGCCTGGAGTCATGTTACCCATGTGAGAATCTCAGCATCCCTTTGGAAAGGTCAGTTTAACTTGAATCTCTGCTGGCTGTAGAGGAAAAAAGCGTTAAAGTCAGATCCTTACAGCTCAAAATGCTGAAAGCAAAGAGAAGAATCTCACACCTGTAACAGCAAAAACGTAGTGACTCCATAGCCCATGTTACACCAAATGTATGGCTTTTATTTAATTATTTTTTACTAGCTATTTTGTTTGCTGTTCATTAAGGGAAAAGCAGCTTTCAATGCAACCTACTTAAAAAAGTGAGTCCCAGGAGGACAGCAGCAGAGTGTAGATCAGGACTGGGGGCAGAAGGCCGAGGGGCAAACAGTTTGGGGAGGAAGGTAAGGGGAGAGAGGGAAGGAAGAGAAGGGCATAGGAAGCAAGGACAAGATGGAAGAAATGTCAGGAGGGAGACAGAGGAGACCTAAGGGTACATTTACTCCATACAGTGAATGAACTAGCTGGGTTGCAGTACATACTGCAGGTATTCTAGCTCAGCAATCCATCTCATTACTACACCTACCTGCTCAGTAGGCTGCTATAGTGTGCTCTGTAGGTGTAGCCTGAATTGTATCAGCCTTGCAAAGAAAAATAAAGACCTCTGGGAAGATGCAGGAGGCGAGGGGAGACCAAAGGCAGGCCTTTAAACTGGGGGAGCAGATAATAGCTGACTGAGCGGATGAGATACATGGATTTTATGGCTGGTTTCAGCTGGATTATGGGGAACAAGAGAGAGTTTGGGAGGGTCATTAGAAATTTTTTTTCCTGTGTTTTGTCATGCATGGGCCACCCAGCTATCATAGCTAGATACTCACAAGTTCTGACCAATGGTACTTTTTAATTAAATAGTAGGTTGCTTCAGCACGATGCTGTGCAAGCTTCAGTTTCAATCATCAAAGCTTTTTCTGTTCCTGTGATACAGCAAATGCCCTTGCAGCTTCTTACGGCTCGAAGAAGTGTCAGCACAGTTCTAAGGCAGAGCATGTGATTCCTGAGACTTGTGTCTTGCATGGGATCAAAGTTGTGTCAAAAGCCCTGTACATGGGAAATCCTCTTCATAATTAACATTTATATAACGACTCCTTTACTGGCCAAACACATGTTTACATTTCTCCAGTCTGTTTTTTTAAGAGACAGCGCTGGCCAGAAGTTATTGCAAGAGCACTGGAATTAGGTCTTTGTTTTCAGTTATGCTCCAGCTACCCATGAGATGTTTAGCAAGTCTCTAAGGCAACAAATGCTCCCACACATCCCTTTGTTCACGAAAGAACCTGGATGCATTATGCTTTCCTTGAGAGTACGTATCAGCGAGAAGTGACACAGAGCTTGTGGGGTGACTGAGCCATCCTACCTCCTCCCACCAATGGGATATGGGGGTTGGGGTAGAAAAGAGATCTGAGGATCTTTGAGGAAGGATGCCCAACAAACGCTTCTCACCTAAAGAGGTTATGGATCTGTGGAGTGTGCTGCAAAGTGAATTGGTGGCTCTGACTTGAGGAAAGGCAAGATTTCTACCTCACCCTTTAGTCTTCAGGGCCTGTCTTGTCTTTGTGCCTCCTGTCTTGGTGTTCATTGTCTGTAAAACGGATGGGCTATAATAATCTTCACTCACTGTCACTATCAGATACTTCTTATAGACAGTCTGATGGGTATAATCATCAAAGTCTCAAAAAGATGGAAGCTGGTACAAGAGTAAGATGTGGTCCAGTTGGCTTTTGAGTAGCTCCTCTTCTGATTGCAAGTTCCCCTTCAATCTGGCTCACAGCCCGAGAACTATCGAAACGATTTAATTTTGGCTATAACTACAACCTCACTCAGGGCTGCTACAACCTCATGAAGGGTCAGAAGCCCAAATTTGGGATTGCCTAAGAGTGCTCATGTTCTATTGTGGTTTCTGAAGCATAGGTTTTTTTAACAGGCAAACCATCTGTGCAGGGAAAAGTCAGTCCTATGAAATGATGAGCTGTCCTTTCTAGGAAACAAAATGATCTGGATTAGAGAAACACCAAGAGACATGTTCCGTGATACAATTTTGAAGAGTTCTTCAGGTAACTGTTTCTTCTAAAGCTGTGAAATGTCACATCTGGGAATGAGGTAATCTTCATAATTAAGTTCTTGAAAAAATAATAGTAAGCATTTCTAAAGACAGAAAAGGCCAGTAAATGGAAATTTGGCAGCTGTCTACATATAGCCCTCTAGTATAGGGGACAGTGTTTCTCCCAAACTGAGTTGGGTTGTCTACAGAGAAGTGGATGGTGAGAGCAGCTGCCACATGCACTAATTTATTGAACATCCTTCATAACCTTACTGGCAGGAGTTCAAATTGCAATTTAGAGAAGTAAAACTTTGCAGGGAGGGTTGCAATGCCCCTCCTCAAGGAAATTCTCTGGATTCAGTCCTCACTGCTTCAGGAAGAATAATTTTTACCTTTTTCTAACAGGACTGGTTTGAAGCCCGCATCTGATTTCATCAGTGGCTTTCTTATTGGACTTTTTGGAAGTTTTTCATGACTCTTGAGAGTATCTTTGCTTAAGGATGCGTGTTTGAGAATGACAGAATTTTGCCCTTAAATTTGCACAAGAAAGTATCTGCTTAGTAAGACGCTGCAGTTCCATCATGCACAGGCAGGCACTACATCTAAGCTAGATGTTGTAAGCACTAATAAGATGTTCACTCAGTTGATGTTTGTTCCTGTTTAATAAACAATTTATCCCATGTTAATGTAATACCTCTAACCTCACTGAAACCCATCTTATGCAACTGGGCACACAGAAATTAAAAAGTAGTGGCTTTTAACATCTTAACATTTGAAAATATTCGCTCAAGTTGAAACACCTTGCAATTTCATTTGCGATAAAAGACTGGATTCCTAAGTAAACAAAACTATTCATAGGGGATGATGTTACTCTGTGTCAGTAAGAATGCCAGGGTTTGGCAAAAGGAGATTACTGATTTCAATATGTAAATAGTTTTCCTCAAAATCTTCATGTCACTGATAATCACTTTCTCTAGATTTTGTTTTTTTCAGTAGTCCACAACTTTAAAACTGTGCTCTTCTGTTCTGTTAAAATATGTGGACTAATCTCTAGTAAACCACCATATTTGATTTAGTTGAATATGCTTTAATAACATTTTCGGTTAGCATAGTTAGTTCATGTGCCAAGTATTACATTTTTTCATTCCCCACAAAATCAGGACAAACTGTACGTCTCCTGCTGTGTCCGAAGCTGATTTGGCTAACTTTCAGCTATGCTAATTAAAGAATACGGCAATCCTATTTTTATCTGATTTTAAAATACTACAGATACACTGCTGGCAATTTTACTTGTTTTGATGCAAAATTAGTTAATTGCACAAAAAGTTCAGTAGTTTGTTTTCTGCTATTCATTTTCACATCCATGCACAGACCCACGCTCAGATACATGCCATAATGCTAAGAGATGTCAAACAATTACAAAGATTTATCAAATCCACTTTCAGGATAAGGCTTAAGAATATAGATTTGGATAACTTCAGTAAACAGAATGTCATGGAACAGAGGAGAAGGTAAAAGAAAGAGAATAGCAATACCAAGGTTTAAAGAGCTTTGCTGAACAAAACTTTCTACAATACCAAAAAGTTCTGTTTTGAAAAGAATGTTTCTAATGTTTCTAAACACTTTGTTTAACCATTTAAAAAATATTTACTAAATAATATTTATAACTATTAAGCACTCCAGCCAACAGACTTTAAAATATTATGGACCTAAAAAAAAATGATTGATATAATGTCCCAAGAGTAAAAGGGTTTTGTTAATTTGAAAATAAAAGTGTTCAGATCAGGCAGGCACTAAATTTGCAGTACCAGCTCCCTCCTCCTCACCTACACAATTCATTTCTATACTGCATTGATATTGCTGGCGATACTCTTAGCTTACAGGGACAAAACCTATTCTGTTTGAAGTCGGTGGGCATTTTGCCATAGATTCAATAGGAACAGAATCTGGCATCTGAAAGCATGCTGCATGTGCTGAAATGTGGACCTGCAAAGTATTTGATCTGTGGTTTTACCTGCCTACACTACTGTTTTCGTTGCAGCTGTTCTTAGTTAAATGTTCTTTTAGGCATCTGATCTTGCAGGTCAACAAGCTGTTGCACAAACTACTTACCTTCTCCTATTTCCTCCAACTGGGTTATGTAATCTGAATCAGTTCAATGCATCTGATACTCATTTTTGCTCTTTATCTTTTGCTGTTTTGTAGGTTGTGAGGGCTAAAAACCACAGGTGCATGGAACGTTCATCAGCATCTTACTTTTGTAGGTCTTCCTAGGTTTCAGCTGCTGTTCCAATGCACAAAGTCTTTAGCAACAAACAGGCTCCTGGAGAATGTTAAAAGTGAATACCAACACATGCAGGTTAGTGTTTGACTTGAGAATATCCCAGTGCAATCTGAGAGACTATAATCCTTTCTTTTGGATCATTATTCCTGCTTTATTCCTCCAGTAGCAAGCACTGCCAACATGTCTGGCTTTCCAATGAAAAGGGACACTGTATGAAAAGGCAAGGGAGGGCTTAACTGATTAGTGAAAGCACACAGAAGTGGTCCAAAGAGAAGAATTGGATAGGTGGATGCATTAGAAATGAGATACAGATCATCTACCACTCTTCGCTCCTGCATTCAGATAAAAATGACGAGTAAAAATTCCGGTGATTTTGTGATCCGTGGAAAGCGAGTTTGTTGGCCTGCAGCCAGTTGCCAGTGGAAAGGTCCACATCACACAACTTCCAACACAGTAGGCGTCTTCTGATCTGAAGTCACAGAAGTTTGTTGCCAGATTCGCTTGTAGCTTTAAACTGATACGGATTTACCAGGAGGCTACCAAGGAAATTTTAGCCGTATTGTAGCCCCTCTCCCACTCCACTGCTGTAGTGCTGGCGATTCGATTCACTCGTTCCCAGTGTATCGCCTCATCCTCTCTCTGGCACCTCAACCCCATCTGCAAGCGGTGGGGAGTCGGAGAGAAGGCACAACCTGAGGCAGAACTGTGAGTATGTATTCTCCTGCATTTGGCCCTCCACTGTGGGATCTCCCCGAGGCCGACGAGCTGCCGGAAAGGTGGGTGCCTGCCATACGGCTGTGAAGGGAGCGCTCTGTCCCTGCCATTCACATCTGGCCTGCATCTGTCCCTGGTCTCAGTGGAGGAAACAAGCAGCACATATAATCCAATCACTTCTAGAGAGGGGTCGTGGCTGAAGCACATTATCAAGACAAGCCTGCACCACTGCTACTCAGAAAGTATTGCTTTTTGAGCTCTAAGAAATAAAACTAGGAAACAGGGGGTGACAGAGAAGGTGATAACAGTCACTCCAGTATTTCTTGTAATTCTTTGCTTCTCAGATCCTGAAAAACAAAGCAATTTTAAATACCCAGTTCTTTTCTTTTTTTATGCATTTCCTCCATTTCAGTGAATGGAAAGCACTTTCATTTATGTACTTGTGTGTACTGGAATGAATTAGGACAAATCCTCTATTGATTTTAAGATTCAGAATAGCTTATACACCATCAGAAAGTTGGGAGGCATTTAGTTAATATCCTTTTCAGTGCAGCAGTTTGATTTAACCAGCATGAAGTCTGCCCACGTGTAAATGCAGTCACTGACCCCTGAAGCACAGAGCCAAACACTGATAGCCTGACTCACTCCAGTGGGCAAGATTCAGATCTCACCTAAGACCAGGGAGTGAGACCTACCTATACAAGTCTTGAAACCACCTCATTGGCATAAATGGATTTATTCATTTGAGGAAGGGAACCAGGATTTACTTTTGCTGCACAGACCCGGTCGTGAGAATACTTTTCACACATAGGTTTTCTTTTGGGTAAGAAGCCCCATTCAAGTCAGCATTGGCAGGACTGGACCCAGCTATTTACTCTCTATAGTTGGCATTGCCAGCATCAACATTTTTGTTTCAGCTCCACATCAAAATTCATGTGGGTGTAAAGCTTTCCCAGACACAGAGCATGAGCACATGAGCTTCAACATTAATGAGGGAATCTATTAAGCTCTGCTGCACGTATGTGTGTGCAAGAGTGTGAGCATAAGTACCAATTATAGCTTGGCAGCAGGTTGAAGTGGCTGTTCCATTCATACCCTGCATTTTTGTTTGCTTATAACTTTCCTGAAAAATACTCCTTTGGGGCTGAAGTGTGTTATGCTTGCTTTTGGCTCAAAGGTGACTGACGAAAATTATAGGAGCCGCTTCTGAGCTACAGGAACCCAAAAGGAATGCAGTTCCTCCTGCACTCACCCTGCTGGCTTGGTGCTTGTGAACTGGCAGGGAAGTGAAATGAATGACAGTGCCCTCTCAGAAGTGCCCAGAGAAGGATTCTTATCAAATGCTATCTCCTGCCAAGTCTCACGAACACTGCCAGCCTGGAATGATGGGTAGAAGTATTTGGCAGCAAGGCCCTAGGCTTTCGAGATGAAACTAGGGGGAAGGGATGGAGACAGTATCACTAGCCGGGACCGGGCCACTTGTTTTTCCTGCATGAAAGATGGTCTCCAGAAACTTTGGGGAAGTGCATTAGTGCACTTATCATGCTGGTAAGGCTGTGTTGCAAGGTTTGTTTTTCCCCTTGCAGCATCTGAGTGAATAACCGTGAGAATGCCCACTGCCAAGGAAGGATGTGTAAAAAAAAGTCCTTAGGAAAGAGCAGCGGGAGTGCATTAGGAATGCTTGCTGACGGGCAATGCACGGCAGACACAGGGGACAGCGTACCTCTCACTCTTCAGAGGTGTCAGTGTTTGACACATCCACTGGAAAGTGCGAACAAAATGTGAGGGAGCTTGTTTCCTTTCTATCTCACACACAAAAAGACATTTGTTACACGCATTTGTCGGTCAGGTAGCAATCCTGGTTTTGAAGGCATTTGCTTATAGCATTAATGACACGATCAATTTTGCAATGTGCAAGTTTCATGTCAGGGCAGGAAGAGAAAGGTGTTATAACACACAACAGAATTTAGAAGCATCACATTTGTTTTCCACCTCTACTTAGACCTTCTCATATGGCACGGGAGCTCCTACCCAGATATCCTACTCCTAAGTGAATGCAGTAAAATTAGTTCTGATTGCTCCCCTCCTGTGAAACGCGACTGACTCACTTTTCTCCCTTCCTACCTGCTTTTCTCATGTCAAATTTATGTTAGCTCTCAGGCAGCTGCTTTCTTCCTTGACAAAGGCAGCTTCCTTTTGAGGGACAGAACAGCAAGGGACACCAACTACTAGTTAACTGGAGCTGTGTGAGAAGGTGACACATGCTGCAGAGCTCAGAATACTATGTATGAGGAAGGATGTTGCATATTGGTCTTACATAGAGAGGCACAAAAGAGGAAATGTGAGAGGAACAAAAGAAACGTCAAAGCTGTCACCATTCCCAGAAAGAGGAAAGAGAATTAAAAAAGAGATGTCTGATTCAACGTGGACTTGAGGAAGTTGGCTTTGTCTGCAAGGACAAGATTTGGACAAGATGTGAGGACAGTGAGGAGCTAGAAGAAAAGCAAGTGCCACAAGAGAAATGCAGAGCAATAGGTGATCTCAGCAGGAACATTCTGGGTAGGCTCAAGGTGGGTATTTAGATGGAAGAGGGTGGTGTATTTGAGGTAGGAATGAACTGAGCATGGAATAATGATCATTAGGAAAGGAAGGAGCTGAGTACTCAAAGTTTGAAGGATCAGAAACATAATTTCATATAAATTGGATATAAGAGAAGCAAAAGTAAAATCTGGCGGGTCATCATGTTACGTGTGGGCAAGAGGAATGTTGGAGGTGTAAACAAGCACACCTGGAGTAGTGGAAAGGGGTATCAATTAAAAAAGTATCCCAACTCCCTCGTGTGTTGCGGCTATTTTGCAATATTCCAGCAGTCCTCAATGGTCATGCCGCCTCCTCCTTTGCCCTGTAATCTGGCCACTTTGCATACCTCTGCTGGCTGCCTGATCGCGTCGGCAGCATGAACGAGTAATGAAAACCACACTCCTGGGCTACTTTATTTCACTGTGCCACTAACAAGTGTTACTTTGACCATAACTTTTCTATGTCCCAGTTTATTTTCTTAGAGGTGTTACAAGAACAAATTAATTATTGTCCATAAAATTATTTGATTAAGTTGCTATGGTGATGCCAATTATATTGAATTCTTATTGTAGTCAAGCTGGAGCATGACTCTAAATGTCTTTCACAGAAAAGCAACATTGGGTTAATCTTTGCCAAACTCTTTGAAAATAGTTTTGAAATTATTATACTACAGTTAAATGGGCAGAGTTCTACTAGGCTGGGCAAAATTAGGCTGCTCAGAAGTGCATCAATAACCTTAGATCGCTGTATACAATCAGTGAGCAGCCTGGTTTTAGCCATGCAGCTGCTCTGGAGTTCTACATTGCCAGAGGTGCACGAGAAATGAACCATATATTCCTAAGAGGCTGTGGACACAGGCATATGTCATAGCTAGCTACACTGGGGAAGCCAAAGAGCTGGTGTTTTCTGTTTCCTACAGTCTATTCTACATGTCTCTAACCCAAACAGATGCTAAATTCCTGGGGCTGACATCAAATCCACCTTTCCTTAAAAGCTGGGGAAAACACTATAACCCTTAACAGCAAATGAAACTATGGTGATCCTTGAAATGGGTCATGGGAAACATCTGGATTGTAACATGTTGCCAAATCATTTATAGAACACTGAAAGAGTGTTTTCCAACCTTATTCAGGTGGCTTCACTGCCTCTGGTTTTCCTCCCCATTGCCTCCTTGCCCCATCACTGTCCCTCTTACCATTCCCTTCAGCAGTTCCATTGGCCCAGCCCTATTTTGAATTTTTTGCCTCTCTGCCACTTTTCTTCATCAGCCCCCTTCACTTCCCAGATTATGGTTGCTGGGTTTTTTTGTTGCTATTTCCAGATATGCCCTCAAATCCTTGCTAATGAGCCTGCTACAGTTTATTAGTGTGTGCTCAGCTTTGTGCCCCACCAGTTTTGTGCGCCAGAAAGGCTGATTTCTAATAGACCTGAAATTCAGCCAAAACACCTGTTTTAAATCTGAAGCTACATCTGATTAATGGTGCCCCCCAACCCACAGCTTTTCTAATCGTTTGCAGTAGTACGAAGCATGGAGGAAGGGCACGGATGCCAGCAGCACTGTGAACACCAAAGCACCCAGTCAGATTGCAGGCTTTACAGTGGGACAGGCACCACACAAGAGTAGAAATGACACTGTTGCAAGAAAGTGACATACATAATAAATTACAGCGGTCATGCCGAGACAAGGTTTTCGGCGCTATACAATACAGATGGGGAGAAACAGCCCTGTCAGCTTGTCTGTCCTTCCAGGAGAGCTGGATGCCAGTGAAACACCGACACTTTTGGAAGCTTGTGAATGCAAGATACAGCATTTTTGCAGGAGCAGGATCCAGACTCTGGAATAACTTTTCACAAGGGAAAAGAATGTTGTTTAGGTTTGCCAGTTCGCTAAATATAGGACTCCTATCTTTGTATTAGTTTCTCTTCAGATATGTACTCCTTTCTCCTTTCATTCTCAAGCACACCCAGGCACACAAACAACAAATGAGTTATAAACTAATCAAACTTGTTTTCTTCAGGTTGGAAAGGAAAAGAGATAATATTTTGATTTCAACTTCCAAATCTTTGGGAGGTGCTCAGATATTATCTATCACAGCTCCTCACAGTAATGGTATCAAGTGGCTCCCAAGCAATTAAAAAGTGACAAACAATTAAAAAAATACGTTTTCCCATCACTTCTCTCTCCCATTTCTGCTTATGAACAAAAATAACGAGCACAATTTTTAACTGTGGGGTAAAACCATGAGGCTTCTGTGCGTAGGAAGAGCTGTAAAAAGGCTAAATTTATTTTTGGTTTTGGACCTCTAAGACCAAGGCCACTTTTTGTCCCCTTAGGAATGAGATATTTTGTCCAAATCTGGTCTCAGTGACTTCTAGAGTTGCAACCTTCCCCTGTTTGGATAGTTTCACTGTTCCTGGAGAAAGTGATGGGCATAGTCAGAGAAGAACTGAGGGAGCCTAAATTACTTAGGCCAACTCCATGGAACTTCTCCAAATAGCAACTTGAAGTGGGGTGTTGAAATCCTGGTCCTAGCTGAAGTTAGCATAAAAAATACCAGCAGTGTCAAAATTATATATCTCTGATTTACAGTATAATTTGGAATTGATACAAAAAGATGATGTATTCACAGCAATATGTGTTGCTATATCAATAGCCTATAGCAGTCTCAGTGTTTTCACGGTGCAAAGCTTTGTGCTAAAGCTGTCTTATCTCAGAGTCCGCTGCTGTATACATCAGTGATTTATTTCCCCAGCATGGATGTTTGGGACTCCAGAAGCAGTTCAGAAGGAGCCAAGAAATACAAACACAACAGTATCTTCAAAGAGCCTGGCATTATGAAGGAAGCAAGTTCTTCTACATGTGCAAGCGCTCCTTCTACAAGCAGCAATCGCATTATTTGGGTTCAGCTTTCACCAGATGTCCTTCCTCTAACACCGATTTTCCTTACGCATTATAAACAGATAATCCTACTTATATATCCTGTCAAGCAGACAGAGCCGAGTATCATTTGTATACTGCTTCTGTTGAAGTTGCCTAATAAATATTTCAGTGGCTTCATGGATGAGGGACAGTTCCAAGACAACTTCTCAGGAGGCACTTCTGGGAGAGGAATAACATTTGTCCGCTGTAATCCTGTGGTTTCGCTGTATTATTCGCTGCTGTGTGTTTGGGAAGGAGGAGAAGAGCCCTGTTTTAACAAGTAATGAAAGTTGCAAATAGCTGGGAGGCTGTGACTGCACCTTGGCAATGCAGGGCAGGAGGTAACGACTCCAGGAGCTGTTCCTCGTTGTCTGCCACTGCATCTGGGTCGTATAGGTACCAGGCTTACAGAGGGCATGTTAAGGGACAGTTAGCTGACTTTTATGAACAGAAACTTTAAGTAACTTCATACAAAATCCTAAGAAGCCAAGGACAGAGCCACCGACTAAGCCCAAGAGCCCTGAGAAGCATTTAGCTGAGTAACAGAACAGTGGGAGGCTAATCACGAAAGACCTGAAAACCACCATTTTTTTTTTTTTACGCTTGCTGCGATGTACGTTCGGGAAGTTTTTGGCAAGCTTCCAAATAAAAGTAAGTCTGAGGAGAAGCAAAGATCGCAGCAACCGCGCGGCTCCAAACTCCTCGATGCCCCTGACCGGACTCTTCCTTTACTCTTCACATTGCCTAAAGGCGACACTGAAGGAGTTCCCACAAAACTCTCCAAGCTGAGAAACACAAAAAAATTCCTTCGGGGGTCGGGGGGGTGGGGGAAGACACCCCACTTGCTGCACGAGTTTTTTACACAGCGCCTTGACCCGCCCCGCTGAACCCAAACAGGGGCCCACCAGCCCTCCCCACTCACCCACCCACCGCTGCCTGCCCACGGGGAAGGGATTTCCCTCATATCCCTCAGGTTTTGGCGGGCCGTGCCTGCCCTCCTCCCCTGAGGAGAACGACCTCCCATCGATACCCCGGCCGCCACACCCGCGCGGGGGCTCGCGCGCGGCACCACGTGACTTCCCCCCTCCCCAGCTCGCCGCCGCCGCCGCCTTCTTGTTGCACCGCGGAGCTTCCCGCGGGGAGCGTGTCACGTGGGCGGGGCGCCGGGGGTCACGTGATGCGGGGCGGCCCGGCAAGATCCGAGGAGGAGCTCCGCCGCCGCCATTTTCCTTGCGGCGCCCAGTGTGTGTCCCCCTGTCCCCGGCCGAGCGGAAGGCGCGCAGGGGGGAGGGGACGGCGGCTGGGGGAGGGGGGGCGGGAGGAGGAGGAGGAGGAGGAGGGGTCCCTGCTCGGGTGACAGGTCCGTCCCTGAGGGCGGAGCGGGGGCCGCCTGCGGCACGGCGGGGTGAGGAGTCCGTGCAGCTCCGTCCCCCGGCTAGTCCTCCCGTCCCGGCCCCTGAGGAAGGAGCGGAGCCGCTCTCGGTTCCAGCGCCGCCAGCAACCCGCCATGTCCGGCCAAAGCCTCACCGACCGCATCACGGCGGCGCAGCACAGCGTGACCGGCTCGGCGGTCTCGAAAACCGTCTGCAAGGCCACGACCCACGAGGTCATGGGGCCCAAGAAAAAGCACCTGGACTGTGAGTACCGGGGAGGGATGGCGGACGGAGGGCTCTCCCCGCGCGTCCCGCCGGGCTCCCCGCCTCTCCCGGGGTCCTGTGGAGCGGGGTGCCCGCTGTGGGGCTGCCTGCTTTCCCACCGGCCTCGCAGGGACGCGAAGCCTCGTCAGGCGGAGGAGCTCTGTGTGTTTCAGCATAGGACGTTCGCATGGGGGGGGGGGGCGTAGGATCGGGGACGTGGCGATGGAGAGCTTGGGAGAGGCTGTTCGGTGTATCTGCTCTCGGAAGGGGCCTTATTAGCTCTTCCATATGCACAGGGCCCTGGAGGGTGCGAGCTCCTGAAGGACAGGACTTGCCCCATTCCTCTTCTTTGGAGGGAGAGAGGACCACGAAGGCCAAGCAGAGGAATAGGCTGTAATTTCCTTACTAATTGATCTCATTTGTGTTCTGCTACGGCAGCGCTCCCCCGTTCTGTAGAGGAGGTGCAGGAGTTTTGAGAAGGAATAGCTGATCAATTACCTTAATTCTTTCCCAAATAGTCTACTAGAAAAAAAAAAAAAATTGCTTCTCCGTCATTCTGGTGACTCTTCCACGTACAATAATGTGTGAAATGAGTGCTTGAGGGGCTAATCTCTCTCAGTAAGGGTGTTGTTCTTAATCTTACCTTTTTAGTATGTCTCCTTCGCTTGGGAAGATGGGCCTAAGAGGACTTCTTCAGACCTTCAGTACCTGAGCTTAACATCCCATACAGAGTCTGGCCTTTTTTCAGCTTCTATTAAAAATAGATCCAAGGTGGAAAGGCTTAAAAGGTTTTCTATCAACTCGGTTCCATCCAGGTGATTATGAAGAGAATGATGAGCACCGAAGTTCCTATTAGTGTGTCTCCCACTAAGCTGTAAGGTCACAAGACTGAGGATGTTCTTGGCTTGAACACCTGATTATCTTGCATCTATTTATTCTAGGCCTTTTAAAGACCCTTCTCTCCACACACCCCCACCCCGTTTCACTTCCCCCAATATGTGATGAAAGACACTGGAGAGAGTTGCGTGGCTATGCCTTCTGTATGTGTGCTTTCTCCTTTCCTCCCACCCACGTCTGTGAGGAGAAGGTTGGGTCTTCATGTGTCTTGAATTCGTGCCTTCTGAGTTGCTCTATGTCCAAATGAGAAGACCAGATGATAGTACTAGGATTAATTGTACTGTACTTATTTCTTCTTTCCACCAAAACATGTCTGACTTAAAGGTTTAATAAATTCTTGTTCTGCGAGTACCCAAGAGGGATGTTATCAATTTTTTAGGGTAGCCCCATAACAGCTGCTCGGTTTCTTTCTGGTATTGCCTCATCCATTTCATCTTTTGCCTGAAGACTGAATAGTAACTGAGTGGCTTTCTTATTTTTGGTCAGCCCAGGGTGTCAGAAGGCTGAGGAAATCTTTGGGCTTTAAGTAACTGAGTCTCAGGTAGAGAAAACACCTTGTCATATGGCTTATGTCTGAAGTCGTGATGTTGCTGGATTTCGCAGAACAGAAGGGACGCTTTCTGGAAAAAAAAAACTTCGTCAGGTTTATCCTGGAATAGTGCTAAAAGTACAGTTTCAGTAATAGCGCGTTTATTAGCTGAATTATTTAATGGTATAAGCTTTATGAAAAAGAACATCAAAGTGACCAGACAATTGCTGTTCAGGCTGGCGTGTATACAAGGGTGGTGTTCTGAACATGGTTGCTAGGGGACATCCTGATGGAGACCTATAGGATGCTGCTGTGGGGGGGTGCTTGAACTTCCTTAGAAAGCTATCTGGTAATTGCTGGATGAGGAGACCATTTCTGTATTTCCCTTGTCTACTCTAGTCTGTCAAAAGTCCCAGTTCCTGCCTCTTTCTCAGATAATTCTTTTATCAGAGCAAAGCAAACTTGGTTTTTTAATTAGTTTTACTACTAGTGCCTTTTTTTTTTTTTTTAGTGATTAAAATAGATCATGGGTAGATAAGTTTTGTATGCTGCCTGTAATATGTTTGTTAGAAGTCTGTGTTCCTGGCATCAGGAAATGACACACAGTTTCATATTTTGAAAATTTTCTTTGTTCATACCATTTATAGTTGTATGTTTAAAAATGAATGCTTTTTGCACAAGCTGCGACTCAAGCCCCACTTCTGAGTTATTTGCACATCTCTTCCTTTTGCAACAAACAGTTTAACGACTAGGTAGGTCCTGTGAACTGACATCTCGCTGTAAATGACAATTAATATACCAGTCTTCATAGGTGGCATGCTTCTTAAATATTTTTCTAATTAGTCTTTGTTGTGATAATGACAGTTAAAACTTACTTTGTTAAAGGTTGTGTCCTGGACGAGTTGATAAGCTGAGTTTTTAAATACTGTCCTGGAATAAAGTCTGAGTTTTGTAGCATTTTCTGTGACCATGACATACATTCTTGTTAATGTGGTATTTGTATTGCTTGTACAGATCTCAGTATCTCTGACTGTCCTGTTTCTGAAATTCTTTCTTTATTAAGCTTGAGCCATCATGAACACATTTAAGTAGCTCAGTCTCATGTTAACTCATACAAATGGGGGAAAATCCAATATAAGTATCCATGCACATGATTATTCCTACCCTTATTTATCTTGTTCTTGACTGTCTATGGAGTTCCAAAACTGAAGTGCTTCCCTTCCTAGGTTTGTATATTCCCTCTGTGACTGTTACCTTAATAATCAAAGAATGTAAAAAGGCATTCTTAGCCCATAACGATAAAAATATAATCTACTCCAAAGAATGTTCTTTCTCTCTTGTTACAAAGCTTAGTTTCTTGTTTGGTTTGAGGGAGAAAGAATTACAATTCTAATTTACAAGTGGGCATGGCTTATGATAGGTAGCAACAATCATCTTAGTCATATACTTGCGCTTGGGATATGCTTTTTCTCCTGTTTTGGAGGTCCAGTCTTACAGCTGGGATAAGGATTCTCTGTTTTGTAATCTAGGTGCTGCTTTTGTAATGATGGATTACTTGTTTTACAGTAATCAGGCAGGTTTAATAGTCTTGAAACCCTCAAAGCATAGTTCGTGAAATTTCTTTTACAGAAAACCTAGTTTCACTAGGACTTTGTCCTAGTTTTCACACCTCTCTGAGCAGTGATAGCTCAAAACGGGTTTGTGGGTTTAATTTGTACACTGAGATTTATACAACCTGTTCTTCAGTGTTTAGCTTTTGGTTGCTGTGTTCAGTACTGTATAGTGATGCTGAGACCAAGTACTTTAGGTTGTTTGGATGTAAAGGTGTTGGAACACTTGTTGCCAGGTTTTGCTCTTTTTTTTTTTTACATGATTCTAACACAGGGTGGGGGGAGTGTGTGTGCTTGCATATGTATGTATGATGGATAATTCATATTGGGAAAAACAGAAGATACATAGTTAATGCCAAGTAGGAAGTTCACTAGGTCGGTGCAGTGAAACTGCTGTAGCAGTGATATCAGTAGCGTAAAAAAGTTTGTGTACATATGCATGTTGTGGGGTGTAGTTAAAACAGCTTTGATGTGAAACACATTTAGAGTTGGGTTCTTGAATGAATATGGCATAGTAACCCTATCTGCTTGTAGCTAATGGAGTAGCGCTCTTTAAAGGAGAATGTGGATGGATGGCTTGGAAGGAAGTTGCAATGCTGTAATTATCCATTCTTAACAGGAAATCTCTCTATAGTTATGCCAGAGTGTAACTTCCTTGACTACTTGTTGTGAAGAAAAATCTGTATTTTTCAAGGAAGATGCTAAACCAGCACCCTGCCCTGTGTTGTGTAGTTGTTTGTGAGAAGCTATGTAAGCGAAAGTAAACTTAATTGAGCTTGTTGGGAACTTATTTCCCATGTCCCTAGTGTCAGTTGTTTTGGTTTTGTCTAGAGGCTACTACCAGTACAAATAAAAGTCCGGCCAAAGACTTGCTTTATGTCTGTGCTGGGAACAGCTATTTCCAAATGATACAGTTTGCAGAGGGTATCTTGCAGAACTGAGGGACAAGGATCATTGCTGTTCCTTGTATCTCAGAAGAGATTTGTAGTAAAGTGTTTTAAGTGCTTGCTTGCCTTTACGTACTGAAGTGTAAGTGGGTTGTTTCAGTGATGTGTGGTGAGTTAACTCCTGGTGTCTGTGGATACCACTGTGTTCTCCAGTAGAAATAGATTATTCATGTTCCTTTTATGGTATTGTAGGACTTCACCAAATTCATATTTTCCTTCTGGTTTTGGCAGGATTACCTGAAGTTTCTTGTGGCTTTGCTTCCCATTTTATAGTTGACTTACATTTCTGGAGGCAATCCATTGTTGTTTTTGCTTAGAACTGTTCTGTGTAACTGTAATTGTTCAAATACAGATAATTGCATTATTACAACTTTCTTTTGAAGCATTTTTTTTTCTCTCTGAGTTCTTCCATGATTGCTTTATCATTTCTTCCTTAGTCAACTTTTCCTAACTTTTTAACTGGAATTCCTTTGGAATATTTGTTTGTGCCTTTTAGTGGAGTACGAGAACTATCATACTCCTCTGGACTGCCAGAGGGCCAATTTTCTACCACAGCTGCTCATTTGCAGAAAGAATAGCCATTTAGTTCTGCAGCTGTTGTTTTATTTTACTTAGCCTGAAGCAGTATTCTACTTCGGATGAAGTAAGAGGCAGGAACTAAGGAGGAGAAGCTGTAGGACACCTGCAATCAGCTTGCTGTGTGTCTTCGTACTGTCATTGTTCCCATCAGCTGTGGTTATTCAGGTGTCATGTAACTTTGGGCTATAGCTCTAGTCATGATTTTTTAATTTTTTTTTTTTAATGGTGCAGCCACCTCTTATATCTTTAAAAAGTGATGCTTGGAAGAGGCATTCTTTTGCAGTTCAGCCTGTGACCTAATGATCTATTTCAGTCTTCAGTTCCTAATCCTAAAATCAGTTTGTGATCTGTAGATGTGAAAGTTTTAAGCTGTTCCTAGTGACCTGGCTCTCAAAGTAATACTAGTTTGCATAATAATGCAAAAGGTATGACTTATCCGACATGAAATTTAAAGCTTCCCTTTTTTGCTTTGTGTATATTGCCTTATGTAAAGTCCATGATCTGTGAACTACTGATGATGGTAGAACACTGGGAAAGTTTACTTATAAAATGTTATGGACATCTTGCTCTCCCTGGAAAGTACAACGCATTTTCTGAAGCAGAGATACCTTTTGTATTTGAAAGCTTAATTTTTTTTAACAGCCTTCTTAAATTTAAGTTTCTCAGTATCCTTAAAATCTTTTCACTCATTAATTATCAAGCATCAATTACTACTTTAAAAATATCCCACTGGTCTACTAGCAGTCAGGTATGCACCCTCTTATTTTCTGTAAAACGTGCAGAAGCTGTTCCTCAAGCATGTTAGAAGAAATCAGGTAAGTATTGTAAATGACTTGTTTATAAAATCTTGAGGTCTTGTAGTGGGACAATTATTAAACACTTCCAAATAGTTAATAATACAAGTCTAAAGCAATAATCTTGAGTATGTGTTCTTAGTTCTGGGTATCTTAGCAAACTCTTCTACTGAAGCAATAAAAACTTTGGTTTGTGTCAAACAACTGGGTTTTTTGTCCATCAGTATGTGAGTTTAACCATTTAGATTTCCTGCTGGTTGAAGTCTAAATGCTAGAAGTATTTGTAATTTGGAGCTGAATGTTATCTTGCAGAGGCTTAGGTAGGAGAGAGATTTTATTACTGATTATGTCTCCACTGGATTAGAAGGAAACAAGAAATAACTGGCCAAAAAGCTGCAATCAAGTGGAAAGGAAAGAAGCTGGTGTTGATACAAAATTGTTGGTTTTGATATTTTCTTGCTCTTCTAGCAGTTTTCTCCATTGTGAAATGTGATTGTGAGCAGGCAGGATACGAATTTTTATTAACTATGTATCCTTCTAAACTCAAAGCAGGTGGAAACACTGTTGTACTTCGTATTTCACCCCTAGTTTTACATCGCAGCTTTATCTATTACCTGGTAGTTTCTAAACCTCAAAATAATGTTAGTAAATTCAGTGCTAACTTGCGGTACTCTCAAGTCTACTGATGGTGAATCCAAGTTATGAGTAATATGTGACAAATCGGGTATTGAGATTTGAGAAATTAGGGAACTAAGCTGTATTTAACTGTGTGAAAATAACTTAATGAAGTTAAGCGTTTCATAAAGACTTAACAAATACGCTGGATTTTCCGATTGTGACTAAACATCTCCTGTGCTATTTTGCTAAAGGAGCTTTATTTAAGTAATGCTTATCTGGATCATTTGAAATATTAAACATGAATCAATTAGGCTTTTGTAAGTTTTACCTCAAAACAGAGGGTGTAAAATAACAAGATCTACACCAAAATTTAGCTTGGGAGTGTCAATTCCTAGCATGAAGCATAAGAAAATTTACTGGAATGAACAGTGTTGGCATGAAGGGAAATCCTGTGGTTTTATTTTATTCATGTCGTGACATATACATGGTCTATAAAATAAAAAATACAAAAGGTGGGTTTTATACTCATTCTGAGCTCTCCTGTATAATTGCCTTCAGACCTACACTAATTTACTGAGGAAGAGCTCTCCACATCAACCCTTTCTTTCTCCCTTTCTCCTGAAAAGAAACTTTTGAAATCTTCACTTAATGTTCTTTATTGCTTCCTGCCAAGCAAGCAGTCCTTCAGTCACAACATCTGTATGCTCTAGCAGCAGTGCCATTCTAGCAGCAGTGTTTCTTTTGCTTATGTAGGAAGTGATAAATTTGCACGGGTTAAAACTGCTCTGGTATTTCACATATTTACTCTAAATATGGTACTTGCAGTAGCATGTAGCTCAGCTAATCCAGTTGCCAGCTGTGTACTGTGACATCAAGAGCATCTCTATTGTTTGTAACCTTTGTCAATTTTTAATAGTTAATACAATTTAAAGCACACATTATGAATCCTTAATAATGCTGTTTCCTAGTCAAATATTTAGTGTATAAAAAAAGTTTTTCCACATTAATAGCTTGTAAAAGCTGATATTTTTTTTTAATGCTGTTGGATAAGGTGATAATGAAATTCATATCATTCCTCAATTAGTTTTTTTCAAAAAAAACCAACATACAAAACCAACTCACTGGTATTCAGCTGTGTGGCATAAGTTTCTAAAGTTACAATAGCAAAGTGGATTTAAAGACCCAGAATGGATAACATACAAAGTTTTAAACTAAACTCAGGTTACAAACAGAAGTGAACATGTTTTAAATATCGGGGATTTTACTTTTTTTAGATTTTTCTATGCCTTTAATCTGGCAGTAAATCCATTCAGAGCAGCTCTGTGATTTGTTGCTTTATCTGCCAAATCAGAAGATTGGGTTTCTTGGCTATCAAAAGATAGAAGTAGGTGTCTTCATGTTCTCTGGCGTTCTTATGGGCTGCTTGTAACTTGCTTTGCTGTTGGCAATGTTTGGATTCTTCTGGGATGGATAATGAGCTGTAATGTGATATGGCAGTGTTTCTGTACCTGCCTCCTGCTTTTCAGGTGTGTGCTTTTTGTTTTGGGTTTGATTTTTGTTATGTAGTGTTGTGTCCCACTTCCCCCCTTCTCCCCATGTGTTCAGAAATCACATCAGCATTTAACCTACATTTGTTTGCAGTGGCACTTGGTCTTTTTGGCTGGTATCTCTGGTTTTGGTGACAAATAGGTTGATAATTAATTGGAAATCGGGCCACACTTGAATTTGATTTATTCCCTTCCCCTTCCCCCCCCCCCAGTATCGCCATCATAGTTGCAGCCATCATTGCAACCCATTTGAAACTTTATGAATTTTTCTGATCCACAACTCTGTATTCTTGACCTGACCTCATTTTTGATGTGAAATGTTAAAAGTTGTTTAAACTACTGTGATGGTTATACCACCATAATGAGAATGGTGGTGTAATTTGATTAGATTCAATTCTGTCCCTTTTTCTATTTGCCAGAGCCCATTGGTGTTCATAATTCAGCAAATACATTGTTATGAAGAGATTAAAAATAACTTCCATTTCAAAATCAGTCTGCTAGGAATATTTACTTCATTATGTACAGCAGCTACCTACATCTGTAGTTCACAAAGCAATTCTTCATATCTGTATTGTTGTAAAGCTAGTTTCATAGAGTCTAGCTTACTCATGAAATGCCTTCATCCTTTTCTGTCTTACAAGGGGTACTTAAGTTTAATATTTATATAAGTGATTGTGTCAGTTTGTAAGTTTTAGGGGTGAAATTCAGGTGTTTTACTTGCAATTAAATTACTTTTTATTCATCATGAGCTATAACTAGTACTGTTCAAATCACAGTTACAGATAAACAGGAAAAAATGCCTTTCTGAACAATATCCTTGTGTTAATTTTTTTCCTCTTGACAACCAAGTTTGTTTATTATTTAGAAATACACTGTAATCCTTAGCTAGATTTTATTTTAGAATTAATTCTCAGGGTGACAGTCCATGTCACTGCTTTCATTGATATAGACATGCTCTAATTAGCTGGGTTTTATTCAAATTACTGAATTTGAATTTATTACCCTTTTAATAAAATTTTCTGTAATATATTAATAACCTGTGTTAAATTCAATAAGAGCTATTTCTCCCTGGAGTGCTTGCATTTCAGTCACGAATGTCACAGTACAGCATTGCAGAATAAAATTTAGAGTATGAAAAATATATGTGAAGTGGATTTTAATCATAGGAATGAAAGAAAAGTTAATGGAAACCAAATATGAACACTTTTGCATTCCTGGGCTGTATTTATTTACAACAAGGATATGAAATGCATAGTAAGTTGCTGCATTTGATTAGCTGTCTGATGGAGAAGCTCAAGATGCACAACTCCTGACTGTAAATGGTTAGAAACACAAGGACTAGCACACTACTCTGTGGGAAATGATGGTCTGGATACAGACTTTCATTTTTAAGTTCTTGATAGTTAATAGAGAGCCATCTCAAACTTTCTTCCAGATCTGTTCTGTTGGAATACATTGCCACAACAGTAGCATTATTAAACCTATCAAATGTAATTAAAGCTAAAAAATAAATTAAGTAAATTTCCTAGCAAATTACTTTCCATTAAAAGTATGGAATATGTGAATTTTGTTTCAGTGCCGAATTTGGCATGTGAGTGGATGGAAATCTAGAGAAGCTTTTGTGTTAGTTCTCAAATACTGGGGAACAGCACAGTTAGGTTCAACCTCTGATGTTTGGAATTGCATTGTTACAAATTTGAAGCTCTTACATTTCCAGGGACTGATTTTCTGTTTTGTTTTGTTGGGTTTTGCTTTTTGTTTACACACAGTTATTTTGTGAGGAGACTTTCTTCATATTTAATTATCTGTAAGTAAAATACAGTGCATTAGAGGAGATACTTTTGTCCTTATTTTAAACTGTTAATGAGGAGCCTCCGTAGACAGGAATGTGGTCAGCCTCTTGGTATGTAGTAGGGCTGACACAGGATGTTCTAACACCTAGTTTTACTATAGCTCCATATTCTTTTTAGCTCTCTGAGGTTTTAGCCAGTGAACAAATCTTACTTGGAAGCAAATGGAATAACTATATTTTGCATTGTTAGAGCTTTTCTTCATGAAACAATTTTATTTTAAAGATAGAATCTGGTTGAAGTAATCTTTCCTTTTACTGAGGACCAAAAGGCAGATGTTATTTACTTCTGCTCTTGGCTTTAGTTTATCTTAGGGGCTGTTTGTGATAGGGACATGTCTTTGTGCATGGTAAATACAGAAATTCCTGTCTGAAAGCTGTGGGATATGGAGTTCTTTCTGTGTACAACTTCCCTTACCAGTCCAGTTTCAAACTTAAGGGTTTGAAGCTCCATGTTTGCTCTAAAACTTTGTGAAACTTGATAACCACATGGTCACTAATAAAGTGGTCACGAATGATGTCTAAAACTGGGGGATGAGGGGAGGAGCTGATCTGGATTTATGGAATTCAGACATAATAGCATTGTTGCAAGCAGATGGGTTCCCCTTTGTAAGGTCCTTTGCTTTATCTACTGAAAATCAGTAAAGCTTAATATATGGTGCTGGAAAATAAAACATTGTTCTCACTCTTCATGCTCAGTGAAGACCATACCTGCTTCACCCTAACCTGTCTCACAGTATATTTTAAAACTTTTAGTCTGAGCAGCTTTAACATGGGCTGTAAAGGATGGTTTTGAACCTTTAGCTATTGTGCCCTTGTAAAAGGGTGCTACTCAAATGTGTGTTGAAGCTGTACTTGGGATGAGCCAGGATGAGTTTCGTTTGCTCAGGGAGCTCCAAATATCTCATGGGAGATGTTATTCTGAATTGAAGAAGGAAGTAAAGCTAAATTAGGCAGGCATTTCCAACATTTCTATTAATAGCATGGAGGATTTTAGCTGTTCCTTTACTTGACTGCCTTCCTTCATGGGAGAGCTGCACAGTTGAGTGTCAGTTGAAACAGTTTTGTGATGATACCTGAGTGTTGATGGGGGACAGAAGTGATTTTTTTTTTTTTTTTTTCCTTTGAGCACAGGTGCTCTGTTTTATTCAGTTTGCTAACAGTTTGTGTCAAAATCTGATCCTGTATTGGCCAAAAGAAAAGGTATGAAAAGTGGCTGTCAGTGATAAATCTCCTTTAACAAGTTCACCTACTTTGAAAGTGCAAAATGTGAAATAGGTGGTATGGAATTGATGGAGCTGGCATTAAAATGGCTGCAAGAAGTACTCTTGATCCAGGTATCTTGAATTTTAGTTGCTTTAAAAAAAGTGTTAATTTAGAAAGTAGTGACACTTTTTTAACCAAAATTACTAGAATTTTGCACGTCACCAAATATATTTTTGGTGGAAGGAGCATGGAATGAGCAGCTTCATGTTTTTTCATTATGCTTCTTTCTCCTGTTACTGCTGGGAAAAATGAAGATTAGTCCCACTTAGGAGTAGACAGAAGCCATATAGAGATGGCTTGTATGTAGATGGCCTTTCACATAAAGAAGTCACTTGTGAGATTTAGGGGAAAGAGCAATAGAAAGAAAGCAACACAATTTCACAATTTTATGTCTAGAATTAATTTCAGACTTTATGCTATCATCTCAGTCCCCATGCTTTGTTACAAAGCCGACTATTTTTCTTTCAGTTTTTCAGCATAAAGATAAATCTCAGACACATTCTGCAAAACTGTGTATTCAGACTGTTTTGTATAACATCAGGGAGTACCAAACTTATCCTGTTTGATCTCTGAGATACTAGCCCAAGTACCCAACTGTGTAAACCTGTGCTGTGTGATTTTTCTGCCAGTCACTTTGTAGAAGGTTGGTGTTTGATTTTCATCGAATGATAAATATTTGAAGTTTGAGGATTAGCTGCTTTGCACATTCAGATAATTTGTCAAGAATCTTTTTTCTCTTTAAGAAAACGCACTGTATGATATAATAGGCAAATAATTTAAATTGCTTTCCTCCTTGCTCTGTTAACTGAGATTTAGTAAGAAAGTTTTGCAGCAAGCTTTGGGCAAGTGTTTTTGTTGCCCCTGCATTGTCAGTGGAGAAAGAACTCTTATGGTAAAATCTTGAGGGTTATTATTTTGGGGTTGACCAGCTTCTTTTATAGAAAATGCAGGGAAAAAAAAAGTATTCCTCAGCAAAACTCCCTCAGGAAATCTGTATTTTGTTTTGTCGCTTACTAGCAGTGTGACTTTCTTAATTTTTGCCTTGTTTTCCCCACTTTTCCCCTTTTTCCACTTTTGTTGGACTACTACTTATGTCATGGTTTATAAGCTCTTAGATCAGAACTACAATTTTCGTTAAGACCTGTTAACCTCTGTTTAGTCAGCTAAAACAGTAAGCAATCATCTGACAGGGCACTGCTGTAGTTACTTCCCGAGAGATCAACAAAAAAGTAAGATATGCAGATTTTCCACACAAAATAGGAAATATTGCATAGCTGGATTATAGCATGATGTGTGTAAAGTTTATTCATACCTTGAATCTAATCAATGCTAGAATCTCTTGACAGTACAGCTTATTTTGTACAACAAGCTAGCATGAACCTGTGACAAAAGAAGGCATTATTTCCATAAAACTATGTGTCTGTAATTCTTTTTTTTTTTTCTTTTCCCCCAGTAATTAACCGGGCAGCCCTTTACTGTAGGTGAAACTGTAGAGGATGGTATCTGCCAAGGAATATGTCCTACGAAGCATTTAAATATTTTTACAATTACATTTGAATTTATTGTCCTATATAATTTCTGGTTTGCTGAGGACACCAGTACACTTAGTGTGCTGCAGGCATTACACAGTCTGGGAGGCTGCATAGTAGAAGATGTGTTTTGGCATGAGTGCTTTCTAGAAACTGGAAAACCTTTGATGTCGAGAAGGTCATAGTCTGAGCAGAAAGCTTTGCTGTATGGAGGTGGATATACACATCTTCATCTGCAGTTTCAGCACTGATGGAGGTAGGCAAATACAGAGGCATAACTCCTTTAACTCAAATACATGTTTCCCAAACAGATTGAGGAAAAATGTGCTGTTCTCGCTCTGAATTAGATTCTGTTTAGAAGGAAATCTAATTTCCGAAGTCTTCTTTTAAAATGGGAGAGAATAACTTCTTCACAAATAAGTTACCTCCTGACTCTTCTGGTAACATGTTCACGCAGTCTTCCACATCCCTTTATTCTAAAAGATGCACCAAATGGTGCTGTTCAAAGAGAAAAAATGTGAATTACATGTGTGCGATTAGTTCTAAAATAACAAAGAGCAGGAGAACTTTTTGGTTTGAAAATCTGTTTAGTGAGATGTGGTGGCAGGAGGTCAGGCTTGCGCTAACGCTTGATCGTGGTTTCACTGTGCTACAGAGTGATGGCACACATTTGCTGCAAACATCTAAGAAACACCTAAATTACACTTGTGTGAATACTTTGTATATTCAGAAGATACATATATTTAGAAACTGTGCTAGAGGTGTTTACTGACAAAATGTGCTGTTCATGATGTCAGGTGTGTTGTCTCTGTTTTTCTGTAATGCAGGATTAAGGAAGTCACATATGGTGGAAGGCGGCATAGGTACTTTGGCTGCCTTTGGGTATACTTTTTAACAGGTTTGATCTGAATCCCATATGGACCAGGTGAGCTCTGGGACTGGAAGCTTTGAAGACAGGTTATTTAGCTATATTACAAATGGTGGTATTGACGACTATGTGACTTAATCCCACAAATTGAGATCAGGAGTTCTTTGCAGAATTGAGGAGGGTTAGATACTGAAGTGAACCATATTTATATTAAAGGCCAACCTTTTTGAAAAAATAAAAGTCGTCTTGCTGCAAAACAACTGTAGAGTTGTGCTCATTGAGGATTTTTTTGTTCTGCAGTGTCTGCTGTTGACAAAATGGCTTCTCTGTTCCAGTAGGCTAGGCTACAATAATGTGCAAGCTGCTAGGTAAGGGCATTTGCGTTAGTACTTTGCATGAGTCTAGGAGGTATTCCAGAGCAATCTGCAAGGATTGGTTGCATGCTGTTGGCAATGCAACAGCAGCCTTTACACATGTTTCACAAGTCTTGTTTTCAACACATGTCCATTAGCGCAACTTCTTTTTATTGTGTGGAGGTGTAATAGCTATGGAGTATTTGCAGACTAAGTTCCTTTGGAGCAGAAGGAAAGGGCTGTAAGTGCGTGCTATAACCAACAATTTATGGTATGCAAAGGCAGATGGCTTGGGCACTATTCATGTCGGAGAGAAAGATAGAGAACAGCGTGGTTACATATTCAATGTGTACGTGGTGGTGAGGAGACCTGAGGTTTAATACCTTTGGCATCACATACTGATCTCTCTCAGGTACCTATAAACCATGTTATGAGCCTTCTCTATGCGCCTTAAGGTAAAATCAACGGATAAACTTGCATGTATGCAGACTGTTTGCTTAAAATGACTTCATGTTTGTAGTAGGAGATAAAAGTAGTGTTAAAGCTATACAATTTTCAAAGTAATTAGTCTTCATCAAAATAGAAATGTTCCAGCTGATGCAGTTCATTGTGCTTCCATCCATCCACGTGTATGGCTGTCCACACTATAAATATTATATTGGATACTTAAATATTTATTATAATATTTAATATAGTAATTAATATTATACTCTACTATATTAAACTTAAATATTTATTTCAATATTGAATCAGATGGCTGTCATTCAAAATCAAAGCCTGCCCAGCCACCTGTCCTAATGTATTCTCTAACAGCGCTGCTTATACAGAACCCTTAAGGTATGTACCTGCTTTCTAGCTCGTTAGAACCTTAAAAAGTGGATGCATCCTCAAGTGTTTGCAGTTATGCACTCTGAAAATACTGACTTAATGTTGAACAAATAACTATTCATAACTTTATTCATGAATGCATTGAAGCTAGCACATGATCAGTGAAAAAGAATATTTGTTTCTCCCTGGTTTAAATAGGCCAGTGAGTTAAATACTCAGATTGAATGTACTGCTTATGCAAGAATTGTCATGTTAGTTGGCTGATACAGGCATTTTTCATCTTGTAATCAAGAATCACTTTTAGAATATGATTCATAGGCTCATTATTAAGCATGTTTGTAAAGATAGGATCAAGATTCTAAGTTTACAGATACTTTTTAGTGGGAATAACGTGCTAGTTTATGTGTGGGAGCTAATACTTATTTTGGACTAGATTTTGTGATAAAATGCTTTTAAAATGTAGTGTAGGAATTGAAAGTAGAGCAAAAGCATTCAGTAGTTTTAGCATGTCTTGCGTATTTCTCAGCCTTAGGGTGCTGAAGCAGTAGTTGATTTGTCATCTTGTTTAGAGGAAGAACTTAAAGTCTTTTCTTAAGAGTAATGCAATATTGATAAAACTTGGAACTCTGCAAGGATAACGCTTTATCAGAAAAACAATACTTGAATATCTGAAAACCTGTCATAAGAAGTCTTACTTAAATTTGAGCGGGAAAAATTCTTACAAGTAATCTTATACAGCCATCTCTTCTTTATATGAAATACAGGCAATTAGAAGTTCACAAACTTTTTGAAAATTACAAACAATGTATGCATACATGGTGTGCAGGGAAAAAAGTTTGACAACAGTGTTTGGCAGAAAGTTTTTTATCTTTGTGACCTGGATCATTCATGCTGGTAGGTCTCCCCCTAGTTTAAACTTGTTAAATTTGGCATACATGTTTCAATACATGTGGGAGATTATAATTTTTGAGAGGTCTTTCAAACTGCTTCCATGGTATGTAGAAGGAGAGCAATGTTATCACTTCGAAGTATGAAAAGATTCAAAGTCAGGCTTTCACATCCTCAGCCAAAACAGTTCTAATAAGCCATGGATTATTTGGTGTAGGCTGAGCTAACAGAAACCTCCGCTGGTATGAGCATTAGTTGGGAATGGCTGTTCGCATTTTGTGCCCAGTATAGGCTGTGGCTCCTTTTCTTTGGACATTTTAGATTGTATTCGTTGAGCATGACTTCACCATATGTAAACAACATCACTATGTATGTGTGCTTAAAACCTATCTCTGTGTGGTGGATTTGTAATGAAAATGTCTATTTTTGTACTGAAAAGAGCTTATAACTCATTCTTTAAAATAACATACTAAGAAAGCTGTGATGAAAAAACCAATACCAGCAAAAATCCCTAGTGGAGACGTAGTTCATTGTGTCAAAACACTACTTTTGCAGAAAGATTTGGAATCGCTGATGGTCATTTATCTAAAGAATTTTTTTGCCAGTATGCTGCGTCCACTCCAGAGATCCATAACCTTTACTATCATAATAATTAACTTAAAAACATGCCTGTCTAACAGGGGAGAAAATGATACTGAGATGGCTCAAACATCAACAGGCCTTTTTTCTTTAAGCTTCGCAAGAGATAATT
The DNA here is from genome assembly GCF_947461875.1 of Haliaeetus albicilla. Taxonomy (NCBI): domain Eukaryota; kingdom Metazoa; phylum Chordata; class Aves; order Accipitriformes; family Accipitridae; genus Haliaeetus; species Haliaeetus albicilla. The sequence goes on along the minus strand of NC_091502.1, from coordinate 21,768,754 downwards.
GTGACCAGGTATTTAGTACAGTTACTCTTTACAAGAGGAAAGGAATGCTTTTTTTTTTCCTTTCCTCCCAGAAAACTATGCTAAGGAATATTTACTTATGTTAGTTGAATACGAATTGGCAGGACCTGGTAAAGATCTTCTGCAATGAAATTTCTGATTCTAGCTTAAATAATTACTTAAATTTTTGGTGTCTGTCTCTAAGAAAATGTGAATACTGAAGAACAGCAGACAAAAAGGAATTGTAGGGAGAAGAGAGGACCTGGAAAATTAATCTTTAGAAAGATAATATCTTTTAGATGCTTTTTATCGATTAATATTTTAAGATTTTAACAAAGATAGTTCTCTCCCATTACAACAACTGATCTTGATGGGTACAGGTAACAAACGTGGTTTTTTGGTGTGTTTTTTCTGCATGACTCTCAAACTAACTAGTGCATGGGAGAACTGCTTTAATATAGGCTGCTTGCATCTCTTTGCCATCAAATTGGAGGATACTTAAAGTGGATAATATGTCCATATCTGGTTCTAATGATGCTTTTTTTATTAATAACCGTTATGTTGGAATATACCATGTGTTAACAGAGAATAGCATTGTGCTGGGAAAGTTTGCAGCTGCTCTTCAGACCAAGATTAGAAGACAAAGTTACGCTGATAAATTGGAGTAGTACTCCATGAATGCTTTTAAGTGCAAAGTTCTAAATGGGTAAGGAAGGTGTCAAAGTTGAGTGTGTAAAAGAATTATCTGGAAGTGTGGCAGCACTACAAGAGGCTTTGGCTCATTTCATTTTCATTATAAACCACCATTGTGAGGCTGCAGGAAAGATGGGCGTCCTTCCGTATGTCTATAGAAGATTGTGTTATGGGACAAAGTTGTTTCCATTATATTTGGTGCTGAGGAGCTTCAGTATCCAGCTTGGGGCACTATATTTAAAAAAAAAACCACAACCCCCCCCACCCCCCCACCCCCCACCCCAAAATATTAGTGAAACTCTAGAGAATCCAGAGGAGATCAGCTGAATTAAGATGACTGGAAAGTTAGGAAACATCGAAAGAAAAATATTTCATTAAGGAAGTAGATTACAGACAACAGTGTTTTTTCCATTGTGTTGATGGCTTTTATGCAGAATTATTCTATAACTCGGTGATCCTACGTATGTATAACTTACTTTATTCATTCTGCTATGATGATCTGGTAGTTCAGGTTATTTTCTTAAATTGAGCTTAACAGAATACCAGCAACTTCTCTTGTCTGGAAGTGTAACATGGTGATGCTTGCAGGGTGAAAGGGAACAGCTTAAAATTGTCATTTTTTTTCAAGGAGAAATGTGTCTGATTAGATGAGCAGATAAGAGGAAGGATTGTGGTGTTGGTATATTCAGTTTCTAAACTGCTCTAACATGTTTATGTGCCATCATTGTACAGTTAACACTTGTGTAATTGTGCCTGTAACTGTTTCTGGATTAATGAGACAAGTATAGTTGAAGTTAGAGTATTGTATTTACAGTATGTGGCTGGAGCTGTTGAGACAAAATTAAGCAGTATTTTAATGTTAGCCTTTAAAGCATGATGGGGGTACTCAGCAAGTTTAAATGTAAGAAATTATTTGGGAAGCAATGTTCTGCTATGTCTTGAGAAATTGATTTTGTAAAGGTAGCTTAGCCAGACTTGTCATTTCCGCAGTATTCGTAACTAGGGAAGACTTTGAATAATCATTATGAATCATGGCTCAAAATGGTAATTTGGCACCTACCTTTATGTGGGACTTAAGATGAAAAATTAAAAAAAAAACCCAACAAACCAAGTTGTCAATGTGACTACCTATTGGTTTGAGTTATGCTTCCCTTATTTTTAACTTCTTTTACTGTTTCATTTATTGATGCTTTGTTTGCTGAAGAGTTTTGATAGTTACTCGGAGAAGTTTTCGTTGAAGCAGTTGCCCAGCTGAACCCGTTTTTACCTGTATTTTTCACTGAAAGTATTGTAATAATTTTTACAGTTCTCAAACGTAAGAAGTAAAGGTTAGTCAAAGAGTTACTGTAAGAGTAAATCTAGACAGTTAGAGGTACCTGAGGCAGTACTGCTGAGTTCACAGGGTTACTGTTGGAGATTTAAAGTAGTTTCTAAGAATTGCAATTAGAAATTGCAGTTTTAGGTAGGAAAGAGAACATGATAGTCTTATTTGAATTCGAAGAAAAGACAAGATGCAACTTGATGAAATGAAAATATAAATTGTTGGCTGTAGAACAAGTTATTCTACATTATATTAAACCTGCTTTCTGCCTTTTTTTATCCTGCTTATCTAATATAAATAAGATTAAATTACATTCCTTTTTAAACATGGAAAGCTCTGAACAGAGTGGGTCTTCTCAGATTTCTTTAACTCTTCCATAAATTATTTCCTGAGTCAGTGTATCTAGCTCTTAGAATAATGTTATATACAGAGGAAGAATTTTCAGCTGGAATTTTTATTGTTAATTATAACAAATGTGTGGTCCAGATTTCCTTGTCCCCCACTCGAGGCAACTTGGGTGAAGCCACTGGGAATTTTTGCTGTAGAAAACTCCTTCTAGTAAAGCAGTTTGGTACAAGTGGGTTTATTCAGAAGAGAAACAAAACTAAATTTAGAACAAATACTGTTTATGGCATATTTTGTTTTAAACTGCAAATGTAGGTATTTTCTGGTAATTGTGAAAACATTTAAGTATCAGTCAGTTTTCAAATACATGCTGGTTACATAATATTCTTCCATCAGATTAAATGACATTTACTGGCTCAGACTGAAATTTAACATCATTCGCTTTTTCTAGCTTAATCACTTAAGTATGCCATTTGGGGTTTCTTTGTTTTGGCACAGGCTTCATTTGCAGTTACCAAACGTATCTGAGGAAGAAATAAATTTTAAAAAATTGACAATTTTGCATGTTTGAATTCATGTTCAAAACTACTTTGATTATAGTTTTTAGACAGATTGTTTGGTTCTTTAGTGAAAATTACTTATTTACATCCAGGGGCTTTCTAATCCTATTTTCCATGTTCAAATAAGGACATCACCTATGGAAGACGTGGGAAATTATTTAGAAATTTACCATATGCATACATTAAGTTATTTTGGTTTAAAAAGTCAATTGGAATGTGTAGAATCAGATTTGAATGTGTTAGGGTTCACTGTCATCAGAACTGTTAATCTGTAGAAGTAGATTTTAATACTTGATTTTACAGCCAATTTCTGTATTTTGTTCTTATTTTAGTATTTCTGATTTCTTGTGTTTTTTGTAAGTGTCCAAAATGCTTTCATGGTGCAGCTAAATTCTCTAGTGTTTAAATATTGAAGAAGAGTGCATGTTAAATGTTCTATAAGTGTTTTCAAGAGGTTTTGCTAGAGTTCATAAACTTTTCAAATAAAACTGGTATGTATTTGTGAAGTAATTTCAAGTTTTGGGGTTTTTTTTTGAAACTGGATAAAATTAGAATAAGAAATATCATAAGTGCTTGTTACCTTCATAATCAGCTTGTCAAGGTGAGTGGAAAAAATAACTCCCATAGTCCAAAATACTTGTCATCAGCAGCCAGTTGAAAAACTCTTCTCCTTGATACTTTATATTGGATGTTTGAAAACAAGGGACTACCTTGACTTGCCTCCTATTCAAGGTAGGAAGATGATCTATTGCGGAAATTTGAAGAAAACAATGCAACTAGGAAAAGATCTAATATAGAGAGATTAGGTAATTCTAATCTTTCATGTTAAACTTCACACAAACCACCCAGGCTAAAAAGAAATTCTTAGTTCAGCAAATGACAGAGTAAAAACTGACCATGGAAAACTTGCAGCTGCAATTCAGTTTCTGCTGCGTTCGAGATTTGCTGTCAAATGTTCCATTAACTTAACTGGAGTGTCTGTTTGTTTGTTTGTTTGTTTTTTCCTCAATAACACCTATTTTCCATATTGCGTAACGCTTTTCCATGTCCTCCTGGAAAGGAAAGATGTGGCAGGCATGTGTGCCTTGCCAGAACCTGTGACGGGTCTATTTAAAGTCAACATGGGTACATAGATCATGTTAGCTGTTTTGGGGGGTGGGGGGAAGTAATCCCAAACCTGAAAAATTTCTTTAGAAATAGTAAATTAAACTTTACACCACCACTAGTGCTTGCTGTAAATGTATTCCTAACACAAAACCAAAGGAGGGAATTTTTTGTCTAGTGGCAAACTTCTTATTGGCATAATCCCGATCAGATCGTTAACCAATTTGCTGCAAATTTGCTGACTTCTGATCTTTGAAATTTTTCACCTAATTCTTAAAGACAGTTGACAGTGTTAGGTGCTGCTACACTGTATCATCATGTGGGAAACAGTTGTGTCCCTGCTGAGGTTCTCATCCAGCCCTTGGTAATGCCTTACCTGTGGAACTGTGCAACGGATCTTTATATTCAGCATTTCTGTTTCAGTTAAGATTGCTTACCAAATGAGGGAACACTTCACATTTGTTGCTCTGTTCCAGTGATCAAATATTTCTCTAGAGTGAGAAGTATTAACATAAGAAAATGAGACCCTGACATAGTGGAAAGTGGTATAACTTGGGAATTGTAAAGTATGAATTGAAATCTGTACAGCTAGAGAAGGCCATTGAACTTGAGCCTTAGCAGAGCAGACAGCTATATGGTGTGGTAGGTTTTTTTTGCTTCAGCTGTTGGGTTAAGTGGAGACACCAGAATTTTCACCACTGTATGTGATTTTCAAAAGTGTAATGAAATGAAAGTGTTTCAGCTTTGAATGTTCCGTCTTTTGGAGAAACTGCTCCCCTAGAGGGAAAAATGATCCTGTATCAATAGCTTTTTAAAATCTCAAGCACTGCATTAAAATCCATGTACTATGGCCATAGGTGAAAGGGGAAAAGATTGTAAGCAAATGCACACTCTTCAGGAGAATTATTTTAAATGTAGAAAGTGTCCCATATTCCACCATTAATGATTAGCCACAAGTGTTCTCTCATGCACATAGAACGTCGGTCACTGACATGACAGTTTAAGAGATATAAACTGAGATATCCTCAGTTTGAAAGCTAATCCATGTGCTAAATGGATTGTGTTCCATTGAACTCCTCTGTGTGGACATAATTTCATAAGAATAATTACTCAACTCATTGAATAAATGTTTTAAGTTTCCTTTTATATTTAAAAAAGAAATGGCTTTGCGATGTGTTTTGGCTTCAGTTACAAATTTACCAATTAGGTAAACTTGATCTGATGCATATTTGGGTTACACTTTGGATCCATCAATATGTATTTAAATTCTAATAATGATTTTTGGCTTTAATCCTGTTAAGAAAAGATGAAATGTTAAAGTAAATGAGAGCTTTCTGACAGCTTCATAGAGTTTGTTGGGTAACTTCACTTACGCTCCTGGCATACTGAACTTCTGGTAGTTTGTATTTTAGAGTATTTAGATTATGATTATTCTGGAAGAGTAGGGTATTAAGAATTTTTCATGTTTCAAATTTTAATTTGTGTGTGATTAAATATTCATCCCTTTTATCATAGTATTTTTCCTTGTCTGGGCATTGAGTTTATCTGAAATAAAGCCGTATATGCTATCTGAAAAGTATGTAGTCTATTCAGAATGACCTTTAAGCTTTGACAATACCTTGTGGTAGGGCAGAGATATGTAACATGCAGATCTGCCCAAAGGTAATGATACAAAGAAATCAGCTGTTTGCTTAATTTAATAGGGTGGTATTTTAATAATGTTAAAAAAAAAATCAAAGAACTATTCATATATAGGACTTATTATTAGGCGTAGCTGTGTAAATGTGTGTTTGTGGAAGATCACAGAATAAATTGGAGACTCCTGTTGAACCTGGAGCTAAGTATGTGCATATTCTGAATAGGTAAGCTCAGGCTGTTAACATATGGTTTACTTGATTAATCATCTGTAGTGTCTTTTTTATGTTGATTTTATGTTGGCTTGGGAGAAATCATGTATTTGTTTAATGTGGTAAAGGTATACATGCCTGTCTTTAATCATGCCTTGTACTTCTAGTGTTTGTTAGTCTCTGAAGTTAAAATAAACATTAAGGAAAATTTTGCCCCTTTTGTTGTTCAGATGGCCATTTCCATATTGAATCTTGCACTAAGGTGCAGTCCTGCGTTTGTGATACCAATTTCTATGACTGTGGGTGAATGTCAAACACAGGCCTGATTCCTGTAAGAAGCTGTTTTGGGGGACACTAAGTTTTTGTTACAATAGTACCTCTAGCAGGGATCAAAAGAAAACATGCCATCTGAGCAAAGCCACTCACGTATTAGATAGCTTCAGTGTGAAAACTGGATCATTTAAACAGGAGTGGTAGTAAAGTGGTCTGCTTGTCTTGTGGAGCTCTTCTTGTTGAGCTCTGATTTTAATATCTTTTTAAAAATAAATAAATTGGGCTAATTCTTACAAAGCAAACTTCTTGAGTTTCTGGCAGGGCCTGTGACTTATTTTATTTTCTAGTTGTAGTTAGTCTAAAAATTGTATATGAGCTGTTTCCCAGGATTGCAGTACTTGTTTCCTAATCATTTTCCAGTCAACTTCATAAAACTGCAATATGCACAAACGTGTGAATCAAGAGCAAAGTGCTCTTATTCTGAAGACTTTTTTGGTCCTGTTTTAGACTAAATTTAGCCTATCTGGAAGCAACATATATTGTGGTATTTTCATTAATTTTTTTCATCAGCACTGGGGTAATGAGCTCCTTTATTGCAACTGTTACTTGGAGATGCTGTTCCATGGATCACTTATTCTGCTGTAGCTTCCCAATTTACGAAGGCAGTATGTAATCTAGAATAATTTCTATTCCCAAGTAATTTCCACATAAGTGTTTAAAAAACCTTATTTTGCAGCAGTTTGTCCCAGGCAAGCTCAACTGCCTAATCTTGCACCAGAATTGTCTTACCTTTTTAGTCGTTTTATCAAATATGAATTCAGATTCAATGAGATGTAGAGAATGGGTGGGTGACTTACTGGGCAAAGCAGTTCAGCATTTTCAGGCTTTTTGGTGTTTGGCCAAACCTTATTATGAGGGGTTGATTTCATCTGAATTTCATCTGTATCTGACAGAATGTGTAAATAAAGAATTAACTAACTAGGATGTCATTTACCTTACTCTCCCTTTATGGTTTTGGGTTTTTGTTTTTTGTTTGTTTTTTTTTTTTTACTGAAGAGCGTAATGTATTTAACTCTTGGCACTGTATGTGCCTACTAATGTTGAATGATCAATATTTCAATTGCCTGCTTACTGGATGGATGCTGTCTCTCACATTATAAAAAGAAACAACTGTCAGCATGTTGGAAAATATAACCTCTTATGTGCTCACTCTAGATAGCATCTTTGGTATAATAGATGAAAAAGCAATGGTTAGCAAGATGGGAATCTGTCACAGTTGCTTGACTTATTTTGGAGTAACTAGAGGTTTGGGCACGCTTTCTGGCCTGGAAGATCTGGTTCTTGTAAATGTTTTTAGGTTGATACTTACGGATAGAAACGTTGTTCAAAATGAGAGGTATAGCTAAACCATTGGAAATAATCAGTACATGAAGTACATAATTCTGGCTTACATTCAGTTTACTGTTCAGGTTACTGCAAATTATACAGTCTGAGTTAGTGAAGCCTATTTTCACGCCAAACTTTTATAGTCTTACTGCGAATTAATATGGGTAAGATTCTGGAAAGAAATTCATAAAAACATGTTCATCTTACCCAATGGATCTTTTTGTGGGGAAATAAACTAGTTTTTCATAGCTTTGTCTTAGGAGGCTGCTTAGCACAGAATGAGGTTCTTCTGCGCGAGGAGTCAGGTCACAGGCACATGTTGAAAGCACACGTGTTCTCTAGGATAATTTGTGGCAGATGCCTTTGATGTATTGCCATCTAGCCTGACTGCCTCATGTTTGCTCTGGGTTAAGAATCATATAATCACTTACCATGGGTTGGCTAATCCACATCTACATGCCTAGTGTGGAGTAGATGCTGTACTTCAAATGAACATCATAGCCTTGTAGTAGCTGCTTTGTGTAGATGATCGCTGCTCATTTCTTGGATATGAATCTTCAGTCTTGCTGTACTTTTACTGTACTTTCTACCTTTGTACTTCTCTCACCTATAACTATCAATTGTGTAAAGCAATGAAGAGTTTGATTCTTTCCTGTAATGAAGGCTGAACAGTTGTAAAGACTGTAGTTATCTTCGTTGGGAGTGCAAGTAACATTCTTTTTCTTACCCAGAGTATTATGCAGTATTTTATTGCATGTTTTGTACTAGTGAACTTCAACAGGGTTAGGCAATACAGTTGCTTTTGTAGAGGTGCAGTTGCAAATCTTCAGTGTTACTGAAACGTCTGTAGTCCAGACCTTTGTTTGCAAAATCTTTGCTTTGTTGGAAAAAAGCCATAAACTCAAACAGAACTGAATTATGTGAAAGTCATTTAGTGGTAAAAATTTAAACTGTTATAACAAAAATAGAAGAAACTAAACCATATTTAAAAACAAACTAGAACTGGTTTTTTTTTTAGGAAAGTCTAGTTTTGACATCTCTGCTGAAATTTGGTGTATGATTTTAGTGTAGGTAGGTAAATGGAGATTGTCAAAACAAAAGTCTTATCAATCACTTAAATACGTCTAAGGTTTTGAAATCTTCACAATTATACTCCTGTTGGACTATTCTTTTGGACTTTAACTTACTTCGTAAGTCACTTGTTTGTTTTTGCCTGTCTCCATTTTCTCATTCTCTTTCCATAGACTGTACATAAAAATGTAGATTACTTTAGGTTGGAAGGGACCTCAGAAGGTCCTCTAATAAACCCCCTGCTTAAACCATGTCAAACTTTAAAAGATCTGATTGCTTATGGGCTCTAGTGCCTGATCACTTTGACTGTGAAGGTTTTTAATTTCTTGATCTGATAAGAATTTCCCTTGTTGCAGCATGACTGCTGCCTCTCATCCTTCTGCTGTGAGCCTCCAAGAAACATCTGACTGTGAAGGTAGAGTTTATATTCCCCCTCCTTGCCTTTAGCCTTCCATTTCACAGATGGAATAAACCCACCTCCTTCAACTGCTTCTTGTGCATCATGTACTCTAAGCCCTGGCCATCCTGATGGCCTTTTTCTGGGCTGTCTCCAGCTATCCCTGTGGATATGACTCTGCATTCATTGCTGTCTAAGCTTCCCTCGTACAACTGTCCCAGCCAGCTGCAAGCTTAACTTAAAATTCTTGTTAACTGCTGCCGCCTTTGAAACAATGATCAATGTTTAATATCTGTATGCTGTGTGTCTTATGTTGTGGAAGTTTTAGCAGCTTTTAGGTGGTTTGTACTTCCCAGGAGTTCCTTTTCAGCTATGAGGTGTTGTGGGCATTAATGCAGAAGGTCAATAAAGAGAGTGAGTTTACTTTCTGTAGTTTTGATGGGGGTAGTAAGCATTCAATCCTCCTCCTTCTCTCCTGTGATAAGAAGATGGAAGATGAAACAGTCATCACACTTTTACCAAGGGTTATCCTTTTTTGCTTGATTTCGTTTTTTGCTTGGTTGGGTTTTGTTCTTTTCTAAGGTTAAAGCTGTTCCCCTTAGTGCTGTGCCCTTTGGTTATATACCTGCCTGTGGTATCGCTCATACCATACCCTGTAACGAGCAGTCTTGAGATATGTTGCTTTGGGCACTTATGTTTCAAAATACATAGCTAGTATTTTCATAGGTGGGTGTGAGACGAGTTGTGTAAAGTGTAGGATGTGAAAATAATTATATATTTGTTCCTCTCACTTAATGAAGGGTGTCTGTGGGAATAGGATAAAAAAGCAAGAACACTATATATGACAGTCTTTCTGAACAGGCAGTGCAGCAGTGTGGGATGCAGGGTACTGTCTTCTGCGTCTGTACTATGCTTCTTATGCTATGGTTAGCACAAAAATTGCTGATCTAATTTGGATTTAACTGTGCAAATATTTCTTTATCTAATTAGCATTGTCCATGCAAATACTTTCAAAGAAGCTTTTAGACAGATGTAACTTTTCTGTAATGTATATGATGTAGGCACTTTGGGGTATCAGGACATACCAGATTATTAAGCATCTCTGTTGTTCAACCTGCATTTTGTAGAGAAAGAAACTTCATGTTTTGCTAAACTTAGTTTGTAGTAACTGTGGTATCGCAGCGACTTTCCCTTGTTTGCATTTACAAACTTAATTCCTTTCATTCAAGGCTAGACTTGCCAGTGTTACTTCTGTTCTTGCCTATGTTCTCTCCCAGTTGGCTACTACTAGTTCTCCTTCCTAACGTGCCTGCCCTCTCCCCCCGCCCTCCCCCAAGTTCATTCGTATGCTTTTCACATAAACGCTCATCAGTTCTGTGAGGGATGATTTTCTGCTGGGTTACAGAGCCTGTTTTCTTTCACACACTGCAAGAGATACCAAAACATGATTTGGAAGTCCAATGGTGTTTCAGAAAACATTTCTTCCAGCGGAAAATATCATCTAGAATGGGAATAGTTTTTTTAGTAATTTTAGATGGTGGATTTTCAAGTGGCACCTCTTTCTTTGTTACTGTTGACTAGTTGGTAAATGTTGCATTTAAGAACAGAAGTTCTCGCTTTCTAATATGCATTTGCACCTCTTATACCAAAATGTATGACATGACATCCTGTGATGCATATACCTTTGTGTTTAATGTGCGTACCTGCCAGATAGCCTTGCACAAAACTACTTGTGTTATTACTTAGGTGGGAAGACCTGAAGATCAAGAAGCTGCAGGGCTTGGTTTTAATGATCCAGTTCAGAGCATGTCTCTTGCTGAGTAATATCCTAGCATTGTCTTAACAGCCCCAAATCATCATCCAATAATAGATAACCGTGACTTAAAAATGAGGTCATGAATGCCTGTAGTCATCAAGTCATCACAGTTTTACTTGTAGATAAAGGAATGGCTAATCTCTCCATCTCATTACATTTTGAATGTGCAAATCATTTCCTGCTTGCTTCCTTTAATAATTAAACTTGTAAATAGCAGCTTTTTCAGTTCTGACCATACTAGTTCTGAGTTTGTGGTAGCCATGCTTACCTCCTTCTGGGGCTGAAGGAGGGTCCTGTCTTTTAGGAGTCCTTGATGAACGATTGTTCATAGCAGGGTATAAAACTGTCTTCAAAGGTTAAACGTTTCCCTTCAGATTAAACAGATGTTTCCAGTTAAAACTCTAGTAGCCAATAGACAGGCAGGCATAGGGCTTACTCAAGTCTTGATCCTTATTGAGCTATGGCCTTTGGCAGGGCTGGCAGTTTGAGTGAAAATTGCTGTTTTATTTTTGGGGTGGTAATAGTAGTAAAATGTCATCAGTACTATGTTGCATTAAGTTTAAGCTTCATATTGAATGCTAGCAAGCTGTGTTACATCACGTTTGGATGTTAATATAGTTGCTTCTGTTGTTTTTATCACTGTAGCATCATGATCTTAAGTCATCTCTTCCTTCATCACCATTTGGAAATAAATTACTGGATTATTACATGTTATTGTATTGGTTGTATTATAAGCATGGCTCCTCGTGGTTATACAGTTGTGACAGTAGCAAATCTAGAAGAAAGATAAGGTAACTTTTTTTAACAACTATTTGAAGAGTCACTAGATCTTGTCTACTGGAAGTCCAGGTTGAGCAAAAATTGGATTTAGCTAGCCAACCCGCTAACCATCTTTTCAGTTAACAACCCGCTTTGTTGTAACTAAATTAATCTGTCAGCTTCTGTAGCTAGGGGCTCATTTTTTCACTTCATGTTTCCTGTGCCCTTTTGAAGGTGTTGATTGCATTGTATCAAGACTAAGCAGTATTTTAATCTTTTATTACTCATATTGAACCGATGTCTAGAAGGGTTTACTGGTCCATAAAGAGGCCAGAAATCTGAGATTTACAATTAATTCTAGTCATGATTTTCCAGTAAAACTCGATTAAGTGGTAGCATGTAAGAATTATTTTGCTGTTAATGCTTTAGATGTTTGAAAGCTGGGAGTTGTTAGTCAGAGATAGTGTAAATCGTTATAATACTTGTGTTCCAGGACCTTCTAAGGCAACTGCAAAAGCAATTGAGGACCAGGAATCTTGGCAGTGAGCAGAGTGGATTTTGTATTACAAGGTTCTGGTAGACTAGTGCTTTTCAAGTGCTAGACTAGTGCCATGGTGCTTTTCAAGAAATAATTTATTTTACTGGAAAGCCCCTCAGTTTTCATAGAAAATATTACTATATAAAATGAGTGTACTGATTTTTTTTTTGGTATGTTATTAATTTTCCTTCACAGAACTCATAATAATAAAAATTTCTGTATTGCAGATTTAATCCAGTGCACAAATGAGATGAATGTGAACATCCCACAACTGGCAGACAGTTTGTTTGAAAGAACTACCAACAGTAGCTGGGTAGTGGTCTTCAAATCTCTCATCACAACCCATCATCTAATGGTGTATGGAAATGAGGTAATACAAAAAAATGATACACCTGAGAACAGTTACAGAACTTCATTCCTATAAATGTCAGCTAAATGCTTCTACTAATTATCTTTGTAAGAAGATCTGTATTTTTACCTTTTTCTGTCTTAACTCTGCATGAACACAGGTCTCATTATATGTTTGTCTACTTAGTTTGTTTCTACTTTAAAGTTGTTAATTCTAGAATCAAAAGTCAGTGTCCTGAATGCTGGAGGTACCTCTTTCTGTGGTGTTATTCTAATAATAAGAAACAAACCAAACAAAACCAACAGAAATTATCTTGAATGGAATTCTGAAAGCTTAAAATGGAAGCATTTTTTGGTTCATGCTCTAGTTAATTCAGATGGTCTTTTCCCCCAGATAACTTGATTCTGAGCAGATTTCCACCATCACCCCTTAAACTTTTGCAGTGAAGGCAAATGTGTGCCTGTGAGCTGGCTTTGAGTTTGAGCATCTAAGTAACACCAAATACTGTAGAACAATTAAACAAAACCCCAATTTAAACAAAAAGGAATAAGCAGCTTTTGTTCCACAACTTGAATTCCTTTGGGGCCTTATATTTTCGAGATGCCAAGCATAGCAGCAACTTGAATTTTCTGCATTTTTAAAAAAAAACCAAACTATACTTTAAGGCTCTCTTAGAAAGTGTTTGTAAACATTCCTTTTTACTGCAAACAGTCAGTATAATGTAAGCTATATGAACTTTGGAATCAAGCTTTAGAAATATGAAATTTGGAATTAAGCTTTAGAAAATTGCAAGTAGGATTTTGTGGAGAGGACCAAAACTTTTCATTTCAGGTTGCATTCAAGTTCTTATAGGTCATGTAACTGCTTCCTCTGGCTGACTGGCTGTGTTGTGAAGGGGTTTAAGTTTTAAAAAAATATATATATACTGGTTTCTCTTGCAGTTCAGCTATGGAGTATTTCTGGTCTTGGTGAAAATCTATACTTTGAAGCTAAGTAAGCCACAAGAGGGCAAACTTCTCATGTTGACTTTAAGCATTATCACTGGGATAATTGACACTTTCTAAAATAAGGTCTATACACTTTTGCTGTGCTTGCACTTCGAGTCATATAAATTTTAAACTGATATCAATACGCTTCACAGTAATTAAAGGTATTTCATGGGACCACTCTGAAATACTTTCCACTTAAGAATAAAACTGCCAAAGATTTTGCTTGCCAAATGTGTTAGAGAAGTAATGAGGGTAAGATAGCTGCTCAAGATGAAATTTTTCACAGCTAGAAGTAGTACTTGAACAATGAACATGGAAAGTGAGTGCTTATGAAAATGTCTAGAAGTTTATGGAGAATCTGTAAATCCCTTTGTAAGACTGAAAAGTGTTTGGTCCTCCAGCTTTTGCTTAATTCATTTATAGCTAGGTACTGAGTGCTTTTACCCTTCTCCAGTGTTTTTTCTATGTAACCTATGTGTTTATGCTAATGAAGAACATTTGGTAGTACATGTTACACTAATCAGAACTATTTTTTCCTCTGTCAAAATGTTATTACAAATGAAAGATTGGTATATTTTTGTAGCAGCTCTCTATACAGTGGTTCATAAGACAAAATTATTTTTCTTACTAAATAAGATGTGGTGCCAGTGATCTGAAATGTCTTCACAAAATGAAAATAGCATCATTCATTTTTCTGAAACGTAATTCAGAATTATGTGTAACTAATGACATGTGCTAAGGGTGATACTGTGTTAACGTTTTATAGGGATTCTTATCTTTATTTAACATTTGATTTATAAGCAAACTAATCTTTATATCACCTTGTTTTCATGTTTAAGCTAAGTACTATTAAAATTGTATGATGAGCAAAGATGCCTTGCCTAATTGGTAAAATGAAATCAACTGTTATAAAATTGAAGTTAGTGAAACAATTGTGAGCATGTAAAATGAGAATGTATTGGCAGTGATTTTTTTTCAGGAGTTTACAGTTCCATATTCTGGCTTAAAATAAACAAGAGTCTTTCAGTCAGAGGCTTTCATGCAATATCTGTGTGACTTTGATTTTGTTCACAGATTTTTACATAAAAAATAGTAACTAGCTTCATTTGAAAATTTAGCTGAGTTTTTGTAATAGCTTCCAGATCTGAAATCAGTCTTAAAGCATAAAAACTGAATTTCATAAGCTGGATTGAAATTGTTTCTAGTACTGTTACCTCAATTCCAGCTCATTGGTAATATACTAAAAGCATTTAAATTTTTCCTTTCTAGCGTTTTATCCAGTATCTGGCGTCCAGAAACACATTGTTTAATTTGAGCAATTTCCTAGACAAAAGTGGATTGCAAGGTAAGGTGTCTTTTAATGAAAAAGTTAGTAGTGTGCTGGGGGACAGTAAATACAACTTGGTAACACTAATGGACTATGTAACTTAGGAAGTAATTTTTCTGTCTGTTTTACCCCAGACTGCATTTCTTAATTTAAAATGCTATTGTGGCATGGCAGAAGCTGTCTGCTGGAGGAATTTGTTGCATCTTTTAGGAAAGGCTTACTTATAAATGCTTCTAGCTTTCTTAGCTAAACAGATCTGACTTGGTATTCCTCCTAATTCTGAAGAGATTTCTCCATTTGGAGAGGTATATTTTGATTAGTAAGTTAAATTTCAAAAAATGCATCATGTGTACATTAGATACAGCATGTCAGTGAGACAAGAACTGTGCTTAAAAAAATAAATAACTTTTTGGGAAATTGTTCAAAGACCATTCTGTCCATCTTTGAAACTAATTCTACGCGCAAATAAGTTTTTCTCTGGTTCAGATTTTTCAGCTGAAATACCCTTCCAAACTGTTACGCTGCTGTTCAGTGCAGTTCTGATCATACACGTAGCTGTTATCTTTTTTTTTTTTTCTCCTGAGGTGGTTTCTTACTTTCTGCATTACTTTTTATATAGCTGCTTCTAATTTTTGCCACAGGTGTACTACACCAGGCACACAGAGTGGTTGCCTGGGGACAGAAACCTTCTCAGTGATAACCAAGGGTCTACCAAATTACTTCATTTTATTGAGTCTTAACTTCCACAGTCTCAGGATAGATTATGAACAGATCTTTTTCTTATTCTGTGTCCTTAGATTGGCAGTTATAAAAATATTTCCTATTGCCACTGTCTTTAACATAGGAAAATTTCTGTCATGTCTTAATGTTTCCTTCAATGCCTTTTTTTCTCTAGTCAGTTTTAAATGGGAGAATGTGTTGTGGAATTGATGTTTGCATCTTTGTGAATGCATCATGTAATTTTTTTGATAGTAACTTATATCGTATGAGAGAACTTGTATAAAAATACTTTGTTTTGCTTTTGGAAGTAATTTCCTTAGGAAGTTAAGTGTAAACTTCTATGTAGTTGAGGTCTTCTAGATATTTGCAGTATTGTCTGTTTGATTTACATGGTGAATACAATGACATACATGGTTTGTTTTGTAACAGATTAACTATACAAAATCAGGCCAAAATGTAATGAAGCTGTCTTGTGTTAGTATCTGCACTTTATTTAGAGTAAAGTTCTTGATCTTTAATTGACTAGGTAAGTAATAAGCATCTGAAACTTGTTTTTTAGGTTATGACATGTCAACATTTATCAGACGGTATAGTAGATATCTGAATGAAAAGGCAGTTTCCTATAGACAAGTGGCTTTTGACTTCACAAAAGTAAAAAGAGGGTAAGGACTGTATTTTGCTTCTCTAATCTTGAGGGGTTTTCTTATGTCCTGCAATTCAAGTGGAAAATACCAATGTTGGCTCCAGCTTAGTACAGACAGTAATGTCTGCTTTTCTCAGTTGAGTATCTCCCATGACACAGAAAGGCTCAACTGCCCAGTTACGTATATTGCAAAAATATTTTACTTCAGTTGTTGTGATTTTACTTCTTTAAACATTAACAGTTCAATACAAAGAACTAAAAAATGGTATGCATCAAAGTAGTAGATGCTATTCTGTCTACAGGAATTAAAATTTTCCCTGGAAAGTGAGCTCCTTTAAGAGAAATCGGTTGTTTGAGAGTAGGTGCCTGTTTACATGTAAAATAACACAGTGCAGAGCACCAGTAGTTGGGTAAATTGCACGTTATAGTGCACAACGGAATTAAGCTGGAGATCTCTTCCATCAGGAAGGCTGGAGAGCATGTACTGGTCATGGTTGAAAATCTTTCCGTCTTTGTCCATCAACTGTGTATGCAGTGCTTTTTAAAGTTTAAAAATGTAATTTTAGTTTTATGTTTGGGCATCTTTTATCATCCATACACAGGATAATTTATATTTATGCTAAAACTTAATTCTTAACCCACAAAAATCTCAACTTAAAACAGTTAAATGAGTTACCTGTGGTAGTGGGCTGTCTAATGATACCTTGCATTAGTATTACAAAGGCATTTGAAATTGGCCTGAGAACACTGTCCAGATCCCTTATACCTCCTTGCTAATACTGTACAGTCCATTTTGTTTTGAAATGTGATGGTAAAGTAAAAGGGGAATGCTTGGGCTCCTTTTGCTCTTTCTGCCTTTAGAGATGATTGGAGTCCCAACAACACGGAAAACTTAGCCTTTTCCACGTATAGGACGTGTGTGTGGTCAGGTGGCTGCAGGTACACTAGAGAGAGAGGCAGTTGTTTTATAATCAGGTGTTTTAGGCCCAGTGAGGTGAATTATTTAGGCCACAGCACATGCCTGGAGGTCCTTCTGTGAGCCAGCAGGAATAACTGCTCTGGTGGCAGCAATCTACCTTTTCCACACCTCGGTTTTTCTCAGGGACTCTGCACCCATGCCCTGCCACATTAAGTTTATTGCAGTTGCTGTTTGCTGTTAGCAGGGAGCATACAGCATGAGTGGAAAGAGCAGAAAGCTGGAAGCAGTGTGTTCCCCATTGCCTTCCAGCCTGGAGAACAGCCACAGCCTTTTCTGTGCAGATGCACTGTGAGATTTGCACTTGCTGGAAACATTTGGTTTGCTGTGTGCATGCTGGTGAACTGCAAGGCTGTCTGATTTGTCTTACAGAAAGCAGTTGTTTCTTGTCACTGAGATGATTTAATCTCTTCCTCTGTTGTTGCTTTTCTTGGATATTTTTGGTCTTACTCTATTCAATCTGGACAATTAATAAACAACCAAATATTGGTAGTCAGCTATTAAAAGGAGGTGTCATGTAGCCTCTCTAATCTTTCTGAAAAAGCTTGAGCACATATTGCTACATTTGTTTATTCTTTCTCACTGCTTTTAGTTGGAAAGAAAATCATCCGAACTGACACAAAATAATAATCAGGTGATTGGAAAAAGCATAGGTAAAAATTTGCTTCAGAAATCACCTTCAGAGCATTTTTTTGGTTACCTGATGCATCGTAGCTCTGCTATATTCCTGAGCGCTATCAGTTTCATTTCTTCTGAATAAAAATTCATCTTGGATTCATATTTTGGCTAGAAAAAAGTTGTTGCTTTTGTACACTGCAGTTATTACAGTTGTATTGGCTAGACAGCATTCCTAAACACCAAAATGCCTGCTTTGAATGGCAATGATTTAAATGTTTTCTCTCATGACCTGTTTTATTTTCTACGTTATGTTTCTCATTAACAATTGCCTTCAAAATTCAGGTGAAGAATTTTCTTTTGTTTTGCATAACAGGGCTGATGGAGTGATGAGAACAATGAGCACAGAAAAACTCCTAAAAACTGTACCAATTATACAAAATCAAATGGATGCACTTCTTGACTTCAATGTAAGTTTAGAAGCATGTGTGTGTCTTAACATACTATTGACTTTGTTGTACAAACATGCACAAGCTTGTAAAATAGGTCAAGATTAAAGGTCTTGAACTTGGTTCCATGTTATCTGCACAGCTTAAAGAGCACAAATTGTTTTGTTGACTGGTATACCCCCAAGAAATCAGAAAAAAAAGAAATACAGTGCTCACTGGAGAGAATGCTTTGTGCTAAATTAGTGTTGTTTATTGTGTAGACTGTGTGCAAAGAAGAATTGTTCATTTAAAAGTTGATTGTTTCTGCCCTCTGTCTTCTAGCTATATTATTTAGCATTAACATGAGTTAACAAAAATGTCTGCTAAAACGATTTGATTTAATTCTGTGCTGAGAGATCCTGCATTGATTTGCTATGCTGCTACTTTCCACTAATAGCCAGTGAGATGATTGGAAAGCATGCCTTGGGATAGAGTACTGGAGTTCAACTAGGAGTTTTCCAATAAGGGATCAATTCAGTTAAATTAACTTTTTTTCTGATTTTCCTAGGTCAATAGCAATGAACTTACAAATGGTGTAATTAATGCTGCCTTCATGCTCCTCTTCAAAGATGCCATTAGACTCTTTGCAGCATATAACGAAGGGATTATTAACCTCTTGGGTAAATATAACTGCCTTCTGCAATGTTAAAATTTGGGGAGGGAGCTCGGTAAACAATCACGAAGAGCTGCTCTTTTTTGAGAAGTTGAAATAGTCCTACAGTAAAACACCAAAATATTACTGTTATTTCCAACTCAGATTTATTTTCAGGGTTTTTCTGTCCAATTGCATTTTCCATTGCATTGTATACAGGGCTGGGTAAATTTCTGAAAGCAAAGCCCATTCAAGATTTTCTTCTTTTTTTTTTTTTTTTCCTTGGACTGCTTTGTGGGTTTTTTATGGTGTTTGGGGGGGGTTGTCTCATTGAACTGTGTGGCAAACCTGAATCATGATACCAATTTTTTTTTTTTTTTTTTTTTCTTTAAGAAGCAAGATCAGGTTTTGTTTCTTTTTAAGTGGCAAAAGTTATGGTCAATTACAAATTTGCAGTCACAGTATCTGGGATTGCTCGGCTATTGAAACTTTAATATTGCTTGATTTTAATGATTGGTTGGCTTATGTTTCTAAAGCATATCTTATATATTTTAAGGGGAATTACAAACTCCAGGTTCAGGCCCTTTCACTTGCACACACTGGAGATGCAGGGGAGCCTAAATTTGGAAAATAATTAAGTTGAAAGTAATCTGTTGATTTGCTTGATTTGGTTGTATTCTGTGATTGGATCAAGCTACCTGATTGCCGTTACTACCCAATGCTTGCAAAATGGAAAGCAAAATCCAGAATTAGTCAGTAAAGGACAGTCATGCTTCCAGTCTGAAGCCCCTGTCTACTTCTTTCCCTCAGTAAGATGAACTAGCATGCAGTTGCTTTCACTCATGGTTTGAGTGAAACTTAATATAGAAACAGGCCTTGAAAGTGCTATTTCAAGGAGGGTGGGACCCTCTCGCTTTCAGCACCAATGTTTTGTAATCAGTTGTACCTCGCTGTAGACCACACCATAACAAGAGGCATCGGTCTGGCAGAGAACATCAAAATCTTGCCTGATATGTGGCCACTGGAGTAGAGCAGATGTTTAACTGCCAGATTGTAAAATTGCTCCCCCCTTCGCCCCCCCCAGAGGATTAATTTACATTTCTTTGGGTGACCTTTTTTTAAACTTGATCGTCCTCTTCAGGGTGGTTATGCTTTTGTGAGATCTAGTACCTGCAAGGTAAGGTGTAATTGCATGCATGTGATCATTAGGTCATGTTCCACAGAGCTTTTGTCATTTGGTACAAGTTAGGCATAGTGACTTCTTCAGTTAACATAACAAAACAAGTCTGCAGGCAGTTTCTGTTTGTCTTGTTTTGTATGCTTTTGCTTTGCATATTCTTTGCAGAATGCTTCATTTCTTATTTAATGCAAGTATTCTTACTGTTTATAGAAAAATACTTTGATATGAAAAAGAACCAGTGCAAAGAAGGCCTTGATATATATAAGAAGTTCCTCACTAGAATGACACGGATCTCAGAGTTCCTTAAAGTCGCAGAGGTAAACTTCAGTCAGCCAAACTTTGCTCTTTATTTGAAACAGCTTATAAAGTGCTTATTTTCTCACAAAGCAGATACTTTTTCCTTCCAGCCTAATTGCAGGGTCATCTTGTCAGTCTCTACCCTAATTAGTTCATTTGAGGACTGTATTGAAAAACCTGACTACAGAATACTTATTGGCTTATCTTTTACTTGAGGAGGGTGTATAAATATGCATTTTAAAATTTCCTTGGTTACATAATAATTGTGAGCTTTCTTTGAAGAAGAACCTTGCTTTAAACTAATAAAGTAGCTTCATGGTCATCTGCAGCTTTCTATGATTCTAGCTGTATTCTAGTACGAAACCCATAATTCTGCCATAAGTTTTAGATGAAATAACAGCTTCACAAATAAGAAATTGAGACAAGTAGATGAACATGTGATTATTTTTTTAAATATGTCTTGGCTTTAGGTGTGTTTGTAGAGGAAAAAGCAGTTACTTTGGAAAACATTTTGTTTGTGGTTTTTTTTAAAAATGTAGTCTGTTACATTCTTGTTTCTGAAGCATTGCTGAACTGATGTCCTAGTATTATGGAATTCCTCAGTTGAGATGTGTGCTCCTGTTCTTGTTTTGCTTTCCTTTGTTATTCATATCTTTCTTAACAAAAAATTAAGCCGTAAAGCTTGGCTCACTGTCTGTCCTGACAGAATATCTCTATCGGAGATACTGCCTTCAGCTATCCTTCAGTTCATAACACTATCAACTGAAGCTGAGAGTATTAATCTTTCTATTGTAACAATATATATACTGCTGCAGAACATCTTCAGTTTGATCTGCATTTTAGAAAACAGCTTCTTTACAAAACTTTGAAGGTGCTTTGTTTTAGAAAATATATGCTCTATATCAGTAGGTCTGAGAAATTACCGCATAAATTGTGGGATAAGCAAACTTCTCTAGCCTTAAAATTCTGAAACACTTGATTCTTACTCTGTTTTATTTCTAAGGTTGTATCTGTTAAAATGTCTCTAACATGCCTACTTCAAATGTGTATACATTTAGCGGAAGAATTTATTATAGCCAATCATTATAGAGTTCAGATTGTGGAGATTTAAAATGTATATGGACAGGTTTGTGCTTTTTACATGACTTAATCTTAATGTTGTTTACTTTTTGAGCATCTCTGCCTTTAACAAAACCAAACAGGTTCTAAAGCTCATTTGTTTTATTACAGCAAGTTGGAATTGACAGAGGAGACATACCAGATCTCTCACAGGTAGATAAACCTATTATGTGTTTGCAACTACATGCCTGTTTTGGGGTTGCATAATGAGAAAAACTTGGCATTATGGCATTCACTTATGCTTTCTTGCGTACATTGTCACCAAGTTGTTTCCAAGTTTGTGATTAAATCCAACCTCTGTCAGAGCCTGGCTTTTATATGCAGTGATCCTACTCTAAAATATTAGAGAACATTTCTGTCTTACTCTAATTGAGTTTTAAGATGACCTTATTTCTATCATGCTTGAAGATGCAGTTTATATCTGTGAGTTCACATAATGAAACTTTTACATGACATTGTGAAGCTGTAGTTCTTAGCAAGCTTGCTTTTGGCTGTATGCCCATTTAAATAATTGTGAAGGCTTGCAGAGCGTGCACATAGAAATGACTTTAGGTACAATTTCCTTCTTAGTGTCTCTTGAAATACTGATTGCTTTCAGTTGTCTGCTTGCTAGCTTCCTTGACATATTTCAGTACTTACTGGTGAGTCATTATGACAAAGTAATGTAGTGAGGAGAGTACATCACCTGATATTTTAAGTAATTAAATATGTACAGGATGCCAAGATGTGGTATAAGTATTCTGAGCCGTTGTACTAGTTGCCCAACAGTTGCATTCTCTGAAAGTCTTCTAACTACTGATGTGCTTCACCTTAGATTCTTCAAATCTGTTCCTGAAGGTCTTTTTTCTTTTTTTTTTTTTTTTTTTTTTTTTTTTTTTTTTTTGCAGGCACCGAGTAGCCTTCTTGATGCTTTGGAGCAACATTTAGCTTCTCTAGAAGGGAAGAAAATCAAAGATTCCACAGCTGCAAGCAGGTGCTTATGCCCTTGTCCTTTTAAGCAATTGTTAAATTGAATGTTAACTCCATTATTTTCAATTTTGTTATAAACTAAGGTTTTTGTAGGCTATGTTGAAGACACTGTATTAGCAATGATAGAATAGCAAGTTATCATACCTTTTGCTGAGTACTTAAGACAGTTTATCCAGGTCAACAGAACTAGACTTTAAGGAGCAAGGAGCTGCAAGCACTTGCTGTAGAATCCCTCAAGCAGTAGTTATACTTTTAACATCTAATCTTGAACTTCTGAAAAGAAGCTATTTTTTTTCATTTACTGTCTGCAAATATTCATTTTATGTTAATAATTAGACTTCTGTAAGGTATGCAACATTTATTTAATGTCCTTAGACTCTTAAATCCCAACTTTAATCCCTTTTTTGTCAAAAGCAAGGAAATGCTTCCAGAAGTCCTTACATTAAGAATGACTTTTTAAAGTTGGGGATTAAAGCCATAATGTATATGGTAAAAGGCATTCACTGATTTTGAGTGCTTTCTAAAACACAAAGTGCAATCTAGAGAAGTCCTCTAGACAACTAACTTCATTGTTTAAATCTAGAAAGACTTAATACTGGCGGGAGGGTTTGCAAAATTAAATAGTATTTCTTTATTGCATGTTCAAAAAATAAGGCAGTAACATTTTATATATTCTTTTTTTATCGTAGTGACAATATTAGGGCTTAGCACCATTTTGTTAGCTGCTTTTCAGAATATTTTCTTTCTTTTGTGTGATTAGTTTGTTTTAAAAATTAAGTATTTATTGATTTTAAATCTTTCTGCACACTTAAACATGATGATAAATTGCAAACTTTTCCTCTGGGATATACTAGTTGCATTGATATTTTCTTAACTAAACCTGTTAAATTAGCAGCAATTTGAATTGGAGCCCACATTATCAGCGGTTCCCGTGTATCTACAAATAATGCCATCTTAGGCAAACAGAAGAGCAAAGGCTTCAAACATGAATTCTGTGATGCAGTTTGGAGGGGAAACATTTAAGGGGGAAAATCCAAAATCCAGTGTGTAAGAGCAGATAGCATGATTTCTAGGCATTTTTATTTTGCAGTTCATATGGTGTGGTGTATCTTATTTAAACTTATCACTTCCTATTGTACAGCGTAAGATATAACCAATGTTATAAAGAGTTCAGAAGGAGGCTGGGTGGGTACAAGCAAAGTGTTCTTTAGATGATCCTACCACGTCGCCTATTAACAGCCAGCTTTTCTCCTGTCCAATTACTTTAGGGCTACCACCCTTTCCAATGCCGTCTCTTCCCTTGCAAGCACTGGCCTGTCCCTCACAAAAGTTGATGAAAGGGAAAAACAAGCTGCATTAGAGGAAGAACAGGCTCGCTTAAAAGCTTTAAAGGTAAGCATACAGAATTTTTAATGGCAAACACTTTTTCTATGTTCTTGTTGATAGCTTATTAGGATTCTTAAAGAAGCAAAGGGAAAAAAGAGCTATTAATACTGAACATGTATGGTTGGCAAAGCACTGGACGTAGAATCTTATGTAAATATATATACACTGTACAACTTGTTAAAATAATTTCTGAAGGATTTGTGGCACCACTTTTGTAAGTTGCTGACACTGGTGTGTGGAATAAATAAAAAGAATTCTTCAGTTCTGCTTTACTTACCTCCAAAGTCATATACGCAAATGTTGTTTCAGGATTTCTTATGCCACCTCACTTTCCCAACAGGAGCAACGTCTAAAAGAACTTGCAAAGAAACCTCATACCTCTTTAACAACTGCAGCTTCTCCTGTGTCAACGGCAGCAGGAAGCATAATGACTACACCAGCCATTGATATTTTTTCTACCCCTAGCTCTTCAAACAGGTATGCTTAATGGTGTTGCTTCATTGTGAGATGCACTGCAGCTAGGGTTTCCTCTAAATTTCTACTGCAGAGTGTACATAGCAGAAGGTTGGTTGGGCGTAGAGTACATTAGTGATGTAATAAGAAATTATATTTTGGGTAAAGTTGATGGGAAAATAACCTATTGCCATAAATAACATAAAATGTGTGTTTTCATCGTCCGTTTGCAGAATATTTCCTGATACGAACCAACTGCTGACAGCCCTTGTAGCTGTTCTTAGTTGGTGAGCCAGACAGTTGGAACTGTAAAACAGACATGCTTTGTCCCCAAAGAACCTTACAAGTTGGGAAAAGTCAAATAAAAATTCAGTTTGGGAGGTCATAAAGATAATATTGAATTTAATGTTGCATTTCTAGATCTTTAAAAGTAGAGTGGTAACAAATGTTCTTGCTAGATTTTCAGAAAAAGGAAAGCCTGAAACAGGGTTTGAAAGAAGAGAGGCAGGTTTTGCAGCCTTGAGTTATATCTGGAGCATCTCTGTCTGCAAGGACTTGTAAAGATAGCGCAAGAGTACTCACTGCACGCTAATCCTGATCTTTGAGTAGCAGGAACTGTTGGTATGAGTAAGTGCGTGATCTTCATTCTGTAAATAGCAGTCAAATCAAGAAGTAGCAGAAGGTACATGCTTTTATCATTACAGAAGGAAATAGTTCTCTGAAGGCATATTTTTGCTTTGAGGGTGATCCTAAACATAAAGGATTACTTAGTTGTTCTGTTAGAGCTCACATAAGAATATACTGTTCTTTTAAAGCAGTCATCACTTTGACAGCCTTCTTTCTCTATTAGAAAGCTATTGTAGGAAATTATTTGACACCAAATACGGTGGAAAATAGCTGAATCGCATGTAAGGAGCTAGAAAATCTGTCAGTGTTAGTAACTGAAAGACTCCCTTGACAAAAGATTTTCTTTTAAATTGCTTTTTAGAGGCCAAAATATTTGAAATGGCTGTATGCTTTGAACTAGTAACTTGAATATCTGATCTTGCTTCTTAAGAGGTCTGAAACATAGAAACATCTGATAAAGCTTCTTCAAACAGCCAGAAATGCTACATAGTGGAGACAAGAGCGTTTTCTTCTAAAAACCCAAATGCTAGTTTGTCTTCACGTTTAAATTCAGTTGCTGGCAGTATGACTGCTATGAGCAAAGAACAGATTTTATGGCAGGAGCTGCCATGAAGGGGATATGTTGGGTCATAAGTTCAGTTGCTTGCTATTACATGCAATGTGTCTGATTAATCCCAATAATTAAGTTGAACAAGCTTTATCTTGAAAATTATCTTGGTTCTGCTGCTCATATTACAGGGCTGTGCCAGACCATGCAGCTTTTTAATAGGAGCAGTAGTGGCAAAATGTGATTTCAGTCACTGTTGAATGAAATAGTAAGAACTGAATGATACAAGTGATTGGATCAGCAAGAGAATATACAGAGATCTAGGATGCCGCTACTAGCCTTTAAACTCTTGTGCCAGTCTAATTTCAAAAGATGCTTGGATGCCACAGTGACTTGGCTTCCATCCGTAGCAGCCATATGTGTGAATTTTGGTTCATTTTGTGTTCTAAAAAGTTCTGGGTGAACACCCGTGCTTCTTGCCCCGCCCCGACTAATTTAAAGTATAAAACTAACTCTCTGCAACAGGATGAATTTTACTGTTCCTGTTTGACTCTTGAAATTATTGCAGCAGTTGTATTTAAGACTTCACTCTTCACTTCCATATGATGTTCTGGGGTGTCAGTTTGGTTTTGAATAGTCTAAAATGTGCATTTAAATGAGTTTTCACATGATTGATGTGTGATCAGGTGTTTCAAGGCAGCTTATACTTTGCTTTCCCCAAAGTTCTGTAATAGCTCATAGATGTAAGCCAGTTTCTCAGCAGTGGTTGATAGTGGAAAGATACGAGTTGTGCAATTTAGATGTAATGTTTTGGTGCTGCAGCCCATTAGGGTTCATTCTGTCAATCTGCTTTTGTCATACTGTAGGGCTTTCATGAGGTTATTTTAAATGCTGCCGAAGATTGCAGAACATAACACGCTCTAGCCCTGGTGTTGGACTGTGAGGAAGACGAGAAGTCTGGTTGTCTTTTTGTCTTAGCTTTGACAAAAGTCACTTGGCATAACATAGAACTTAGCAAGCCAAATTAACACTTCTACAGAACTGAAAATGTGAAGTTCACTAGACTTTCTGATTTTGGCTTACTTTATCCATTTTGTAACAACCATTCTGTAACAAAGTTTTCCTTACTGTTGACAGTCGCTAGCATTTGCCTTGTATTGAAAACCCTGATGTAGTTCAAACAGTTGTATTAATTTATCTTTGTAGCACTTCAAAGCTGCCAAATGATCTGCTTGATTTGCAGCCAACTTTTCATCCGTCTGTACATCCTATATCTGCTGCTCCACAAGTAGGAAGTACCTGGGGAGGTAAGAATTCTGAATGGGATTAAGGTTCTAATTGCTATGGCCATGTTCCTGTAAACATTTCCCCTAGTCTGTGGCTGTTTCTTCTTTAAAGACAGAGATCTTGCAAAGACAAGCTACAAGTGGATGAAGGGAGCAGAAAAAGTCAAACCTGGGTATGGATTGAAATAACATAGCAGCATGTGGTGATTACAAAGAATTTTGATACAAGAGTTCTTAGTAGCAAGGTTACTTTAATTGTTGACCAGCTCTGTCAGCCCCTTACCTGCTGTCTTCGAGAGTCACATAGCAAGCTACAGAAATGCAGCTGTGAGAAGTCAGTTCTGTGAAGATGTCTGCCACATAGTCCATGTTGCAGACTAGGAACTTGAATACGGAATGTTTTTAATACACATTTTAAATTTTGTCTAAAGTTAACTTTGCAGATGATAATACAGCAGAACTTAGATGAGGCCTGAAAGGAGGCAGTTGTGACAACTATGCGTAGAAGGCAAGAAAAGCCAGAGTTAGTTATTGAAAGCAAAATGAGGCACCGCTTGACAAATTCTCTGCTGTATTTCATTTAACTACAAAGGCAAATTACCAAAAAGCTGTGATTGGATCTCTTCACTTAAAGAGATAAAATTTATAAGGAACTCTTCCCTCCTTAAATTTCATTCAGAACACCCTTGTTATCATCCTGCCTGCTTGCTAGGATGGAGTGAATGAGATGTTAAATTATCTTATTGATATAGGCAAGTCCTTAAACCAAGGAGGCAATCAAGAGCATTTTAGAAAGTCATGAATGTTACTTCAAGATTAGTTTGAGTGTTAGAGCATTTAGTCATTTACTTAAAGCCGTTTTTCTCTTTGCTGCTTTGCAGTGTTCCAGAATACTTCCGATATAGGTAACACGTTGTCTGCTTACACCCTTAGTTATATTGGTGGAGGATTAAAAATCTCTTAGAAAGATGTTTCTTTTTACTTTTCTACATATATAACAAGGCTTTTTAAATATATACTTTTCTACATATTTAATAAAATAGTCAACTCCTGAACTATGTGGCTATTTCCAGATTATTATTTTTTTTTATAAATCAGATGCTTGCAAAAATGCTTTCTTTTATAATGTGAAAAATTGGGAATTGCTGCTTCAGAAAATTTTTTAGGCATCAGAATAACCTTCTTCTGAAATTTTTCTTCACTTTCTTTTTGAGCTATAGCTTTTCCTGAACACCTTTCCAGTTATCTATCTTCGTGATAAGCAGTGTATGTGTTCTACTTTCCTATTTACTTTTTGCTGTGTACTTTGTGTTTTGTGTGACTTCTCACATTTTTTTCTGTAGGGAAATAACACACAATTTCGAGTGATGGAGGCAATACTAATATATGTGGTAGCTTCAAAAATAAATAAAAGTAGTTTACTAGTCCTTCAGTTTTGCTGAGCAGAGCTGCTTTTGAGAAAGATGCAGTGAGGAGTGTTTTGAGTTATGCATACGAATTTCAATGTTTAATAGGCTTAGAGTTTAGAAATGGACAAAAATGTTTTGGCTCATCTTGTTTGCTTTCTGGAAAATATGTTCTGTTTCAGCTTGTCCTATTTGTTTCACGGGTGAGAGATAAAAGGGGAAATTATCTTCCTCTCAAAGGTCACATCACAGTCTAGTATTTCTTTATTAACCTGAAAATTGAACCTGAAAGTCCGTATTTGTTCAATGTTGTGTTAGTCCTGGTAAGAGTCTTCAGTAATAGTCACTGATATATCTGCTTACTATTGACACATTTCTAAATACTTCTAAGTTTTAATTAACGGTGAAGATTTTTGGATTGTCTGCTAAAATTTTAGGCTAAAATCGTAGGATCACCATTTTTTGTGTTACCTTTCATCAAAAAAAAAAAATCTCTTCAGCTTTACAGACATGAACACTCACTTCACATAGGTGAGGTAGATAAGAAGTGCTTTCCACATTTTACAGATGGGGAAATCTGAGCAATTAACTGACTTGTCTGAAGTCATACGGCAAGCCAGTGGCAGAGCCAAGAATGGAACCTGAACTATTTCCAGTCCTGTGCTCTAACCACTGCACGGCATCCCTCCCTTAGGTAATTTTCTGACATGATGATGTTTGTATTTGGTGTATGTGGTGACTTTGAGAAGAATATCGAGCCAGCTACAAGTTGCAATGGACTAAAATCAGTTACAGTTAAAAATTTTATGCAGCAGCTCTTAGGTGTGTAATAAAAAGATTAATTGTTACAAAGGCATTATATTTGGGTTACTACTTCCAAAAATGTTAAACCTAACGAGGTTAAAGTCTCCCGGAGAGTGGGTTCTGTAATTGCATGTTTTCAAGCTGTAAGAGATGCTACTGAAAGACCTTTGTCATTATTCTCTCAGGTAAAATAGTTCTAGTGGTATAACTTAGTTAGAAGTTTGCAAAATTCAGTTTACTCTTTTAAATGCACCTGAATCATTGATGCCTAATGATAGCCTGAAGGTGCAGAGTGATTCCATTGACACAAACAGATGCCATGTGTATTCAGCTTTAAAAGCTGTTTGGGGCTTTAGAAGCATTGAGGTGTTGCTGTCAGGTGAGACAGCAATTTTTAAAATCTGAATGTGCAAAGATATAAATTACCCAAATGCAATTAATTTTCAGTTACCTTTGTCACTAGCATTGGCAAGTTTTGAAACTTGGACAAAATTGAACATGCTGGCTAGAATTAGAATGAGGCAGACGAGCGAAGAGTCTGAGAACAGATTACATTTCTGAGAAAGTCTTGATAATCTGAAGTTGTATTGCATTGTTTTACTAGTCCAAACACATTAAACTCCATATACAACCTTGGGATTTGTATGCAGTAATTTTCCTACTGAGTGCATGTGTAAAATAATTCCAGTGGACAGTAGTTTCAAACAAATATGATTAAAAACGTTTTGTCCTTTTTTTTAGCTTCTCTCATATTGTTTTTTCTGAGCTGTTTATTGGGATTGTTCAGAGATCATTCCAGCTGTGTCTGGTATATTTGCCAGCTATCAATTTGTACCTAAACTTCAGAAGCAATACAGATGTATCAGTGTGGAAATAATGAGTTTGACCTCCATGTTTGGATTTTTTCCGAATACAAGGAGAACCAGTAGAATCAGAAGAATGTGAAGCAGCAACAGAAAAAGCAAGCAGGGGCTGATTAAACGATAATCTGACCTGCTTTATTGTCAGATGTGTTCTACAGCTTCTAGAATATCATTCAAAGCAGGCAACAGTTTTAAGCAGTACCTGAAAGCAAGGACTTAGTTTTAGGTGACTGATTGACTGACATGTCCACACGTACATTAGGTGTTAATATTACTATCAAAACCATATATAATACAAAGTTTTGTATTGCTGTTACATATGGCAAATATTTTATTAGCTAGCTCTGCTTATCCTTTATTCAGTGTTTGACACTATCTTTTTGCTGACTCAATGATTTAGAAAAAAGGCTTTTTCAAGTACTTCACTCATTCTTGCAACGTAGCCGATCAACTTGGGAGAGAAGTCGGGTCTTACCGAATAAGGTATCTTGAGCTTGCAGGAAATCAAAGCGTGTATTAAGCCTGCAAAGAATAATGCAGTTATGGCTTTAAAATTTCATTTTCTTTAGGACTTGCATGTGACTGAAATCCACATGTTATGAAGCTGTGTGGGATTTGTAGGTAAGAATCAGGAGGTCAGATTCAGGAAGAGAAAATAACTTACATTTTGAAGCTGCTGCACACATCATGGTACTATTTACAAGAGTTGTGGATAAATCTGTAATCTAACCAGGTTTTACAAAAAAAAAAAAAGAGGCCAGAAACTGAAGTACTCAAGAAACCTCTCCTATAATTACTATTCAGACATTTCTCTGTAGTGGTTTTGCCGAGAACAGTAAGTTGCGGTTCTAGGCACTGTGATAAAATAAATAGGGCTAGGTGCAACTCTTGCTGATCTCACTAGTGAGTTCTTGAGTTTTCCGTCAAGGATTTGTGTGCTTTGAAGTCAGACAGCTAAACCACAGCTCCTTCTCTCAGCAAGTGTTGTACCTGCCTTTCCTATCCTGTTTATCTGTTGGATCCTGGAGTACAGGAGTATTTTAGCTTGGCAATTGTATCCATCCTCAGGAAACCTCGAAAATCTCCTATATGCCTCAGGAGGTGACTTACGTAGATCCATGTTTCCTTCATTCCCCAGTATGGTCCAACAGTTTTTTAATAATGAACATTTTTCCTCGCCGCTGCTCACTGTCTGTTGTCCCCCAAAGCAGAGCAGGTTTTTGCTTACTTGCAGCTGATGGGATATCTGCAACAAGCTTGTTGCTCTTGATGCCCCACATAGTAAGGAAAGTGCTTTTGTCCTGTACACTACGCTGGACTATTCATAGCTCTCAAATTTCATGATGCCCAGTAACAAAAAAATCCATAAACACAGTTTGAAGAAGGAAAAGTACAGCTCCGTTGTTTTTGTTTGTCTGGGTTTTTAAAGCTATCCTCAGGATGGTATTACATTAAATCCTCATTTAGCACCTGGGGTTTTGTTATGCTAAGAGGCAGTCTCCACTCCAGAGAATTTGTTGCAAGTGTCAGGACACGGCTGAGAAGCAAAAAGTGATTGTCTTTAAAAAGGAATAACATACTAATTTTCAATATAAAACACTGTGGAAGAAGCACACTTTATAAGACCAAGATGGTATTAATATTAAAAAGTAAATGCATAGCTAGTATCTGTAGTATTTTTCTTGAGCAGACAACAGATAATTCTGGACAATTTGAAAATGAAACAATTAGCTAGGTCATCCCAAGTTTAGAGATGTCAGGAGAAAACTAATACTTCCTGGACTCTTCTTAACTCTTACTCTCCTATACCTAGGAAGCAGCATGTAACTAAATTCATCTCCCTTTTCTTCTTTCTCTTGCTCTCTGGAATTGAACAGATCCTTTTTCTGCTACTGTTGATAGTGTTGATGATGCCATTCCAAACCTAAATCCTTTCCTTACAAAAACTAACGATGCTGCTCATCTGTCTGTGTCTTCTGATGTATCTACTTTCACCAGTAGGACACCCACACATGAAATGTTTGTTGGTAAAGTACCATTTTAAACTAATTTCCTATTTCCTAAAAACTTTAACATTATTTCAGTTTCTAAAGTATATTTGTGGGGCCTTTCAGAAACTAAAAGATGGTCATTTGGGGCTCATTTTGTGCTATGTTAGAACTTGATTTAGTAATTGTGCCATGAAAATGGTGTTAAAATCCTTGCTTGGCTACCTAGATGCGATTCTACCTGATGTAAAGGAACTTAGTTGTAGTTAAAGCAGTTGTTTGAGTGCGGTTTTACACAAAGTCTTTTATGCTTAGGATTTTTAAGGTAAAATACTACGTATGCCTGAGAACGAAAAGAAAATGTTGCTACTCTGTTCCTCAGGCTGGAATGTTCTTTTTAAACATAGGAACTTAATCTAATTTTTTTGGTAGTGCGTGTTTTTCCCCCAGTCATGTTGGCATTAACAAAACTGGTAAAGCTATGCACATTCTGGTGCATGATCTACTCAAACTGTTTACCTACGAGGCAATAATCTACTGACTCATCTTTTTAAACCTGTTGAAATCTTACTTTGGAGGTGATTTAGTATGGCTGTCATATTAGAAATCCTAACATTTCTGTTGGTACAGCTACATAGTAATCTGATTACTTTTCAATATGAAGAATTAAGTTAGCTTTCATAGACTAAAGATCAATTCGTTACATGCCAGTTCTGTTCGTAAGCAAAGCTAGGTTTAAAGACAATCATGCTGCAGCAACGGGGCTTTCTTTTTGCAGGTTGAACCCCACTAGAGTTAATCACGGAAGAATCCAGACTCTCATAACAGGGGGAACTTCGATATCTCTGATACTCGTTAACAGAGATAAAACAAAGGCGTCTCTTTAGAGATACTCATACCACCTACACTTTGTCACCTTAGCTAACTAGTTTCCTAGCTTGTCTTTGGTTAGTGGAAAGAGAAAGCAAGATCTTTAAGCACAAGAACTCTTGCTGTGAACTGGTTCCCAGGGAGGATTAGTTGGCTGAGGCAGTAGTATACGAATACTTTAAGCTGGTACTACTGCGTAATAATCTGGCCTGTGCTTCTAATCGGTCGTTCCCTCGTCTCCAATAAAATTTGTATGGTTCACATGAATGTAGAATGATCATTTGAAATATAGCTTTTTTTAGTAGGGTTATTATTCAATCAGATCTGTTTCCTCTGTATAATCTGTTCTGCAGTCATACAAAAGGTTGTGGCAGTGCAGGGCTGTGAACAAGGAGCCTGGTGGGGTTTTGTGGCACATGCTGGTTTGTGTAGTATTCATCACACGAGAGCCCTGAAGTCGCTCTACATGGATGGCATTGATAAATTGCATTCCCTTCCAATGTCTCCTTCTCTAAAGATACATCTAGAACCAAAGCGTGACCTCCTGACAGATTGATATGTGAAATGTAAATGCAGTTTTAGCTGTAGCACAAACAAGGTGCTACAATAATGTGAATGTGGATTTAAAATAACTCTTTCTGGTTCTTTAGATCATTACAATCCGTTTACTGAACTAAATCCCTTTGTGGCAACCAAATATCCCTTTGTGGCAACCAAATATGAATCCACTATTGGGGTGTATCCTTATACTTCAGGTATAAGAAAAATGCCTTGATGCTTTTACACTCATTTTTTCCAAGGGTGTAAAACATGGCATTTGCTTGGGAAAAAAAAAAAAGTATATATCCTAATATAGCTGTAACTTTGAAACCGTGCTTTCCCTTTTTGTGCTATAGATAATGTAAACTTGTTTCTTAGTGTATGTCTGATGTGTATTGATTCCATTCCATTGGTTCTATGTTATTAGAGTATACGTGGATTTATAGACTGACCTGAAATTAAATTTTTGAATAGCAGATAAACAGTATATCTTGGTTCTCTTTCTGTAACTCTTCCTCTTCTCCCTTCCTGGCTTTCTCTCTTGTGTGATATGCCTTATCAGATTCTTTTTGTGGTCCTCAAGCTTACCCTAATGCTTCTCATTTCCGCAATGAGCCTTCTTCTGTAGCTGGTCTATTTGGAGGTAGGTAATGGGATACAGCCTTATCACAAACACAGAAATATGAATGTGTTGTGTGCCTAGAACTAGTAGGTATGTTATTGGCTACAGAAGTGCATTATTATAGTGGCTCCAACTTTTATTCATGTGCTTGTGCTAGGTGTGTTGTCACAAATGGTATATATTTTTTCCAGTTTGTGCTAAATTAAGGCTTGTTTATCCTAAACATGAAATGAGTATCTCCCCATTTCAGGATCTCTTGTAGTTTATATGTTGCTACATACCACACAAAAGACTTGCATGTTACAAGTATCTTCTCATCTTGCCCTCCCTGATTCCTTTTAAGATAAAGGGATTGGGATGTTCTTGCTGCTTATGGCATTTTTGTTGATATATTACTCTTAAACAGTGCACTAAACTAGTACAAAGCTTTGCAAGAGAACGTGAGAAAGAGGTATCCACTGCATTAAATTACTGTCTAATCATTTGTGCAGCTGGGTAATGTCTGTATAGTAACCCAGTACTGATGCTGGTTCTGGAATACCATCCTTACAGTTGCTAGATGGGCTGTGGGTTGTGACAGATGATAATCTATCTAAACTAGATTGAAAAGGGAGTGTTAAACACCGTTGCTATGCAAGGTTTAGGAATACCTTCAATAAATGGTTTGTCGAAGAGTTAATTCTTAAAAGCACCACAAAGTCACGTTTTGGTTTAGTGTCTTTGAATAGAAATTAGCTGGAGTCATTTAAGGAAAGGTTAAATACTATGTAAGACTCCTGTTCCCTTTGTTCTATATCCAAAAAGCAGGATGATTAGTTTCTGTCAAGTCTTGTTGGTTTATTCCCTCAAAGGAACTCCATTAAAAATACTGACCTTTGCACCTTTCAAAACATCCATGTTAGACAAAATGCCTTGGGCTGGTGGCTGATACCAGGAGTAGGATTTGATCTTTTTCAGAGGCTGATTCAAAGAAGTCCTATGTATTGTTGTGTCTTCTAGCTAGTCTCATCTCATTAGCTTCATACAGCTTGAAACTTCCTAAAATGTGAGAGCAGGAAACTCGGCTTGTTTCAGTTAAGGCCATTTTCTAAAGAAAACTATGAGCTATTGTAAGTCAAGTTTTCTGTTGGTACAGGCACGGTTTTAAGAGTTGCAGGACATCCCATCAAAGGAATTCCTATCTGCAGTTCAGAGTCTCTGAAATGGCTTGTTACAACTTGACGGTATACTTGTCATAAAGATACTCATTTTGGTTTGTTGTTTGTTTACTCCCTATCTTTTCCCACATTATTGCTTCCCATGTTTTGCTGTATGCTGTTTTCTTTGATTTGTTTTTAATGAAAAGTACATTGTTTGAATTCTTAGAGATGGATGCATTTGAGTTATGAGTTGTGTAAGACAACTTTAAGACAAATAGGAAGAACAAGTAATCCAAACTTCTGTGAAGTTTATGTTCAAGGATAGCATCCTATAGTTGTTAATTTTTTAAGTGAAATGTGACTTATGTCAGGAAAACAGTAAGATTGACATGAGGTGCTGTCATGCAAGCTAAAGGAAGTCCAAGAAGTATTCTTGGTCAGTTGTTTCTGCTCACTGCGAAGTTTTACCACTGAACTATTTGTGATCCTTTTTTTTTTTTTTTTTATTTCTCCGTATCATCAACATTTCTGTTAGAATCCAGAAGAGTTAGTTTTCAAGATGGCATCGCATTTTTATGGTGCTTCTCATATAAAGTAATAATTACTTAAGTAATTGCCTGAATATCAAGATGATATACATGCACGCTTGTGTGTGTGATCATATATAACATTAAAAACCACAATTTTAGAAACAAATTAGTATTCATTTCCATATTACTGAACTATCAGCTTAATACTGCTGAACATCATACGCAATGCTTTGTACTGCAATAAATTTTCACAGTATTGAAAAAAATTGTGTATTTGGAGAACACTGCTTTACAGATACATAGGAGGCAAATGGAGTAAGTTCAGACAGGAATAGGAGTTGAAACTTGCCTTTAACTCCCTGTATCTTGCCATAATTACTGGAAACTTACCAGCAAAACATGGTCACCTGAAAAATGTGTGTCCAAAAATAACTAAGTGCTATAGAAATTATTAGTATTAAGAGTGTCTAATCAAAGGCATTACTAATCAGACACCTTGGGATGGTTTGGATCTTACTCCACTTGTGTCTAAGAGAACTGCTCAGCTAACACAAAATACGGAGGGAATAATCTTCAGGCAGGTAATCTTGAAACAGATGCTGTACCCAGACAGCTGCTTTTCCTGGAGAAGCATGGTGATTAGTTGCTGAATAATTTTTTTTTTTTTGCAAGTATTTGGTAAAAGAATAAGGAAGATGTGAATAGTTAGTCCAGAGATTCAGCAACTGGGGGAGGAGGAGTGTCTTTTATGGCCTGTCTGTCCAGTTTTTGGGACAAAACCATTTTTGGGGTGGAGTAACTTCAGTTACTCTTCAGTAAACTGCTTCCAGCTCTCTCGCTACGTGCTTCTTGGTGTCAGGGTGTAATCTGGACCTTTGAGGTATTCCTAGTCTTTCTGTGGCACTTAAATAATCTACATATTTATTTGATCTGTCTTGCATAAAGAAGGTGGATTCAAGGGAAATGCTGCATAAAAACATTCAACTTCTTTCTTTTTCCCCACAGGGTTCACTCCATCTCCTGTTGCTCAACCACAGCCATCAGCTGGCCTTAATGTTGACTTTGAGTCTGTGTTTGGAAACAAATCTTCTAGTGTTGTCCTAGATTCTGGTGGTAAGGCACTTACTAAAATAGATGACATATGTTCTTTAACTTTTTTTTATTCTTGAGATATAAATCTCTTAATCTGTATTTACTTACACTGCTGTGACAGTGTTCCAGCTGAAGAAAAGAAAGCTGACTTTAAAAGGTCAATAGCAGCATTCTTCATCCAGTTTTTCTTTATTAATCAAATAATTTTTCCTTACATACTATTTCTATGTGGACCCTGCTGAAAAGTTTACATTGATTTCTTTCGCTTAAATATTTTGTGCATTAAAATTTCATACAGTGAACAGCATTCATTTTTACATGCTGTCAACTGAAATTAAGTCTGTATTTGTAGAGTGTGGCTGGAAAAGGTAAAGTTGCATCTTAATTTTATATATCCGTGCAACACATTCTTGGCACTTCTTTGCCTACATGTTACTCCTTTAATATTAAGATTATTTCAGAAACTGATAAATTATCAAAACATACACAGCTAATTTGGATTGTAGTTGTAGTTAGTACTCATTCTGCTCTTTTGAGCATCTGGAAAGTAAATATTTTCTGGGCTTTTGACATTGGACTCTTGACATTGGATTCTTTTGGGGCAAACCAGTGGTCCGCTAAAAGCAAATACATAAGTGTTTTTATAAGATTGAAATATTTTAGGTATTTATTCTGTATTTTGTTTTACGTTTTGATTGCTTTGCAGTCATTGTGAATCCATTCCATGTCAAATTGATGTCACGTAGGTTAAACTAGTAATGTGAAATCTCCCTTCTGTAGTAAATAGCTCCTTTATTAAGAAGCATAAGAAGTTTTATCCTTCTTGTATAGTGTAGCATCACTAGTTTAAACTTTGTATTTTAGCCATTGTGTTGAACTTGCTGTCTTTAATTGAATGTCATGACATTCACGGGAGGCCTGTGATTCAAATCACTTCTTTTATGTTTATCATTCCAAGGGTTTGATGAACTAGGTGGTCTCCTAAAACCAACAGTGGCCTCTCAAAACCAGAGTCTTCCAGTTGCCAAAGTACCACCTAACAAATTAGTGTCAGATGATCTGGATTCATCTTTAGCCAATCTTGTAGGCAGTAAGTATTCAACCACTAACATACACTTATTTCATTCTTCTAAATGAATAGAATTTCAATAGTATCTTCTTCTACTTTGTGACAGATTTGGGCATTGGAAATGGAACTACTAAAAAGTGAGTATGCTTAGTCAAAAGTGGAGCATTTTGATTTTTCTTGATAGTAAAATTTTATGAAAGTGCAGGTTCAAACCTGTGCATAACAACATAATGTTAACCTTCAGAGCACATTTGGGGTTGTACTTTGTTTCTCATACAAGGTATAGTGAATTGTTGAGAGCTGTTGGAAGGTGGCTGTAGACTGAGTGGTAGTGACAGTGAAAACAGCAGGCAAGGTGTCCTGTCACTGATTCCTTTCAGGCTTGTATATGTTTAGGAAAAGAGTTCATCAAAATGCTTCTTTGTAGTTGTAGGTAAACTTAGCACACCTTACAAATGAAATACTTTGTGTGATCTGAGTGTGTGCAGAGCTATATTAAAGATTGTGAAACTACAATCTCTGACCTGTGGTTGATCTTCAGACAAGTGAATTTTGAAGCAGGGCGTATTCTAGAATAGTGAACATCTGCTCTAGCAGCAAAGTTAAGAGTGTGATTAGCAAATTTCAGGCTTATCGGGACCATCTGTGCCAACTCTGAAATCATTCAGAAATCTAGTATGCAGTTGCTCCTAACTAAACTATCTTGACCCAAGGAAAGTCAACTAGACTACCTTAGCTGTACTGGGGAACTTGACTGAGATTAGATAAAGCTGAGGTGGCTCATGTTGAACATATTACTTTACTCTTCCTAGCCAAAACAAGCTCTCATGACACCTTTTATCAACTCCTTTGCTAAATGAGCTGCTTCACTAACAAAAGAAACTGCATTTCCAAGAGGAAACAGTGTTTACCTGAGGGAGTTTTGTAAGAAAAATCCGATGTTTTCTAACAATTCTTAAAAAAATTTATTTGAAGTGATGTAAACTGGACTCAGCCAGGTGAAAAGAAACTAACAGGTGGTTCCAACTGGCAACCCAAGATTGCACCTACAACTGCGTGGAATGCTCCAACGTTGGTAAGCAAATACTCATTTTAAAATAGTGAGTTCCCTGCAACTTAGATATGCAGGCTGATGTATAACAGAGAAATTTGAAAGTAATCTATAGTTGCAGTAAAAGGGTAGTAGAAGATTGAAGAAGTGGTCAGTTTGAGATGTGTACTGATTGGATTTGTTTTTCTTAGCTGTGCAGTTCTAGTGAATAGTTGGTGATGTGACATGTGCAGGTTTAGCTTAAACTTCAGTAGTGTTTGACCAGCCTCTCTTATGGCAAGATAGCAGCCTTTGTGTTTCATTCAACTGACATAAAACTGAATTCTAGTGGGGGGGGGCAGGGCACTTTGCAGTCTAGAAAAGTAAAAGTGTGAAAAGTATGTTCTTCAGGTGCACTGATATGTCCAGTATGTATAACATTACATCTCAGCCTGCTCGGGGGGTGAGGATGGGCTGAGAGATTAATCCTCTTGATACTTGTAGAGGTGTCTGTGCAATAACGTGGGCTATAGCTTTCATAATGTACGTAACTACTGCTTTCCTGCCCCTGCCCCAATGTGTGCAACTGTTTTTAATGCATGTCAGTTTTGGTGATCAACTTCATAGCATCTATTGTGGCAGGCAGTATGAGCAACGATTTGGGGGTAGCATGTAGAGCGAGGGCTCTTAATTAAATGTCAAAAAAAAAAAAAAGTTAAGAGTTTACATGAGTAGTTTTCACAATGCTAACAGAACATCTTTGCATGTGAATCCTACTCACCCTTTCACCAATGACCTGGAGAACTGTATGTGGACAGAACAGGTAACAAATCGCCCCAGATTTATTGCATCTGACTGTAATTGACTGGGGGAGGTTGAATCCACAGTGTAATAATGCAGCGTTGTGGATTTGGAAAGAGAGAGCTTGTCTTTCTGGATCTACCACCTCTTCCCTACTGGGTGTCCCTTATCAACTCACTACAATTGTGTAGGGAGAAACGTTTGCGGACCTTACTGGAGGGTGCATAGATGTTGAAGAAACCGTAACGCCTCACCTGCTTTAGGGACTGGTGGTTTGAGTTTACTTGTGTGCTTGAATCTGTTCAATAACTCATGTCTTGTTTATACATCTTCTTGTGATAAGTCATTACATTTAACAGCTATTATTATTTAGAGATACTGTTGAGACACTTCTTTTCCTGTGAAACTGTTCTATTAACATAAAAATCTTGAAATGGAAATAATCTAGGGGGGAAAAAGTTTGTTTTCCTCTGCTGGTCTATTTATTGTGGAGTTGCTGCTGCTTGCTAAATCAATATGCCTTTGAAAATAAGGCTTTCTCGTCTTTGGAAAAAAGGCATATACCAAATAAATGGACTATGCAAAATAATTACGAACCTAATAACAATGACAGTATCACAGGTGTATGTTGTCTCAGTAAATGACTTGAATTACAAGAATGTGTTGGGGTAAACATTTAATGTATTTGTGAACTAAAATGCTATCTGTGTATATTCTGTTGTGTAAGTATTTGCTTCTAATCCAGTGTTATTGCATTATGTAATTGTTCTCCCTGGGAAATACAGAATGGCATGCATTTTCCACAATACGTAAGTGAAACAACCCACAGCCTTTTTGCAATCGACTGGCATGCTGATATTAACCACTGCTGTTGCAGAATCTCATAACCTTCTTGCTATTTACACATTTCTCATTTTAAAATCTTTGGTGTGCCAAAAATTGAGCTTTTCCTAGCATACACGAACTTCATAGGTGGTCTGCAGGCTCTTGACTCGAATGATGGCATGGGAAATACCAAGATTATTTTTCCTTGCTTTAAACTGTACCATTTGCTGCCAGAGAGCTGGGGTGTGTGTCTGTGCTGCCTTCAATGCACTTGGTGAATTTTGAATGAAGATAAAAATGTTTGTGTTTGAATAACTGCATGAAACCTCACGGGCTTCTGTTATACTTGGCACTTTATCCACGTTTATGGTAGATCTTGATTTTTTTAATTTTTTTTTAGTGGGGAGAGACCAATATGTCATTAATGCTCATATGAAAAAAAGAAAATCCATGCTGACAGTTTACATAGGGCAAGCAATAACCTGTGCTTGCTGTCTGAGGAATGCAGTCTTTCATTTCAAAGTATTTTTTTCTTTATGTCAACAGTGATATTGGTCTTTCCCTGTATTCTGTTTTTATTGCAGGGTAACTCTGTAACTAAAGGATGGTAGGTCCATACTTGAGCACTCAAAAATAAATTTAGTCAGCATGTTTATATGTGTGGATACACAAGCAAAACAAAAAAGTAGTAATTTTCAGGATAGCTTTGCCAGCTGTGTGAAATATATGGATAGTACACAGTCTAGGTAATTCTCGATCGGGGAAATCTGTTCTGATGGCGATTTGAAATGCCAGCGATACTGGCTACTATCTATGAAAAGGCAGCTGATACCTTAGAACTGAATTCAGAAGCAGCTCTGCTGATGTCCTATTCATGATATTACAATTTATCTGCTTTAATTAATCCAGTATTATTAATATTTTGTCACTTTCCTCTTTTTTCTGTATGAATAATCTCTGTGTACCAAGAAATGCATATGGTCTTTGTCTTGTCAGTAATGCCCACAGCGACAGCATGAAAATTAGACTGGTTTTTCTTAAAGGAGAGACTAACAGGAGGTGGAGTGGGCAGACAGCAAGTTGTCTGATTATTTATAAACACCAATTTGTAGTCTGGAAAAAAACCTTTTTTTGTCCTTGTAAGAGTTAATACTGATTTAGAAAGTGGATAATGAAACTGTAGAGCAAAAAATATGGTTAGGATATGAAGAACTGTCTTTAATATATTTTTCTTTCTAAGAGTTATCAGCTGTTTTTCTACCTATACGTTGCCAAGTTGTTTACAAAATGTAGCTTCACCCTAGGTTTTGTCTTGTTGACAGCAATCATATTGTAACTTCATAAAAGTTAACTTAGGTTAAGGGTAATATAAACATATCTGCAAAGTACTAAGAGGACTTTTAACCTGTTCAAATTCACTGTACTAAGTGGGTGAGTGAGAGGGAATGCAAGTTGGATATTCATGTTAGAGTCGAATTTATACTGAAGCATGATAGGAGAATCCCCATAGCGTGTACATCCTGGCTAAAGAGAAGAGAATTCCTGTAATGTCGGCAGAAGCAATGGTAATTTGGTCTTTCAGTCTTTAAAATTCTTTCTTAAGACTCCTTGTGCACCATTACTTCTGATATTGAAATATAAGTATATACTTCATGGGATTAAAAAAATGCTTCTGCTTCCTGAATTTTCTCTCTCAAACTTGTCTGTCTCATACTGTGTTCTTTAAACAGGATGCTGAGAGAATGGTAGCTTGCAGTTTAGTTTAGTCAGCCAGAATCCTAATAGGTGAAAAGCAAATATGTAACTGTAGATTTGCCTAGAAGATCGCCTAGAAACTTTAGCTTAGGTATTGTTTTCCATCTGAAATAATTTGGATACACTCTTAACACGAGACTGCAAACCCTATTTATTCTGTGCTATATTCATAGTAAGCTAAGTGCTGCAGTTGACCCTTAGAAAGCAATGCCTTACCAGTACGCAGCTGATCTCTTCTCCTCTCAGTT
The DNA here is from genome assembly GCF_947461875.1 of Haliaeetus albicilla. NCBI lineage: Eukaryota > Metazoa > Chordata > Aves > Accipitriformes > Accipitridae > Haliaeetus > Haliaeetus albicilla. The sequence continues at coordinate 21,726,502 of NC_091502.1, read as the reverse complement.
CACCACTGTTTTTCACACCAGGCACCACCTGTAATGGCATATCCTGCCACAACGCCAACAGGAATGATGGGCTACGGCATGGTGAGTGGAACTCCTGCAACGCTAAGAAGTCAGATGCTGTGTATCATTTGATTGCTTATAGTTTGGTAGCAGTCGTCTTTCTGAACTATTTTACTGAAGACTGAATTTCAGCTCCTATTCGTTTATTCTTCACCGAATCAAGTCCTGTTTTCTGAACAACTTCAGTGGTTTTTGTCTGAAATTGTCCACCCTTTCCTCCATAACTTAGTTTTTCATAAACTTTTTAAAATTTGTCTATTCTCGGTGGGCTTTATTGGCGTAGAAATAAGTGTATCATGAAAATAAGTGTATCATGTGAGTATAGATAGCTACATTGACAACAGGAATGTTTTATCGGTGAAGTGAAACCTTCCTTAAATACTTGCTCCCAACCTCAGCAAAAGGTATCTGTAATGATTAATGCCACAAAACTGCAAGTTTGTGACACTGCCGTGTGTTGTGGTGTTGGTTGAGAATCAAATCTCTTGGTGACACACCAGTCCCGGAAGACTTTCAACATAAACCTGACCTTGCTGCTTGTTGCTCTGAGAAGTTGTTCAAATTTTTCTTCTCATCTCAAATTTTAAAATATTTCTGTAATGATACACCTCAACTCTTTATTAGTATGGTTTTGATGTAGTACAGCTTTGCTGGGTGAATAAAAGGGGAGAGAACTTCCTTAAAACAGTTATTCTGCTAAATGGCTCACAGATTAGTAGAGTAAAAAAAGCTAAATGTTTCATCATGTAAGCAAATTAGATTAATGATTTGTAACTGCTATATGCTCCGTAAGTGAACTGCAAAAGTGGCCAGCTGTATTCTTGAGGGTGTTTTGGGAGAGTATCATGTTCCCCATTACCCATCCATGAACTCCTGTAGTATGTTCTTGTGCAAAGTCACAGTTAAACTACCGTTAGTGTTGATTCAAACTCGATCCGCACAATTTTGCGCTGATGGTACTGGAAGCATTTTCTTAGTTATTTTGACTCAGCAGCTGGGGACGGTAACATATTTAGTGTAAAGAAAGTAATCTTGCATGTTTTGTAAAGCAACTTCCGTTACGGGGTTTAAATGCCAATGTGAAACGGAAACTGGAATTAATAGGAGCCACAGCTCTGTTATCCTGAGTTGCTGTTACTTGTTCAAAAGCGTGCAACGTCTGAGCAGGTGGGTGAGATGGGCCATTACGGCATGACCCGCAGGCTTTATAACACATCCTGAAAACTCTCCTGGCTCATTCAGACTTTACTCAGGACGTTGCCTGCTAGAAATCTTTGAAATGTTGACCCATTTTACAACCCTCGTGTTTCATTTTTCCTAAAAGCAGTAGTAGGTACCATAGTTCTGAGTGTGGCCATTTCTAAGCAGCAGTCTAGTAGCAGCCTTTTCCCTTGGTGAGGGCGTACTGGGACGGGCAGTTCCGTTAGTTCCTTTGCACTCCCTGGCTGCTGGTTCCTGTGCCTTCATTGTGCCAGAAGTTGTTTTTAACTTATTTTTTGTAGGGTGTTTTCATTAGGGTCAGTTTCTTGAATGGGTTCACCATGGGATTGTCCAAACAGCTGGTTGGCACGATAGGAGGAGTACCAGGATTAGTCAAGGAAAAGCTGCTTGGAGTGGGGATTGCTTTAGTGGGGCTGCTGCTGGGTATCAACGCAAGCCTGAGAGGAGTGCCAAAAGCAGCGCCAGGGTGGGCATCTATGTAAAGCAAATAAAACCTGGCTTCTAAGACCATTAATATATGTTAAACTCTGAATTTGGCTCGGCCAGAGTGTCAGTAACACTTTAGACTTTGATTGCATAATGACTTAACATTAGCTGTACGTACAGTTCTCAGTTTTCAATTTTTATTGAACTCTGTCAGCTCTGCGTTGATATCTGTAAAACTGTTCTTGTGCTTTCAAAGGCGGACAGGGAAGTGTTGTCAGACCTCAGTTTTGGAAGCAAGAGGACCAGCACAAATGCTTGTGCTTAAACAAGTATTTTAGTGTTTCACATCTTTGCAGCAAGAGATTAAATGGGCTCAGTTGTTATTGAGAGTATTCCTTGAAAAGACTCTAATGTTCCTTTGTAGTAACCTTTATTTGCAAAATATTGCAGAAAGACCTTGTATGACTGCATTTATCAAATAAGACCAAGACTTTTCACCCATTTGCCATTTTCTTTTCTCTCCTTAAATACTTGCAATGTATTAATGCTATATGTGATTTGATGTTGTCTGGATTTTTTTAGCCATCACAGATGGGAGGCATACCAGTAATGACACAGCCAACTTTAATATACAGTCAGCCAGTCATGAGACCACCAAACCCTTTTGGCCCTGTACCGGGAGCACAGGTGTGTATATTCAAAATCATTGGTGCTAGGGACAAATCACAGCTGGGTCAGTTTCTTTAAAAGTATTTTAATATTTTCTTGTGTTGGACAAATGTGTTGCACAAGCACAGTAGTTCATGTAAGGATTGCTTCATAGTTTCTTATATCCAGGTTGGCAGCATCAATTTTGTTTTACAGAAGCAAAGAGGATAGCGTTTTAAGGCATTGTTTTTTTCTGGGAATGTGTCTGAGATGATCCTCAACACTTCAGTGAAAGGATAAGAACAGCTAATGTCTGTGCTGTTTGCTGAAGAGGGGCTTCTTTCCCAAAGTTTGCGTTCTCCGCTGCTTTATCTCCAAGCATGGCTTTGAGATTGCGCTATTACAGCTTTTTCCTAAGTGGATGTGGCACTGTTCTTTGCCCTGTTACACTTAACAGTATTGGATTATAAAGTCACCAAGGCTGGCAGTAGCTGTAAACTTTTTTTTAAGTGTAAGCTGCATGCTTATATGACAGCATTTTGCAGGGGACAAACAGGGTGTATGTAGCCTTTTGAGTCTCTGAATGTTATAGATGGGTTTGGAAAGAATATGGTGTCAAACCTGGTGAAACTTCAACCCAACACCTGGTTGTTAGCACTGACCACTCAGTGGGAGGTACATGGCACCTTCATCTAGTTTTAGCCATTGTATTCTCCAAAGGTCTTTGTACTCCTCCGTGTTTTTGCAGAAGACAGTATTTACAGCATAGTGAATATAAGAGCTATACAAGTCTATCTGGCCTTTCCCTGTTAAGTAAGGTGTTATGTTAAATGGAGTGTTCCTTAAATTGCCTGCTTTTCTGCTTCTTGTGATATATTGTGTTCATTACCTAACGTGCTGGAATAAGTGTGCTGAAGGGTTACTCTGATGAACATTAAGACCTGACTTTATCAATACTGGAGTTAAATATAAACCTTTTATTGTTTGTTTTGCAGACTTTTGTCACTGGGAAGTTCCTATATGAACTCACTTTTTTTAACCCAATAGCTATCTGAAGATAAGGGGTTTTTTTGCAGTAAGAAAAACATTAAAAAACAATAGGAGGCAGGGGGGATGGACAACATTGAACACCTTCGTACTATTTTCAGAAAATATTGAGATCATTAAGACTGTGTTTGTAAACTGTAGTCAGAGGCAGAGCCAAGTTTAGTTGGCAGATTGGAACCCCAGTATTAACATCATATTTTTACTTACTAGTCAAATGTGTCTTTGTCAGAGTTGGCATTGTACATCATGGCTCTATTAGAAACATGTAATATATTGGGACTGTGTCTTGATCTTACTATAAAGAGCTTTGTCTTTGCAGGTGACTTGTTTAAAAACATGCATGTGTAACTTCACTTAGGTATATGCTGGTGTATGTGTTTGGGTTTGGGACTAGAGTGTGGAGAGAAAAGAATTCAGCAGTAGGTTGGGAGGGAAAAGACCCTCAAACCTTTTCCAATGCTTGAATCTGATCCTTTAACAGGAGAGGCTATGCTGTGTGCTGCCAGTGGGCAGTATGTCCATTGTCTTCCTTAAAACAGAGCCCTGTGGATAGATCTTTTAAATTTTTGTTTTAAAGGCTTTATCTGAAAGAGGTGCTGTTAGATTTCTTTAGCTAGAAATGCAGTTTTCAGTTGACTTTCTCCTGGACTTCTGAGAGCTGCTTTGCACATTCACTGTCACTTAAGACAAGTGATATGGTATCTTGCACATGGGTTTTATGCTATTTCAAGGGGGAAAAAAATGTGTTTATGACACTTCTTAAATAGAGAACATGTTAAAGGATTCCCAAGGATAAAAGTTTTTTTCTGCAATTACCAAAACATCGATTTTGAAATGTCCTTTTAAAAAAAAAAAAAAAAACAAACCTGTCTACCTGCCTAATTCAGTTATAAACAGGTAGGTAGGTCTGAATGGCTAGGCGAGCCTTTCTGCTTTGTTTGACATTGCAGGGCTTGGTCTAGGTTGAATCCCAGCTGGCTGTCATAACAGGAGAAAGCAGAATTAGTCACAAGTGAGGTGTGTAGAGCTGTATTTATTGTGCTTATCTGACATGTTTGGCTTCTGTGAGAATTAATTTGAAAGAAAACACACCCTTTGAACTGGCATTTGCTGTGTGACCAGGAACGATTTTCCCCCAAGACACACAGTCTGTGTTGCTTGCAGGTGTTGAATTTTCAGAAGTCTGGCATCAATAAAGCAACTTAAATGAAACAAAAGCTGCATGTGAGAGCTGCTTCCCTGTGTACGGCACAGATGGCATTTACTAACGTGTAGCCATGGAGGGGAATTACGGTATTATTGCACTAAATTTACGGTATGCTTAGTCTTGAGGCTCTTCTGAGAGCTGTCTGTTTAGGTTTAGTTAATACTCCTGTTGTGCCAGAAATAGAAAGAGGAAAATAAAGAAATAAAAATGTGTGTTCTCGGGTTGAGTTAACAAATCTTAAAGAATGAATAAGGGTTACCTGAAAGGCACACAATTCAAACTGCCTACAGCCCACATGGATCACTCTAAACACCATTACTGTGATACAGGTTTTGTCCATGATGTCATCACTGCGAAAAACTAAGTTGTTTTTCATGTTTACGTTTAAAGCACTAAATTCTATCACTTACCTCTAGTCTGCTGATAGAACTTGGTTGCTGTCTGCAGTTAAAGAAATTTGAAGGTACTTAAAAGCATAATGAGAGATATGAAGTTGTTGCTGAAAAATTATATTGCAAAGTTGTAGTGTGGTGGAAACTCCTCCTACTTCGCACACCAACTGGTAAAATAGGCATCCCAATGTTGTCCAGTTTCTTTATAATTTAAACTAGTGTTCCTAACTTGATACTCTTAAGGATTTGTCTTAAATATACTTTTCCTACCTCCAGGCATACCTATTTTGCTTCTGTTTCAAGTGTTCTGTTTACATGCATGCAACTTTATTTCTAATTGCTATCAAAAGCAAGGGTAGTTTGTTTTTTTTAAGGGCAAAATAATTTGAAACAATTGAGAATGAGACTAGAACAGTTGCTTCTTTTCTAGGTGTAGAAGATACGTGTAGTTTTAAAAGAAACTAGCGTGTGCTTTTGTTGGAAATTGCTTACCTTGCATTATGGTCAGTATTTCTTCCTTGAGAAAGAAAGTAATAGTTTTCATCACGATAAAATAGCAGGCTTTCCTCACTGCAAAATATTATATCATGCTACCCAAAACAGTGAGAGTGGATGGAGTTGTGTGATTAAATTTTGCCCAGTGGGGGGGAGAGTGTGTGTGTGTGTGTGTGTATGAGGAAGGGACAGGCTGAATCAATGGTCCAAACAAGGTTAAAGAGCAGCCAGGGTGATGGCAGATGTGATGCAGTACAGCAAATGCAGAATATTTCAGACAAGCCAGATCCGAATGATGCACGGTTAACTGGAATATAACTACCCATTGTAAGACCTGAGTGTTGTAATGCACAACAGCAGTGCTTGAATGTTCACCACCACCAAAAACGTTATCGTGTTGGCTAATACAAAATGGTACAGTACTGACAAATCAGTGGTATGCCTTTTAAGTGTTACGTATTCTGGTCTGATTACCCCAAAAATGACATAGCCTTAGGAGGGGAAGCAGCTGGGTAGCGAAAATTTTACGATTTAAAATAGAATAAAGAAATTACTCAGCCTACTGCTAGCATCTGTGTGAATTGTAACAGTGCAGTTGTTAACGTCACTGAATTGTACAGAAAAAGTAGTAGGAGTGATCACCTGGTGATGGTAAAGAATAGGTAAATGTGCAAATGAGTAAGTTGGTTTTGTGGGGGTTTTTTTGATTGTGGTTTAGTTTTGATTTTTGGCTTGGTTTTCTTTTTTTGAAACTGGAAGAACAGGGTATGAAGTTCAGGACAGACTTATGCCAGAAAGTAGACTTTACAGGTGTTCCTTTTGGCATATTAATCCTAAAATACATGCTAAACCAGCTTGACAGACTTGTTTAATGAGAAATCAGTATTAAGCTAAGGATGGGAATCAGCACAGCACTCGCTTATGGATGGGTTCTTCTGTGTTACGGTGACTCTGGGGAGTTTTTGTCTTTGTTGGAAGCAGTAAGAAGTGACAACTGCTGTTGGAGGTGAGACTGAGCTTTGGGTCTGATCCAGCACAGTACGCTGCATTTCAGATCACGCAAGCACTGGGCAGTAAGGAGGCTAAATCCACAGTTCTAGACATAATTAGCACTAGAGAAACTGATGGCCAGCGCTGTTGTTTTAAATGCTTCTCCTTAGAAACTGCTAAGGTAGGTTCTGGTTTTCAGGTATATTTATAAGCAGTATTCTGGGTAGATGCCATGTAGGAAACTGCCGAACTGTACTTTCCACATTTATTTTTAGGCCTCCTTTTTAATAATTACAGGAATCTCATTAAAATACATATTTACTGTAAGGTACTGTGTCTTGTCTGAATTTGGCTCGGGCATCTAAGAAGCAGCAGCATCAAGTTTTTTTCCCAGTATTTAACCTGAACAGGCTTTCTGAAATTTCGCCTCTGTTTCTGATTACACGCTGATGTTGCACAAATGACAGAGCTCTAAACCTACCAGTCTTCCACACTGCTTTCAAACTGGGACATTACTTTGGACTTGATATCAGTTGGAGATTTGCCAACTCAATTTCACAGGACTTTTAATATGTGACTTCAAGCCATTTGACCATGAAGAGGAAGAATGTCTCATGAAATCAAGTCGCAGCAGGCGTGCCTTGCTGAAGTTATGACTGTTGGACTTTGTCATGAGTCTGGCTCAAATCCTGGAGAGCGGTGGGGTGTGTTGAGCTATGGCTTTCCAAAGGGAAGAACCGAGTTTTAAAGGGGAACTTCTGACATCCTGAAACTGCTTCTCAAGCACTTCCCATTCTGTCTCATGACTCTCCCATAATCTGTTTATGGGGACTGGATTCGAGTGCCCCATTGGGGGTGGGGTTTGGGGAGGGAGATAAAGATTCCAACCCAGACAGAGGGGACTGATCCTGAAAGAACTCCTTCTCCTCATGTAGTTTCTGAGATAGACATTAATGTGAAAAACTTAAATTTGCAATGGCAATATTTACACTCTGGGCACTTCTGCAAGCAGTTCCCATAAGCATGTTCCCTGTCATGCATGGGTTGGCAGGCATTTGGTATTTCCAAAGGAAATACGTCTTCATACATTTTTTTGCAATGGATATGAAGTGCAAGTATGCAGTGGCGATTAGTGACTCAATTACGAGTAAATTGTTAAAAGTGATGGAACCTGAAATGGAGAAAGCATATTTTTGCAGTTACAAGTAAAAGTCAGCAAGTTCTATGAGGAGGGAAGGCAAATAGAATTTAATAAAGCACCATTTATAACTGGGAAGGCACTAACAAAGAAGGAAAACCGCTAAAAAAAAAATAAAAAAAATCAACCAACAGCAGATAATCCTGCAATTACAGCCTGCAGATTATTGGTCCCTTCCAGCAGCAGCAGCTGGAATGCCAATATTAGCTACTTGTAAATTATGTGCTTTATATGGCTGGATTTGTCGTGTGGTGCTTTAAATACATGGCAATAGGACATGATTTTTGTTAGTATAGATAGTATAGACTACTGGTCTCAGTCTTCAGTTCTCACCTAAAATGGCAGCAGTTAACAAACTCTCATCTATTGTATTTTTTTTCTAGCCCCAGAATGTATCCCATGTTCTCCTTTTAGGCCCCAATGTGACAATTACCTGTTGTCTGCTCTCCAGCTTCATTTTATACACATGCTATTTTGGGAGGAAAAGATGCTGAGAGCTGTTTCTTCTGGAGAAGGCACCTGGCAAGCTGCCATGCTCTGGCCAGACCCCCAGTCCCGTCTCTCCCTGCCAGTATGTAGTTTTGCCAGTAAAGCGGGGAGAGTGCTAACCTGTTTCACGGGAGTGTCAGGCTTCAAGTTTTTTATCATCTTTTGAAGAGAGCCGCTGTGAAAGTGTGAGGTTATCTGCTTACTTGGCAAATGCCAATTGAAGTTTCCTTTCTGGAGGGTCATGTCCAGCTTGTTTCTGCATTACTCCAACCATTGAAGAGGCTTTCCGTTTTCCATATGACCAAACACCTTGTTTTAATAGTTGATTTCTGCCAAGTTTGCCTCTTAACCTCCCCTTGTCCTTTCATTACACGTTCAGCTTTCATATTCTGTCATTCTGAGACCTTTTTTTCTTTTTCTTTCCCTTTCTCTGTCGTCTTTCCTACTAGCTGTCTGCAGCATCCAGCCCTTCCAGTCAGAGTCCTCACAGAGCCTCAGGAAAGGATCCCTTTGCAGAGCTCTCTCTCCAGGATTTCTTGTAGAACAACTTAGGTATTGTCCATTATTCTGGGGAGATGCTGGTTTTTGTGATATAGAACAAAATTAAAGTTCTAATTCAAGTTTTATTAACATGACTAGAACTGTTTCTGAAGAAAATAAAAACAAGTCATGTTGAGTTGGAAGCACTGTGGAAGTGACTTGGAAACTCGGTATACTTAACTGCAGCGGTTTAAAGACCCGATCAAGCCCATTCGAAATAAAAGTTTGATAGTTCCCTTCTGAACCGCAAGAGCCAGCACACGTGGTACTTGCTGCAGTTAGGGAGAAGGAACTGGTACTACCTGGTATTTACCATTTCATCAGGAAAATGTTCAGGGTTCCTGGTTAGCAGCAAACACCTGACTGCTGGTGCACTTCACCAGATTGCTTGCCCAAAGAGTTCACTTTATGCAGAAGGAGGTACTCGTTTCATGTGTGCGAGGGTTAAATTTTGGTACAGATGTGCAGTGGAATTCTGTTCTTTTTCATCAATCAGGGGCAGGTGGGAATTGAATACTAAAATGAGTGAAAACATGAAAAAATTCAAGAACGCCTAGCGTAAAGAAAGAGTAGGCTTTATTGCACACAGCATCTGCTTTTCTATGTGCACTTCCTCTGGTTCAGCATGAAAGATGACCGTGAGTTTTCTTCATAATGATGTTGATCTGTGTTATGCTGCCACTGGTGACAATATTGCATGGATAAGTAGGGTCTTTTTATTGTTGGATAAGCCAGCTTAATGGAAAGAGATGTTCCAAAGGCTGGTGTAGTTGGAAAAACATCCTGATGAGTTTTGATTGTTTTCTGGCCCTGGTAAAATTTTTATTTCTGTTCAAAACTTCAGATCTTGGAGTAGTTTGGGCATTTGAAGAATGGAAACTTTTGGAGAAAGCACAGGTTTTTAGTGAAGTCCTTCTTCTGTTGGATGTTAACATGAGGGTTTTTAATCTTTCCAGATTCAGTTTATGTAACTGTGTTAGATGGAAGAGAAAGGAACGTTTCCAAAAAGATGTAAAACCCCCACTTCCAGGAAAAAATGAACTTCAGTCTCTCAAACTCTCCTCTTCCATTAAGTGATGCAGTGAAATGATGAAGACCAATGAAGGAACCTGGGACAACTCCATAAGAAAACATCAATATACAATACAAAGCCAAGAATTGCCATGAATTAAGACTAAGATCTACTTTTTGTCCTGGTGACTAACACGTCAACACTTTCAGCTTCTAATAATATCCATAATTGGTAACATATGAAGAGAAGCCTTTATTCTGGAAATTGAGATTGGTGTTTGGAAATGCTGTCTGGAATGGAGGTGTGTCCTTTACCGTAACTCGAAACAAGACTTTGGGCAGGGGAGGGTCAAATCCTAACTCTTAATTCTGCAGTTACCTTTTCTTCAGTCCTCACAAATGTAGGCACAGCAGTAATGGAAATTAACTTTTTTTAAAAATTATATATTCAGTTTGCAGTAGACATTCCTTATGTATTATTGTTTGTATTTATTTATGATTATCAATTTAACATTAATATTGTATCAAAAAACCTCCTTATAAAAATGAGTATGGATGTATACAGTATGTCTGATTTTTATCCACAAAGAATGAATCTGATTCAGAATGCTTTTCAGCTGTCATACAGAGCACTAAATATTTTAAAGGTCTGAATCTAATGAATTCTCAGTATATATGGGAATTAGGGAAGAGCTGTAAAATGCATTAATCCTTATAGTCAATTCTGTGCCTAGGATTTTGCAAGGGAACAGTTAACTGACTAGAAGAAGCACTACATTTTTAATTCAGCATTAGTGCATTGGGAAGGAACTTTATTGCTTTGTGCTTGGCATGTCATTATTTTTACATTTGACATTATAAGGCCTTTCCAAAATGAATGTGAGGAATTGCTTTCACTTTAAGACTTTCCTTCTTTTCTGTAAAAAAAACTGAGGTGTTGTGTGTTGGGTGGGGAAAGCCTTTTCATTTGGCTAGTGCCATGTTTATGATCCTGTACCTTTCAAAGTAAAAAAGGGGAAGTAGCTTCCTTACATATGTCTAGTGGGTATTTAGTTAACGAAGAATTAAAGTAGCACTGTTGATCGGTGCTCTGTGTAAATACATCATAACTTTTGGGTGGAGTGGGGCCTTCAGAAGGATAGTCAATGATATGAAAGCAATTCTGTACATGAATTAAGCATACTTGCTGCATTGTCTCTGCAGATTCTATTTTTGTTTAAAATATTAAAATGTATGTTAGCAAAAATGGGTGGATTTTCAAATAAAATGCAGCTTCCACAGAACTTTTGTTACGGTATGAAAGTCTGAGGTGCTTCTTTTCTTTTTGCTGCTTAAAATGTGCACTGATAATTGCTTTGTTTACTTAATAAAATACCAAATGTATTTCATACGTGCATATTGTATTACAGGAAGTGCAGCACTGAATCTGTGAATGACGTGATCTATACAACATCTTCCTGCTGGTGCTGTAGTAGACGGCCTTAGTTCCGCTATAATGATGGATTCCTTACTTAATGTGATATTTCATGATCTTCTAGTTTTTCAAAATATTCATGGCAATAAACTTGTACTGTTTATAACTGAGCAAGAAGCATAAATATGCCCCCTCCCCCGCAAGTTATTTAAGTATCTTCCCTAACCTTCCAGCAGAACATAATGCTGGAGAAGCTTTGAACAGTTTGCTGAGACCGTCATCTGCAATTAGACACTAGTTTTCATCACAGGGAGATTTGACCCAAGTGGAACTTTCTTCTTCTCAACTATCTGAGGCTTGTCCCGAAGGTTGTACATCATAAAATGATCAGTACAGATCAGTAGATTTAAAGTTTCTTTCTAAAAGCATGAATTAAAAAAACCCTTGACCCTGTTACTTGTATATAATGCTTGCTCATGCCCAGATCTGGGGAGTTTCATGTACAGTTTGCTTAAATCTTTACCTTCCTACGACTGAGGCCTCCAGCGTGGGACTGTACCACCAGCAAACAACTTCCTTTTAGTTTTTCCTTGCACTCAGAATATCAAAAACACGAATTGCCTGAATTGGGGGTCAGCTGGAAAAAAGGTGCATGTTTGTGTCCTATTAGCTGAATTGGTAACTAGCCAGGGTACAGATTGTTCTGAAACACAGTCCAGAGCTAGTGTGACAGGTAAAGGTAGACCTTCCTCCTCCTCCTCCATCGCCCAGTGTGCTGGGTTATGATAAAAACAGACACCAACCTCATTGTCTTTTTAGGTCTGTGATGCTCTCTGAACAGTGGTTTCAATCTCTGTTTTGAGGGTATTGACTGAGGATGGAGCTGTTTGCTTAGTTTTTGCATCTTTTTGATCCCTTGGACCCCCTTTGTGTGGCTGCGGACTGGAGGTTGCAAATCATGCAGGTGTCAAAAATCCCCAAACAAACAAAACCACCTTTTTTGCAGGGATGACGAATTCATCTGTTACCCTTTGCTGCTCACTCATAGTTGCTCTGTGTTCTTTAACACAGCTGCTGTGCAGGTTAAACTTTCTTGTTGGAGGCCTTGCTAATAAACCTTGCTTTTGCTTTACTCTTCAGAGACAAACTGGCTTGAGAATTTTCCTGAGGATTATTTTCCCATTTACTTTTTTCCTAATAAGCATGTTTGCTGGAATAACTCAATTGTAGCTTAATTTTAAAAGCATAGCTGATAGATGTGTTTCCTTTCAATTACTGGCCATTTTCAATAATGGGTGGGGTTATGAAAACCTGGTTCTCTTCAAAATTAAGTTCAAAGGCTATTTATTTAATCTAGAAGAGCAAACTCTGTCTAGGAAAGCTGCCTGCTCTTAGCAAGCAGTGGAGGCTGTAGTGCTTTGTTAGAGGGACGTGGTTCCTTTTAGAGCTTTGTGAAGGAAACCAGTGTGTCAGAATCATCACCATATTTTTGAATTTTTTTTTTATTCAGAAAATTATGTAATTAAAACAACTGGATTTACCTCTGGAGACAATTACTATTGCCAGAACAAGAACCTGAACAGCTAGTAACTTCAGGTGTTTTCTAAAAGCCCAAATGTAGAATCTTCATCTGAAGGCAAATCTAAATTCTTTTGTGGCTTCTGTTCTTTGTTTCAAAGTCACAAACTGAATTGTTCTGTGCAGTAAATTGACACTGACAGTACCTCAGGAGATGTTTAAAAACTGTCTTTGCATGACTTTACGTGACATCAGATGGTCCATTCAACCAGCTACTGGTATAAGTCACAGACTCTCCCAGCTGCCAAACAGCGCTTCAGCAAGAAGGGACAGGGTGAAACCCTGCATCTTTTATTAGACAAAAAGTGTCTGTTTTCAGAGCCTGGTATAAATTTTGTAGTGATATAAATGAATTGCAGCTTGAAAGCCATGACATAATTGAGATAAAGATTGTGGCAGAAGAATGAGAATTAGGTGCCAAAAACACTGGGAAAGATAGGAGATGCTGATGGGAGCAGAAGATTGACAAGGGTCAATGTGAGGGTTACTGAAGAAATGTGCTGAATACAGAAGAAAAAGCAATGTTAATTGGAGCATATATGTAAACTAAATAAGAGCTTTCTCCTTAGCCTACTGGCAGTGTTTTGACTTGACCTTTGCAGCTCGCTCACACTGCAGCAGAGAGAGCAGAAACAGTCTTGACGTATTTTGCTGAATTTGCCCAACAATCTGTGAGTTACTGAAGTTCTTCACGTTCAAACTGGAGAACGAAGGGACTTAGCCAATCAGTACCTACTAGTCCTGACTAGATCAGGAGAATGAGTGGGGAGGAAAGAACCCTGAGCAGGTTCCTCTGAAGGTGTAACATTGCTGCCACACACCTGGCACCCTTCTGTATCTGAAGGCTGAGTAAATACTATATCCATTTCACTAGTGGGAGGTGACTTGCCCAAGATAACACATCAGTCTACAAGTTGAGTAAAACACATTTCTTATTTCTTTTGTTGCTTCTCTGCTGATGAAATTTCCTGAGGCAAAGATCAAAAGGCCTTGGAACAACCAGCCAATGTCCTTAAAAGTTCTGTTGTGTGAGCTGGTAATGGTACTGAAAATGTGTTGGATGCAAGCATGTTGCTCTGGCTATCCAGCAGCTGTGGTATACGAGGAGAGCTGGGGGCTGGGGTTTGTTTTCATAGCATGGATCTCTGCTTCATTCGTGGTGGTAACTAACTGCTGAACTTCCCCATGCCAGCTACAGCAACTGCCCAAGTATTGTTTTTCTAGAAAAGCATTATTTGATACAGTTTTAGCCTCTTGCTGCACTTCAATCACTGAAAGTGAGGAAAAGATCGAGCACTGTGTCAAATCCATGGAAAGATTTTTCCATGGCTCAGTGGAGATGTTCTATGGGCCACATACAGGAACAGTAGTTGGCATGTTTTTACCATGTCATATCCTAAAACAACGTAGTGTTTGTGGTAGTCTGCAGAACATGAGCTCTGAAGTGTAGTATTACAAAGAAACATTCTTACTTTTAGAGTGGGCTCAAAGTCCAAGGGAAAGTCTTTTTCAGAGGAATATCCAGCTGCAAAACATCGGTGGCTTAAGACACTAATACCATTAGATTCTCTGTTCCTTGCTTGTCACTATAGTGTAACTTTTCAGTCCATTAGCTTCTGCCTTGACCTTATTCTGGCAAACTCCTTTTCGCCCACAGAAGCAGAGCATTTAATAACTCCTCTGTCAGAAAGCAGCCAAACAAGAACAAATGCTGCAGAACAAGTCTCCTACCCTCATTTCCCAAAACATACAGGTCTGAGCCTGTGGAAAGATTGCCTTGTTATATAACCTAGCTGCATCGGAGGCTGCACACCTCTCAAAAACCAGACCAAAAGTTAAGTAAAAAGTAACCTACATTCCCCACAGCTCAGGCTGGGGAGTGATCATACTTGCACTGCTGGACTATAAAGCAATATAATCCAGTTGCTTGACTCTATAGGGAAATTGAGAGAGGGTTCAAACCAGCAGTGTGCTGAGGTAGGCAGCTCCTTTAATCACTTGAGTGGATAGGGGCTAGCAGTACACCCTGCTGCATTGTGCTTTTCAGGCATTTGATGGATTGATGTTTCTCAGTTCCAGCTTATGGACTTCAGTTCTATTAAAATGGCTTTTATTACCACACACTTAGATGCAACTTGGATGATGCTCATATTTCTTTAACTTTGAATTTCCAGTGAACACTTGTAAGGTTTTTTGTTTTTTTTTTTCCTGTTGAAACTGCAAGTTTCTTGCAGTTGTGTGCCAGTTCAATACATAACTCCAGCTCAACCAAGGCTACACTTGGATTATAGTTGTGGGGATGCATGGATACTTTCCTGTATCTTGTAGCCTAACTAGTGCCCTATAGTTGTCTTGCAGAACAGAAACACAGTAAAGAAAAGGTATTTCATAATGCTGGGAATTTAAAGGTGGCTCCTGTAAGTTTTGTCCTAACTGGAGTAGTGAACCCTGACTCCCATTATTTAAGTAGGAGTTGGAAGCATTGGCTGTACTGCCAGAAAGTGGACTGATCAGCCCTCTGTTTTACAACGTTGCTCATTTCTGAGAGGTTTTGCCAGTAACAAAATTATCAAATCCAGATGCCTCATTTGCTGAAGACCTAGCTTTCGCCATGTAAAAGCTTCACACTGGCCTTAATGCTAATCCTATAGAAATCAAGGGGATTTGGGACACTTCACTAAATATGTTTTGCTACAGGCTGTTGCTTCTGGCTTGTGCAGGCTGCCTGTGGCTTGTACCCTAATTAGCATGTTTCAGATTTCTTTTTAACTCCCTCTCACCCACACAGGCATTTATGGTAAAAGGCTAGAGTGACTTGAAGAGGCGAAGTTTGTTTTTTCCAAGGTACAAGTTTATGTTGTTCTGCCGTATGTCCTACACATGGTGGTATGCATTATGGGCATAAGCAGAGAGAAGCCTAGAGCTGGGCCTTACATTTACACCACGAGGAAATGTAAATGCCCTTTGGGGAGTGGTGGAAAGGAGAGGCCTTTCTTTAACTGAAAAGTTGTTCAGCATAAGCCACATTCTAATTCTGCAACTAAATGAAAAGCTAAACTAATCACTGTGCAGAACTAATCTCTCTTTCAAGTAAGCCATTTCATGGGGCTTGCACTTCACTCAAAGAAAGCCAATGTAGCCGAGGGGAGGCTTTTGTTGTGCTGAAAACGTTACCACCTCACAAGTACGGACCCCCCTTCCCTCGACATTCGAGGACTAGAAGTCACCTCACTCTTTGTGGTAACTCAGTTGGGTTACAGCAGGGACACATCCAAACTCATTTAATTGTTTACTACATGGCAATGCAAGTGAGACTCAGTCTGAGATTAAGGCTCCTATCTTTACATGTCTGCTTGTGAGCCCAGTTTCTGAGGAGCTGTAGTCAGTGGAGCCCAGAGAACAAACAGTTCAACTCACCTGCAACTCAAGGAGACAGCTTCCAGGCAGGAATATCTGAGCTCGCTTGAAAAATGAAAAATGTTTGCACTGAAGTATGGGATAGGATGAGACACTGCACAGATACGGGTTGTTTAAAATGTTTAATCTTTTTAAAAAGCTTTATTCCAAACAGCTGATTAACCCATCAAGGGTTTAAATCAGATTATTCAATGCTTTTACAAGTTTCTAAATAGGAAATGCATAGGTCAGAAGCCTACTTGCTTCTGACCTTAAATATATTTAAGTAGGTGTTTTACGGAGACAAATAAAATGCATTCAAACATTCAATTTCTAGCAATAGTTGGATTATGCTTGGATAAATTAGATTCTGCTTTAGCAGAATATTAAGTATTTTTTAACAGGTCTACATTTTATTGCAGCCTGCATTTACCCATTCAGTGTCTGATCAAGAGGGAATTCCACATTTGACAGACTGCAAGTGGGTACCACAAAAACTAAATATTAACTCATATACCCTTTATTAGATATATGTGCAGCTAATTGGATTGGGGAGTCCAAAAAGTGCACAAGAGTTCTCACAGTGGTAAGTAAAGCAACCTTTCAATTAGCCATCTGCACACAGACATACTTCTCACTAAACTGACATGTGTAAACCATGATTAGGGCACTCAAAAATAGTTTCCACAAAGCCCAGTGCCACACACTCCTTGAATAACAAGGCAGATATTTAATGAGCTAAGAATGTTATATTTCTATGTTAACAGCAGAGTTGGTCTATTTTTAACCAACCTTTTCTTTACATAAGGCCTTGATCATCTGAGCCGTGATGTGCCCCTCTGATTTACCAATAACACCATCTTCTTTGTGGCTCCTGCTTGGCATTCCTTCTGGTTCTTCATGAATAGGCATCGCTCTTCCAACCACACACATCAGCTTTGTCTCCAGAGGACCCAGTTTTAAGTATTCCTTGAGAAGAAAGAATATTTTTATTCTACAATTACATCAAGAAGCAGCCATTCTTAAAAAAAGACCAGCAACTTTCCTTTTAAAAGCAACTGTAAAGATGCTGCCCTGGGGTTGCTATGTTTGGTAATGTCAGTGTTAATGGGCTTGGTTTACAAGCTAGCTCATCTTAGGAGGCTGCAGCCCTGGTGCCCTCTTCTTTTCCTGTGTGTTTTTACCAGTAACACTTTCTCTGCAAACCAAATTCTGCTCCCAAATTCAGTTCTGTGAGAATTAAGCTAATCCAACAGCTCACTATTGCCAAAAGAGAGAGCTCCAAGTCCAGCCATGTGCTTCCACCACGCCTGTGCTGGCTCTGCCCTTCTCCAAGCCTCTGAGTCAATTTGGTTGACTAACCCAACAGAAAACTAATTCAGGAAGAGAAAAAAAGGCAAGCTTTTCTGCTGGGTTAGTGAGTGAATCAGCTACAGAAAAGGCCGATGTGCACTACAGGTTCCCTAAGGGCAGAAACAGGACCATACAGCCAAAGCCAGGGAGAGGGAAGAAGAAATCCTACAGTGCAAGCTCTTGAATCACCTCTATTTAATAACTGCTTTCATAACAGTTGCCAATGCAATGTTCCCAATTATACCTTCATTGTTACAAAGTACAAGAACGTCAGCAGCACCTATGGCCCTCAGTGGGGTGGGCTCTGCAGTGCTAACAGCAGGAAGAAAGAACTGAAGCTAGTATTCCTCTCCCAGGGCAACAACTGCAAGGAAACAAACACCCGGACAGATTTTTTTTTTGTTAAATGTTCAGCTTTTCTCTGTAATGACTCTTCAGGACAGAGCCACTCCTTAACTTAGTTTGATCAAAGCAACAGGATGATTTCTCTGAACACAAGTTGCAGGGTATTAATCAAACTAATGCCAAATTTCTAGAAAAAGACTTCTTGTTGGGGCTTTGGGGGGATTTTAAGTTTTTTTAAAACTCATTATTGAGCAAGTTTGAATACAATATTCAAGAGTAAAGAAACCTTATGGAGAACTATCTTTACACAGCAAGCCCTGCAGTCTGCACCATGTGTACATCATCTTTAATTTGCAGTAGAAATTGATGATGTAGATTAATATATTTTCTGAGAGTAATTATTTAGAAATGTATTTAAGTTTTCCTAACTCTAAAGTGTAGTATCAAAGACACCCAGAAAATATCTTTTTGCAACCTAGGACCGAGGATCTCCTGAAGCAGGTGCCACCACCTCTTTCAAGAACCACACAAACTCTGCCTATTTACACATAACCTGTACCTTTTCATTTTCTCAAACCCTGTATTTTACACCCAGGAAGACACTCACCCTGGCTTGCCTTTGAAGGATTAAATGACTTGTTGATCCTTTAATGCTACTATGCAACATAAGTTCTAAAAGGACCAGCATGCAAGCAAACAAGAATCTGCAATACCACAGAAAACTGTCACCTGGTGACATTCAGAATTCTTTCTAGGGAGAATTTGACACTCAGATATGCTGATTCCTCAGACACCTTTCAATTGGTAAAACAATGTGTCTCGTGCTATCAGAGATGCCCTAAGACATCCAAAACATCTACGTGGGCTGACCTGTATGACCAAACCTATGGTCTTTTGGTCCAGCATCTGAAGGACAGGGAGTGTCCTCACCATCTCCAGATGCCTATGATTAAGCATCTGAATTGTACACTAGGTAAAAGACACTGGAGTTTTTTCTGCCATAACACCACTGGGAATAGCACGCTCCTGGCAGTAGTTCATGCTCCACACTGAAATATGTTTGTGTCAGTGAAAGACTCAATTACTTTAACTCATACCTGGAAATCTTTTTCATCTTCATACAACAAGCTATCAAGAGTTGGAGTGAAAGACTTTTTCTGCAGCTCCTCATCACTGTCTTGAGGCTTCTTATTCTCTGTTTTAGACTGAATCTTTGCAAAGGTCTTGTTTTTCTGACAGGGGACTGTGGCACTTCTGAGGCTTTCATCTCCATCTGCTTTCGCTTTTTAAAGAGATGAACAACGATGTGTATGTAAATGTTAAGCTTTATGAAGATCAGAATTAGTATTCAGTATGAGTATTGCCTGCAATCTTTAATGTGGCTTGGCTAGTGTCACGTAATGAACAGCTTGGTAAGATTTTTAATTGGCAATCTGAGCCAAATGTTGATTTTGCTCACTGATTTTTCTGTTTATTTCTGTTCACAATTTTTGATCAAGGTCAGGGACTGAAATTGACTGGAAGTTAGAAGTAATGAGTCTGTGGAACTGGACAGCGAAAAAAACTAACTTTTATCAGTTCAACTTAAATCCTATATGGCATGAATAGTTAAAAAAATAGGAAAGATAGCAAAACCAGGTAAAAACCTTTTCTATATCAATGTGTGTATATGTACATATATACAAGTTGCTGAAACACAGCTAGTCCACTTATAAGTCCCCTGAAGAGCTCACATTTGCAGTTGACTCCCAGGATGATAGACAATTCTGGACATGGACTGCCAAGTTACATTTTTGCCTGGGACAGTGACTTGACCCCAGCTTATTGGAACAAAACCTACTCCACCCAGTAACTATTGTAAAGGTCTAGCAAAGGTAATAGAGCTGAACTGTTCAAAGTAAACATATTTCTAATTCAGAAGTCTTAGTCAACATGTTTGCTGAAGCCTGATGGTTCCAGAAAGGCCTACCTATGGCTGGAACTGATCAGAACTTTCAACAGACTTGTTCACATATTCATAACTGTATGGCTTCAATATTTGGAACTTACCTCTTCAATTTAGTTGTGTCCTTTTTTTCCCCTCTTTCTTCTACTCACGCCAAGTGAGTACATAAAACTGATACTAAGGAATCCATACAAACCACCCTGAATGGATAAGCACCCTCATACAGTCCTAATGGTATATCCTTTTCCTGGGCACACCTACTAGAATAGATGGAGATTCAGCCCCAAATTCAGTACTGCTTACCAAGATTTTCAGTTCTGGCTGAGCTCCATGTAGCTTCATCTGCTCTTGCTAGGGATTTATTTATAATTTAATTCTGGTGTATCTCTGTGAGCTGAATGACTGTAAAGTGCATGTACACTTCAAGTGAAAGCCACTTTAGAGTTCAAAAGTGTCCTCTCAGGGACAAGATATAATGAAGTTATGATGATATGAATCTGTAAAGATCTGATTAAGATATGAATCATATCTTCATAAAAGATGGCCAATCCTGTTAACCACATTCCAGACTAGCTCTATATGAGTAATTACATTCAACAATCTAAGCACCAATTTCAATTTTAAAACTGTATTACAGGTAAAGTGTGGGTTTTTCTTTGTAACACAAACTACAGGCTATCATTGCTGTAGTGCTGCAATTAAGTGGGAAATTAAGAGTTCACCATGTCAAACAGGCAGTTTGATGAAAAACTTAAGAAATAAAAAGTATGTAAATGATCAGTAACTTATCAGTTCTTATAAGCTGCTGGCATGTGCATTACCTGCATACTCTCTATACTCTACTTCTTTCATTTCATCCTTAGGAAATCCATCTTGCAAGCCAGCTGCCTGGGTAAGAAACAAATGCCTATGAAATTAAAAAGATAAAGTGAAACTCATATTAGAGGTCTGAATTTTCTCTCTAAATTGTCCTGTGCAATATTTTGGGGTGAGGGGGAGGGCACCCTTTCTGAAAGCCATTTGCTGCTTAAACACAAATGCAGAATAGCGCAATGGTTTAAGAATGCAATGGAGGCAGCCAGGTAGCTTAGTGGCTAATAAGCTGCTCTTTTTTTATTCTTAGTGCCTAAGTTCAACTATGTCCATGAGACTAAAAGAAAACAAATGTTATAGTCTCCAGTCAGTCCAAGATTCAAACCACAGCTGGCAGCTCTCACTTAAAAGCAGTCCAAAAGTTTGGAGAGGAGAGAAAAATGGTCAGTACTTAAGACTTGGAACTTTTTTATGCAATATGGCTGAAATCACTGAGCTAGGACTGGAAAATGAAGATGGATCATTCCCATTGTTACATTGTGCTTTTGATACCATTAGTGTTGACATTTTGCAGCTAAATTAATCTTTCTCTAGGGAACAAGTTAAATAATTTCCATATATAAAAGAAACTAATACTACAGACACCTCTACAGACAGACCTATCCCAAGGCCTCTTCCTTACTCAATACCAGGTCATCTGTTTCACTTGAGATTGCAAAACCCCATATATTTGCATATTAATCTTCACATCCTTAAACATTTTGCCAACAGAAGAAAAATCTATTACTCAGCACTTGGTCTGAGAAGCTGGGCCTGAGACAATTACAACAGAAAGAAACTATTTCCAAGCCCCAGTGGTATCCCCACTAAAAGTGACACTAGGTCTTACAAGATTATTAAAGAACCTAGTTTCTTCCCTGAATTTTGGTATTTAGGAGGTTACAATATCACTGCCATCCTTCAGAGATACAAGTCCCACATATACTCAGTGAAATCCTGCCTCCCCTCAACTAGGAAACTACCTTGGCTTTATTGTGGGAGAGACCAAATAGGTCTGGAGGCAGGAGAAGGCACTATCTTTGTAAAAAAAAAATTACATCATTTCTGAGTCTGTAAAGGCATCATTTTACCTGGGTACTCTCAGATTCTGAAGTTTGCCATCAATTAGTTTTGTCACTAAACCAATATTTTCTTCTTCTAGGAGCTGAATAGAGGCTTTCAAATCACTTACTTCCTTTTGGTACATCTTAACCTTTTGACAATTAAAAAAAAAAAAAAGCAAGCATCATCTTAGCAAGACTATACTCATTTTGGAAACATTTCATAGTAACTATCTTAATAGCACATACCTAGAAGGAATGCAGCTGTTATCAGCAAGATTATGCACTAGGTGGAGAAACACTGACATTTTTTTTATTTCAGACAAAGGGAAGGCCGCTCTAGTTCTTTCGCACCTTTTTTAGAACCCTTTACTGGCACAACTCTGTCAATCACAGACACACGTTTGGACTATGCAGCCCTGATGGCAAAACCTTCTCATGTAGCCAAACGGGTCCTGTAGACAGAAGCTCTGGATTTTTCTTTTTTGCTATCACATCAGAGCTTTGAGAGAGAAAAACCTTCTTTGTAGAGTTAAATTCAGGCTCTTGTTCAGCAAGTGTTGCTTTTCTAATTCCTGCCTATACACAAAACCTTCTTACCCAGAATTAGTGAAGCTTTTAGTCCAAGTTAGCCACGACATTGGTTAAATGTCATGATTTTACTTTTTTTTAGACTGGTAATTGCCCCATATTACCATGAAGTTACATTAACCAAATGATACCAGTTATTCAGTTCACACAATTCCTCTCACTTTTCCTGAAGTACGAACAAGTTCTTACCCCTTCACTGGGAAGTGGAATATACTATGGGATGGATACCTTCCCAGAAATCTTAGCCATAGGCATATGTTTAAAAGCAGTATCTAGTGGTCTAAATGCATCTGTTCTCACCAGAGCCAAATTAACCCAGCTATAATCATCCAAATTTGCAGTTAAAAACTAGTTCCCATTTCTCCCAGGGATTAAAAAAAAGGTGAAAATGACAGGACATTAACCAGTAACAGGATGTGGCTTGGCACAGTGAGGTGATGCAGCTTTGCACCATCTTGGTGTGACACAGTAACCGTGGAAAAATGTGACTGAAGTCTCCAAACCTGTTCAAATTTGGAAGTAACTAGTTTAGGGCTGTTTTGGTAAGTCATTTTTCAGTTCAGTGGCCAAACTGAAAAAGTGATAAATTTTGAACTTGGAAAAAAATGAAATTTTTGGTTTATCTCCCCCCCCCAAAAGTACTAGAAGAGTCTGTCAGCTACATATAAACATTAGCCTGAAAGAAAATATTTCCTCTGTAGAAGAAAAGCAGAGAGAATGAATGGGTGAATTCACAGGACTGGAGAAGTTAGTGATAATCATTTTGTTTTCCACAGTAATTCAAAGCACTAATTCATAACATAGGAAACTAATTCATAACATAGGAAATGTCTAGTTGAGAGGAAAGAAACCTAAATCCCTCAACTCCAAGGTAAGGGCCTGTCAGGACATAAGTGTACTCCAAAGCGGATCTCCCTTGTTGACACTGCCTCGTGCATGTAAAATTTGTAAGTGTTCAGTGAGACAGAGAGATGAGAAAGGAATTCATACTCATTCAGTGATAGGATGTATAGATTTGAGCTCCTGTTTGTTTATACAGATTAAAACATTAATTGTTTTATATTGACCCCTACCTCATTGCCTCAGAAGCTGTGGTTTGGACACCCTCCCTGGAAAGTTAAAGATGTAGGCTCAGAGCTCATTAAGGGGAAGAAGGAAAGCCATATCATAGAATCATTTAGGTTGGAAAAAACCTTCAAGATCATCAAGTCCAACCATTAACCATGCCCACTAAACCATGTCCCTGCATACTGGCAAGTATCTTAGACTAGTAGGTAAAACGGAGCAACCTCTGCCAGGTTTGTTGGTGTGGCACTGAAAAATAGTAAGTTCATTTATTAATTTCCCAAAAAGTTTTGCTCAGTTCTAAACTGTGAGGTTGTAAAGGTGGGGAAGGGTATTTCCTCCCTCCAATCTCTTCCTTAGATTTGATCGCAACAAAGAACCTGTATTGATTGGAACAAACACAATCAAACTTTCACCATGGAAAAATCAGTTTCCTAAATTTGGCTCACAAAAAGGTTTTTTCTTGACAAGAAAAGTTACAACTATCTAATATAAAGCTCTAAATTGCCATTAAAGGACAGTATAAAAGCTATCAAGTAATCAATTACAACTATATATGATTTTGATTTTCCTCTCTTCAGTGTACTAATCTCCAGGGTTTCTTTATTATCTCCCATTCAAAGCTGTCTCAAGCCCTTTCTCCAAAAGTGTTTCAAACATCCGTATCCATTTTCTTTCAAATATGGCAGCACTAGAACTTTAATGCAATTCAAAACTACACTTTTCAGATACTTACATGGTTGAGCCTTTACACTGTATAGTATCCCAATCTCCATAGATGTAAATACTTAATTGTATGGAATGTTGTAGTCCTCCATATAACTGCTTAGGCCGGAAAAAGGGTCCTTCATTTGTGAAAGCAGACGTTGACCTTTTATCTTTATTCATCACATACACTGTTTGCTACTCAAGATTACAGATTAGTTACAGGAAAATTGCTCTCCTTTTCCTATGAAAATCTTCAGAGGCCCATCACTGGAAACAGTTATGACTGCAAGCCACGGTATTTCAAACCTGAACTACCATGATAAACTGTAAGCAAGTGATCCTCTTACCTCTTCTTTTAGCCATTCATTCTCTTCAATTTCTCTGCGACAGTTTTTGTCTAAGTATCTTACAGCATTCTGAGAAAACACAATTTAAGATCATCTCATCTTAAAGCAGGACTTTGACGGTGCTGCATACTATAAAGAACAACCTTCTGCTGTTTAGCAGGAAATAATTAAGAAATATCCACACAACAGACTGTAGAATCCCAAGGGATTACAAGGGGATTTAGTCCACAAGGCCAGCTGTTTCTTCTTCATCATCCTGCCTAGTGCAGTTTACATGTCAAACAATTTAGCAATATTTTATAATTTCACATATTAAAATAAGACATTTCCTTTTTGCCTATCAAGTTCTGCTATGTTCTCACTACTGCTCCAATCTTTCTGTTTTCAGAAAAATCAAACCTTTAGTTATTAAAAAACCCAAGCAAAATCACAAATGAGGCAGTACTTACTGATCTATGACAAGTGACTTAAACACGCAGAGGTCTATGCTAATGAGCCAAGGCTACAATTTAATTATTGATGTCAGTAAGTAGAAAGGAACAAGTGGGAGGGAAGATGCTCCTGCAGATCACCATAAACACAGTCTTTTCGATTATGTTCTCACATGACTGAAAATTCCAGCACTGAAGTCAGTGAATTTAAATACCTAATGGGCCCAACCAGTGATTTGTACTGAAGTATGCTTTGCATTTTGTGACTGTAAGAAGCTGTCACCATAAATACTTTGTAAATCGTTTGCAACACACAGCTGGCAGAGATAACAAAAAAAAAAACCCAAAAAACCTATGTATCAATAAGCCTAAAATTTACTGTAGACTGCACTATTTTGGCATTTTAAAAATGTTATAGTTTACAAGTACAAAACAACTTTCCCCCTCCCCCCAAATGATGCATATTTCCATGCAGACAATCTCTTAGTGTGTTATTGTTTTTTGAAGTCTATGCAAATGTCAAAATCAAGGTCACAGCAAAAGTGACATGTTCTTGAACAAGTCATATCAGTGCATGGTACCCTAGTTTCCCATACATAATTTGTAAAATGCCCTCACATCTACTCATTGTTAGTCTGATGTAAAAAAACAAAAGTACGTGTGTGTATAACAAAAACCAATGCAATGTACAGTAAGATTTACAGTTTATTTTACTTTCAATTTATTAGAAAAGATCCAAGTCTTAATTCAAGTTAAAATAATTATTAAAGCAGAGTACATAAGTTCTAACTACAATGCAGTTAGGACTTTTAAAAAAAAACAGAAGGAATACCTCGGGGGCCTGTTCCTTACTTAACTTCATGTGCTTCTCAACCAGTCTGTCATTTTCTTCTTTCATTGCTTTCAAAGCATTTGTATAATATTCTTCAAAACGAAAAAAGAACGTCAGAAATCATTATTTGACATCAATTTCTCCCGACAACAAATAGATAATTGGCATGTTGTTCCCAAACTGGAACTTATCAGCCAGCGTCACATGCATAGATGCTCCACAGAAAAGGATTCAAACATCCTTCTCCATAGAAATTGTCCTCATAAATCCAAAGGACAGTAGTGTTAACTAGAAAACTAGAAATCTGAAGTGGCTTACACATTTCTGTTGGCAACAACAACAGCTGAGCAATTCTCTGCTAAAATGTTGGTATCTTAACATTAAATTTGCCTCTATCAATAGCAGAGCTCCTGGAGTCATGCAAGAGATTTGCTTAGAAAACTTATTTTTTAGATATAGAAGCATATTGGATCATCTTATGCCCATAGTATTTTTTTCAGACAGTTATTATACAGAACCTAATAACTTTTCTGACTTACCTAAGCTTTCCAGGGGGTTCTAATTTGACAACGGGACAAAATGGAGAATGTGGCAATTGCATCAATGATTTGCTTTCATCATTACTTGTGGTCATTTTTTAAGAAGTTTGTCTTATGTCGAAAATAATTTGTTTGGCTTCAAGTTCTAGTCACTTGCTATTTAATTATTTCATCCTTCCCCTCAGTTGTTTTTGTGCCATTCTAAGTAGTCCACTGCCGCCTGGTATTTTCTCCTTTTGAAGGAATGAATTAGATTGTAGTAATTTTCTTTGAATGAAGGCACTTCATACTTGTTCCAGAGGTGTGAAATTCAGCCTAGCTCTGCACTCATGTTGCAGACAGCCTGTTGCTGATCTGGCTGTAAATGAGTGTCTGGTCATGGACCCACTGTGGAGTCAAAGGCAGTCAAATATGAAAGGTGCATTGGTTGTGCATTAGTTCTTAATTTAACACTGTGGAAGCTGGCCTGCCTTAATCAATCCACCATCTAGACTTGGTAGAATGAAATGGAAGTACTTACATACTGTAATTAATTCATCTTTTCATTCTTTCAGACACCTAAACAACCTGAGTTGTACTGGGAGAATGAAGAAAAGGAAGAACTGTTCAGACATATTTACTGTTTCTAAGGAGGCTATTTTCCCTAACTCTCTCACTGCAACACTTTTCCCCACACCTCATGTAAGTGTATGGCACTCTTTTGCTTCCTCTCCCCTCCAGCAATTTTGTTTAAAATGTCATCTCCAGACCACATGAACTACGCCAGCATCAAGCCCTTCAGTGGTACCTACAGAGACAAAAACCTCTCCACCTATGCTTATTCCCTAAGCCTGTTACACACTCGAGGAGTGAACAAGCTCAATTTGCTGCCGCATCACTCTGGAAGCTTGTTAGATTTTTTTTTTTTTTTTTTTTTTTGGTAGGCTAGAAGACTGTACTCCCCAGCCACTTTATAAGTTTGATTTTAGGAAGCTGAGTAAAAGGATATGCTAGCATCCAGTACTGGCAGCATCATTTTGCAGTATGTTAATTAGGCAACTGCTATATGTACCTCTGTAACAGTCTTTCTATAAATACACTTCCGTTTGACTGCAAATTTTTAGCTCTGTACCCTGTGACATGCAGGAGGTGAAACTGAATGTTCCTACTGGCTCATTCTGGCATTCTATATAAAAGCCCATTCTCTTTTTCATTTCATATTTCAGTAGCTGTACAACAAAATTTTGAATTGATTAAGAACATGGAAAATGCATAATGAAAAATATCAACCTCTCCTGAATACAGAGATGGATATCTGACAAGCTATCTGGCAACGTAAAAAACACAGTTCAGTTCTTAATCGTGATAAAATATGTTTCAAGAGACAAAAAGATAGCTAGCTGGCTCTTATCCACGGTAGTTGATGCCTGGTAATGGTTGGCACAGAATATACAGAGACCCTTAGAGCAATGTCACTGCCTGTTACTACCAGCTGCTTGGCTGTGGTCATGCATACTGAGAGGGACATAAAGGAAGAAAACCAGGACATCCTTCTCCCATTAGGAGCATGGGTTATGTAACAGCAAAGTATTCAAATGATTTTAAAATAATGCAGTAGTAAAGAAATCTCTGTAAAGCACTCAGCACCAGAATACATAAGCTCTCAAATTAATTCCACTGTTGTGTCAGTCCCAGTTCCCAGTATTTATCTATGTCTGTACTGGCAATTTTGCAGTACCTCATACACGAGACTATGCAACTAGGAAGCAAAGTTCACACCACTGGCTAAACAGCTCCCTCTAGTTCTGCATTTGAACCAGTATGCTCAGTTCAAAAGACTGTTCCAAGAATGAGCTCATACTACTTTCCTGTCAAAGAAGTTTTCAACATGCTTGTAGCATGATGAGAAGCAACAACAGCAGAGTCAACATTTTCAAGTATGACTGCTAACGGAGTCTTGTGTGTAGGTGACCTAAATATATAGAGATTTATTTTTAGAAAACCACTGTCCTTCACAGTAACATTTTTTTTAAAATGGGTTGCCTGTATTTTACAAGAAAGTAATCAGAAGACAAGCTTATCAGTTTCTTTAAGCGTTCATAATTTCTATAACTTTATCAATTCCTTTAATAAAGGGACTTTCACAGAGAGAGCAAGTTCTTCCATTTTATGGGATCATGCAGCCTAGTTTAGGTGCACCGTCTTGGAAAAGTTGATATAAATTACTTGATATCAAACAAAATTTATAATTTTAGTAGTTCCCATAGGTAATACAGAATGACCTTGTAAGACTTGCATTACACTAGCTGTAAACTGACCTGTAGCCCTGTGAAGGTCATCTTTGACTTCCTTGATGTTTTTTTCCAGATTCATAATCTTGTTGGCCTGTGCTTTACTTCCTACATTTTTGTACTCCAACCAATAATCCCTCTCATCCCGCTTTACTGAAAGTCTTTTGTCAGTTTCTTCAATCTGGGAGTGCAGATCTATTAAAGTAAGAACATCAGAAAACAAATTAATTACCAATTTCTTGAACTGATAGTTCATAATTCTTACAACTTCATTGAATTCTTTAATAAAGGTGCTTTGACTAGAATCGGAGAAAGAAGGGTGATTCTTCTACACTACAATACGTTACAACATGGTGCCCCACATAGTGTCAAGGGCCACCACCATCATTGCTGAAAACAGCTTGATCTTACTCTGCCAAGGAGAGACAACAGTTGAAAAGTTGTCAGGAAGTTGAAATGTTGTAACCAAAGACATGTGTCTCCCATGGAGAACCTCAGGGATGGTGGCCAGAACTTTCAACAATAAAACTGGTCATTTTTGCTGCCATCAGTAATTTTTTTTTTAATCTTCCAGTGGAGCCAGTGCATAGGGCTTTCATGAAGTTCAACTTAACAGAATATATGAAGCCTCTGTACTTGCACAGTAATACATATCACTTGGAAGGAACAAAACAGAGTCTTATGGAAAGAGACCCTGTATATTAAAGACCCACATCTACTGAATTTTAACTCATTTAACAGGTTTACTTAAAAGCCTTCCACAACCTCATACTAGGCTTAGCTTAATTTTGGGGAATAAAAGTATTATGCTTTTGATAGAACAAGGAAGTTTAATCTCTATTTAAAATGCAAAAAAAGTACTCAATCCCAACTGTGTAAACTGCAAACCACACTTCCATGAATCACAACATACCTTTCAGCAGTTGTTCTTTGTCCTTAGCATACTGCCATATTGCTTTCAGTGACTCTTCCACATCATCCCTAGTTACAACCTCCTTTTCATCTTGTTCTTTCTCCTCTTCTTCTATTTGTCTTAGTATGCG
This sequence comes from Haliaeetus albicilla, assembly GCF_947461875.1. Classification (NCBI taxonomy): domain Eukaryota; kingdom Metazoa; phylum Chordata; class Aves; order Accipitriformes; family Accipitridae; genus Haliaeetus; species Haliaeetus albicilla. The sequence continues at coordinate 21,697,008 of NC_091502.1, read as the reverse complement.
CCTGATGTGTGCCTGCTGTTCTTCCTTCAGAAGGTCATTCTATGAAAGAACAGAAGATAAGGCATGTATTAAAACATTTTCAAATTAGTTTTCGAAGTTACAAACTTAAGTAGTGAAGAAAAGTAAAATATGACCTAGTGCCAGGATGCACCACAAAAACACTAGTTAAACAGCTATTCTTCATATTTGAAAAGGCTGGAGTGGAAGGGAGAGTTCGCAAGTCTCAGAAGTTTCTCAGTAACTTCAAGACCATTACAAGGAAATGGGAGACAAATGACTGCTGTACTTGGTGCAGCACATGAATAGTCCTCCATTGCCTGGAAAGAAACTCCCTTGTGGGTCAATTTAATAACAATATTTATTTGTAGGAGTTCTTGACATCAACATTTTTCCTGACAATGTACCACCTTTATGTAGAAATGTTGTCAGACAATCAATTCACTTGCATATAACCACAGTAGAGAGTTTTGTCAGAGCTGGAATTAGTTATACCTACTGACTCCACAACTGTGATTACATCCCCTTGCCATGACCCTCTCAAGTGACACTCAAAATATCTGAAATTACTAATTGTATCTTTTTTGTGTGAAATTTTGTGTAATTTGCTCCCAAAGGATACCATAAAGGAGCAAATAACCCTACCAGCCAAACTGTAACAGAAACTATGCAGTAGAGAAAGTCTCAAACATTCCCTGCTTCTAGAAGGATTAACTCTAAACCACTCAGAAACATTAAGTGGGAAACAAAGAATGGAGTTCAAAGAACTGTCAAAACATGGGTAAATTAAACAAATAGCACTTCAAGTATGCCCTGAAGTACCTTGCACAGTCCAAAATATGAAGGAGTCCTTGAGTGACCATGAACTAGCAGCAAATTGGGGGAATAACCATAAGACTTGAGATGTCTGCAGAGAGAAGAGCCAAATGCCACTTCCACTGATAGTTAAGGCCACATACGAAACACAATCCAGGCTTCAAGACTGAAAGGAACACCAAGGAAAGCTAAACATGATCCAGTTCAAAAGGGTTTTGAGCAATTTGAATTCATTTCATTAGGTGACTATATATATCCACTTTCAAAGTTCACTGCTCTCAGTCATGAGATGCCATATTATGGTTCTTTATATATAGTTCTTTATATACAGTTCATATATACGGTTCTTTAAAGTGTCACTTAGGTGTGATCAGTAATTACATAACCTTGTTCTAAAAATAACCTAACGCAACTCTTAATCCACAAGAAGGTGAGTCTTCACCAAGCAGTGCTAAAAACTGCACCTAGACAATTGTGTGATGCTCTTTTTTCTTTGGTCAGTTTTCACTGTAACTAAGTTTGCAAGAATAACTAAACTCTCACAGAAACCTGTGCAATTCCATTACCTCAGAAGTGAATCGAAGGTGGTCAGCAAGTCTCAATACTTGGTTAGATCTGCTAATCTACTAACTACTACTAACAAAAATGAAGTTCATAACGTTTATTCTTTGTGCACTGAAATATTGAGGAATATTTGCAAGATTGTTTAAAAAGGCGTATCTGAATGTACTGCGGTAAAGTTACCTACTGAAAGGGGGCTTGCTGTCCTATGTTTGCTGCAGAGTGAGATTAAATACTTAGGCAGTTACTAAGGATCTCATGTGCACTGAAAAACACCTTCACTGAACTCACTTCACCTTACTGCTGTGTCCTATTCTGCAATGTTCTACTCCTGCAGCTCCTTTTTTTGCAGTTTTATTTAGGACATTTATGCTTTATGTCACATTTAATTCAGATAACACTTAAACTTTTAGCACATAAAGCGACTCACTAACTCTAGTTTCATTGACCGTAAGGAATTCACTGCAATGACTAGTTTTAGTGAAAGTACCTTTAGGATTAAAAGAATAAAATTGAATCTGTGAGTTAAAATATCACATATAAAATGTGTTGGGAGAAGGATGCATGGTCACTCACTCTTTCATTATATTCTTTGTTCTTTTTTTCCACTTTTTTCAGATCCAACAAAACCCGATCAATTGCTGCTTCTTTTGTCTCAATTCTGTGGAGAAAGAGTAAAGAAAGAGACATTCTTACAAAAACAGGAGAGGAATGCTATTTAACCTAGATTAGATGTAAATACTACTGAAACGTTTGTTTTCGTATCATATGCCTGACTGATTTTGGTAGATACCACTGTCCGCTTACTACACATAAAGAAATTATTTCCCTTATACATCTGGACCTTCGTTTTAGTTTGGATCTCGTACTCCTACTGAGAAAAGAGACTCCCTGATTAAACTGTTCCTTTGTAACCACTAGAGAGGATTAAGCTGGTTTATTCTTTCTGGATGTGGTTTAGCTGACCTGTTGCAGAGGTCTCTTTTAGGACAAGATTATTTGTGCTCCAGAAATATTACTCACCACTCACTATAGAGGAAGCTTAGGCAACACACTCAGACATAGGTCAGATAAATCCCAAACTGGAAAATTAAATGGGATTCAGTTCTTCTGAAAACGTGGTTTGTTGAGCTCCATTAACTGCATTTGTACACCAAGAACTCGTTAGCCTTTAAGAAGTGCTAAGGGAATCGGGACTGCAGCCCGAGTAGTATCCTCTAAGTACATTTACACATTTTTGTGAAAGAACTAGCTCACTGCTTTCACAATTTTCATAGACTACTTGTCATCCTCTTTGCCATAGCTGTAAAATCAGTATTTTTTTTCTGGTGTTCTCTCTTCAGGAATGAGAAACGTTGGATTGCAAATGCTGCCTATTTGCAAAATTCTCTGTAATCTTTCCCTCTGCTCCTGGAATTCATTCATCATATAGCACAGTAAAGGCAAGTATTACAATTATTACAATATCTTTTACTGTTTCAACAGCTATTGTTCCTTGAGGTTTTGTTTTGGAGTTGTGGGGTTTTGTTTGGGGGTTTTTTGCCCCTCCCTATTGCATTAAGTTGTTTTAAAAGAAGATAATTTTTTCCTGGCTAAGTTTGGATCACTCAATCATACAAATTGCAGGTTACTAGATTTGCATTCTCTGGTGTCAGTGTACTCCAAAGTATTCTTCAGGTTTTCCATTAAGTACAAGGATATTAATTAGAGAGACTAGAACAGAGATATGGGGGTATGGTGGCTTGGCCACACAGTGTGACCTCCTAAATTACCTGCCATTTTAAACCATTTCTGTATTTTGAATACTGCTGCTGATCTTAATTTCTGCTACTTTAAGATTTTCCATGAAGTGGCAGTCTATATCCATCACTTTGTTAATGTCAAAAATGTATATGAGTAGAATTTACTCTTTTGTCTGCTACATATTGGAACTTTCCTCTTTAGGTTATTTTCCGATGGTATTTGCCAGATTAAAGCTACAAAACAGTGAGACTGATGATTCCTTTGATACTATGTTTCTCAACTCTGTATACTAGGTTTCATCTAGATGATTTAATCATCTAGAAACAACACTCCTCTCCAATACCATGACAGTTTTGTCAGTCATCTATAGGACGTTACTAGGGCAAGTAATTCACGGGACTGTTGTTCCTAACCAATCCTGAAACAGAAAACTGTACAGAAAAATGCAAAATAACACACTTGCTATGAACAGTAATCATTCTTCAACGTACAGAAGAAAAAGCAGGAATGGATGTTAAATAAATACTACACACTTGATAAATCCTAAAGTGGAATGTGACAGATAGTCACTTGTAAGATTATGCTGCTTTGTTCAATCAAGTGGTACAGAGAAGTTATAGATTACAGAGGTGAAGACAGAGAGGGAAAGAGAGAGCAAAAGGGAAAGAGTGGAGAGAAGGAGAAAGATAAAGACAGAAAGAAAAATAGTTTTCTTCCCTTTTTCCCCTACTGTTGCTGTAGAAACTAAATATCCAGCACAGCATCCATTTCAGTGGAAGATTCTTCAGACAAATGAGTCATTTGCTTGGATATTTGAATATGCATGACAATAATTTTATCTGAAAGTGGTGCGGTATTTTTCTCAGCCTAGTAATAGAGTTTGCTTATTTCTTAGCAAAATAGATGGGTTGATCTGTTGACTTTTTGGATGGTATTTATTTGTGATATGACTCAGCTAAATCTGGTCTGTTTCACTACGGAAACTTGTACTCTGTTCTTTGTAAAATGAAATAAAAAATCCCACATAAACCCTGTAAACTCCTATAGATGTCACTAGAAATACATGTGGTTGCTCTTCAGTTTGCTTACCTGCTTTTCATTTCTACACCAAGGCACTACTCCTTGCTCCCTAAATGCTGATAATTGTTGAATATTGGATGCTGTTGAGGTTTCTCCCCTTCAATTTCTGCCTCTTTGATAAGTCACAGAGCTTAATTTTTCTCCTTTTAATCATCTACTCAAGAGATTGGAGATCAAATAAAATTTACTATTTTGTAACTACTTCAGATATTCCCCTCTTGGCTCTTATTTTTCTCTGCTTGATTTTAAGAGGTCTTTAAGTTATCCTTCTGTTATTTTCAAAATAAAACACTTTCCTTTGTGCTCTGCTCTCAGCTGCGCCGAGGGAGCAAACAGTAGATCTTGGGGTTCTGGCTAGTTGACTATATACCTCTGTGAACACCAAGGAATCCTAAAAAATACAGTCAAATGTGATCCTGCAACTTGAGAGTATGCTGATCAAAAGCTTGCTACTAGCAGACAAAAAAGGAGGGGTTCTTGTTTTTAATAAAACTCTTTTTCCCAAGTTATAACCCAACAGCTTAAAATTATTTCTGACCCACTTAAATGCTTTCTTATAGGTATAGCTTTAAAAGTGTATATTTCCGAAATAGCCTTGAAAACCCAAAACAAGAACACAAAAGAACAGTACACAACTGCCACAGTCAATCAGCTCAGGCTCTGAATTGGATAAGCTGTCTTTGTTATCTGCTTTATCCATTCACATATTCTGTATGAGTGAGAAGTTAAATGTATTAAACCTACTGAAATTCTAGTAAGGCTTCTGGGAAAGCTGATTCAGGTTCTGTAAGTTGCTCTTCTGGTTTCTCCTCTTTCTTCTCTTCCATGCTGTTTGTTCTACTTGTGCTAGATGTTAGATCTAAAGGGAGGAAAGGGCAAGCAGAAAAGAAGAAAAAAAAAAAAAGAGAAATAAATGATTTACAAGATGTCATATGTTCACTCACCTTTGTCACTTGTGACAAGTTCCTAACAGTTCTGAAAAAAAAAAAAAGTTGTTTTTTTGACAACAATAATCCTGCCCAGGGTAGCACTCAGGCCAGTGTTTTTGGGACATCCTGAAGCGTTGTCCTGATTAAAGATACATTTGTGAACAGTGGCCTCTATCACTAGTTACTGCATCCCTTGCTGCGGGCTGTTTTACATTCTTGCAGATCAAACAAGCAGTTGTTCCTTTTCCAGTCCTTTGCCTCTGTTTCTTTATCAGGCTTGTTTTATCCAGTCCACTTGTTAATATGCATCTCTTTCCCTCTCCTTCTGTTCTCCTAGCACTATGAATATTTCCCTTTCACTGCAACTCTGATATCAGTTTTCATTGTCGGAGCTGGAACAAAACCACTCTCTGAACAGATATGCATGTCAGCAGTATTCCCTGGGCACGTTGTCACAACTGCCAACCTCAGAATTCAACTGACAATGAATAGTTCTGTAACAGAACTGGTAGCATATATTATATAAAATAAAAAAGTCACAAGAAAAGGGCACTTAAGAAGATTCCTCATTTTTAGCAGTCACATAATCAAATGCCAAAACCACATCAGTTCATGTAACATAGGAGGCTTTATTACCGAATGAGTAGAAACATTTTATATAACCTACTTTCATATTAAACTGCTTTTCTGAATTCTAACAATTATCATTCTAGTACCTAAAACTGATAACAATTTGTTCTGTGACTAAATACAGCAGGCTGGATACTTTTCCTATTAAAATGAGCACAAGGAAACAGAAAAAAAAAAATCAGCAGAAAGCCACATAGTAAGCCTGGCAAATCAATGTAAAACCAAGGGAATGAAGTTAAACCAACTATTGACAGATGCACTCTAATCCATACGGTGCATGCCTTCTCGCTGCATTCACCATACCCTGAAGCAAGGCAATGTCAGCTTTCTGTATACAAAATAACCTTCTGCCCTAGAGGAGGAGCTGATGCCTGCTGATGAAATATGAGGGTGCTGAGGGCAGGCAGTGTGCTGTATATTGCAGAAAGGCATGTAAAAGAAATGCTCACTGTGTGGCAGCTCTGCAAGGTAAGCGAAAGAAAGTGTAAACACACCTTGGAGTCTATGTCCCCACACAGCTCCTTAGACCTTGGAATATCTTTTTCATAATGTTTTATGTAGAAGAATTTTACTCCCACTCTGTTGGAAATCTGCTCATGAAGATTTTGTCTGTTCTGCTGCTGGAGACAAATTCACACTCACAGGGACAATTGTCTAGAGCTGTAAGTTACAGTCTTTGCAACACCTGACTATTTATGTCGCAGATACAGCTAATTCCATTCACAGAAACCTGGAAAATTCTGAATTTCACCAGCAATATATTGAACTTCCCTCTGAAATGTCCCATATCAAAGCTTTAATGGTTTTTACACATTAGTAAAATATTTCTATTGTGGAACTTCAATACAACCATGCCTGTGTCACAGCATCACCACATGACTGCAGTAAACCTTACTGACATTTATTACCCAAGAAAAAAAACCCCACAACTTTTGTATCTGAGCATTCACTTGAGTCTGAAGTCATATTGTCCTTAATATTCACACATAACCTTTGCAGATACCAATTCAAGTTAAGCTTCTGTTTGATATAATATTTTTCATGAAACTTTTTAAAATCCTGAACACATGACTGTTGTAAAATTGAGATTTTTTAAAAAGTCCAAGTGAATTAAGAAAAAAAATCTCACTGAGACAGGAAGTTAGGTACTCAGCTCCCCTAGACCCCTTTGAAATTTCCAGCCTGAATGCACAAGTGCAGGATACATTTTTTAAGTATAAAAAAGAATCTGTCATCCTTCTTCAGTGCAGAATTAACTGGACTGGTATTGATTCCACTTTCACTTGAGCATTTATTTTACTGGTTTTCTTCAGAAATGGAAGATCACTGCAGCAATCCCTAACTTTTTTTTTTTTATTATTATTTCTGTCCCTTCCACTAAATGGATAATGAAATCCCCTGCTTAAAACTGGATACAGACTGAAACGTTTTGAGCAACAGTACTTTGAAAAGGTTTTGGGTTTTTTTTGGAACTCCAGCCCCAGGTGAGCTCCAGTGTTATATTTATGAAATTCTTCCTGTGCAGGAAGCAACAAGAAAGACTCCAAGTTGTACAACAAGGTAAAAAAAACATACTATAGTAACAGATTTGCTGGATTTTGCAAACTATAGAAAATACACACACATGAGAGAGAAGGGAACATATTTAGGGGGACTAAGAATTGACCGCAGATTTTAAACCAGCAGGAAAACACTTGCAGAGGGCAAGATCTGTTTCTTCTCCCAAACACACAAATTGCGAGGCTTATCTCTTGACAGAGCCCCATTATTGCTACCAGCACCTTCTCGATCAGTCACTACACTGCCGTTACATCCTTAGCAGAAGGCAGCAGATCCCCGCTGCTGTGACCCTCCAGTCGCTGCAGGGCCCACCTGTTATGGCGGCTCACCCCTCACACGAGCTCAGCCACCCTCACCAGGGCTTGCACTCACGCCGGTACCCCTGTGTCTCACGCAGCTGCGGTATCAGTAGCCTCCGCTCCCTCCGTCCCTCTCGATAATTACCTCAGCACTCTGCAGCCACACCGCAGCCCCTCCCCAGCCTCCACAGCAGGCTAACAAAGCCCTCGAACCCTTCCTGCGTGTCCCTTGCACATGTTCCCCGCTACCCCCTTCATCACCAGGCCCCTCAGGGGACGAAGCCGGGTCACCCCTCACAGCGGCCAGAGTGTCCCGGTCCGCAGCCACCAGACCCCGCTGGTGCTGCCGCTCTGTGCCTAAGCCCCCCCCCCCCCCCGCCACCAAATTGTTCCCAAGGTGGCCACCCTCTGAAGTGTCTCCCCTCACACCGCCGCCGCCGCCACCACCCACACCCAAGTCCCCCCTCACGGCCCTGGGCACCTGCTTCCCCAAGGCCGAAACGGCCACCACGACACCCGTATCCCCGCTGCACCCACACACGGTCAGTCAGGACCTACCGCCCACCCCGGCGCCATCGCGACGCCGCCGGTCGCCAAGGCGAGGGGAGCCCCCGCCCCGCCCCTCGGCGCGTTCCGAGGGGCAGCGGCGCCCTCTGGCGGCGCGTGCCGCCGGGGAAAAGCCCGCCAAAAGCGCCGCGCCGTCCCTCAGCGGGAGAGCGCCCCGCAGGGCGGGGGTGAGGCCGCCATCGCTGGGGGGGGGAAGGATGAGGCGACACGCTCCCGAGCCTCTGCTGTTGGAAGAGTCAGGTGCAGTGGCAGTGTGTTTGCTTCGTGATTCCTGTACGGGAAATGGGAAAAGCGAACGTTAACAACAGCGCAGGGGGAATTTTAAGTCCCGAGAGGGATTTCCGTGCGGCGAAGGTCAGGGGCTGCCCAGAGTTTCGCCCAAATGGATACCTACGGCGGCAGCCTTAAAACCGTGAAGTAAAGTTGCAGCTGTCTTCAAGAAAAAGAGCGTTTCCAAGCCTGGCAGTGGTAGCTGCTGTTCCACACGAACGTGAGCTGGGCCCACCACGACGGCTTTCTCAGGAGCGGGCCCCTGAGCCGTCCAAGGCACTGAGACGGAGCAAGCTCCGCCGCCCTAGTAACCGCAGCCATACACTACGTACTGCCGGCAACCCTCTTTGCCCCACACACCAGCGTCGTGCAAACAGCCGTGCCCCAGCAGTGGGGACAGGGCGTAAGAAGATGGAAAGGAGAGCTGGAGGCTGATCCTGAACTGCTTCTGCTTCTCTCTTGATGGCCAGCGGACCTCCATGGGTTTTGGATGGGCTCTGTATGTCGTTCTCCTCCATAGGACATCAGTGCCGGAGCCACATAACCCTGGGAGCCATACTCTACCACAGAAATAAATTGTGAATCACTATATTAAATGCTTTTGTCCTCATTCTTGGGTGAAATTCACATTTACCTTCTTATTTCAGAGTTTTTGGCCAGTCCTGTGGGAGCTTATGTTATCCTATAACAAGTCCTGTTTGACATACTACAGCAGTCTCTGTAATTAAGGCATAGTCATTAAAGCAAGGACAAAACACTTTTAGCCCCATAGGCAGAGATCATAATTTGCAATGCATCTATACTGAAGACAATAGGAAGATGCTCTTTTTGCTCATTCAGTGGCCCCACATATCTGTTCAGATAAGAAAGCAAAAAAAAAAAAAGGAAATAAAAAAACCCCCAAATCATTAAAAACTAGTGACTTCTAATTTCCTTCTCCTATATTGTGGATTGATACTATTAGGACACAGTAGCCAGCTGACACATAAGCCAGGCACTGAATAGAAGGCAAGGAAAAAGAAAGAACAGCATCTTAAGTCAGCTGGCAAAGATAAACACAGCCTTCAACTTTGTACTCTGTAGCGCAAGATCTTTAACTTGGACATATTTAAATACCACTATGTCAAAAAGTAACAGTGCTTAAACCTGACTGTGGGCAACCTTTGCCTTTTTCTATTCGCGTGGGTAGACAATACTTACATCTTTTAGAAAGTCTTGTCTTAGATCCAGAAAGAGAAAATATTATGATTAAGTTTGAGTCCCTATTTTGCAGGTTAACAGTGTTGCCAGGATCAGGCAGTGCTTTCAACTCTTTGACCCTCTCTCACCAAGCTTGAACACAGGTGCCAGGAAGATCTGCTCCATAATCCTCCTGGAGCCCGAGATTAGGCTGACTGCTCTGCAGTTCCCTGGATCCTTCTTCTTGCCCTTGATAATGGGTGCGACATTTGCCTTTTAATGGTCATCAAGAACCAATACATACAATATATGCTTTTTAAGACTTACTTTTTAAAGATGTAAAGAAATGCCTTATGTTGGTAAGATGGCAGAGGATTTGCCTCTCCCATGTGACACGACCCAGCTAGGAGGTCAGTAGTACCCCCATACACACACATGCTTGCAGAATAGAGAGCCACTCACCTCCACCCCAGACCCCAGCCCCGCAAAAAAAAAAAAAAAAAGAAGTTAGAAATTGAGTTTAATAGAAGACAGGACAGACGATGCTTAGCAGGCACAGGGCGTGGGCAGACAAGCACACCAACCAGCCCCATTTATACATGACTGGCCCCTTTTATCCCCTTATCCGCTCATTTTCTCACGCTTGTTCCTTTCCAAACCGCCTTTATCCCTCCTTTTTCCCCACCTTTGGCTCATCCCCTGAATATCCCACAGGACGTCTTGTGTAATCTGAAAATCCTCTTCCCTTGCATCCCATAATGTGTCTCACCCCCACAGGGAGTGATCCCCCCAGTGTGTAAGGTACTGAGGCTCCCCCAGGACAGCCCTGGAAGGGGCTGTGTCTCTGAAGGGGTTATTGGGGCTCCCCCACCTGCCCTTGTGTCTCTGTCCTCCTTCATGTGTGTGAAGATGGACCTTTGGTGGGCTTATAGCTCCTGTGGTGGGCTTGGGAGCAGCCAGGCAGGGTATTTCTCAGGGTCCTCCACCCGCCATTGTTCCTCTGCCTTCCCTTGCGTATGTGGAGAAAAGCCTTTTATCGCATAACCTAAAAGTGCAGATTGTTTTAAAGGAAGAAAAAAACCTTGGGGCCCAGGAGCCAACTGAAGGATGCAAAGCAAGGGGTGACGTGGTCAAAGCCACCAGCCAGGGAAATACCACTACAGCAGTGAAATTAGCGGCATCTGAGTTAGCTGTGATTCGTGTTAGTTCTCATCAGGGAGTGGCTGAGTGTTCAAAGGAGGTCGAGATTCTGTCTGGATGAAGCTGGAGGAAGGAAAGCAGTATCAGGTGGATTTGCTTCACTGGAAGTTACTCTCTCTTCAACTAATACCTGCCATTCTGTAAACACACTGAAGCACTCATTTATTTTTCCTTTAATGGGAGAGGATGGGATGACTTCCTTTCTGCTTTGGATAATGGCTAGAGAGAAAGGTATGTTGAACGAGGGGGTGTAGGAAGAAAGGTGATCCAGTTTCTGAATCTGATAGGAATACCATGACACAAAGATACCTGCAGTTTTTTCTCTTAAAGGTGTCATAACACTTAGTGTTGTACTGCAACCAAAAACATGCTTATATCTTTTTATTGTTCCAAGAGCTTAGCAACTCTATGACTATGTATGGGGAAGACTGAGAGGAGGGTTGGTAGGGCCCATCCTTCTGTCACTAGCTTTGGTCCTCTTGGTGCTACCTTGAGAGTGCTCAGGCTCAATCCACATGAAAAACAGCCGCTCCATGCTTACACAAAAAACCAACTTATTCAGATCTACACCAGTGCAGAGCAACTGTGGGGACAGGCTTTATACTGGCTGCAGAGTCTTTCCATCTGAAGTTACTGAGGAATCAGTCTGAGGGTCCTTGCCATGCATGTCATTCAGGTATTTTCAGTATTGTAAACACTCAAGCTATGAACTGGCAGCTGGTCTGAGCTGGGACAGCCCCTGCATACATAATCCCACAGATTTCATTGGAATCCATTTCAAGAACAAATTACTAAACTGAATGTAAGTAGGAGAGAACACATGTATTTTAACAGACACAACACCTCCCCCCATACACAGTTTTATGACTATCACTTGTCACAATGCTGGAGGCCTCTGCCACCTGGAGCTTCCTAGCAGCAAGGAGCTGCTTTTCCAAAGCTTGGGTCCAAAGTCCTTGATTAAAGGGTGAATTGGTTTGGGCAATGGGTAGAGCAGACCCATCAGTTCTGGCTCCATCTGGCAGGGCCAAGCATACCCACACCTGCCAGCTGATACAGCGTGTCTGGTCTAAAAAGACTCAGTTTTACTTACCCCTGCCTTCCTTCTTCTTCTTTGGGACTGCTGTGAGAGGGGAAAAAAAGAGATACTTACACAACAGAAAAGTACGTTCTATGTACCAAGAGTGCCAAAAAGGGCCCCCGCTTCTAATTAATGAACCAAACGATGTTTCTTGATCTGCACTAAACAGGAGTTCAGTGTGGGTTTGAATAGGTACAGCTTAGTATGCTGCATTAGGGTGAATAAACAGGATATGTGAATAAGAGATCTTTGAATGAAAATTATTGAGGAGAGAAGCTGGCTTTTAAGCTTTCACAAGGTCTCCAATTCACTTTGATCCTTGTGAACTAAATGGAAACCTTATTAAAGGCTTATTAAGCCAGAATTTTACTGGATGGTGCATGAAGCACGCTCTTGTTCCTAATTTCATCATCGGGAAGGAAGAGCCACATATAAAATAAATGATATTGAAAAGAAACGTAATTTACCAAACGTTTACACCGACGCCATGTATACTAAATTTTCTCTAAAAAGCATTAAATTGTTTCACCATATCCAAGTTTGAGTAGGAGGTGAAACATAAGGATTTATGGTTAGCAGAAAGCCAGTGCTGATGACCTAGGATTTTGGGAGTGATTCAGGCTGGGAACAAAATGGGGAAGTCATTTAAAACCAGGCTTCTGCAAGTGAGACCGGAGGAAGCGGGCAGGCCGGCAGCCGTGGGGATCTGACTCATGGGCTGCCCACAAGGCACAGCAGGCTCCGCTCCTGGGCACTCCAGAGACCAAAATCCTCCAGCTGCCCACAAACAGAATTAAAATATAAAGCAAGTGCCCTGAGAAGAACGTGCATAACAGGAAACTACCACCACACCAGCTCTCCACGTTGGTGCTGTCACCTTGCTCTCATATGGACTCCAGCTTCAGAAATCACCTTGGTCCCTTGGCTGCTGGGCAAGGAGAAGGTCCTGCTGAAACATCCTATGAAATAGTGGCATGTGTATTTTGTGCCACTAATTAAACAGTGAAGAACTTACAGCAGCTTCCTGGACAAATAGATGACTGAAACCTCCGTTATCGAAACCTCCGTTATCGCTGCCTGTATCTTTACTGCAAACAGGGGCGTATGTTCACACCTCTGAGGTTGCCCATCACCAGGTAAAGTGAAATACCGATCGTTTTACCTCAAGGCAGCTAGTCAGGACAAGCTGATATTCCCTGCGTGGACTTCATGCGAAAGACCCGCTTTCCGCTGTGGAGCGACCCTGCCTCTACAAGCCTCTGCCCGCTCAGATCCGTCCCCGAAGGCTCCTACCGCACCGAGGACCGAGTCTCACCGACCCGCTCCCTCAGAACGCCCTCTCGGTGCCACAGGTGACACGAACACGAGCGGGGCTCCGGCGGCGGCGGCGGCGGAGGGCGGGCCCGAGGAGGGGGGAACCGCCCCGCTCTGAGGGAGGCGGCACCGCCATTGGCCCGGCGGCGGCGGAGGGCGGGCCCGAGGCGGAGGGGAGCCGCCCCGCTCTGCGGGAGGCGGCGCCGCCATTGGCCCGGCGGCGGCGGAGGGCGGGCCCGAGGCGAGGGGGAGCCGCCCCGCTCTGAGGGAGGTGGCGCCGCCATTGGCCCGGCGGCGGCGGCGGGCCGGGGCTGCCTCGCCCCGCGCCGCCGCCTCCTCCCTTCCCCTCAGACAAGCGGGGAGACGGCGTGGGGCAGCGGCTGCCCGCCGGGACGAGGTAACTGAGGCTGACTCCGGCCGGAGGGAAGGGGCTGGGGCAGCCCGCGGAGGAGGGCGGCGGGGTCCTGCCGGGCTGAGGCGGCGGGGAGCCGCGCTGCCACCGGCCCGCTGGGGAGAGGGGAGGCTGCCCGGAGGGGTCTCGGGGTGTGGGAGTGTCTTGCTGATGGAGTGACTCAGAGGCCAAAAAAAAGGCGTATAAGCCACCCGTGCCCGCAGTGCTGGAACGGCGTGAGGGTGAGTCTGTTGGCAGCAGAGGAGCCCCGACTCCCAAGTTTTTCGGCAGCCGGGCTGCGCCGCGCTCGGGAGTGTTTTGGCCGTGGTCGGCTTGCAGGGCCCGCTCGCCTGAGGATGGGGGAGATCTCACAGGTGGCTCCCCTGCCCAGCCCCTCTTAGTAAGGCCGGAGGGAAGGGCCGCCTGTCAGCGACTTTCCTCGGAACCCGTCTGGAGAGCCGGTGTGAGGGACGGCAGCCTCCCGCCTGCAAGGGGGGCCGTGCCCTGAGACGTCCCTACTCTGCTGAAGGGAGCTCCTGTCTGGCGGCGAGAGCTGAGTAACTGTAAAAACTTACCTGCACCTAGCTTCTGTAGGGGCCTGTTTTATTAAAAGAACTCTCCTTATTTAAAGAGGGTGCTTAGATCTTAGCTGAGAAATGTTAATGACCCTTATGTAAATAGTAAACGCTTTCATTTCAAAACACTAAATTAATTGCATCTTCCACGCTGTCTCTGGAGTGACTTGCAGAGTTGGACCGGCCCTAAAGTCTAATGCACTCAGTTGTGTCTTTCCTATGTGAGCCGAAGGGTCTGTTTATATGATTGCCATTGCAGAATAAAGGTCACTTAAATCTGGGGACAGATTGTCAAGTGGCAAGACAAGTATTTCTGAACTCTCTCAAAAGTGGAAGGAGAGGGGACTTAAAACATGCTTGTGGGATGCTCGGAAAATAAACTTGATTTGCCTTTATAGATGAAGGAATTGGAGTGTTGCAACAAAATATTTGTGTGTTTACACGTACTAGAGAATTGGAGATGTCTGTGGTGGAGTGCTTAAAAGGCTGATGAATCAGACCACTTTACTAAACTGACATATATCAACAGTACAGATATCCAGTTATTAGTTCTTAATTACCATCAGTCATTATCACTGCATTTTCCAAACAGTTCTTAACAATTGCATCTGTAAGTGGTAGTAAACCTAGGAGTCTACAGTGCCGTGGAGCTGATGTCCATAGTGCTCATGACTACAGTTCTTGATGGTCTTGGTTGCTGCGGTCATGGTAAAGTGCTTGAGAGCTCTTTGGCAAGAGAAGCTGGAATCAAAGTGAGCATTTTGTGATTTTTCATAAATTACCATCTTTCTTTTCTTATTGTTAGTGTTTTATGCACCTTGCTGCCTCCCTGCAAGAAAAGGGGATGATTGCATCTACCTTTGACATATTTAATATTATTTTGGGGAGTAAGACTCTACCCTAGTTTTGCTAGGCATCTTTCTTATGACTGATGGAACCAGAATAATCCTGCAAAATAAATATCTCCTCTTTGTTCTGCAGGTTTATTTTGGTTTCACCTGACATCTTCCTGCCCACTCTGTCCTTTGCTCTTATCTTGGCAGATTTTACTATTTGGCTATGTTTTCCTGTGCACTGTTTGGGCAAGTATACTGCAAGTGTCTGTCCATTTGCACTTATGTGTTATTTATATACTTATGCATAGCTATGTTAAAATACTGCTAGTAATGTTACAATGTTAGACAATATTTATGCACTGTTACCAATTACCGTATTTTAATGTGCTTGTGTTTGGGTTTAAGGCAAGGAAATAATAAGCATCTTGCTTACTCTGCATCTACCTTATGGATGCAGCTGACCTCTGCTTTGGCTGCAAAGCACATTCTTGAGTTTTCTGAAGCTGTCATTGGACCTGTCTCATGTTAAAGGAAGTTTCCTTCCATCATCTCTTGCAACCCAGAATAATGTATTATCAGTTTCACTGTCAGACTTTTAAATTTCAGTGAAATAGGTCATCATGTTCTTGTTTACCAATGCTGACAAAGGCCAGAGTAAACAATACTCCATTGCCCCCCAAAATGGATGACAGAAAGGTGAATTTGTCTTTTCTCTAAAGCACTGGGTAGAGACCATGGGCAGATATACTCTCTGGAGTAAAGTCCTGTTATTCTGCAGGAGACACTTGCCAGATTCCCAGGTAGAATTATTGCTACAATTTAGTACTTGGAGAAAACCTTTGATGCTTGCACAGAAGGCGAGATTTTAACTGTTGCATCTAGGAAAAAAAGCTTAACCAGGAAGCTAAACAGTGGAATGAAGTCAAAGGAATTACTTGTTTTCTACCCTGTATTGTTTCCTGTGCTTGTGACAGAAAGCAACAGAACAGACTTCAGATAAAAACCTGATAAGAAAACATTATTTGCAGGGAAACATGAAAGTAATTCGTAGTTTCTCAATAGGAAAAAAAATGTTTAATTTTATTTTTCTTTAATTAAAAGTGATGGTTCTGCCCTATGGAAGCTAGTCTTCATTCAATAGTGACTTGTTTTGAACCATAGTAAAGAATTTTTTTCTCTGCACAGAAAGTACTCTTCATCCAGGATGGCTGACTAACAGATAACTGCTAAAAGCAGTAGGTAACCTTCTGGTGCTCAAAGTCCATCACCTGTTGCATTTAAAGTCAGCTTATTTAGGTTGCTCATAAGTCAATTTAAGGAGGGTCCTTAGTTTGGTCTTCCAGTGCCAGAACACTTACGCTTTGTGGTATGTCAAGCCCGTGATGTTGCATGTGCTGTATTGGCAGTCTCCAGTTCTTTAGCTTATTTGGGCATAAAGTGAGTGACAGCTGATTTTAGCAGACTTATTCATGCTTCATTATTGTGGTAGAGAGTCATTCCAATTCACCTGGGTACAGCAACTAGCTGTGCTAGATTCTTACTTCATGGTATGAGGTTTCCTTGCTATATGTAACTTGACTCTGTTTACTGCACTGAGAGCAGCCACGGGAAGAGATATAATGTATGTGTGAGGAGAAAGAAAGGAATACTTCTCCCCTCTTCTTATTTTATAGCTCTTCATCTGGAGCTATATGAACTGAATCCCACTCAGTATCCTGTGCATATACACTGAATTAATAAACAACTTGACAATTTTTTTTCTTTCATCTTGCTATACTCCTTTTCCTCTGTAGTATAAATCTTCTAAAAGTAAATTTTTCTTTTCTTTTTCTCTCCCAGTCAAGGAAATCCTGCATTTTTGTCTCTCTATTTAAAAATGTGTGTGTAAAAATGAAAATAAAGGTAAGAACAAAGGAGATGCTTATTTGCAGAGTAACTAGCAGAACAATATCCTAGACTCATTACCAGATGCTTTTATCCTACAAAAGGATCAAACTGAATATCGGTAAATTCCATATGAACTTGCCTGCCCAGTGTTACTAACAGTCTGATTCTGAATGACAGTGATTTACTTCTGTACAGCCTGGATGGACTACAGTTAGACTATGTAATCTCAGTCATGTAACTGGAGCTCCAGAGGTACATCAGTGTATTCAAGAACTCCTGGGTTAGAAATGGTTTTAGACTATCAGCTTTTTAGATCTTAAAATCTCCCCCATGCTTTTCTTCTCTACTGAATTTAAATGGCTTATGTGAGTCAAAACCAGCATTAAAATAGAACATCAGTTATGAAAAATTAAGGTTGAGGTCCAAAAATAGTGTGTAAGTGCACTTTAGGCACTATAAGCAAAAGGTATGTGTCTAAGTCCTGAGCAGAAATCTGTCAAACAACCAGAAGTAGTGAGCCCTTGACCTTCTATTCTGGTCCCGCCCACACAAAGTAGTTACGGTCTTTTTTTTTGACCATGCTGAATTTGCAGGTTGCCTATGTTCCACCTGGGTATTGCATGAGTATGTAGCTCTTTGAGTTGTGGGTTGGTTTTTTTTGTTGTTTGGGGTTTTTTTTGTTTTGGGGTTTTTTTTTGCTTTTTGCTCTTTTTTTAAAGCCTGGGATAATTTATGCTAGTGGCAATGTCATTAATTTTGTCTTGTTTCTTACTTACTTGTTTCTTACTGTAGTGATTACAGTACTTCTCTGGAGATTGAGACCTGGATTAAAAATTAATACCCTCGGGTTACTCTCCTGTTCCCTCTGCTCTGCTAGTACTGTACTGCTGTGTAGCCAGGAACGCAGGGCTGGCTGGATGAGGAGGGAAGTCAGGAGAGAGAGAGAGCTTGATTTGTGATGTGGTGGCCTGGCTGAGAGAAAGTAGACCTGGGTTCCTGTTTCTGCTTGCAAGGTTGTGACATCACTTTAAATTTATGGTCATTCTGTGAGACGGGTGGTTTAATCCCTGGTAATGCAACCCTAAGAAGTGTTAAAAGTAAACCAAGTGAAACCTTCAGAGACTGTCATATATTTTGGTAAACAGAGGGATGTGAGTTTGAATCCTCTTGGGTTAAGTGGTTTTGGGGGCTCTGTTTTTGGCTACTTCCTGGGTATGTGCTGTAGCCATTGTGCAAGACAGAGCTAACACCTTGCATAGCTATGCTCTTAAAGAATGAGCCACTCCTGCAAAACTAAATACCTGTTCAAGGACAGGCATTACATTCCAAAACTCAGCCTCCCAAACTAAAATCCTGATTTTGCTACCTGTGGCTGAGAAACAATTTCAATCACAATCTTCTGCTCCTTCTCTCCCATCCGTGGGCTATTCAGCAGCATTTATAGGGCAAATCCCATTCATGCAGTGTGATTTGACATCATACCTCATCCAGTGCAACTGTAGGCTGCTACAGAAACTGTTCCCTGCTCCTCAGTTCTCACGTATAGCAACTGGGTTTAGCTCTCACTGTATCCCTTTTGGGTCCTTGCATCATAGCGCTGACTCTGTGCCCACAGCCAGCTACCTTGCTTTTTCGTGCCCGAGTGCTCTGTTTGGATCTGGCTATAAGTGAAACTGGTACCAGTCAGCGAAAAGACTGGGTTTTGCATGATATAGCCCAGCCCAGCAGTGCAAACAATCTTATGAGTGAAGTTTTCATGGCTGATAGACTTCCTGTTATTCTTGCAATTTAATATCACTATTAAGGCAGACTGACGCTGCTGCTTGCTGGTTTCAACTTAGCCAGAATGAACCTGCTAGTAGATGGAATATTCATATTGTGGGGCTATCCATTAAAACATCATTATGCACAGGAAGGTGAGTGATTTTCCTCGTAATAGGGAGCTATAGTAAGCTTTCTTAATGTATCTGTTAAAAACCCAACAATAACCCTGAAATAAAAACTTAATTGCAAAGGTTAAGTTAATTTTGGTGACTGAGATGAGACCCGATTCTGACTAGCCTATCTGCAGACTGTAGGCTAGCTTTTTTTAACCATTTTGATTTTTAACTTGTCTGGAAACTTTACCAAAGTGCTTTTTCTCCCACATCCCTCTTTAGCTTACTTATTGTTTCTATGACAGCAGGACTCCTAAAGAACATTCTTTTTCCTCTGGCATCTGATTTCTGCTGGTAATTGGATTCTGTGTAAGGCCCGGTTTTCAGGTAGGTGTGTGCCTCAGTTACTGTAACAAGGACTGAATTAATTGACGCAAGCTTTCTTAGTAGCCTTAAGATTACATCAATTATTAAGTGGGTAATTTTAACCTTAACACAAGTAAGTGTCTAAGGTCAGTGGTTAGTCAGTCACCTCATGAGAAAGGACAGCCAACGGGCTTGTTTTGTTTGCTGGCTCTTTGTGCATGTTAGTAATCAGTTAAACTGAGCTATAGTTACAATGACAAGGTTGGTAGTTGAAAAGTAGGGGGGCTGCAGTGACAAATTAGAGTGATTTAGGTGAGTAAGGGATGATTTTGTTTCCCACAGCTACTTGTCCATACAGTTAATTATGTCTGAGAATGATGGAGTGCCTTTTGCGATGTTCTGCGTGATCTCAGTTTTGTGTTGGGCTACAGGCAAATGCTCTGGTGAAGCTGAGATCGGTGGCCTCCCTCAGGGGAGGCAAAGATGACGTAAAATGTTGCCCTCTTGATTTGGCAGTTTTGTGCTCAACCCGTACCACAAAGCTGTTCTGTGCACCCTCCTGCAGAGGAAATGCGCTACCACCAGTGACCTAAGCACTTGGCTGTGACAGTGCTTTAGAGCAGTTTGAAGTGATACATAAAAGGGGCAACCTATTAACCCATGGGTTCCTAGTTATACAAACATAGTGGAGTAAAATCAGTCTGTCAGTGATGGTGGCTGTCCTTGCTCAAGTAGCTCATCACCTTGACTCAAATGAGGAGTGAGAGTGGGGACTATTAAAGTCACAAGGATGCAAGAGATACTGACTAATGGATTCCCATAATGAGATAAAAATAATCAGAGGAGTCATGTGGACAGGCTTTGAAATAAACCTTTTTCAGAGTTTCTTCAGAAACTGTATACTTAAAAGTCCTCCAGTTGGTGTCCAAGACTGAAACTGCTCTCCAAAATGTCTTACTGTCAGCTCAACAGTGAACATTAGTCTAAGTATGTATTTGAATGCAAATCCATGTTTGCTATTTGTAACATGAATTTCTTTCCATCAGTGCTGCTAGCCCCTTAATAATGTCATCTTGTTAGAAAGCCTGCATTAGCAGAGAGTCAGGACTACAGAGTGACTATGTAAACTGCTGCTCAGTTCTTCTCTTTCATTTAGAAAACTATATCTAATCAAAATGCAGGAAGTGTGTCACTTGCCAGTAGCCACTGATAGGAAATACTTACTAATTAGTCACACATTTTTGCACGCTTCCATTCTTGAGTGGTACAATTTTTAGAACAGAGTACTAGTTAAAAAGTACTCAAGTACTTGCTGAATAGTATGAGACCAAGGAAGCAGGGTAGAGGCAGGATAGTTCCCCTGAAGTCTCTAATATCTACACTTGTCAACACCTCTACATTGGGAACATTGCAACTTTGATTTGCTTAAGGCTAAAATTTGCTAAAACCAAGAATAATATGTTTAACAACAGGGATTTTTATCAATTCCACAGCACTACTCTTTGACTATCCATATCAAGGGAATTAATGTAGAAAACATCCTACAAGTACAATGAAGACTTTGCCAACACCTGCCTGGGAAGAAAACAACGTAAAGTACACCACTAGTTATATGATTTGCTGAGGGCTGTAACTGCTCACAGAATCTGGGATTTTTTTTTAAGCAGTGTGTCAGATAAGCATATGTATGGTCAGGAGATAGCTTCCCATAAAGGAATCGGTTTGCTTTCAATCTCTCTTAAATGTTTTAGTGTTCTACTTGAATCTGTTTTCAAACAAGATGTAAAAACGCTCTCTTAAGCTGAATGCTGTGTGGGTCTAATGCCAATGCTGACATGAAGAATGAGAAAGTGACAACGGGAGCTTGAGTCTTGTGAGCAGCCCCCCCACTTCTGCTTTTGGAGGGAGGCTAGTCCCTCTGCAAAGGGAATTGAGAATATTTGTTACACAATAGACAGTGCTCTACCTTCAGAGATCTAGAGAACTGAGTCACCTTCATTATTATGTTTCAAGTCCCTTACCCTGAGAAAATATTCTTTGTGTTGTAACTCTCAATGAAAAGAATTAGCAACTAGAAGAACTACTAATTCAAACAATGTGCCTACTGGGGTTAAACCACAACAACGTGCCAATGGTATGATGTGCAAGAAAATACAACTAGATTTGAAGAACCTCAGAATTTATAATGAGATATTGATGTTAACTTGCTGGAATCCCTGTGATTTTGAAGCTGCTTCAAAAAAAATTTTTTGAGTAGTTTTATACTTATGGCAATGTGAAATAAATGGCATGGCATCTATAGTTAGTCTGACAAGCAGTGGTCACAGGGAAAAAGAAAAATTTAGGTGTGTTTCCCTGAGGCTTCTCTTAAATTTCCAAATTTCTTATTCCAGAGACCACATCCTCTTGAAACCACTGGCCTAATGACTGTATACCATAATAGGTATAGAGATTGACATTCTTAGGCACTGCTGCCAATATCCAAGCCTTATGAAAGAAATGGCAAGCTGCCATATGTGATTAGAGGGATTAGGCCACAACCAAAGCAAATTATTCTTTTCTCTTCCAATTTTCAGTTGTTAACTTTTATCTTCTCTGTTATTAACATTTTGCTCTCTTGTTCAGAGTAAACTTTGTGTAATACAGAACAATTGCCTGTATAGTCCTCAAAGTGATGAAGGTTTTGACTTCTTAACAAACAAGAGTAGAATTAAATCACAGGCAGAGTTGTGTGGACCAGCAAAGTGGATGTTCCTGGAGAAAAGCAGAATTTTTCTCTGGTGCTTGTATTACTCTAGCTGCATTTCTTCCAGCTGGCTGAAGATCACTATATAAGGCTGTCAGTGAGAATATTTTAAGATTGCAACTATTTTGCAGGTTAAAGACAACAGGGATCATTTTGGTACTGTTGAAGAAGGGTAAGGTGTGAGCAAGGCTTGTTGTGTATCATATTTTTAATTTTTTTCCCCACTGTGGCTGTTTTGAGCAGTTATCTGGTCCTATAATTGCAGATAAGTAGATTATTTCCCTTAACTGTATTGTGATGGATATTGAACAGGAGAACACGTAGATTTATTACTGGAATAAAATGAAGCATCGCTATGTTTGTAAGAGCAACTTCAATGTTGCCTTGTTATA
The DNA here is from genome assembly GCF_947461875.1 of Haliaeetus albicilla. Lineage (NCBI taxonomy): Eukaryota > Metazoa > Chordata > Aves > Accipitriformes > Accipitridae > Haliaeetus > Haliaeetus albicilla. The sequence continues at coordinate 21,674,712 of NC_091502.1, read as the reverse complement.
GATATCCCCTACTTCTGCAATGGTCCCTGTTCCACCAACACTCTCCACTTTACATCTAGCTAGATAAGAACATCTCTACCTCCCACTGACTAAACATACATGTTGGCAAATACTGTTCTCTAAGTTAATCTCTGGGACTGTTGGAAATATGATACACTGTGTACACTTAGCTGTTATAATTTTGAAAATGCTGTGATAACACCTCTTGAAAGAGCAGCTGGATTGGCTACAGATATGCATATCGTGCTGGATGATCTCTTCTGCCCTTTCACGAATTAAAATGACAACACGCCTTCTTGTGTTTGTTTTAAGTTCAGGTCCTTACCATTGCAGGCAACCATGTTTAAAACTCTCTTGAATGATGACTTTAGTCCCTCTTGAAATTTAATAGCTTTTCTTTCTCCACTGCTCAAACTGAAATCCATAATCCTCTGATCTTCTGCACAAGTATGTTCATGACCATCTTAAACTATTTGCACTTGTGCCAGCACTGGCATTTAGCTTAATTAGCTGTTCTCCCTTCATGGCATTTGCCTGACGTATTTACAGAAAAATTATATTCTCTAAGCTTAGGATGGTGCTGAATTACCTGTGACTGTACTGCTTAACTGTCAGTGGAGAATCAAATTTGTTCAGGAGAGTGTGATGATTTATTTTTGTTGTTGCTGTAAAGCTGTAGCTTGTAGGACTCAGTCAGAGGTACCATTATTGCTTAAGGTGACCTCCCAGGGTGGTAGGGGTCAACTCTGCAAAGCTGTTATTGCTGTTAGTGTTCTTCTTGGCTTCCTTGCTTCAAAATAAAGATTTACTATTTCCTGAGCACGGGTGCAGGCCAAACTTAGTTACTTTTCTTCTGACAATGAATTTCTGTGCAGATGGAAATTGTTATATTATACAATTCCATTTATCTGTCTTCCTCAGCTTCCTGTTGCCTTATGTCTGGACTTCCAACTCATCCTTGTTGCTAGCGCTGATATGTTGCAGCAGTGGAGAAATAAAGTTAGGAAAATGTGTAGCTTTCAAATGCATAAACCCAAACCCTCTCATTTTTAAGAGCCAATAGGTTACTTGTAACTGAATGCTTTATAGGCTGAAGATGTATACAGATGAGACTTGCTGATTAGCCAGGCCTGCAGGAGGTGAAGGAGTTGGCACAAATAGGGGTGTGAAAGCAGCCAAAAGTGTAGGATTGGCTGTCACCTTTTTCCTCTTGTTAGAAGGCATTGGCTTCGAGACAGATTCTCTGGAGCAAAGCTCTAGCAGCTTAGGTCTACTATACAAAGAGCACTTGAAAAGTAATTTTGCAATGTAAACTTAGGACATTATGAGGGTTCTGCATGCAAAAGTAAATCTTGTTGATTTGGATGGAACAGCTGACTTGGGTTTTACTGTTTGTTTTCTGATCCTGTTGATGAATTTAATGTCAGCCATGGCAAACTACTCCAACGTCTTCTTGCCTCTCCTCATTACATCCTATATGTATACACAGAGTAAAAATTTCAAAATATAAACTATGATTGTGGTACCTCTTAATGGGATATCTCATAGTGTTTGGAATGCAGTATTCAAATTAAGATTCCCCTTTTGTATTTGGGGAAAAAGCAGTGGGGGGCACAAACAGAGGTTTCTGTAGGGTAAACAAGTTTGTGGACAAGGTTATATTTCTATTATGATTTCTGTTCTAGAAAAATGTAAAGCCTTACTTAAAGGAATTGAGGTGTATAACTGCTTGAGAGGTGCTCAGAAATTTTATAAGTTAAAATTTTTGGATGAGTGCCTCGCCTAAAGCATTTGGAAGTTGTGAGTGGCTTAAGAGTGTGTGTATGAAACTATATTTTGGGTCTTTTTTCTGTTTCTTTTATTGCCAAAACATAGAAGCTTTCATGCATGAGTCACATAAAACATAATTTCAGATTCCTGTTTATTACAGGGATTAGAAGCCTTCTATGAAAGGGAAGATTTTTGTGTGGTTTCACTTGAATTTAAGGTTTAAGAAAAAAATCATGCCAAATATCCCAAGACTCACAAATGTTGGTCTACAGCACATGACAGCCTTTCTCCAGAAACCAGTCAACGTGGTATTTCTATCACTTTCCATGATTTATTCAGTCTGATATGGATCTTTCAGTCTTATTTGACACTTAGATCTGAAAACTTCCCTGGCAAAGGAAAACTTCCCATTGAACTTGCAGTGGCACCAAACTGTTGAGACCGCTTGGTTTTTTTTGGCATATGTAGGGCTTTTAAGAGAAAAAATTGTCAAAAAAAGAAATAAAAAGAATTAAGCTTGGGGTGATGGTAGCAGGTTGCTTGAAGTGGAGGAAGGCATTGATTATTTTTTATTCTTTTTTAAATTTTAAAAATTTTTCTAATTAGCCTTAGGTCTTTTAACAGGTGCTATACTCTAATCCAGCAGTTTTTACTGTCTGTGCTTGGAATCAGTGCTAAAAATCTTTTGCAGAAAGCCAGCCTTGCAGTAGCTTGTATCAGTGGGTCTCATGAGGTTGGCCGAGCACACCACCCACAGAAAGGGGTTTTCTTCTTCTTTGTGCAGAGACTAAGAACTGCTCTGTTTTCAGTTTGTGACTGGCATGGTTCCAGTGACTAAAGACTTGTTATCATAGTGAAATGTGATACAATTTGCCCTGTATGATTGATAAACATTAAAGGCCGGGGGGGGCGGGTATGTGCACGGAACCCGACTGATTATTGCTAGTTTTTAAAACTGCTTATCCAGTGAGATCAGGGGCCAGTTTTTCAGGTACTCAGGCATGCCTTAACTGAAGCATTATATTGTTAGCTTTGCAAAGGAACGTAAAGGGTCTCAGCTGCACTACGCGGGAAGCTTTTTATCATAACCTAGAGTGGGATCAAAGCCAACTAATATGATGCCATGTAAATCTGAATACAGGATGAATGCAGGTGGATAAGAATTCATGTTGGATTGTCCTCTGAAGAGCTGGGAGGAGAATGTGCTTCAGTTAAGCCAGACATAGTGTTAAACTTAGCAAAACACAGCTTTGTGAACTGTGGAACCCTGTTGTCTGATATAGGAAAAAAAGTGGTTAAGAGCCTGCCAGGGTAGGTTGGTATCTTGCATCTGATTGAAAACAAAGTGGGAGTGCAACCTTAGTTGCAGAAACTGCTCTACAGAATGATGGTATCTGGCAAGTATAGTAGCAGTGCAGCTTGCTGTGAGTTCTCACAGCCTGTGTGGACGCTCAGCCCTTGCAAACTGTTGTTCAGCTGGGGAGAACTGAAGTTCTGCTTCCACTAGTTTTATTAATTTGAACACTGTGAGACATCAGTGAAGCCTGCAGCTTGTTTTGTAAATGCTGTCCAACTATTCCTTTTAGATTTTTAAATTAATCTGATAGACAATATAATACTTCTTCCCTCAGCCTTCTTTAAACACAAAGACATGGTAAGATATCATTCCTATAACAGCTTTCTTACAGACTTGACTGACCTGAGGCAAGAAACTTGCCTGATTTCCAAGAAAAATCCTTGATGATTCCAGTTCTGAGCTGTCCAGGTTTTGTGGTTGCAACGTAAGCTTCTGTGCCTGTTGCCAGCTGTGCACATGCTACACAGTCAGCATCCAGGGCTTTGGATTAGCACTGTGGATGCTGACTGGTGTATCAGATGGTGTGAAAAGTTTCCACACGACAGTCAAAACAGATACCCATACCTGTTCTTAAGCCGAAGGAGTAGTGTTGTAGGTCCTCAACAAATTTAGGATTGTTATGTTTGTTGGTAGCCCAATAGTAAGTACTTTTTACTTCTGTGTAATTATAAAACTGTCATTTTCTAAATATAAATAAAGTTACAGATGGCAGGTTGTTTGAGATACTGTTATATCAACCTTGTGGAACAGAATCCCAATGAGATTCCTGAAGAAGATAAATACAGCAACCAAACATAACCACATGCAGAAGGTTGTTGGGCATTGGGGTTGTTGGGGGAATAATCATTAACCTGGCTGCAGCTGCCTTCCACATCTGTAAGAATTGCTGTTATCTTTAGAGATGAAGTTTCTCTTTGACCAGTCCCAGTGCCAATATCTTGTTTTTACTCTCCTGGTTGAACTCTGTGGCCAAGTGTAATGACTCGTTTCGTGATTTTAGTGGTCATTAGATCAATACAATATCAGCATCCTGTCTGCCAGTAGTGTCACACTGCAAGGGCCTAAGGCAGACACACAAAAACCTAAAGGGTTGTGATGGTAGCTGCCTAATAAAGAGACCTGTCCAATAACAATATCTGCTTCTGTCTCTCACCTGGTTTGTCACTGGGGATGTTTCTAAGGCTTACATTAAATTCAAACTATTTATTACTTTTTCTCTGGCTTCGTTATATCCGTGGTGCTGTAACCCTGGGGCACTAAGAGGCTCTACTGTAGATACAGCTGACCTCCCCTCCTTGTTCCCCTGAGGTTTTTTGAAGGAGAGGTTTTTGTCTTTGACGGTTGGGATTGCCTTGTAAGTGAATAGTCCTCTGGTACCACGGCCTATGAAACAGAGGCAAAACAGCATTTTAAATTACTGCTTGTAAATGCAGTCTGGTTTGGATAAAGCAATGAGGGTCACGTACCACATGATTTCTAATTCACATATTCAAGATGGTTATGTAGAAATTATTTCACATTTATTCATGTGTTCTGTAGGACAGTGACTGAGCCTACGTGGGATTCCTGACATAATTATACACTATCAGTGGTAAAATGTTATGAGTAAAAGTTAATTTATATCTTGTAAGTTAAGTTGTATTGCAGCCTATGGACACCATAGATGCCCTGACTTTCCTTCCCAGAGCAGGGGCTGGTATAAAGGAAAAGGAAATGACTCAAATGGTTCCCTTCCTCTTGAGCTCAGCCTAACTAGTCAGAACAACATAGCAGTTCTGACTCCAACCAGCAGCTAACAGCAGCTTCCAGAAAGTTTAAAAGGTTTACTGTAAGAAACTTGACTTTGCAAACCTAGTACCTGACATTTCAGTGAGGAGCGTTGTGCGTTTTGGGGGAAAGAGAATTTTGGTCAAAGGTCTGTTATAGAATTCCCATTTGAGGGGAACCTGAGGAAACAATCTCTTAAACCTGTTGCTTTTAGTTCCGAGTAGCATGTGAGAAGATTTTACGAGCAATACACATTTTTATTACAAATAGAAGACAAAATCCTGCAGAAAGAGTCATTGCACCAATTTGGGAACATGCTCCCTAAGTCTTGAACTGGAGCATACAAATTCCTCTGACACATTCCCAGCCTCCTCCCATGTCACTGCTGCAACATGTTACGTTTGGCAGGGTTCTGACAGCTTCCTCTAGAGTTTTCCTCCAGGGCTTGTGATGACTGCTGCCTTTCTCATTCCCTGAAAGGGGAAAGGAGGCTTTGAAGACTTGGAGTGGGAAGACAGGTATGGAGGGCAAGGCACACAGTTTGGTAGGAGTGGAGTAGGGTCCAAAAGTTCAATGGCTTGTCCTAATGGGATGGTTCTTTTGTTCTGTTTGGTTGGTGACTTGCCAAAAATGGTGTCCTAGAAATGTGCTAATGATAAGTAAACCAGCATGGCAAGCTTGTGAGTTTTAGCACAAGTGGTTGGTTTTTTTTCCTTTAAGTCTTCTGTTCCTGGAGTTCAGGCAATCTTTCTTTAAATAAACAAAATCCAACTTCTAGCCCTTGTGAAGAGAGTTCATGGATGTGATTCAAGTCTACACTGGCAGAAGGTGAGCGCCACAGATACATGTTGGGCTGCCTCACTCTGCTGCTTTGCTGTGAATCAGGGCTGCAAGCAGCAATAGATTTTTTCTTCTGAGATACCTGGCTCTTGTCTATCTGTGTATTGATAGCCATAGACACAGATTTCTTGTGTGCTATTGAATATAATGTCAATAGTTAGGACTACACGTTTTTGGTTTTGTGTTTTGTGGGTTTGGGTTTTTTTTGGTTTTGGTTTTTTTTTTTTTGTTTTTTTTTTTTTTTTTTTACTTTAAATGAATGTGATATGTGTTCTTGATTTAGTTTTTGGTTTTATGTTGGTATTTTTTTTCCCCCTTCCCTCTCCTACAAATTGTTCTGCTGACTTAAAGGTCAACTCAAAATGCACTTATTTTAAAGTGTTGTCATTTGAATGACACTTGATTCTGTGTTTTAGGGTGTGAGTTGTCATATTGGAAAGGAATATATTTTCATGGCCACCTTGTTCAAGAGGCCTGTAAAACAGGTTTGACTCGAAGTGACCATTTGAACTTCACAAAGTAGTTTAATCACACTGAAAAACTTGTTTCTTTTAATTAAAAATGCATACATAATCTACTTCCCTGATCCCTGATATTACAGCTTGTTCTTCCTTGTCTCTCTTTTAGGGGATGTTTTGTTTGTTCTTAAACACTGGATATGCTGGGTCAATGAACTGTTACTCCAGGAAGCAGAGCTGAGAGGACAAGCTGAGAAGACATCATTGTGATGGCAAGCAGGAATGCAACACTTTCCCAAAAGTCTTTCCTCTAGAGAAGCATGCACATACTCTACTGCAAGAAAGTAACATTTGGGGTTCTTAAGCCACTGACTGTAACGTGGTCCAGTTTTCTCAGTGCCTGCTGAAAAAGACTTCTCTTGTTCTATACCTTTAAAGTGGACTACAAGACTATCCTCCTCAGCAGGATTGAAGATCTTCCTGGACACTTTACCAGCCCCTACACACACGACAAGATGATTGACCTAAGCTTCCTAACAGAGGAGGAACAAGAGGCAATAATGAAGGTGCTGCAACGGGATGCAGAGCTTAAAAGAGCTGAAGAAGAGAGAGTCAGGTAAGGGATCTAGCACCACATGTTGTCCTGGGAAGACCTACACAGTTCATATACTGAGTTATTCAGAGCGCAGGAGTAGATAAAAACAGTTGTTGCTGGGTGCCCCATATTCCACAGTATTGGAGATTTTTACTCTGGACCAGGTTTAGTGTAGTCCCTGGATGAAATGCCTCTACCACACAAACAATTAATTACTGGCCAAAAGACTAACTGTTGATTTGGACCCTTACAATTCCCTAAGGGGCCAAGCACACTTGGTACACATCTGGCTTGATACGCATCTGGCTTGGTTTCCTCAGAAAAGGATTCAGTTTGCAAGTATCAAAACCTCTGCAACCTGAACTAATGCATAAGTGGGGTGATTTGATTCAAAAAGAGCACTAGTGCCCCAAACAAACAAAAAAGTCAATATAGATGCAGTCAGCAATATGTCTGAATGATGAAGTTATATGTCAAACATGTAGAGCATTGGAGCTGCAGTCCAGAGGAGGTACCAACGGTATGCTCTATTGGCAAGAGAAGTCCTTGCAATCTCTGGCTAAAGCAGAAAATTGCTCCCTGTTTTCTTTGTGGTGTCACAGACAGAACAATGTGTTGCTATTGTGGAGTGTTTTCTGTTCTGGGAGGTTTTCCTAGAGCTACTTTTAGCATAACTGCCATGAATAGAGATGTATGCATGGAAAGCAGCATTGCCCAGATGACCTGACTTTAAGAAAGCCATCTACACAGGTACAAATAGCCGTGGAATAGTGGTTTCAGCTAACATTGATAGCTACCTGCTCAGGAATGAGAATTTCAGTAGTTGGGCTTTTTTTTCCAGTGTGAAGGAAAGTATCCATTATAGGGTACGCAAAATGACAAGTGGCCGAATAATGAAAAACGGAGCCTTAGATGTTGAAAGGTCAAAGTACTGTAACACAAACAGATGCTTACAGGTCTCTGCTGAGGCAGGATTTTCTCTCATTGATTCAGTAATCTCTCGGATTCTTTCTCATTGTGAAGTTCCTCATGAAGACATGTATTTCCTATTTACGTGGTTTGAAATTATTCCAACCGTGATGCATCTGTGATGCTTCTCTTCTGCTGAGAAACATTTTTTAACAAATGCTCTCTGTGTAGGCATACCCTGAAGCAAATGAAACAGCAGCCTGCTACTTGCCCCAAGAGCAGTGTTCATCTTGCTGCGTAGGCTTGTGCAGCCTTGGGGTTGTTTGGTCAGCGTGTGGTCAGCGCGTTGTTGAGTTATTCCTCTTGCTCCTTTAAGTGTAAGAGCAATAAAGGGCAAACCAGTAGCTTCTCGTTAAAAACGCTTCTCCTCTCGAGGCATTTGCTTCACTGAGGACTAAAGGTAAAATCATTACAGGCAATGTTCCCAATTGTTTTTTTCCCACTATCTTAATGCAACCTGAGGAGGAGATGTTTTCACCACATAGTTTTGTCTTCTGCTTCAAAAAGCAGAAAACTGACTTTGCTGTAACAGAATGGGCATTTTCTTTTCTTTACTGTAGATAGAAGAATATTGACTTCAGTTTTGGAATGGTACAACAGTGCCAGGTCTGAAAGTGCTCAGGGAAAGTAATTGTAGATGTGAGTTTGAAAACAGCATCTGGGGAAGGGAACTTTTCCTGGAACAGAAAATCAAAAAAGCTGCTCTCAGTAGTGGTCTGAAAAGGCTGTCAACAAGTATTTTGGTCTGTATAACTTCGCTTTTGCCATTTGTAATTCTAGTTCAGGAGGGTGTGGTAGAAAATGCAAGGGACTGCAGGTTGTAGCAGCCTGTAATCAGCATGTTTGTTTCTACAATAAAATGTCTCTTCTGGTTTCTGAATATTATAACTTCTGAGAAGCTGGAAGCTTACATCTGAAACTGATTTTTCTACATAGATGTGGCACATGGAGCTTGCTTCTTATATATTATATATTAAAACAGTACCTGAATTATATCTCCAGACAAGGAGATATAATATTTTAGTTTGAATTCTACAGCCTTGCACACCTGGAAGATTCCAAGAGCTGGGATTGAATGTCATAATACAAACATCACACCCTGACAAAGTGTTGTTTGTATATGTATATATTGGAAGTCTTTTAATGTGATCTTTTTCCCTCTAGAAGAAATTCTGAGGTTTGAAGGGTTCTAATAATCTGTTCCATCTATGGAGTCTGTGTGCTGTGTTCCTGGAGTGTGGACAAACTGGTAACGTGACAGAATCTTCTTTGAGCAACTTCCTAGTGGAATTTTACAAATCACCTGATGAAGTCCCATCTCTGTTAACAGCTTCTAGTATTGCTTATCTGTAGTAAACCTGTGCTGATTGGACTGGCCCATGCAGCCACCTTAGGCAGTCTGCTTTAATTCTTGGTTTGCTGAGTGCTGTAATAGGTGTTTGCCCCATCCTGCAGCTCCTCTTCTGTTGGTCTGAATTGGGCTGATAGTTATAGGAACAGCATCGTTTTGGGAACAGCATGCCTGCTTCCTACTTGACCTCTGCTGAGGTTTGTCCCAGAGGAAAGGGGATATTTATGTTTTCTTCTCATGGGCAAATGGGTGATGAAGAAATCTCAGATGACAAGAGGGTGTGATGCAAGGAAATCAAAAGACAGTGCATCCTTTTTTTTTTATTCCTAAGGCAAGAAGAGGCCTCTCTTTGCTTCATTACCCCAGGAGCTGCTGCCAGCCCCTGAATGGCAGTGTTGCTCAGGAGGGGAAAACCGGTGTAAAATGGAAAAGCTGATTGACAGCTTGTCATGACTAGAAGCTGGTTTTCAGCTTATTGCTGACTGATTTATTTTTGGGGTTTTTTTTGTCCTTATTCCTGCCCAGGAATCTCTGATATACCCTGCTCCAGCTGGGTTTTGGGTATTGAACAAATGAGAGGGCTAAGCACATTACTGAATTTCCTGGCAGTAGCTTCAGCATAGCCCCTAACTCTTCTTTACAATTGTGTAGTTCAGAATTAACACAGTTTTGGGCCCTTTCTGGAGACAGTAACGTGGAACAGAAATGTATCTGTCTGTGAAGTTCTGGGTTGTGGTTGGGTGACTCTTATGTGGTGGAGTGGCTGGCCCCTGGCACCAGCGTGTCTGAGGCAGAAAGCTGTTGTGGTCGCCCTTGCAAGAGGGTTCCCTGCTGTGGCTATCGGCCTTCCCAGCAGAACCTCCTGGCAGTGCTGTTGCGGGCTGTGCTTCGGATTGTTTGCTCATTGTGTAAACTGAAGGAGGCTAATGATAGGGGAAATTCTGGTGTGGAGTTGTTTGTGTGGTGGGTGGTGACTGCTGTGCACCAAACCCCTTTAATACATACATTGGTGTGGCATTGCGAAAAAGAGAGAAAGCTTCAGGGGTCTGATTCTGCTGGGTGCTACATACGCTTAACCTGTCTCATGATGTTCAGTGGGACTGCATGGCTGTTGAAACCCTAGTGTAAATGTGTGGGGTTTTTTATTTTTTTATTTAAATTCTGGTCAGCTTTAACAGATATCTTCTTCAGTCACTTTTTAAGGCAATTTTCCTTATATTGTAGACTGTCAGAAGGAAGGGGGTTTTTGTGTGTTGTTTTTGTGGGTTTTTTTTCCCTTTAGGATGGGATATATTTAAGGTATTGGGGTGAGCTGAATATTGGCATTGGGGGAACCGGACTTAACTTCTGTAGTGTGAAAATGGCATTCAATTACTGTCACCAGAATACATTCTTAAAATCTTCATAAAATACTTTTCTGTTAGATGTAGCAGTTTTGAGGGTGTGCTTACCAGAGGCAAGGTTCTTGGTGCAGATAGTTTTGAACCTGGGTGCCAGTTCAAGTTTAAAGGCTGATTGAAGACAGAAGAGTTTAGACATGCTGTCTTAGAGGTGCTGTCAAAGCTAACCTTCTCATTTCTGAAAAGAATTACCCATTTTTTTCTACTCTGTCTCCAGGGTATTTCTTCCAAATGTTCTAGAAATTTTTAAAATGTGTCCTCAGTATTCACTCAAATGATTGTGGCAGATTGGTAGTGCCTGCATAGTGAGGTAACTAGGGACCAATTATAACTTTATAATTTTGAAGTATCACTCTCATTGCCATACAATACCTAGGGACTCTTTCTAAAGCTCAATCTCTGCAAAAATGTTCATTTTACCAGTTCTCCACCCCTTTTCTTATAAGCTCCTTAATATGTCATTTGCACTACTTCATGATAAAAGTTTGGGCATCTGTAAATGAATGGAAGAGTAACATGTGGAGGAGTTGTGGCTTACAGGCAAGGCAAGAACATAGTATGTTTGTATGTGCTCTACATTGTCCTGACCAGTAAACAGAATGGCACTTTGTATGTCTAACTGAGGTCTCTTAGGCTGGCCATCATCCCTTCTGATCCACACTGAATTTTTTTTGAAAGCTTGCTCTGGATGAGGGATGCCACAAATAACAATAACTTTCTCTAAATTTAGAGCTAAGGCTATGTTAAGATCCTGTCTGAGCAACATGGTTCTAAGGTTCTTCTCAGGGTACTGATGTTATCCTTAAGCCTTGGTAGATTTAAATTAGTCTAGTAATAAGCAATTGTGGCTAATAAGAAAATAAAGCCTACAGTTCTTGTGGAGCTTATTTTAAAAACGGATTTAAAAAAACTAAACTCACTTTGAGGCATATTTAATTCTTGTATTTTTAGGTCATACATTTGTGTCAACAAGGAGCTTGCTTACAATGTATGCAAAGGTTTTTAATCTGAAATTAACTCTACCCTTGGCATTAAAAAAAAATATCTCCGTAGGTTGATTTTATTTTAAGAGACTAAGAATTAGGTGGCTTGAACTCTTTAGCTGAAAATTCAAACTGAGAGGTCTTAGTATCTCCTTTTGTCAAACAGAATCTGCTCTCACAATCTGCTCAGACATATTATAGGGGAAATAGAAATTAATTGTTATTAATTGAAACTCATGCTATTTTTATAACTAGTTCTGAAGTCATATACCCGTGTCTAGTGGTCGTACCCAGGACTTCTGATTAACTTTTAACAGGCTTATTTGTTAGTAAATATAAGGTGCTGATGGTCATAAGTGTATACATGAGAATGTGTGCTTGGAGATTGCCTTCAGCCAAATCAGGGACATCCTGTAAACTCTTTCCTTGTGCCCTTAGTTGACTGATTTCTTTCTAGCTGGGCAGATCTGCTGGGGGAGAAAGCCCCATTACACTGTGAACAACCTGGAGTGCTCCCTCAAAGGAGCTTGGGGATAAGACTATGCTTGCCTGCTGCCCATACTTTTCTTCCTTCCTTTGCTTGGCTTTGTGTAGTGGTTGCATGACATGAAAGCAGCTCAGAGGCATTTCCCATTGCCAAAGACAGAGGGGATCCAGCATGGCAATTCAACAACAAGCTTTCTTCAAATAAATGAAACTTGGTCTATATTTTTTTTTCCTTTTTTAGCTTTAGCAGTTTAAAAAAGATTTTATTTTTTTTAAAATGCTTGGTTTAACGTGTTTATGGGGCAGGATTTCTGAGATATTTGGCAGTAATCAAAGTATCAAGTGGCACTCACACTCACAGTTACTGATTTCTCATATATGTAAGTACCTAAATACACCCAGATGAGAATGTTCCTCTTTGGGCTGTAAGATGCACCTGTCCACGTGGAAAAGGATAAGCTCATGTCTTCTGGATTAATTCCCCCTTATGGATGTTGCTTAGCACCAAATGTGACTTTCCAAATGCAGTGAGTGTTCAGGAAATCGAGCAATTTCATTCTCTAGCAAATGTGCATGCCATTATTTATACTTTTTAACAAAGCCAACTGACATAAGAATGACTGTGGGTTTGGTGGGGAGGTTGGTTGTTGCTCTCCAGAGATATATTTAAAAAAAACCCACCCAAACAAAAAAACCCCAACAACAAAAAAACCAAAGCAAAACAAACCCACCCTATTCTGAGCAAACTCCTTTTTTTGCCTAAGTCTCCATTTGTCACTAGACAAACAAAAAAATAAGGGAGTATATATCCTCCAGAAAGCTTTTCTGCATCCTCTACGTTTTCTGCCAGGTTCATCAGAGCAAGGTAACAGTGAACTACCTTGGTCTCAGCCCTCCTTGTGAAGAGTCAGTAAGAAAAGCAGGACTGTTCTCATGCTAATCTGGTGAGACCCCTTAACTGGGGTTAAGGAAGTGACCCTACTTACTGGTCTTGGTAACAGATATGGCATTGGACTATACTGGTAACTGGGCTGATACCTTTTCTTCCCAATGTTGATTGCTAACTGGTCTACTAGTAGCAGGTGGATTATTTGACTGGATGATGCCTGTTTGGAACAGCTAGTGGAGCAGGGTGGATGGAGCTTATTTTGTATGGTAGAAGAGTGTGCTTAAGGGAAAAAGTGGATACTAATAAGGTTTTTTAACCTCTAAATTGAGTACTCCCTCAGTAAGTATGGTTTTCCCTACAGTACAAAAATGGTCTTGGTAAGACCTATTACGTGTTTGTACCTGGGACTGTGTTGTGTTATTGTGTGTCAAATTGAAGCTTTTGTCTTCAGAGTAGATTAGTCTTGATTTGTAGCTTGCATGAAATCCTAAAATGCAACCTATTCTTTAGCACAGCATGAATTTCTTGGAGATGCCCTTACTGGCAGTATGAAGAAAGCTATGATGCAGGCTCTTCTGCTCGCTTACAGTTGCTTGTATGTGTCCTCTGGGTTGTCATTTGATCAGGGCTGGTTTTCTGCTTTATACACCTACTTTTAAAGCTTAAAGTACTGTGAACACTGTGTTTAAGCAGAACCTGTGAGCGAATGCACATACTTTCTAGCAAACTCTCCTCCCCAGATTCAGATCATCCTGTACTGCTGTCCAGGCTGACTCTAATACCAAAGATGTATTGTCACAGGATAGCTGTTCCTTCATTGTGAAGGCTTTGTTGTTTGCTTGGGTGTTTTGTTTTTTCTTTTTTTTTTTTTTTTTAACATGGCAGGTTTACTTGGGTTGTGTATGAAGAAGGAGGGGAGGCCATTGGGGAGCCTCTATGCAAATCCTTTAAAACAAGCAGACAAACTAAACAGTGGAAGGCTGTTACAGAAATGAAACAAGTGGAAGGTAATAGAAACTGTTAAGGCTGACAGACCTTTGAAAGGCTCCCTCCTGTACTCTGTAACCTCAACAGTCTTGCTACAGATTTCCTGAATGGAATAAAGTTAAATTTCCGTGTAGTAAGAAATGCCTAAACAAATTTACATATTCTGTGTGTTTGCCTACAGAGTATCTAATTACATGATTTATAACATATTACTTGTAAAATGAAGCTTACTTCAAACTTGACAGTGCAACTACTAATAGGAGAAAAAGTTGGAGTGCTAACTGTAGGTGACATAGTAGAAAAGCATATAAAAATGAAGGACTCCATCTTCAGTGCAGAATGTATATATGGTTTAAATGAAATAGGGGGACAACATGGCAGTCTGATGTCTCACGTGTGGCTGTCTTCTGGGAGAGAAATGATGTATAACAGGGTTAACATGGTCAGTGTGTTTCACAGACACTTGCTCAGCACAGAGGTTGGGATCATAGTTTTGGTTCCAGATTCTGGTGGATACCATATTTCAATGGGCAACGGAGCTGCCTGCTTTCACTTCTTCGTCTCCAAAATCAATTGACTTGTCTCACAAGCATGTAACTCATTCATTCTAATGCTCCAGGGCTGGATATGTCTGTCTTCCATTCTGACTTCAGAATAAATGTCAATTTGTCTTGTTAGTCATCAAGACTTGTGCTGACTACAGCCTAGTTAGTTCTCCAAGGATCCAAAAGCAAGATACTAGCTGAGATTAATTCATCAGGGTATTGTTAGTAGACCTAACACACCCAGACTTCTGAATAGGCATAAAATGGAAGAATGTGCATGACTACAAACAGAACGAGATTGCCTTTTTCTCGTGTCTCCACCTAGTACCTACCCAAAACCTCACTATCCAAAGAGACCCCAAAGGCAAGAATTAAAGAGGTGTTGCTGATGAGGTATCATGATGACAAGGATGGGGAAAGGTTGCATAAACCCATTGGTTTGCTTTATTCTTCCTAGTATAGCCCTCAACCAGTATAAAATGATACTGCTTTATTGCTTAAAAAACAATCAAATAGTAACTGATTTTTATTAAAATCATGTGTGTGCAGCTACCATGCAAAAGTAATAATCCATATTCCCAACTTGGGACTGCCCATTACAAACATTTTGGGTGTAGTTCTCTAACAAATGCCAGAACAGACTTTTTTCCTACGCCTTATCTAGATATGTGCAGACTAAAAAGGCATGCTCATGCAAAGTGGAATGTTTAAACAATTATTCCTTTTGCCTTGAAAACCTTTTGTGGCTGTTTTCCACTCTCAAAGAAGAAAAAAAAAATCTAATCAGCAATTTTGACATTTATGCCTGGTCTAATATCCTTTTACTCCTGTTCTTGCATGAGTGATACTACAAAAAGTTTATCTTGTCTATGTTTGGAAGGTGAGCCAGAACTTAAATAATTTGTCATCTTTTTGTTGGTTTGGGGTTTATTGTTATGCTTGCAGCAAATAGAATTGAAGGTAAATTCCTCAAAAGTCTCTCTCCATCTACCTTCTCCACTCATTTGGTATTTCATTTGCAGGAGGGAGGTTTTAGAAGTGAATTTGTAGCTAAGGTATCAGGCTTTTAAAAGCCTTTATTTTGCCACCAGTCACTGGGATGCTTTTTTTCATATGTTCAGAATAGGGTGTGTGAGACACTAATGAATCTGTCTCTTTGAGCCGTAGACTCTGATTTAAATGCTTCTTAGTTTGCCACAAGAACTCCCCAAATGTGCTGGTACCACACAGACTCTCCTGTCTGAAAAAGCTCAGTTTAAGCTGTCGATTGAGGAATAAGGCAATAAAAGAAGTTATTAAAATGTCAGTTGTCACATCTTGCAAATTCTGTGGTGGTTTGTAATACGGACTATGAATAAGAGGGGTACAGGGGAAGGAGTTAAGAGACACTGAGGAGGTGTAGCTGAAGTTTTAGATACAGGTATGTATTGCTAGATACTGTTTTACAAAAAGAGAAGCAGAAATCATTATCACTTTGCCCTAACATGCAATGAACTATTACACAAGCCTACAAAGCATAAGCTAAACCATTCTGTATTTGCTGATAGGAAGGTAGACAAGGACTGATTATATCAGAGCAGATTTCCTGCCTTACAGTGGTACCATGTGATTTAGCCCACTATCAGATATTCTGGAGGTGTGGAGAAACAACCCAATTAATACATGTGTAGATTTTTTGTTTGCCTGCAGAGTGCCAGACAGTTGCTTTGTATGCCCAGTCAATGTAATTCTGCATGTACTTAATACTGAGTGGGATGAAAAATTTGTCATCTTGCCATCAAAAATATTTCACCTAGGCATAGTGGAAAAATCATATTAAGTAATGGGAGAACTCAGGCTTATTTTAAAAGTGGATTTTAGAGTGAATTCCTTTTAACTATGTACCTTCATTTTGCTGAATTCAATGTTCCTGTAGAAGAAAAAGACACTAGCTTTTTTATAACTTGAGGCTGTTTCACTTTAAAAACTGCCATATAGGCTAACTGGCATTTTAACAGACCACTTACTCCAGAATACATGCTTACATCATATGTAAAGCCGTTATTGCATTTTCTTCTGATTGCAAACTTGGCAACTGAGCCTGCAATCTGAATCTTACTCTGGACACCTACTAGTTCTTCGGTCACCGAGAGGAAAATAATGTAATGACAACTTGGTTAGCCTTTCTGTTGACTGGGGAGCTGGTGCAGAATCAACTGTTGGCTTCTGATCCTGTTGTGGCGTGCTGGGAGGTGTACATAGCAGTGGAAAAACATGGCTACAGTCTGATTTCTCCACAATTCCTTTCATGGTAAACCACAATCTAAATCTAATGCCTAGCAGTGAAACAGGCCCTCATAGTGCAAGCAGTTTAATATTACTGCTAAGGCTGGCTCATAGCAGAGCTTGAGAATTCAAGTAGCATTGTAAAAAATTTGTAACCTCAGCAGCTGTTTCTGCAGCAGGTCTATGATGTGTTGGTGAACGCAGGCTTCTTAAAAGTTTTTTTCCCTGCAAAGACCTAGAACTAATTGTCTTTCTGATAATGGAAATCTGCTTCTTTATTTGTGACTGGGGAAAGCCTGGGAATAACTCTTAATATTTATGTGGCTCTTAGTTCCTCAAAAGATGGGACTGAGAGGGTAAATACTTCTCTTGAAGAGATGAGTAAGCCAAGCTAACAAAGGTCAAGTGCTATCAAGGTGAGAAGGGAAGGCAAAAGAAGTAGTTTAAGTCAGCTGCTGTGAGCTTCTGTCACTTCTTATCATACAAGCCCTGTCAGCTAGACAAGCCATTTGTAAATTGGAAGCATGTTTATACCTTTGTTAGCAAGCATAATTATCTCCTAAAGCCTAGAAGGCCTGTTGAGCTGGTGGACTTAAGGTATACTAACTTCCATAGGCAGCAAGCCAGGGCTGGGAGCAAGGTGCCTGACATTCACTTCCAGCCAAAGTGACAGCTGCATTGGCCATAGGTGACATTTAGTGAGTCTAGAGCCATGACAAATCCGTGAATCTGTCCTGCTTATGTTATGTTAATTGCTCGCAGATCTGAGAGTCCAACAAGCAGGTAAGTAGGCTGATATAGCTGAGAGGCCTGGGATCCTGTCCTCTTCTACAGTGATTTATTGGTCTGAGCTGATTTGTACAGCTCTCCTGCCACACCCTAATTTCAGTGGTTGAATACAAAGCCAAAAAGGAGTGAGCAGTGTCTGGGGCAGAAGGGTTAGCTCAAACAGGGTGAGGGCATTGAATACTTGTCCTGTGACTCAGTACCTTCCCACTAGAGAACCTCCCTTGCCATGTGTTGTCATACTGCCCTGAAGCTCTAGCTGGGGTCAGCTGCCCTGCAGGCTGTACAAATAGCTGAAAAGCCAGTCTCTAGCCCTAAGGAGAATCTCTTCTGAGAAGACAAATAACACATGGGAAAGAAGGTGAAAGGGAGAAGCAATCACCTGTGTAAGAAGTTCTTGTGTGCCCTATTTCTACTATTCATACTGGCTGTGTTCATAAACTGGCTGAGCAATGAGGAGTTGACTCATACCTGAGTTAATATATTTGCTTGAGGACAGAGGGAAGCTACTGCTGTGTTCCTGTTCCAACGTGGAAGATCTGCAGAATATGTAAAGTGCATATTTTGGCTCTTAGAAAAGCACAGAGTTATAAGCAAGAGAGAGGGCCAAATTTTAAATGGCCCAGTAATGCTATGGACTGTTGAATCTTGGCATTAAAAACGCCAATGGTGACCTCAACTCCTGGCAGCCTCAACTGTGTGTAGCTGATTTGAGACAGAGAAGTTGTTTACACGCCTTGGAGGGACTCGGTGTTGACAGTACTTTCAAAAAGAAGTTTAGGTATTCTAATATAGCTGGTGTATTCAAATAAGCTTTTTCATTTCTGGCCATACAAAGATGAAGAAGTTGAGTGATAGGTGAGAGTGGTCTATCTTAGTGTGGGAGTTGGGACTGGCTCAGTGTCCTTTCTCTGCTGTGAATGGTTGTCTGTACTTGACAGTCAAATCTGGAACCTATAATAAAAGGACTGTCATCATAGCTACTTGATTGCACTAGAAGTTCCTTCTCCTAAACTCATGAACAATATAAAACTGGCAGGAACCTCCTTGGGGTTGGACTAGATGACCTTTAATGGTCCCTTCCAACCCAAACCATTCTATGATTGGCCATCAGGCTTGTGGAAGATAGCACCATCCCACAGAACTGTGGACTGTGTTTAGCCTTAAAGTCTCTGAGTAAGTTGATTTGTTTTGAGTTCTCCCTTGGGCTCTGTTATTAGCTTGTTTGCTGAAGGCAAGGACATAAATGGAGAAGGCAGATGAAGCCTGACTTGACTTTTTTGATTAAGTACTCTCTAAATCTGTGTAGTAACTTTCCTGGTCTGCAGGTTAGTCTCCAGGCCATGCATAAGTGTATACCTAATGTGTTATATGCCTAAAGAGGAAAGAAAACAACCTTTCAAAGTGGACACAGCAACTCCTTATTCTGTTGAAGTGTGCTTCATAAAAGCAGGGTGACCCTGAAGCCTGAGATCAAATTATTAAAAATTTGCTTCATGGTATTTACAATGGGTGCAGTTTATGTAATGTATACATGTAGGTTAATAAACTGTAAAAATTTATTTTGTTTCTTCTTCCATTTGATGCTGTCTGCCTTTGTAACTCATTGTATTCATATAAGGATTTTTGTGCAACCTATGGAAAAAATGGCACCATCTTTACGATGCACTTTTGGAATGTGTGTGTAAAGGTAGTGCCATGTGAACAGTCTGAAAAAGCATCTTCTGAGTGCCAAAACTGTCATGGACTTAATTTTGGCCCAGATTTCTTATGCTGCCCTGCTAGCTTATCTCAATTTTAACCTTGGAAAACTGGCCTCTGGAGGCAAGAAGTCAAGATCTGCAGTTACCAGAGACTTTTCCAGGGCTGTCTCTGCTCGAGAGTTTATCATAGCAAAGTTGGGGTTTTTGGTTTTGTTGTTGTTGTTGTTGTTGTTTTTTGAAGAGTTACTTCAGCTGATGCTTTGAGGGTAATGGGGCTGAGGGTCTTCCCTCCCCAGCTCATTGTCATCCCTCATAATTAAATAAGGAGACTAACAGGTCAGAAGATGAAAATAACAACTCCCTTCCCCAAAACAACAACAACAAAAATCTGACTTTTATTCTGTTCACACAAGTAAGTAGATTTTGTGTGTGTCTCACTTATTCATTTTTCTCTTCCTCAGGCATTTACCAGAAAAAGTCAAAGATGATGTTCAGCTAAAGAATATGAGCGGGCAGTGGTTTTATGAAGCAAAGTCAAAGAGGCACAGAGATAAGATACATGGAGCAGATATTATTAGAGCGTCCATGCGCCGGAAGCCTGCCACTCTTGGTAAGCATTTGGTTTGTATTTTATTTTGGAAAGGCTGGCTCTTACTTAACTAACCTCAGACACTGTTGCCTGTAAAATACAAGAAGAACATTGGTATTTCTACAAGCAGAAAATGATGCAAAAAAGAGATTTCCCATATAGTTTACAGTGTAAGCTTTCCTCTCCCCCAATGCTATGTATTAAAGACAAAATTCTGTGTGATGACTGCTAAGGGGAGAGACTGGCTTGTGTTTATATGTAGGACTAAAAGGCCTCTGCACTCTTGGACAGCATTCTCATTTCCATTTTCGAGGCCCTGTGAGCTACCCTGGAATGTGCAAAGAATCAGAGATTGAGGAAATTGCTCTTTAGTATGGTTTTCCAAGATTTTGGGTGCTCACTTTGAGACCTCTGAGGCGTAATGGTAGGCATCATGAGCTAGAGGTAGTAGTTATAACTACTGAAATATATGTGCTGGGAGCTCTGGCAGCTAGAACTGGCATCCAGTGTCCATGTTAACTTTAAATGCCCCCACCTAAATATTAGAAATATTTGTTAAAGCCAGCTGTGTTCCTGTGCCAGGTAACAGTTGCAGACATTAGTTTAGTAGTACAGATAGGTAGTAGTATATTGTGTGTAAACTGAGTAATGTTGACAAGCTTAGTGCTCACATGATAATAAATATTATATTCTGAAATTCTTATTTAAAAAAATCAGAAAGTGGGAAGATAATGCATTGTGTTGAACATCAGAAGTAAATATAATGTTTTGCTGGAGAGAAACGAAACAAAACAAAAGAGAACATAAGAGCTGCACTACTGGACCTGACCAAAAGCTTGTCTCCCCAGCACCCTGCCTCTCAGAGTGCCTGGCAGCATGTGTAGGCTCCAAGGCCAGGACCAGCCTGCAGCCAATTGCACCTCAGGCTTTTTTGAAATAGAGCCAGTATTTCTGGCTTATTTTTTTTCCCCATTAATTTGTTCAAGAAGTTCTTTAAGGCCATGCCTCTTTAACATTCACCATGTCCTGTCTCAAGGCATTTTAAAATTAAGGTTTTCCACATCAGAAGTGGCCATTTCCTTTTCTGGTTTTGAACTGATCACCATTAACATTATCCCTGGGAGAGAAAGGTGAGACTGCACCTTGAGTCCTGTGTTCAGTTTTGGCCCCCTCACTACAGGGAAGATATTAAGGTGCTGGAGCGTGTCCAGAGAAGGGCAACCAAGTTGATGAGGGACCTGGAGCACAAGTCTTGTGAGGAGCAGCTGAGGGAACTGGGGTTGTTTAGTCTGGAGAAAAGGAGGCTGAGGGGAGACCTTATCGCTCTCTACAACTACCTGAAGGGGGTTGTAGTGAGGTGGTGCTGGTCTCTTCTGTCAGGTGGCTGGAGATAGGATGAGAGGAAATGGCCTGAAGTTGTGGCAGGGGAGGTTTAGATTGGATATTAGGAGAAATTTCTTCACCAAAAGCATTGTCAGGCATTGGAACAGGCTGCCCAGGGAAGTGGTTGAGCCACCATCCCTGGAAGTATTCAAAAAGCACGTAGACAAGGCACTTCAGGACATGGTTTAGTGGGCATGGTTGATGGTTGGACTCAATGATCTTGAAGGTCTTTTCCAACCTAAATGATTCTATGAAAGTGAGCAGTTGATCTATATTCACAAAACCATATATAATATAGTATATAGGATTTTATAGACTTCTATTATAAATCTTTCAGCATCTGACTTTCTAATCTGAAGAGTCCTGGTCTATTTTGTCGTTCTTTGTACAGAAAGTGGTCTTTTTCTTAGAGAAATTGACCCCCATCGCCTCTTAATCTCCTCTAGTTCTACTAAGTCCTTTTGACTTAGAAGGGCAAGACTCTTATTATTCTTACCAGATTGTACTGAAATTTGCAGTCTTTATTTTTTTAAGTTCTGTTAAGGGATTTTGCTGTGTGCTAGTGGAGCAAGGAAGGTACTTCTCCCAATACTGTGGATGGACTACAGCTTGCTACTTTTTATAGGTTTTTTAACTACAATTTAGCCTTGTTTTCCTGTGTCTAATCCTGCAATGTTACACCTTCTAAATTCCTATATTCCCAGAGATGAGTTTGGATAATGGCAGTTAAGTCAGTTTGAGATTACTGTGTGATGGTTTTGGGTTTTTAAGTTAACAAGAAAAGGCCTGAAATGGAAAAGAATGCAAAAATTCACAGGTGGCTAGTGCAGCATGTTTGTGGGTTTGGCTGGTTTTGGACTTGAAAGTTATGAAAATCAGCTGTAAAATTCTACCTAAATTTTACAGTAACTTAAAGGAAAGTACTTAAAGCCATATTATCTTAAAGGAAGGTTAATTACTCCCAATCTTATGACTTGAACAAAGGGGCATACTGGTTCATTCAGAACACTGTGCAATTGCTTGGTTTCAATAACTCATTAGATGTGAAGATATTTTTGCTTGCAGTTATGGATAGCAAAAGTGAGAATAAAAATTTTGCTTATTTTTGCATACTAAGAAATTCTTAATTTCTAAACTGTTGGAGGAGTGCAAAAAGCAGTAGAGGAAATAATGTAAATTAATGTTTTGACTCTGAAGGGGGTTATCAGAATAGGATTCCGTCCCACCCCAAAAAGAAATGCAAATGTATTTGCATTTGCTGAATGAGGTAGGGCTTTTTGTTTCTTTTTGTTTGGCTGGGGTTTTTTTATACTTGTTGTCTTAACTTCTTGTGCTAATTCTATCCATAAAGGATTAGCCACCTGCTCAAATCAGAATTACGACCAACTTCCAGTTTACTGCTGTAGGAAGGGAATAATTGATTTGATTAACTGAACTTCAATATATTTTCAGTTTCTTGTGGTTTAATTGCTTTTGTTTCCTCAGGACACCAAGGCTGAATTTTCAATGTTTGTCTCGCTGCAAGAACTACAGGATCAGTCTTTACCAGGGCTGTTGTAGAAAGCTTCTCCATTTAGGATCACTTTAAGGTCTAAAGTAGATGTACCTGGAATAGTAGAGTGAAGTATTCAGAGCAGTATGTGACATTTCTAGTAGCATTAAAAAAATTATTCTTCAGAAGGCACCAGGTCTGCTTCTGTACAAAAATAAAGTATAGTGGACTTTTGAAATAGCTGTAAGACTGAATGCAAATACTTTTATTTGTTTCTTAAGAAATCCTGTATGAACACATGGGAGACAACAATATTCTTGTTTCATGTTTTAGCTGAAGTAAGTCAGAACAAATCAAACAAAGCAAAGAACAGCTGGGTGAGCAATGTTAATAAAGAAGTTTTCGTGCCGCCAGAACTACATGGCATTGTGGAACATCCAGAAGAAGAACTGAAATCTGGTTCAAGGTAAGCTGTCTGTTTAATCACACTTTGTATGTATATATTAGGACTGGTGAAACTTCTGAGCTGTAAGTTCCATCCAAAATATTGTACTTGCCTTTCATTTCAAAGGTCATCAAATGTTTCCTCAGAATCACCCAAGGAATCTGTGCATGTGAAAGGTTGACAAATAGTTGTGCATTGTTAATTGTTCTGTATTCAAATGCAGAACAATCTTTGGTTTACCTCTTCAAGTAAAAAGTTGTCAATGGTGTATAGAATGGTCCCACACATGTTCTCATGTCACAGTTTAGTCTGGCTCTGAGAAGTGAGACCAGGACTTTCTGGTTAGAATGCTTGGCCATGATCAGTCCTCTGCAGTTAGTAATAGGGGAACAATAACCTCTGCATCTCTTCATTCAGTCACTTAATGAGACCAGACTATTGATTCAGCCTGAATTTTAAGCTTGGATCATAAGAAGAATCAGAGACTGAGAAATTGTGCTTTAGAATTTTCCAGATTTTTGGGTGCACAGTTTAAGATCTCTGAGACTTTTTAAGGAGACCAAATGTATTTTGGGTGGAAAGAACCAGAATCTTTGCATACTTGCAGAAAGTAAGTCAGATTCAAGAAAAATAAATGTCTTTCTGGAAGGGAGAGGCTACCACTCAGAGTAAGGCAAGACAATCAGCTTGGATATGCCTGAATGGCTATAGTTGTTGCAGAAAAGTTGGATGATAAGTAGTTTCTGAACTACAGAGGATTTTGTGTAAAATCACTCTATCTCAAGTCTGTAAACATCCCAAACAGCTCCATTTTGCTTTGAAATATCCTGAGTTGATTTCCAAGAGAGATGCATGTCATCTCTTTAAAATACCTACATGTAGTAATTCATTGGCTGTGTGAAAAGCTTTCAAAAAGCCTGCATTTGAAAGGGAAAATGCTGATCTCAGCTAGGGTGACAGCAGGTGGAAATGAAATGTCTTTAAATGGCCAGATTCCTCAATACCATTGAGGAAACAAGAACCAGCGTGTAACACAAATAGCTATTGTTTGTGCTTTCAGTGAACAGAGTGAGGTAAGAGCTAGAGTTACTTCTCAGGATGACTGTTTTACTTCTGGTTGCGCCATTGATAAGCTCTGTAACCTTTCACTTTCTTGTCTAAGTCCTTCCTTCTCTGTATGTCATCTGTTTTTTCTTTGCAGCAAGGCTTGTCTCTTACTATGCATTTGTACAGTATCTAGTAGCAGTTGAATCTTTCACTTTCGTGGTCTGCAAACTGGGCATGCACGTTGGCGATGAATGGCACCAAAGGTTGGTGTAAGTCTTAACAACTCTGGCTTGCATTACTGGTCTGTCTTACCCTTTACACATCATTATCAGTGAACTCAAGGGAGTATTTGTCTTACCTGCATCTGAAATCATGCTGAAAAAGGTCAAATAAACTACTTTGTTACAGACTTCCCAAAAAATGAAGTCGCACAGTAAGGATGATAAAGGTTGCTTATCACAAGAAAGAGCTTTGCTTCCCCCTGCACCCCCAAGCTGGCTGATAATGCCGACAGTTAGTGGTTACTGACTATAGGTTTTTTTACAGGAGGCTTTTACCTTCAGGAGATTTTTATGGGGTTATTTCTTTATGGATAGCACAAGACATGCTGCTGTT
Source organism: Haliaeetus albicilla (assembly GCF_947461875.1). Classification (NCBI taxonomy): domain Eukaryota; kingdom Metazoa; phylum Chordata; class Aves; order Accipitriformes; family Accipitridae; genus Haliaeetus; species Haliaeetus albicilla. Next base: position 21,649,990 of record NC_091502.1, on the reverse strand, counting down.
TAATATATCTTTTAGAATATTTTGCATGTCATTTTGGACATCAGGAAAAGATGATGGTACTTTAAAAGTACAGCCTTATAATGTTATTCTTACCATTACAACTCCACAAATTGTGTGTGATTGATAGAGTAATACATTTCATAAACTGCCAGGGCAGTCTTTTTGAAAATATATAACATAACGAGGTTTAAGAACATGTAGACAATTGTTTGGAACATGACCAACTTGATAGTGGTCTTTAACTTGAGGTGATTTGCTGACTTATTTCAGGCCATAGCCATGTGAAGCTTGATAACTATTGTCCAGGACCCTCTCCTGCCCTTTGCTCCAACTTGTGCCAGAAATTAATCAGCATGCATGCCTTGTTCATGTGTGCTCGTACTCTCACCAATAGCTCAAGATCTTCCCTCTAAAGCAAACTCACACAGTCCAGGATTTGAGAGACGGTTAGAAGTGGACCTTAGGAAGTGTTCTATAAGATGTGGGCTGGGTGCTTACTTGCATTTACTTTGCATAAATACTTGATTAGATGTCTCAGATTATTTGCTTCTAAAATGTCAAAAGCTGAAGCAAGCAAACATGGCAGGACTACGTGCAATTAATTGCCTGTGATTTCAGTATGGGTTTATTTCACTATGACTGAGATTAGTCTACACAACATTGCATGTGGGAAATTGCAGGAAGAGCCATATGTTTTTAAAATACCCCTCCTTTCTGTTCTCTTGATACTAGACTTTGAAAGAAAATGGTCTGACATGACTGTGGGCCTGTCTTTAATGGCAGCAGCTGATCCAGAATTGAAGGGAAACACAATGCTGGAGAAGTAATAATCCCACCAGTTGGGGTGGGAATGGAAAACCTAGACACTACAGACATTTAATTTGGCTGTTAGGATAGCAGAGCTGTGAGGAATTAATAGACTTTTCCCCTTGCAATGCATAGTCTCAACAGGGTTAGATCTAAGAGGATGAAACGGAGTATCATTCTGGAGTTTAGGATTGTATAATGTGAGTTCACAGCTGCTAGTGTCCAAATGCTACACGTGGTTCAAGCACTCAGACTTTTAAAACTTTTTAAAGTGCTACTTTAAGGGTAGGTTTGTGGGAGTTGTGGGTTTTAGGGTTTGGGGTCTTTTTTTCTCCTTCTTCCTCTAAGAGTGGGCTTCAGGCCAGCACTGGCTTGCAAGCTTTGCGTAAACTGAACAGCTGCTAACCTGAGGATTGGGACCAGAAGATATGTGATGACAAATTACCCAGACTCTTTTTGTTCTGGATCTTATTCTTAAACCGAAACAATTCTTACTGAATGTGAAGAAAGTTCAGTTCTGGTAGATCTGAACTGCTGTTGAGTCAGGGTGCTGATATATAAGGTGGAACAGAAATCAGCCCACAACTATATTCTTAAAATTAGCATAGTGATCTTTATCCCCATACCCCAAATATCTAAATTCAGTAATGAAGCTATGAACAATTTTTTTTCTTGGGCGTTATATCACTGTGGTACTTTCCTTGCATACCAGAGCCTTTACAGGCCAGGTGTGTGGAGTGTTTTTGAAGGTGTAACCTTGCACAGAATGAGTTTTCATAGGGTGACTCAGACTGTCAATATTACCTCTGTTCAGTGATACCATCTGTCTATATGTAGACTCTTAAAAAAGGGCAATGTTAAAGGAGTTTTATATTTCAAATTACGACTTGTAGGTTATTTTCTTCCCTAGGCTAGAAAATATTCTTAGTCTACATTGAACAGGTAACAGGTGTGGGTCCTAGAGTTCTGCAAGGTGAAAATTTGCACAAAAGTCCTAATTCTTAAAATCCATGTAACTTTTCTGGAATAATAGGGGTGCTGGGATACCTAGATAAGACATTTTTATGGAGTACTGTTAAATCACACTAACTTTACTCACACCAGATTCTCTGCCCTTCAGGATGAGCCCAGGAAAGCTTATGTTTTTGAACAGGAGGCCATTTCTGAGTAGATTGTATTGACAATGCCTGGAAATCTATAACCCCTTTCTCCAGCTTTGCTCCTGCCTTTGCCTTGTTGCCCCTTGGTTCCTGTCCAGTGCTGTCCAGTCTTTGTGGAGTTTGGGCCTTCATTGTGGTTCTCAGCACTTTGCTTTGCTGAGTTGCAGTGCAGGAATTTTTTAATCTGGGTGTGTTTATCACTTTGGCTTCATACACTTTCTTGGATTAGCCTTGTGAATGCAGCATATCTGGAAACTGTTCAGTTTTCCCATCTGTATGGGTTGAGGGTAGACTCGTATTTTCAGACTTAGTTATAGGATCCTGGGTGTGGTTTTTTCTCTACTTTATGTGTTTAGAGCAGGGGTTTCAGCATGTAATGCCAATTTAACAACTCTTTAATTATTCTATGGTAACTCTGAAGTAGCATTGCATTAAAATATTGTGGAATTGTGTATGTGTGCTCAATGAGACTTAAAGTTACCTCCCCACCTGTAAAAACTGCAGATTGAAGAATATCTTACCAGTGTCTTGCAGCCCAGGGTACATAACAGTATTTTCCTTGTTTAAAATGAGCGAAAGGTTGAAGCATTCATGACCTAGACCTTAAAAAAAAAAAAAAAAAAAAAAAAAAAAGGGCATGTTTGTCCTGTCGGGTAGTAGATGTTGTAGATGAGACGCAAAGTTCAGGAACACACAGGTGCTCATAAAAACAAACCCACAAACTTCAGTGCTTCTGAAAGCAAGCACATAAACTCCAGTTCAGCAGAACAAAGTTTCTTTAAATATATGTATTTTCAGCCTTTATTAAAAAAAAATAATATTAGAACTAAGGTTAAAAACTGTAATGTGGAATGATATTTTTTGAAAAGAAATTAATAAAAGTTGCAATATTGAGCTCTTTGAGAACTAGAAAATTGGGGGGTTTATTTAGGATCAGAGAAGAATAAAAAGAACAATAACAATCTGTTATACCTGGTGTGTGCATATAAGAGGGTCCTGCAGTTAGTCTTGAAATATAAGAACAGTTTATTTTTTGACCCATGAGATAGTTTCCATTACAAGATCAGCTCATACCTTAAGTTTATATCACTATGCACGGTGGTATACTTCTTAAAGGTAGTGTTGAACCAAAAGAGCAAGGAAGAGATATAGAAGTTTATAGTTCAGATTACAACTGGTATTTTTTTCCTAGCCTTATGTTCAGGCTGCTCATTACTGTATCATCTTATCTTCTCCATAATGATGTTTCTCCACCTGTAAAATGGGAGTGATGTTACTTCTCAGAGACACTTAGCAGTCCAGAGGCCGGTAGCCTCTCAAGGGTGGCTGCCAGACTTTTTTTCTAAACTTTGAGGTTAGCTGTACTGCACCCTGGAGAAGATGGGAAAGTTGTTCTCCCTGCAGCTGGGCAGACTGTTGCTGGTTACGTGGTTGGAGAATTCTTTGTCCATGTGAGGAGTCAACTCCTGTTTGAAACTGAAACTTGATGAGAGCTGGAAGCTGTTTTCTTGTCCTGAGATACCACATCTGCCCTCAAAAGTGTTGTATCCTGGCTCTGCTACTTACAAATCAATATCTGAAAGTCTTTTCACCCATATCAGAGATAGTTGACCAAAGAAATATTCAGTATTGGAATCTCATTGCACAGCTATATTGGAAAAAACATAGGAGTTGCTTTTCTTCCTAACCTGAGGTCATATTTCCTACCTGGAGAATATTCATCTTTTCCTGCCTTGTACTGTTTCCCCCATCCCCAAAATCATAAGCATGTAAGCTGGTTAATGCCAGCATTTTCTATATAAAGTTAAGATACTGAATGTGGTTGTTATATGAAGACCATATTTAAATCCACATCTAACTTCCATCTTCAAAAACCAAATGCTTTTTCATATCTGAGATGTTTAGATAAACTCAAATTATAAAAATTAGATTGTTTTGAAAAAAAACCTTGCATCATTCTGCAAATAGATGAAATATTTCTTGATATAATGTAGGAGCTGTCTCTTCTAGCTGTTTTAACTCCTCCTTACCTGGGACATACTTAATCAGGATCACAAGTAATAACTTAGTTTTCTTATGCTATCAAACCACAGATTTCATAGATCTTAATTGAAAGAATAGCTTTATAAGCCGTACCTCTGAGGGGATGTGTTGTCATCTGTGGCATATCACATCTTTGCTATAGTGGTGATGGGGTTCCTCTGATTTTTTTTTTTTTTTTTTTTTTTTTTGACTTGGACACTTCATTAAAATCTGATTAAAATAGAGTTTTGCACTTTCCTCCACTTTGATTTCAGTTCTCAAGGTATAAATGTAGGACAAGGATGGAGACAGCAACACCGATATTGTTTGGAGAGTGGCTATGATTATATAAAGCTTTCTCAAAAATCTAAAAGATATCAGAAATATGGTTTCTGTCATGCCAGGTAGAAGTTGTATTGAATTCACTAACAAGCAAAGAAATTTTTGCAAGGAAACAAAGCTGCAAGAATATCTCCTTGCTATGGATAGGAGAAGGTTTGCTTCTAAATCTGATAAGAACAGGCTAAATAGAAAACTGCCAAGAGATTATATTTGAGTATGTATAAATGAATCTTTGTTTTGCTTTTTCAAAAAGGCTTAAAGTAATGACCTGTTTGTTGAAGTTGTTATATGCTTTTTCTTTGCAGTTCTAAAACAATAACCTCTATGTTAGACAAACCAGAGGAAAGACCTATGAAGGCAGCAGTCTCACCAGTAAAGGTATGACTGGTATTGAATATAGCAGAAGTTTTCTTTTACATTTTGTGTGTTTCTTTGCTTCAGTGGTAAAGATGAATAAAGATTTGAGGAAGAAAGAATAAGTTGGAAAAAATGAGTATTTTTTGTTTTGGAGGGAGATAATGGAAACCGCTAAAAGTTCAGCGCTAAAGTGCTGTTATGGTTATCATCAGTGGCTGTCTGTGCTTGACATTATTTCCAACCTCTTCAGCCACTGAAAAGAACTGTCCTGCTGCATTCCAATATCTCTAAAGTCACAGAATTGGAGAAAATTATTTAACTTGCAACAACTGGGATTTTCAAGTGTCTTTAAGTGGTGGTTTATCTCTGCTGTTGGTGACTTCAAAAAGAACAAGATGAGGCTTTCACTAGCACTTTTGATAGTTCCCTGGGTCATATTGTTTAGGGTTTTTGTCATGTATCCAATTTAAGAAGCATGCTTTCAGACTCTTTGACAGGGTAGTGAGGCAGAGGAAATCACTACACTTTCATTTATTTTGTGAAGACTGTACTGATTTAACAATTTGACTGCAATTATAATGTTCATTCCTTTTTTTTTTTTTTTTTTTTTTTTTTTTAGCAAAGGAGAAATCCATTTAATTCCACTGCATCAGGTGATAACTTGAACAGTGGGGAATCAGAAAACAGACCAGCCACTCTACGTCAGCTATCAAAGGAGGGTAAATATACTTATTTAGCATATGACTGTGAATTTCTTGGGGGTTTATATGGAAATTATTTTTACTTTCATTGCTTCTTTTTGTAAGATATCAAAACCTGTTTTATCTTAACTACTTGGAGTTATCAACTAGTTCATTGCAAACCCCATGTAAAATGTGAATATACTCAGGAAATGGCTGTTTATGTGAGTAAATGGGTTTTGCTTCCTTTCCTTTTACTCACAGTTCTAGTCAGTATTAAGCACTTCATGTGAGAGGGCTGTTTGTCCTGAATTGCTGTTAAGAGAACAGAGGAATTTCCTTGAATTTGGCATAGCTGTCTTTATGACCTTCCAGTCATTGCTGCTATTGGCTCAAGATAAGCCTAACTCTTTGATCTTTATTTTTTTCCTTTGTTTTCTCAGTCCTGTTTATTTTCAAATCCTCCCTTTCCTGCAGTATTCTCTGCAGGCAAGAAGATGAGTGATGATACATCACAATACAGGCATTTGAAGTTGTAATTTACAGGCTCATACGTGGAAATTACTCTCCTGTCTCTGTTATGAAGCTTGCTAACAGGAAAAAGAAAGACTTCCACATTAGGAATAAAAAAAAATTTCATCTCCCTACCAGGAGATCATTTCTGCATTTTACCTTGTTCCATATGAATGTGGAAATGGCCTGTTTGCATTTCTGCAGGTTGCTGTTTATGTTCTGAACCTGAAGAGGTGTATGTGTGTTCAAAAGCTGCCCTTCCCTGCAAACTTTGTCCCTTGCAGGAATAAAGCTGATCAAAAATTTGATGTGCTCTCTATCTTTGGAATCATCAAATAGTTAATATTTCTAGAATAAGAAATAACTGCAGGATTTTAATCTGCTAAAAATTCCTGTTACATACAAATGAAATCAACACCTTTATTGAATTTCTGCCTGTGTTTTACTGCAGATGTTTTTAATAAACCAATATAATCACTGCATTCTAGATCTGCACTGTGTCACAGTCCTCTGTTTCTGCAGATGAATGTCATGTAACCTCATGATTTCTTCTCTATATATGTCTTACAGAAATTTTGTCACTCTCTGAAGAGAGCCAACCTCAACCAAACTTAGAAAATGATGAATCAGAGAAACATAAGATGCCTTCTGTAGAACCAACCGATGAATCACAGAAGGGACTAGTTAAGCGTCCAGTCCCCAAAGCTAGAAAATTAATTCACAAAGCAACAGATCCTGTGTCACAAAGAGAAGACTTTGTTCCAAAACCAGCCAAACAGACTGAGAGGATTAATGGCATTGGTAACCCACCCAGGGGCATTCTGAAGCGCAGTTCAAGTTCAAGTTCCACTGACTCAGAAGTTCGTGTTAGTCAGATGTTAGATGTTCAGAAAAAGAATGGTCTTCCTACTGCAACTATTTTTGAAGGAGAAGCTGAGAAGAACTCTTTTACTGAAGAAGCAGAAGACTCCACACAAATTTCACTGGAAAAACTAAAACAAGTGAGGTTCTCATCTAGCACAGGTAAAGGAGAACCTCTGCAAAGCCCACAGCTACACCATCATAGGGAAACAGAACAGTTTGATTTGTTAGAATCTGATGAAACAGAGAGTAGTGGAAATGATGCTATTAGATCAGATTCATCTGGGAATAAGCAAATTTCTGCTGTAAAGCCTTTGGGAACCTGTTCATCAGCTTCACAAATAAAAACAATAGATGGCTTACAAGAAGATACATTGGCATCTGGCCCTTGTGACACTAATAGGTCAGTCTTCCTGGTTAATGAAACCTTGCAGACAAAAACAGTTACTCCTAAGAAACTTGAAACTCCACAGAAGGCTTCCAGCAATATCCTGCCAAATAGCAATAATGAACTGAGTCTTGATGAGACACGTGAAAATAAATCCAACCAGGTCCTGAGCCATGAATCAAAGTCACACAAAAATTTTACTGGTAAGAGACTAATGGGGGTGAAGAACAGAATGCAATAGCATATAGCACATATTTATTAATGTTTGAATCACTTGTATCTAAGAATTAACAACTAGGAAACAGAAATAGTAGGAATGTGCTACATAGTGCAGAATTAGATTCTAAATCACTTTTTCGTATTTTAATGCTGCAATGTGGTCAATGTTTTTTAGGTGATCTTCTATAGGTATTCTTAAGAATTAACAATCAGATCAGAGCCTGGATAGGCACCTTTATTGCGGATGATGAAGGTGAAGTGATGGTATTTGGATAAAATTCCTGTCATAAGGCCTGGTAAATCTGTCTGCACAGGAACTGAAGGATTAGAATTTTTGGTGTACTGCTGTCGACTGTCCTTGGTAGTAATCAAATTGTGACTTTGGGATTTGTTCATGGAACTAAACACAAATATGCTGGGTTGTCCCCCCTGCCTGGCCCTCTCTTCAATGTAGCCATTTCCTTTACAATGGGGATAACTAATCTTATCTGCTCGCACCCTTAAAAGTAATGTGATTAAACTTCCAGTAGGATATCTAAGTGCAGGAATTTATTTTTCACTCTATTGCCTGCAGTATGGTTCTTTCCAAAAACACAAGGACAGAGAACACTTTTCTCTGCTACTAATTAAAAAAAAAAAAACAACAGAGAGATTTTTCAAGACAGATCAGACATTTGTAGAGTTGTGTGTCTGATTCCTAAGTCTGATAAGTTTGTTTACGTTGTAGATGAACATCAGCTTTCTGCTAAGACAGAAGCACATGAGGTGTTGAATACCAATTCTACAAGTCTTCAACAAGGTAAGCCTGATCTTGTTGAGGAGCAAGATGTTAAAATCACTTTCAAGCCTGAAAAACATGCTGATGAACTCATGAAAGTGGCTGATGAATCTGTATCAAAAGTTTTAGATTGGATTAAAAGAAGGTCTGGTACTGAAGATAAGAAACATGTATCAGCCAGATCCCAAGGCTGGGAACCCAAAGAGGAAGTGGACTTCTCATCCAGAAAAGCAGTTCTTCCTACAGAACACAGTGGGCTTAGCATGGATGGAAAAACGAAAGTTACAAAAGAGTTATCCTTTGGAAAGATTAAACAATGGAATAGTATTTCACCTACATCATTTATTTCAGAAGATACACAGCTGATAAAAGAGAGGGTGAAAGGGGAAGAGAATGAGGAGCAAAATGACAAATCACTAACTGAATTTGACTGTTCAAGAGTTGAAGAAAGAGAACATGGTCAGGAAATCAAGCAACAAAATAAAAAATCAAATTTATTGGAAAATCAAGAACACAAGCTACCACTTCAGAAATGTGAATCAGAGAAGGCAATACGAGAAAAAAGAAGAATAAAGGAGATCAGAGCATTCTGGGAAAGGGATAAAACTATCCCCAGTCATGGAGAGAATGAAGTTAATATCAATACTAATGTATCAGGTGGCAGTGCTCTGAAAAGTCTCAGAGAAAGTGACAAAATAAAACCAACTGCGGTGTACCTACCTAATGAATTGGATGATCAAAGCAAGAATATTTTAAGAAGTGTTGAAGTAAGTTGTGCAAGCCAGGCTTCAAGAAGTGAACATCAAAACTCTTCTGAGTTTGGACCAGGCCATGCAGTTGAAAAAGTAGAAAGAATACTTCCATCTGATGGTAAAGTTCATGAATATACAGAATTGCCAAAAGCCAGTAACTTGCAGCCAAGAGTTGGTGCCACTTCAGCTTCCCTAGAAAGCAAAGACAAAGGTGAGAAAGAAACACTTAAAGGAAAAGTTGTTACTTCTTCCCAGCAGAAGCCCAGGTTCCAGGTTTTGTCTTTAAAAGAAAAACTGAATGAAAAATTCAAGAATCAAATTTCAGATCCTTCACAGTTCCAGAGTTTGAGAAACTTCTGGGATACTGGAGTTAAATTACAGAATAGCATGGATAGGGGAGATATTTCTTTGCCAAATACTAGTTCAATAACTTATGAAAGAAAGTCAAGGGAAGATAAAGGCAGAGATAATATAAGCAAGCAAGAGTTAATTCAACAACAAATCCAAACATCTGAGAGAGAAAAAACACAGAAATTAGATTCTATGGTATGTGAACTGCCTCCAGGATCACCTACCCTGGAAGGTCTGAATGTGGCACACGCAAAAAATACATGCTCTGTCCAGCTGGAAGGAAAAAGAGTTATCTCAAAACCCCAGGAAAAGATGGTTCTTCCAGAGCAAGAAGTTAAAGAATCTATAGAAAAAAGTATTGTTTCATCAAAAGAACATCATGTTTCCTTGCAGTTTCTCCAGTCACCTGGTGATAAAGATGCTTTAAAGGAGACAGCAGTAGATGATTGTCTATGTTTACCTATAGAAAAAGTGGAGAACAAGACTACTCCATTAGATGTCAGTCTCCCTAAAGAGGAAACTGCAGAGACTGTGGATAAGGTTGCTTTACCTAAAGCTGAGCTTGATGTATTCAAATTAGGCCTAAAGAAGGTAGAAAAGGAAGCCTCTGAGATGTCATCTAGCTTGAACCTAAAAGAAAACATTTTGAAAGAGCCAGATCAGTGCAGGGTCTTTGAAAGAACAGTGGAACAGAGCCATGACGTTTCTCCTGCTGATCAAAAAGAAGAAATAAGCAAAAGCACAGGAAAAATGAGTGTGACATCAACAGATGAGCATGAAAACAAAAAAGGCCTCAGGAAACTGTTTAGGGAATTTGAACCTTTCTGTCTACAACATCAGGCAGCAGACAAGGATGATAATCTTGAGGGTTCTCAGAGGCCTCAAGCTGGTTTGCAGAACCTGCTCAGAGAAACCTTTGCGTATCAACCTTCTGAATATACAAGGATGGGAATGCAAACATCCGATGACATGAATAGTATATCACAAACTAATTGTAGTATAGAATCAACATGCCAAGAAGATACTGGTCAGCCTGAAGAAGTCAATGAGACCGCAGAAAAGTCTGTTGCCCCATCCAAGGTCAGCAGCTTGAATTCTGCTTTAGAGAAGCTGATGAAGGAAGCCTCCGAAACACCACCTCCTAAACCGAAACGTGCCATTAGCACAGTACAGAGAACTGCTGAGGTGGAAGTTAAAAGCACAACCTATGAGCATGATGGAGAGTTGCCACAGGAAATCAGTGAGACCATAGAAAAGTCTGTTGCCCCATCCAAGGTCAGTGGCTTGAGTTCTGCTTTAGAGAAGCTGATGAAGGAGGCCTCTGAAATGCCACCTCCTAAACCGAAACGTGTCATTAGCACAGTACAGAGAACTGCTGAGGTGGAAGTTAAAAGCACAACCTATGAGCATGATGGAGAGTTGCCACAGGAAATCAGTGAGACCATAGAAAAGTCTGTTGCTCCATCCAAGGTCAGTGGCTTGAGTTCTGCTTTAGAGAAGCTGTTGGAAGAGGCCTCTGAAACGCCACCTCCTAAACCAAAATGTGCTGACAGCACAGTATGGAGGCCTGCTGAGGTGGAAGCTAAAAGCACAACCTATGAGCATGATGGAGAGTTGCCACAGGAGATAAGTGAGACCATAGAAAGATCTGTACTGTCCAAGGCTGAATATGAAGTATCTGATGTTAATTTGCTGAAGCTACCAAAGAAGATCTCTGAAACACCAGCTTCTGTGGTGGAAAATACGGATAAGAAAATACAAAGTAAAATACAGACTAGTCAAAGTCTGCATGCTCCACATCAACAAGAGAGAGATCCTCCTCAAGGAATACAAGAAACAATAGAAAAAACTTCTGTTTCAAATATTGCAAAATTCAGTGAATTCAGTAGCTCTTTAGAACAGCTTCTTCAAGAAGCATCTGAAACTTCATCTCCAATATCCAAAGAGTTACATAAACCAGAAAAGTTTGGGAATCATACATTTCCATCACAAAAAGAGACTCTATTCATGACAGTGTCACAGCCATATAGTGCTTTAAGTAGCTATCATACACAGATGAAGATAGCTGTCAAAGGGCGGGCTCCAGAACAAAATATCAAAGCTTCAGTAAATGATCTTGCAGTAAATGAAACTGAAGCTTCTGATCTTCCTAGAAGAAATGGAGCTATTAATAAAACAGAAAAGAGAAGCATGGCTCCAGTTGATCTTCTTCCCTTGGAAGGAGAGACCAATATGATTGCAATCGAGCCATTGAAGATAAATGAAAAAGGAAGGAGAGATGAAAGCACATCCTTGGATGCCTCTGAAAAGAATTCAGAATTTAAAGCACTGTTGAAATTCAGAAGAGCAAGCACACCACTTAAAGATGAGAGCATCTCCCCCCAGGCAGGAGGAGCTCAACTCTGCCTAAGGTCTCAGCATGAGGATAATGATGAAGAGGAAGGGGACAGCTCAAATTTGGGATCCAAGTTTTCAGATGAAAATTCTGAGTCCTACTCTGGAACCAGAAGTTCAACTTGTGAGCTGTTTGATTTCTAAAATTCATGGTGCTGGGTTGTTAAACATGGCTACAATTTCTTTTGGTAGCCAACTAGAAATATGTTAACCAAAAGTCTGTGTTATGCTTATTTCTTAATTGAATGCTTTGGATATTTGTTTGGGAAAGATGGGAAGAACTAATTAAGTCCTTTAATTGGGAAGTGTTTGACAAAAACATACTACATCTGGGTAAGCCCCTTCAATAAGGGGAGTTTAGCAGCATGAATCAATCATATCAGTCTTCATGATTTACCCTTTTCTTCCTCCCCTGTGATATCTCCTTCAAATTAATAACATTGTAACACTCAAAATCTGGTATTTCTTTTAAATATCCTGGATTAAAAGAGGAAAAAAAAATATCAGTGGCTGACTGAGTTCATTCTTTAGTTTGACCAGCTAGTCTTCAAAGGTAAATGTTTATGAGTGGAATGGCTGGATATAAAGACAAAACCAATACTCTGTGCTATTTCATTTAGCATTGCTGCCTGTTGCACTAGAAAGTGGCCATATAAATGAAATGGTCTATTTACAAGGATTCTTATTAATTGGTTGAATGGCAGCTCTAGTCAATGTATAGAATGTGATTAGTCATCAAAGAGCTTAAGGTAGAGGAGATTAAAAAGGTTAAATTATCTGTTCCTGAGAGACTGGGGATGTCTTCTTCACCTGGAGAATCTGAGAAATTTGTGAAGTTTCCAGGGCCTGCCAATTTACTCTTGAGCCTATTTTGAAAGTGAGATTCCAATGGAAGTCAGTGAAAACTCGGAACAAATGAGGAAAAATGAAACATAATTATTTTTTTTTTTACCCATAATTACAGGCAGCAACACTGTAAGGTCTGGTTGGTTGGCTAATGGAGGGGAAAGTAAGGGAGGGAGGAGAGAAGGTCTTAAAGGTTTCTGAAGGATCTAGGTCTGTCTTGATTCTGCCCTTGGAGGCAACTGCATAATTTCAGGGATCCAAATATCTACAGCTGTTTGGTTTTTTTGGTTTTTTTTTTTTTGTGGTTGTTACTCAAGTATTGAAACAGAATTACTTTCACTGGGGAATAAATATAAGGGGCAAATTTACACAGAGGAAAAAACTAAAGCTGTTAACTTTTTCGTGCTGATTCATAACAAGATGGTTACAAAATGGCTTATGTCTGAGTTTATCCTATATTGTTCTTAGACAGTTAAGTGCCATAATTGCCTGAGCCCCCCTTATTAGTCAGTATAGACAGAGATAACTACACAGGCAAATCAGCCAACCTGCCTCTCTCCCCTGATGGCTGAGAGAACTTAGAGCAAATGGACATTTAAAATTAGGCATTTGTTTTGTTTATTTTGGATTTATTTTGTGTATTTTGGATTTATTTTGTGTTTTCATTGAATGTTCACTGTCTTTGCTAACAGTCAAAATAGATTCTTATGAGAAATCCATGGCTGGTTTTTTAGTGACTTGCTTAAAATGGCATGTCTGTGTGTGCAGTGTTCATGTGTTTTGTCTCGTAACAGGTTCAGAAGAAGAATTAAACCCTGTTTTGATGGCTTTGAAAAGGAGTGCAGATAGGAAAATGGCTTCCAAAAGTCTAGAGGACATTTCATCAGCCACCTCAAGTGAGCACAAAGCTTGTGTGTGTCTCCCATGACCCCCAGTTTGGCTTAAATGTGTTCATGCTGGTCTTCCATACAGCTTTGCCAAGTAGTGTTTTTGTCTTTGTTTCTCAATAAGCCATATGGAGCTTGTACTGTAGAACTGAATTCTTTTCTCATACGTTTTAGTTTTCAGTTCTTTGTGTTAATTTTGAAACAACTCTGGTCTGTGAAGCAGACATCTTCCAAAAATGCACTATGTTAATCAGTGATGAACTGTTTCTTGGATAGTTTTTCAATAGTGAAAGTATTGGCAACCACCCAAATCAGTAATGAGCAGCAACCGCCATTGTCTCCTGGCTGCTTGCTTGGGTCAAATTAGTAGACAGTGGAAGTATGAAGAAATCATCTTAGTTTAGTAGTGTTTCACCTGTGTGTTCTAGCAGTTAATATACCAAACTCACTTTAAGAGAATACAGTGAGACAAGATTGTACTTAAAATTCATTCCTGACTTCCCTCTGTAGCCTCTTAGGATTTTTTTTTTTTAATTATTATTCCTGTCTCACTTCACCCTGCCCCTGAGTTTTCATGCTTGTCTCACGTCTAATGGTTATCTCGTGTCTAATGGGGAAGACATAAACTGAACTTACATTTCTAAATGGAAGTGTGGAGGTGTAGATTTTGAAAGATGTTGGCTATTGTTGGCAAATTACTGTTCTAATACTACTTATGCTATTGCTTGCTTCTAACGAGTTTCTAGGTTTTAGGTATGCACTAACATTGTTGCAACAGCACACTGATAGAAACTGTGTCAACATGAGACTGCTGCTTGGATGTAGGCTTGAAGTAGTGTGTGAAGTAGAAAGCATATCTTGAATTTAACCATTCCCATGGCTCTGCTGGTTTATTTGTTTTTTTGTCCTCTTTACTTTTAATTCTGTGAGTACCACTGTCATCCATTTTATCATACTGAACAGCAAAATTTCTGTGTTACTTTTTTCCTGCACAGATAAAGGAAAAATAAATAATCCAAAGGAAGAATTAGCTCTTAGTGCTGAAGATGGTAAATATCTTTTGTGTCTGCATGGAAGTTTATTGTTTTTTCAATGGCCTCTGTTTGCTAGTGAAGGACTTTTTTAAGCCAAGAATTGTATTGCGCTTTTAGATTTGATTAACTTCAACATGACTGAAATGCTTTTGTAGAATTTTGTTGCATTGTTTTATTCTTAAGGAATATACCTATGTTGTGTCCTGCTATATCTGCAGAAACTCTGTGCCACCTGTCAGTGTGTTATTTTGGCCTTTGGTCATTTAGCCTATGAAACAGTTACTGAAATCATTGAGAGCTTTGAACATCAGCTCAGTTGAAAGGCTTGGCCTGAGTAAATATTGAATTTTTCTGTTAATGTGTTGTTTTACAAGATGCAAGATGACTTTGCTAGTGCAAAACACACTTCAGAACACATCAGTTGAAAAGGAACATCTCTTACAATCCCTGTCTCAATCCAGCAAAGTAGAATTACTCTAAGCAATAGATGAACTGCTACTAGATCAGCTACTGTTGACGTTATCAGTCCATTAGTGCATTACAGATGCCTTACTGTTAAATTTTTCTATATACCTTTAGAAATTCCAAATCTAAGCAAAATAAAAGCAAACCTGCTCCAGGAACATGTCAAGATGAACACTGACTATGCTGGAATATAACACACAATTCTTTTATTTGCTGCATTGGAGCACTACGGTTTTAAAAAATATTTGTGCGCAGTTGCATTTATTGTCATGTTTTAGAAGCTTTAAAGCATTTTGCATGTTAGTGGCCTATAGTATAAATAGAATGATCATAGCGTAATAGGATGCATGCAATGTCCAGTAAATTAACAAGACTTAAGTACTTTGTTTTCAAATGGAGACCCCCACTGAAAGCATGTTTTACATTCAGTATGGAATGTGTAGACACTTACCTGAAAAGGGTGGGGGGTGTTTGAGTTACATTTATTAAGAATGAAGGTTTGGTTTGTTTTTTTTTTTTAAAGAAAAGACAAACAGCCAAACTGATAGCTGTACAGACAGAATAAGGCAAGTTCTTCTGAAAATACTATTCATCTTTTTGCTTTGCCTAGCTTATACACTCATGTTACCTTTGTTATCATCCAGCTCCTCAAAGGAGGACAGCGATGCAAAACACAGAACTACATGGGGTCTGGGGAAGTCAAAAACTTCCCACATATAAAATATATATTGGTGCTATTTATAACATTGCAAAGCTGTTTGTGCTACTGAGTGACTGTTGTCAATACTGCACTGAGCAGGTCTGAAACCTGATCAGCATCAAGAGAGGAATGAAAATACAGCAGGAAGTGAGTAACAGGATTCTTCCAGCAGACAATGGAGTGACTTCTCCACTGATATTTAAACTAATACTTTAAATATCCTTTTTTTATTTAACAACTAACAAGTTATACATCTGGACTAGATACTTGCTCAATGGGAATACTTCATCTAACTGCATACTGACAATAACCGATACGTGGAGCACTATTTGAGCTTCAACAGCAAAAGCTTTGCAAAAGCTTAACTCATGCCTTGCAAACAATCCCGTTGTATGCAGTGTTTCATTTTATGCAATAGATAATGTGCCCCTGTAGCTGGCTGTTTGTTGCCAAGTAATTCTGTCATACGTTATTCAGTACTGGAGCATTTCACAATGTGTATCCAGTCCAAAGATATAGAGCTTTAGTGCATTATTAAATATAAGTATGGTTAGAGCATAATTGTGGGCTTACTGCAAACTGGATTTTTGCAAGGCTAGCTTGTGCAATTAAGCTTTGTATAGAGCATAGAACTGAACTTCAGTAGAGGTATACAAAAGTGGGAGAGATGAGCTGCAAAAAAGTGCATCATTAATGAGATATGCATCTTATAATTAACTAGGAATAGTTGAAACTTCCTTGTTCAGGTCTAAAAATTGCTTGATTTACATAAATGTTCTTATTGCAATTAATTAGGCTGAGTAAATAAAAGAACAGAGTTTGGCTTGTACTTCTTACCAAGATCCTTATGATGACTCTAATGTCAATGATGGTGTGGTTACTGCATAAGTGCACTTATCCTTGCTCTGGGAAGAAAGTCTAGCAGGTAAAAATGAAAATGTTTTCTTCATCACATTTGATCAGAATTTGCTTGCAGCACCCAGGCTTGTATGTCATGTCAGCAACATAAACATTTTTGCTCCTGCCAGACAAAGTTCTTTGGTCAGTGTTATAGGAGATGTCAAAGTGGACTATCCTTCCTAATGATAGCTTCTCTGGGTCCTATATGGGGGGGCGACAGGCAGGAAATCTTGCATCCAAGTTGTAAGCTGGTTGTGCACGTGCATGTATTTCATCGAAGTTGCTTGTTTCTAACCATGTCCTCTTACGGAATTTCACTGTTTTGATGTACAAATGTATTTTTGAAGCCTTTTGAATTGCTGCTCTTCAGTTTCCACAGTGCCTTCACAGCCTGATAAGCCGTTTTCCAATCCTGAAAAACTCAAAGGACTGAGCAAGTCAGTACCATCATTCCTACAAGAAGAGGTACGTTCCATCTCTGAAATATCCTACCTAAACCTTTTGATTACTGTGGCATTTTGTGTTTGTCAAGTAGTGCTTTCCAAGGTCTGCTAAGCTAGTTTACTGTTGGACCATGGCATGGAATTGAGGTTGTGGTGTAACAATCAGGAGGTGATCCTGAACAATCTGTGACTAATTAACCTTTCAGAAACTTTAGTCCAGTAACTAGTGGTTTATTCTACTGTACAGCTCAACATACAGAGCATGTTTTATCTAGGAGATTGAAGCATAGTGAATGCTTGCTGTTATTCCCAAAGGCAGTCTCTATCCTTAAACTAACAGGTCCTGTTTGCTCTTTAGAACATACGTACGTGCATACATTTATTTTCTTCAGAGCCTAAAATCTAAAATGAGCGTGTAAGACCATAAGAAAGTCACCATCTGGTAACCCTTCTCACATGGGTATTAGCTTGGTATTCTGCTTGGGGATGTAGGTTCAGGTACCAGGCTGTTAACTCCTTGTAAGTGAACTTTCAGAACTTCCGACAACATACTGTGCCTCTGCAAGTCTATTATTATTGTTGTCGTCATCACCATCGTGGTGTGGGCCTTCGTATAAGCTCTGAGGCCGTATTCAAATCTCCTAAAATGACACCAAAGTTTGAAAGCAATAAGGGATTTGAACTGCCTGGTCTATGACTCCCCAAACAGTCAGTAAAGAGAGGAGTGGAGCCTGTGTTTAGACCAAGGATGAACCTCCTACCATAAATGCCTAAAAGAGGTAGCTACACTGGTCACAGGGAACAGGCAGCTCTAGAGAATAGGAAATACCTCATCATTATTGAACTTGGATAACATGCTAGATTGTTTTTTTTTTTTTCTTTTTTCTTTTTTTTGAGTGCCATAGTGTGAATGTGAATTTGTATGGCAAATGTGCATGCAAAACTCCCCCTCCCCCAAGCTGCTAGCAAATGGTGGTAGAAACACCTGAGTCCTGTCAATGAAGGATGTGCATTAGTGGACCCAGTTGTAAATGGGACACAGGAATTTGGGGCATAGGTATCACAAAAATACCTGCGTCTGTGTTATAAAATGAGGAATTGCTGCTTACCCTAGCCCTTATCACTATAACTACAGCATAAACATCAATATTTTGGATTATTTTTCTAAAAACACATGTCTAAAAGGACTGAAGAGTCAGAAACAGGAATATGCTGTGCCCTGTCTTACCCTACTTCCTCCTAAAGTCTGAAATAACCAAAACGTGATACAGGTTTGATTAATCTTACCTTAAGTGCAGAACTTAAAACCATTCAGTGTCTATGAATTACACGTCTTTGGTTAAAGATTCTCTAAAATTACACCATCCTAATGCCCCTTCTGCTGAGAAGAATGCAGAGGAAACTTTTCTAAGGCTGTTAACATTGCACCATGGATGGATCAAAAGATTAGCATTTCAAACCATTGGAGTTGGGATACCAAACAAGTCTGAAATGAGTATCTGGGCATCTAAAAACAACCAGTTACAGCCTCTGTAAGAAGCCAGGTAAAAAGCTTACTCGTGGGTTTTGAATGGAACAGTCTGACAAATACTTGAAAGCCAAAGGACTATACGTAATCAATCTGATCAGAGTAGAAAGGGTTTGGGGATAGTTCATAGTGATATTCTAAGAAATTGTCAGCACCTAAATCTGTTTATTCTGCCCCCCCCAATTTATTTTTAAAATTGTGATTAGTCCCAATACTGTCTTTAGTTCAAGCTCACAGCACAGCACATACAAGTCATATGCATGCCATGCACACACAAACATATAGGGGTGTCTGTATATATATATATATATATGTAAAAAACAGAGTGTATAGCTATAGAAATAGCATGTATGTGTACCACATGCTGGTTCTGCCTTGGAGTTTATAATCACTGAAGTACCATCTGGCCAATATGAAGCATGAAACTAATGAATGGATAACATAAACCTGGTAGAAGTAACAGGTTAGGAATAAGCATTGTAGACACAATGTAGTCACAGTAGTATTAACACTCATTTCTATGTACTAGTTCAGTTCTGGAATTATTTTAAAAATAATGAATTCTGATAATAACATACTTTCTAATTCAAGAAGAAATACAAAGAAGTCTGTCTCTTAGAGTACCAGTGTGTTTTCCTTCTGGTTAAAAGAGAATAGCCTAAAAATGAAGGGTTCTTTACTTGTGGATAGTAACAATATCCTTATTTAACATTTGGAATTAACTTTTAAAAAAATAAATCATCACAAGTGTAATGCATTCTGGAGGCATGCAGTCACCCCAGTGCTTAGTAATTCCTTGTCTCTGAACTTCCAGACATTCCACAAACCTCCATGAGAAGTACAGGGTTGAAAGTAAGCAGAACTGGATTCAGTCCTGTATGTCTTCTGCTGACCCGCTGTGTGGACAGCAGCTAAAATGGTCTTAGGGAAGCCATATATCCTTCCTCTATCAGAGGGCTTAGGATTTTCCTGTCTTTCAAAGAGCCCATGTAACAGGACGGATTATCCACACTGCTTAACTGTTACTTCACTCCCTGGATTTCTTTTGGACAGTCCTGAGTAACTCTCTCCAAAACAATATTTCTCTCGAGGAGCCTTCCCCTAGGTAGGATGGACATTAGTCAGTCTTTACCTTTGGACTCTGAACTGGGGAACAGTCCTGGCCTGCTTTTACTTAGTAGTATAGACATAGCCAGAGAAGCTACAGTCAACGGATCTGTATAAAGACTTATTCAAAATGATTATATGCTAGATATTTATTTCTTAATGTGTGTAGAAATTGTTGTTTACTCAGCTTGCACCTGTTAGTAGAAGATCTATGACAGCAGTTCAAAACTGTGTAAGGGAGTGGGGAAAGGCTTGTCAATTGTTCATGGATGGAATACAACAGGGAGATGATGCTTTCTGTAACAGCTTGCACAGGAAGATGCCAAGGCACATGTGGGAAGTAAAGCATTGTGTATTTAGTACCGTGATAGCATTGAGACAGAACGGGCTTGTAAGCACATGACCTGATAATGACCAAGTAAACCAAAACTGCAGTTCCCTGATGGAAAAGCAGGGCCATGCTTGCCCTCTTGCAAGAAAGGCTTTTCGCAAAAGCCATGCACTGTATCCGGTGGTGTTCTACTCTGCATGTTACCTTCCAGCTAGCTGCCTTCAAGATAGAGGGTACAGAATTGATAGTATTTGCTATGTAACAAAAAGGGACTGGTAAGAAACCTGAGCACTACCCCTTACATGAGATAGTGAAGTAGAGAAGTTGAGTTTAGTTGTCCCAATAAAGTTAACTTTGTACTTTTTCATTGCTATTTGAGATTTAAAACCAAAAACCAAACCTGGTTGCGTTACTACTTTAAAAAATTTTCAGTGTAGGCTTTCCATCAGAAAAATTCCCTTTCAACTTTTTTTTAAGTGCATGACCTAATTCAAGAAATATTAATTACAAGGGGATTTAAATTCAGGTTTTCACTGAGTCTCAGTCTGCATTAAAATTCTGTTTGTTTTTTCTTTTTTAATGTTCCTTGTGACTATAAAGAACCTACACAGACTTTCTTTCTGTGATGTTTTTGTAGAGTGATAACAGAGAGACAGATACAGCATCAGAAAGCAGTTATTCCCTTGGCAGAATCAAGAAGAGTCCCAGCTCTCTAACCACTCTTAGCGGCTCTTCTGGCATGGCCTCCTTATCCTCTGTATGTAAACCAAAGCCTTGTTTTAATGGCACTTTGCTTTTGCTAATCTCTCCAGTATTGTTTTGGTTCCCTTCTTATTCCTCTTATCTTTATTCCCTTGGCATCTCTGTGTCCTTCCTTCCCTCTCTGTTATGTGAACCCTTGCATGGAATTGCCTAAAACAAATATGATAGAATTGGTTTTACTTTTTTTTACTTTCTAGTAATATATTGGAGCCTGTTCAAGTTTCCACTGTGCAGCATACTCTATAAACACTGAGCAAAGAGATGGCTTTTACTCTAAGCTTACATTTGTAGCTGGAAATGAGGGACCATTTATATAGAACAAACATTTAGAAAAGGAGAAGGGGGGAGAAGTAAGTGAAAGCAAGAGACAGTATTGGTATGTGGGGTGCGTAACTAAGTCAGTGAACTGGCTGACCAAAAGTCATTAGTTTATGTGGACTTAATGGGAAAAGTAGAATTTTGGGGAAGGATATTGAGATTTAAAAAAGATTGTACGTCCTTCTCTTTCTACGTATGTAGTGTTTAGTTTTTGGTGTTTTATTTAAGTACATAATTCAGCCATACAGACTTTTATCGCTAATCTTTTTGTTGGTATTTTCAGAAGGCCTGTTGTCCTAAACTGTTAGGCTCTGCTTTCTGCAAGGAAGAGCAGCTGAAGAGATCTATAAGTAATATTTCAAGGATCTGATCACAGGCAATCTCCAGATCTACAGCATCCTATCTTTTTATTTCTTCTATCTCAATGCAATACACCCATTCAAATTCTTTTGTAGAAAACTTGGCCTAGCACCTTTGATTTACAAACAACTTTCTTTTGTTAATCTGCTTGCTGAGAAGCTTGTATAATAGTGTCTGTTACATTTTGTTATTACATCTAAAAGGACACAGTTGATTTCTTTACTGTCTGAATTCTGAGCATAACTTCTACCCTAATCTTGAAGTATCTGGTGAAATGCAATGACTGGAAAATTTTTCTCCTCTTGTATGATACAGGTGAGTGGAAGTCTAATGAGCATTTATAGTGCAGACTTCGGCGATGTTGATGTGAAGGGGAACATTCAGTTTGCTATTGATTATGTAGAACAGCTGAATGAGCTCCACATTTTTATCTGCCAGTGTAAAGACTTGGCAATGGCAGATGTTAAGCGACAGCGTTCAGACCCGTAAGTACAGAGAATATATTTATTTCTGAATGGAAGTTTTTCTTTTAATGTGAAAATGAAAACTGATGGTTTTTTCCCGTTTCTATAACCTGTTGGGGTAAACAACCCAATAAATAAATGAAGAGGCTATAACATGCTTTACGTGGTTTTCCACTCTGAACTGAATGTAGAATCACCATTATAAATCAGTACATGTATTAACATGGGAAGGTCAAACTTCTAAGAAAATTACATTCTCTTTTAAAATTCAACTTTCCAGATGGTAAATCCTGATTTGATAAGTTTTCAATAGGATTAGAGCCTATAAACCTGGTATCTAGGCATACTATAGTTATATATTCTGTATGTGTTGAGAAGACATTTCAACAGATTTCCCCCTGGTAGAAGGAGGTTAATGTCCCACTTTGGAAACTGTTACAGTACTTCATCACTGCTGTTCCTTTTCTTAAATATAACAATGTAACATAATGGCTAATTAAGTGGATTTCTTTTACTTTATAAGCAAATACTTGTGTATTTTGGAAGGGGAAGTTGGAAAGGGTGGGTTCTTTGCTCTTCTAACAAGCCTGTCTAAATTTTAGGTATGTAAAGACCTACCTGCTTCCAGAGAAATACAAGCTGGGCAAACGGAAGACCTCTGTCAAAAAGAAAACTTTTAATCCAGTCTATAATGAAATACTGCGGGTATTTGTCAAACTATTACTAGACATGAAATACTGCATGCGTGAAGTATGAGGAATCTTAACTTTTAGGCACAGGTCTAGATGCTCTCGGAAGAGACGTTAGGGTGAGATGGATTGCTCTGTAGAAGTACCTATGTCCTTCCATTGGTGGGTTAACTTTACAGTGTACTCTGGATACAGCATTGAGAAACCTGATTGTTGTATACTTATTGCAAACAAACACAAGCCAACTATGAGCTTAAGATGCTTGAAATAAAAAGTAAAACATGAAGAGAGTTTTGTTCTGAAATGAAGTGAGCAGTTACGAATGTATAAACTCAGACACGCTTTTTTTCGAACCTTGTCACTTTCAGACACAGCATTGATAAACATCCAGCTTGTTTTAATTTTTTTTCTCATTTCTTCTTCCTCACAGTATAAAATTGAGAAGGGTCTCCTAAAGAACCAAACCCTTAATATCTCTGTCTGGCACAATGATACCTTTGGGAGGAATAGCTTCCTTGGTGAAGTGGAGCTGGATTTAGGAACTTGGGACTGGAATGATAAATCCAACAAGCAGATGAATTGGTTTCCACTCAAGCCAAGGGTAGGTTACTAGGGGTGGGTTAGCTGTTTTGTGTCTTCTGCTGTGTAAGTGCAAAACCAAGTCATTATTTTTTTAGGCCTGGTCTTGTGTGTTCTGTGGCTTTTGTGTTGGTTATAATCATAAATACCTCTTTACTGGTAAATGGAACATACAGTTCTGAGGTTTCTATTAGTCTAGTAAGTAGCTAGCTATTATAGTAGGAAAAATTTTCTCATAGTCTAAGGAGCAGGAATTTCAAGGTATTTTTCACTTACATCATGTTGCTGCAATAGATACCTGAAAGCACTTGTTCCCTGAATATGAAGTAAACCTCCTGAGAATACGGAGCAAGTGCAGCAACATTTTAATATCAGATGTAATTATGACTTCCATGTCTGTGTGCCTGTTGTTTGTTAATGGGTTTCAGCCAAAATCTAAACTTTTAGCTAAGCCACTGCCAGAGGTTCTGGTTTCTTTTGTTGTTTTTATCTTTTTTTTTTTTTCCTTTTTCTTTTTCTCCTTGAATTTACTTCATTAGTTCATTCCAAAATTTGCTCAATCCAAATTTTAATAATTTGTAGAACAAACCAGGAATGTCATGGTAGTCTTTAGCACTAGTTTAATTCGACTGATTTTAAAAGTGCTCTAGGTAGATAAATGTAGCCAAATGTTAACAGGTGCCATGTTCCATCTACAGATAGTCCATGACTCTCTATGAAGAAGTGACATATTCTTGTGCCTTTTTGCAAGATAACTGTTGTTGAGGCTGAGTTTTAGATTGTATTAAATGAGACAAAACGTTCCTATAGAAATGAGTTTATAAAAGTGCACTTTCTGTTGCACAAAGAGTAAGTTTCCTGATTGAAAAAGCATATGTTCTAGTTCTTTAAATAAGTGCACAACAGTGGAAAAGATGTGCCCTCAAAGCCTTTTGGCCTCTCCTGGGTCTTGTTTTCTGCTTTAGTGGAAGAGCTATGTATCTGAGGCACTGTCAAGTGGTTAAACATACCCTAAAATCTCTAATGTCCTGTAATCTGACAGAAGACTAATGGGTAGGGAAATAGGAAAAAAATCTTGCCTCATGTAGAAGTCAGGCCTGTTTCAGTGGAAAACTTTGCATGGTAAACTCTGTGCGTGAACTGCAAGGTTTGAGATTTCTGGGTTTTTTTCTTAAATTTCAGACTTCAACAATGGCTTTTAAACCAGAAAACAGAGGGGAGATGAAACTAGCCCTCCAGTATGTCCCACACCCTGTTGGAGGTATGCATTGCTTCTTTCTTTGGTTTTGTCAGGCCTTTGGGGTTTTTGTTCTTTTTTTTAAAAAAAAAAAAAAAAGCTGTTTAATGTTTTTCAGCCAATTCAGACATTTGGGGGTTTTTTTTGTTTGGTTTTTTGGGGTTTTTTTTAGAGGATTAATTCACCCTGGTCATGAATTCAGTTTAGGATCCAAAGATTGCTTTACGATCTTTTGTTGTTTTTAATGTTACTACAGAAGAAATTACCTCATTTTTATAATCTTAGATTTGTAAGATTCTGTATGTGTCTGTATGTGTAACAAAAATCTGTTTTATCACTAACAGTTTTAGATAATATCAATCATCAGGCAGGTGCTGTGATTTTTCTAAACAAACAATGACAACACACTAAATTCAAGCACTATTAGAAGCAGAAAACAGCAGTAAGTATTTAGAATGCAGCAATTTATAGCAGTACGATCTGTTTGTTTTAATCTTGCCTGGCAACTGATAACTGGCTGATCTGACAGTGAAGCCAGGTCTTTAATCCAGCCAGTCAGTCAATCAGTAAGAATTAAATACATTAAGAGCACAAAGGAGCTTATTTGAAAGTACAAGAAGCAGTAAATGCTAGCATCACATGGACTGAAGACAAGCAGATCTCTTTATCTAGGAGGCTTGGAAAGAGAAGACCAGTAGTATGTATTTGTTTAGTTGTAACAGAAGAAAAGGTGTTGTAGGAATACAGACATGATGTGATCTTGCAGTATTTTGATGGGATGAAGATTGCAGCTTCAAGAGTACAGAAAGGAATGCTAAATTAAGATGTGAGATAATGAGAGTCTAGGCCGAATATCACTTCCACAAATGGGCAGGAAGTGCCGCATCACAGAAATTCCATTTAAAAGGGGTCTACAAGGCTTAATCAGATGTTTTGGTTTATTTTTACAGGAAAGAAGACTCTCTCTACTGGTGAGGTCCACATCTGGGTGAAGGAATGCCATGACCTTCCTCCTCTAAGAGGCAACAGGCTCAACTCTTTTATTAAGTGGTAAGAACTGTGGTTGAAATCATCAAACATGGTGGCCTAATAATACGACTGTTGTGCTTTCTAATCTTATCTTCATTTTTCGACATTCAAATTAAAAACCACCTAATTACTTTCTGATTCTCCTTTATTGTAATGCAAATTATCCTGCAGAGCTTAAAACTTCAAGATGCAAAGTATATACCACCAAGTAAAACACACTGGGACAACTTCCTGCGTAATCGCTACTCTTTCATTTTGTCTGCTCAGTTACTTGGTGGAAGGGCTAGTCAAAATTGTGCCTGCTTTTATTTGCATTTAAACAAAGTGTGTGTGTGCAAGAGTATGGTTTAGCTTAGCAAGTCGTGGGAGGAGACAGGAGTGAGAAGCATAGTTGTATATCTTCCTCCTTCCTTTCCACATACAGACTAAAAATGTAAAGAGACAAGAATAACAAGATGGTTGGGAAATCTCTGGCAGCAACAAAAAGGTTTCAGTGTCATTAGTGATAATAGAGCAAATAAACTCACTTGTGCCTCTTCCCCACCTGACTTCCCCTTCCCTTCCATCCTCTGAAGCACAAGGGTGGATACATGCTGCCAGTATTTCTTGGGAGGAACTGAGAACATGACCTTTGACTTCATCTCCATGATGCTGAAGCATCTTCAGTCACATTCTAACATGCAAAGGACAGTGTTAATCAGTAGGTTTTGTCTATTCAGCAGGCTATGCTGTGCAAGTGCGAACTGACAATGCTTTTTCTTTCTGAAGTACCATTCTTCCAGATACTAGCAGAAAAAGTCGCCAGAAAACAAGAACGGTGGCAAAAACTACAAACCCAGTATTCAACCACACCATGGTCTATGATGGCTTTAGACCAGAAGATTTGAAAGAAGCCTGCATAGAACTTACAGTCTGGGATCACAACAAACTAGCCAACCACTTTCTGGGAGGTCTTAGGATAGGCCTTGGAACAGGTGCTGGACAATTAACACATTAGTCCTTAATTTACAAAATACACTCTTTCCTTTTTTCCTCTTCCTTTCCGTTTCTTCTTTTTTTGCAAAGATCACTGAACAGTCTTTCAGTTATTTATTTACTGAAGAGTTTCATTCAGTAACTTACCTATTCTTCAGCACAGATGCTGAAATGTAAATAGTAGTAGTGTTATGAGGGTTAGGATGACTGACAACTAAGGAGAAATATTAGAAGTAAACCTTTGTCTGGCCATACATTTATCTGGTACTGTTTGAAGTACAAGAATATTCTATTCCTGCACCCAAAATCTTGATAACATCTTACAAACTTACACATGCAAAAACTAGGGATGTGGTGTAAAGACAGTATTGGGTGGAGATAAAAGGATAGATCAGGAATGCATGATAAGATTTGACAACATTGGATAGGAAAAATTACAAATGCAAACAAGTTTTTGGTATAAGGGCAATATAAGCTGTGCAGGTAGAAGAACTGTATGTTTTCCTTGTCATTATATTTATCCCTCTCATTGTCCTCTCTGGCCTGAGGGAAGGATGTGTTTGGAGTCTTTTCAAGCAAATACAAGAAAAAAATTACTTTTCCCAAATTAACTTCTCACATGGTTCACCAGAATAACCTAAAACACAAATTAGGATATTCATCCTAATTTCATTCATTAGGATATAAAATTCAATTTGAATTTTAGAGTGCCCAAGGTTGTATTTCAGTACAAAATCAGTGTCCTGTTTTATTCTTAAACCCCCTCAGATGTTAATCACCCATATGTCTTTCTCCTTGGGATTGTGACAAAAAGACTAAGGATAACAAGGAAAAAAAAGCCTGGAGAAAGATGACAAAGTTTCCCTGTGAAACTGTCATTAATTGTATTTGACAGAATTGTTCAAGTGTAAAAATGTAGAACTGGATCTTCAAAGTACTAGGTCAGCTACCTGAGGAGGTGAAACGGTTTCAGAAGACAGGCAAATATGATTGTCTGCTCTCAACTCTGCAGCATATTAAATAATGTTTCTCTTAAAACTGACATTTTTTTTAGGCAAAAGCTATGGAACTACAGTAGACTGGATGGATTCTACTTCAGATGAAACTGCCCTTTGGGAGAGGATGATGAACTCACCGAACACATGGATAGAAGACACACTACCTCTCAGGATGCTAATGGTTGCAAAATTGACAAAATAAGGTGGCTTTTTAATTGCTAGTGTCAAAAGGAAACCTTGGTAATTAAATTAAAGGTGTGGGAGTGAAACTTGGAAGAGGAACACAGTAGCTCTTTTGACAGTCACTGCTCTGTTGCTGTTCTGGTTTTGTGCTGTCAAATGTCACCTTGTATTTCAGTTAAACTTCTGCCTGCAGATTACTATGTAAATTTAAGGGATTCTTTTATTTCTTAGTCACTGAAAATTACTTCAACAAAGAAGGCACTTGCAGAATTCAGTGGCAGAGGTAGCTGTGATACCTGGATGCTTGTGTTGCCTAACTGAAGCATTGCTGATCCCTTAAATAATGTAAATTACCAGCAAAAAATTAAGAGTGAGTTAACTCTTTCTGTACACTTCTAGGATTGTTCTTGAAGTGTTATTAATAAGAGAGCAGCAGGTTGCATTTTGTTCATGCTCATTAGTATGTGTTTGTATCCTCATTATGCCATGTCAGATCTCTCCAGTGAGGAATACGAGCATGAAGAATTTTTTTGAAAGTTCCTTTATTTGTAGTTGTACATTTCTAGGATATGAAAGTTCTTTCTGTAATGAAAGAAGCATTACATGAAGTGGTACTGTCCATGTCCTATTCTCCAAGGTGCAGAGGACTGTTAGTTCCAATGTACCATAAACAAAATCAGGGTTATAAAAAGTTTGCTTATATATGCGTTAATCATCTTGCTGGTATACAATCCTTACTCTTAAATGCTGAAGGCATAGAGGTGAAACTTTTTTTATTCAAATGCTACTCTAAAGGATCTAAACATGCCAATTTTAGTGCTGACAAGTATGTTGGGTATTTATTCTGTAAAGTGTACTCCTCTGTACCTGTATCTATTAGTTTGGTTTTTTGCAAAAAGTAATTTATCTGTGCTTCAGCGCCACCGTTAGGAGAATGCTGGGATTATGGTGGTCTTGGTTTAGATAGCTTTGCAGCATAGCAAATAGGACTGAAATTTGTAACTTGTAGAAATGCATGCTACTAAAGAAAGATAAATGCATAAAATACAAAATTTATTACTATTTTTTAATTAAAAGCAGCCTATTAAAGCTAAATAGGAATTCAATGTTTATTAAAACCCGGTGTTTTATGTTAGCAATTCAGCATGCAATATAAAAAAAATGCAGACAGAAAGTGTTTCTGAAAATAAATGCACATTTATTTTTTCCAGCTGTGTAGGTCTAAAAGCTGGTGAAATCTTGCACCTCAGTTAGAGTACAGAAGAGAAGGGGGCTTTTCACAGCTCCAACTCAGTTGCTTAATTGAATCATAGAAATTTAAATGCTACTTGGTATTTATTATACACTATGAATGAAAAAAAGGAAAGGTGCTGTTCAACCTGCCAGGGAACCCACTTTCTCTTGTCATTCTTGATCTCTTACTGCTTCAGGTGTTTTGGATGAGATTGGTAGCTGCTACAAATTCCACTTTCCCCAGATACATACAAAACATTTGTCTTGTATGACTAGGGAACAACGTGTGTGTGACACTTCAGAACAATGTGTTTGTACTTAAATGGTACAGCAGCTACTTTGCTTCTGTGTTTTTAAATAAATAGCCACTCCTGAAAGGGTGGTGATTCTGGAGAAGTGAAGAGGCACCTAGTTTATTTGTATTCACTGCCTATATGAATTCATTTTCACCTGAAAACATAGGCTGCTGTGAACATGACCTATAATTTCATAGGATTAAAGTTTTTGTTGTTGTTGTATTTCCTCTGGAGCTGAAATACATGGCTATGTCAAAATAGCTTTGGGACTTCAGATGTAGGGATGGGGTCTTGAGGCTCTAGATTTGCAGGCAAGTGTCATGTAATCTGCTGTGTTCAACACTGTACAAAATTTTGGTTGTTAAACTTGAATGCCATCAAAATAAAATGTTTGGTTTGTGACAGTGTCAATCTCCTTGTCTTTTGGTCAAGTAGAGCGTCTTCTGTCTCACTATTCTTAAACTGTCCTAGAGACACACAGCATTTTGTCATTATCTCAAAAGACACTGCTTACCGCCACGCTAAATAGATCAAAACCCAGTTTAAATTTCAAAAAGCTACCTGAACGTAAGATTTACTTTTGCACTGAACTTGTAATTAATTAGTGTGATTAACTAATGACATAGCAGTATCATGTACTCATCTAGATTAATCAACAAACTAAGCCAAGTAACAGAAACAGGCCCTTTACTACAAAAAATTAAGTGCTCCTCCCCAGTTTTTCATACCTTTCTTCAGCATGTGCAGCAAATGCAGACTATTATAGGTAAACCTGTAAGGATAATTGTCACCACACACAAAAGCGAGTCTTCCTCGTGCTTCCAAATGTACAGGAGGTCAGCAGAGGCAGTCACAGCAGAGTCTTTGAAAAGTACAGTA
Organism: Haliaeetus albicilla; assembly: GCF_947461875.1. NCBI lineage: Eukaryota > Metazoa > Chordata > Aves > Accipitriformes > Accipitridae > Haliaeetus > Haliaeetus albicilla. Next base: position 21,620,123 of record NC_091502.1, on the reverse strand, counting down.
GCACTTAACAACACTAAATATTTACTAGATAGTTATTGTTATCACTGTTAGTCTGCCATGGAGTCTGTATCAAGCTGTACATCTCCAAGTTAAAGATTTTCAGCAGAGCTTTAGCTTATCATCTTTAGCAGAGCTGTGCTTATCATCTTTTTACCGTTTTACTATTGTCATACACAAGAAAAGTCAAAGCTGTCCTGGTGAGATGAACTTCAGTAGAAGGGAAGATTACAAACCAAGCTGCTTTATCAGTGGAAAAAGTACTTTGATTACCCTATGCATGCTGTAGGATTTAATTATAGAGTAGAAACATTACAATTTCACCTCCTGCTAAAGGACATTACGTTGATTTATTAAAAAGTGCTTGAAGGTAATGGCTGCATCTAATCATGTAAACCAGTGGGAATTCTGTATTGAAAATACAAAACAAAAGTAATGCAAAATTTACTTTTTAAGAAAGATTATTGGTATTTTTTGACATACCTCTGAATGTGGTTCACATAATAAATACAGCTTTGCACCAAATTCAGTCATTCCTAATTACAGTAGTATGTTCCAGATCGATAATACACTGATAGAGAAATGTAAGTTTATGAAGTTGATTAGGAGAAAAAGTTTCAAGAAACTAGTTTCTTTGCTTTACAGTCAGAAGGAAAGGTTTTAGTCATCCATAACCAAAACTTTAAAGGTGCAGTTAGTTACTCACCAAAGGGCAGTTTGATAAGTTAAGAGCTATGCTTTGATTCTTAATTGCAGTTCACCTTTATGACAAAGCAGCCATACTCCTAGAATGTCTTTGCATATATCCATCCTTGCCCAGAGAAGCAAAGGGGAGAAACACATTTTTTTACTTTTTTTTATTTATTTTTTTTCTCCTTCACTGTGCATGCTCATCTTTGCTTTAGCCCAAAATGGTGGGTTTTTTTGGTACACATATATGAAAGATCTGGTACTGCACCCTCCTTGTCTTGTTCACTTCAAATCCCTTACTGACATCACTCACTCCTCTTTGCTTCGTATCCTTTTCCAGTGGAGTCAGCAAAACCTGCACTGGCTTTTTCCTTTCAGCTGCATTTTTTTTCCCCTTCCCTATGCTATCTGCCAGATTTTTCATTAACTGCTGAATAAAGTTGCAAGTTGTTTAGGGCAAGGGCTGTGTCTACTTACCGTAGACCTTCAGCGTGTTCTGAGAAGGTCAGAGCCTGCCATTGTGATGTCCTCTGGCACATGCGGGGCGCAAGCTGAGTGAGGAATTCTTCAGACTTGTGGAAATCCTCTTCCCTCTACCAAATCTGAGTGCTTTTGAGAGTGTCAGCAGCATTTGTTTGCTAAGAAACAGTCCCAGCTCTTTCAGCCACTCTGGTGGGGCTGGCCCAGTTCCAACCAGCCCTTACAAAGGCATGAGTTCTGGGGTGACTGGTTTCAGCCTCTTATCGCCACAGAGACAGAAACCCACGGAGACAGCAGCAACAAACAGTCAGGGGAAAGAAAACACCCGGTAAGAAAGAACACATTTTTCTCCTCTTAAACCCTGTTCTTCATTGTGTTTCCACTGGACGGCCTAAACCTTTTAGTCCTCCCCCCTCTCCTCCATTACTTCCAAATATTTTGGCAGGACCCAAGGTAGCAACAGCGGTAGAGGAGCGTGGGGCTGTGGAGACAGAGGTAGCATCCCTGCCGACGGTTGCTGCTGTGCAGCTCTGAAGCTGCCCGTGCTTCACAGGCACTAATTCATTTTTACTGCACATTATTTTTTGTCCTTTCTTTAAGTTGGCTCCTTCCCATGCCCTATCTTTACCTCCAGTCAAAGCCCAGGAATTCACAAAAGCTGGTTATCAGCAGGCTGTTCCATGCACAATGTAGTTTCAGGTCTGTTCTCTGACTGAAAAACTCGTAGATCAGTTTTAGGCTGACTTTTCGTTCGTCTGGGTAGCATGCCATGTGATTAGGCACCAATAATGATTTTGGTGCCAACGTAATATAAATATTTCCCTTATTTTTAACATGAGGAACCAGACTTTTAAAATTACGTGCCTAAAGTAATCCAGCAAATCAGTGTCAAAACTCAAATGATGAACCATTACTCCAGGCACCAAGCCTTTGTATCGCAGTGCATTCACTAATTATTAGCATTGTATAGATCTTTTATTTTATTCATAAATCTCTAAGCATGGGATAAGGCTATTCCATTATTTTTAATGAGCAATATACTATTAAAATCTTATTAATAAATTAGAAGTTTGATGTAACCCTCCATGTTTTACTTGCATTTATAATACCAGATCTGTAGCAGAAAATAAAGGCAGAGGAAAAGGATTGCTTAAGGAATTATTTACAGCTTTACCACTTACAAGCTTTTAACCTCAATATAATAGTACTTCTTGTAGCTACAACAACAGCGCTTTGAGAAGGAATAATTAGCAAAGCTAGTAATCAGCAAATGAATAGGCTTGCATAAATAGTAAGCTTACATTCTTTGCTTTTGCATCAAGGAGCCTGGCACCCTTCTCATCAGTCCGCCTGACTTCGAAGCAGGGCGAAGCAGGCGAGGAGGGCTCCAGGACTGCGTGGGTTGCAGGCTGCCGCTGGTTTTGGGATGTCCTGTCCCCCCTGGGCACTGGTTTCTCTGGACGTCCAGAGAAAATCCACCAGCTTAGTGCAGTGGTGTTGGCCATACAACCGTTGGGTACTGTTTAATTATGCTGAATGTCACTAAAAGAAGCAGTCACTATAAAATTTTGTCTCATCTTTGTGTGAGACAGGGGCTCCATGGCTCTGGATGAGAGAGAGGCAGGGATGGCCAACTCCACAAGTGATCCAGAGACGGGCAAAGACACAGAAGATCTGACAAAAGGCCTGGAGGAACTCCGTGAGAGCCTCGAAGAGGAGAAGAGTGAGAAGGCTCTGCTGCATTCACGCCTAGAACAGCAGCATCACCTTATCTGTATACTGAAGAAAAAAGCAGACGACGCACGCAAACGCTGCAGAGACCTGGAGCAGCTCAACATGGAGCTGGAGAAACTGAGGACAGAGGATGCTGTGAAAATGAAAACCCAGACCCAACGGATTCAGCACTTGGAGGGGCGCATCACGGATCTGGCCAAGAACCATGAAAAAATGATGCAGTTCAGGGATGAACACAGGAAACGGCATATGCAGCTGCAGGAGGAGAATAAGCGCCTGCAGCAGAACGAAGTGCTTTTCAGCCAGACTGTGAAGGAGAAGGAAGCTGAAGTTCTCCAGCTCGCTGCCCAGGCCAGAAAGCTCTCGCAGCAGTTAGACTCCTTATAGGAGAAATGTGCTTATGAGACTCGCAGAGCCCAAGAGCGAGAAAAGGAGCTGCTAGAAGCTCAGAGACAGCAAGCAAGTGCCCACGCCTGGGAAGTCGACGCACTAAAAAACCAGCTGCAACGCTGGCAGGAGGAGCACCAACAAACCGTTGCACAGGTAGAGCACGCAGAAAGTCAGCAGAGGGCTCAGGGCATCGAGCTGCAGGCCAAGCTGGAGAGGGTGAACGAGGAGAAAGAGTGACTACTGAACCTGGCCATGGAGAGGGGCAAAGCTCTGCAAGATAAGCAGCAACGGGAAATTGAGCAGCTGGGGAAGAAGCTGGAGGCTGCTGAAGAAGCCAGGCAGAGAGCAGGGAAGCGCCTCATGAAAGAGGCAGCAGCAGTGGACAATGATCTGAAGGTCCAAGAGCTCCAACGACAGCTCGAAAGCAGCAAGCAGGCATACAACGAACTCTCGCTGCAGTTTGACGCTTACAGAAAGCACGCTATGGATTTGCTGACTAAAGAAAAAGCGCTGAACGTCAAACTCCGTCATTTTATCGCGTAACTGCAGCTTTCTCCTCTGCTCTCGTCTCGGCAGGTGCTTCTACTGTAACACACCACTGCATTTTGTTCCTTTCCATGAGACCATCTTCTGATTTCTCTGTCATGTACTTACCATCTTAAAGACTCCTACAAGGATTGTTCTGTAGCCTTTTTTTTTTGTTACACTTTTACATAAGTAAAAGAGCTCTAGACTGTTAAATCTGAACAGGGATTGTTGAACTCATCAAACCTGTGACATGAAAGATGAGGGTGGGAAACGTTAAAATATGAATTTGATTTATTTGGTCCTAACCTCTGCTGTATCATAGATTTTCATTTTTTACAGTTAAAAGCACATTATTTTCCAAGACGGGCCAAAGATCCAAACCTTAGCCTTTTGTGTTTGATTCTCCCTTGAAGTTCAACAGAGGTTGGGCATGTAAGAGGTAACACCAAGTCTCCAGGACAGAAATCCCCCCTTGCAATGGCTACGTCCTGAACAGTCATGATTCAGGAACTTAACAGGTCAGAACAGTAATATCACACAACGCTTGATGCTCAAGGAGATGATTGTGTATAGCTGTCTAGTAGTGTTGTGGGTTTCTACAGTTGTTTTAGTCTTATTTAATGTCATAGTATTATTTATATCGCTGTTCAGCTCAAAAATAAATTGACAGGTCTCTGGGTGATTTCAATAGTCTTTGAAACAGGTTGAGGCTCTAGATGTTCTGCCAGTTTAAGTCTGTTCTGGTTTTTAGGTGTTTTCTGTAGAGCAAATAGTAGTGATACACCCTTCCATTTTGTGTATGTCTGGCAGTTTTTGACAAAAAAATACCTTTCCCTTCCCTGTCAGCACTGTGGGATACAGAGGCATCCCACTCACTCTTGCCTCTCTCCCAGCCAAGGAGGAGGCTTTTGGGTGCTGCATTTCAGCTTGTGATCTTTAACTAACTCTCCAACAAAAAAACCCCAGGATGGGCCAAATAGCATCCCCCACCTGGGCTGTAGGCAGCTGCCTTGAGAGCTCTCAAGTTCTTTCACATGCATGTATATCATGGGATAATTTGACGTTTTCGCTAGTTGTTTGGGTAGCTCTCAGTCCTGAGCATTTACAAAGCAGCAGCACCGCGTCAAACTTGGTATCTGTTGAGCCACGTACAGAAATGGCCAGAAGATCCTCCAGCTTGTGGCCAGTTCATCTCAAAGACTTACTGAACCAGGTGTGGTTTCTAAGCAAGTAGTAGCTGTCAACAGACTTGTTTTCTGAACGTCTCCGGGCTCTCCTTGAACCCACACAAAGCCAGGTGAGAAGTATTGCTCCACTACCTGCTGCACGATGAACCACAGCCTTTCGTTTTGATCCTGGCTCCTACAAGTGTCATTCCACACCTGTTTTATGGTCCACATCCTCCTACTTTTCAACCATCTTTTTCCCCCTGACACGCCTGTCCCATCTAAATGCAGGCATCTACAGCGTAAACACCAACTGACCCAGGCTACAAACTAGGCCCCCGGTCCGAGAGGAAGGAACACGGTAGGACTTGAGTCAGCTGCTCTGTTTTAATTAGTCGAAACGCAGCAAGGAGTGCCCGTTTCCCTCGGGTGACTGCCAGAGAGCCTAAAACCAGGTACCTGAGCGGTCTAAATCGGGGCTGGGGGCTGCCCACCCGCTGCGTGACAGAACAGCCTGGCAGGCAAGCCCCCCAAAGCACTGCAGCCGCCCGGGGAGCCATTCCCCTTCCCTCCCCTCGGCGGTGTCTGTGGGTGAGAGACATCCCCTCCTCACAACACTCACCCTCACACACACTCAGCCCCCCTCACACACAGCCCTCTTCACACACTCACAGCCCCCTCACACAGCCCCTCTCACACTCACAGCCCCCTCACATTCAGCCCCCTCACACACACACTCACCCCCCCACACACACACTCAGCCCCCTTACAAAGACACTCAGCCCCTCTCACACACTCACCCCCCCCCACACTGACAGCCCCTCTCACACTCACCCACACTCACAACCCCCTCACACACACAGCCCCTCTCACACTCCCCCCCTCACACACACACACACAGCCCCTCTCACACTCACAGCCCCCTCACTCAGCCCCCTCACAAACACAGCCCCCTCACACTCACCCCCCCCACACACACACTCACAGCCCCCTCACACTCACCCCCACACACACACTCACAGCCCCCTCACACACACTCAACCCCTCACACACACACACAGCCCCCTCACACTCGCCCCCCCTCACACACACACCCACTCAGCCCGCTCACAGCCGCCGCTTTCCCGCGCGCGGGCGCAGTGGCTGAGGCGCCCCCCGCCTCCCCGTGCTCGCGGTGCCGCTTCCCGACAGGCACCGCGGCGGGAGCGCCGGGCCGCAGCCGCCGGCCGCTCTCCTCAGGCTCCGTCCCGTCCCGTCCCGTCCCGCCGGGCCCCCCCCTCAGCCGCCGCCATGCGCCACAGCCTCACCCAGCTGCTGGCCGCCTCCTCCGGCGGAGCGAGCCCCTCGGGCGCCGTCTGGCCGCTAGCCGGCGCGGGGCAGGCCCCGCGAGGGCGGGATGGCGGCGGGGAAGGGGATCCGGGCCCCGCGCGGCCCAAGCCACAGCAGCCGCCGCGGCGGGAGGCGGGCGCCTCGGAGCCGCGGCGGCAAGAGAAGGAACCGGAGGCGCCCGGCGGCCCGCTGGAGGTGTGGGAGCAAGAGGACTGGTTCCCGGGGCTGGAGCTGGGAGACCTGCTGGAGGCGGCCCGGCCGGACTGGGACCTGGACGCGGAGCTGAGCGGCTGCTTCTGTGGGGAACCGGAGCCGCCGGGCCAGGGCCAGAGGCCGGCGGCGCCCGGCCGGAGGAACGGCGGGGCCGGGAGCCGGCTGAAGGCGGCGGCGGCGGCGCGGCTGAACCGGCTGAAGAAGAAGCAGTACGTGCTGGGGCTGGAGAGCCGCCTGCAGGGCCTGGCTGCCGAGAACCGGCAGCTGCGGGACCGCAACCGCGGCCTGAGCCGGCGCCTGCGAGAGCTGGAGCGGGAGAGCAGCTACCTGCGGGCCGTGCTGGCTAACCAGAGCGCTCTAGGGCAGCTCCTGAGCCGCCTAGCCGGGATCCGCGCCGGCGGGCTGCAGCTCGGCACCAGCCTCTTCAGGGACACGGGCAGCCCCCGCCGCCATCACCACCACCTCCAGCCCGCCGGCGAGAGCAGCGACCACGACTACGCCCTGCCCAGCTCCCGGCCTGCCGGCCTGGAGGAGGCGGCGGCGGTGGTGACGGAGACGGAGGAGGAGTGGGCGGCCGCCGGCGGGATCTGCCTCCACGTGGACCGGGATCAGGTGTCGGTGGAGTTCTGCTCCATCTGTGCTCGGCGGGCGGCGGCCTCCTTCAAAATGTAGGGTCAAGTACCTGCTGCAAGTACTCGTGGGGTTCTCGCCCCTAGGGGCCTCGCGTCGTGGCGGAGGAAGCAGGCGATGGTGCGGAGGAAAAAAAAAAAAAAGGATAAATGCACAGTGGTGATGGGGTGGTATTGGGGGAGATGCGGAGGAGGGGAACCTGGCGCTTAAGCGGCCAGGGTAACGGAAAAAAAAAAAAAAAAATCTCTCGAACGGCACGTTGGGAGCCAGACGGTGGCCTTGGTGAAAGGTCGCGTAAATCTGGCGTGTGGACGGTAGTGGTCTGAGCCTGTCTGGCCTAAGAGTCGTGCAGAGCTGTGTACAGCAGTGCGATAATTATCGTGCAGACTGACACGCGCATATACACGCAGAGGTGCCACCAGAGCCCGTTTGCAGCGCTTGGGTGAAAAAAGATCATGCCGACCTGACGCATGAAGGTGTGCTCGGTTCCACTTCGCAGTTGCCAGTAAAGATAACGCTGACTGCCCGGTCTTGAGTCAGATAATGTCTAGCCTGCTTATCCTGAGGAGCCGAAAATGCTTGCTTAGAAAACCAAACCAAAAACTTCATTAAGACATCGTCACTGGACAGACTTAAGAAAATAGTAGTGATCGGCAAAAGAAAGCATGCATATAAAATTGTACTGCATCTCAGTTATACATTACTATTAAAACCTCTCTGACAGTTTCTCTTTTAGGTGCTTGCCCTGCCAGGCTCCGTTGTGTAGGGGTTAAAGAACAGTCGTTTTCCACCTCGCAACCTGGTAAGGATCAATATATTCCCATAATGCGGTATCAGACAGCTTGCTTTGCTTATGCCAGTCTCTTGTAATGACTGGTTCAGGAAATGATTTCTCTGGTCCTTGGCCTACTCTGCCAAAATGTTTCTAGCTCTGGATGATAACTAATAGTGAAAATTGCGATCATGTCATTCTAATTAGCTGTTTTCCTCTTTTCCTTTTTTAATTGAATATGCACACAGTAGCCAAAACATGAGCTACCTTTTGAATTAAGAAATAAATGCTTGTGCCGTTTGAAATAGGAATTTTCTATTAAACTAAGGATCTGATGAGCTGAAAAGGGAAAATATGCTAATAAGGGGGATGTGACATTTACAGCCTTTTATCATAGGGGACTGTCCCAAAAGTTAAGTAAATTGCTTTTTAAATGGAAAAAAAAAAAAAAAAAAAAGGATTTTTGACCTGTTGGTTTAAAATACTGTCTAGTGTTAGGGATGCACGGTACCTTTAAAAAAGTCCTTCTCTGGCTTGCTCTCATTCATGATGTGGAGTTTTGCCTGATTAAACAGAACCTGAACACTGGTTATATCTGTACAGTGGAATCCTAATATAGAGGAGTCATTTTTTTGCATGGATCTCTAACAAGAATTGTGGTTTGATGAATGCAGTGCATCGAAGTAACTCGTTACTTTAGCTTCCCATAAGTAAATCTCTGTGCCCATGCACACTGAAATTCCTGTGTTACTTCAAAGTAGCTTTAAATTTTAAAGATGTTGCATGTATATGCATGTGCTTAATTTTACTGTAGAGTTCTTAATTTAGCCTCTTACAGTATCCAGAAATCTATAACTTTATATAATTAAGCACAGTTTGGAGATGAGCAAATACGTATTTGGAGGCTAATGATTTGAAAAATGCTCCATAATTAACTGAGACAGGAGGAAAAATAGTTTGACAAACAGTAGCGTGTGTTTTCTTGTACTAGTCAGTGTTTCTCCCTATCACAAAAGATGAGTGGGTTGTTTTCTCAGTTGTATTATAATGTTTAGGTTGTTTATATGTATGTCAGTTGGGGGAAGAAGGATTGTGAAAATGATAATATGTAAAGTGAGGTTTCACAAAGAATAGACTTTCCTAAAACAGTTTAATTTATTCTTTTAAAAAAAAGATTCTCTCTAGTGTTTCTGAAGTCTTGTTTCTTAAAGCCTTAAATGTTATGTTTAAGGCTAAGTAGAAGGTGAAGCATTTTCTCCCAGTCATTTGCTTTATTGGTGCTAGACCCTATCAAGTGTTCATCAGTTTAAAAGGAGTTTGATTTTTTTCTTTGTGAAACATCACTGTGTGATAAAGTATATGTGTATTTAGCATCCTTGTTTTTCTTTATGCTAAAGTGGATTCAGCTGTGTTGGGGCAGAAGAGACGGGACCAGCTGCTGGCCACATTTCCTGCTTTATTTTAAAAGGTAGTATAAGAAATGAGAATAAAGAGGTAACAGGGCTTTTGCTGTCTTTGGTTAAAAAAAAAAAAAAGGTTGAATGCTGGGATCATTTACTGTCATCCAAGATGGTTTTTTTAAAAGACAATGTCCTATCAAACAGGTTTCACTCCACTGTATGCAGAATTCCATCTGTTCAGGGTATATTGCCAGCACAAAAGAGACTTAGTGGGCTATGTGTTACCTTACACCTCTGTGGTGGCGTCAACAGGACTGTTCAAAGTTTCAGTCTTAAATTGTGTAACCCTGCTGTAATTGATGGGTTATACCAGTGCCACAGGAATCAGAGTTAACCATCGAGACCCGTACTGACTGATACGCAAAATGGAAATAATTGAGTTAGATTCAACCTAGGCTCAATCTGCCTAGCTCAGACTTCGTGAACATGCTTTATTTTGAAGTTCAACATGCTTGATGAAACGAGAAGCACTAATGTAGCAAGTATGAGATGTTACAATGGCATTTTTACAGTTACTTCAGCGTAGAAGTGTTTTTTAAGTTAACTTAAATATGCATTCTTTCTTTTTGCATTACTGCTAAATGGTAGGGGTCAGGGACATAGTTCTGGTCTCTGTTGTGAACCTGCACATCGCTCTAGTCATGAAACTACCTGTGAGCTGTGTCTGAGAGTAGCTGATTTTCTGACATGCAAAATGATGTATACTGGTACAAGAACAAGGTCAAGTCCCAAGAAAGTAAGTGGCTGCAGGCATTTCTAGTGCCTACTGAATCTTATTTAAACCAAATAGAGGGGAGGAAGTTATTTGAAACTCTAACCGACTGTACTATCTGTATGGTGTATTATTAATGTAGCTTTTTGAAGTGGAAGCCTTGAAATGACATAACTTAATACTTGAAAATATATTGTAAATGTTTCTTTGTAATTATGTGCCATCCAGATAAGAATACAATATCATAATAAAATCAGACTTGTTGATCTTTCAATTTATGGGCTCAAATGTTTTTTCATCTTTTTCTTCTCACTAATGCCTTGCTTTAATTTAGTGGTTCATTACACAAAATGGGAAAACAGAAAGGGGAAAATGCTGCTGCTGCTATCTGTGGGGGTCATCAGTTGCAAAACAAAATGGATTAGGGTATGCAGGAGAAATGTTCTTACTCCTCTGTCTTTCAGGTTAATTTTGTGGTGAGGACAAAACAAAAGCATTATTCCTTGAACCAAAGATTGTACTGTTGAGAATCACCACTCCTTGTATTTTACAGTTGTTTTTCTTTCTTAATATTTTATTAATGTGGGCATGTTTGATCAATAAACCATGGAGGAGTAGAATACTTACGTAAATGCTTCCATTGTCTATTGGCATCTTCCTCCTTTCTGTCCCATTTTCAGGTTCTGAAGTTTGACGAGTGGTTAATAATATGCTGTTAAACCATAATCTTTCATCAAATTGTTATTTCCACGCTAAAACGCTGGAGTGAGTGTAAAAAAAGGTTTGAGGGTGCTGAAAGGACAGAACATTTTTAAAGCTCCAGAGTGAGCCATGTACTGTACTCTTTGATTTCTGTTAATCATAAATGCTTTATTGGTAGAGAGCAGTTTAAAATAGCGTGCTGGCTTTCTAGCATCCAGGCATTCTAGTGAAAGTAGTCTGCAGCTTGATAAAAAGGAACATTTCACAAAAAAACGTAGCTTAAAAATTTAAAAACATACTGGCAGGCTCTGCCTTTTGGGCCGCCGGTTGTAGAAAATACCCTGTTCAGCACTGAAGTTTGTGTTTGTTAAACTGTACGTACCACAGAACGAAGTACCACCAGTGTTAAACCGCATGGCCACGCTACCTTCGTTTTCCAGTATTTCTCCACCCCACAGCTGCTTGAAGACTATTTAGCAGTTAAACAAGAAACAATTTCATGCTCAGTTCCCTGTTAGTCCTTTAGAGTTTGAGTCTGGTGCTGTGACTCTTAGTAGCATTCTAAATTAACTTCTTTCTCTTTCCTCTGAAGAGCTTAGCAGCATCTGGGAGGAAAAAACCAAATCGGTGCTTCTGTAATCTCTAGCTGCCAGGACGGATGATACCAAAGTAAATGCAGGGAACCATATTCCAACACTTGGCATTTCTTGGTACTTGCAGATTATGAGATTTGTCATGCCACTTGTCAAAACTGTAGTCAGTTTTCCCTGTGAAACACAGAGATCTTCTGCAAAACACAAAGGTCTTTTTGTAAATTTACTGATTTTTAAAAACTTGTGTTCTCCAGAGCTTGTCGTTAAACAGGTTTTCTGCTAGAATCAACAGTACTCCGTTTATAGGGTTGTGTATGCTATTAGTTAGACTGTAAACGTCTCAGGAGATATATTAGGTATGGGGGTTGTACAAATGGGCTTTGTGTTTAAAGAACGCCCTGTGTAAAATTGCACGTTGACAGTTGCTGATTCTACAGTTTTTCACCCAGTTTAAGTGGGATATGCAGATTTGGAGAAATAATTCTGCCTTTGCTCATTAGCAGGAGGATAGCTGGACTAGGGCAGGTACAAGGGAGATGAGGCTATAATTTGCTGAGGGCTGTGGAATAAATGGTCGTATTGAAATTCAGCATCAAAAATGGTACATATAGAAGATAAAATCAGTGCTTTTTTTAGTATTTCTGTTGATTCTTATCTATAGCCAGTCTCTCGGCATTCTTTTGGCAGTAGTTCAGACCTGAAGTAGTCAGAAGTCCATTTCTACGGGTTTATATTGGACACGTGCATTCTTCTAAGAATGCAGTAAAAGCTATTGCTGTGATACGTAGTCTGCAACTGGCTTGTTTCTACTAAAATGGTAGAAGGAAGAATACAACTAAAACTTCTTCTAACGAAGATTTTCGGCAGGGAGGCAGCATTTGCAAGGAGATTGTTACAGTGGGTAGGAGGCCAAGAACTGGTAAAAGCTCGTCCTTTGACTTCTTGAGAGTTGCATGAGGTATGTTGTGCCCCCCGTGCAGAACGGGGAATGGAAGGAGCATTTCCAGGTTTCCGTGAGGGCGCTCCTTCACGCACGTGCATGCTAGAACCGACTGACAGCATCTTGGTGTCCTGCTGAACTCTGAAGCAGTTTCAGTCTTTCTTTAACTTACTTTTGAGAACTTTTTTTTTCCCCAGTTGTTTAAGAAGTACATAGCGTACAACTGGAAAGTTTCCTTTTTTATAAACATAACACCTTTCTTGCCTAAGGAGTGTATAGCTGACCTTTGACACAACCCATGCAGAAAACTTAAAATATGTATTTGCAATTTGTGTGTTCATCTGTTATGCCGGAAAGAAGTATCAGTCTTTGCAACTTACTAAAAAACATTGAGGAATGTGATTTTTTTTTTCTTGTTACATACAATCTTCACCTTTCACCCTAAGAAATAGTGTCTAAAAAAGGGGGATTTGTCCAAGTCAGATCACTAAGTATCAGAGCATGCATTTTAATTACTCTGAGAATGATTATCGCTTGAATTGATACAAAAATGAAAATAGTGCATGGAATGGAAGATGGTTTTGAATCTCACACTTTAAAAAGCACTAGGATCTGTTTACAATATCTTAACTATATCTTGTTAAATGCTCGCAATAACCACAGAGCCATTAATTTTCATTCTTAAAGATACTATTGCAAAGTAATGGCTTTATTTTATGTTTTTATTATCGCAGGTAAGTGGTTCTGTTGGTTAAAGTCTGATGACTTCTGGAGATACCATAACTCACTGTCTTGTAAAATACTTGCTCTGTGAGAATCTCTGAAGTGGGGGTGATGAAGGTAAGGCCCAGCTCTCTGTTTTGATGCAGGCCAGTATCAGAACACCACATGATACAGCAATACTTTGAATTAAGGAAAACTAAACCAATTTACATAACAACCATTGTGGAGGCAGTCTGTCTTTGCTGCTTCCCTGTACAAATCAGGCTGCTACTCCTGCTTACAGAGAAATAGAGTGCATGGTTTTCCTGCTGTAACAACAAATTTGTTAGGAAAAAGTAGATAAACACGATGAAACTCCTTTAACACATTTTTCAGCAGTGCTAGAGCACAAGTTTTAAACCAAGCCAATTAAGGGTCTCGATGCTGAATTCTTAATTCTCATTAATAAGTATTTCCATGTGCATCTCAGGGGATACTAGAACTTTACTGAAGTGTACACGATTGTTGACCAGTAATCATACAGGTTTTACAGTTAAGACCATACATCAGATGGAGATGATTGCTTCTGTAGAAAAAATCCTGATTTAGTTCTCAAACTGCGGAATACCATACAGATATCTCATGCAGTAGGAAAATCAGCAATTTATATTGCTCTAGAACATACAGTCAGTTGTCAATGTGAAGACAGGCCTGACTCATAAATGCATTACTCCAGACCACTGATCTTAAAAACCAGAGGTAGCTGCGATACCACAGTAACAGCACCAGCCACCTGAGGCCTCTCAACACAGTTCCTTGCTTAAGGAAAAATCTAATTTCAAGGCAAACTGGCTGCAAGGACAAAGTGTGTCCTGACTGGGCTTTTTTTTGGTCACTTGATCTATATGCTGGGAAGTCTGACAGCAGTATCACTCCTGACTGCTCTGTGATAATAAGTGTTCTCTACGGTGTACAGAGTGACCCTCGTAACAGCCGAAAGGGGGTCATCTTGTGACAGAAATGCTGTGCTAGCAGAATTCAGAAAAATACTCAGGTTTTGAGGAATCTCTAAAAAAACCCTTGCCTTGACACCGCCCCCCCCTTTTTTTAAATCATTGTGGTTTGCATTATGAAGAAAAAATGCTTTTTCAATAATACTCATTTATACAGCTTCTAAAAGATGTAGCATCACCTTAGAGCAGGCAATATAAATGCTTTCCCTCCCCCCCCCCCCATTTCCAAAGACAGACACCTGTCCTTATAAAGCTTGTATTCAGGTGTACACACTCAGCTGGACATAATGAAAAATTTAACTTGCATTTAAGTTCAGAACTGAAAAGAATGCCAGTGCAGAGTCTTAACTTTGTTTTTCTATTTAAAAAAGACAGCAAGCAACAACTTCTTTCTTTGTTTATTATGGTTACTTATCGAAGGCAACTGAAAAGTTGCTTTAACTTCATGCTTATAACTCTTCAGGATCCCTGCTAGTGTTCATCTGCTGCAGTACTTTGATATATATTCCATGATGTTTAGTGGCAAGATATAATCCAGTCAGAACCTGTATAAGTACACCCCAACTCGTCTTTCTAAAGACAGGCTGAGAAGTTGTGAGCCAGAAGCGTAGCAGATTTTCTTTCCCTGGCAAGGGAGATGAAGAATACCTAAACAACATAAACAGTGGTAGAAACTTACTTTTTTTTTTTCATCCAATTTAAGTGTCAAGATTTAACATTAAAGTCATTAAAAATATTTAGGTAGATACTCATTGTCTCCTTCCTACCCTAAGTCACATTCACCTGGTGGTACTGAGCTCTCTGGATAAATGCTATAAATCATCCTGAGCGTACTGACGTCTTGCCATCCCCTCACTGTGCTCTGACCCAGTCCACAGAATCACACCTGCCAGGGAGTTTGGCTGCTGGGCGCTGCCCAGGACCAGCAAGGTCTCTCGGCCGCCCAGCCAGACGGCACTAAGCAGCAATCTTCAGCGCTTGGCAGGACAGCAGCCACAATTTCACGTACCCAGGCCCATGGTGGGTAGCTTGGAAGGTTCCAGCTAAACACAAGTGCTTTACAGTGTATCATTTTGAAGATCTTGTTTGGCTTTGGAGGCTTGGTGTATCTCTTAGGAGCTGTGCCTTTTAATTAGAAGCCCTTAATATAAATCCCCCTCCACATACTAAAAGGCTGAAAGAAGACAGGTGTGCATAGACTAAAAATCCACAGAAGTTGAACTGAAGATTTGACCAACAAATACATTCCACTCATTGCAGGTTAATAAGACGTACCTGGCTGCAAGGCTCGCGTTCATGGGGAGAGCCAGGAAAACAGGATAGAGGCCACCCACGACAGCCCCTATTAATCCTCCTCTGACCACAGCGCAGACCTCACAGTTTAGCTCACCTGCATGACAAACAGTATTTCACTGTCAGTATCCACGTAGCTCCACCACATCAATTTATAAGCTGCGTGCGACAACGTGGAAGCAGGTGCTTGACAGAAACGGCTAAGCTGTAGCGGTATGCAAGAAATTCTGAAAGCAGGACTCTTCTTTTTGGAAAAAAATCACCCTCATTCCAACCCACAAAGAAATTACCACTCTAAAGTTGACCTTCAAATAAAATCATACGGGTGGGGGAAACTGAACTGCTTTGTTGCAGTCACTTTTACATGACTTTGGGTGAAAAATGCTAAACTTCAGTGACACGTAAAAATTTTTTAATGAAGATATATGAATCTACATATGTATGTGCTTTCCCACTCAACTTCAAGAACTCACTGCTGCCCAATGCATTAAATGAACTGTTTTTCAAACCCTGCTTTACAAACTGAGGTTCTCCAAGACCACAACAGTTCGAGACCTCGGTTCTGCAGAGAGGAAAAACTCCTCTAGTGTTACAAATGTGTCCAGAAAGCAAAGCCCTTTGGAAAACAAGGAATAAAGAGGTTTTTACCTGAAAATAAAGGCTTACGCACAAATACTTCATAAGCTGCTACTGTTGAAAGAAACGGAATAAAAGCCATTGGCAGAGCAGACACTAAGGAAGCCCTTCTGACATGTAGGATGTTCCTGAAGAAGTTATTTGCTGCTAAGCCAAGTAAGCTTGCATTTGCTCCAAGGAAGTATGCTCCATGATTACAAAGGTTCCTGTGAAAGAAGGAAAGTTGCTTCAGCAATTGAGAACTGTAGAAAAGTTTGGTTTACTCAGTGCTGCAATTCACTCCTGAATATCCTACAGTAAGAGGTAAGAGATGTAAATCTCTCACTGGTGCAAAATGGAGAGTAACTACTTTCAAAAGCAACCCGTACAGCATCCTTCGCTATATGTCTGAGTTTACACACACCTCAAGAATGAAGGGACAGAAAGGCTGAGAAGTCTTTTCTACATAATTTTTTATTTATTATGGCTGATGGAAACTTCATGAAATTTGCTCTCTTAATCAGCATGTTTCTAAGCAGTATGTTTTCTCAAAAGAAATTAAAAAAAAAATATATAAACTATATATATATATATTTAAATAATCACAGCTAGCTCCTGTCATCAGCCTTCTTTCTAGCCTGCTTCCCCAAAAGTACAGATTTAGTTTCAACCTAAGAGCTTACAGAACAGATCAGGTGGGACAACTATGGCAACTGAGATCTTGCAATAACGATCTCAGCAGCTGCTGGGAGATCATTTGTACTGATCCTGGAAGCTGAAGAGCTGTAAGCCTTCCTTGTGTGCATGGAAAATGTGAATTTAAGGTCCTATCTTGCTAGGGGGTTACGCTAGTTAAAGGTTATGCACTGGTTTACAGAACTGAGACTTCTATTTTTCCCTTGATAACAGAGGGACTGGATACTGATATCTACCGTGTTTTTAACATATGGTTTAGAGCAACTACTCCTGTTGCAATCTGTAATATGGTGAAGGCAGAATAGAACAAAGTCTGGTCAGAGATAGTCAGCATTTAATATCTTGACAAACAGTTCCCACTTGAGGACATTACATCACCGCAGGTAACGCAAGACAGGGAACGCAAAAGCGTGCCAGTTTTACAAGCCTGATGAGCAGTTTGTGATTTATTTCGTTTGGCTTCCAGAAGGAATTTGTGCATTACCTATAACATTATACCTGGCACACCTGATTGATTAGTGGAAACAACTCTTTGCTTTAGTTTTCCACAAATCTAAAATTCCCAGAACGACAACTATTGCCAGGCAAAGCAATTAACTGGAAGGCACTCCCGATTATGAGGCTGTGCCAATATTATTATGTTAAAAGTGTGTTTTTAAAACGCGTCATAAGTTGGATTTACCACTAAAGCCCTGAAGAAAATAAAATGCTTAACCGGTCACAAAATTTATGCTTGGCCAAATGTCATATTTATTTGCAAAATTATCAAATGTGACAATCTCTAAACCATTTAGTAATTAAAATATATGATTTTTTTAAAATCCACCTATTTAAAACTCTTCCACATTTTAATGCTTAGAGTAACACTAAGCACTGACAAACCATACAAAAAAGGCTTCAGAGATGTAGGTGCTAATTCTGCAAAACCTAAAACATTAAAAATATCTGACATCAATGACACCAACTGTTTCTCATTTTGAACAGGAAAACACTTTTAAGCTTGGTATGCATCAGATTTTCAAACACGAAAATAAGCTACTAACAATTCAATTCTGATACTATATAGCAAAAGGACTCCAGTGGTCAGATCTCTCACCCTTATTTAGGAGGCATGTTTCTTTTTTTGTGGTTTGAAGAAGAAATGGACCTATTTGCTTTTCAAATCACCATTCCCCCAATACTAGATGTCATTTACAGACTCTCCCCAGAGTACAGATTCTGCAAACCAGCCATTTCATACTACTGGTATGTTTAAAATCACAAGCAGTGAAATGCATGTGTGCATACACATAGGTATAGATTAAAATTTAGCAGCGTATTTGAGAAGCCAACATAGAGCACGTTAATGTACCCAGAACCATCAGAATCTACTCAGGCTTACTGATGTACAGAACTGCTACACTGCATGAAAGGAAAGAAAGGGAGGATGGAAGGGTTGGGTTTGGTTTTTTGTCTGTTGTTTGGGGTTTTTTTTGTTTGTTTGTTTTAATACTAGCTCCCTAGTGTCAAAAACCAAGAACTTTGGTGAGCATGAACTCTCTCAATCTGACTGTAGGATGCTTCCTCTTTCCTTCCAGCCACTACTGACCTCCCTTCTGGATATACAAACTTTTAAGTCCTGCCAAGGCAGTTTCAAATAAAGGCTCACATCCCAGCAGCTATTTCTTTCCAAGGCCCAGCAGTGCCTAGGTTCCACAGTTTTTATCAAGATGTTACCACCTCAGAACTGAGGAACCTGCCTCCCCCTTAGCTCCCCAGCTCATCTGGGGAAGGAGAAGTGTTAAAAGTTGAATGTGAGTGCAGCAGATCCTACAGAAAGCTGCAGCACTGACTGTAATGGCAGAGGTTTATCCAGCAATTTAGTCCTAATAAAAAAAAAAAAAAAAAAAAAGTTTCTGATTACTCTTATTTATACAGAGCTTATCCAAGATGATATGCATGTGCAAACAGCTCCTTACAGAGCCAGCTCAGGTTCAGTAAGGTTTTGCAGTGAAACGCAGTATCACAAAACACGGAAACGTTGTTTATGATGCCCAGAAGGCATTTAGCTGGTTTTGTGCTGCACAGAACCCTGCTGATGAGCCCGCACGACTCCGGCTAACTCGTCCACCACCACCTGGACACCTCAGTCTCGCCTTCCTGAAACGGGGAGCAGTGCAGAATGAAATGCAGGAACTAGCAGGTTGATGCTCCCTCAGTTCTGGTCCCAGGCCAGCCCTGCGGGACATGAGATGACTCCTGCAGAACCACAAAGGTATCTGCCTTATTCTTGCCAACATTTCAGTTTCCTAGAAAATTTATTAGCCCTAGCACAGCACTGTATGAATGCTCAGGGCCAGTCAGGGCTGATCAGCTGTCCCAGAACCTTAAGCATTGGGGACCACATGCCAGAAACCAGCTGAGCAGGATCAGAGATAACAGTGAACTAACCATATTTAAAAAATGCGAAACAAATTTTCTGTTCTGGACAATAATAAACATCTTCACAATTAAATATTTTTATAACTGCAAGGAAGATTTGTAATACAAGAGTAAGGGAAAAGAAAAGCCTCCAAAAGACTTGAAATGTTTGATTCACTTATCTTCGTTTATTTTACCAGCACTTACTGATCTGCTTTAGGAAGCTCATTGAGTATCTTTTCTATGACTTCCATCCGCTTCAATCTTTCCAAATATAGTCTTCGCTGCGGAGAATCTAGTTCAAGAAACTCTCTTCCTGTCATCTTGAAGTCCTGGATCATAAGGAACAAACAAACAAACGTAATCAAAGTTACACAGCCCCAGTATGTATCAAATAAACATTTAGACTCTTTTGGCACTATGCAATCACAAATGCATGGCAGAGTTTTCAGATGCAAAGGGCACAATCCAGCTAAAGATGTCTGTGATGTTTATGACTACGTGAACGCTAACAAACTGCTTTCTTTAGTGATGTTGCCGCTGTGGTTTGACAATCACTCTAAGCCAACTTAAGTACTCGCTGAGATGAAAACGGACAGTCTCACCCTGCAGATGCTCCTGCCTGAGCACCTTCAACCCTGGGGCCATACACCAGCTTGGATCGGGAAACACAGAGATGAAAACTGCTCAGAGGAACAATGGGCAGCGTACTTGTTTGTTCCAGCTGGATCACCTTCTAACACAACCATCCCTAATGCCTGCAGAACAAGGGAGGACACTAACTGGACGAGGCTTTCGGCAATACTCCAGATTTAAATTGACTTAACTGTCAAATAGAACAGTAAGAAAAAAACAAATAAATCCATACTTTGTAAAGATTTAAAGAAATCTTGAAGATATCTACTCTGCTTTTATATTCCACAAGGAAGGACTTTTTTTATTGTACTCTTAGTCAGAGACATGTATTAAGTCAGAAAGCATACAGTTGTATTGGGTTTGTGTGGCGAGGTTTTGGTAACAGTGGGGCTGCAGGGTGGCTTCTGCGAGATGCCAGAAGCTGCCCCCATGTCGGACAAGAGCCTGCTCCAAGACGGACCTGCTGCTGGCCAAGGCCAAGCCCATCAGTGACAGCGGTAGTACCTCTGGGAGAACAGAGTGAAGAAGGGGAATAAAGTTACTGTGCAACAGTAACTGCAGCTGGAGAGAGGAGTGAGAAGATGTGAGAGCACCAGCCCTGCAGCCCCCCAGGTCAGTGCAGAAGGAGGAGGAGATGCTCCAGGCGCCGGAGCAGAGATTCCCCTGCAGCCCGTGGTGATGAAGACCATGGTGAGGCAGGCTGTCCCCCTGCAGCCCAGGGAGGTCTACGGAGGAGCAGATCTCCACCTGCAGCCCGGGGAGGACCCCACGCCGGAGCAGGGGGATGCCCGAAGGAGGCTGGGACCCGTGGGAAGCCCACGCTGGAGCAGGCTCCTGGCAGGACCTGTGGCCCCGTGGAGAGAGAGGAGCCCACGCTGGAGCAGGTTTTCTGGCAGGACTTGTGACCCCACGGGGGACCCACGCTGGAGCAGTCTGTGCCTGAAGGACTGCAGCCCGGGGAAGGGACCCGCGCTGGAGCAGTTTGTGGAGGACTGTCTCCCGTGGGAGGGACCCCACGGCGGAGCAGGGGCCGAGCGCGGAGTCCTCCTCCCCCTGAGGAGGAAGGAGCGGCAGAGACAAGGGGTGAGGAACCGGCCCCAGCCGCCATTCCCCGTCCCCCTGCGCTGCTGGCGGGGGGAGAGAGAGAATTCGGGAGTGAAGTTGAGCCCGGGAAGAAGGGAGGTGTGGGGGGAAGGTGTTTTAAGATTTAGTTCTTATTTCTCATTACCCTACTCCGGCTTGATTGGCAATCAATTAAATTAATTTCCCCAAAGTCCAGTCTGTTTTGTCCGCAATGGTAACTGGTGAACGATCTCCCTGTCCTTACCTCGACCCATGAGCTTTTACTCATATCCGCACACCCCCACCCACCCCCTCACGGCCTTCCCGCCGGGGCCAGGCTCCGACCTGCACGACCTTGCGCTGTCCCCGCCGTTCCCGTCCCCGTCCCCGTCCCCGTCCCTCCCGCTGCCGCCGCCGCTCCCGCCCTTACCGCGCCGCTCCCGTCAGGAAGGCCCACCGCCGCCTACAACATGGCTCCTCCCACCTCCCGCCCGCCCTCTCCCCCCATGTGGGCGCCGCCATCTTACCCGCTCACATGACCCAGCCCTTCAGAGGACACCTTTGATTGGGCGTTCCCCCCGCCGGCCCAGCACGACGGCTTCCGATTGGCTACCAGCCGCGCGGGGCGGGCGGGTCAGCGCCCGGCCCGGTGCTGGTTGCTAGGGGCGGTGGATGGCGGCGGCGGCGACGGCGGCGGCTCCTCCATGGAGACGGGGCTGAGCGGGGATCCTGCAGCCGGCGGCCGGGACGCGGGGACTCCCCCTAGCGGAGCGAGGAGCCTTCGATGGGGGGAGGCCCCGTCCTCGGGGTAACCCGCTGAACCCCCTCCCCTCGCCCAGGCCTCAGCCCCCCTCACAGGGCGCCGCCTGCGGCCCCCTGCCCTCAGCCCCCGCGCCCCTTTCCCGCCCGTCCCCTCCTCAGAACCCGTTCCCCCCTCAGCCCCCTTCCTTCCCCTTCCCCTTTCCCTTCCCCTTCCCCTTTCCCTTCCCCTTCCCCTTTATCTTCCCCTTCCCTTTCCCCTTCCCTTTCCCCTTCCCCTTTTCCCTTCCTCTCAGCTCCTTTGTGCTCCCCGTCCCGTCCCCCCCTGAGCTCCCTCCGCTCCTGCCCCTCTCCCTCGGCAGCCCCCGGGGGAAGCCGTCCTCTTCCCTAGACCTAGCCCGGCTCCTCCAGTTCATCCCAGTCCTCCACCGAGCGAGCCAGCCCTGTCTGCCTCGTCCCGCTTCAGAAAGCGACGGACGGTTCCCTTTTGGACCGGGAGAAACCGGGGGGGGGGGTGTGGGGGGCAGAGTCCCTGCCTGGAGGGGGCCGGGGACAAACAGATCCCAACCGTGAACATCTTTAACGTTAGCAAAACAGAGACAGCCCCCCCCCCCCTCACAAATAACAGTTTCCTTCTCCTAAAGAAGACGATGCAAAGCAAAGCCCCGTCCACCTGCATCGCAGCTCCTCGTGTGGGCAAGGGGAGCGTCTGGAGCTCGTCCACCTCTTTCTTACTTTTTCCTAAGGAGCTAGATGAGGAAAATCTATCCCGTTTCTGTATCTCTCTTTTTGTTTTTTTTCCAGAAACAGGGAGGGAGACAGAGGCTCGTATTGAAGCCAACCAGCTGCGCTTCCGAGTGGGAAACTCTGGACTGATCCCATGGCTTGCTTTTCGTTTCATTAATACTTCATTATCTCTGAAAATGAACCTTTTGTGAAGCTCGTCTCCTAACTCTCCTTATTCCTCTTTCACGAGGTGGCTGCTGTGCAGAGGAAGAAATGGCATGAAGTAAATGACTCCAGTATAAAGCAATCTGCTTTGCCAAAGTGCCCAGTGAGCAGCACTGTCACTTTAATAATTCCAGGTCAAGGGATTGCTTTCCTCGTTTTCAATCCTCTCTTTTAATACATGGGAGGATCAGAGGGACATTAAAGACCGTAAGGCTGGGTGGCTTGCAGATAATAAAAATGAAAGTGACTGGCCAGTGACTTCTGTTGGGTAAGAGGGTGATATTTGAAGGCTGTTGTCTGGTGAGGAGGAAAAAGGGACCTTTTCAGTCTGCTGTGTAGTCACCTAATACATAGCTAGTGAGATTCATTCAAGAAGTGAAAGAAGTTAAAAGAGTCACTTTGGATTGTTTTTGTCTTCCTCCTTATTTGGATTATTTGGGCATTTTTGTCCTGCAAATAATATGTTTTTGAGCGTGTACAGGTGGAGTTTTAAGACAGCTGCCTAGAGATGGACTGTGCCTTAATTGTATTACATAAAATCTTTTAATTTTCAAACTTTGCTGCCAGAAGAGGAGTTATAATAAGGTTTTATATTGCCAAGGAACATTTTCTCTTGTATTTTTATAGATTCAAATATATTTTAAAGAAATTGAAAACATCTCTTAAAAAAAAAATCAAAAAGCTTCTTTTTTTCCCTTTTTTTTTTCTTATTTGTGGGAAGTATTGGAAGTCCAGTACAAGAAAACAGCAAGTATTGATAGAAATGAAGATGGAAGCTGCATTTCCTAACTGAACTGTAAAAGTGTTTTGCAATAGATGATAGCCAGTTCCTGACCTCGCAAAGTGTTCCAGCAGTACATCGTTAATACCTATAAATAAGTGCTTGCAGCCAGATTCAGAAGTAGGAAGAAGAATGCCAGTCAAGAAGAAAGGTGGGCTATCAAGCTTCATATCTCATATTGCATCTTCATTTTGTTAGATTGTTCATTTCTAGTACTTACAATTTCAAATTAAAAGTGTTTTAATGGGGGATTGAAATTGTTTTTCTTTTGCGCTGAAAATGGGAGAAAAATCCGTGCACTTACAATAATAATTTTAAAAAGTATTTTTATGCCATGTTTTAAGACTTGTCATGTCAAATTTGGCCTCAAATAGTTATTTTATAAAGATCAGCCATCAGAGATCTTGAACAGACACCAAGAGAAAAGCTTGGCATCTAATTTTGTGAGAAGCCTCTCTTACAAACAGTAATGAATTTTAAAATCATAGGTTTAGTCTATTATCTATTCTTTACATGTTTGGTGGATAAACATCAGCCATCAATAGCAGCATAAATTAAGGAATAAAGTTTCAAGGCTAATTTTAAATAAAAGTTATCAAGAGTTGTGTTTTGAAGGCCATTTGAATGTGGGTTTTTAAAATGCGATTCTAACTAACTTTGATTTCCATGCTTTAATAGAATATAAAAGTACTATCTTTATGACTGTAGTATGGCAGCATTTAAGAAAAGGTGACAGGTCTTACGTTTTGCCCCTTCTCTCCTAAAGTTTGTGATTACAGCAAGTATAGAAGCAGCTTTGGAAAATGTGGTTTCCAGTGTTCAAACAAGAATTGGAGAATATATGAGGGGAAATTCTTTCTCTGAAAACACTTGTAGACCTTAGGTTATTTCTGGTTCCTTGCAGATACAACACCAATTTAAAATTTCAGAATATGCTAATAGAATAAATAGCATGTGAGCCCTTTCTATTCGGCTTATCTCTCCAGATGTCCCTGGATCTGATATATCCCTGGATCTGATGATACCAAAATGTGGGGGAAGGAGCAAAAAGTGAATGTTACACAACAGAAATGGGGATATAGTTGATATGACTATGGATTCTTTTCCTTGTAGGAAATAACCCTTCAGTATTAGTTATGAGTTAACGTTTACTATGTAAATAATGATAAAAACATGCAGATTGCTAGAATTATTTTCATGCAAAAAGCAATAAATAGGATTTTGTGATTGTATTTTAGCAGATGACAGTGTAGAAATGAATTTTCAAAACTGAAATATTTTAATTAATCGTATTGTCATTCATGTAATTACTTACAATTATGTGTAGTAAAGATGGGAATGTGTATGGAGGAGTACCAGCCCTTAACAATTCATCCTGCTGTGCTGTAAACGTGTCAGCCTGATGTACTGGTGAGGCTTGCGTACTCTACCTGTTTACAGAAGGAAAGTTAAGACTGTCTTTTCATATTTTAAGTCTTAATCCTGAATTAGGTGATTTACACTGAGGATGTTTCTGTGCTGTTTAGCTGTAATTCAGTTTCAAAATACTTGCTGCTGTGTTTTGGGGGTGAAATCTTATGGGCTCCTTTGTGCAGGAAGTTAGACTGGCAATCATAGCGGTCCCCTCTGTCCTTAAAAATCTGGGGATTTCCTTTTTGTTTCAAGACAGTCTGGGTCAGTCTTAATGTCCATCAAGGCTTTAATTTCTTCTTCTGTTTTATGAGGATATGTATTTTGACAATTTTAAAATATAAACTCAAGAGACCCAAATATCTTCCTTGAAATACTTTAAATTGTCACATCAGTCAGTGCACTGAAGTTGCCAGTGTGATTGTATTTGAGTATTAAAGGGATATTGTTAAAAATGTATTTGAGCATGTAAATTGCAGGATTAAAAATGTTAGCGAATCAGCAACTGTTATTATTTTGAATGACTTAATTTGTCTAGTTCATGCAATAGACTTTAACTTTCTAAATGTAATTAAAAGTATGCTGGCAACTTGAAACATACTACCCATTTAAAAAAAATCTGCTATTGTTACAAGTAATCCCTGCTACTCCTCTGAATATTAGGGAGATTGAGGGGATTTTTCCCTGTTTTTTTTCCCCATTTATTTGCTTTATGCTTTTGACAGCACTTTGTGTCTAACTAGTTTCGTATTTCTGTTCTCCTTTTCTGGTCTTATGTATTTGGGAGTTCATGTCTACTGTCTTTCCCACCCATGCCATCTGTAGAAATCTCTGTGGGATACTCTCTTCTAGGCTGTGCAAAAGCATGTATTTCAATGGCAACATTAAGGACAGGATTATCCCTCTCCCTTTCAGCACTTCTTTATGTGTTGCTATTTTGGATTTGATCAAAATATTCTTCTAAAATCAGTATTGAGACAGAGTAACCTGTAAAAACAAGTTCTAAAATATCCTGATGTTTATCACTGGAAGTTGTTAGCAAACACTGCTTACTTTGGCATTGACTGGTTCTGGGTCTTTGTAAAGAACAGTGAATGCATTTGGAGAATTTGCCTTTGAAAGAGCTCTCACATCCAGTACTGGTCTTCCCATTTCACATAGCTTTGGACATAATTACACTTTACCTTACGGCTTGATATGATGTCTGCCATCTTGCTTTTAAAAGTCTAGGCCTGTTTAGTCAGGAAAACAATGGTTTCCTTACTAGTAAAAACCATGTAACTTAGAGGAAGCACTGATTTCTTATGGATGTGGCAAAAAAGGCTTGCACCTGGTTCTGATTGTGTTTGTGTCAGTATGTGATTGCCCTTGCTTGATGTGCTAGAGTGAAAAGATTTTGTTTTCTCACTTCATTCTGGAGGAAACTAAGGCTGCATATTCCCAACAATATTCACAGAGTTGGCATGCTTGCTGTCAGTCTCGGAAAACAAACAAACAAAAAAAGCAAGGCTGGAAAGGGAGAACGGAGTACCCTGCAGGCATTGAATGTGCTCCATTTAGATAAGGGGCGAGACACTGTATGGATTATTGCACTGCTGCTGCATGTTTGAGCAAATGGCTATTCTCTTTGGCTTTTGGTTGCTCATCTTTCACTTAAGTACGCTTAAAATTTTAAATCAAACCAGACATTTGATTTCAGTTACAAAATTGTTTGTTGGACAGTGCCATTTAGAGACAATACGGGATGAACAAATTTGAGAAGCAAATAAATTCATTATTTTCACTTAATTTTTACTTTACTTTCACAAACAAACTAGGATATGTTTGAATACAACTATTCATAACAAATTTATGAAACTTCTTGAGGAAAGCTTCTCTTCAAAGTAAAATAATACTACCATACAGA
Source organism: Haliaeetus albicilla (assembly GCF_947461875.1). Classification (NCBI taxonomy): domain Eukaryota; kingdom Metazoa; phylum Chordata; class Aves; order Accipitriformes; family Accipitridae; genus Haliaeetus; species Haliaeetus albicilla. The sequence continues at coordinate 21,593,563 of NC_091502.1, read as the reverse complement.
AGAAGTGAAGTCCAGTTACTAAGTGAAGTCAGGTTTTTGTGTGTTTTTAAATGTCTTCCTCCCTCCCTGAGTTGCTTAGCGGAGTTGATTTCTGTTAATTGTAAGGGACTATATTTAGATCTGTAATTGCATATATTTTGGATTCATCTATGGAATAGTTAAGAGCAGAAGATGTTACTGTAATTCATTCATGTCTTTCACAGTGACGGAAAGAACTAATTAAATCCATGTTCCTCTGTGATGGAGACCAGATTCCAGTTTTGGAGCCCGGCTTGTGATTCACATGGAGGTGGCAGGAACCCCCACATCTAGATGCCTGGCTGCACATGTGCTTCTAGACTAATGCTGTCACTGTCTTTGCACATGTAGCTATGTCTAGGCGGTAGGAGATACTTGAATGTTGGGATTTACACTGCCCTCATGCCACTGTCCATCCCTGAGAGTGAGAGGAATGATATCTTTAGCCAGGTGAAACCTCTGGGCTGCTATTACTATATTGACTCACTCCACCTTGTAGCCAGTTTATAAAGGCATGCTGATTCTCTTTGTTGTGAAATAACTTTTTTCATCATACCTCTTATATAAAGAAATGTTTTCAAGGACATGTTTTATTAAGCACATCAATGTCAATTAAGAAGTCTTAGTCTGATCCAATGTGGACTACTTTTGTGCCATTTAGAAGAATCTGACAGATATGCTTTATGAAATGCTAGATTTTGTAGTGGTAATGCTAACTTTATGTGGCTGGTCTGTTGAAAAGAGGGGGTCTAAACAACTTGACAGGAACTTTTAGAGCAAAGTTCATAAAGGACCAGACAAAGCTAGCTCCCATTAATGCATTGGAATTCTGCATGCCCCAAATCTCTTTAAAACTGGCAACTTCTTTTTGGGTAACAAAATTTAAATTTAGGATCATAACTTTTTATGCTCAAAAATCTTAGTGAATGTAGTTGTAGGCTCTGTACAGTTTACAGCAGGAAATCCAGCACGTATTAGAGATTTTTGTTTCCCTTTTACTTCTAATAAGTCATTGGTATTACAGGCTTTTTGTCCTTTCAATTGCTGGATGAGTATTCTCAAATAAGTACATGGCTAAAAGGCCACATTTTTCACTCCAAGTTCTGTTTAACTACCTCTCAGTTTTTAGAGTGAATAGAATGGGAGCAGTGCAAAGTTGTAGGTTATGTTTACAGACTGGAAAGAACAATTTTAGTTTTCTAAGAGTTAAACAAACAAGTGCAGAAAATTGCTATCTAAACTTTGCTAACTTTTACCATAAAGCTTTGATTTGAAGATGTAGCTGATTTTATGGCAGTAATCTTTTTCCAGCCATTGTTTCCTCTGTGAGAAACAGTGAGATATTTTGCACACAAAAGGACTATAGGAGCAGGCATTATAAGAACAAGTCTTTATTATATAAATGTAGCCTGAAAATCTAAGTGGGCTCTGGACTGGAAACAGTGAAATTTATATTCTTTTTCCAGTTCTACCATTGTTCTGCTATTTGTCAGATGTTTAACATGGATCCATCCCATTTTAGTTGCCTCACTTATGTAGGGTGCCCAGCTTGTTGTCCTGGAGGGCTGCTTTGGTCAGCAGAGAGAGATCCACCTTTAAAGAGCTTTTTAACCCACTGAAGATCTGAATTGTCTTCTTGACAATTGTCATCTCTTGCCCCATAGACCGTAGAGGGAACGTAGGGTAACTACACTAACTCACTTGTCTCAGTTAGATGATGTCTCAGTCTCTCATATAAATTTTAGTGGAAAAACCATCTCCTTATCAGAGATATTTATGAGAGCTGACGTTGTGTGTTCTATGAGTGCCATAAATTAACACTATTCATTATTTTTGTGGGGAAAAAAGTGTTATAAATTATTGTACTGTCAGTCACTAGATGTGGAAGCAACCGTAGCGTTGATACAGACACAAGAGGCAGCTGTGCATCATCTCCTCCATTCCTGTTAAGTGCATATTGCATTCAGTAGAAGTAATGGTGTCTTGCATTATAAGCATATTTTTTTCCTTTTCATTCTCTCGTCTTTCTTTCTGAATTTGTTCCAGATGGCCAAGTTAGGTGTCAGAGAGTGATCATGGAGAAAAAGCTGAATTTGTAACTAGTGGCCAAATGTGATAAAAGATGATTTTGTGGTTCCTGCTTCAGCAAAATGAGAAAAATTTACCTTACTCAGATTTGCTTCTTTTGGTCAGGTCATACCAGGTTCTTGGTTCTTACAGGTATTTTAAGGTCTGTTTCACTATGGTATCTTCTTGTATTTACTGGAGATTAAAACAGTGCCAAACCAACATCTTTATAATAATAAAGATCATGTTTTCTTTTGCCATATTGATCCCAGAAATAGCCACCTGCTGGGTGATGACAGTAGTAACCAACATACAGAATATGTGAAGAAACCATTTGCTTTTTAATGGCTGTTGTCCAGAGGAGCTTTTGGTGGCATTAAACTCTCTTTGCCAGGACAAGTTAGTGCAAATGCCCTTAAGTCTGTCTTCAGTTTTGGGATGAAGAGGTCAATGCTTCCTTCAAAACACATTTATCAGAGAATTGAATCATGTAGAGTTTTCTGGAAAGAGGGAATCTGGACAATTTATGGTTTTACAAACAGAAACCAATTTTTTATGTTTTACAGTGCTTTTCTCTCCCCTGGCTGTATGGCATATATCGCATTATGCTGTAGTGGAATAACTCAAGTCACCTTCCAGTTCAGTCCTAGGTGTTGTGCAGTATAGCAATGCTGCCTTGCAGATGGATGCCTGCTGAGCTGTGCTCTTAACAAAAAAACCTCAAAAGCACCACAGACAAACCCCAAACCAAACTTTGCAGATCTACAGATTCAGTTGTTTAATGTCAAATATGTAGCATTACTTTTCTGTTGTTGCCTGGAGGCGCATGTTTTATTAACACAAAGGTTCTTAAATGAAAAAATCTGATGTGAATGTGAGAAGATGTAAGACCATAGTGCATATCTTGGTAATAAATAAAGGTGATTTAATCTCATTCCATTTTAGTTTTTCGCATCACTAGAAAGATGTTAGTGTTACTGAATTAGATCTGAATTTTCTTAATTCCACATTGTTTTCTTTCATGTGATATAATACTTATTTTGTATGAGTTTTCAAGTTATTTATTCCTGAACAGACATCTTTGTGTTAGCTTTCTGTCTCATTCTAATTTCCACATTTATGTTAATTTTGATGTTGGATGTTCTCTTAAAGCAAAAAAACCCCAAACCCAAAACCACACAGCAGTTGTATTAAGTGTATAACTCCTAGTTTTTGCTCTTGCAACTATACATCAAGTTCCACTAGTTTTGTGTATTACATACAGTTAGATTGTAAGCTCTTCAAAGCAGGGCTCTTTAATAATTTTACACTGTTAAGATGCCAATTTACGTTTATTCTGCTGCATAAATAAGAGGTTTTCATTTTGTGCTACATCATTTTGAGGGTTTGTGGCTTCATTTTTCATTCTGTCTTCATATTTGCATTGTTGATTTAATATTAGCATTTGTACACTTAGATTTTAACATTGTGACACTTGAAAGGCAGAAACAAGAAGTTCAGGTGAAGCTACTTACATTTGCAGAATTTCTGTAGTTTTAGAAGGAGTCTCAGAGCCCCAGAATCTGCTCGCTCTAGTATTTGAGACACGAACAGCCTGTGTAGCCAGGTCACAAAATTTGAGAAAGGATCACTGATGAGCAGGCCCCACATTACCTTCAACACGGCTGGGAAAAAAAGAGCTCACTCTAAAAAAAGAAATGGCCTGGTGGGATGAGCAGCTGATAGCAGCAGTTGCTAAAGCCCTTCTGTGGTCCCTGAAAAGAAGTGATGTGGTAGGAAGAGTCCAGGTCCCAGAGTCAGCCACTGATAATGAAGCAACAAGTGGACTCTTCCTTATTATGGTAAAGCGTGGCACTTAAAGTGAACAGATTATACACTAAATACCAAGTATTTTTTCAAGATTTAATTGTAGTTTACAGGATGGGGTGAGTAGAGGAGGGATATCTGTGGGATTGCAGGGGTCAGATATTCCCATCTGGGGGCACTGAAGCAGGAATGCAGTTTGGTGTTCAAGATGCTTTCTGACAAGCAGAAATGCTGGAGAAAAGTTTGTAATTTGTGCTGAGCCAGTCACTAACTGATCTTTATATAGTTATCCTATTCCTTGGGTAAATACAGTTAGTCAAGTTTAAAGGAATATATTTAAAACTAAAAAATATGTAAAGGTGGCAGTTTAACAGAATAGATGTATGGTTACGTGTAAAATCAAGCGTGAAGATACTTGGACAACAAACTTGTTGCAGCTAATCATCATTGATAACTGAAATTTTTCTTAAGGAACCAGTTTTCCCTAAAGTAAATTAGGCAAACAGTCTGATTCTTAACAAACAAGCAAAAAAAGAACGCTAGCAATCTTTTATTATCATCGCTTCCCTGGTCATTTGTGTGTGTGTATTGTGTTCCATAAAGCTGATGGTACTTCTGTCCAGCTTCATCCACCAGTCAGTGTTCTGTGGCATTACTGGGACTTCAGCCGGAGTTTAGAGGTTGTGCTTTAAGATAAATTTAATTCCAGAAAAGAGAATAAGAGGCTTTGGAAATGTAAACCGTGTACAAAAGTTGCAGGGGCTGGAACTGTTCAGCCCGGGAAAAAGGAGACTGAGCAGGGGATCAACACGACAAGTCACACAATCTGGAAGAGGCTATAAAGGGAATAACGGTGGTTTGCTTTCCACATCGACATCTGGAGGACAAGAAGTAGTTGTCCTGATTTATAACAAAAAAGATGGAAATTATGTAGTAGAAAAAAACCACTGGAACCTTCAAGCAGTGAGCATTTAGCCCTCTTCCTTGCATCATCTGCACAAATCAGTGTTCTGTAAGAGGAGACTGCTGTGCGACTGCTGCTGTGTGATTGAACCTCTTACACTAACTATTCGGAGCAGAGACCTGCAGTAACACAGCTGCATGTTAACACCGTTCAGTGCAGAGCTGCCTGTCCTTACTCTAGTCCAGTTTCCCTTCGCATTTGGATGCCTGTTTTCCTCTTAATATACCTGAGCATATAATATTGCCTTGTTTTATGAAATTTGCTGTTGTACTTGCATAGCAGTTCTCACAGAATATCTGGCCCATTTCTTGGCTAACAGCATAAAGGTCTAGAATAACATCGCTTCGCAACTAAACTGTTCCTAAATTTGTGTGTTGCAGGAAAGCAGTCTGTGCAGAGAATTCATCAAGGCTACAGTTCATTTAGGGGTGTTGCACTTCTTACAGTTAACGGAGAGCGAGGGCAACTCAGAATGCAATGGTAACTTTAAATATCATTCCTTGAAAGAGTCTCTCCACTAGCCCAAGATTAATCTTCACAGATCATGTGTCAGTCTCCTCTGTATGCTGATCTGGTTCCTAGAAGCTGAAACCCCAGAAATAAGCCTGCCTGGTAATCCCTTAAATGATGAACCCCCCTTTTTCTGTCCCCTCGTTTTCCCTAGCAGGACAGAAGATGGGTTTGCGTGTCATGCATACTCTCAGGCTGTTATTTTTAACCCTTTTGCTTGTTTGTTGTGAGTGCTCATCACGCTGGGTGATAGTATTTGTCACATACGTAATGCCTTATGTTTCCTCAAGGTTGCATAACCCATATGTTGCCTTTTCTTGATAGTTCATTAAGTCCTACTGCGAATATGAAGGCCCCAAGATGCTGAGAGCTTACTGGTTTGTAGAGAGCCACAGATTCCCTGTCTGCTTTCCCTCTGCAATCTGCTAGATTAAGTTGCGTCTCATATTGTTGTTTATGTGTAAATATTTTATGATTGTCATTTGTCTAATAGTTCTCAAGCGTTTTGAAACATTGGAGCCTACAGCTTCTGTTTTTCTCAACATCTTAGTGTACTGTTTCTTGTATGTCTTTCTAAAATTTGACTAGTTTACACCTCCTCTGTGTGTACAGAGCATTGCATATTAACAGGATTTATTCCTCTGTGTTTGCTGTTGTGTGTGAAGATTAAGAAAGGTAAATGAGTTACTGATGGCTTTGGCTTGGATCAATGCCGAGGCAGGTTGCCTGGAAATTTTTTATAAACTATTGCATCCCCTCTAGTTGATCTATAACAACTAATTTTAATTTTTTGAGCTTTCCAGAATGGAGGATCAAATCAAGAGATCTTAAAATAATTGAGGCAGGGAACAGTGTTTGCTCAGACCTCTGGCTCTTTTGTCAGTGGTCATCTAAGCAAAGGTGTAAACTCCCCAAACATAAAGGTAGTTTTTGAGATCCTTTTCTTCTGAAGTTACCAAAGTTCACTGAGAAAATTTCGTCGCTCTCTTTCGTGGTGCTCTGATTGCATTTCTCACTTCTATTTTGGCTGCTGTGTTTTTCCTCCCCCATTCCTCATGCCTTTTCCAGCTTCAGTGCCCTACATTTTCCTAGTTCTGGTTGTCCAAAAGTAGGAAAGGGTCTCCTGAAATGTGTTGGCATGTTTTTCTTTAAAAAGTCACCTATGCCTCAGACTTCTCAAGTCAGAAAATGCTCCCTCTTAGGAAAGGGAGCAGATACAATTAGAAAAAAAAAGAACAAAATAAAAATCTCCGTCTTATCAACTCAGTTAGGGTTAGATCTCAACTAATGTTAAACCTCTCTCACTGATGAAATAATATTTTTCATTTAATTCAACATTTTTCCATAATGTTGCACCGCAAAAGTCTTTTCGTTCGCAAACTCTGATGCCAATGGGAGGAAAGAAATGCAAATATGATCCTAAAATTAGCAGCAGGCTCTTGCAGGCTTGGTGTTCCCTGAGAGGCAGTGGCTGCCTGATATGACCTTGTTGCTGCTGGGCACTCTTAACCAGCTGACTGTGATTTCTTGGACAAAGCAGAAGTTTCCAGTTCTTGCTGAGTTTGGAATCGTATTTGCTTTTTTTTCTCTCCATCTTCTGAGCTACCTTGCTTCGTAGCAGGAGTTGGGTGACACGTTCATACCCCTATGGAAGGCAGCAGCAACTCTCAGCAGACCCACAGCTGTTTGAAGCACAGCAATTTGTCCGCAAAACCAGTGGCTGGTCCTGGCCAGTATTGTATACAGGTCCATATAGAGTTTAGCCTATATGGCTTGACTGTGGGCAGAAGGAGTTCTAAGGGATGGGAAATAGGTACAGCATCTGCCTGAATTATGTGGTGCTGCTATCCTCTGATTCTTTGCTTTGAGTCATCATCATTCAACATACCCTGGTTTGAGGAATTTTGAAAGTGGAGCTTCTTGGAGGCTGCTTTTGAATCAGTTTTATCTTTCTCATATAGATTCAATTAATCCTGTTAGTCAAATCTTTTCCAATTTAATTATTGAAATTTGTAGATATTCCTAAATTATCTTCAGATCGAATACATTTAGTTCATCTAAAGGATAAAGGGTTTGAATAACATCTGGGAGATATTTAAGAAAACATTTCCAGTATCCTGTAGCTGTTCCCATAGGCATCATGTTGTGTGAAGTGCCGTGTGCGGGCATGGCTGTGTCATCCTCTGTCCCATATGAAGGCACAGTACGTATCAAAGACTTTTTAATCAACACAACTGTCTCCATACTAGCAGAGCTGCAGTGCTTCAACTCTGCCAGTACCATACTTGAAATGCTGCAGTAAGCATAGTTAGATGAACGCAAATGGCATGTAAGTGAAGTCCAGTCCTGCGGCCTTCAAGCAAGCGCAACTGCCAGGAGTATTTATGTTTTGCTTAAGTAAATAGTTGAACATTGGGTCTACAGGGTCAAACTAATGTACAGGTATTTCAAAGTACACCATGGAGCTTGTTCCTCTGTAGTGCTGCAGCTGTGTAGTTGTTCAGACCAGTGTAAAGTGTACTTAAAATAATGACGTTTTGATTTCACAGCATTTACGTGCTTTTCTTTACTCATTCGGTAGTTGTATGGGTGTCCGTACAAGAACCGTGCACCTGCACCATGTTAAGCGCTTAACTCAGTTTTTGTATACGTAACTCCCATAAGATTTCGGGTCACCTAAACGCATTCATGTAATCAAAATCAGAGTGCCTACCTGTTACACTCTTACTGAAAAAACTGAAGCTCAATTTTTTCTGTGTCTCCTTGCCTATATGGAGTTTTAGTGTTTCTAAAATGTGCTTGCAAAAAATGAGAGCAAGGCAAAGATGCAGAAATAAACCAGAAGAGGAAGGGAATGCTTCAGGTTTAAGGTACTGGTTAGTATTGCAAGTCGCATCCAGGTCTTGGATACAGACCCTGAGAAGTAGCTAAGGTAGAATTGATTTTGGCATAATTTTATCAAAGTAAATGATAAAATAAATGCAGAATTTCCTTTCTTGCTTTTAAATATGTGACATTTAGTCTTTCATATGTGTAGCATACATTTTAAGAGCGATGCTTTAGGAAACAATTTTTTATTGGTGAGAATCTCATTTCTCCTGATATATAGTATACATTACTCTGTACCTGCTTGTATGTATGGCTTCATTTCTTGTTGACAGTGTCCCTGGAAAACTTTTTCTCTAGAAGTTATACTGAAGCTACATTTTGTTAAAATATAACTTGGGTTGTATTAACAATGTATTTTCTATATAATTTTATTATTTGTTTCATCAGGCGTATAAGCATTGCCCCAACAGATTTTTTGGCTCTATAGTGTAACTGTCTACTTGTGGAGCTTTAAAAAATCTACAATACATAAAAGTGTGTCTATAAAGTGTGGGGACTATAAAGTGTGGATTATTCTCTAATGATCCCATCTAAAATAACTCCAAGGAAAGGATTTGCCTGGTTTTGATTCTTATATAGATCAATATATTACATTAAGCAGAGACTCATTCTGTACAAGAAAAAATACATAATTTCTTGGGTGGTAGAACTTTAGATTGTTTGAGGGAGGAAAAAGTTTTCCAAAGAAATCCAATAAGCAAAGTTACTGATCTACAGCTTTGTTTCAGTATCATGTATCTCTGGTTTGTTGTGTTGTAGCAGTTGCCCATTCCTCAGTCAGTAACATAAACCACAAACATTTATGAACTGGTTAAAAAATTATGGAGTGATAAAGCAGTAAAATTTACAGAATTGTTAGTTAGTTTGGATTAACTGATAACCTCTTGGACAAGATACTGTAGGACCATAAAAGCTTGAAGAAATTTTTCTTATTATTGTATTAAGATGTTTTGAGTATGATTTATTTAAACAAAAAAATAATGCATATACTGTCTAGCATACATGTGAGTTTTTGTAGGACTGTATCTTCTGAATGGTTCTTGTCAAAGTCATCTTTCAAAGCCAATAGGATCAATTTAAAAATAGTGTCATAATATGCAAAGAAATGGTAAGAAAAACTAGAACTATGTCCTGTAGACCTCATGGGACACAGCTGATACTGACTTTTCAGTAGTCTTTTGTTAGCAGACAACGGACCTACTCAGGATCAACACGGAGGCTCACAGCTTAGGATATTAAATTGTGTGTTCAGTGGATTTGTGGTCTTGCTTGAATTTGGGTTTGGTATCAGCATTGAAGAATAATGGTACAATAGAAAAAGGAATTTTTGGTTGTATTTATGATATACTCTGACTGTAAGGTACAGGATTTATTTTGGCTGCTAAAGATTAACCGTGTGCTCCATCGGATATTGTAATCCCATACATCCAGAGATCCAGTCCTTCGTGAAAACCACCGGTCTGCCATTCTTCTCAATGAGAAGAATGTGTGGGAATTCAGCTTCAGAAACTTTGGTTTAATTTGGGTGGCAGGGAATATGGTTCTTATTTGACTATTGTGCTGCAGTCCAGGCAGTCAGTTCTTGCTGCTGAATATTATTTATGCTTTGTAGCTGTCAGACAGCGCCAAAAGGCAAAGTACTGGATGTCCTCATCTGCTTTGGGTATAACTGGGAGTTGAAGATGGTTATTATCTTGGAGAGAGTACTTAGTATTCTTCAGACATACCATATTGTATTATTTCATATTTCTGTTTGATTGTTGTGCAGAGGTATGAATGTTGTGTGGCGTCGCTGAACACGATTATGCCCCATCGTGCTAAATACTGTACAAATCCTTATGAAGATCAAGTCCCAAGTAATTTATAACCAGTAAGGTTTGTCAAAAAGGCTGAAAGTTGCTTTTTTGACAGCCTAATTAGTGCCAAAATGACTGGAGATTTGAATAGTCTCTGTAAGCCCCTTGGCTTTTCAGGAGCGCTCCAGTAGCAGTGGTTACACAGCCCCCTCCCCAACACGCTACAATATTCTTGGTCAAGATGTGTTTCCAGTTGATACCAGAACATCAGTGGTGGCTTTCAGCAAAAGCAGGGCAGCCTGGGGGTGACTGGATCTCCCAGCACATGGCAAGACATCACAGGTTATTTGGAAAACTAGATACACTGCTGCCGAGTGGGATTGTGCGGGAAAAAGCTGCAACTCCATGCAGGAGCTTAGGGAGAGAGTAAAAATGAATGTATCCTATTAAAGCTAGAGAGGAAAATTAGGCAGGAAGATAATTACTTGATCTGGGATTTAGCCAGGATTTAGATTTAACACTAGAACTGTGATCTGTTGCTGGTTGTTCAGTTTGTAGAGTTTAGGACTGTTTTGGGGTCAACCAAAAGTAGGCTTTTTTCATCTTGATGAATTGAAAAATAATAATTTAAGTGAAAATAAAAACTCTGCTCATACCCTCAAAGGATGCTACTTTTTTGTAGCTGGTTTTTAAAATAAGAACCATACACTTTAGGGAAGGAAGGAGGGGATGTCAGCACACTTCACCAAGTGACTAAGAAAGAGGGAGTGGTAGGGCATCTCTGTGGTGTGGCATAGGCATTCAAATCTCATTTTCCTGATTTCTCAGATAGCCCACTTCTGAAAAGCATCCTCAGTACTGGATACTTTGCAGTGGTTTTCCACCACTCTCTGCTGCTTCAATTTAATATAAATAATTATGTATTCATTGCATATGCCTGTCTGTACTGGGGGGAAGGCGAATGCCTGATTCCAACCCGTGCTTTAAGTTATTAAGTAATTATTTTATTGAGGGCAGCCGGAACTCTCAGTATATAAATGCCAGCACCGGCGTCACAGGTGGGTCAGACAGTCATGAGGTCAGTGAAAGTTACGATGCGATTGGGGTTTTCAAGGCAAAAGAAGCTGAGCTCACATGTAGAATTAGTTCTTTATTCCCAGCCGTTTGTTGGGAATATCCTAACCATATCCCACTTGGACCCAGAACTTTGTTTCGAGGCTGTGCTTTTGATTTGGGTGATCCATGGTGGGAACCCAGCCCAGGTGTTGTGACCTGGCTTTTAGAAGAGTGGATCTTTCTTTCTGTAAGTGGGTCCTAAGCGGACTACTGGCTTTAGGTGAAAACAAGGTAATTGCCTAAGCCTTACCTGCCCCAGGGACGGCTCTCATGGAAAGAAGGGATTCCTCTTGGAAACCCCCCTCCAGGTGGGATTGCAGCAGGGAACTGTGAGCTTCTTCATTGTATAAATGTCTACACTGCTATAAAATGCTCCCTCATCTTCATATATATGTGATATATGCATATATTTTTATATACGTGTGCACGCATATATGTACACACAGACATTTAAATACCATTCCTTTATATTCATTGTGTTTTTCATTTTTCTGGTAAAATGATTGTGACCAGCCAGAATTTCTGTAAGGAGAAATGAAAGAGATTGCATCTTCATAAACATTAATAATTGATTAAATATTTCCCCTTTTTAATTTGAGAATGTTACCAACTTACAGAACACAAGTCATGTCTCTGCCCCTACTGTGAACTCCTCTAGTTGTCACACCACAAGGCCCAGGCTACAGGGATCCTGTTCAAGATCCTTGGATGAACAAAGATGATCAATTTTTATATAGTGAAAAAGGAGTTTTCTTTCAGTTATTTAGAAAAAAGAATGATAAAAGCAGTTCTGTTTTGCCTTTCCAAGCCTTTTTACAGTACTTTATTGAGTTTAATCTAACTAAAGAGTCTGAACTTCTCCTGGTAAAGAAGCTTGCTTTGAACTCTACTGTAAGAGATTTAGATTGAGGTACTTGTTTCACTATAATTATTAATTTGTATTTCTTTTACTGTTTGGTAATCTTATTGCAAGCTTGCTGGCAATATAATTACAAAAGCATGTGCAAATATCTCAGTGTCATATACATACGTGTGTGGACATTTCTGTGAGCTAGTTAGGATGGGGAGAAGGAAAGGTGAAACATGATTCTCCATTTTCCTCTATTTTCTTATATGTAAGATGGTGATGTTTGGATTTCATACAATTTTATATGTCACTCATGCTCTTGGCAAATGACTACACAAAGATAATAGCAGCAGGAGAAACAGAGCTCTGTTTCTCTGGACTCTTACAGAAAGGCTGGATTGTTACATTTGAGCCAACACATGAATGAATGTCTGCTATCAAAGTCTCATTTTTACCAAAGAGGTAGATAGCAATTTTGTGTAGTGAGGGAAGAGAAAAAAAACAACCACGCTTTTGGACACCTGCCTTTCAGATACACATTTGCTATTCAGAGACCAGAGAACTGAGTGCTGCAGATGCGAAGCAAACTCATGTCTTCTCTGAATATGTTTTAAGGCCAGTTTTCCTGCATGGGTATTCATAATGGTTATTGTCTATAATTTTGCAGCTTCTGCAAATTGTAATTTGGTCCATACCCCATAGCTTCCAGCTGGTTTTGGATAAATGAAAGTTAAACACTTGTTGTAGAAGCCATTCAAAAGATCGTTTTCCCTTTGCAGGGAGAGCTCAGACACGCAGTAATCTTCCTGTTTTGGTGTTGGGTTAATCTCTCCGTTTTGCCTATGTTGCTCACGGCATACAGCTAACAACAGAATGCAACAGCATTTGTTGTAAATCTTCCTTATGTGTGTGAACAATGCCTTTAAAAATGTGAAGTTAATATTTGAACATTTAAATACTTTCCAGAGCCAATAAAATATTTTTTTTCTACTTGTTCATTTTTAGATACTGACCGAGCTTTAGTGCTGCTGGAAGAATACTGTAAAAAACTAAGGAAGCCAGAAGAGCAACAACTGAAAAAAGCCATCAGAAAGGTGATGGGCATCTTTAAGAGCAGCTTGTTTCAAGCACTTCTAGGTAGGTACTAATATTTAATAGTAGATGTATGTTCTTGAAAGCCAGAGCTAGGTCAGAACTAGTAACTTTCTTATTGGTCACTATTTAATTTGTATTTACAATGGAACAGCACATTGAGATGATCCTTCCAGGTTCTCTGTGGGGAAACTCATTGTCCTGACATTTCAAAGGTATTGTCTTATTTGTAGTGTAAGAAAGAGTAACAAAAAACTCATGCAAGATAAGGCATCGAATAGTTACTCCTAAACCTTGCTGCTTTCCTTTGTTTAATGGAAGTTACTGAACCAGAGTAGGATATAACTGTTTATGCAAAGTTGAAGATGAAGCCATCTCCACACAGGTTAATGGCCAAAGTTTCATTGATTTCACTGGCACCAAGTAGCATCTGAAATCTTTGTGTCTTTTGCATTAAGTTTCTGTGAAAAGTGTCAGCCAAAGAAACTTGGAAATGAGTCAAGAAAAATGTTCAAGGACACAGTGAAACTTTGGCAGAACGTTCCCATTCGTGCAGTGTTGCAGCGTTCAAGTAGACGTGCTGGCGTATCGCTCAGTCTTTCTTCCATTTACTTGAAGGTCCCCATTTCACCTTGTAAATGATGGCATTTATCAAAATCAAGCACTTGGTGTTTTGGAGCTTTATATAAAATAACCTCCATAAGTTATTATATATAATGTTTTCAAGGTCATGAACGTACCCGGTTGCTGTAGCATCCCTGTTGTCCCCTGTGCCGTGCCTGTGCTGTCAGTGATGGGAAATGGTGACAGTAACTGTGCATCACCCTTGCTCTACCTCCCTCTGCCCTCTTGCTCACATTGCATTGGCACCTTGGTGGTGTTTTCCTTCACAAACATCTGTATGTTTTGTGCAGAACTAGTCTGAAGGGCACATTGCTTAACACAGGCGATGTTTGTGGAAGCACACGTACCTTCAAGTTGTGGTTGGTTGAAGCCGGAGTACCAATTGTGCTCATTGCAGAGCTACAATCAGTAGCAGTTAAGGAAAAATTTTGGTTATCTATCATAAAAGCACATCATAGAAGCACATCAATACTTCACTATTACTGTGAAGACAATGGAGGTCCCAGAAGAGTTTCAGTAATTTCTGTAGCATTTATGAAAAATGTACATTACCAGTCTCTAACATTTCCTGCAAATGGAAGTAATTAATGTCAATGCTATTTTATTTTAATTTCTCTCACCTTCTTTAAAGTGATTAGCTTTATTTTATAAACGCTACATATTTTTTAATTGCTCTGTATTCTTCAAAAAAGGAAATAGATTCATAATTGAATGGTGTTTACCAAATAGTTATAAATAGATTTGAACTAAAGAATGAAAAAATGATGGGACGTTTCTATGTTATTTTTATGAAGATAACTATGGATATAGAAGTATGTGCTGAAGAAGTACACAGGTCACAGAAGTGACATTAGCTATACATTTACTCCTGCAGTACTTTGAAGTAATCCTTCAAAGTGTTCTAACATGTGTGCTTTGTGTGTGGCTACACTGCAATATTTGTTGATGTATTACATATGCCAGTAATGAAAATGTGATTATAGCTACATTAAGGTTGAATTCAAAGAATAAATGAAATCTTTTGATTGCCACAATAACAGACTGAGGAGTGTGGTGTTACAGAAGCTAGATAGCATTTTAATTTGTAGGCCTTTGGATGTCTTTTTCTTGTTCTTAAATGCTTCTTTTTATAAAAGAGATTTGGAAATTGCAAGATGTGTTCAAAGTCTCTCATTATTCCATTTGGTTTGCTATTTGGTTGGTCTAGATTCTGGAATAATACAAAAGAGTGACCTCATCAGTTTTTTAAGTGTGGTAGATGATTTTATTGCACAATCAATAATGAGGTTCTTGCATAATAGGTATTTAAAAAAACCCCACTTCCATGACATCTGTTTTAGCTTCCCGTCATAGTTTCTTCCATTCACCTATAAATCAGACCACCACACAAAGAAATACCTAAGGCAGAACTTCTGCTTTGTTTTTAAGTTCTGTACTGCTAATGTTCCTTTGTCTTTTACATTTACAGAATGCCTAATGGTCTTGAAAGCATCCATTTTTTAGTACCTAATCTTAATTACAATTAATTTTCTGAGTCGAAGTGTTTATCTCTTTCCAAAACTTGATCTCATTTACAGCTGTCAAACATTGGTTTTATCCAGAATTGATTGACCTTTTCAATATTTAGGCTGTAGCTACTAATGAAAAATGTGATTTTTGTACAGAATCATTAACCTGGATGCAGAAGTGCACATTCCTACCAGGCATAAAGTTAACATAATTTTATGTGCCCAATTCAGTTTTTGTAGGTCTTACAGCTTTGGTAGAATTTAATTCCTTTACAAATAAATTCAGCTGTTGTAACTATCCCTGTCCTTTAAGTGTGTGTTCAATTCTCGTTAACTTCCAAAATGCTTTAAAAATCTGTAGGATGTCTTAAATTGAGTATAACAAGAACAGATAAACAAAAATAATTATAATTAGAGGCACTTTTCAAATCTACTGTTGTCTAGTTCCTTTTGTTCTCAAATTTATGCTTGTGTGGTTTGATTCAACCAGCCATCTTTGAACTCGGGCTCTCAATGCGCGCGTGATTGTTTTTTATCTTCTATGTGTTTCATAAATATTAACTGTTGACTACTGAATGGGGGAGTAACATGAGAAAAATGAGGATTCAATATTTTTCATACGTATATTCTACACATGCAAGAAGTGACTACAAATACAGAAGTAAAAGCTCTGTAAGTGATTTACAGAAAGGTTATTGAAGGATTGTCCTTTTACGTTTTAATTTGGGTTCAAAAGCATCTCCTTCTCCCTTCGGGCTGTTCTTGTTGCTGGACTTCTTGCTAGAGTTGCCGTGTTCGGTTACAGCTGAGTTAGTTGCTAAGAGGCACATTTTCAAAGCGACATGTGGAGCTGCAGTCTCTGGAGTCCCATTTACGCTCCAGTGGCTGAAACACAATGCTTTGAAAATCCAGCCCTAAGAGGAGGGAGGAGGAGAAACTCTTCAGAAGGAACGTGCAAGGGGAAGAACGCATACTCAGATATTGACATTACTCTTAAGTTAATTCCAAATTATTTTCACCAAAAGTATTGTAGCAATCCTATGCGCGGTGAGGAGTTACGGTACCGTTGTTATTATGAGCTCGTAAGGATTTTTTCTTTTTGTAGGGTCATCCGTAGCTAGATGATATTAAAATCAAAGGCTCCTCTCAAATTGTAGCACATGTTGTTCTGATGTGAACGTTTATTTTTTTAAAACCCTACAAGGAAGAGGAAATGAAACCTGTGGAAATCCAAAAGCCTTTTTTGTTGGGATTGTCTCATAATGGGGCATCTTGGAGGCATTGTGCAGAGATAAAAAAGGAAAACCATGAAAGAGAATAATAGTCATCTGGATATGTCAAAATGACCAAACATTTTTTTTTGAAGTTCTGTTCTTTATGAAACTTAATCAGTTTTTATAATGCAATACATAGTTTAGTGCAATTTATTTCTAAAACCCTCTGCTATGTATTTGTCTAGCCTTCACTTCATTAAGAAAAGTGCATGATTTTACAGCTTAGAAGGCCGTTCTGCAGAATGAGAATGGATGAAAGAGGTTTATGTCAGGGTTGGGTTTTTTTGTAGATACATCTCTATAAAATATCATTTTGTTTCTAGCAGGAATTAAAGTGCCACAAATAGCTGTAATCATCTTATGCAGCATTAGGTAAAAACTAATCTCAATAGGTTTTTCTAAAATTCGGATAAACCCAATGTGCAGTGGATGACGTATTTCCTGAGGACTTTGAAACCATGTCTTATGGTTTTTTCTCATGCTTGCGTAACTTTGCCTGAATTTTAAAATGGCTTATTTTCAGCTAAAATCTGCATCACCTTTATTTTTTCTTTTTCTTTTTTTTTATGGTATTGTACCATTCCTGCAAAATAATGTGGATGTTATAAAGCAGCCTGTCTTAAAAATTGCTGTAGTAAACATTACAGATTATTGGTGATCTCTGCCACAGCCTGTATTTAGAGACTTAGGATCTAATTTTGTGGTTTTAATAAGGATTTTTTAGACTCTTTACCTCACTCAGTGATAATGTCTTTTAAACCAAGTCAAAATGGAAGTCAGGCTATTCTTCTGCAATAAATTAAGTGGCAGTATAATTCAATAGTGTTATATGAGTATCCAAACTTCCAGGAATCTAGTTATAACTTGCGGTCCTCCATGTTGCTAGAGAGTGCTATAGGACAGATAGGGTATATAAGGAGGACATAAAATATAGCCATTTAAGACAGCCAAAGCGAGTCCTCCTTTGCTTTAATTATTTTGGCAGGTACATATCTATTAAAAAATAGCATAGCCATTGACAGATGCAAACATTTAGTATAGTAAGCATGAAGCAAGTCAAGAGCTTGATTTTCTAAGGATTTGTCTTGGTTTGATTGACTTTGGTGCCTACAAAGCCGTGAGCTGGGACTGAAACTCCCCTTGCATTTAGGGCAATGGCTAAATTTCAGGATAGTTTAGATATGAAGGAAACTGGAGAGGAACCTATCATAGGAGTAATGATGGGACGTTGAAACATACCCCTGTCACAAAAGGAGAATGCTAAGTATGAAAAATGGGGAAGATTTTGATAGATGTAGCCATGCATGTCAACGGAGAATAATGATAAAAAAGTCCCCCCATTTGTAGGCTTTAATGCTGAGAAGAATAATTATGCTGTTGACCATATAGAGAGAAGGAGAATGTAGAGGCAACTAATAGAATGGGAAGGAACTTATTTAGGCATGCTGTGCTTAAGGAGAAACCCTTTAAATAGTGACAGAAGGATTTGAGACTAGAGGGAAGGAGGTGGGTCAGGACTGGGGAGCAGATATGTGAACAGCAGGATAAACAGTGAGAAAAGCGGGAGACTTGGAACACAGTCCTGGGCTGGAGATGGAGCCTGCACCGAAGTAGGTGTTGAAGAATTATAGATGTCAGAGGAGAAGTCAGTGTCATGCAACACCTCAAAAATCCAGTGCTAGTCATACACGGTAGCGCTGGCCTTCAGTGTTAAAAAGCTTAAGAGATTTGCACAAAAGGCATAGAAATAATCTATAAAATACCACTGGTTGTTATTGTCTGCTTCTATGATCTGTCTTTAAGAAACACTGCAGTCGTATTTTCAGGCTTTTTTCCACAACCACCAACACCTCTTCTGTACTTCTTCCTTCGAGCGAATGTAAGATGTGACATTCATGGCACCACAGAAAACAAGGCAACACCAAACTTCACAACTCTCCTGATAACGCTGCTAGAGTTGAGGATATCAAAATGGGCAATGTGATTGACAAGCACCTTTCTAAGGCAATGGTGGCCCATGCTAATACCAATCGTTCTCAATCCACAGGAGGAACCATGTTTCAGCACTTAGTGCTATGTCAGTGTTTCAGGGACCAAAAGGATATTAAATGAATTGTTGTACTGGGAAATTTTTCAATAGGAAAGCACAACCGGGTGTTGTCTATTCATACTTGCCAAGCTCGCTCTCGGTAGATGTTTTTAGCTCGCTTATGTGTTCGGTACGCTTAGCTACTTACAGTGCTCCTGAACGTAAGGTCATTGATCTCGTACGTCATTGTTCTCTAGCCTTAATCTCAGTTAGCTTGTTTCTGGTCATGTCAGGCTATTTCACCTCCTGTAATGACACTGAATTCCTCGGGAGTTAATCCCGTGCAGCCCAGCCTGCGTCCGACCCAGGGACATTGGGCAATCCTCTCGCCGAGGGCCTGAGTCCAGCGTTCACAAAGTCAAAGAAAAAACTCCCATTGACTTCGCTTGCCTTGGATCATGGGTTGGAGTGATTCTCCCAGAGATTTATATTCAGACCTTCGCTGACTGAGAAATAAAGATTCTTCTATAGCTGTTTCTAAAAATATTGAAACCCTCCCTCACTATTACAAACGTCGAGGAGCAAAAGAAATGTGCAAAAACCCTTCAGTGCTCTGTCACATTTGAGAGGCGCTCAAATGACATCTCTGACAATGGGGAAGCCTGTTATTACTCCGCACAGAGTCCTACTTTCCCGAACTGGCATCTTTCTTTGTTGCGGCATAAATTACAGCAGAACTGAAATTTAAATTCAACGGCAGCTTTTGTTTTGCCTGAAGACAGCTGCAGCTGCTTTTATTCTTGAAGTCCAATTCTCTTAGTAAGCAAATTTGCGCTTTCTCTCAAAAGAGCTAAAGGTAGCAGTGCTAGATCTTCGGGATGGTTTGAAGCCGTGTCATCGTTTTTGTTTTTAATGAGCTGGGGGCTGGATCGCAGCCAGCTTGAGGAGCTAACCCTTGCGGTTCTCCAGTGAAAGTTTGGTCACACAGAGTGAACCATTTGTTAAAAAAAAAAAAAAAAAAAAGGCAGATCTAATATAAGTGGTTTCCAGTGGATTTTGGCCCACCGCTATTTTTGCTTCCATGGCAGTGCAATTTCCCCTGCAGTGTCGTCATTTCTCTCTGGCTCTTCTAACTCTCCCCACCCCGTGGTACCTGCAGATCCTTTGGAGGACGTGGGGCTTCTTCGCTTCTATAAGTTGCATTGACGTTGGGCAGAGGGTTCAAAATTAGCCGGTGAGAGCTGGCAGGCGGATGCACATCCAGGAAAAAGACAGACAGACATCACGTTACTCTAGGGAAATCAGGCTGAAAATATCCAGAGAGGGGAGTTTCACCGAGGTCTTAAATGTTACCTAGTCTTTCTTAGTTGTGTCTGTGATGGAGGATCTGAAATATTTCTGTATCTCCCAAAATCTCAGAATTGCTTTTGCCTTTGGGACTTACTGGGTGTTACCGTGATGCCTTACTGGTTAGAGATAAGGAGCAAATAGGGCCAGGGCATGGCTCTCCCTGTTCTTGCTGGCCAACCTGGAGATGTGAGTAGCCCTCCCACAACAACTTCTTAATATTAAAGTAATTTGGTAATTTTCCACCTTGAGAGAAGGTGTGTGTGCAAAGATGTGGGAATCGTGTGTAGGTACCCCAAATTGGTTTTTGTTTGAAAGAATTTAAATATTAAAAGCTTGTGAATTACCAGAAAATACCTCAACCCCAAAGCAAAGCTCTGATACCTCTTACATTTGTGGGAATTCTGATTGGGATCTCATATGGGCTGTTGACCTTTTCCTTAAAGAATTGCACAAAACTGCTGGATATGAATGCTGATGGACTCTGAAATATTCAGAATCCCAGCACAGGTCTGTATTTGGATTCTCAACCTATCTGTGTACAAGGAGAAACCGATTACAGCACTGATACAATCTAGGTAATACATAATCACTTGTAATCCTAATGCAACCCTCTGCTCATATTTTGCTGCCTTTTAACCAGTGAATGATAGCATTTACATCTCAGGCAAGGAATTCAGAAGCTTTGTGGACTTTTCTCTTTCGAAATGCAAAAGCTGTGCATTGGAAATAAACCATTTTTAAGATGAGTTTTTAATATGAGCAATGTAATAACTGTTGAGCTTGTTAGTTTTCAATATCCAGCAAGGAATAAAAGCCGTTTTTTGTTCCTGTAGTGTTTTTTTTTTTTTTTTTAAAGTGTGTCTTGACCATATGGATTCCATGTATAATTAGAATTAATAAAATGCAGTTGCAGCAGCTGTTGCTGTGTGGCTGCTGTCCCAGTGTGAAGCTTTTCTTTCTCTTTGCATTAAATAGGGATAGCCATTTATTATTGGTTTGTGATGAGAACTAGAGGCAAATTATTAAGAGATGCATTTAGATAATCTGGTTTTATTCTGAATAATGTATTCTCGTTTTTCAAGCTGAGGGAATATAAAAGAACAATGAGATAGATTTTTTTTGGTGTTAAATAAAGAAAGGCTGGATTTATATCTCGCTAATGTAGTTTGTACATCTACTAATAAAATGGAAGAAAATAATCTGGAGCAAGCTGTTCCGTCAGTAATCCCAATGTTTATTTTTGTCTCTAAAATAGCAGAGCTGTTCTGCCTCTCTAATGTTTTGGTCTGCGGAGTCATTTTAGGCTAGACTGTGATGTGATTTTTGTTTAGTGAATATAACTTTTTAAGAAACTGCATGGTAATTTTGAAATCACAGAAACATTTTAGCCTTGAAGAGTGTTATACCTTAGAGTTTTCAAAGCTGTTATAAATGAGCCAATTCTGTTGCCTGGTGCCACTCCTGTGGTTCTTCTGGAATCTCAGGACTCTTTTTCTTAACCCTGTCCTTCTAGTGTCGTGGGAGTCAGTGGAATTGGGATTGAGCACTGAATAGTAAGATGCATGAAAGTAAACTAGTAATCCTACAGACAGATATATGCATGTATTTATGTATATATACACACACATATATAATACTTACATAAATTACTATATATATATATATATAGTAATAGGTAACAGTGGATATCATATTTATGTCAAACTTCTACTGTAGTTTTCTCAGGTATGATTCTGTACTTTGGAGCTCTGTTGGGTATTAAAATATGTCTTGACAAGAAATACTGCAGACTGTGTTGTTGATTCCCATTGTGTGTTTATTCTGTCGTGTGGTCCATTTTCTGCGACTGTGTTTGGGCTCTGTCACCCTGATCTGCCACTGAGATAATTACGAGCTCTTTTCAAAGAAGACTGAATTTATGTCATTCATTTGTTCTTTCCTGTCTCCATTTTGTCATCATAGTTGTGTGATTTTGAATTTCTGCTGATGTAGTTGATTAAGGCACTATTGCATAAAATCCCAGGCATTAGAAATAGAAAATACTTTTTATAGTAATTATCATTATGTTATGTTACACAGAAAATCTGTGGTATTTCAAAGCAATGTGAAAAGAAGAGAATTAGGTCTGTGGTCAGAAGTAGGGCAGTGCTATAACTAAGGTAGCTTCTGTGAACTGAGTTCAATTCCTGTACATACATACCGTGTGATACTTCATATTTATTTGACCTCAAACTGTTTTCCTTCAAAAATCCTGCTTCATTCAGTGTGCAGAAGGGGCAGGACTCAGCTTATGAGCAGGTATTTAATCCGTTGCTTTCCCGTCGTTATTTACTGTGTGATGAGGTGATTGTAGTTCTGTGCTGCGGAGGTGGTACCGAAGCCCTGAGAAATAGAGGTTAAAATATCTATTTATTTTAGAGGCTTGACTGGAGACACTTCTGACCTGATACATCACCACATACACTTCTGATGTCTGACCACAGCTCCGGCTGCAACAGGGTGTATCACTATTCCAGCAAGAGTGTCCCAATGTCTCATTTTGGGCACTTAAAACGTGAGGATCATCTGGTGGGTGATCATTTTGGAAAAATACAGCGTACATGACTTCCTGACCATCACTGAGACTCTCTGTAGGAGTCAGAGGTAGCGTCTTAATTCCTGGGGTGGCATTTAATGCTCTTAAGCTAAAGAACCTTCAAGAAATCTTCTTATTGCTCTCAGCCTTTCAGTTCCTGAGGTAAATGGTGCAAAGGTTGCTCAGACAGCTTCCCCAGAGCAGACCTCTTCAGTATACTGAATAAAGTGTCAGAGCAGAGAGAAAAATGGTATGTGGCCATATACTTAAATTGTGACACTTTCTAACTTTGGGAGTTGCCTTTACAACTTTATCAGTGTTTTGAAGTTAATTTTACATGGTGATTTCCTAGACTTTAAGGATAGTAAAAAGAACTTCTCATTGGAAATTCCGTTGTGTGATGATATTGATAACACACGTATTTTAATCGAGGTCAAAACTGTCGGACACTTCACACCAGCCTTCGCTGCTTGAGCTAATAGAGGTGCTGGGATTGGGATCACCATCATTTTCGATATGCTACTGATAATGGAAATGTCAGAGCAGATGGTGTCAGAATGGCTTTGCTTGGAGGACTCACTCCCGATCGTGGCTCTGCCACTGCCGTGCTGCATGTCCTGGGCTGGTCCTCTGCCTCCACTGCAGATACGTGGGCACGTGGCTCAAGAGTGCCCTTGTTGCTTTCTCCTGCCAAAATTCTGGTTATATAAATATATATATATATATATATTTACATACAAATTACATATATTCACAGTATTATGTATATATACACTTGCACATATATCTATACACATACATGATAAAATTGCATATTTTTATGTATATATATATATATATATTCATATATATGAATGCTTATTTTCATCAGGGAATTTGTTAGGAGATTCACTGTCTTCCCAGAATCCAGGTACCTGCAGGTAGTAGGAGGAATGGTTGTGGGGGAGTATCTTTCAAAACAGGTAGTAATTAGATAGCAGGAGAAATCTGACCTAATTACAGTGAGACAGAGGGATAGATACTGAGTTGCATTGTGTACCAGGTATTTTCTCCCGAGTCTTGCCTTTTCTTTAATTATTTTTAATCTCCAGTGTTGAACTGCAATGTAGAACTGTAACTTCATTCTTTTTGTTCTTTAACCCCTAAAACCAGAAGACTGCTCTGTTTTTATTCTTGTCATTTCATACCCAGCCTGCCTTCTGAGGATTTACCAATGAGTTTTGGTGTGGTAGACTGTCTCATGTTTGTTTGGTTGTTTTGTCCTTATAAGCCATTAATCTATGTTTTAAGTTTTATAAATACAATTTGGAAGAAACCAAATATAGTTGGAAAAAAGTAACTTTGATCTCTTTAAAGTTGAAGTAGTCAAGCCCTTTCTCTAAATAAAGTTTAGAGTGACATCTTGTGGTAACATTGATTTCAAATATACATGTCTGTTGGTATTTTATTTTGTCCACAGTAAGCATAGTGTTTTCTGTTTCAAAAGTCATGGATCGCCTAGCAGAAGTGTATAATGACTTCTGAATATCACTAGGGCTTTTGTGAGATCAGAGAAAACATTGCTATGTGGTGTAAGGGTCCTACAGGTATGCTTTATCTTTTACTGCATGAAGTTTATCCTGTGAATACCTGTGAGTTCCTAGTGTTTTGAACTCCAATTTAATGCTCTTCCAGCTGTTGACTGTCTTTTGGAATTGCTCAAAAATTTTCAACTAGCCATGATGCCAAAGCAAGCAGGAGCACAACATCTCTTAGCAACATCTGTTTGTGCTAATTCATTAGCTGTCCAAAGATTTGCATAGTTTTAGGTAAAGATAAATATGTCCAGGAAGCTAGCATGAATGATTTGTCAACATAGAAATGAGTAAGCCCATTTAAGATCCGTATTGCAGTAGTATGTACGTGCTTTACCTATGGATCAGCCTACAAGGGACTAGGTGGTGTAAATGCACCAACGACAAACCTCGTCCAGATGCCTAGCATGTGCTCAGGCTACAGTTTTGTGCTGTATATCTAAACGAAATACAAATCTCTTCAATGCAAGGTGGGGATGTAGAACGGTTTTGTGGTCAGAAGCTTAAAGGATTTGGGAAAACATGTAAGATTTGCTTTCCCTTTCGGGAAACCCTCTGCAGAAATGCAAGAGTGGTGTCCCTACAGACAGTTATTGTCAGGTCAAGCAGAGTACTGCCTGGTATCGTCTCTCTCATATCAGCCATACAAAGGTCTGTTCCCATTCCTCAACGCTAAAGAGGAAAAAGATGCTTATATTCTGCTAGGTCAAGTCTGAACTGTATAAAATAGTGATTTATGTGACCATAGTGCCCATCCGGCAGGTTGAATACCTGGTTGCAAAATTAACTATTCAGTAAAAGACACTTGACCTTTCTAAGAAATAATTGGTTTTAGGGGAACGGATTCATTAATGAGTGTCAAATGGAAGGTCCCTCTACCACTGCTCCATGGTGCATCACTTCTAACCTGTGGTCCCAGGTCTGCTGTCATGTGTTGTGAATATGGGAGACCTGATTCAAGAAAGGATTCTGTGTTTGTGTAATTCAGAGTTTTTTGGAGGTATTTTGCTCATGTGAGAGTGCCAGCGCTGGACTAACGATTCATGAGATGTGCTGGCAATGTTAAGGATTTTTAGCTTTGTGGTAAAGCACACAAGGAACATAAGACCTAAGAAGCCCAACTCGATGATCCTAAAAAGGCCATCTGGTGACCTCGTTTATTAATTTGATGGAAAAATAAAGGCGTAATGTTTTCAGTTAAGATGAATGTTTAGCTCGCCTGCCAGAATTGTTTGTCGTTAATAACTAAGTACAAGTTAAGCTGTTAATGTAATCCTAATACTGAAACTGGTAGTGATGATGTAGATTTGGTGTAAAACTAAGCAAATAATTTGGATAGCCTATCAGAATGGGCTAGCCGGTTAAATTTCTCAAATATAGTTTAGGAAAAGCCTGTAAAAATTGTATTTGAAGTACACAAAGTGTGTTTAAATGACATATTTACAGGAATAACTCTGGAGATTTCCTTGGCAAAATGCCTCCACCCATTCCAACAGAGACTACTGAAATAGTAAAGAAATTTGTGGATGCAGTTAGGTACCAAACTAATGCCCATTCTGTTTAAATGCCCTCTCTTTTTGTCACAAGAACCGACTGGTGATGATGTTTCATGGTAAAGGAAAGCTGTCTGCTCTTTCTATCTGGTTTCTACTGCACAGATGGCAATGTCCCTGTTGCAGTTTTTGAATGGCTGCTTGGTGAATTTTGTCCTGTTACGAATCTGAATCTTCTCTAATAATTTTCATCTGCCAGAGCAAGAACTTATTCTTCATGCTGAGACAGCTAGATATTAAATAGATGATGCACTGTGAGACTGTAAAGAGGTTTCCCCGTAATGCAGGACACGAGGCTGAGATGACATAGTGCAAACCACAGTTTTCCCCCAAACTGTGACTTCCAGGTGGCGAATTCTCTGCGCTGGCAGGAGACGTTCCCTGCCATGTGCAACCCATTGAGGCAACCACCAAGAGAAATGGGGCAGAAACCCCGAGCCAGCCGATGACCATTCCTCCCCAGTACGGTACTCCGTACTGAGTGGGATGTGTTGAAAACAAGGTCTCGTCAGTTAGTGTTTGGGTGGGAGGAATAGCTGTCTGAGGGCTTAATTATTGAATCCTCTCAACTCCAACCAGCTATTCATATCTTCTTTCAGCAGTATAAAGCCAAAATCTTACTGTACTGTGATCACTTATGTCCTCTGGCTCATTTTGTCAGAATAAAAGCAAGATTCTACCAGTTCTGGCCCAGATTTTGTGCCAGGGTTCCCCTTTTCTGCAGCTCAGAGGTGACAGGCTGTATGCAAGATCCTCCAATATTATTAATAGCCCCAGCAAAATTAAATTTAAAACGGAGGTGGCTGAAGGAGAACAGAATCAGCCATGGAGTTTGGGGGCCGTTGCTTTAAGTAATTGCTTTCTACCCATGTAAATCCCTCTGGGGTTCTTTTGGATTAAGTATTCCTTACTTCTTCTCTAAAACTCTTGTTTAATATTCATGCGTGTTGTTAAACAGCTGCTGCATCCTGCTCAAGAGCGGAAAGGGGGAATGCATTTCAGTAGCAAATGAAGTGATACTTAAATATATCCCTTGCCTACTTCAAAGCAGCAGTATGGGAGTCAATTAATATTTATCAAATGCACTGAAGTCCTTGGATGAGAGGCACTATGGTTGTGCAAAACATTGTTTGTTTAGAAAGCTCTTTTACCTGGCCATTTTGACCATTTGCTAAATGCACTTGAGAGCGATCACACAAAACTTGCTATAATGCTGACTTGATTTCTCTTCCCATCTTTGAATGGGAACAGAACCAGGACAGACTTGCCAAAGGTATAGTAATTGCAGAAATGTAGGTGCTCTACTTAACCTGAGAAAAAAACGCACTTCACTTAATTAGTTGCATGCATAGCATTTTGCAATAGATGGTAATACAAAAAGGTTCTATTAACACAATGCAATATAGAGAGACCTTGTTAGATTTTATTACATTTTCTGCTTGGTAATTTATTATGATTAGAAAGCCTAATTCTTTTGCTTATCTTGTAATTATAGCAAGGCGTTTATGAGCAGGAGCTCCAGCTGCTTTTCTGTATAAAGTCTCATTAGATGAGGAATTAGAAAGCCCTTTTAGACTGTTAATTTTTGCTCATAACACAGGGTGTATAAAGCATTCTAAAATGGATGTGTTATGTGAGGTCAACGTTATATTTCGTGAGTTGATACCTGAGTTTTCAACATGGACAACCAATCTGAGAGATTTAGATGGTCTTCAGAGGAGTACCTCTTTATTTTGAAGACCACACCTTCGCAGCTCTCCTCTGGAATAGGGAGGTAACTAATATTCCCCATTTCGTCAAAAAGAAGTGTTAGGTGTCTGTGTGTACAGTGGTCTCTAACCTTGCATCAGGATACAGTCCAGTGTCTCCCATTTGAGACCTAAGCAGCATCCCAGTACGTGTGTTTGGTGAGAATGAGACATCTAACGTCCATGTCTAACTAACACAGGAGTGCCGTCCTTGCGGCGTGGTGCCCAGCTCGCCATGGCACTGCTGGGACTTTGTTTACAGATCACAAAACCCAGCTGATCTGAACAAAGGCTTTAGTGACTGACCCAAGACCTCGTAGGACACTTGTGACCAAACACAGAGCTGATCTGAGGAATCCAAAGCTTACATCATACCATGAGATCATCCCGATTTACGCTGTCAAGCTCAAGTTATAATGGAAAGCATTGTCCAACTTCATTCTCTTGGAGGGAATTTAGACCCAGTCAAGGCCCTATTCTTGTTCAGTTTTGTTATCTTCGCTGTGGAAGATGGGATAGGATATCCTCCTAGAGCAAGAGTGGGTCAGAAAATGGCAAGCAGTAATTAGAAATAGGAACATATGAAAATAGGAGGGGACAATGAGCTTTTATTGGTGTACAAATTACTAATAAATACATAGCTCTGTATTTTTACATTGTTTGTGATAAATGGTTATTTTTACAAATCTGTTAATTACTGGAAATTATTTGTCTTACAGTTTGGACAAATATATGTCTACCTGTGGGTGGAGCTGCCATCTATGAGACTTTTTACTGCCAGTCTTGCTTTGGGTGGTACTTGCTCATAACATAGAATCTGAGTAATTATGATTGAATAAACCAGCTTTGTGGACTTTAATGCAATAAGGATCAATATTTTAATGGGAATACAAAATTAAAAACAGATATTTTATTAATCTTCTACTAAACTTGTTATTATCCCAACCACCTGCGAGTGAGGCTCCACTGATTTTGTTCAGTTCCCAGTCTTCTCTGAGCTGAGCCAGGAGCAGAGGGTGGTGTAGATGACTGTAATCTACAGCTGTATATTATCCACAGGCCAAAAGAAACTGCAGGGTGAGATTCAGTCCACATAATTTGCACCTTAATTGGGTTGGCCTTTGAAGTGAGGGTTATACCCCTAAATATAAGAGTATAGTTCTGTAGGCAATGGAAAGAGGTGGTGCCTTTGAAACCAGGAGATCCTATTTGCCTGAGGTGAGATGACCTGGTTAGATTGGCTGAATTGTGTACTAAGAATTCAGGCAAAGCAGAACAATAACAACAGCAAATATACAAGAACAGTGAAAACAACTACTGCTTTAAAACATGCTTTTAAAAAAAATATTTTTTTCTGTGTGGAGCTGGCATTGTTTCTATAATATCCTTATTTTTCTGAGGAGGTACTCCTGAAGAGCAGGAATCATCTTTAGCTGGGAGGTTCTATCTAGTTGTGCAATGGATGTTTTTCACAAATTTCAATATTCTTTACTTAAAGAGTCTGAGCTGGAGCCATACAAAGCACCAAGCCAAGAAATTCTGTCCTGTGCCTGGTGCAAAAGTTGCATATGAGTGAGAAGGACAAGATCTCTCAACAGCTTTGTCAGTGATTCCTGGGAATTCAGGGAGGTGTCTTGGTGACAACATAAGGATCCCAGTTGATACTCCACACAAATTAAAATACATGCATCTTTCATTGACTACTTATCTGGGACTATAACAATTGTTAGAGTAACGTGAAAACAGGACTGTAAATACTGGATAAGAACATCTGGTACTTTAATGAGATAAATTCACTGCCAGGGCTCTGGGGAAGGTAAGGGACAAGCACTATTTGTTTAGCTTTGCTAAGTGTTTTGTTTATCATGTAAGACTTTTTGGCGGGGGACTTACTGCCAAGCACCAGTTTCCCTTTGGAGTACCTTTATGTTATCTCTTACGTCACTCACAACCTTTTCTTTTGAGACTATTTCTTCCTTTTAAAATTTCAGTTGAAGGAGAAAATCAATAAAACCAGTCAGTAAATTTAAAAAAGAGATTGTGAATTAAGTATCTTCACTACTTTCTCACCTTCGGCCTCTGCAGTTGAGATGGAAGGGTGGGATTTGTGCCTTTTTGGGGGAATTGCCCCTTCTTTGATATATTGCTCCTCAGCCCCAGCATGTCAACTGTCTCCTGAAGTACCAGGGTGCTGTGGGGTTTCCTGCAGCATTTGCCTACAGAATTTGGGCTTTCCTGGTGTAGCATTAGGATATATTGTGAAGGTCTCTGTAATAAGGCCATGCAGCCGAAGAACTGCTGGATTTCTCTCTTTGTAACCTGTTTTCTTGCAGGTCGGCTTAAATTTCACTGAAGAGAGGTCTAAGAAAGGAACTCCAATGGCCTTTTGTCAAACACCAGATTTGTATTTATGCTTGCAGCTTTGTATATTGATTTTCAGGTGGTGAGGAGATGGATCTCTGGAGAAATAGGGATGGGGTTGTGAGGCGCGATACAGTAATAGTGCTGTAATGATGTTATGCCAGGTATATTTTGCATTTAAATGAGGAGTTGGCATTAAATCAAGACAACCCTAAGGTAGTGGAGGACATCTGGGTAAACAAAAGGGCCATTGCGGAACTTTCACTAAGCAGTGTGGGTGGTAAGTAAAGGATTAGAGATGAAGACACAGGAATGCTAGGACTTGTATACTCAATTCTCAATGGGATAAACACATTTTCAAAGTGGATTATAAATTTGAGTAGACTTATAAATAACTTGTAATAAGAATTGTGTCATATTACAGGTTTGTGACATAACCTGTGCTGGCAAAGTGCTCTTATCCAGCACCATTTTTAAGGATAAATACAAGAACTGCAAGGTTTTTCAGTCAGAATTCACATTCTGCAAGCTTTGCACTCAAATAAATTTGGTGTGAAAGTTTCTGGAAGAACCTTCCTTTCAAACAGGACTTGTATCATCATGGAAGGCAAACACACGCTAAGCCCTGCCAAAGGATAGAGATGTGGATGTTCGTGCATAGAAATCTTCTCTTCACAATTCTCAAATGCATTTTTTAGGATTGTCATTGATTCAAATTGTCAACTTCCTCCAGGTTCTTCAGTGCCAGTCCTCATCATCTGTTTGAAAAACAGTAGTACGGAAATAGCAGTCATGATGAAAAGGAAAATATTATAGCTTGAGGTAGTTGCTCTGCCAGACCTCTTCTTTTTGCTGCAAAAGAGCCTCAGAGAATATTACAATTCCTCTTCTTTGCCTTCCCTGAAAATCACTGTACATGAGACATAGTAGTCATCTATCTGAGGCCCATTGCTCATCACATATTGCTCTATACTAGAACTGTGTCACAAACTGCAATGCTTTTTCCCAAACCAGAAGCTATTTGACAAGTGTTGGGCAAAGAACAAGGTTTTGGGGAGGCCTTCACTAAACGATAGATTTACAATAATTCACAGCTAAAACACAGCATTTTGCTTTGAAGTACAATTTCCATAGTGCAGTGAAAAGACTTTAAGAATTTGCTGTACATAGGTTGTATCCTTAAAGGTTCTCAATGGCACCGTAAATGAATTCGAAAACTTTGGTGGGTGACTGCACAGCTGAGGGTGACGGGGAATCTCTGCTCCTTCTGAACCGGATAATGTTCTCATAAAACAGCATCCAGCAAAGTGGTGCGGATCTCCTGTGCAAGCAATATACACAAGTGCTAGGACCGAACAGATGGCTCACAAATGCAGAAACTGCAGTCAGCAGATTCTCAGGAGTTCGCTTCAAGTAGGGTTACATGACAAAGTCACTGCAAGGCAAGCAGGAGTATGGATTTCCAGCAAGTTAATGAACTGCCCATGTGCACACTCTCACCGTCCACAAATCACTCTGAGCACGTACTGACAGCTGAAATGTATTTGGAAGTGTCTTTATTAGTGAATTAACCTGGGAACAGGTGTGTTTCCGCACAGGGGGACTCAATCGTCTATACTGCAAAAGTACTTGAATCGTTTCTGACAAGGTTTTGGCCCATCTGACCAGCATTCTGCCAAACAATTCACAGCCCAGGGATCACCCCTATAAATTGGCGTATGTGGCTGCTCTGTTCTGGAGGCTAAGAGGATTTTGAAGTATGAATCCAAGTTCAGTGCTAGAAGATCGTCCCAAGGATGTGTAATTTACTTTGAGGGTGTTGGGAGAGATCCAAGGTCAGGCTGGACGGGGCTCTGAGCAACCTGATCTGGTTGAAGATGTCCCTGCCCGTGGCAGGGGGGTTGGACTGGATGACCTCGAAAGGTCCCTTCCAACCCAAACCATTCTATGATGTGAATATTGGCCATATTCACCACGAGAAGGCTCGCTGGATTGCTCTGGTTTCATTCCCTGAGCTTGTGCAAACCTCTCCTTTGCTGTCAATCCAGTGGGTGAATAATTTTGACAGTCACTGCTCTTTTCTGGTCAAAGGATGTAGTGAATGGCATATCTTTAGAAATGGAACCTCATCTTGACTAAAGCTCCTTTTACACCACCTTTTCAATGTTGTAAAAATCTTCATTTGACCTAACAATCAAATCTCTCCTGACTGCATTATTTCCAGGTCATTGATCCAAGAAACACCAATTATTTCTATTAAACACAAATTCTTTCAATAGGGATTTTCTACCTACAGTGCAAAAGTTCAGCATTTAAATATACAGCATCTTACAGGTAATTTTAGTTTTCTGTAACATTTTGATGATCTTTCCTCTGCTTATTTGCTGTGTTGAGAGCAAACATGAAAACTGGCTTTTTCACAGCATCTGCACCACTAGAGAACTTGAATTATTTTAGGGAAGTAAAATCTTCCCATCCCAAATGGCAGTAAAAGTCCACTTTGTCACAGCAATATCACAATGATGAATGTTCAAGGGCAAAGCTTTGATTAATGACAGCTGCAGTTTGGATTTCACTGATGGTGATTTTGTACCTCCTTCCAGACAGCTGCACACTTACTGCAAGTATCTAACTAGACATATTTATTATGCCAGTTTGGTTAAATAGTCGTATAAATTAAGCATATGGATACTTGTATAATTTGCATGTGCAGCATGTGACTGCATTATGTGAAGTAGGCTTCGAAGAGAAGAATATCCATAATTCAGCTGAGATATTCCTCTTTTGTTAAATTAAGGAGGTCCCTGATTAGGTTTCATAGAAGGGAAATCCCAGTCTGTAAAGGGTCCTGGGGGTGAAGGGGTGCAGTTTTCCTCTGTTGAAGAGCACATTAATACAGTTAAAGTTGTCCAGTACTTTCACGTGCCCTTCCAAAATGCTGAGTTTAGCAAAAAATTAGCACATTTTGGGTGAGCATGGTGAACCTTAAAGCAAGTATACTGCCTTTAAGTAAGCTTTTTGCTACTAAATGTCTTTTTTATAAATGTGAAGGACGAGTCAGCAGTTGTGCTGCTGCAGCTGTGCAGGTTTGCAGCTGTAAGTGTTAAATAGGATACTGTAACAGCTGGGTAGGAGTAAAGCTGCAATGAGACTCCTAAACGAGTGGTTTCACCTGTAACCGTTACTGTAATGTAATTAAACT
Organism: Haliaeetus albicilla; assembly: GCF_947461875.1. Lineage (NCBI taxonomy): Eukaryota > Metazoa > Chordata > Aves > Accipitriformes > Accipitridae > Haliaeetus > Haliaeetus albicilla. The sequence continues at coordinate 21,560,660 of NC_091502.1, read as the reverse complement.
GGTGGTTGGGCAGTGATTGTTGGGAACTTGTATTATGCATACAAGCAAAGCTGTAGAGAAATCATCAATATGATCCGTAACCCAAATTCTGGCTATTTTATTGTACAACTATTGTAACAACTGTAAGTTGGGTGACATGATGTTATCTTTCTCCACTTTATGCCCAGGCATCTCCTGCAAAATACAAGTTCCCATTTCCATTTCTATTACTCTACCCATCTCTTAAATATTAGCATTTTAAAGCTATCCATATGCACAGAGAAATGCACAGAGAAGTTTAGGGCTTCAGAAGTAATTTCTCATTGTGGGTTATTACTGACAGGTAAGGTGCAAAGAGCATGTGGCTCAAACACTCATTTTTGTTTAGGGACTGCAGTCATGGGGAGTAGTAAAATCCTACCAGGTGGTTCTAAGTCTCACACACCACTGCAGCAAACAAGAAATTTTTGAGCTAGACAAAATGCCGGGCTCCCCCAGCATCAGCAAATTCAGATAAATCAGTGTCATTTCTCCCTTTTTCTTTTGTGTACTATGAAGTGCATTCTCTTCACAAGCTAATAACTCCAAGTGTGTGGTAGTGTCTAAAGTGAAAGTCTGTTAAGAAATATTTTCCTTCCTATTGTTTATTATTCTTTCTATGTGTACAATACACTGCGCTCCTTAGGCCAAGTAATTATTGCAGGTGATGCGGTTTGGGGGGGTTAGTCTCGAGGGGAAGATTTGTAGCGTATGAATTTCTTTTTTCTTGCTTGACAAGGTATAGGAACAGCAAGTGAGACTTGTCACCAGGTGGCACCATTAACCTAAGTTATGTTTCAGCTAGGTGACTGCAATGAAGTTTATGTTCAAAAGGAATTTAGTAGAAACATTGCTCTTTTCACCTTTCTTCAGTCTAAGTAAATACATGGCACAGAGAATAGGCCAAATTCTTCTTCTGTTCACTGGCATATTTAAAATTATTTCATGCATTTGCAGTGTTATAATCTGGTGAAGAATCTTCCACACTTTGTGTATGGTAAGTAAAGCGCATGCCTATATTTCCCCATAAAACACCTTCCTGCTTATGTATTTTGCAATATACTGGACATCTGGTGCATCAAAAAGCTACATTTTCCCTAGTGAAATCCCAGAACAGGACCAGGGAATTCTCATATGGAAACGTGTGTGTCTAAATATTGTTGGAACATTTTTAGACTATATTCTATGAACCCAAACAATAAGAAATCGATTTTCCTTTGCTTACTAGTGAGTAGCACCATGCACACTGCAGAGCGGGTGATGAGTCCCATTGCTGCTTGCTATTCAGAAGCGGAGGGGGGGTCCTGCTCCGTGTCAGAACCGCTGCAGCCTGTATCTGCTTGTGCTTCTTCTCGGCACTTGCGGGATGGTGTAGTTGTCCTCTGAAGCAAAGAACAAAACTTTTCCCGTAGCAGGCATTTAAATAGCTTCAGTTAAAAAGTTAAAAGTTTCTTTTGATAGGGTTGGATTTCTTTCCAGATGGCTTTGGGTGAATTTTATCAGCTTGATCCTAAGATGGTAAACATTATTGCAATTTTTTTTCTAAATTATATTAACCTAATGATAGGAGACGAGGGTGACTCTTGGGAAACAGCAAATTCTTGTTCTTCTTTTGATCAGGTATTAAAGAAACGCAAACCATCAGCTAGTTCTTTCAGAATATGCTGGAATATTTAAAGTAGTGTTTTAGCTAGCAATCTCCGGGATTCTTTAAAGCATGGTTGTAGGATGAAGCTTGTAGTTCCTTATTAGAGTGAAACCATGAAATGGATATTGTTCATGTGAACTGTGACTCGTAAGGTCACATTAAAACAATAGGTTGATCATACTGGAACATAGGCTCTCGTTTCAGTGATTGCTGGGGCATTACTAGGTAGGACTGTATTGTACTAATTTGCAAGTCATGCTGTAATTTAAGTCATACGTATTTTATGTGTTTTCTTGCCTTTGCTTGCTTCTCTGGTCAGCTGTGAAAGGCAATGATTATGCAGTCTTTGTGTCAGCGTCCAGTCCTCGTGTGCATGGTTGAACAGAGGCAGCGGAGTCTCCGTCCTTGGAGATATTAAAAACCTGAGTGGACGCAGCTCTGCGGAACTTGATCTAGTTAACCCTGCTTGAGCAGGGAGGTTGGAGTAGGTGGTCTCCAGAGGTGCCTTCCAACCTTAACCACTCCCTGATTCTGTGTCTATCAGAAGAAAGGCCTTAGCAAACAGAACTTCTGAATTTCTCTAATTAAGCCTGTGAAATGCCCCCTGTGTAAACTGCAGGGTTGTTTTCAGGTAGACTCCTTGCTCATAAAGATAAGAGCAATATTCAGAGCATTTGGAGAGAACAATTCTCTCCAGATTTGCATTACCATGCAGGTTTTTTTCTGATGTTTACCCATTACAACACAACAGATAATGTAAATGCCTATTTATCTTCATTCCCTAACAAAGCAGAAAATGTGCATGGTTACACAGTGAATAGAAAGTAGAAAGATTCAGCAATAAAATATCTTAAAGAAAGAAATGCCATTAAGCATCTTGCAAAAATATTGTCAGTTATAAAAACCCCTGTATGTACATACATACCTTTCCAAGTTTCAGTGTGCTGACTCAGTGGACATTTTAAATAGCAGCAATGATAATGTTATTACAATGATGGTCTAAGGAAAAGGTGAGGCAGGGTTTGTAGAGAGGACATGAACAGGCAAGTAGGTGTTTTTTGACTGAAGAGGGGATTGCCTGGAAGAGTGCCTCTTTAATTCTGATTATATTGGTTTATGTAATAAAGGCAACCCGAAACAGTGACATTATCAAATGCATCAGTGGTCCAAAAAAATGTTATATTTTTTCACTGTTTGAAAGATCCAAACGGTGTATCAGTTAACAGGAATATCACTCCTGAGTCATGATATTGTACTTGTCTATGTTTTTCCAGTTTCTCTCACTTATAAATGGAGATATGGACATAGTAGCAAAAGGGAAGGGGATCTGATGTGTAGATAAAACTCTTTATCTAGCATCCTGCCTTCAGTAGAAGGCACCATAAAACCTAAATTCCTTAATAATATAAATCCTAAACTTAAATCCTAAATTCTTTAGTGTCATAAACCACTCATAATACTTTACACCATTTCTTTTCACTATTTTCCTGGGTTTTTTAATTTTTTATATTTCCTCTTTATTTATTTCTACATATTTTTTCACATCTCTCTGTATGTTTGTGATTTAATTTGGTTTGCCTTTTTTTTTTTTTTTTTTTAATTTCCTGTGGTCAGTAGCAAGTCACTGATTTTGTACAGGGGTATTGTCTGGATTTCCAGCAAGTACCGCAAGGACTTGAATGTTTTCTTGGGCGTGATGCTGCAGGCAGCTGCCTGTGCTCATAACTGATTCTGTTCCTGACAGCCCTAAATTATTGCTGTTTGCTTGCCTGCAAGCCTTCACTGAAACTGAAATTCTTGCACAAGCCCTGATATATCAGGAAAACTGTAGACAAAGCATATGAAGAAAGCAATTTATCCATCACTGACAGTCTAGCAGTGCATAACAATCTTTCAATGGCTGGGCAGTGGTGAACTGTGGCAGTGGCAGTTTCATTAGGTGTGATTTCAGGTCAAAGTGTCTATATGACCTGTAGACCTCCTATATGCTTTCCAGAACTATACCTGCACATGAATAGACAAGCCATGAATGGTTTCTATCTCTTCTTCTGTTAAGGGTTTGCATATAGGTTATTATTTATATATTACTCATCTAAAATGTAGCACAACTGACAGGTGATTGCTTTAACTGAAATGGAGTAGATCTTATTTGAACTGACCACAAATTTAAATAGGAGGTTTTCAGGAGTCCTGATCTGGATGAAATTTTTCGTGAGTGATTTTTTTTGGTGTTTTTTTGAAAAGAAATCTGACATAACCAAAATTATTTATAAATTACATTCATATTTGGCAAGGACTGCTGGCTGAAAAAGAACCATAGAATATCTCAAGTTGGAAGGGACCCATAAGGATCATCGGGTCCAACTGCCTGCTCCTCACAGGACTACCTAAAACTAAATCATATGACTAAGCGTGTTGTCCAGACGCTCCCTGAACTCTGACGGCCTTGGTGCCCTGACCACTAGAAGAAAGAAACATTACAAGGATTCTTAAAGTCAATGATTTCTAAATCTGGCATTGTGCTTCCCAGTAGAACGTAGCTAAATATGTTTTAAAAAATTTACACCCTACCAGCCCCAAAATAATAGAAACATCAATTCTGAAAGCAGAAGTGTTTTTCTGTTTTAAGGTTAGATGAAACAGTGAATTAAGCACAAAATAAATTTTAGCCTACTTTCCTGAGAAACCAGAGCTTATGAATCTGTACGGGTAGGGTATGTGCTGATGGGTTTCCTCCTCTCATTCCCATGCCATTCGTAACTTTTGATCAATTTTAACCAATTTAGACTAAAAAATAGTGCTCAGAGAGGTCTCCTGAAAGGGTGCTGCCATTAGCTGGATTTTATAGATGAAGAACTGAAGTTCAAGAAAAGCAGATGTCAAATTTGTTCAGGCATTCAGAGATCTGCACACGTACCTAGATCATCCAACAGAATATTTAAAGGCTTCCACCACTACTACGTCTATTTTGAAGTATATTCTGAGAGGACCAGACCCTAAAGAAAAAAAACATAGCCGTTGGATTATCCTTCCTTTTAAATTTTCGAACCAGCTCTTTGGTCATATCTCCATGCTAGACCTGCTCCCTGCCATGCTGGTGGGAAATGGGAGAACCACTGGGCCATTCTGGTTCGTGTCAGGTTTTTCCCTTCTCCCTGCTGCGTCCTCCCAGAGTCATTCCCAGCCCAGATATCAACACCAGTGTGTCCATCCAATGTTGGGCATTAACTCCCCCAGCAGTACTGCGTGGTGGGTATTTCAGTCCTGCTTCTGGCAAATCCCTTGGGAATGTGCGTCTCCTCCTTCCCAAGAAGTGTCGCTGTGCTAACCAGGGGAGCTTTTATTTGTACTTTTATTTCGTATTGTACACTAGAGAGCAGCATGTTAGAGGGTTGTTTTAATGCTGAAGGAAAGCAGGCCCTGAAAAGATTTCAGTTTCTTTTCCAAATTCCTGTGGGAAAATATAACGGCATTTTATATATCACTGAACTAGGCAGTAGCTGACAAATAGTTTTCTGTTCGGGGGAATGGAGATATACGTACCCACTTGCTTTCAGTGTATGTTACTGACCAAGCTACCAACTGAATAGCACAGGTTTTCCATTCTGCCTACGTTCTGAAATTTGAATTTTCAATCATCACCTCCTTCACTTTAGGTTAATTAATCCAACTTAACTGAATTCAATAACTGCTCTATACTTTCTCCAAGCAAGATAAAATGCAACAATGCCTGACTCATGCTTGTTTACAAAATTTTTTAAATAGATGTAAATTATAAATGCGCATATTTTTCTGCTTTGTTTTACTGTTTACACATCAGAGATATCCAAGAACTTTCTGGAAGAGCAAACTCCAAAAATTTTCACTGGCAGCTCTGTGACTCTAGTATCATTGGCTTGCTCTGATACTTAATTAAGAGCCTAAATCAAATTTGAGAAGGATACTGATGACCCAAATGATTGTGAAAGCATTTTTCCATGGCTATAGCTAAAGGAGCTTACAGTATAATGTAAGGAAAGATAGACAGTCCAGCAGAGGCAGGATCTAAAGAAGATGCACAGAAAGGTGGGCATAGTGGTGTTTGGCCACATTTTCACAAAATCCAAGTAAATCTAGGCTTATCAATATGCCAACGAGCTGTATCATCCTCATGGAAGTTAATTATTATTTTTGAGTGTTGAGGAATGAAATCCCAACTCGGATACAGTTATACACAGCTATTTTCAGTGTAGTTACAGAGCACTGACTGTGCACCGAGATACAGGGACAACGCAAACTCAGTCTCCATTCTGCCCGTACCCCCAAAAACTGCGTCCTGGCCTCCTGCACATGTTGGGCAACGCCTGGAGCTTGTTCTTCAGAAAACTCTGGATTTGATTCCTTCCTGTGCCAGCAAATATCCTTTCAACCACGAAAAATGTTCTGCCATCCTTAAACTATTAACGTGTGAGATGGAATAGCCAACTCAGTGTGTTTGCAGAAGTCCAATTCTTTAGAGCCAGAGGCTGTTTGCTTACCTCCCAGTCAGGGTGACTGCTTCTCATCTGGTCTCTACCCTATTTGTTTTGTTTTACTTGTAGCTCTGCTACAAATTAAAATTTCCATGAGCTTAGCTCTGAATCACTTGAATACACAAACCTTTCTGGGGGTAGTTCACGGGGAAGGTCAACACTATAACTGAAAATAAATTAATTGGGCATAGTTGCCTGTGTCTCTGTCTCTGCATGGGTGCGGGCATCGTGCTGGTGAGAATGGTTGACGTGCTGCCTGGTAGGAGCCAGGGACAGGTAAGCATGTTCAATGGAACAAGTTCCTCTCTGTATTGGATTTGTTAGTGCAATCCTGACTATGGTGCTGTGCTTGCCATACAGGTAGCAAGTGGATAATTCTATAGAAACTTGGTAACAATGATCAGATCTGTACAGCTGTGGATGCTTTCTGTGCAGAGTGTTTATTTGATTGCTTTTTTTTCTCAGACTTCTGTTCCCCCACTACATCTGTACTCAACACATTTTATTTGGTCAATGCAGACCTATGAAATGAGAGGGGAAAATTTTTTTCTATGTGGGTTAGTTGGTTCTAACATTCAAACATGTCATATTCAAAGGAAATATGTCACTTAAGCATCTCCGTTTTTTAAACAACCTGTCTTTAGCTGAAACACTGGTGGTTCTTCATGAAGAAACCTAGAGGGTGAACACAAATAAGCAGAACAGAAAAATCCTGGGAAATAAGAGGCAGTATTGCTCTTCTTTTCATTCCTGTTGTCTACTTCTGGAAATTGGTTAGATTAGGATTTAAGTAAGCCTAAAAGACAGGAGATCAGAAAGAAAATAAAATACATCCAAAATTCATTCTTACATTAATGGAACAATACCCTGAAAGGGAAATCCTGCCAATAGTTGCATCTGTGCCTTTTGCAAGATGGTGATAAAAAAGCAAAAGAAATTTCTTCATTTTCAAGATAGCTTCACAAAGAAAGCAACCAGACATGGAACCATCTCCCATCCTTCACTGCCAGCGGCGGTTGCATATGATGTCCTTGGATGCCCAAAAGATTAGGCAGTCTGATCCACCTGGCCCATGTAACAGGGATCAAAGACATTTCTGCATCTACAAACATAAGCTCACGGTAAGTGCATCCTTTTACTAAGTCGCACAATATTTTCATAATAAACAATGTTAGAGCCTTTTTTTTTTTTGTAATTACACTGAAGCACAAAGTTGTTTGCATCTGCCCATTGTTATGAATTTGGTAAATGAAGGAAAGGCTGTAACACAGCGTAAAGATATATTCATTAATACTATGTGTCATGAAGTGCAAGAGTTGATATTCCTTTCTTTTCTTTTTCAGCTCTCTGAAAATGAAGAGGACAAATGGAAAGTTATAGTCTGAGAAAATTAATAGGGACATCTGGCTCTTGAGGGGGCAAAACTGTGGACCAGTCCTCTCATGTGGCAATGCATTATGAGCAACAAAAAAGGTATCATTTAAAATTACTTCATGTTCTCAGTATGAACAGACAGAACACGTGCCAGTGGGAACTTTATATCCAGTTTTTATTTTCATAAATTAAGAAGGTTGTTAAAAAACACCAAAAGCAAAAGACCCCAGATTTAATCTGTGAGTTCATGGTCTCAATATATTCACCAACCTTGAAGTTTCTTCTGTGGTATTTTTATTCATTTAATCAAATTATAGTCTTTGTATGGCAGGCACATTTTCTTTCTCTCTTGAGGTAAAAGCACCTTTACTCCCAATTACTAAATCTCAGTTACGGTTCATTTACAGCAGAAAGTCAGAAATTAGATGAGGTTTCAGCATCTCGGTGGTCATTCAGTCAGGGCCAGGCTGGGCAGAGAATAAGGTCACATTTTGACAGCTGGAAAGGCATCTGATTGTCAGTTGCAACATGTGAAATATCAACTCAAAGATCTGAAACTAAACAAGGTTTTGGACTTGCTTGGTGTGAAATTTGTGTTCATGTTCTGGTCTGGTTCCACAGACATTAAATGTGAGTCTACATTTGTGGTGGCATATAGTCAAAATCACTCTTGGCCAGCTGGATACCACATGCCTTTCTTGAATTCAGAGGGTTATTGCACTGGATCATTAAACTTCTAATTTAATGCTCATTATACCTGAAGAAAGTATTCTCCTCTCCTGGTGCTATGTCTTTTTCTATTTTTCTTAATGCAAGCTTAATAACTACCAAGACTTATCTTTCCCTTAAGAAGAAACAACTGCTTTTAATCTAATGGAAAACATGTATGCTTGAGAAATCAACAATTCTGTCATCCTAAACACATTGTCATCAACACTGAAGGTTAAGTTCAATCACATTTGGATTCTGAATTACTGAAGGTATTTGACACCAAAATGTTTTCTCTAGAGACCAAAGAAGGTGGAACAGTTTTCATGGGGCTTTTCTTGCTGACCCCTCACAAAATGTCTGTTCCTGATGGCCAGGAAACAGTGGTCCACTTATCCACAGGCTGTTGGCAGGGTACAGCAGCTGTTTCTTAAGTTCTTCTATATCCTTTCTGAAAAGTAAAGCTGGCATTTTCTGGATGTATCTCCGTGTAGGCATATTTATATCTTTGCTAGTTTCCCAGCTGAATTTCCACTCAAACTGGGTTGATATAGGTGAGCATGAAACAAGCACACTTCAGAGCACTCCTTATACTCTTCTTTACCTCTAGAGGTAATAGTCTGTCATTGTGAAGGGACTTCCTTGCAGAGGAATTAGCCTGTGCAAGAAAAGGGTCAAATTCTTGGTAATGAAAAAGATGCATCTATGTGCAGTGGGAAGAGTGACATGAAGATTTCAGGGACTCATGCAAGCATTGCTAGAAAGTCATGGGAGTTTGGGAGGAGCCTGAAAATAGGATTGGGATGCATGGAGAAGGAGAAAGTTTGTAGTGCAAAAAGGCTATAGGGACACTTTTACCAAATTCCTATAAGACTCTTCTGGTTTAGCTGTGCTCTGTATTGTCTTTTTACATGTCAAAGAGCCCTCTTGTTTACCATGTCATTTTAAGGTACTCGTTTCTTTCCTACAGCACTTAAGATGTCCCAGTGCCTCAAGTTACATCCTTGGGAGAAGAATGCTCTTGGATAAAGTGAAAACTGGTTACTTAAGACCAAATGCACTGTATAGAAGTGAATATTTCTGCAAACATAAGTGAAGAAATAAAACCCACACTTACTCTTCTTACACCCAAGATTAAATCAGAAAGGTCTCTGTCTGCCTTTATCTTGCAGACTTGCTCTAAATGCTTTCCTGATGCACACCTTCTAAGGAATTCTTTTATCTGTGCATGTCTTACATTTCAGGTTTACATGCATCAAAGGGAACCTATTTCTAGCAGAAAGCATTAGCTTATCAGACCTGATCTTTAGCAAGTCCCTCAAAGAATCTGAATGGGTTTAATATTTACCCTCAACATACGTACTTCTTTTCCCCTCATACTTGCTCAATATATTTTCAGTCATTTAGCTAAGAAGAGGGGTCTTAATATCTTAGACCAGGTATCTCCTGCAGTATACTGGCTATTCAATAGCTCTTTGACTTAACAAAGATCACCTTCTCTCTGATTCAGTGTCTCCATCCATGGAAGTTTATATTTTATATCTGATTATTTGAGCAACCTGGTCTAGTGGAAGATGTCCCTGCCCATGACAGGGGAGTTGGAACTAGGTGATCTTTAAGGTCCCTTCCAACCCAAACCATTCTGATTCTATGATTCTATGTTGTATTTTATAGTTGTGCATCATGATATAAAATATGCTTAGTCTAAACATCTAGATGGTGCAGAGGTATGCATGTCACTGAGACCAGTTAGGATAGTAACTAAAAAGTTTAGACAGAATCATAGATTTGGGATAGCTAGGCTTTCCTAACTTCTTCCATGTAATAGCAACAGGCAGGAGTAAGATTGGGAGAGATTCCTGAGGAAATACTCTCAGAGTCTTGATGAAGGGTACTGGGAAATCAGAGAAAAAAAAGGGCAGAGGAAGAACTCAAAGAAGAAGGCAAGGCAAAAAGGTAAAAGAGATGGCCTGAGGAAACTGGATTCAAAAGCAGCCCACTGAGGAGGAGAAGAAAACATGGGCAAAAAAAATGAAAAGGTGAAAAGGGGAAAAGCACAGAAAGTGAAGGAGAGAAAAGTCATAAGATTAAAACTTTGAAGAGGAATGTCCAAGAGAAGAAAAGGAAATGCATAAGTGAAAGGAGGGCATGAGAATGATTGTACATAGCATCTCAATTTAGATGATTTAATCTTTTTCAGATTTTTCTCGTTTTTATCTGAAAGGAAGCAGAACTTTGCAAAGTAAAGATTGAGAGTGAAGAGAGGCGCTGTGTATGTATGTGTATATGTGTGTGTAAATGGTCTAACTGCCTTTGGATGGGGTGGAATAATGATGGATAGTGAAGGAGAAGAGTATCGTCCTGCCACAATATGAGTTTTACTGGTGACTGATGGATTTTGAAGTCATAATGGCAGGGTGAGCTTCATTGTTCCAGATTTTGGAAGTCCGCAGTGACCTCCTCTGAGCTGGTTGTCTAAAGGTCCTTTTATTATCGGTGGAAAGAAATAACCTCTTATAAAGTGTGAATCATCCAATCTCCTCCATCCTCTCGGGATGAGATGAATCCTGTCACAGAAGAGTCTATTTCTCTCCATTGGGTAAAAATCTTATCTAGACCACTAGCTCAAATATAGACCACTACACTACAGAAGTCTTTCCTTGCAGTGAGCTGAGTCTCATTTGAAAGGTGTACCATTAATAGATATTCTCTTTTACCAATTGTACAAGAATATTCAGATTTTTTTAATTATAATTTTTTCATGTTGACCATGTAAAAAGGAACTACTGTATTCCTCTCCCCTGAGACACTCTTCTTGACTTCCCTCCTGCCTTTCTTTTAGCATGGGAGACACATGAGGGATTCCATTCTTGCAGTTCAGCTCAATGTAAAGAACTAGGACAGGAGAACTACTGAAGACACCTAGGATAGTATTATATGATTCCCTTGGCATTTAATAGCATTCCAGGAGACGTTAGATATACCCATTTGTCTGACTGCAGCTGCTGCCAAAACCAGTGATGCAAGACCCATAAGCTCCTGGGTTCAGGTGGACTGCTTCTTTCTCAGTGAAAACATTTATTAAAAAATATTAAAAAATTCCTTCCCCAAAGAGTCTAAATGGGAACTGTCTCCTGGGAACACCATCTGACCTCCTGAGGAGGGCTTTGGGGCCTCTATTGCAGCTCCTGCTTGACTGGGCTGCTGGATGTCTAGGAGCTTTGAACAAATGATGAAGGTCAATGACAAAATAAAAAAGGAGTAGGGATATAGGTTGCCCCCCCGTCTCAAACAGTAGGGTAGACAAGGATGTGAACCAGACTATATTTTATGCCTTATTATTTCTGCTACAAATCCTTACATCCAGCCCTTCAGAGAAAAATGCATCTTAGTTAGGCACAAGATAAGTGAAAGCCAAAGTTCTGCATTTGCTTGTGACAGAGTCTGTGTGTAAATCATTCTGGCTTACGCTTTTGCTTGCTTTTAATGCATCACTTCAGAGTTGTTATTTATGGTGGGCAAAATGCATTTGGAAGATACACTGGATTTTCCCCAGCGTAACAAAGGTTGTTTGCAGTTGCAGAAAGCTATTGAATGTTGCTTCCTCACAAGACTCCTTGAAGTCAGCATTATCATTTGTCATAGTCTGTACTGAGTTGCTGGAACATTCACAGTCATGAGAAAGAACCAGGCTGTCCCCTTCTCCTACATTAATATTAATTCATATCATACAGAATTGGATGGCTGCAGTAAGTTTGTAGATTCTTACTTATCCCTGTCCCCATGTGTCATATTGGACTCTGCCACAAACCTTCAGACTGGCAAATCATTGAAATGCATGCCTCAGTTTCCCTAATTGCAAAATAGAGACCACGATACCTGCCTGCCACAGGTTGTGGTGGTTGCCTGTAAGTAAGGAACTTGTTATGCCTAGAGACATTTTTGGAGATATGTTTGCAGCTGTAAGAAGATTACTTTTGGGAGAAACGCCTGTCTAAGGAGTCAGTGACAACCTATGCGGCGGGAACTGTGGGGAAAGGTATTATAATAGTGGGGCTCTGAACCGGGAGTTCAGAATTGTAATTCAGCCTGAGGTGATATAAAAAAACATGAATAGTCAAAATGTCTCATTTCAGAAGTGCTAACATGATTTTTTTTCATATTCATAAGGTCAAAATAAAATGCTTTGTGTAAAAATTGTGAAAACATTCTATTTTACTTGAGATGTTTTATGTAAAAGCATGGAAAGGATCGAACCGTTTCATTTGTAGCATTCAGTACATCATTCAGAGCAGGTAAGGGAAGAGAAATCAGTCAGGAGTCTTGACAAATTTGTGTGGTTTAATATAACTCGAAATGAAACAGAAAAGTAAACAATTTGAAAAATCAGAGAACAAAATCTAAAAGATATCCAGTTCTGGTTTCAATCATATGGCAAAATTTCAATGACTTGCAGTAAAATAGACATGTTTTCACAACTATTTTCTTTTTTTGTTTGAATTTTGCCTTTTTGATTGATCCTAGTAAAAACTGCACTTCCTCACAGTTTTCAAACTAGTTGTTAGCATTGATAGCCAGGTTTGGGAGGTTTTGGTTTGACTGTGCTTTTTCTCTCAGATAGGTCATAGTTAAACACGATGTTTGGGTTTACGGAGAGGGTGCCATGTGTGGAAGAGGAATTGTAGAGGAATTTCTCAGTATTGCTAGTGAACCGAGCAGTACTTCTTGAGCTGTCTGCCCCCATCCCAGATCCTTCCCTTTATCCTATGCTCTTGTAACTAGACCGATAAGTCGGTTTGACCATGAGGTCCCACTAAATTGACACCTCGGATCTCTGCTGACTTCCCATGGGCAAGACTTATGTTCAACCCTCTTCACCTCCTTGCCCTTCCCTCCTTGAGATATCTGATCTACTTACTACTGGGAAAAATCAACCGGCTGCAGTCCCCCCGGTGCGTGTCCCTGCTTTCTGTAAGGGGCTACCCTGAACTTTGATTAAGTGTAACCTCGATGGTTTTGGAGTCATCACTTGATATGACTGGGATGACTTATCTGTCTTAGGATTGGTGAGAGTAGTCTCAAAATCAACCCTATATGTCGATATAAATATAGGTGTCAGTTTTTGCCTCTGTGCCTATGCTTTTCTGTGCATATGTAGGCTATAGATATTTTTTTTTCAGTGTGAGTGTCTTTGAGCTGATATTTTCACTCTCTGGTTGTAGCTGGAAATAGTGGAACAAATTCGTTTCTCCTCTTACGGTGATACAAATGTGGAGCAACTTCCCTGACTACAGAATTACTCGTCACAGATAACACTGCAGCCTGCACTTGTATCAGTTTGCACTGATGCGACCTGCTCCTGTGGTATGCACTGTGCTTTTCTCACCAAATATTCAACATCTCACAGCACCAGGGCTTTGCTAACTTCTTTTTATTTTGCATGTGTGTGCACGTGTGTGTTGCTGAATGCTCTAAATGGGTGCAACCTTGACTTTTTTGGTCATTTAGAGGACATTGAAAATCTGAAATGCTTTAATTTTCTTAAAACACTTTCTGATTCAAGACATTCCACTCACATATGCATGCCCCACGGAGACGCAAAGCTCTTTTCAAACCAGTTACTATACTTTTGCTCTGCCATTGAATTTTGCTTTCTGTGATCACTTTTTCTTCCCTTCAGCCATCCCCTATCTTCAGTGAGCCTGTTAGCCTTATACTTACAATTCTGAATGTATCCTTCTGTACATTTTAAGTCAAAGCTGTATGAGTAGCAAAGTGGCTGTGCTCTCACTCTTCAAATGTCCTTCAGTAATATATCGTGCTTGCGTTCTCCCTGTGCCACTCAGTGTATTCACAACAGACTGAAATAAAATACAATGAAGCCTGTGCCAGCATCTTCTTTGAGAGATCTGGAAACTCAGTGATAAAATTTGTATGTGGGAAGATTTATCTGTTTAGTTTCTCCTAAAAGCAACTGAGAACACTATTAACCACTATTTAAAATGCCAGCATTTCCCATAGCTACCACGCAATAGTGCCTTGCATTGCCACAGTTTTCCTTTGTATTCAATAATTAAAGCTGGCTGAAGAAAGATGGTACTATTTGGCATATGTTGACTTTTGAACACTTCCTACCTTATCTGTCCTGAGACATAGCTGCTTGCCAGCTGATCATCACTGCCTACCAGCGCCTGTCTTCAGATTGCATTAGACAGATTTGTGCTTCTGTACCATGTCACGGGGAGTGTTTTTCATATCACACCCTTGTCAGAGCATATGGCTTTGACCCTGAACCTGTTAAACTGGAGACATTATGCTGAGTCAACAGTTTTGAAAGTTGTAATCAGGTTAACTCAACACAGGTTCAGTGACAAAGATTTCTAGCAGTGTCATTTACATCTGGGGTGATGCTTTATTCTTTCTGAATCAGTCTTTCATGAATGCTAATGATTCTCTAGCTAGTAGTAGACACATTGCTAGTAGTAGGAACATCCCAATGCTGCTTGAAGCATTCTGTAATCATATGTTATTTCTATGTCTACTCAAAGGCCCTGCTTTTACATCAGGTTTACATTAGAAGTAATCTGTCCTTTTATAGCCCCAGCATGCTGAATGCCCCTAGAAAGGTTCAGCAAAGATGGTTGCACTATAGGGAGGACCATCTGCTTATGAAACTCCACTTTGAAATGAGCTAACAGCAACGGCGAGGCTTAATCAAGTTCAGAAATTGGCATAAGACCACTAGTTTGCCCTTCTGGAAGACCTTAGAAGGCAGAGGATAAAAATTTCAGAATAAATATTCTGGAAGAGCTGCAGTTACTTGAGTGAGGCACAGAGCTGAATCCTTCGTGAAGTTCAGTCTGGGCCAAAGAAATGGATCAGCTTTTCCATTCTACATCACTGAAAAGTGTCATCTCTGATGCAGTGTGCTCCCTCAGGCAGCTGTTCACTACTTAATCGTATAGAAACCATCTCACTGCTCTGAGAACATCTGGAAGCAATGATGGTGGGACTCTGCTCAACCTAGTTCAGACTGGATTCCAGAAAGGATCCCTAAACAAGACAGAGCAGCTACAAACTTGGTCAGTTTTTAACTAACCTACCAGATACTTCACACACATCTGAGAAACAAACTAGGGACAGTTCTGTGTATTTGTTGATACTTTGTTCATCAATTTTTTGTTATGACAAAGAACTTTGGCATGAAATAGGAGTTTTAGGCCAGATGCACAAAAAAACATAGGTCCCTAGGTGCCACTAATTTCAGCTTAAGTGGATTTGTGGACCAAAGACTTGACATCTTAGATATTTACAGCTTCCAGATGTTTTTGCCTTGTTAAGAAATCATGGTGTGGTATATATTGTCTCATAGCAACCTCATGGGACCTCAGTGCAGAATGACAAAGGTGTTTAGGCACTTGTATCTGCAGGAGAGCACCTACTAGGATCTATAAAATATCTTTGCACACACTGACTTTTGGTGGAATTTGAATTCTTAAGGTTTACATATGCTTTGGTAAATCCCACTAGCCATATCGCTTGCTTATATATGTGCCTTCAGAAATCTGGCCCAAGGATTGCTGGTGTAGCACGGGTCATAAATCTCTTCATACAGATACTTCCACACGTGTATATATAACAGTAAATACCACTGAGTCCTCCGCTTTGTTCCAAGCAGATATCAGACCCTGTTCAGCCTTGTGACTCAGGTCATCGTTTACATCAGTACAAAGCAGGCGAGCTTTTATTCATTCGTAGCTATGGTTTGGCTACTTAAAGACACTAACAAAGAAAATCAGCTCTAAATTCAATTTAATCAGCCAGTCAAGATACCTTTATGGCTGCTTTAAGTTTTTGGAAGTGAAAAAGCTGGAGCATTATCTTCTCTAATCATGTGGGTCCAAAGTAGGTGAAAAATGCTATTTCTGGGACAAGGAGCTGAGAATTTTGATATAATAGCATCTGTCACTCACTGCACAGGTACTGTAGCACTGGCCAACCAGTTAGCGGTCCAGCTGGGGAGCAGATAGTGAGGACATAATAATTCTCCTTGACTAGAAGTGATGCCACCGGTCAAAAGAGTTTCTGAAGCAGAGTAAGCACTCCTTTAAAGCTTTCCAGTGGAGCTGTTGGAACAATGGTCCTGGGCAAACTTAGCCCGTGGTTTCATCCACTGTATCCTTTTTCTAAATTTCCTGGCTGTGGAGGATCAGTTTTGTGAAGGAAATATCCAGCCAGGCTCTGTTTAATCTTTTCCTCTGTAACTGCAATGCTGTTAGCAACTATGGCAAACATTTCCTCTCCTGGCTTTTCATTTTTGCCAAATACTTGCAGAGTTACAATTTTGTATGTATTAAATTACTTTCACTAGTGTTTATGCAGCATTGCATATCATTCTGTAAAGTCTCATTCCCATATTCTTAATCACTGTGTATTACTTTATTCTGTGAGTTTTATTATTACATGACTATTATTGCCTGTTTCTTGCTTTTTTCAAGTTCACTGAGTTTTATCCTAAGTTTCAAAGTCATGCTGAGCCTGCCCTGTCCACAACTCAGTAAACCAATATAACTGTTCCCATTGCCATGAGGCCTGCACCACAATGCACTTTTACAGTTATTATTTCGGCAGTATGGAGGACTCTTGTGCACGCGTGCATGTGTGTTTGCGCGCGCGCTCTGTGTTTCTGTGTCACCTGATAGTCCTTGCTAGGTAGTGTTGGGCTTAAAATGAAACATTGTTAGGCTTTATTTTTTCTGGATCTGTTTCATTTATTGTTTGAAGTGAAAATAAACTTGATTAAATATTATCTCATTTAAGATTCAGCCTCTGCCATCAGATGCTCAAGCAGACTACCCAATAAGACTAAGCAGAGTTGTGTGCAAGTACTTTGGGAGCAGAAGTCCCATTTTCTCCTTTTGTCCTCTCTCATTGTCTGGCAGCTGCTCTTCATTTGGTAACTTCTAAAAATTTAATTAAGGTACAGGTAACTTATCTTTCAGGTCTCTGTGAAAAAATAGTATGCCCTAGGAACATCCAAGTGCATTCATCTAGCTATACTATTTTTATATTCTTTTGTACAGAGCTTCTCAAGCTAGTGTTAGATCAATCAGTAATTCTTTGGTCAAAATCTATGGGTAAATATTATATGCTTGTTGCAAGTCTTTCCAATAATTCTATACATTTTTTCTTCTAAAATGTCAAGTTTAAAATAATCCCGCTGCCTTCCTTTCCTTCCCTCTGCCTTGGAAATTTGGCTCAGAAAAGCAGCATCCGTCAATAGACTGAGCTGGAGGTGAAGTGCCAAGAACTTGCAAAGTCTGCTCTTGGCACAGCCAAGTCCTCGTGGTGTGCAGTCGTGAGCAGGGCCCTTCTTCTCCACGCTGAACTTTGAAGGAGCCTCAGGCTGGCCTGGGAATTTGCAGATATGGTTCTGTCCTTTTACTTAATTGCATCCACGTTTTGAAGCCTGTAGTGAATATTGGCTTGACTGGCAGCAATAATCAAAGAGCTGAAAACCTCTCATTTGTGTCTGCATCTACAAAGCTGCACCTGCAAAGGCATCTACACAGCCTTTTTTGCAGTTTCCAGCACCACATGAAAGAAACAAAAACCCTTTAAAAAATAAGCTTTAAAAGATGTTTCTCTTACGTAAATTGGGGGTACAAAGAAACATCTATTTAATAGAGATATTATGAAGATTAAGTAGTTAAATATTTAAAGATCTTTGAAAGCATCTGTAATTACGTTCAGTGAGTACAGCTCAAATATTTTTCTTAATACAAACGGGAAGCAGAAACTCAAAGTACTTGTGTGTTTGTTACCTTCTTACAAAGCCACCTTCTCTGCTCCCACTGTATTTTAGAGATAATGCATCGCTAGTTTTCCCCAGGAAGAATCCCTGTTTTCCTTATATTATTTATAAACTGTGAAGAATAATTGATATTAAATATCTCTGTTAGCTCCTATTTATTACAGTTACCAATTTGGAAGTGATTAATAAAAGATATTTTACTTCCGTGGATAATATATTGCTATAAATTCATTTTTTTCACTCCCTTCAGCTCTGCATTATTCTTTGCTATTGCTTCTTGGTTAAGATAAATAGTTTATCTGGACTTCCTAGAGCAATGATTAGCAATACATACGTGGGTCAGATGGTGTTGGTGTGCTATCCAGAGGTATATTTGCAATTGCAGTCTCTTCACAAATCAGAAATCTGAAGCCTTAGATTTACTGCTCTGACTTTACTGTCCTCATTCTTGCAGCTTTTAATCTTTTCTTTCTTCTTGTCTCAAAGCAGACCGCAAACATGCATTTTTTTTTTCCTTGGTCCCTCAGACCAACTTATTAATATGTGCCCTGCAGTGTCCCTTTTTCTTGTCCCTTCTAAACAAGTTCCATTAACAGTTCAGTATGAACAGTTCAGCTATGAGATTATCTTGTGATTGTACCACGTATCTAAACATAACTTTTTCAAAATGCTTCTCATCATCCAAGCGATGCACGCATAAAGCCTTGTGGTTATTTCTTTCCTGTAGTGTCACTTGCTTTTTCTTTCTTTTTATGTTTTCTGATAGAAATTGCACACTATATCCTTCCCTTAGGTCTTTGTTTTAAAACCCACCTTCTAGGTGCTTGTCTTCTACATTTGTTCAATAAAAGCTGTTAACTCTGGGTCTTCTTTCCCCCTCCCTCCACACAAAATCAGAAAATTAATTTTTTCAGGAATTCAAATGCAACTCTGTAAAAGGTAGTGCTCCATCCCACTTACATGACATACTACTCACTTCTTAGGAAAGACTACATCTGAAATTTTAATCTTCATAGAATTAGAAGAACCTGCTCCAGGAAACATTGTTCTTTTATTGTGTCACTTATTATTTGCTTACTGGTCTGACATCTTGCTACAGTTCTTGAAGACTTACTGGAACTGTAATAGGGTTTACAAGTCTGCCTAACTTAAGTCTTCCTATTGCACTGAAGAGAAAAGAAAAGGTAAGATATGGTCCTTCAGGGATGTTCAGCAAAACTTTCATAGGCACCTTTAAAAAAGTCATGATTTCGTGACCACTAATCAAAGACACTGCCATATGGTGGCTTTCCAGTTGTTGATTTGCAAATTTTGATGGTTTGATGTCCACACCACTGAAGCAAAACTGGCAATAATTGGGCAAATGCAGGCAGAGAAACCAAAGATGAAATTGTCTCATAAAGTGATCTACTGTTTCCAATCTTCTTCTCTTAATCCGTGCTAACAGACATCAGTAAGGCAGGATATGGAAACTTAATCCACTTACTGTCTGATATATTCTGTGGCAAAACAAGATTAATCCTACAATTTGTCCTGGATTCTCAGAGTACTGAGAAAGTGCATTTGTATCATGGGACGAGAACAGCGGGGTAATGAGAAACACAGAGACAGGAGCAAACGAGGTGGAGGGGTTTAGGCACCCTACTGCCGTGGGAAAGAGCAGCAGAAAAGGATTCTTGGAAAAAAACCCACACCCTTCTGTTACTTGCCAATGATTGATTTTAGGTGGAGCTGTTGCACGGGGAAGACTTGTTATTCAGTATAATGTGGATAGGAAAACATCTTGCTTTGTCTCATTGGTTTGGTTAGCTTTTAAACCTTGAATTCAGTTCTTAACATTCTTAGTAGAATGATAAACTCTTAGGGGGAAAAAAGCTTCCTTTTAATACACAGTCTCATAATCGTTAAACTTTCCTCTCTAATGCACTGTGGCATTAATTTGGCACTTTAGATGTTTTACTTGTGGTGCTATCTTAGGTTATTTGGCTGGAGTATGTCAATATAGTATCTGAACATGCTCAATGCTAATTAATTTGTCAGTACCAGAGTGTTAATGGTGTTATTGTAAAACTCCTTTTGATGTTAATTTGGCCGCGGTTTCTTCACAAATCCCACGCGAACAGCAGAGGTCTCTGGCTGTTGTTATGGCATTGTGGGAAGCTCTGCTCAGAAGAGATGTTCAGAGGAAGATGGTTGTGTGTGTGACTGTAGTCCTAGAAAGAGTTATCGGACAGGTTGGTTTGGCAGTTGTTCCAAAAGGCAGCCATGCTAGTGTCGCCCAGTCTTCTCCTTTCTAAGATTTATCAAGTTCTCAAAGCAGGTGTTGAGTTTGCAAGATGGGATGGCGTGTTTCACAGGCATGTGAAACAACATTGCACAGGAGCTTCCATTAGTCTTGGGTCGAATACACTTACTCTGAGAGCAGGCTGCTTAAACTCTTACAAGCTCAGAGAGACGGAACATGTTCCCTCCTCCATCAATGGACTTGCCTTTCCTAGAGCAAGGTACAATACCTTCCGTGCCTTTTCCGTGGCATGCCTGGGTGCCATGCAGATACCTCTATCCCATGACTTGTAAAGCCAAACTCCACTTTAGGAGGCAGAGAAAAATGAGGTTGTAATCTCTCTCCACCATTGAAGGGGGTGCAGGTAGAATGGGAAAAAGCAATGGCTGCAGTCCTTTTCTTGCACAGCCTTGCAGGAGCTTCTCAGCACTCAGCCCCGTTCCTGAGGCTGCGTGCTTGCCAAATGATCTGGTGCTTTAGTGTGGCAATGGGCTTAGCAGTTACTGTCTGAACTTTGCTCTTTATTTGAGGATGAGAAATTAGTAATCTAAATGGGAAGAACTTTCACTAGCAACAACAAAAAATAAGGGTGTCATCTCTGTTCTGCTGGTGCCATTGATTTCAGGTCTGCTGGTTAGAGGAGAATATGCAGAAAAATGTATCTTGCCTTCCAAATGATTGCTGAAGGTCTAAGGAGGGAGAAAGATCTGCTTCTCATTAGAGCTGTTTTAAAATGGCAAAAGTCTTCCTTTACTAATGTATAAGCATTAGTCATCTATTTAAATATGAAATTGTTTCCCTCAGTCAAGTTTCCTATTTTAATTGAGTAGTTTTGGATGTGGCTGGTATGGAGGGATGGACAACTGGTTCAATAGTCTATAAAGTCATCATTGAAGCAAACTCAGACTTTTATGCAGTCAGTTTTCAGAAAGAATTATTATGTTACCAATTCTCTTTCTTATTTTCATGTGCTGCACTGCCATAGTTTTGTTCCAGATAGGGAGGTGTCACAGTATCACATAAATTTTTTTTATTTTTTCCAGATACTGTCTTCCCAAGTTCATGTAGAGGAAAACTACCTAGTGTGAACTTCTTGGGAAGGTGGGATGGTAGAATCTGGCTGTGGTGTTTCCAACCCAGCTCAAAGAGAGTAGCAAAGAAAGTTTAATTAGAAGCAAATATTCTTTGGCTGCATAAGTCAAGGCAACTGTTTAAAAAGGGAATGATTGTTCCCAGGACTCTTAAGCACTCTTAAATCCTACTGGAGCTAGTAGGATGTAGAAGGTCACAACAGCACTGGGCAAGATCATCTGAGGACCTTGTGAGGTTTAGTTGCCACTAGTGAGTACAGAGTGTGTGCATGGGTTTGACAAGGTCTCCTATTTAGCAATTTCTATGTGTTGAATTCCTAATGAATGGCTTTTATTTACATAAGAGAATAAAATATTATGCTTAATTTTGAATGTACTTGTATTCATTCTTTGACAGATTCTTCTACTCTGGTATTTTTCACAGTTCATCTTCAGTCGTCAGCCCGCACCGTAGGACCGTTATTGACTACTCCAGTTTGCTGCAGCACTTGCACCATGGCACTTTTCAACATCCAGGAGAACTCAATACCTCTGCTATAAAGAATGTGGACATAAAGACCAGCCTGCATGTTTGTGTCCCTGAATTACTTCCACTTGAGGAAAAAGCTGTGTACTACTGGATGAGGTCCTGAAACATAATTTAGAAGCATCGACAGGAGAAAAAAAAAACGTCCTGAAGTGCGGGAAAGGCATGCTTCTTGAACATTATTAATTTGAATCATGGAGCTATATAGAAGCAGATATTGGTATGATACAGTTGATGTGTGACAGAGTACCAAATGGACATTCTTAAAGAAGTCAGCTCCATCTTCCCTAAGTCATCAGTAGTCTCTCAGTAGGCCATATTTTTTAGGGAATCGCTCGGCATGTGTATGAGTTTTCCCAGTCCTAAATTCTTTCAAGCTGCATATTTCTTCTGAAGAAAATTGGAGACAGTGTAGCCCCTGAGTTGCTGTGAAGACACTGAAGCAACATTCCTCACTTTTAGGGGACTGGTGTGGTGGCATGCAAGAATCTAATGTTCCATGCAATTTATGATTTTCCACTTTATTGAAGAAATAATTCTGTTTGTTTGTAGGTTTATGAACTTGCAGTCTTGAATGCACAGTACTGCAAGTCAGAAATCATTTTATCTATCAGCTATTCTGTCTTAAATGAAGAAATATTGTACATTGTTAATACCCTGATCTCCAAGAGTTTGTGAAAAAATTAATGATTTTTGAGTTAAAATGTAATTTTAAAATGTTGAACATTTATTATTAAAATTTCTTTTTTTTAAAAAGTATCAGTTTTGTGAATTAATTCTCTTCTGACAGACACCGGAGAGGGAACTGCTATTGTGTTTCTCTTGAAAGAAGAATACCTTTAATCACAAGCCCGAGGAGGTGACTTGCACTGTAGATGGACGGATACTTTGAGCTTGTTTGCACATATCTAACTTCTTCCAAGTGAAAAGTCCTGTCTGAAATGTAGGGGCTTCTGTATGTAACTATTACACACATGTGTACATGCTCACACCAGCAGCAAAACTGGCCTGCTGTTACCTTTGTGTCCGCAGGACTGAAACGTTGATCCTTCGTTGTTCCTGGTGTTGCAGTGGCTGGAGCAGGAGCTGGAAGCCCTAGGTTCAGTTCTCAGAGCCCCTGCTGACTTATTTTGAGACCTCAGCAGGGCATGCACCTGCTGTGTGCTCTTTTCCAGTCTGCCGTAAGAGGTGAATAGCATCTATCTTATTAGCACACTGTGGGATTTCATCCAGTCATGTTTGTGCACTACTTTGAGGTTTTTCTGCTGAAGGTGGTAGTACTATTTCTTCCAATTCCCAATTCACCTGTGCTGCAAAGTAAGTAGGAGCTTCTTGAGATCACAGTTACTTCCCTGAAATGGCTATTTATCTCCTGATTGAGATTTAGTGATTCATTTCCTGATAGCCAGCGGTTTTTGAGAGCGGGTTGTCTTAATAACCTACAGGCCTAGAAGAACTGGTTTTGCCTCTTTGCCAGCCAGCAGTAGATTATGTATATTCCATGTATTTCTGTTCAGGTTTTCATAGGGCAATTCAAAGCTTAGAAATGAAACTTGCTTTATTATTTTCACTCAGATCTGAGAGAAGGACCTGTCACAAGCTGCTACACTTGGTGAGGTAGGCTGTTCTCCTTTCCCTAGAGAAAGGGAGCTGCTTGGCTTCACCTTGTGCCATACCAACTGTTTTCTTTATTGCAGTGAAGGAGGGACAGAAATTAGAAACTACGCGATGTAAAAAAGCTCTGGTAAAATAGGAGCACCGTTATTTCTGTCCATTTTAGCAACAAGAGGGTCAGTGCTGTAACATCTGTATAAGGCTTTGGGGCTGGTTCATTAGAGGAAGAAGAGACTTTTTTTTAAATCTGTGTTTTTATCCTTCCTCTCTGCCCCCCAGAATGAATGTACACATAATGACAATGTACAGAAGTTAATTATCTATATTTTAACTTATGTAATATATTTCATATAGACCCTAAAATGGACTATTTTGAACTTGTAGCACGGCAATTAGTCAAAGACAGTCAGTACCCCTAATTATAAAGATGGTTTCTGTCTTTATTAGTTTTGAGCCCCATGCTGCATATATGGAAATCCTGATAGCTTTAGAGTAGAGGCAATGAAGTGAGACTTCTCTCCCTGTAGTTATGGTCCTTGGGGGTGGTGAGCAGGTTTAAATCCTTGTGGACACTTGGAAAAAGAGCAAATAGCAGAGCCAGGAACATGAGATGATAAATTGCTTTGCTTCTTACAGGAATGTTTCATTAGTCCTTCCCAGTCAAGATCCTATGTGTGAAGGGACCTTGCCTTTAGGTACAACATCCCTAAGATGATAAATCATCATCTGTAGGCAAAAGCCATTTGTTACTGAGTGTTAATGTTGAAATAATTAATGTGATTAATCTAGCCAGTCTTAAATCTACTCCTTAGAACAGTAGGATACCTCAGACAACCCTGTCTGCCTATTAGGAAGGCTCAATCCTTTAGCCTCAGTGGGCCTCTGCAATAGAGGATGCATATTCCTAATATCTGTCTTCTCCTAAAGGAAGAGACTGGAGGGAAGCAATCACTGTTGTTTGGGTTATTACGCTCAAAATCTTGTTTATGGGCCAAGAGTAAGCACGTGTTATATGTAAGTAAAACCATTGTTAGTATAACTGAACTCTTAAAAGTCTAATAACTATTAGGCTAAAATTAACTGTTTCAGGAAAAAAAAAATCAGTTACAATAGTTATGCTCACACTTTTTAGTTTCTACCCCTTTTCCTGGTGGTGTGCTCACTCTTCCAATGCTTCTCTGGGTCCTAGGGTTGGCAGTTTCAGTCTGGTAGTGGTGCCGAGGAGTGCGGGATCTTATGACAAATCATTAGCATCGAGAATTGTTTGCTGGGAGGAATATGATGTTTGTGTTGATGGTTTCTTCTTCCTCCCTCCAGGATCTACTTGGGGCTGGTTTTATGTTTTCTAACACACTTACGCCTTTGCTCATTCTTCCTCGGCCTGCAGGTTTAGGTTACATCCAAATATCCTATATTTGGTGACTTTTTTGTATGTCAGCTATTTCTTTGTTCTCTTTGTTACCTCTAAAACCATGTTTGTCCAGCTTCAGGTCTGCATTTCCTTTAATTGGCCATGGGTGAGTTATTTATAGTGATGAAGTCTCCAGTGCCAGCCTGTTCCCCATCTCTTATCATCCCCTGCCTGTAATCCTCGACACCATGTCCTGTCTCCCTTTCTGAAAGTTTTTGCTATCGTGCCAGGCTAGTATTTCTCTATATCACATCATTGTGTTAGTCATAAATATCTCACTCTACATGGACTATTTGCTTGTTATTTCTGTCTATATAAAACTACAGTTGTACCACATAAGATAAGTAAAATAAATTAGCCATAGACACCTGGCCAATTAAACAAATTGCTGTCAGCTAAACCAAATTAAAATAAAACTGCAGGCAAGTCAAGAAAAGTTTAGTCAGAGCAAGCAACAAGGCTCAGTCCTGAGGCCTCGAAAACTCAGTACAAAGCTAAAGGCTTGCTGCTGACATGGTAATACCATATTATTACAGGGCTAGATAGTTACGGGTGAATTAAAACTCTGAGAGCTTAGGATAAATCTGTTCTTTCTTTAGAGAACAGGAGCCAGGAGTTTTGTAGCAAAGGACATGCCACGGAGAGGTTTTTTCAGGAAGGATGGGTTGTCTTGCTGAGCTGAATAATACTTATCTGTCATCTGTCTGCATTTATAAATCACTCCCTCCCCTCTACCTCCACCCACATTTCCCTCCCATTGACCAATTTTTTCTAGATCTGCCATAAGTGTTGACCTGTCAAAGATGCCTACAAACTCTGTGAAATTTGATGGCTGGGTAGAGGCGAGAGACAGATTAATTCCACTCCACCCCACCACCTCCCCTTCCCAAAAAAGTGGGAGCTCTACACTTCTCCATACCGTTCATCCTGCTGCTATCCAGTTACCACGGCCAGCCAGCACAGTCAGAGCTGCAGCTTCTTTCCCTGCCAGCGGTTTGGGGGTTTGTAGTGTAGAGGGCAAGCGTTGCTGGAGGAGAAAAAGTGGTAAGGATACGGGATGGCAGCTGGAGCTGTCGATTGCTGGACACCTCCGTAGGAAACCAGGTCTTGATAACTCTGTGCCCACAGCACTGGGAGCTCATGGGTTATAACACAGGGAAGCCCCAAGGGAGCAGCTGCGTTCAACTGCTGCGATGAGCAGTATCCCTCAGTATTAACACTCATCTTTGAACCAAGCTGAGAATGCTTTTCATTCATCCCTAGATGCTCTCCCACCTCTGCATGTTGGTTTTCTTTCCCATGATCCCCATCTGTCTTTATTTCTTCTATTTCCAGGCTGGACCTATTTTCCACCCTGCTGAAACCTGTCATCTACTTTTCTTGGCCATCTAGAAGAGGGATATACACCTATTTTCAAAGGGTTAACCAGGTTAACCAGGTTAACCAGGGCACAATGCAGACTTTGGAAAAATAACAGGAGATCAGTGGTAGTGCTGCCGTTATTCTTGGCACTGTTAGACGTGGGTGAGCATGGAGAACATGCAGTCAGCATTTTGAAGCCTGTTAAACAGTAATATTACATGACACACATATGATGATATTCACATGAGAACTCTAAACATCTAGGACCTGGACTTTGCTGGCAGTTTGCTAATGTCTCTGTCTATACTAAAGCCCATTTTTGGTCAGGTACTTTCACAGGCACCCAGGCCTGTGGGCTGTTTCTTTATGTCTGCTGCATTTTAAGCACTAAAGGAAAATTGAAGTTTATAGGTAAATTCATTCTGAGAGTTGGCATTAAAGGAAATGTTAGGACATTTTAAAAATATATATTTTACAGTGGGGGTAATTGATGGATCAGCAATGCAGTTTCTCTTCCTGAGTGATTTCCCTTTGATTAGGTTAAGCTTTCCAAATAAAATGTTCTGTAAGACGACATGAGACATGTCAAATTTCATGTTGTTGGTTTTGTTAGAAATGGAACAGAAAATGGAAACTGAGTTTAAGTTTGTCAAAGTTCAAGCTTATGCAGTGATTAGCATATTGTTATTTCTCAGCAGGTCATTGCAAAGATCTCTGTTTTCATCAGGGCAACTGCCATTGAGTCTAAATTCTCTAAATGGTAACAAAGAAACAATTTCCTAAATATTTATAGATTTAACAACTAACAAATGCTGTTTCTCTCCGCTCAACCTTCTCACCCTCATTTATAAAAGCCTTTTCCTTTCATGATTTGTGGCAAGTGCTGCCTGTACAATGGGATTTTTGCCAACAGTTCCAAAAGGAACATGATAGAGTCCATGGGAACTGATTGTACAACCTCAATCACAGTTGCTCCTTTTCACCCACTACTCTATAAATCCCAAATTCTAGTTAACAGATTTATAAGGCAGAGGGCCACAAGGGACCATTAGCTCATCTGGCCTGATGGCCCATATATCACAAGCAATTGCACTTTTTGCAGTACACTTTACCAAGCCCAACAGTGTTTATGTTTGGATAAAGCACGTTTGCCAAGAAGGCATTCAGTCTTGGCTTCATTACGTCAAGGTAGGAAGAATCGGCGACTTCCACAGTAGTCTGTATCAGTAATTTCTTCGTTAATTACTTTCCTGGTTAAAAGGTATGGCTTATTTTTGATTTGAAGTTGCCCAGTTACACCTTCCAGACATTGTTTCTTGTTATGCCTTTGGTAAATCAGAATTTGTTAATACCTAGTTTATTGTCACCATGTACTGTGCCAAAGAAAAGGCAGGGGTTAGAGGAATGACTATTTAAATAGAACACACTCTTCAAGTGCCTCTCAATGAGGCATTTCTTTGACTCCAGTTTTTCTACAGTCAGTGGTTGCTCTAGCAAACCTGGCTAATCTACCCTACTGGTGAGAGTTAGGTTAATCCACCCACGGTTGCTCCTTTGCCAGTGGAATATCCAAAATGACATAAGACTTTCAGGTACTTTCAGTTGCACAGCTAGAAGTTCATTTGCAGAAGAAAAAGTCCAAATCTACTATCTGTCTTATTCATGGGACGAATTATCTCAGAGAATATCATCTCAGTTTTCCTCTTCTGAGATCCCTGAACTCTGCACAGTTTAGTTTTAGCCAGGTTCCTGTTTTACTCCTCCAAAGACAAGGCAATGGACTTGCTGAGAATTGGATAATGATTTAGTATGTCCATGCAGACTGAGTTGCCTTCTGCTTCTTTTTGCCATCCTGCTTAAATGTCACCATTCCAGTTCTTCGATTTCTGCTTTCTTTAGTTCTCTTGAGTCTATGACACTGGCCTCTGCATATGCTTGTTCAGGAAATCTTTGTTAACGCATATGAGATGTAGCATGAAATTATTACATCATTTTCTTCCCAGATGGAGATACATTAAAATCAGTGCAACTCAAAGTGGGATTGAGCAATTCAGGTATTTC
Source organism: Haliaeetus albicilla (assembly GCF_947461875.1). Classification (NCBI taxonomy): domain Eukaryota; kingdom Metazoa; phylum Chordata; class Aves; order Accipitriformes; family Accipitridae; genus Haliaeetus; species Haliaeetus albicilla. The sequence goes on along the minus strand of NC_091502.1, from coordinate 21,532,238 downwards.
AAGCAGGTTCATTTTAGCATTGTTAGTCCTTGGTCCTTGCTGTTCATAAAATAAATGGCTTTCACATACAAAATAATGTAGACTTTCCTCAAAAGAACTGAATTACTAATCATAAGCTATTATAAATAAAGAGAAATGATATATCTCCCCAAAAAGAGAAATCACAGATGGGAGGAAACGTAATGGTTAACATGGCAACAATTCTTGAAATAAGTGAAGCGAGCAAAAAATAAATGTGGAAAATAAAACCACTTGCACAGATTTAAAAGGGTAGTAAGACAAAATTGCAGGGAAAAGCAAAGCAAACAGGAAATCAGGAATGATGGGAAGCATTACTTACTATCTATGAGATGAACTGAACTGTTTAGGCATATTTCTTTCAGCATCAAATGAATGAATAAAGACTTCTTAAAAAAGTTGCCTAATTTGTAATTTACTATTTAATTTCAAATAAATTTTGTATTATTTTCTTTATTCTATATTAATGACTTGGATGCAAGAGTGATGTCATTTACAAGATACCGGGATGATTATGTATTCTTCAATATGAACACAGATTACTGAGTAAACTTGTTCTTGGAAACTGAAAATTATCCTGCTGATCTAATGGTGATGTACTTCTGCCCAAGAATTGTATTTATCTTATTGGCAATGTTACCTCATACGCGAATAGAAGAACTGTCATGCTGAATCACTGCAATGTCCTATGCAGTTCAGTCCTGTACATAAAAATCAAATAACATTCTAGAAGGATTTGTTTTAAACAAAAAATCTTCTACTTCGTTTTACTGAGCCAGGATCTAGATCTGAGCAGTGTCTTGTAGCAATGAGTTTCACACTCCAATTCGGCTCTATTTAGATTTTTTCCCTCCATTATGGAAGTGACCACTTCCAGTTGCATTGACTGTACTTGTGATAGGTTGATGTGAGTCACGAGAATCCAACAATGGCTTTGTCCGCAGCCAAGAGGATATAGTTTTCACTTCTGTTAAGTTTCCAGAGGAACTTGGGAACTTGCAAAGACATGAGCCAACACTGGTATGACTACTGGAGTTTTCTGCCCTCAATATTTAGAGCTTTGCCTTGCATAACTGCATTAGTGGTAGAAGGTTCTTAAACTGTGGAGTATTGGCTCCTCTCTGGGATATTCCCTTTTTGGAGTCAGACAGAGGGTTCTGGCTATTCATAGTCTGCTAGCAGAAAGATGTAGATGTTCTCAAGTCTGATTCTTTTTTTGAGAACCAGCCAGTTTAGGGATTTTGTATTGGCTAAAAAATACTGGCTCCGTTCTAGAGAAGCTGAGATGGGACATCATGACTGACTTACTTAATGTGTGCTGCTGCTGGGCTGGGGGGCTGCACAGACCCAACCCGTATTCCTGTCCACTCTCTTCTGTTGGCAGTTGAGCCTGGGTAGCTGTGCAGGCAGGTGGTCTGGTCCCGAGTCCAGCGGAAAGCTAATGAAGGAAGGGAGGAGGGAAGGGGCAGGGGAAAGGGAAGGGGAAGAGGGTAGGGATGTCCATGAGATTGACTTCTGTAGTCCTTGCTTCCACAAGTTGGCTCACCAACAGTCATCTATATCTCAGACATATTACATGAACGGAACTGGACAGAGTAACCCTATCTCTTTTCTCCATCTCAGTCATTATCTTCTGTATTTCTTATGTCTCTTCTTGTTTCTTTCCCCCAAAGAGATGCACAGTCCAAATATTTTCATCCTCACCAGCCTTGCTGCCCTTCTTTGAATATTCCCTTCTCTACTTCTGCTGTGTTCCTCTCAAGACCGAGTGATCAGAGTTGCACACAGTGTTGTAGAGTGAGGGTAACAGTGATTTATATAAGGGAACTGAAATACCTTTAGTGGTATTCAGGGTGTGTATTATCTGCATCCAAAGGACTGTCCCTGAGACGTTCTCAGGATTTGATGATGAAGTTGATACATTGCCTGCTTAAATGTGCTGTAGCCCACAGCTGAAAGACAGCATTTGTATGAGTATTCTCTCTTCCCTTCCTTCTACTTTCTTGTGGCTAATACAGGTACAGGGTTGGAAAAAGTCTCCTGCTTGATTCTCAAGTTCCCATCCCTGCCAGCTCCCAGCCTCATGCCTGTGCTCCCTTAGTCCTGTCCCATAACTGGCTGCTAATCACAAGATGGTTCAACTCTGACCAGCCCTGAATGATCCAGGGGCAAATTCCTGCTCTGCTGATGGGTCCCTGTGCCATCATTGAATTATGTGGGGTCTGTATTCACTCTGAGTAACTTTAGACATCTGCAGTATAGATCAACATATTCAGTGGGAACCCTTTTTATTGTCAGTGTGGAGAAAGAGGCATTTTCAAGGTAGGAGCCATCCGCTGTTTCAGGTGCAGACTTCAGAGTAAGAGTAGTTGTGCCTTTGAAGTGCCTCTCTTGGACACATCCTCACTTTAGATGTCTACATATAGTAAGATGAATCCTGCCCCGACTGACAATCTCCATCTGAATTACTGCTGTTCTGTCTCTCCTCCTTTTAAAGTGCCAATCTTTTATTCCTGCCCAGCTCTGGTGTTAAGGTGCATTGATTTTCATTGGGCACATCAGACATAACACAGCAACAAATAAGCAATCAAAGCTGACCTCATAGATTTTGCTTCTACCTTCTGTTAATCTTTTCCTTTGTGACATGAGGAAAAAGAGATAAATGGCCACTGTTCTCTCTCTTTGCATCCACTTTCCAAGTACTGCTTGCAGATTTCATTAACCTTCCCTTTTTGAAAATTACATCTCACTTTTTGTTATAAAAGCAAACAATTAAAGTAGTGTCTGATACGTTGTGTAGATAAATACATATATACAACATATATATGTATATTTTGCTTCACATTATTGTCATGTAAAAGGGGAAATTTTATGTTATGTTGCTTTCTTAGGGCATTAATAGCATACTTACTATCCTCCTACGCCTGACACCCGAGGGTTTCACCAGCAATTTACATTCTCTTTTTCCCCAGGGGTAGGAAAGTCAGTTCCAAAGACCTAGATGCATTCATCCATCACGTTTGGCTGCAGAAGTAGCTGGTTATTTCTCTTCAGAGCTGTAGCCCTTCGAGGAGTCTTATATTGTTAGCTCTCATTTTAGAGCAGCATTGTGCCTGGAAAAAGGAGCCAGGAATACCTGAAATTCAGATGAAGAAACACGTGGAGGTACCTGGTCTGAGCCTGCAGTGCCATAGTGAGGTATTTTGCTGCCCAAGCACATTTCTTGATTTCAGCCTTTTCCCTTCCTTCCCTCAACTTCTCCAAGCTTTGCTCCGACTCCTCCTCAGCCCTTCATTTACAGGGGTTGTTCCCAGCATTGCGGTGGACCCGCACTCTCTTCTTTCTCAAGAATAGTGGCAGCAGCACCCACGTTTGCCTCCAGTGGCATCCCCTCTCATAGGACTTGATCAAATGCCTTGGGACTAATTTTGGAAGCTGAGGTCTGCCACTGCTCCTACAGGAACCACAGGGTAGAATATCCTTATAGCCTTTCACATCAGGTTTGAAGGACTCTCACATTTGGTACCAACGATAAATAACACTCTCTAGAAAATGTTGTTAATCTTTCTCGGAAAAATTCAGAAATACCCCTAACAGCTTCTGGGGGCAGCAGAACTCAAAGGGGAGCTTTGACATGCCTTGTGCTTCTGTGTGTTGTTCTTCTCAGCTGTAGCATGGGGAAAGTCATCTGCTTCCACTTGAGGATGATGTGAGATTTTAAAAAAGTAGGTAAAAGTTTAGTACCTGTTGTTTGAAATCAGTGTTGTACTTCAAGGATTTAAACTTTATAACTTTTCTTGTCCACATCTTTATTTATATTGGTCTGAATACAATGCTGTCTCATCCATCCTGAGAGGAGCTGGTAAGAAAAATCTCTGTTCCCTGGCTGGGGAACATACAGAGCAAGAGAACAGAAACGTATGAATAGCACTTGAAATCAGTACATCCAACCTGCCTACCAAAGCACTGACCATCAGCGCTGATGGGAGTTAGATGGCAAGAGGAAGATTAGAAAACATCTGCACCCTCATTGACTCCAGTGGGAGGTTGTATAGAAATAGTCAGTATTTCTAGAAAAAACTGTCTCACAAAGAAGAGCTTTTGATTCATTGAATCACAAAAACAATTTTAGGAGTTCTATTTGGCTGTGAGTACTTTTCTGCTGCCTAAGACTGGCAAGGAAGGTGATAAACAGAGGGAGAAATGATAAATGGGAAGGAGTCCTGGAGAGAGGCTGCTGGGATTTGTGTTTTATTTTTGTGGAGTTGCTTCCCTGGTGAGCTGTAAGGAACCATAAGCAGCACAAAGGGGGGCAAGCTAATCTCTTCTCCCATGCAGATGACACGAGTGAGCATCTGTAGTTAGAAGGAGGAGGATTAGCTTCCGTGGGGCACCTCTGGTTCCTTCGCACAGATGGGTTAGCAGCCGTGGGGAGTAAGGGGTGGGAGAGGGACCCCCAGCTTTAGCGCTCTGTTTCTCTCCAGCATGCCAAGCAGAAGCAAGGAGCAAGCATGGAGGGAAAAGTAATTTGCCATTTATCTATAGATGCTAACAGATGTCTCTCACGAGGGAACAAATTGTCAACTTCAAGGCACAGTGTGTTCCTAGGTTTGCTTTCTGCTCAGGACATACTGTATCCCTAAATAAGCAGAGGATGCTGCCTTGCAAGGAGCTGGGAAGATTAACAAGAGTGGCAGTGGTAGAAGGGAAGGTAAAGGTTAGAAATAGGGAATAAGAGTAACAGAAAAGATCCAGCTTGGAAAGTGCAGTCTCATACATCTGGGGAAAAATAATCAGAGACTCAGCTGTTCTGCAGGAGGGAGATACTTAGAGAGCACTAGAAATGAAAAAAAAACCCCTAGAGATAGCAGTGGGAAACCAATTAGACGTGGGCTTGTATTGGCACTAAAGAGTATGATTTTGGGGCTACAAACAGAGGCAAGAACATTATCTTCCAGGGAGGTGATGATCCAGCTGTATGTGGCACAGGTGGAACAGTATCTCTGGCTCTGGCATATCAGTGCCAGACTGACATGGACAAACTGGAGGGAATTGAGACAAAAGTGTCATTAGAAGGGAAAGGGTTGGAGAGGATTTTTTCTATACAAGAAAGATTAGACATGTATTTTATATGGCTTGGTGGTGATTCGAGTTGGAAAGAATAACATTCTACAAAACCCTGAAGGCAGTAAGCAGCAAAGAGGGAAAAATACATTTAGGGTAGCAGAGTGGGTATATGTATAAGGGGTAAAAAGGATCAAGGAGATCGCAGGCAAGAAAAAATTCTTTGAGGACAAGACTGATATATATGATCGTAAAATGGCCCTAAGAGGGAAGTGGTAGATGCCCATGATGGGCACATTTCAGTATCGTCAGGAGCATGCTGAGATGCTTAGGTTAACTCGGGTGCCAGAGCAAGTCTGACCCAGCAGCACATTGCTCCAAGCAGATATCTCCAAGCAAGACATCTCTTGGTGGGCAACAGACGTATTCTTTGTCCTGTAATGTGGCTCTACCCCTAAACACCTTCCAGGCGTGACTGGCTTACCCATTCATGCTTCTTTACACAAATACAGTTCTACCTCTCTTCTTCAGTGTCTTCCAGAGGAAGCTTGGTTTGTGAGAGGACATAGAGGACACGGGTGTCCTCCTGCCAAAGCTACCTGTCGGCTCTTTTCTCTTTGCTCCTGGGTCACATTCAGATCCCTTTCTGAGTTGTGCCTGATGTGAGCCCTCTTCTGCTGCTACAGAGAGCAATCCTTCTCTCTTTCCCTCGTGCTCTCTCTCCCGGTCGTACTAAAGCCCATGGAGGTCCCCTGGTTTTCCCACCACGTGGCTGGTCTTCCCTTTCCAGAAGAAACAAGCAGAATAGCAGACCTGGTCGCTGCTGCAGTCTTTGCCCTGATGAGAGCTGTGCCTCTTCCCCTCCTGCCTTCTCAAAACCCAGCGTGAGCGCGAGGACCCGGTTACGCCGGTCAGGGCTCTGTTCCCCTGCACTGATGCCATCCGTCTGTGATATCTCTGTCTTCCTCAAGCGCTGCAGGGCTCGGTGTGTCTTTAGCACCACTGCACAAATTTGCATCTCCTTGGCACCGGCTTTACGGCTGGGGTGGAGTTGGAGACCAGTGTCGCTGGGGCAGGGACTGGTGGGCCCAGTCTGGGCTGAAAGGGGGTCCTGGGCCATGGGGAGGGTGGGGGAAGGCTCTGGGCTGCACCCACAGTTCAAGATTTCCAACCAGAGCTCTTTTGGTTATTTGTGATATCGATGGAGGGGGTTTTTTTCAGTTGTTTCTATGGAGACCACGATGCCTTCTTTGATTGCAACTTTTATAGGGGGATTAGTAAGAGCGTGTGGCCTTTCACTGCAGCTCAGTGGTTGAGCTCCAGCGCAGCGTAATAAGTGGAGGTCGTTAACGTCTGATAGCAGTGTAGGGACCTTTGTATTATTCAGCAATTAGTATTCCTCACTGATACCAAACCCACAAAGAACATTAGAGTATCACTAGGGGGATGAGCAAATTAACGCCACACATACTTTAGTGTACTGTTTATCAATGAATGGCAATCGACCCATGTTTACAAGGACACAATTATTTGGCTCTGTTCCTCCCTCGCTCCTTTCAGTTTTATTTTATAAACCAAAAAAAACCCCAATGCCCCACCCAAACAAGGATTTAACTTTGGCTATGAACTTGTGGGGGGCTCTGAGCTAAAGCTGTTCATGGTGATATGTCTGATTTCTCAGCAGCACGAGCTGGAGTTGGGGGGCTCAGCCCCAGCAAACAGATCTAGCCCCATTTTGAAAGAATCTGCACCCCAAACCTGAATGCAGCACTGCAAAGCCCCATGTGTTCACTAGCAGCAGTGACGAAGCTGCTCTTGACTGTGGAAAAGTATGAGCTAGGAAATGGTCAGAAGATACTTCTCAATAGAAAAAAACCCAATATACCTCTGGGGTACATGTAATGTTTGTTTCAGAAAGCGTTGCCTAGCCACTACCAAACAGACCATTTCACTCGCAAAATCCGCAGGGTGGAATTTGTCAGTTAAATTTTAGCCGCGTGACACTTCCTGTAAGGCACAAACGAGCAACGCAATTATTTCAAAGCATTAAATGCTGAAGACCAGAGAGTCCAAAAACCAGACCTATCTTGCCCTTCTTCTCTTTTTGTACATTTAAACGCCAGTTCTTCCTGCTTTCTCAGCAATGCAAGGACCTGTAACACCGCAGCATGCTGTGGATGTACTGTACAGGGAGGACGAGATGAGATGGGAGGGTGACACATGTCACCAGGATGTCCCCCATGAGCCAGCCACGCAGGAGCCTCTGGCATAGCTTGAGGAGGCACAGGGGAAAATGTGAAAGTTACAGCCATCTTGTCCTATCACAAAAACAGTCGCTGTTGCCGGTGGGCTACAGCTTCCGTACCGCAAGGACGGGGTCAGAGCATCGCCGTCTCCACCAGCGCCCCGAGGCCCTGCCTGGCTTTGCTCCGTGTGGGACGACCAACGCGCGCGCGAGAGCCCGAGCTGTGCTGCGGCGTCCTCGGCAGCCCCTCGGCTGCCAGAAGCAGTGTATACCGCAGGATTTGTGAAACCTCGGGGAGGTCATGCCTGCTGTTGCCGCTGTCTTTAATTTGCGGTGCAGGGCTTGACGAGAAATGCACCATTTTTCTGCTGCATGTGGGGAACATGTTGTGGTGGGTTGACCTTGGCTGGACACCAGCTGCCCACCAAAGCCACTCTATCACTCCCCTCCTCAGCTGGACAGGGGAGAGAAAAATATAATGAAAGGCTCCTTGCTCCTCAGGTGCAGGACGCCTCACTTGTCCCCTGCATCCACCGTGGGGTCCTTCCCACGGGAAACAGTCCTCCATGAACTTCTTCAACGTGGGTCCTTCCCATGGGCTGCAGTTCTTCACGAACTGCTCCAGCGTGGGTCCCTTCCCTGGGCTGCAGTCCTTCAGGCACAGACTGCTCCAGCGTGGGTCCCCCGTGGGGTCACAAGTCCTGCCAGAAAACCTCCTCCAGCGCGGGCTCCTCTCTCCACGGGCCCACAGGTCCTGCCAGGAGCCTGCTCCAGCGTGGGTTTCCCATGGGTCCCAGCCTCCTTCGGGCATCCCCCTGCTCCGGCGTGGGGTCCTCCCCGGGCTGCAGGTAGAGATCTGCTCCCCTGTACACTTTCTTCAGTCAGCCTTGTGGGAGTCATAGCAAATTGCTTAGACTTTGTTTGTTTTTTCTTTTTTTTTAATATTAGTGCATATCGGAGACTTGCTGAAATGTGACGCGTGTGTATTACAAAGTCTGGAAATCATAAAACTAGAGATAAAAAGTAATTCTTTAATACAAGTAACATCCCATACTTGCAACTGTAGCCGTAACTTTGCAAAAAAATCAGCCAGTGGCCATTAAATAGCAGCTTGTATAACATTTCAGACAGATGGGAAAACCTCTTTCATCTAAATTGTGGAACTAGGTGTTGCTTAGGTCTGTGGTATTAGAATATGCAACCCCACAGTATCGCTAGTGATACTGCAGTGGGAGAGCAGTGGGGTTTGGGAAGTAGTGGAAGAGGAGGACCTGCTACAGACCAAATATTGCCCTGATTTATAAGCAGAGACCCTCGATAGCAGCCTGTAGGGTAAGGAGATGCTGATATGGGTCCCCTGTGTGCAGGCTGCCAATTGCAACCATCTCCTCCGGGGAAGATGCATGCAGCCTGCTTCATGCTTGTAAGCATAGTATATAACATTTGATTAATGAAGAGGAGGGCAAGGAAGAGTGGTTGGAGTTGGATATGCTCTGGAAAACACTAGCCAGACTTCTTGATCTTAAAAAGCATGATGTTGTTCAATATTTAAGAAAAAAAAGAAAAGGTTTAAAAGCTTGGATTTGTAATGAACAAAGATAAAATTTGGTTATGTCAGTAGTGGCCTTTGCCTTGGAATAGCAAATAAATATTTTCTTAGTAACATGAATTTTTGTAACATGAAGTATACTCGTACTCCTAGATTAGGATGATTTTGGTGACAGGCAGTTTAGCCGTCTCTTTGTTTGGTTTGCAACATAGCCTGGGGCAGCTGACCCATGACCTATTTTTTGCTTTAATAAATCCTATCCCTGTGTTCCTCTGTTTTGAAAACAGATATAAAAAAGGATAGGCAGTAATTTAATAAATAGGAACCGTAAAGCAGAGCTAACAGAAGGAATTACTTAAAAGGTATTTTTAGTGGCATCCCTGTGTCCAAAGCGGCAAAAGGATTCAGTAAGGATTAGAGCTGTCAAAGCAACGGGCAGGAGGGACTTGACTTCCTACAGCCTTTATATTCAGGGGCTGTTAGTTCTCAGCTGTTTCTTACCTTCTCTTGACCATCCTTTGGGCTCTACGAGAGCTGCATATTTTTTTTAGAGTTATTTTGTTTTGTCTGTTGCTGGTAGAGAAGCTCTGGATACAAACAGCCTATTATGTTGGGTCCAAGGTACACAGATTAGGATGGGCAGAGTGACATTGGTAGGGATCCTTCAGTAGCTGCATCTATGTAAGGACAAATGCACTGACACTGCTCGTGCAATGCTGACACATTTACATTTATGTTAGGATTTGCTTTATGGAGTAACACTAAAGGTTGGCGTAAAATAAACCAGGATACAAATAATTTCAATTTAAATTCCATCCACAGCTTCATGCCATAAGGTCTTTCACCTGAACCTCCAAATGATCCTAAATTCTGTAGCTTTTGGAGAAGCTGGGAACTGTATTGGAACCAAACTTTGCAGCTGAAGGTCATCCTGCTTAATTTCTAATATTTGATTGCACAAATGGTTCTACATCCAGCACTGTATCTCTTCTGTGATTTTGATCAGATTTTTCGAGAAGCCGTTTAAATGTTTAATGGCTGCTTATATAAAAATCTATGGGAACTGTATTCAAATTGGGCCAAATGTGCTTAAAAACCCTTAATATGGATTTGGATCTTACTCCAGACTCTGGTTTGAAAATGTTGATCAGTAATAAAAGTGACTAATAATACCTTTTATTGTGGATTCCAATAATGCCTGGGTACACAATCATCAAGTAAATGGAATTCTTCTTCCCATTATCTTAGTCTGAAAGAGGACTGAGCCATTAAACCAACCTAAATAATAAAGAAACATATAACACTCCCCATGGAAGTGTCTGCAGCTGTGTTCTTCCACCACATGTACTGTAAGGATTCCATTATAATAAATTGGGGGTGTTAGTGTCACAATATTGCCATCATTACGTGTTCAAAATATGAGTCAGATCCCCAGCACTCCTTGGTGTTCTAATATTGTAAATATGTGTAGTGTTTTACTTTCAGTTCTGGTTTCTAAGCCTTTAGAGGGGAAATTGCCTGTCCCAATAGAGTGTGAAATTTTAAGGGACACATCCAGCCCGGAGTAATGATACAGCCACATTCCACCTTCCTCTTGGCCACTCATGGAAACTCCATTTACCTTCTCCTTCCAGGGTTAAGAGGTTCTTCTCTGAGCTCCTCTGTCTCCCAGCCTCATCACCACTGCCTCCTGCCTTTCACCACTTTCTCGTCTTTCTTAGTCTTTTCTCCCTATCTCCTAACCGTGACTCGCTTAATTTCCAGTGTGTGTCTCTTCTGCCTGTGACCCCGATTCAATGTGAGAGGTTACCCCACGTACCCCCTCCTCGTGGACTGTAGAGAATGGGAGCTCCCTTTCTGGCTTTAGTTGTTTTAATGTTAAAGAGGAATGGTGGTCTTTTTGAGTGAGGAGCAACTAATGAATTGATAGCCCTTCTTAATGGTATATGGTGAGACATGTTAGAAAATCACAGAAATATGCAACATCTGGGGCAGTGAACAAATTTTATGCTTCCTTTTGTATTAAAAGACTGGACAAACGGGACTTTGAGCAGAACAAACATACTATGTTTCATACGTATATAACTTTCCATTGCAATTGTTTTCTGTTGCTGCTTCCCCTGGTTGGTAAGTAAATTAGTTCTTTTTATTTCTCTGAAGCAAGTGCAAGTCTTTTTGTTTTCCTATTGAAGGAATTTCTGTGCCATTTCCTAATCTATATAAATTAGATACATTGCACATGTGTATGGTTACTAGATATATATTAGATTAGATATATAAGCTAGGTATTAAAGTCTACTTCTGAATGTTTCCTGCAATAATGTACCAGTGTATGTAGATCGTATATAAATCAATCAATCAATGAATCAATCAATTAGTATCAGCTCTGGAACCATGTCATAACCATATCTGTATCCCAAATTTGCTCTGAGCAAAGTGGGAAGATTTTCACCAATAGAACTGCAATGTGGAAGTGATTTAGTGTCAAATCTACTATGTAGGGAATATCTGAGGGTGACATGGCAATCACGGATAGCTCTATGCAGAGGGCTAGAGAAGAAAGAATTGGAGCAATTAGCTCACGTTAGTGCTTTCAGAAAGCCTACGCTGATGGTTTCGTGCATGTATTCCTCCAAGCCATTGAACTTCCAGGCCTGTCATCCTGCTTGGGAAAGGAAAGGACAGAAAGCAATGGAAGGGGATGCAGAGATATTGGGATGGCTACTGAGATTAAATCAGAGCATTTGCAAACATTATTTTGTTTCTCATGAAAACTTTCCATTTCTCCGTTACTAGCATCTCAGAAATTAATTTCCTGGTTACCCCTCTGACCACTCCCATAAATGGAGATACATGTGGGATTTGTCTTCCTTGACTCTGGTAATAATATTTAGCTCTTTATAAAGTACATTAAACTTTCAAAGACTTTACAAATATTATGGAACTAAGCTTCATTCATCTGTTGGCTCTTGTTCTCTTGTCAATGAAATCTCCTATCTATCTGATAGAAGTTCCCATAGCCACTTTATGAGTCTTTTATGGCTTTATTATGTCAGGGCTGTCTAAGTCAAAGGCTTGTCAGAATTAAAAAATAACTTTTAATTGCCTATTTGTTCTTGCAATATTTTTTCCTTTAATATTTCATTTTTTCTGTCTCAGAAATAGATTTGTTTCTGTCTGCTGTGAGCACCCACGCTGCTTTAAGAGTGTAGTGAAGTGAACACTTATTTCTATGAACCATTAAACTGATGTGATGAGAACGTGATTGTAGGATTGCATTGCATTCCCTGCTGGATCAAAGCAGTCCCAGGGGCTCTGAGTTATAATCCCCTCAGGTGCAAGTAGGATGCTGATGCGATTCCTACCTCCAGGCTGCAGCTGCTGGAGGAATGGCTGAACGGGACATATATATGAATGGACTATATACACTGCAGACTCTAGCCCCGCATAGAGTTGCCGTTGATGCTCAACGGTAAAGCAAGGGGCCTGAGCAGAAGATATCCATACTGTTTCTGGCCATCTCTGCTGAAGGGACTTTAGCTCTCTACAACTACCTGAAAGGAGGTTGTAGTGAGGTGGGATCAGTCTCTTCGCCCAAGTTACAAGGGATAGGACAAGAGGAAATGGCTTCAAGTTGCACCAGGGGCAGTTTAGTTTGGATATTAGGAAAAATTTCTTCACTGAAAGGGTTGTCAAGCATTGGAACAGGCTGCCCAGGGAAGTGGTGGAGTCACTATCCCTGGAGATATCTGAAAGATGTGTAGGCGTGGGTCTTAGGGACATGGTTTAGTGGTGGACTTGGCAGTGCTGGGTTAATAGTTGGACTCGATGATCTTAAGGGTCTTTTCCAACCTAAACGATTCTATGATTCTATGATTCTAACCTGTGGGAGAAGGATGGGACCTGTTGTCCCTTTCATCACGCCATCTCTATCTACCTGTGATCATGAGCGAGAGCCCTTACAATTTTCATCTTGAGCTTTTTTTAAATCATCGCAGTGCTCTATTCAGTGTATCTGCATACCAAACACTTGCTACCTTTGCATCTCCTTAGGATGTAAGGCTCCTGATTCATTATCCCTAATAAAGTCTTGTAAAGTAAGCAGCTGATTCTTGCATTAAATATGCATAAATGATAGTAATAGGTGGGCCTGTGTGTGTATGAGCATGGTAGATGTATTACACTAGGACTTTTTCTGTTCTCTCTTGTCGTTTTTACATATACATTTCTCCAGTGACTTTACTGGATCTTCTCTAGGTTTATGTCATTGCCAACAGCATGCATACCATTGCAAACTGTATGGATTATTAATGGAAGACCAGCTGAGAACTAAAATAAAGCTCCAGTAATGCTGGACTGAGAGATAATTCTCAGCATTCCAGCAAAGCGTAACACACAATTAAATCTCCGAGTTGTCAAAACCTTAAAGGAGTGGTGGTTAAAAGGGGTACTGAGTACAGCAAGCGATCCAAGCTCTGTGTTAAATTACACCCATGCAAGTCTGTAGTAACTTTAAATGAGGTCACCTGTACCAGATTTACAATGCCAGAGCTAGAGCAGGATCTGACCTAGTCTGAGTAAGGGGTGATTCACATCAAAGGTGTTGGCATAAAGGCAATTCAAAGTGATTGGAAAATAGCATGAAGTATTCTAAAAAGAAGTTTCTGAGCTGCGAAGGTCAAAGGAAAACTCAAATGTCAGAAATATTATGTATACAATCCAGGACTGTTTTATACAATAACATGAAACTACAAATACTTTCCTCTTAATATTTACAAAAATGGTGTAACTTTCTATTACTTTTTTCCACTTTAACTTAAAAATGTACTAGTATTAGGAAATATTGTACACCATGCTAATATATGAATAATGAGGTGTAAATTAAAGCTGTTTGGAAAACTTTGGCAAATTGCTCGTATTTTTTTCTTTTTTTAAAAACTGCAGCTTCAATGTTGAACATATTGACTTAAATACAAACATACTCTAGAAAGGTATCAGTACTTTACATAACTGTGTAGCTGCTGTTGAAGTAAATTTTTCTCACCGCTTCTGGCTGTGAGTTTTACATAAGAAAGGATGCAAATTCAGACTCAGCACACATTCATACAGACAGCTCAGGACAGGGTTTGGATCAAGATTTAATTGTCATCATCTTTGCTTTTACTTTTTTGAATCCAATGTAAGAGAATGTGTTAATCCAAAGGAATTACAAGGATAGAAAGAGTACAGAGTCAGTTTTGACATGCAGGTTTTTTTTCTGTAGACTAACAGATATAGTTATATTAAGGAGTTTGCTTTTTTAACATAGTTACTGAACATCCTGTTGTGTCTTAATCTGCTTCTGAAGCATATATAGCAGCTGTGCTTCATTAGCTTCAAGTTATTATAAACGTAGAATATAGTCTTATTTTGTGAGTGGGAATACTGAATGTTCAACAAAATGTGACGCCTGTAATTTGTTTGTTATTTTTTCTCTTTCCATGTAAAATGATATTCCCATTCTCATTCTGCCTCTAGCCCTTGCTATGAAAAATTAATACACAAGACCTATAAAGATTGCTGTGCTCTCAAAAGGGCCTCTCTAAGATCTGCTGACTGACTGCACTTCCTTTGCACCTCAGCATTGTAAATGTTGAGCTTCTCTATTAATAAAGCCTCCACGTCCTAAAAAAAGGGGGTTATGTTTTAAATAAACTCAAGTTTTTAGGCACGCTTCCAATACACCATACGCCAGCTGTCAAACAACTGGCAGTGAGAGAAGACAGTTCTGTTCAGAGTGGGAGCCAGTTAATGGATGTCACTGGGAGGAACCCATGAAGTTAGTGCACTTTATATCTTATCCATGGAAAAAAACCCATGCGGTGGGTATGTCTGTGTTGTGGCTTGCAAACTAGTATGGATATACATTGCTGAGGTGTGGAGGGACAGTGCTTGTTATGTGCTAATTCACTCTGTCAAAAAGCTAAAATACAGCCAGGACTAGAGTGACCTCTCTAAGGTAACTCAGCACTGTTACTACTGCACTGCATAATTTGCAATACCAAGTGTTAACCGCAATCCCCAGTGTTGCCAACTATTTTAAGCATATTTGTGGAGTATGTTTTGAATTCTTAAGGACTGTATGCTGGAGCTGTGGGATTCCAAGGGTGTTTCAGTTTTCAGTTAAAACACAAAATTCTCATCAATGCAGAAAAGTTTGAAACTGAGTTGTAATAATCATCACAAGCAGGTAAATAAACAGGCTCTATTTATTCTTTTAAAAATATCATGCCTTTAAGACTAATTCTGGCAGACCTGACGTAAAATCAGGTTGGAAATTCTCTAGTTGTCTTCACAAATCACAGAATAATTTTGGTTGGAGGAGACGTCTGAAGGTGATCTAGTCCAACCTCCTGGTCGAAGCAGGATCAGCTAGATCAGGTTGCCCAGGGACTTGTCCAGTTGAGTTTTGAGTATCTCCAAGACAGGAGATTTTGCAACCGCTCTGGTCCCTTGTTGCAGTATTTTGACAACCTCATGGTGCTCTTTCTTTCCTTATACCAAACTGAAATTTCCCTTGCTGCAACTGTTGCCTCTCATCCTATCTCTTTACACCTCTGAGAAGAGTCTGTCTCCATCTTTTTTACACCCTCAGCTACATTAAGTAGCTGTAGATAGCAGTAAGATTTCCTCCTTCCTTCCACCTTTTCTTCTTAAGACCAAGTAAACCCAGTTCCCTCAGCCTCGTCTTGTATCCCATGTCCTTCAGGCTCCTGACTATCTTGACGGCCTTTCCTGGATTCCCTCCAGAGTATCGATGTCTTCTGTGCTGGGTAGCCTGAACTGGACGCACGAATCCAAGTGAAAGTCTAGAGCTAAGCAAGACCCAATTTCCAAATATACTGGCTGGGATTCTTCTCTTCCAACTTCGGGACTCTCATCTACACCTGAGTGGGTCACTCCATTCTTTTTGCCGCCAGTGGAAAGAAATAGGTCCTTCCAGAGTGCGATTTGCCTTTCTCTTTCAGCTGTCTACCTTAGGATGAGATGCTCTGTGTCCCAGAGGGACCATTCCTCTACACTGATTATGAAAGCAACATGTTCAACTGTTTATGTCTACACTGTATTTCTCTAAAGTTAGGCGAAATAATTCCCAGCCTGAGTCTTTGTGGGTGAGAGGTGGTAACTAGTCTAAATTATAATATTGCTGCTAATGATCACAATCCTGCTCCTGAGAAAAATGCATGAACATTCTTGACTGCACAAATGTTGTCTTTGGAGTTTGCTGATTTCTGTCACTTTGCAGGCACAGTGAGATAAATAACGAAGGATTAAGATGGGCTTTCAGCGAACAGTTGCAAGGTTCATATCCGAAAAAGTTTCATGTCTTTTGTTTCAATGAAGGCACTCTCGTTTAGTCAGGAAGTCTGCAAATTTTATATTAGCTATGTTTTGAACACTCAAGCACGGCTCTTGACGTCAGTGTCAGAGAGCTAAGCCATGGGATGGCAGAGGGCAGGTAACTGGGTCTTGGCTGAAGATGAGACACATGGGTGAGCTGGGGGGGTGGCTGAGGAAAGAGTGTGGTAATCCTGACATCTCTGCTCTAAGGCGTCTTGAAGTCCACCATATGTTACCATACATCACTACTGCTTGCATAAAACTGCAATACTACTCAAGCATTTGGAATTAAATTGTAATTAATCTAAGCAGGCACCATGCACTGAATCATGAGCCATACCCTGGATTCTCAAAAATACTTAGCATTCCTACTGGCAACTGAATATTTCCTTGCAATAAGATGCTGATTTAATCAAATATGTTGGTCCTGTAAACAGCGGCTTTTACCAGCCTTCACTGGTCAGGAGCTTTCCCCATCCTTTCGTGGGTTATTCGCAGCAGTCTTCCACCACAGGCTGTAGGATACTGGAAATGACTTGGTACCTTGTCAGAAAAAAATCTCTCATTCATTCAGCCTGGCAAGTATACAGGGAATAACAGTTAATTGTACCTGTACATATTTGTTGGACTGAGTGCGAGGATGAGATGGTGAAATATAATGGCCTGTGATATACAGCAGGTCAGGCTAAATGATCTAATGGTCTCTTCTGAATACATGAATTGCTGGGCTGTGTGCCAGAAGCCAGACAGACTCCTGGTGTTCCCACAAGTCCCCATATCCATCTATCCCTACCCTCCTGACCTCTGTGGTGAAACTCCCATTTGCATCATTTAGAGCAGGATATTGATGTGGGTAGTTACTGCTAAAATGAAAAGTACAACGAACTTTGTTGGGAACCTCTGAAGGGCTGGTAAATGGAGACACGGCTAAGGCTAAAGAGGTCCCAAATCCTGCTAAACTAGAAAGTTCACCCTAAAGGATTTAGGCTCCATGGGATCGGTGCCCTTGGTTTTTACTTCTCAGCTGCCAGTTCCTGGCAGCTCTCTGGCACGGGACCGCCAGCTACGTCTCGTACTCTGCGCTGCGCTGCTGCGCAGGGCCCCTCTGCACTGCTTAGAGGGGCCGCTCCTGACATCGCTGTTTGGCACCGAATAGTATTTGTGTCACAAGCTGCGGTTTCAGGTTGTCACTCGGCTGATCCCCGAATCCCTGGCAGGATGGTTGTCTTCTCCTGCCCCCCCGCTTTTGCACCGGTGCTGCTGCTCATCTGGATCCACCCAGACAAGTTAATTATAGGCAGAAAAGTATTCACTTTTGCTCCAACAGTGTAGGTCCTGTGTCAGCTCACCTTAGGATTAGACCTGTGCCAAGGCTGGCACAAGGTAAACAGCAGAAATGTATGACTGTGACTGAGAAATAAGAATGGGATTGCCCCTTTTGCAAAAGGGCAGTTGATTAGGCTGACTGTGACATGAACCTGCATTTTCAGGGCGGCAGGCTAGTGGTGAAATTCTGTGCAGCAAGACTCATGGTAAAAGCAGTGCCCCAGGCTGCGTTCAACTTACTTGTGTCACCTAGTTTCCTAACTTCTAATGAGCTTTTCAGAGTTGGACTTCACTTTATTCATTACTGTATAGGGAAGGAGGTAGGCTTTTCATTGACTTGAGTATTTTTCTCCCCTGGAAGCCCTGGCACTAATGGTGCCAGTCCAGACATCACTCAGGTGTACTCTGAATACAAAATTTCAGCTTTGTATGATTAGCTTCAGACTACTGTGGTGCAATCTCCCTTCTCTTCTGGAGAAGGTGCCATGACAACCTAGGAACTTTTTATCAGGCGTAACTTCTTGGAAAGCTGTTGTAAACCACAGGTGGTTTCCAAACGTGCGAACTATCCTGGAAACTGGTGGGAAGAAGAGGACACGGTTTTCTCTGCCCACTTTGTTGAGACAGAACCACACAATAGTTTCGGTTGGAAGAGACCTTTGAAGGGTTCTGGTCCAACCCTCTTCTCAAAGCAGGGCCAACTTAGATCGGGTTGCTCAGGACCTTATCAGCTGGAGATTTTGCAGCCCCTCTGATCCCCTTTTTGAATATTTGACCACCATCATGGTGATTTTTCCCCTTTACATTGAGTAGGCGTTTCCCACGTTGCCTGTTATGCTTTCACTGTGCACATCTGAGAAGAGTCTTGATCCATCTTCTTTATACCCTCCAGTTAAGTTGCTGAAGGCAGCGATGAGAGCTCCATGTAGCCTTTTCTTTTTAAGGCCGAACAAACCTGATTCTTTTAGTCTGTCCTTGTAGGGAAACTTGCTTTAGAGATCTTCAGGAAATAGTAAGCCAGACTTCAGACTGTCCGGTGTGCTTCAAGGAAAACCTTCAGTTTTATTGAAGCTTTCTGATTCCCTCAGTACCTCTATTTTCCCAAATAAACATCAGCGACACTGATTTATAATTTTTTTTTAAAATTTATTAATTTTTATAATTTAAATTTTTAAATCAAATGCCTTTTCCTATCTTTTAGGTTTGGTTGTTTTTCTGACAAGTATTTTAAAAGAAGCACTGTTTTATTCTGCATAGAGTAGCAGATACAATATGCTAGGAAGATGAGCATTTCCCCTGTTTATGCTGTTCAGAAGACTTTGATTGGGAAAGAAATTAATTTTGGTTTCTGTTATTTGTTTTATTTCCAACAAAAGACTTGAGACACTGATAATCTGAGGAGATGAGGCTGCTCAGGCATGTTAGGTCTTTGCCAGCTGTTTCTTGTGCAGCTGCTGTTGGGGCTGGGCTCTGCTCTGACTCAAGCCACGGTAAAAGATACTTCAAGTTTTTCTGTTTTCTAGCTTGACAAATGTTAAAAGGCTTGACCTCATGTGACACAGCAGAAATATCTGAATCACTACTATGATTCACTTTCAGATATTGCATTTTTTTTTTTCTTCCTGAAAACATTTGATAAGCCATTCTCTCCTGGTATGTTCACATTGGCTTGAATCCCTCTGGCTAAAAGCTTAAGTTTTTTACCTGCTTCCAGGGTTTGTTCACACAAACATTTATTCTCTTGGTTCTCTGGTTTCTTTTCCCCCCAGTTGTCCATTTTCTACTGGATCTTATTTTTCCTGGGAGCCACATATACTGCTGCAGCAGGGTGATAGATCGACACCTTATCCACAGCTTAACTCTGACTTTTTGCCATTACTTTGCCTGATTGTTCAGTGAAATAAATATTGTGGATGCTAGTTCTGTTTGAGCTGGGCACAAGGTAACTGCAAAACCAGTCACTGTCCATGATGCTTTGGGTTTTTCACTGTTTTATATGGAAAGATATATTTATCTGTATGTACAGAAAGGTAGCATTTTACTTAAATAAATGAGTAATCGTGTATTCTATACTGCTTGTGATGGTCTTCTAAGACAAAGATCTACTATACTGAATAAAAAATGATAGTGCCGAGCAGTGCGTTGGTAGAAATAACACATATCAATCTTGTACTTTCCTAAGCTAAAACATGTGTTTCCCACAGCACCTAAGGGGCTTAGGAGCACAAGACACATTGAACGTCTCACAGTCTATTTAATCAAGTTAACTCCAGACCTAATTCAATGACTAAAGGCAGTTGCAACAGAGAGAAGTTTCCCATGTTTTCAAAGTACTTGAAAAAATTGGAGTGGGTCCAGTGCTGGGTAGAGCTGCAACTTTCGTTTTTCAATCTCTGCTTGCTGCAGAAGTTAGCTTTGCAGGTAGTTTTAGGCACAAACTGAGGCTAAATGTGGACTTGTGTGAAAGAGTGCTTTAATGAGTTAAGGTACGTTTTAGATGTACAGCTGAGGGTCTCTGCTCTTGAGGCGGTCCCTCATGTCTGGCCATGCACGTTGGCTTTGGCATTCGTTGGTCCCTTGATGGCGTAATTTGACTTGCTGAGCTACAAGAAAAGTAACTCCCCCCACCAAAGTGTGTAATATTCTGCCAAATTAATGAGTTGAATTACCTCAGAAAAATGCCTGGCAAGCATGAAAGCTGGCTCAAGGAATGAAGCTGGAAGAGGTATCTGGTGTGGGGGCAAGGAAATGTATGGAAGGGCGGGATGGGGAGCGGGTCCACTCCTCCGGGTAGCAGCAGGCTGTTAGGTCAGCTTGCACTCAAACTTTGGCTGAGCAGAACTTGCCTCTCGTTTTCTGGCCCCCAAAATTGATATGTGCATGAAGTTTGCAGTTTCATGCAGGCACAAATGACTGAGTTTTATTAGTTGTTTTGTGGCGATATTCATATAACTTTCTTTTCCTTGCAAAATCTCTGCAGATACCTTCATCCTTCCCCTTCAACCAGACCTACAGGCAAGACTCTTGCTGTGCATTACTGATTTATTACATATGGTCTTTCTGTAGCAAACATCAGTATTAATATTTAAATACCGATCCGTCATATCTTTCCAACAAATAAAGCACAAATGATCTCATTCTGATCTTGCTTACCCTGGGATAAAGCAGGAGTAATTTCACGGGATGCAAGTATTACACCAGTGTAAAACTGCTGGAGTTAGATGAAAACTGGGAATGGCAGAGAGTAATTATAATAAAAAGGCACCAGATCATCCTTTGAAATGTAGAATATTAAAAGGGTCTATTGTTGACATGAAATTTTTAGATAATGAGTGTGCAGGCTCCCCCTGCCCCTGTCAGTGTGACACATATTTGAGAGGATCTTGCTCAGTCTGTGCACTGGATTAGAAATCAGCTGTCATTAAGGAGTGTTTTGCAGTGTGAAAGGTTCCTGGGTGTGATGGTGCGTGCGAGAGGCAGCCGTGGGGATTAAGCTGGCTGGTAACAAGCTTTTGTATTTACCAGTCTGGTTAACTTCAGATCAGCCTTCTAAACATTTCCATGGAAACAAGGGAAGTTTTGGTTCACTGTAAGTGGCTTAATTTACTTTCTAACTGTATTAAAAATAGAATACTAAACAGAGACAAAACTAACTCTGAAACGTATTTTTGATAATATGATTTTAGTCAGTCATGGCATTCAGTGATTGCTTTTCCATACCTCCTGCCTGCAGTTATGGGTGAAGCTTTCATTGAGCAGTTGCTCCTTGAATCTGCAACGGCATGAACAAAATAAGTCAGGAAAAGAACCTGGAACAGTTGAGGATCTTAAATCTTTAATTTTGATAGAAAACAATTCCATGCCTTTGTTTGTGAGCTTTCCTGTTTTCTTACAAGGCATGAAACTCGAGAGATTGGAACGTGCTTACATCCTGGAGACTTCTTATGTATCTACTATTTTGCTGAAACATCATGTGTAAATTTTGATATGACAGAATAGTCACTTGTCCCATCAAAGAGATAAAAGACGTATTGATGTACTCACAGAGAAAAGTACTAAAACTGTTTTCCTTTTGCATAAGCATCTTTAAAGTCACATTATAGAAAACTAGTTGTAAGTAGATTTTTTTCCTGGATTTCTAGGAAGAAGTTCAGATTTCCTTACAAATAGAAGTGTATCAGAGTGGAAGCATCCTAAACTTGTTGTAAAGCAGCAAAGTGAGGGGAACTGTAAGCTGACTCATGCGGGTGAGGTTCTTGCTCAAAGTGCCTGTCTGTCTCCCAGGATGTATGCACCCAGACAAATTGTCCATATGACTCAGGAGGTGTTTTCGAGTAGAAGTGATTCTTACTCCTGTAATGCTGATAATTGGTAAATGTATGAACTGCTTGAACAAAAACAACTTTAATTATGCATGAATGCCGATTAGTCTGGAAATCAATTTTGCTGACTCACACTCAAAATTTAGCGTTATTATCTGAATTTCAATAACTCTGAGTTTTTATCTTAAGTTATATTCTAAGAGCAGTCAGAAGCAGCAGGAAAATTGTCCTTGATGTTTATCTGAGGATTGGAAATGAGTATAGCCTCGCATCTATAATATTAGAGAGGAGATTTTCCTTTCCCCCATGGGATGGAGCTAACTGTGCTGTCCATTTTAATACTCCAGTCCTCACAGTGCACTTGTGCAGCCGCAAAGTTGTAAGGTCACCATTTTACATATGGGAAACCGAGAGAAAGAAATACTCCACGGTTTGTTCAGTGTCACAAAGGCTTTTTGCTGTTGAGGGAATTAAGTTTGTGTTACCTGAAAGGTTGATCTCAAACTTAACTTTTCCCTCTTTTCCCATTGCTCATCGCTTTCGTCCACGACGGATGAGCACTGTCTATCCGGTCTACCTAGATAGAGAAGCAACTAAACTCCGGGGCATTCTGATAATAAACTGTAACTAAGAATTTCTGTTTCTATAGAAAATACAGTCAACTTCAGTTATTAAAACATGTTGTAACAGGTGGCTGGGCTTCCGGCACCATTCCGTACCTCCCTGTTATGGGACAGGAATGCGTGCAGCTGACTGCAGGCAGCTGTGTGTGCACTTGGAGAACTCTCTCTGACACGCCTGCAGCTCTGCAAGTGGCTTTAATCAACAGCAGAAGCAGGCAGAGAAATGCAAAGACAATGTGACCGAAATACCTGAACAAACTGGACTCTGATCTTGCTGACATGTGCTTAAAAGCGAGCATGGAGTATAACGCTTTAAAATGTTTTGAGCGTTTGTGTAAACTCTGCTCCAGCTGCTGGAGTCAGACAAAATAGCAAAAGGACATTAAGTTTTGTAGAAAAGAAAAGGTAGGATGCTTGTCTTCATGAGTGCAAAGAAAAGGTTTGCAAACAGGAATGCAAAGTAGAAAAAAAGCTCAGAAATCTGTAGTGTACAATGACACTGTGAGTATCCCCAGATGGGACCATTCATGTGTAGAGGCTGAGACCCATATTTTTTTAATAATGCCTTCTTCCCTTCTCAGCACAAAATGTAATTTCTCATTTTTAACATGTGTTGCTACAGTGACTTGTTTCTCTGTTAAAGCTTCTTTATGTCCATACAAGCTGAGGTCCTGAGCCTTCCCAGAGAAGTGTGTGGGCTGGGGCTGGAGACAGAATGAAAATGATTTTCTGTGTACTGCAGTCATTTGGGTAGTGCTGCTGAGGTAAAGGAGGGAGATCGTAAGCTTTCATTATTAAATTGTATCGGGAGCAAAGCAAGCTAAGGAAATACACTGAGTGGAACAACAGAGCACTGAAAAATTATAACGATCCTCAAATGGTTTGGAAATAGAGAGAGCAACTGGGGATGGTTTAAAATATGTGAGTTTTTCTGTGTCAACAACAGGTGTGAGCAAAATGCAAGTCAGTCAGAAGGTGGCTTTGTTCTTGACAACGGATTTTGGAGGCCCTTGTGGTTTTAATAATACCCAGATATCTCAGGCAGAGGCTGGCTGTGAAACTGTTATATAGAAATCTGAAGTATATTAAACTCCAAGGAAAATGATATTGTTGCAGAAGTTGCTGCAAAGAGGGTTTTCTTCCTCTTAGCCAGGCCATTAGGTGACAACAGCAGAATTAGACCTGAGGGCTTTTCCATATGGGCAACGGGCAAGTTTGCAGTCCATTGGGTGAAGAGATGGAGCTTATGTTAGTTTTAAGTTGAACACAGGTGAATACACAAACATAGTGGAATGATGAAAAAAGAGCCAAGACTGCGACGGAGGTGCACAAAGAGCAGTCGGGTACTGGTTCGTGATCTCCTCCCAGCATGATCCTCTAAGCATCTGCAGTCTTCAGAGAGCTTTGTGGGGTCCAGTGCCACCAGGAGACGCTGGATGTGGAGACCTGAGTGACTGGGAGGTCTGCTCCTTCGCCTTGTCCTCATGGCGCACCATGGGGCACCATCCACCGCCTCCTTGGAGACCTTTGAGGAACAGGAGGTGCTTCACTCAGTGTCTGCACTCTGCTCTCCCAGGGCTCGGAGGTTTTTCTCTGTGAGAAAAATGTCCGCCAGATTTTCTAGGCGTTTGAAGCCAAGCAAAGTGCTGGTCAGTCCTCATTGTTGATCGAACCACTAGATTGTCCACAAATAAATAGAAAACTGAAACATGTCCCTTCTATAAATTGGTGACTGGGATTTTGTCTGCTACTGGAATTAATTTCTGATGGCAGCTATTGTTCCACTTAAAATTAGTTAGTTTTTATCTTCTACTTGGAAAATATAAATAAAGCACTTCTCTTTGACTAGATATTTTCAGGACACAGGGAAGCTCAACTTACTGGCATTGAGAAGATTTCCTATTTATTAGCTTAAAAACTGTTTCTGTAATCTGTCTAGGAATGTCTGGAGAAAAAGCACAATTTATACTTATAGAAAACCATACATGTTGTTTTCTAACAACATGCATCATTTAATTCTAACTGATCTTAAGCATGAATTTTGCAAGCAGGGATCCCAGTACTTTATTCCCCCCCTCCCCTTTTTTTTAATTTAAAAAGGCTTTTTGTTGTAGGCCCCTATTTGCTGTCGTCAAGCGGAAACACATTTCTTCCAATTCCCTGCTCCCAGTATCAAACATACTCAATTGTACAGGTCCTTGAATAGGTACAAAGTAAACTGTTACAAAAGCTGAAAGTCATGTTCAGGTACTTCAAAGACTTCTTTCAAATTTGTTTAAATGTTTTGAGAGCTTCTTTCATGCAAGAGTAACCTATGGCAAAATTTATTAACCTTTGATTTACATTCCTCATTTGATTTGCATTCCTCTTCTAAGCTATCAGTTTCTAATTTAGTTTTTCAATTTGAACCTCTGAAATAAAGAGAGATATGTGGCCAGACTCTTAGCTGATGCAGACTGACTTGTGTTCCCAACATCTGAGAATCTGTCTCTTTACATCTTCTATAGATTTTCCCAAATGAGATGTTATTGTTTTCATTCTAGAACTTTATTTTCAGTTGTATTAGCAACATCTGGCATTAACTTCATCTTGCTGTGACAGGCAATTGCTAGTTTTGAATGCAGCTGTGAACAAGCACAATATTGTTCACTTCAGTTGAGCTACGTTTGCTTTTAGTGTGGCAAACTGTCAGCAGAGAGTCCAAAAAATGATTTAGATTCAACATTAATGAGGTGATGCTCTGTATTGCTTCACAGCTGTGGTCTTTTCAGACAGTATTAGGAAGCTCCTACCTTCTCCACTTGCGTTTGCAAATCCTATAAAGCAAAACAGCCCATCCTTCCTTCCTCTGAAAAAATGGACTTATGCCAAGAAGCAATGAACTAATATGAATCTGACAGATACGGAAAGTCTTCTCACTGGAGGTCTGTCTGTATTAACCATTAATCCTAATGGTCTCTGCTGGCAGGAATGGGTCAATGTCCCTTTAAAAGGCATTACTATACTCAGAAAAATTGGCTTCAGGAAAAAATCAGCCAGCAGCCCTTCTTCTTCATAGTTCCAATTTTTGTATGTTGAGTCATATCTGCCAATTGTAATGGCAATATCTTTTTGTCTTAGTGGTCCTGCTGAGCTGGAAACACTTTGAGAGAGGGAACTGAGTTCTAGTCTTTTCCGTGTGCTGTGAGTGGAATATTTTACTAAGTGTCAGGTGCGAGGCCAAACATCGCACCTGGAAATAGACCTTGATGGCATCACCAACCTTGTTACTCTATGAGATTTCACACCTGGTCAGTGGAGTTATTATGGAAGGGATGCAGCCTCATTTGGACGGTGTACTGAGTTTCAGGGCTGACTTTAAAATGAGTGGTACAGAGTTGTGAAAAGCAAAATGGAGGAGGACAAAGGTGAAGAAGCTGGAGAAACATGTGGAGTGATCCCACACCAGGCACTGACTGCTACCCGTGAAGTTTTGCAGAAGCTTGCTGGGTGAGGCTGACGTGGAGTGAAAAATAGAATAAAATGAGCACGGAGAAAGCCCAAAGGGTTAGAGAAGATGATCACGTTTTAGGAGAGAAATGCAAACTCGGATAGGGAACATGGACTTAATTTTATAATATTATGTCCAATATAGCACCTGAGGTTTCTTAAACTGAGACTTTGGAGAAAAGTGATGCTGTAGTGTAGCTGAAAGCTACAGAACAAGAGCAGATGCTCTGGGTGAAACAACACCACTGGAGCTGCAAGGTTTACCAAAGATTCAAGTTTCTGTGGCATTAAGTGTAGTCTGCGTCCACCGTTCTGTGGTGGGTTTATCCGTACCGATGTGGGCTAACCCTGCAGCAGCCGAGCCAGGGTGACCTGCCACTGCGCAGGGAGAGAAGAACGGGGCCCATACAGTCGCTCTACAACAAGTTCAGACCTGGAGATTTTCAACCTAAACCTTATTTTCCCTTTTTCACTTAGGAGAAGGAAGATGAGTGTCTCCTTCAAGCTGGAGGCCTAGTTTTGTTCAACAGTGGGTTTAAATTAACCTCATTATAAGTGGGAGCTTGATAGCTTTTTTAGTGCAGAAATTTGTCTGTTTAGTTAAGATGGCTTCTTCTGTTCAACTGCTGCTAATTAGCATCCATCATTAACTGGTCCAGAGCTTGCAGCTCTATTCATTTAAATGATTGTTAATGGGAGCTACACCCATTGAGACATTGGGTTAAATGCCAGTTTAATGAGGATATGTTGGTTATTTCACTGTAACTGAAGCTCTGTTCATCTGTTGAGAGAGGTAAAGGTTTCTCTCCTTTCTCACTAAATAATTTGCTGAAACTGTGATCCTGAGTATATTCAATTAAAAGAAAGCCCATCAACACTAGAGGAATCCATTAAGAAAGTGGGAGTAATAGAGAAATAGAAGAATGATCTTACAAATTAAATTAGGTAAGAGCACAAATATTTAGCTATTAAAGCCAATCTTTGGTTTTATTACGAATTTTCAAAAGCTGCTTTCTTCTAAAAGGTACCATTTCCACAGCTCTAGAGAACGAAGTCTTTATCCACTGAGGCAATGCAGCACAGAGAAGCAGCACGGCAGCTCCGACAGCCTCTGTTTTTGAATGACACCTTGCAGATTGAACCAGGGAGCTGCAGAGTTGGAAGCAAGAATTGCTGTCGCATGAGCAGAAGACATTGCCAGCTCGCTTTGCCTGACTTCGTAGTGCAGAACCAGTGAATTCCGCCAGCTCTCAACCCTCCCCTCCGTGGAGATAAGCCTTACCCCGGTGGTACGCTTCCCTGGAGAGGAAGGGCAGTGCCACTGGCTGCCTGCTTTGGCTGCGGTGTTTCCATAGGGAATCCCGAAAAGTGGCAGTGGGCACGTGGCAACAGTCTGATAGCATTTATCCAGCCTTAGGACCGCAAGCCCAATAATGCTTCTCCATCCATACCCTTCCAAGGAGTTATATAAGTAGGAAATTGTAAGTGCAAGCAGCCAAAAATATGAAAGAATACAGAACAGATGAAGTGAGAGATTTTGTCTTAAAATAAAACTTTCTCTTCTGATTCTGATTTAGACTTTCTTCAGTCTAACTGACATTCCCTTGCCTGCCTTCAACAAAGTCTGCAGTGGCTCTTACCACGCTTCTCTTTATGCCTTGTTGACCTTCGGCTGTTCTTGATGCCATTGACCATACCCTTTTCCCAGGATGTTCTTCCCCTTTAGTGACTCTAACGTCTTTTTGAATCACATTTTGCGATCTTGTCACATTTTGTCACATTTTGTTTCACATTTATCACATTTTGTCACTTTTTGTCACATTTTGAATCACATTTTGTCATCTTCTGACCCTCCTCCAGCTTTCTGTGACGATGCCACAAAGCCCTGCCCTTGATCTTCTTTTAATCCTTTTCTCCTTGTTTCTTGGTATTGTTGTCCACAAACACAAACTTATCTTATCATGTCTATGTTGATGGGTCACAAACTTGCCTGCCTACTCCGGGCCATTTTTATTCTCTCCAAAGAGAGGTCTGGGGTTGCTTTTCTGACAGGTCTGACTGACATCTATATATCAATTCAAGCCATCACCAACACATGACTAATGTTAATATTTTCCATTGCTGTATAGTTTGGTCTCTTTTTGAGGGAAAAGTCATGAAAAGTGGGCTTTCCTGTATCCAGTTCAGCTAGATCTTGCAAATCCTTCTGCATACCTTCTTTTAAGGATGTGGTCTTTGTAACTATGAATAGCTAAGTCTTATCACCTGGCATCTCACTTACTGCAAGAGTCTTTTCTCCAGCTTTCTCCCATTTAAATGAATTCACAATTCACATGCAGAGGCATTTTCCTACCCCAGTACACTGACAATATCACCACCTTCCTGCGTACTTCTATTAGTTCCTATATCTCTGTTTATACAACATAATCTTGTTTTCATTTTGAGCAACCTTCTTGTCTCATTCCCACATGGCTTGTCATCTCTTGTTCGTTTTTAAATGTCAGCTTCCATCTTTGATGGGCTGATGATGCCAGCTCCCTTCCTCTTGTTTTTACATCTTCAAATCATCACCTTTCCCATGCTTACCCTCATGTTTGGAAGGAGCTCTCTGAAAGAGCAACAAAGCAACTTTCAAGTCATTTTAGAAGTCTTTTTTTCCTGTGATGCCTTACAGAAACTTTGACAAGTTGATAGTGTGCCAAGGCAGATCCTTTTCATGCTGACTGATATTTCTTGTATTCCCTGGCTGTCTGGGAGCCTCAGATGTTTTCTGTTTCAAACAGGGATTTTCTTTTTGAGTCACCTACCTCAACAAGGCCCTGGTCCATGATCTGAGGGACACTGAAATTATCTTCACTTCATTCTAGGCACAGATGAGGAACCTTCTCAAGCCTGTGCCACTTTGTCTTTCTCTTTTCCTCCTCTGCCCCAACCCACACTACAACTCTGTTCATCTCAGCTTCACGATATTAGTGATATAGCCAAGATGAGGCCACATCTCCTAGAAACTAGCAAGTTGGGCATCACCTAATGGTAAACAATATCATTTGTTTGGTTACTGTTTGCCATGGCTTCTGTTGGACCTGAGACAGGTAGAAGTAAAAAACGGGTTTTGCACAGCAGTGAAGAAGTCTTAGTGGCTTAACTGGTTACAGCAAATGATCTCTGAGGGTCTGGTTCCTGCAGAGGTGGTTTTCACAAGTGCCTTTATCTTCTTGCCCTCCAGATGTAGGAGAACAGGACCTGAGCACTGGGGACATTCCGTGCAGCTTGAAAAAGAACGTTCTTTTCAGAAAGTCTGTAGTTGTCCTGAGCAAGCTGAAGAGCACGAGTGTGAGACAGATAGATGACATGTACCTCGAAAAGTTTATTGCAAGACCAGAATCCCTTTATATCCTTCATATAAGACTATAATCAATGTTAAAACCTTGCATTTTGTCTTAGGTACTAGAGTTCCCTTAGGTAGCTCTAGCCAGTGATGCATCTGTCCCTGGGAATCTTGCAGCAGACCCACATTTCATGGCAGATGCCCTCAGCTTCACGGTGTGCTCAGAGCATTCGTCCAACCACGTGCTGGTGGGTGCTGTAGCCGAGGGTGGCTCATAAAGGTGCTGATCCCAGAAAGGCTGAGGTTGAATGTCAGTATGTCATATTTCTAAACAAAGCAGACTTTCAGAGGGAGTTGGTTTTATAGAGGGTGTGAAAGAAGGAGGGAGGCCTTGATTAGGTTGCTTGAGCAAAGAAAATAGGAGGAAAAATCTCTGAAATTGATGCAGGAATACAGCACATGAATTCTGACTGAAGTCAGTAGGGAAGAGTCTGAATTCTGAAATTCAAAGAAAATGGTATTAAAACTGAACTATAACTCCTCTTGCCTTTTTAAAGTTAAGTCATCTTTTTTTTTATCTCCAGAGTGACAAAGCCATTTGGGTTTTATTGACCGGTGTGTCTTGATCTGCCTGATGACATTTCCAAGATTAATGTGTCTGTTTCTTGACAATGCATATGCTTCATGATGCATCACAATTAACCACTGCTACTTGGTATAACAAGGAGGGACTCTTTTTATCTGCAACTGCATGACTTCTATCTGCATTTCAAATGGCAAGTAAACAGACAGGTCCCCTATTCACTTCTCTCGTCTACCTTTTTGAAGTGGAAAAAAAATTGAAATGCATGCTTAGGTTCCCGGTAAGATGCAGCATATTTTGGAGACCAAATTGGACTGGAAATATAAACAATGGAAAAACACTAACCAAACCCCACCATGTATAAGACACAGAACACGCAAGCATCTCCCATTATTATAAATACTTGACTTTGTAGCTTTTATTTATTTGTGTTGGTAGAAATGTCAAATTAATATTTATAAGCTCTCTTTAGTGCATTTGCTAGGTTTTTGCTTGTTTGTTTTCAGTATAAATTGTCAGGCTAACACTGTTATTCAGGATTGTCAAAGTATGTTTTCTAAACTCAATGGGAGTTTCACATTTTGACCCAGTTCTGCAGGGATGTACCGTTGTGCTTAACTTAAGATTGTGAGTGATCCATTTGTCTTCAACATGACTCTTCACATGCGTAAAGTTAAACTTGTGTGTATTTCCCTGAAGCAACAGTTTTTGTCATGATTATTTCAATATTATTTGTCACAATAACTTTACAAACATCTCAGCAACAGGCTCAGTTAGATTTTTTTTGCTGTTTTAATTAAACTCAGTAGCTGAACATAAAACTTTAATACAGATTCAAATTCACCTACCCACTGTTTAAATAAGTTTGGCACAATTTCTTAGTTTTTTGGATATCACATGACATAAGAGGAATTTTGATTTTGTCAGTGCTTGGTTCCTCTAATGGGATTGCCAGCAGAAGCAGTGATCAGAAATAGAAGTGTCCTTGGCATATATGTTGATTTTCTCATAGCATTTTGGATGCAGATTCCTCCACCTATGCTATGGAGACCTCCAATAACTAAGAGGTGATAATGGCTAGATATCCCTGTTATTAATCTGGAATAGACATGAAACAGTGATCTAAAAATGAAATATACTTGCATATATGTTGAGAGAGAATCCAAATGTGTAATCCATTTAGTTCTTTATTGGAAAAGTAAAGACAGAGTTTAAGAAATGCTTTGAGCATCACTCTGTTAATTTATTTTCTTGCTTTCTTCTTTGTTTCCTCCCATATATTCCCTACCCCCCTTTGGTAATTTTATTTGGTTCCAGTCTTTATAAGGTCCCTTGTTGACAGCTAATTTTCCCTTCTCCAGGGTGTATTTCAGCTTGGTATTCTGAATGTGTGTAATGTATCTGAATAATACAATCTATGTCACAATAAAAACAAAATAAATGTCACGACTGATATATCTTTAATAGGCAGGGACATGGCATCATTGTAGAAGGTACAATGAAGACTTCTGCTCTGTGCACATTTGTAATAAGAAAAGTTGACAGGATGTGAGAATTCCTAAGGAACGGGATCGTAAACAACACAAAGGTTTTTATAAAGCCTTTTACATAAATCAGTTGGTAAAGCCTATTTTAATACTGTTCAGGACTGGCGATTTTATTGCAGAAAAGGGGTATCAGAGCTCAAGAGGCATGATAGAGCTGAATGAGGTGAAACATTCTGATATGAAAAGGGATTGAATGAATTGAGATTTTTCATTTAGGAAGGAGGCAAATAAGAGTGAAATGAATAAAAGGATCCAAAACCACAAGAAAGAAATTGGATTCTTATTTTCTTTTGGCATGAAAAAGGCTATTTTACATAATTAAGAACTGAAAATTGTGAAGCTATGGAAGAATTTTTTTTATAATGGAAAGTGTCCACAGTGAGACATCCAAGCCAAATAAAGTAAACAACAGAAAAAGAGAGATTGCGTATTTTATGCGTACGTAAAAAATATCCAGAGTTGTTATTGAGGGAAAGGATCTGAAATTTCATGCCTCATGGCTTGAGCCTGCCACCAGCAGGGACAAAGATGGGTACAGACTATGCCCCATCTGCCCGTCAAGTTCTTATGCTTGTCCCTAACAAGTCTCCGACTGGTCCCAGTCAGATCCTGCAGAGTCAGGACTGGGCTTGCAGGTTGCTGGTCTTGTACTGGATGGTATAGTCCCTGTGCATGATTAAACAAGAAATCCTTAATGTGATGTGAAGCTGCTTTAATTGAGTGCTGAAATTTATTTTCCTGTGGTATAAATTAATAAAGCAGACTTGAAGTGTAGGTAAATGATTTATTATTTTTGGCTGGGTGTCAGGATAGCCCTCTTCTGAAGATAAACAGAAACAAACAAACAATGATCTCAAACTTTCAGTGCGATGAATTCACTTACTACTCTATTTAACCAAATATTAAACTCAGAAAAAATACTCTAAATGATTAAAGAACTTGTTTGATGTATGTTTTCTGTCTCTGAGCCATGGGATATGAAGACAAGAACTTAACTAAGAACTCCTGAATTTCAGTTCTAACTCTGCCTTTTTTGTGCATCTTTTTCTGAGCAAGTTGCTTAGTCTCTGGGCCTGTCTCTAGAATATGGCTAGTATTTCTGAGGCCCAGAATCAAAGATACTGCTTTTTAATTTAGGCATGCCAGGTGGAAATCTAAATTTATATCCACAGGTGGGGTTTTTTTGAGCATCCTCTAAACAATTTTGATAGCGTTTTCCACAAAACCATTAGATTGTGGTTGAACTGGATTCAAGGTAACGTCCTTAAATTTTTGCAAAGCATTTAAACTCAGAACAATCAAATTGTGACCCATTATTTATCATTAGCACATCTGGTATGCCAGGTCCAGGATTTTATATGTAAAGTCTTTTACATGCTTATGTGCATATGTAAAGCTGGAGATTTCATTTTCCTATTTTCTAGTAGTGCTGTTTCTGTATAGTGGGAATAGTCATTCCAAATCAGTGCATGAGTATTTCTGGCATGGACAAACATCTTAATATCTACATAGATCTGCAATGTCTTGAATTATCATCATGGGATATATTGTCAGGGTTTTTTTTCCTTTTTTTTTCAAGTTTCACATCAATCTAATATTACTGAATAAAATGCTACCTACGGCATGAAGTTCTTTCAATTTTATTAAAGGGATCGAGGTTATAATTTATCACATAAGGTGTCGATATCTGGTATTATTTTTTGAAAGTCTTGGCTCATACTGTAGCACTGGCAGACAAAAACACCTGCAACAGGAAAGTTTTCTTGGCCATGTATACATGCATACATCAGACTCAGGTGTTTGTTCCGCTTGTTCACATTCACGTCTGAGCGCTGCAGGGACATTTCTAGGAACACTTATGACAGGACAGTTGAGTTTCGTCATCCTTATCTTATATTCTGTTGACAGCTTTCCAATGCCATTAAAGACATCATAGAATTGATTTTCTACCTTCATAGGCTTCTGTCCCACAGCATAAGTTCTCATAATGAGCCTGAGCATTTGCCGTGTTTTCAGACCTTGAATCGATACGCTCTTTCCCTGAAACAATTATAAACCTTATCTTTTCAAGGTTTTCCTTTATCCTTATGTCAAACTCATATAAACCTACAACTAGAAGCCTTTCTCCACAGCATTATCTGCGGTTACTCGTCTGTATTGAGTGCAAGTATGTTGTCTCTTCAGATGTTTTCCTGGAACTTCAGCTATCACATTAAGCTGTCCAGCCATATTCAAATAATCAGTAGAAACTCACTGTGGGCGTTGGATGCAAATGCCTCTTGAACAATGCCATTTGCTTCTTTTTAGTACGTTCTGGCTTCTTTTTCTTGCAAATATGGAAGGCCTTTCCAAAGGTGACAGATAGAGCTTAGAACTGGTTTTGGTCTGTTCTGGTTCAGCCCTCCACACTGGTTTTGCAAATTCCTTCTAATCGCAGTCTGCAGATTCCTCCGGAGAGATTTTTCTGATCTTGTCTTCTTTTCCTTCCAAAACCTATACTTGGGTTTATTTGTGGTCTGAAATCTTGGAAATGTTCTCTCTTTTTTCTGGGGTTTGGATAAGGAACTCCTCACATTCTCCCCTCCCGCCCCAGATTTGGGGCTCTTATTCCCAATACAATCTGATCTCCAGAATTAGGAATTTCACAAGCCTTCCAAAATTGCACATTTGCCGCAACAGTATCAAATCTGTTATAAATTATTCAACTATTTCCTCTTTCCTCTGAGTTCTTTTATGAAATATATCTCTCTCAATAGCTTCATTTGTGTCTAGGAGCTCAATATTCATATTTGTGCTGCACATTCTGATAAATGATTTTCTCAGCCTCAGTCACAGGCTAATGTACAAATCTAGTTCATCTGTGATTGAAGTAATCCAAAGAAAATCTGCCTGTTCTTATCTGTGCTTGCCAAACTCTTGCTTTAACTTTTCTGTTTCCTCCTGCATTTCTGGAGAGCTCCAGTTGCTCAGGAGTTTTTAGTGCTCCTTTTCTTATTCACTGCTTGTCTTAGATGTAATCTTCAATTTCTATAGCTGTACCTCCAGTGTCACACTGTCGGGGGTGTACGTGTGTGTGTGTGTGTGTGTGTGAGATAAATTTTAAAATCTGAGTTAGGCTCTTAAGTACTGAATCTTAAATAAATAAAGCAAGAAAGTTAATAGATGCTATATAAATAGCTTCTGGAGAAGAAAAAAAGATTATGTATGGGTTTATACCATATACTAATCAGTCTGATTCAGAGTGTTTCAGGGATGTAACTTCTAACACAGAGAAACTAAAAGGTCCAATTATCACTACAAAACTGTAAAACAACAAAAAGGCTATTTACTCATATTTTTAATTTAAATTTTTATGCATGGCTTTATGCAAATATGTCCATAGCACCAAGACTGAAGCTTTTATTCTTACAGAGAGAAATATTCCAAGGAAAGGTCAATAGTAGAGGGCAGACTTACTGGGAATTTTCAGTAAGGAAAGTTTTTTCTTGTAGAAAATACTAATTAGACAAAATTCAGATGAGCCAGGTGCTTGCACGGGATCTGGCCTTAAGTCTTTGCAGCTTGAGCAGCACCTACCAATGCACTTATCCCCTTCCTTATCTTCCATTTAATAGTGTGCTGGGCAACAGTTGGTACCCGGCAGGTTTCTGATTTCCCTGTGTCACTGGCCTGGTTAATTGGCAAGCAGCTCATCTGCTGTGTGGTTCCTACCATCCTACTAAAGAAGCATCAGGGGACTTCAGGGAATTTCACATCCCACCTGCAGGATAGCAGAGAAGCAAAAAATTACATTTTGATCCTTTACGTTTTGATTTTCTCCTACTCCCAGAATTATTCTGGCAGTCAGAATCTTGGTGCCATTTGTGGTGAGAAAACATTACATGTGATGATGGATTTCCATTTTCCAGACAGCTAAATCTGTGATTGGCTCTTGGAGGCTATATTTGTGGTCTGTCTTTGGGAAAATATTTTGGAAACATCTGTAAAACTCTATTTCAAATGTCTGGGTTTTGGCTCATTAAAGATGAATACAGTCGCCAAACTAAACTGAAAAAACCCCCCTCAAACAGCTGAGGGCTCATAATTAGGAGATGTGTTTGCAAAAAAAGCAAAAAAATTTGCCTCTCTTGGTTCCCAAAAAGATTTATGTGATTTTGGGGAGAATGAGAGCTTTTTACAGGTATTTCTTAACAAAACAATAACATGTGAGGTTGAATCATCTTGTTGAATACTTCAATTACATGGCAGAGTGCTATTTGAGTTATGGACAGTCACTGACACAGCTTTTAGAAAAAGCTGCTAAAGAAAAATCCCTTTTTAGACATGAACTGATGGCAACTTTCAGGCCATAGGTTCTAATAAATGAACAGTGTATGTGAAAGATCATGAACTGTTAATAATATCTTGTACATAAACTTTGCTATTTTTCAGCTGAGCGTGTTTCCAATGCCATCAGTTTATACTTAACAAAGATTTTTGACAGCTTGTCTTTTAGATCACTTTGTTCTAGAAGAAGCTTATTTATAATGAACATGATCTGAAATATTAAAGGCGTGATAACACCAGGAGTTTAGAGGATTTTGAATTGAGTCTTAAGTAATGACTAAGGAAGGAAACGAAGTGTTACAGCATGCTCCTTTTTTTTTTTAATAAACAGTTTTTCCCAGTCCCAGACAGGTCATCAAAGGGCCACGGTCTTTGCCTGTTTTATGCAAGATCAAGGCACACATGAAATAAATGCAGATCCGCAGTATGAACACCAAGGGAAAAGAAGTGACCACTCATCCCCTCAGTTGACTCTATGTGGTTTTTTTAGTGCTTCATTCTGCCTTAGCTCCATTCCAAAGATTCTTAGGTTTACATGCCTGCTGCTGTAGCAGTCACACTTCAAGTTCAGTTTGGAAAAGCAGAATCTAGTGTTAATTAAATAATTGCTGCTCCCATTCTCAGTTACAACCTCTTCCTGCCCAGTTTCCTTCAATGCATTGTGAATGCTTAATTTTTTCACTCTGGCTCCTCTATAGATGAGTTCTTCCATGCTGAATGTACATAGCACTAAGAAAACTATTTACTTTTATTTTTAATCTAAGTTGAGCAGCTTTGCAACACTTTCACAAGTGGCAGAGTTAGCTGCATCTCTTATGCATACAAATGCAGTTCTGTGTGCGTTAGCCTAAGGGCATAATATAAAGATTCTCTGTGGTTTTACCCAGACATCACTGTCTTATCGATATAGATCCCCAACACGATGGGTTTCCTCAGAGTGAAACAAGACTCTGATCAAAGAACAAATCAAGATTTACTTATCTATTTTTATAAGTTTAAGCATCACGAGCCCTTTGCATGAATACTGAATATAGTTCGAAGGAGCTCCCTTAATCTTAAAATTTATGTCTAAAGCCATAGGTTAGTTTGCTTCAGCTAGTAGAATACATCTTAAGGATTTCATCTCATAAAAATGAGTTCAGGCTGATAATATTGCTCACGTTCACAAATATCTAACTGACCCCTAAGATAATACCATGTTAATCAAATGCAAAAGTTTCTGTTATTCGTGTTATTTATTATGTCTGTCTCCTGTGGTGTAGCTCACAAATACACTGTGGAAGCGAGGGGCCCACGTTGTATTATGATTTGCTCAAACCAGCCCTCCCCTCCTTTTATCAGTTTCGAATTTCTCTCCATAAAGGACCTCCAGCTATTCCCTTCTCTTAGCAGGGTAAATCCATCACTTCATTAATCATTCAGCAACCTGAGCCCGGTCGTGGCTGCGGGCAGGCTGCTCTGTGTCAGACCGTTCTCCCACTGCCCTTGACTGTTTCACCAGCAATATAACCCTCCTAATCTAATTTATAGGGGGCTGCTCTGGCCCGGAGGTTCATACCTTCTGATGAACGCCCACGGGGCAGCAGGATGGGCTCTATTCCCCGTGGGCAAGTGAATGGGGTTGGCGGCCCCTTCAACCTCTCCATGTAGCTCTTCATACCAGGAAGGTCTAGGGTTTTCTGCCGGACTTTGTACTCATGGTCTTCAGGCTCGGAAACTTGCTTAGCAGCTACTTTGCTTTTCCGTCACGTCAGTCAAGGCTCCTCAGCAGCCATGTGGGTTTTGCTGATTGATCAGTCAAGCTTGTTCCGATGACTTAATGACTGGGATTATGTCACTTGGCGTTTGGCTCGCCAGCATCAGCTTTCAGCTGCAGCTTTTTTTGGGAAACAAACTGCTGAGAATAGTAGTCCAACAAAATGCACTGTTTTCCGTAATGTCCATTAGGTGTCCCCACATGCTGGTGGCTTGTGGGTACTTTAATTACATCTTCTCAATTAACAGTGGCGCGCTCGGCATGCATTCATTGAATGGAGTCCCAGATTTCCGTATTGAACACAACACTGTAGTACTTTTACTTTGTGCAAGAAATTCTCATTACTCGGAAGAACTTGTACGCTTGCGGACCGCTATTTGTCACTTGCCGCATCTGAACCTTAATTAACATTGCATTTGTAAGTAGATAATATATACAAAATGGTAATTCTGAGCCCATAACCACCTGGCGTGTTCCTTCCTACCACTGTGCAGCTACTCTGTTTGCAATGCAGAACAGTAAGAGAAATTATAAGTAAATTAAATATACAGACATAATGCCATCGTTCAGCTTTGTTGTTTGCAGCCAAAGCCGCTGCTGGATCCCTTGTTAGAGCACTAACTTTTCTCCGGTTGTCTAACTTGTTCTGTCCTGGGTTTGTAAATATGCCTGTGGTTTATTTGCTACCTGAATCATTATCCTGCAATTTGACAGGGTGTCACAGGGAGAAGTCAGCTTCTCACGACACCAAGGACAGTTTTTTCTGTGCATGGGTGGGTAGTAATAGGAATAATCTCAATCTCCTTTCCTCCCCTCCTCATTTTTGTGATCACTGGGCCTTTACCATTACATTGTTGAGTAGCACCTGCAGACCTCCTGGCAACACCACATCTGTGCTCTTCTAGCCTAACTCACCTTTAAAGGCTGGTTTCATGTGCCAAGCCCCATTTTTATTAGTTATGATAGACCTTTAAGTTAAAACAACAAGCCATCACATCATGACCAGGTGAATTAAATCCAAACTAGGTCCCATTACTAGAGCTTGCCCTCATAATCTTGCATGCATTTACCTGCACGGTATACCTTTGAGACATCCCCTTTTTGAGACACTGCAGCTCAAAAAGGACTTAAGTGTCTAGCCTGTTTTTTTTGCAGAGTTCATTGTGCAAAAAACTGTCTCTGCTTTGGCAGGGCTCACATATTAGCCCAGTAAGATCTTGTAAAGTACCTGCACGTGCAAGGAGGTTTGAGCGTGCCTGACACAACCTGCAAGAGTAACAGCCCATGGGGCAATAGCCTCTCATTGCCAGTTGATGGTGGCACATGTAGCATTTCTTCTCTCAAGACAGTAGGTGAGAACACTCACCCAGGCAGGAGGAGGTGAAATATAAGTTAAAGGTTAAGCAGGTTCAGACATGAATTCCTGCCACTGGGGAGAAGCTTTTGACTCCCAGGCTACGGACAGTTTCAGAAGGAGGCAATCTGGTAGGGAACTGCTGGAAAGACTTCGCCAATGCATCTAGTAACAGAGTGTCGAGGTCTTGCGCCTTGCAGGAACATCTACACCCTGCTTCAGCTCCCAAAGGATATACTTAGTGTTAGTACAGCAGTCAAGGACAGTAACTCTGTCCTCCACCCCTCTGAATGCTCTTTCAGTGCATGACGGGCACTCAACACTGCAGAGGTGACCACTGAACGTTGAACTTGACTGCATGGAGCTAGGACTCTCTTATCAGCGGGGAGTATCTGTATGTTTCTCCATAGGCTTTTGTGTGTATTTTACACCCCTTTCCCAATCCTCTCTCTGTACTTCTGGGAAACGTGGTCCTGTAGGTATAGAAAATCTACCTCTGCCAGTGTCAACAAAGGAGACAAAAATCTGGTGTTACTTTTAAAATTTGTAATCTACACATAGTGAATTTGAAGCTGCTATCTGGAGACAAGTTTGCAAGTCCTCGTTATGTTTGTCTGCCTTCAGAGAACTTTTCAATAATTTATTTCAGATAATTAGTATTTATTAATTCTCTTCTTATATGCAAGATATAATTTGAAATCTTTCCTCTTAATTTTAAAAAATGAAGTTCAGTTCCTGACATGATTTTAAATAATGAATTGAATTGTACTTTCTGACATGATTTATCTTTCCAAGAACTGATAGAATATCATTATCTTGTTAGAACAATACCTGCCTTTTTCTTACAGCAAGCATAGCAAAAGGAATATAATAAGACAGCTTAGCCTATCATGTTTGATTTCATCAAAGCATGATAGAAATACTAACAAATTGATCTTCACAACCTTCACGTGCACTAAATAAGTACTTATAACACATTGAGTGAATTACTAAGGGCAATAGAGTGAGTTAGTAGCAGAATCATTGTTAAGGCTGTGTTTCCCTGGTATCTGTCTGCTTTGTGTTTTTAGAGACAAAAAGTATTTTTTGTATCAATATTTGCATTGTGCTAGAAACAAAACTCAAGGAAAGTGCATTGTCTTCCAGGTTTTGAGTGTTTTTCATGTTCCACTCCACAATTTAAGATTGTTTTAACAGCCAAAAGAATTAGCAGCAGACTTCTGTAGGTGTGCACGTACTGTCTTTCTGTACTGTCCTCAGACTCCAACTGTGACTTCAGATCATTCATTCAGAAGTTGTCTGCAAAACCTGTTTTGAAATGAAACTTGCAGAATTAATTTTGTTCAGCCATCTTTACTGAGAAGTTGATGTTTTCAGAAGGCTGATTAACAATCCGTGTTCTTTAAAAGCTAATCCTGTATTACTGCAGAGCTATGGAAAGAGAAGACCTAGAACACTGAAATTTGTCCTAGATCTTTATCTACTAACAGAGAAAACAAACCAATAAAAACATGAAAAATAATGCAACTACACCCACAAGACCTTTGCCCAAGAATAAGTTCTGTCTGCAAGGAAAGAAGTGCCATCGAAATCCCTGGAGTCCACTCAGGTTTTCAGTATTGCCTTCTTACATGAAGGATGCTCAGACTGGGATGTCGTTCCAGGCTAGACACCTGCCTTTAGGTGTTAACACATGCACCGGCTCAGCCCCCACTGCCATGAACAGTTGCAGGTTGAGCCAGCACAGTTAGCAGAGCAACTGAAGCGGCTGTGTTCCCAGGGGCAGCTGGTTCACCCTCTTCCCTCCACGTAAGTCAAGAGTGTCATGTCATCTTAGATGCCTGCCCAACCTTCATTCGCATCTCCAGAAAGACCAAGATATCTGTAAGTCCAGTGCCATATCTGCCAACCCTCTGGCTTTAGCACATACAAGTGCAAACGAATCTCTGCTGCTCCAGCTGTCAGCATCCATGATCTCCAGCCCAGCCTTTGCGGCAGATATGACAAACTTTATCTCCAGAACACATCTCAGTTCATAGAAAGGCTTGATAGGAATCCCTAAAGTCTGTGACCTGTATTTAACTCTAGCTG
This sequence comes from Haliaeetus albicilla, assembly GCF_947461875.1. Taxonomy (NCBI): domain Eukaryota; kingdom Metazoa; phylum Chordata; class Aves; order Accipitriformes; family Accipitridae; genus Haliaeetus; species Haliaeetus albicilla. Next base: position 21,491,237 of record NC_091502.1, on the reverse strand, counting down.
TTTTAATGTCAGGATGTTGACAATGTTAGCCTTGTCTGTCCTCTCTGAAGACAGCTTGATTTAGCATTTCTGTGTCTAAGATGGTTGGTCTGAGCTCCTTCTGTGCCTTAAGATGGGATCTTCCTCTGTCAGCAGCCCACCATTATATGGAGCTGTACTCATTTTTTCTTTGTTTTCTGTGATAAGACACTGGGGCATGACATGCTAATTCACGGGCTGTGGGTTACTTCCTTCATTATCATTTATATAATGCCTTTTAATTAGAATATCCCTTTCTGCTTCCTTGGGTTTTGCTGTCAGACATTTTTAAAGATGTTGCAGTATGATTTACAAATGATTTCTCTTGGAAAAATTATATTTTGTTAATAAGCACAATACTATGCTCATAACATTAATCTCATGCTAAAGATCAAACTTGGTACAAAAAATTAATTTGGGAACATAATTTTTTGTAAAACACTTCCTCCTGCTATCCTGATGCCTACTATAAGTTTTAGGGGGTGAGAGGCCCTCTTCAGGACACATCACAGAATTTCTTCCCTGGAAGAGTCAGTGAAAAAAATTTGCGAAATTCTTTTGTCCCTCCCCACAGCAGCGGGGGTGGACTAGATGATCTTTAAAGGTCCCTTCAAACCTAAACCATTCTATGATTCATGAATAAATACAGAAGTTCATACTGAGTGAAAACCAAAATTAGTGAAGTTAAAAGAACTTGTAGCGAGTCCATAAACCAATCAATTACATGAGAATGAAGATAATGAGAGCAGTAAAGAGATTCTAGACCTACAAGGACTTGTGTGAGAGATACAAGATTTCTTCTTCCGATGGAGGCCAGCAAATGTCAATGAATTTACATGAAGTCTCTTAGCTGTTACTAAACCCATGAGAATATAAAGTGAAACAAATTCAAGCATGACCAGTGAAGTCTTTTGATGTTCATGGAAACCTGCAATACAAGGTTAGACCAATTAGTGCAATGACTGTAAATGTTAAGTGTAGACAACTAAAGTCACAGTCACTCTAGTGGAAGCATTCATTTAAAGTATAATTTATTACATCAGAGTAGCAATCTTAAGGATTGCACTAGACATTGTGGCAAGTAAGTTCAAGGGTCATAAGCCAGAGTTTATAAAAGTACAACCCGTAATAATTTAAACTTGTATAGAAACATTCATTCAACATGTTTAACAAACATTAATTAATTAAGCTGTGTAACACCCCACTGTGAGCCTATGGGTAAGTCAAAGCGTTTGTATCTCAATTTTACAGAAGGTTAAGCTGAAGTGCAGAGAGATTGATTTGCCTGAGGTCACACAGCAAGTCAGTGGAAAAACTGCAAATAGAATCCGCAGCCTGAAGTTCTTATTTCCCTGTTTTCACCACTTACATTACACTTCCCACTAGTAAAATGAAGGGGAAGAAAGAGGCGGCTGAAGTGAGACTTGGAATATAGTTAACCCAGTTTTCTACACGTGTTCTTGCTTTTTCTGCAGCTTAGGCACATATCAAAGGGATAGGTTGGTTTTAAATTATTTGGAGCTTTGTTCCTTCTCCATCTATCCTTTGCATGCTTTCTTTTAAGTGCAAACATTGAAATACTCGATGTCTTCAGAATTAAATATAGCTGGGCAGTAAGAGGCAACCCTCTTGAGTTTCAGGCATGTAACTTTACGGAGTCGACCTCCGTCCCCTGCGGCTCACGTGAAGCTCCGTGTTTGCCCCCTGCACGGACATGGTCCTTCGGTGCCCTCATTGCCCTTGCTTAGCCTGGCTTACGGGAGTGCAGGTGGGAGACGAAGACGGAGACTGCACCCCGTAGTCGCCGATGGTTGCCTTTGCAAAGCACCTCACCGAAAATGAGGACGGAGTTGCGGCTTAGTGCCTCTCGCGTTACCTGACAGGCATATGACACCGCGCGCTAGAGAAATTGGGGTTGCGTGCTTTGGTATCGGAATAAAGTTGGTTATTGAGTATGGAGGGTGATGCCCTGCTAAAAAGCAGGGCCTTGGGCTGAGCAGATCTGTACTGCTCCACTAAAAGGAGACTGTGAGGTGTTTGCAGTGAAATGGTGAGAGATGCAGAGGCACGTTCCTAGGTGAGACCTTGAAGTGAAAAAATTAAAGGAGGTAAAGAATCACTCTGGAAGGTGAAAGAACTGGGAAGGAAGGCTGTATTTTAATGCTTTGTCTTAGCTTTATATTAAAGTGATGTTCGAAAGGGGTTAGGTAGGAAGATGCTTCTTTGTAGGTTGAAGAAAAAGGCCAGGAAGCAATTATTACTAATTCCTTATAGACTGCCACAGGGTTTTCCTAAAAATGCTCTTACATGGCCTTGGAAAAGTGTGTCTGATTTGGATTTCTTGCTCTTGTCGTTCCTAATGGACCACGCCCTGAAGCCTTACACAAGAATAAACCGATTTACCGTTACTGCATTTTTCAGGTATGGCCCATCAGCATTTCCTTAAGGTAAGGGCTGGGCATCTGAGACTCCCACACCATTCAGTGAGAAACTCAGTGGGGTGAAAGAGGCAAAATGCTGGAAAAGGCATGAGACCAGCATGTGACGTTTCTTGCGCTTGGAAGGCACATCAATTCATCATGACATACTACGTGTCCAGCCTATTAACAGCACGGACAGCGTCAATTATATAAGTGTCTTTCCTTTGGAAGCAGTTGGAAAAATGTAATATACCCTGAAGTACTAGCCCTGTGCAGGTATGTGCTTTGTGATGACACCTTCTGCATGGGATGGGGTTTCAAATTAGTTTGGCAAAAGGAGGAATGATGTTGTTAACTATCCATGGTAAATGGGAAGGCAGAAATTCATGGTGTAAAGACCATGGTGGTGTGGAGATGTTCCTGTGCTGAGTTTGTTATCAGCCTGTGCTATAACAGCAAAGTTGTAATTTGCCATGTGCCTGCAAGTGTTGGAAAGTAAAATACGCAAGTACCTTTCAAAAGATCAGATCCTTGGGATATAAATGGTGAACGACGTGCATTAGACAAACCGCTCCCTTCCTGGCCTTCTCCTTTCCTTGGGTAGCAGCTTGGGCACTCTGTCAGGTAGGTTTTGAGGGCTTTGGCAACATCAGCTTTATTTTAAACTGTTGGAGGTGAAAGAGCCTCTCAGGCTCCTGCTAAGGTATTGGTACCTCATTCCTGCATTGGAGCCGTGGTGGTCTTCATGCTGGGAGTGCATTATTGTGTGTTTGAATGCTATCCTGCAAAGACAAACTCATCTCTCTGTTCTGGCAATGGCCACGTCTGATTAGAAGTGACATATATATATATATATATACAAACACATATATAGACACACATATATACACTCTGTGTTCCCTTTTTCATTTTCTGTTCAGAAGATGATGCTGTAGTTCTTTTTAAAAACCAATTGCTTTCACCAGAAAATATTAATAATTTAGGGAATGCATAGGAGGGATACAGTCACTGAGTTAAACCTGTGAACAGCTATGATTAATCCTGAGGTGACTTAATCACTCTGTTCCTAACTCCCCCCAGGATTTCTGTGCTTGCCCTAAGGCTGCTTCAGGCGTCCCTGGAGGCACGGCTGGTATCTGGCTGGGCTGCTGAGTACCTGCAGCTACCCCAAAGCCTACAGGTCCCAAGACATGGGCTAGATCTTCCATTTACCCTACCTCCTTCCAATCTATTTATGCGCAGCTGCAGTGGCAAAGCCTATATAAAAATAATCTGACTTAGAAAGGATTATAGAATGATGCATCCTTTTCTGGTTCTGGTCTGGTATATGGTATTCCCCTCCATATTCTGTGGGAAATTGGCTTTGCAGCTTGTTCCTTTCCAAGACTAAAAAAAAAAAAAAAAAAAAAAAAAAGGTGAGGAAATATATAAGCTATTTTTTTTCTATTACTGCTACCTCAGATATGAAAATATATCTGCAGTTTTGATATTGTATTTTACAGTGAATTTTTGATAATTTTTCCTAATTATGCCTATTTAAAGAAATCATATCTCAAGCACTCAAGCAACGAAATCATGCAATAAACAAATGATATAACTGAACAGTTTTCTGGTATCGAACTCTCTGTTACAGTTGTTTAAGTGCATGCTGGAACCATTCAGATGAAAGTCTGTTCATAACTTCTGTAACCCACAGCGGGGCTGCATGATCCTCCAACAGGATCAGAAATGTACAGTAATAACTGTTAACTGCTGCACAGAAACAAGGGAAAATCTCTCCGGTAATGGCTTTGCATCCAACTCTACACACAATGAATAAAGCCTCTTCCCAAAGGTGTATTTTACTGTTGTCCGTAAATAACTTTCAAGGTCTCCGGCTGCTACATGCAGTGATACACAGTGCTGAAAAAAGCTGAAGGTTTGCATTTAAGTTTATAGGAAAAGAACTTGATACAAACCATCATTTTTCAAAAGAAACTGACGTTTTATGAAAGGTCTATTCTGAAGCACAGGAAAACTTGCCTTGGCTCTTAGTTCTTTCTTAGCTGTCACTTTTCAACACTTAGTAAAGTTAACAGCACTTTCTATTTACAGAGTTTGCTATCGGAAAAAAACCCTGGGACAGGTTCAGTTCTATGCCTGGCTGTCTGGAGGTGCAAAGCAGCCAGCGTGGGCTTGTGGTCCTGCTCTATTGCAGATTGTGCGTTGATCTGCAGGCCCTGGCTAGCGTGTTCAAAATGAAACCTCGCTGCAGGATTTGGGGTTTGCTGCTCTGCTCTTCTGCAGATCAAGCTTCAGAAACAGAATGAGCAGAACTGAGTGCAGCATTTACTAATTTAATCTACCGTGCCCGCTTTTACACAATTAGCAACCATAGATGTTAACCATAACATATTGTCGATGGCAAATGCTCAAATCCAGACTGCCATGCTTATTTATGAATAAGGGGTAAGAATATATAGGCGAAACTTAGTAATACACTCAATATCATCACCGAGCAGGCTTAAATACTGACTTTCCTGTCTGACTTACCGGTTTCTAGTTTTCACTTGTTAACATAAACATCGCTCACATAGAGAGGGCTGCAGGAATTATTTTGTCTTCTCTGTGCACAGCAATCTGTGTTGAATATTTTATTCTCCCTGGAGTTTGGACAGCTGCCTTTGAGGCAGATATTCCTAGCTGAGAAGTTTGGGAGAGCTCTCATTGTATTTTGGGTATATTACAAAAAACAGTCATGATACCACTGTACAGCAAAGCCAGAAGTACTCAAAACCTTTTTTTTTTCATACATCTAAATAACTGTTGCAAAGGCCATGCATTACTAACCATTTAGTTATTTGTTACAGCACGTAGAGTGTTTCAGAGCTTTTTTGCTAAAAAGATATACTTTTGCTCAGGTATGTAACTGCTTAGTAATGGTTCATGCCTCAAAGAGCTTACAACGTAGATGCGCAAAGGATCATAGAATCATTGGATAATTCAGGTTGGAAGGGACCTCAAAAAGTTCTCTAGGCCAAATAAAAGGGATTTGCTGAAGCTCAAGAATCAAGACAGGTTAATAACAGAAACCGTATTTCTCGCTGCCTACTTTGGTACATGTTCTACTGGAGTACGCTGCTTTTAATAGATTTAGGAACATTTATCAACTGTAGGCATTTGGCAGAAGACTGCTACCCTGGCTTGCACTGCACTGTTTCGCTGCCTGCGTGGAATAGAGAACCTGTTATCTCCTTCTGCTGTAACTCTTGCTTGTTGGGTTGGCATCTATGTTTCTCATGCACCAAAAGCTTATGTTTGAAAACCTTGCCACAGGGCTCCTAAATTTCATTTTGATTTGACATATCTTGGTGTTACCTCTGCAAACTGCAAAAAATAAGCCTTGAGCTTTTCCTTTGTTGCTGAATCTCACACCACCTTTATTAGTGCAGACCCAAGGCAAATATATGTGGAGCCCTGAGGATGGGATAGAGCTGAAATGGGAAAGGCATTTTTGAGTGCTGCTGCACTGAGGGTTGCTAATGGGGGCAGGTTTGAGCTCACCATGACCGTAAAGCTACGTACCAGCTTGATAACTGGAGATCTGCCATTTCTCACATAGGGTCTGTGCCGTAGTCCTGCTTTAGTTGAAAACTCACCCAATTTCAAGTTAAGGGTTTTTTTCTCTTACTTTTAATTTTCTCTTATAATGGCTGTTTTACTCAATATGGAAACATTTTACTTGAAAAGAAACACAAAACATAGTTGCATTTGGTGAAGTATGTTATTTAACCTCTCTTTGGAGCGCTTCCATGGGCAGGGCCTTTAAAGCCCTTTACTGGCAGGCTGGTACGATCTCTGATCACTTCCCTGCTACTTCTACTGCGTGAATCAGTTTTCCTTCTTGAACAACATCCTGCACAATCCTCCTTACTCCTACCTAATAATTTAGACCAGATGGCTGAAGCTGACCCAGCGTAATCTACTCCCCAGGATATAAATGGTGCCATTTAGACGTACGCTGTAATGTTCCCTTAGTTAAAAAAAAAAAAAAGACTTGCAGCAAGAGCCTGTAACAATTGACTTTATTTTGATTCGCAGCGTTCTGCCAGACAGTAGCCATTTGTGCTGGGTTACACAACATTAAAAGGTACATATCAGACACTATCCTACACATAGACAAAAACAGTGTCCCAAATTTCCCGGAAAGGAAACAGCTTGTGTTTGTGTGTTGCCTTAGACCCCCATTCCACCCTGTCCTTGAATGCCCTGGAAAAACAGATGGGAGTTATACTGCAAAGCAAGTCAGGGCACTGGCACAGCATAGGAAAAATGAATTCCATTGCTAAGGACCTCTAGAAGGAGGAGAAAAAAAACCCTTTTCTTTTTGTCCTACAGAATATTTGTTCCAATTCCCAGTTTGGGTCTACACAAGTATGATGCACGGAGAACTCTTGGGTAATGGGATTCTACGTTGTTAATGACATTACGGTTAATTGCAGAAATGTACAGCTCTCTGCAGAAGCAACAGACAATTACTGCAGATACCAGAATATTGGTGCCATTTCTAAATGGTCTCAAGACATCATCTGCATAGAGTGAAGAGGGGTGGTAGCAAGATGTATGTAGCACGATGTATGTCACAAGGAAATCTTCTCTCATTGCTAAGCACAGACGAAGGTAACAGCTTTCGGAACAGCCGTCAGCACAGCGTACACTCTTCCTGGAGGTCAAAACATGCTGTGGTGGGTAGGTGTCTGTAAGTTCAGTGGACTTTGGATAAGGTTTGGTGCGTGGAATAGTTTGCACTGCTCTCTTACAAGTAGCCACATGTACTGTCAAGTCACTGGGGAGGCAGCATTTGCTGACACATGCAGTACAACTTCAGGCTAAGCAATGTACAAGATTATCCTTTTAAGCTTAATTGTGTTCTATAAAATATAGATGGTATCAGAAAGCCTGGCATCAGCTTGTTTGTTACTGGAATACAGACTTTCCTCTTCCTCCTCTTATTTTTTTAAATGCAAAAGAGGCACAAGAGATTGTTCTCTCCACTCCTGCTCTGGTTTTCTTTATGCCCCATCTTCTGAATCCTGAGTTTGTTACTCTGCAAATCTATCCTCCCTGTACAGCTGCATTGTAAACCTGTACCAGCTCGAGTGGAGACTCTCTGCATTTTGCAGCTGATTACCTTGGAAAATCCATCTTTTGGTATTCTCACCTCCTAACCCTCAGCATCAATTAGGTACATGCAAAGTGCAGCTACAGGTCAGCTGGTGTTAAAGAGATATATTGGGGTAATCCCAGCTGCTTGGTGCACTGGGACACACGTGCCTTGATGGCTAAATTTCTGAATGTGCGTAAAAGTAGAGGTGCATTTGGTACCTGCCAGTGCTTCTCTGTGTAGGTGAAAATCCTACAGGTGAAAATCATACAGACACCAAAGCTGTCCCACATACTTCACCCAGCCTTGGGGCTACCAGCTGGATTAGGTTGATTGATTAGGCTGATTTACACAGTGAAGACGGGTCAGTAGTAGATAGGGCACCAGCAGGCATAAATAGGAGTAAGTGCTGACCACCTTTCCCTCCTGACTTTAAATCACACCAGCGAGTACCTTGAATAGAGGAGAAAGCTTGTAGGAGTGAGTGGCTCCTGCCTCGTTCCTCGCACACCGGGAATTGTTCCAGATTTGCTCCTGCGGCTGCATCTACCCTTCCCTGCAAGGAGGACTTTTTAAAATGGAGTAACGTTGTCCCGAACGGACTGATGATTCTGGAGCTCCTGTAAGTGGGTTATTGATCACGAAGGGATGGACACACCTGGTGTGCTCGTCTGTGGGCCTCGGCAGTTCAGTCCTGGTGGTTTGCTTCTCTTTGAGGCCTTGTGCAATTTTCTCAGCCAACGCTATGTGGTTCTTAATGTTTGTTTTGCTTTGAAATGAAAGGATGTATGAAAGCGTGTGTTATCATTATTCTCTTCCTTTAATCTTTGCTCCAAAGTTAGTCCTCTCAGACCTTTAATCATCTGTCTTTGTCTGAATTCCCTTCAATTTACTTCTATCTTTCTGGTGCTGAAGTGCTTACAGATGAATGAGGAATTGTATTGCTTTATCTTGTTTTTCCTCATTAGAATGCTGGTGAAAGCCCATGGTCACAGAAGACAGAAAGTAGTTCAGGCTATTCAACATTTTTGCCTTTTCATATTATTTAACCCCTTTGCTGTGAGAGCTCTAAAGTGTTCCCATAGCAAATGGATATTGTGATGCATATAAATTGGAACAGAAATTGCACTGGAATAATGGTCATAGGGCTGCAGCATGAACCACTCAAATGTCAGAAAATGGCAGAGTTTAGGCAGCCTGTTCAGCTTTGATCACACGTTTTTCCTTCTATGTAGTTGCTGTCTGAAAGAAAGGTCGCTCTTCTATGCAAGTAGGACATTGCATCTTCTGCAGTTCTTATTCTTTGTCCAAATTATTTTTATTTAAATTTTCTTTATTAAAAAAAGTGAGGTAAGAGTGAGCACAACTCTGATTTGAGCTTAAATAATGAATAGGTTTTTTTAAATGGTATTAAAGAAAACAAGACTTCACACTGAGAAGTGCACCCGGCTTTAGTAAGGGAAAGTGCTCCCTGGCATATCTATAGAAGTTAGACCCTCCTCACTCTTGCGCAGGTCTGTAAGACAGAAGGGGAATCCCTGGAGTTTGCCTGCAGAGCACAGGCGCAGACACGTACGGAATACTTGTCTGTGGGCATTCGTAAAGTGATACCAATGCGTTCCCTACTGTGCTGATGTAGAGATAATTTGTTTTCCTGCTTCCCCAGTGATGGAATCATCCAAAATAAAACATATCATGGTATCTTTAGGATTACTTCATATTAGAATATATATAATTTCTTGTATGCAGTTCATCTTTATAAAGCAAAACTGACAAAACATTTGGGCTAGGCTAAAGGAAGAGCAAGTAGAGTTTATTAAAGAAAGTAAGTAATCTCTTAAGAAGGAAATGAACAAATTTAGTTGGACTGAAAATCCAGTGAGATTCACAGACACTTTAAACAAACATGAATTTATTGCTTAACAAAATGTTTGGAACGGTACAGAAATTCAAGCAGCTCATCTGGAGAGGTGTTTTGTGCTCATGGACTTCATCAATAGTAATGTTGCCATTTCTAAATGAAATCTGAACTTTTCATGGAAGGGAGGGAATATAGTGCCAAGAAATACTTAATGCAGATTTCATTTGTGTAAGATTTTAGTCTCTTTGTTGAATTATCTTCCTGTAAGTCCCCGCTAGGACACAGACTGTATTTTGGTTATTTTACATAACAATTACCATGCTCTCACAACTACCTTTTATGACCTTGGCTCCAAGCTTGATTCTACAGCTGCTTGATCTCATCGCCTCCTTCACACCTCTTTTCCCACCCACAGTAGTATTCAGCTGTTTACCCCTCCTAGTATGATTACACCTCTCAGGTAATGGAGGTAACTCCATAGAGCAGGTTTTACTCAGAGCAAATTACAGACCCTATTCTCTGCTAACCTTGATTGACTGCAAGGTGCTGGCTGCCCTTGTTCCATAGAAATGGCAATTTTAGCTTATGGAATAACAAAGCAACCAACTAAGTGAATCCTCTGTGCTTTCTTCTGTAACCGCATAAGTACACTGAAATGCTCTTCTCTGCACACCAGTGATCATTATTCTAGTGAAAGCAACCCACAGCCTCCTCAGAATAGATAAGGACCTTTACAAAGAGACTGGGTTTTTAATATTTATTTCGCACACGTGCATACACATGCAAATGTGGCTCACGTTATTTTTAATGAAAACACTAGGGCAAGGCAGTCTTTAAAGTTGGAGCGAAAGCACTGTTCTGCTGTTCCTTGACTGACTACTGTCAACCCAATTAATACTCTGATAATGACAGCTATGCCAGCTGAATGCCACTGCCACAGGGCAATTTCTAGTTTATTTCTGCAAAGTATTTATCTAGAGATAATTACATATTAGCCTGATATGTTTTACTTGCAGTTGCAATACAAATTGACCTGGCATCAAACCATATATTACAACTGTTTGCAATTGTACTATGAGCTTTCAAAATTACTATAAAAACTTCCCCCCATCGAAAATGGAGAAACTTCCATTCTCGTTGCAACTATCCTACAGCTTTTAATTTTAAAAGTAGGTCCTAGTTTTAATGGTGGAATTAAATGTTCTTAGCAATATGAAATATAAATTAGAAGTTAGTATCTACTTCCTAAGGATCACAGTTATTAATCAGAATTTTTAATTTTAACATTAATTTTTCCCATTGTACATGAGAAATAGAGTACATAATGAGTCAGAAAGTTGTAAAAGAAGTTAGAAGAAAAATTCAATTTCAGTTGTTACTAAAGAGGGAAGAGTGGCTGCTAGAGATCTGGCCAGAGACTTAATGTGAGGATGAGCACAGACCCAGTTCACTACTTTTGACTGGCCCTTGAAGGATGCAGAAAATCAGGGTGCCTCTGCTGTGTGCCTCTCTGTGCCTCCTCCTGCTCCGTCAGTTCTGCTTGTCACACGCAATCCAGTTCAGTCTCCTATTGTGTGAGATGGTGTGTAGGATCTGACCCTGTATAACAAAATCCTTGGTTGCTTCTGAAGTTCAGACACGACCCCAATATTTTCCTCTTTGCCAGACAGCGTCTATGGCTAATGTTGGAACATTTTTCTTTTCTGGTCGAAGAAGCTTTCCTGGGGAACATACTCTTTATTTTTAGACGTGCTGGAGCGCCCCGGGGTGTTTGGGCTCCTGATATTTTCAGGTATAGATTTATCACAGCTTCCATTAAGAAATGTTTTCTGATTGTCTGGTTACCTTGAGGCTACTATTATTCAATCCAATTTAAGGTAACATGCAAACAGAACATTTCTTCACAAAATAGAAAAGAAAACCCACAGTCACAAAAGTTTATGAAAGACCCTGCGTGAGTGCAATAAGCTTGATTTTTCCCTACAATTTCTTCACCTAATACCAGAAAGGTTTCTCTGACCCCTTCTCTGCCTTTCCTGAGACCTACCTGTCAAGGGTCATGCCTTCCTACATGGTAGTTTTTATAGAGTCCCTCCTTTGGAGTCCTAGGGGGTATCCAGGTAGATGCAATCTTTCTCCCTGAAATGTTTTTTTTGTTCTTATCCAGGAGAAAGTCTGTCCGTTGTTCTTAATTAAAATAATATGATGGGTTTTTTCTTCTTTGGCGAGTCAAATATCTGTTAGACAATGTGTCACCTCCTGAATGTGACTATCTGACTAAAAAATTCTTGCCTGAAGGAAGGGAAACACTTTTTTTTTTTTCCTCTCCTTAGGTCATTACATGCACAGGTTTTAGTGAAAGTGTTTTCACTCCTGGGTCTTGTATATCTCTTCATACCCCATGGAAATAAGTGTGATGGACACACCTGAACAAGAAATCAAAATCTGGCTTGTTGCTCACTCTTGGTTGAAATCAAACATTAACTAGCCACTTCTGAGTGACAACAGGTTGAAGTGATGAATCCACAAAGTCTTCCTTTAAGTTCTTCCTCCCACTTACTTAAAGATAATGCACCTGCACATAGGGCTGGGATGGGTGTCTGACAACAAGCTTCTCTTAGGGTATTTTACACCTGCAAATTTCTAGTTTATTGGTTAAAAAGATCTGTGACTTCTCCCTGTACAAGGGTCTGTTCTTCCTATATCGTTCAGGTGTGCGTGTAACATGTTCTTTGAATCTCTTCTTACAAGTATTATTCCTTTACTTTGAAATTATTTGTAAAGACCTCTTCACAATGAGAATGTGCCTCAAGAATCTCATTGACATTTTAGAAAACAAACTTGCATATCGGTGCTTTCTGCTAGAAATGTAATACGTGTTTATCTTTATGATGTTAATGTGTAAGTATATATTGGCCAAAGAAAAACACCAGGAATTCAAAAGCCAACATGTCAAATAATGTCTTTTGCTCATTCCTCTTTGCAAACAGATATTCAAGAGTTTTATGAAGTGACACTGCTAAATTCCCAGAAAAGCTATGAGCAAAAAATAGAAGAAGCAAATCAAGTTGCAGAGAAATGGGAGAAGACAACATCTGCTACAGACCATGAAAATCTGCAGAAAAACCAAGAGGTAATTTAACAGATTAAGAATTAAGATATGTATAATAAGTGAGATGTCTGCAGCCTGAGAAAGGCCATGCAATGATTTATAAGATTGAAAGAATGGCATTAATTAAGGAATTAGATGAGGATATGGAAGATGTATAGTGTTATCACTGACCTTGAATATGTTGCAAACTTCTTCATCCTTTCAATTGCCAGCTGTCAAAGGGGAAGTAAAAAACTGTCTCTTTCTCATCCTTGGTGTACTTTACCTGATACCTGGTGTCTGTGATTACCCCCAAAAGAGAATATATCTCCTCTGCTTGTTAATGACCACTGAGGTTATTAATACTCCAGTGATTCTACCCTGTGTAAAAACTTTAATAGGACTTTTCATATTTCAGGCACTGACATTGGGCTGAACTTTTCCATAGCCCAAGTGCACAGAAATATCAACCAAAATAATCTCTGTATGAGGAGTAGATATATAGAAGTTTATACACCGTTGTTTTTCTTCTCTAGCCAGTGGAAGGATTCAAAACTTTTCTTTGTCACCACTGGCTCTAATCTGCCTCTGCCTGCCCCCAGATTATTATTAACTAAATTAGCAATCTAAACTAATAGCCTCCCACCGTGTTTGTACTTCAAAGACAAAAACAGAACCCACAGAACCAAGCAATGAACAGCTCTGTTCTTAAACAGTGAGACAGAAATAGAGTGGGCGTGGATTGCAAATCTCCAGACCAAAATCAAAGAGAAGGGAAATGTATAAAAATTTCCATTGTTGTTATGGTTCGAAAGGATTTTCAAGTTTTAAAAGTTGTTCCAAAACACTTCCCATAGGCATGACTATTTTTAAGAGCTTTCCTCTTTTTAAATGTAAAACCCAGAAACAAATTGCAGTTCTACATGACATTTTATATGTGATTCTTTAAAAAGATAAATCAGAATTGCAGGTGGCTAGAACAAAACCCTCTGAAGAAATTTATTGTAAAAATTAATTAGCAAAAGAAGCTTGCAGAATTAATGAGAACAAGCAGTCTGATTTTGAGTGAAATCAGGACAAATGAGTCTTAACATTAATGTAGGATATATCCCATGAATGATTTAACATTTGAGTGCCAGCTTGAAGACACAGCTAGCTAATCTTTTTTTTTTTTCCCCACAAAGCTATATGCTTTAAAATGGTGAAAGTGTATTCCAGCATGTTATCTCTTGAAGCACCAGAGAAAGACAGTGGATCACAGACTCTCTTTTCATTCCAGCCTCATCAAAGTATTTGACCCTCAACCCCATCTTCCTTAAGCTCATTGCTGTCTGAGGTATGCTGCTAGTCTTGTCCAGGAGAATTTAAACTCCAAATTCTATGCTGAGAATAATAAATATATAGGGCGAACTCTAAACTTTGCTCATCTTATGAAAATGACATTCTGATTTAAAGCAAAAACATAGAAAACTATTGCTTAGAAACAGAAATAACCATTTCAAGCCAGGTTACTGGCAGTCAGGGGTCAGGGTACCCTCATTTTCAAATTTGCTGTCTATCCATAAATTTCATCAGTTTAATGCGTGCACAAAATGTTTAGTCCCTTCAAAAATCATACCTATATATGTTTTAAGGGTTCAACTGTGGGGAAAATAGACTAGAAGTGTAGGCTTTTGGTTTTTTTTCCCTTTTGACAGCACAACATACTATTAGCAGTTCCAAGTCAGAACTGATTAGTGCATGCTGAATGTACCAGCTGCTGTACAAATACAATACAGTACTTTGCTTTCTATCAGAAATTACCTTATGAAAATGTGACTGGATAATCTAATACATCACATAAATTCTTATTCATGGTCTGTTCCTTATGGGAAATGATGGTTTTGTACTTTCCTTTTCCATCCTCAATTACATGTCCCAAATGTGGAAAGAAAAAAACTTTCCTTTTTCCATGCAGTGTTCTTCTGCAATAAAAGCCCAATTACGATCATTCAGTCCAGAGGCCATCCCCCTTTCATGCCTTCCACTTGAAACCTTCCTTGGCTGTCAATATATTTATGTTCTGTGTAAATTGGTTCTTTTCCTGTATTTTTGTTCCAGTCTTAATTGTTGATAAAAAAGAAAAGCAGCTTTCACTGTCCAGGCCAGGCATCCTGTGAACCCCTCCTTTGTATTGATGTATTTGCTTTTCCAGAAGTATGGACTTTTAGATAACAGAAAAGTTTTTAGATTGTTTGCAATTCTGTACAAATTTGCTGTACAGAGATAGCTGGCCTCTAAACTCTCTCACCTGGCATCTGTGATCACCATAGTGGTTTGTAATAAACTGCTGCTAGATCTTACAGCGTACTGGGACTGGATCTTCATCAATTGAGAGATGAAAGTGTCACAACCCATCCTATAATCTCCCATCATTGTCAGGGGGTGCCTCAGAAGAGAGACATCTCCCAGACTCACAGACTGTAATTTTGAATGGCCTTTGCAAAAGCAAGTGAAAAGTCAGGGGAATATATTAGCTCACCATATGTGCCAGAACCAGTTGCATCCAAATTATTAGCGTGAATGACCCCACATAGCACACTGTGGCTGCAAACAATGGAATTCACAAAATGTGTTGGGGTTCAGCGACAGTTACTGTTTTGGGTTTTTTTTCTCCCCAGTTTTTTTTACTTGCATGCTTCTAGTTAAATTCTGTGCTGTTCATATATTGACCGTGAAGGAACTCCTGGTCCTCATGAAACCAATAAATGTTTTGGTATGGGCTATGCACTTAAACACATCCTTGTTTTTCACTCCACTGTTAACAGCTTTGTTGGCCATTTGAACCATAGATGACATCAGTGTTTCCAGTGCAAAATGCGGTATTACCTACCATCGTATTATTATTGCATTTCACCCTGTACAGAAACTAAATATATGTGGCAATGTATCTGGCAGAGATGTAAATGTCATAGACCAAAATAATTTCAGTGGGTGGGTGTTAGTGAATAAGAAAGAAAGAAGGATGTATATGAATGGTTTTTTGTGTTAATCTATCCCTGTTGTTTTCCCTCCTGTAAATCCAACTTGACAAAATCAACTTAAATTGGTGGATAGTTTCAGAATCAATGAAACAGTGTTTGGGGGGCAAGTTCAGTATTCACTAAAAGTATTTACCTGTGAAGTTCTACCTGTGAAGGCTCTTATTTGTTTCATATATTCATACAGCAAGCAGGGAATGTGACATATCGGGTAATAAATGAAAAAGTCCAACATGTTAGTTGTGATGTAGGAACTCTAGAATATAGCTCTGAAGAAGACCTAAAAAATCTTGTTGTCCATTCTCTTGCCCTAGGGCAGATCAACTGTATTTGAACTTTTCCTGACATGTTTGTCTCATCTGTTCTTTAAAACCTCCCACAGTGGAGAGTCAACAACTTCTCCAGGTAACTTACTCCCTCACTGATGGAAAGTCTTTCCTGACAGCAAACCAGAGTTTCTCTAACTGCTGTTAGAACCCATTAGTTTTTGTTCAATTTGCAGTAGACATGGCGAACAGTTTACTCAGTCCTGTTCCAAAAAGCACTTAAACATATGTTTAACTAATCATATATAATAACAGGAGCTTCCAGCTTCTCTGCTTTTCTTTCTCTCACTCATTTTAAAATGACCTTTGTGACCTGCTCTTCACTAGCAGCGTTGTCATTTTAGCTGGTATGCCCATGTAACAACAAATGCTGGGTCCTAATGAAAAATCTGGTCTTTTAGGAAATACAATATTTAGTTGGCTTAGACTGGTCTCAAAGGAGCTGTAGTTAGAGGTATGGAATATTTTAGTTTCCAAAACAAAAAGCCGTGAGGCACTGTGGAAGGCAATTAGTCTTGATGGCACAGGCACTGTATATCTCTCTGTATATCTCTATATCTCCATGTATATAAAAAAATTTCCTGGAAACTACTCTGCAAGATTTGTTTATTAATGAAAATATACTAACTCAGGATTTGGGCACTGCAGGTTTTAATTCCTCGCTGTCCAGGATTAAGGTCCACAAAAACCAGAACACACCTATAAACTAACAAGTAATGAATTCCAGAAAATGGGGCAAGACGTCATTCCCTTAGAATCTGCCTCATTAAGATGTTGATACCTTATCCTGATTAAGGTTCAGAATCATGATCTCTTTTCTGTAAATAAGACCATAGCTAGACTTCTCTTGCAATGTGCATAAAGGCACTGCTGATATTATTTTCCTTATGAAGAAGTTATTTGGTTAGGGTGTTTTCAAAGGATGTGGAAATCTATATTCAGCTCCCTTCTTGACCGGAGAGGAGCTGATACTGCTTCTCTTTTCACCCATGAGAGTGCACTGTGCATTATGCCAGCAGGTATTATTTTGCTTTTTCTTCTTGGGCTGTTTCCAATTTATATGGAATAATTAAAAATTTATTGGGACAGAGTGCTGACACATGACTCTCTAGCCTAGAGTTTATAATTATTACTGCTCTGATGAGTATTAAAGTATAGCGTATTTTGTCATCTTTGGCATACCCAAGGGTGGGATCCTCCATCCCCAGCATCGGTGTTGAACTGTCATAGATGCAAAGCCCTTCTCCCTGTTATCTCTCAACCCTTCTCTACCTCGCCATTGTCACCACCACGTATATTCAAACCTGGAAGCAGGAGGATTTAACAGAAAAGATTAAGAACCGTACTCCAAACGGCTAGTATGTAAGGCACTGTCACAGGAGCCATACGGTCATTCCTCTCGGACCGCATTTAGGGGATGCGGGATGCCGCGCTCAGCGGGCGGGTTGGCGGCACGTAGGAGTGGAAGTGTGTTCCGAGATCACCTCGTGGAGCGGGTTGAGAAGGTATGCCAGGAATGTAGTTTGTGGATGAAGACAGTGCTTAGGCATTGAGACGGTTGATACAATGCAGACAAGCTCATTTTGGGCACAAACAAATGCCAGGCAGCTACCTTGAGAACGTGGCTGTGGAGAGCTGACACGATGAAGATAATATGCCTCTGGAGTTTCTGAGGATCTCGGGTACTTTTAAGCTGAGTCATTTCACGTCGCAGTTATAAAGCACCCACATTGGCTTAAACCAAGCACCGATTATCTTGCCCATGTAGCCTGGTACCTGGCTTCTAGCAGGAGCCAGGAGCAGATGCTCAGGGAAGAGTAAGAAAAGGTCAAGTCTGTATAATGGGCGCTTTAGCTGTTTTGCAAGTCTAATCTTAATTTGTTTGGACTAGAAGCACAGAAAGTGCTCAGTGCTGGGAAACTCAGCATTACCTTATTTTATAAACATTCAGCGTGGTATTCACCGCAGCTAGCGTGCTGACTGGGGATGTGCCCAATCTGCTGCTGGAAATCATGAAGACGGGGTTTGTTTGTTGTTTCAGCTCTGCCAAAGAGCTTCCCTACTCCTTCGGACCAAGCTTTATAACACCAGCATTCACAACTTGAAAGCGTTTTCTTGAAATTAGGGCTCTTAAGTTGTCCCCATTGGAGAGAGAAGATTGATTTCTTTTCACCCCTAGGAAATGCGAGATAGAGATTCGGCTGAAAGGGGTTTAATTTCAGGTCTTCCACTGCTCAGAAGAGTGCTCTCGCCCTACCCAGATCCAGATAAGGCTGGGGAAAGGTTCTCTCCATCTCTGCCGTCAAAGCTTTGCAGTAGTGCAGCTGAGTTCGTGGGTTACCGGAGTCTGAGAGCGGGTATGCTGGTCTGAGCCCGGCTCCCCAGCTTAGCAAATGGTCACTTGCTGGGAAAAAGTCGTCTTCCCTCCCAGGACTCTCTGCGTTGCGTTAAACAGTCACTGGATAAAGGATGCCTCTCGCTTAAGCGTTGTGTAGATAGATACAATTAAAACTGTGAGATGCTCAGAAAATACAGTAATGGAGAACATAAAAGTACCTAGATGGAGGTATCCATCTGGTAAACAAAAATCGAGTTGCTCTTTAGCTATGTCAATAGTAACGCTGCTTGAAGCTACGGACTTGTGCTCGGCTCCAGACACTCATTAAAAGACATAAATTTACCCTTGTTTTAACCTCTGTTTTCATTAGTTTGGTCTCCAGTGCTACTTATTTCTGGTCAGCAGTGTTTTGACCTTTATTCAGATGGAAAATTGAGGTGAAGGAAAAGAACACTCTGCTGTCGTGCTTCCGTATAAATCTGGTAGCCGAAGGTCTGTTTGTCCCTGCATCGTAGCATGAAAGGACTATTTACTTATAGGGCATATGGTGCAGATACTTTTAGCCTATTGAACAAGAATCATTTGCAATTATTGTGCAAGTTTGGTCATCGCACGCCGATCTCGCATGCACAATCTACAGTCGGTGCAGTGTGATATCATTGCTTTGAGACGGTCCCCGAAGATTCCAGTTCTTCATCTAATTCCTGTTGTTCCACGCATTTCTTATGCTTAGAGGCCCGTTTTGCAAAGACAGTCAATTGCAGTGTGCAAAATGAATCCTCCTATTTCTGCTTGCTTTAGGAATGTCTGCTATCCTTGTACCCAGCTATTATAAACATTGTAATTAGTTCTCTGTCCTTTAAGTGCTGGCTTGTTAAAAGTTCCAGTAGTAAAACCCTTACTTAAAAATCTTCTGCCTGGAGCAATTATCAAACCATTAATCTGTTTCACACTAACAGCTTGTCTGAAAAATGTGGACCTGCAAGACCTTTCTATATGTGCCTATAAAAATTCAGTCTCTTCTCTGGATTTTTGTTTGTTTTCTTTGTAACTGGGTACAGCTTAATTTGTATGGCTTGGTTTACTCCCAGGAGCCAAATCTGATTCCGTTTAAGTGAATATACTTAATATGCAAGAGTCATTAGGTATGATCAACCATAATGTTTCATTAGAAGGGTTCAAAACATTCAGTTTTATGTGTCTGTTTCTTCACTAGATTTAGCTCCTACAGTATACATTTATCTGATCGAATGCAGTTTGTGTCTGTGGGTTGATTTTGTACCAGAGCCAATTCCCATGTAATTCTGTTTGGCACCAAGTTTGCCTTCAAGAAGGCAGCA
This sequence comes from Haliaeetus albicilla, assembly GCF_947461875.1. Taxonomy (NCBI): domain Eukaryota; kingdom Metazoa; phylum Chordata; class Aves; order Accipitriformes; family Accipitridae; genus Haliaeetus; species Haliaeetus albicilla. Next base: position 21,471,680 of record NC_091502.1, on the reverse strand, counting down.
GTCTTTTTAAGGGGCACGGTATAAGTGACATGTTGGTTTGTGTTTTGCTAGTTATGTTCCTTTTGCACCCAAGGCTGTGTAACAACCATAAGTAGATAATTGTTTAACAACAATGCTGAAGCTTGGCTTTGTGGCTTTTTTTAATGCAATGATTTTGCCATTTTATTTTCTCTGCATTAATAAGGTATGCTTTACTTGCAGAGATTATTTTATACACTTGCCTTCTCAAATGGTTTGGCTAATGTTTAGAAATGGATAACTGCAAAGTCACTGTGTTATTAAAAACCTTATTTACGACTAGCTGCAGCTAAATGTCTTGCCCATACTGGGTATCCATGCTGGGCCTCTATTTATAAATTTGTTATTTGTTCTGTAGCTTGTCAATAACTTGAGTGCCAGCGCGTCTGTTAAATGTCACTTCAGAGTTGCTTCTGAGTGTGTTTTAATCTGGTCAGGCCAATGTTTCCATTTTAAACCAAGAGGCTGGATGTCTGCAGAACAGTGTCATCCTGTGGACAGAAAAGCTCCGGAGTGCAGCATTCTGGCCTCCACATCCCAAATCCCCACAGGAGAGTTTTCTGATGAAGTCGTGATGCTGAGAGTAGGGCAACACGCATGTCATGCCACTCTCTAAACAGACAATTTCTGTCCTGCTGGGCAAGTCTTGGAACCAGACATCACTCTGCTTTTGCCATCTCCTCGTGTTTGCATAGGGTTAGACATGCTCACATAAAAAGCCTTTTCCTTTGTTGCCTCTCACTTTTATTTTAACATCGCTATCACATTGGTGTGCCTTGTGTGAGAGTTTAGAGGACTCACTGGTCTGATAGCTCCCTTCTGACAGGGAGATTTGATTTAGTTTCATAATTGTTTATTTAGTTTAGTAATTGTTTTCTACTGACATTGGTGGGAGAGGGAACAGAACTGGAATCTCAGCATTAAACAAACTAAACCGGATCAGCAATGATGAAAGAGTCACATCCACCACAGCAGGTTTATTTGTTTTCATTTTTTTTTTCACATTTATATAATATGCCTATCAAACAACCTCTAGGCAGTTTTCTGATCTGGGATTTGTTATTACATCTGCAAAGGTTTGGGAGCAGGCCAGAACAGCTGCTAGGGACCAGAAACAATAATTTTCCCCAATGAAAATGTGCCTAAATATTAACCAGCATACAGAATTAGCCAAACTTTTAATTAAGCAATGAGTTTTTATTGTGATAAGCATTGAGGTCAGACTATTGTGTAAATTCCACTGCTGTGTATCAGGGTCAAAAATGGTAGATCTCGTAGTTAAAGATACTATGAAAATATCACTTAACAAAAAGCTCTTGTGATTTTAACATATTTTTTCTAAAATATTTTTTCTAAAACATGATATGTTTTAACAAGGGCTGTTGTCATACCAGAGTAATCTGAAAAAATTACCTACATAAAAGTATCAGAATGTCCCAACAGGCTTCTACCGCAAGCTAGCAGTTCCTCTGAAGAGTATGTGATATAATTCATTGTTTCTAATAAGATTCTGAGAAGTTGTATTTTAACCACCTGCAAAAACAAATACATCAACTCTTAAAAATATAGCCCTTTGCCCTGTAAAACTGTAAGTGTTCTGTAAAATTGATATTCAGGGATGAATGTACTCTAGTTAAGTTTCATTCTAAAAATATTTCAGAGCAATTTGTCTCACTTACACGTTTATTAACTCTGACCATTCACCAATCTGAGCAACTAAGCAGGAGAATTCACTGCCCTCCACGTGCAAAGGACACAGGTCTCCACAGAGAGGTTTAAGAGCCCATTATATATTTCTGCAGTCTACCAATACTTCTTTATTAAAATGCTTCTTAAATAGTTCCCAAGAATAAAGAAAGATATCACCCCAAGACTTCTGGATCATATAAAGATCACCCTGGGAGTGATTTCTTGAATAGGTGCATATATCTTTGCTCAGTAAGATAAATATATATGAAGGAGAAAATATCCTTCCTGCTTTGTTTAGTTTTTTGTAAACTGGGACAGATACTTGCAGTTTTTAACAAATAGTAAACACAATCCCAAATGTAACAGTGTGGGAAACTGTCAACTTGAAAATATAATTTCTCTCCATGTTTGTTACGTATAATATAGTTACAAAGAAGATGACTAGAACCACAGGACTTTATGCATTTTCAGCTTGTACATTTTACACATTTGACTGTGCTTAACTATCGCCTGTACCACTTTAATCTGTAACAGGTTATAGTGAAAACTGCCCTTGGTTTAGAGATGAGACAATTTACTGCTTATTTGCCATAACGATATTTAGGTGGATCAGGAATAAAGTGTTTGTCTGGACCTTTGTTGTGCTGTGAAGGAGTGAATTTCACCCTTAGCCATTCTCCTCCTCCTTGAAAAGAGCCTTTAGGAACATGTTTCTTTCTCCTGTGTAATCCTGATGCATTTCTCATCCAAACGGCCTTGTCGAGAGATCGCTTTCTGGGCTTATATCTCTAACTGTATTTTCCTCGCTGTTGGAAGCCTCTCTTGACTTCCACCTTTCCACCAGACCAACACCACCCTATTTGTCTGGCTTTTAAGGCCTGTCGTGACCTGTCTCGTCTCTGCGTCTCTACCCTTGTACTTCTCTAGCGATCGACCTCCACGTCTGCTTCCTCAGCTCCTCGTGATGTACTCTGTGACGAACTTTCCTGATATTGCCACCTCCAGTGTACAGGAGCTCTTTGGAAAGAGCTGTGAGACTATCTCGTTTCATCTTTAAATTTGTCTTTTGTCCCAAAAGAGCGGTGGTTGCAGCCATAGCAGTAACTTCTGATACGATGTTCTCCTCCTGTTGATCGATGTTGTCCCACTGTTTGCTCACGTTTCTCCAATTTCTGTCGTCCTGAACCAGAATGGACAGTTTGATGGAGCAGAACCCCCATGTAGTAGCACAAAGGAGACGTAATCTGTGGCTGGACATCTGCAGCCTCGTGTCTCTGTGAGGTGCCTATTCCCCGCCAAACCCAGAAAACTAGTTTTACAGATGAGTTCTGAACATGAATTTTTAATACATCTTCAAATATCTCATGTCTTAAAAAAAAAAAAAAGTCAGGTTGGCTGAATCTCACACTTTCATCAGCCTGCATAGATCTACACAATGCCGGTGGGAAAAAATAGTTGAACCCAGTAATGGCTTTCTGTGCTGTGAATGATTTCAGCACTCCAGCCGCTGCTTGGCTGATACGTATGGCTGCTGCTGCTTTTCTGTCAGGTCAGCCTTGTTACTACATAGTTATAACCCCCATAGTGGTGTTCAGTTCATTGTGGCAGCTACATAAAGTGTCTTCACTGAAAGGACAAACTGAAGTGATGAAGGTTTCCCAGGCCTTCCAGTTCTTTGCAGAAGTGTAAGGGAGCCTGCCTGGTTTTCTGAAATGCTGTGCCCTGTCACTGTGTGTGTATATATATATATATTTATTTTTTTTTAGCTCAGCACTTTCAGGTACTCAAGGTGTCTCTTTCTGAGAAGAGACAAGGCAAACAGTTGCTGTACAAGCTGGAAAAAAAATTAAATTAGGAGTAACTGACATAGTGGATCTGAAGTCCACTTTCTCAGAGAAGGCTTTGGAAACTCTGGTGGAAACAGAAATGGTAACTTTTAAATTGTAATTGTTTTAATCGACCACTAAACCAAGTTTGATCTGTGTGTTCTGGAATTTGTTAATTACAATGAGAAGGACAGAAAGGATCTGCTGAGAGATTTCGGGTCATTCATTACATCAGACTGCTGCCTCTCACACATTTTTTGGCGCTGTGGTAGTTTGTAGAAAACCAGAGGTAACAAAACAGACGACTTTGTCTCTTCCTCAGGAGTAGGAAGATTTATGACAGACATATGCCTCCACTTATGTAATCAGTATTCTTTTTTTGAGATATCTTGTACTTTTTTGACAGTAAATGCTGCCAGGGTACCCAGGGGTACCTTTGCTAGGTCAGCAGCAAGACTGTAACTAGAGCTTCCAGTATTCAGGATGCAAACTGTGTTGTTGCCTGCAACAGTCCATCTTCTGCCATTGTGGGTGTATTTCTTAATGCTGTTTCTTAATGCAGTATCGCTTTATTTCTTAGTTGGCTTCCTTGCTTTTGTTCCCACCTAGGGAATGTGCCTGACACACACACACACACATATCTTTGCACTCGCAGTGGATACTTCTGTTACTTTTGAGGATTAGAATTGTCATATATTGCTCTTCGCTTGCAAATTGTCATGATCTCCTTACCGTGGGACGAGGACCAAAAACCTCCTTATACTGATGCTCTGTTCTATAGAGAGCCATCACAGAGAAGGGAGGACTGATCTGATGTCCTTGCTCAATGCTAGGCAGAGAGAAGTACTGCAGCTTTCTGTTCAAATTGTAGTGAACTTGGAAAACAAGCGACTTTGTGCCCAGCTTCACGGTGGTTTGTTGCAGCCCGGCCAAAAAGACCGCAAAGGCTGGGATTGTCTTTGTGGATCGTGACCGGGGTCTTGGTCACAAGTATGTGGAAGAAGATTCCTAGTTAACCATAGCTAAGAAAACAGGCATTGTGATATTTCCAAACTGTGAAATGACATCACTGGTTGCAGATATTTGCCTTAATAGTAGAAACTGCATTTTTGCCAGTAACCTTGACAAGTGTGATATTAGAATTGATCGTTGCTTTTAGGGGCACCTCTTGTGAACTCTCCTTTACCACATACTGCACAAACAAGTATTAAGAATATGATCTTGCTTAACTTCAGCTTTGGTTATAAGCTAGTGAAATGTGAAGCTGACCTCATAGTAATAATGCAACAGGTTGTAAAGAATGGGCTATATGTAAAGAATAGCATGCAGAGCTGTGAGCTGTTGACATGAATGAACATCAATGTTTTTATGAGGCTTCTGAATACAACCAGAATTGGAATTTGAGCCCCTGCTAATGAGAAGCGAGGTTGTAGATTAACTAGCACATAAAGGTGATGGGGGATGTTTCAAGCTAATATTCATCAACAGTGAAAATATTTTCAAATAAGTTTTTCATCTGGCATTCCTGCAAGCCTATATGTACATCTCTACCCGAGTCAGCCACCTCAATGGTAGATACATCCCAGCAAAAATGAGAAAGACTTCTCTAAGCTGCCTAGACACATTTCAAATGCATAAAGTAGCAGACAGCTTTAGTGTGCAGTGTTGCAGAGTCAGAGACAGGTTTCATGAGACTGAATTTATTGCCTCATCCAGGCTCCCCGTCTGATAGTGTCATCCGGACCTCACTGTCAGTGAGCTGTGACAAGGGCACTGTTTCTCAAGTAAAAAAATATCAGCTTCAGCTGGCAGCTCTGGAGGATTCCTGGTCCCTGTAGGAACCCAAGGGGGACATGCGTGAACCATACGGGCTGCGTAAGGTAGTATGTATGGCAGGAGCATTACAGGGACGAGGAGCCTTCCTCCCTACCACCCTTGGCATCGCCTGGTACACGAGGCATTTGCTCCTTTTCTCATGATGCAGTTGACGGTGATGTTTGTTTAATGCAGTTACGGCTGCCCTTGCGCTTCTGTGCTTCTCCAACCGCAAGCTCACAGAAGCCAAAGTCCCTGTACTGTCCATAATTTTTTAATAACCTTGGTCAGTGGCTAGTGCTAATAGTTCTTGGAGTCCTCATCTGAACGCACAGGTTTCTACCATCTCTCCATTAGGCAGTGGCAGATTCTTATCCAGCATTTAGCTCATGACGGTCGTAATAAAGGAAATTGTCTGGCAGCTCCATGGAGCCTCAATCTTCTGCAAAATATTTAGGGAATGTTTGTTTTCCCTTTCACTATACATCATCATCTGTTTATCAACATTTAGGGAGCATGATGATGTATTCTGCAGTTTAATGACCTGAGTCATTCCACTTAACTTACCTTTTGAGCCCTTTTCCTTTCATATATATATATCAGTGCGAAGTGTTTTGTAATGCTCTGTAGGAGGGAAGCTGAATGAAGAGAGATGGCACTGTGTTTTGCCGAAGGTTTTGTTTAGCTGCAGTATTTCTGCATTTCAGCGTGAGTATATATGACTGTGTAGCTCAGCAGTCATGACTTAGCAAGGCAGCCTGCCACTGTAATGACAGCCAGTACTTGCTTCCCCTCCCTGTGGCTCTCGCCGAAACAAATATTCTTCTATACCAAGGTTTAGGATGCTTCAAGCAAATCTCAAGAAGTAAAAGTCACTATAATATTCTCCAGGGTTTTGATTTCATGGTGGGTTATTTTGGTTTTGTGTGTGTGGTTGGTTTTTTTTCCTTGTCTTTAATACTGGCTTTATATCCCTGCATTAGTGCAAAATACCTTTGGTCTTCCTAAGTATCACTTTATGACATATCAGCCCTGTTCTCAAAATGGGACTGTTTTATTCCTGCTATTGAGTAGACTGACTTAAATTCGCCATTTCTGGCAAGAACGCGCACAAAATTTCATCTCAAGTGAAATGTGGGTAGTTTCCTCCTCTGTAATTTCTCTGGAGGTGTGTAAATAGGAAGAGACTGTGTGGGCCAGTGGTGGAGACAGGAGACTGGATTCTATTCTTAGATTTGCTATGGACCTGCAGTGCATCATGAGATAAATCAGAATTCAATCACTTTATCTGAGTAACTTCTTATTTAAATGTATTTCCTACAAGGTTATTGTGCAGTACTTAGCACTGTTGGGTATTTCTCCTATTTGGAATTGTTATAATTCTATTTTTTTTTCTTACTTTAACGTATTACATATAATTTTTATAATGAGGAATAGTATGATCAGAAACAAAAAGAGATATGAGGCTTGTCATAGTGAAAATATAGATCTAGACCTTGTCCTAATCTGTGTGTGGTAACACACGTGCACACTCTTGTTCTCCTGAGAGCTGAGGGATACAGTCCTCTGAAAGCAATTGTCATAGCTCTCCTGACTGAAGTAGAAGCTATTATAGTTATCAGTAAATGAAGAGCTGCCCCCAAAGACCAAGGCAGTCCACAGGAGCCATTGCACTAGTTCTTTTCCATCAAAACCTCTAACTTTACATTTGTAAATGCCGTATTATCTCTAATCTGAGGTCACTCCACGCCGGCTGTATGGAACAATGGTCACCAGCAGTTCCTCATCTTGCACCTTAATATAATTGTTATTAATTAATACAGTCTCTCTCATTACGGTTGTAACAGGGAACCAGATAGAAATGCAACATCAGCAGTTAGGTAATTGCAATGTAATTGAAGTTTGTCCGTTTGCGGGGGTGCAGAGCTGGGAAAGGTGAATGGGCAACAGCAGCCTCTGCTAAGAGCTGACTGGAGGGGAGGAGAAACACCACCCTCATCCTCTTTCTTCCTCCCATCATGATACTGTTTGATTGTCTTGGTTTGTAAAAAGATTTGAGCCAACTCCTGGGCAGCCCCGAAAGTTTAGGAATCAGTTCTGCTCCTGGATAAAAGCGAAGTCTAGCCCATCACGTGCTACACCAGCATGTATGAAATGTGGAAACTGCGCTGTAATATCCTCCTGGCCTGGAGAGCACTGCAGTGATTTACTTAGCTGCAGAGATGCAAAACATTTATGTTTGTTGCTGCTGCTGCCTCGAATCTGCTACAGCTATGCACCTTTCTGAAGAGTCTAGTACTCCTTTAATTTATTTCTGGTTTTCAGGGGAAAAGGCACCAACTCGGGGCTGTTATTGTGTAGGTCTCCTGTTAAGATCTTGACCTCAAGCCATATGACTAGTGTCCTAAGGGGGACTACTGAAGTAGCAGTTTGAGCTAAAAGGCTCTCAATATCCTTGGGACTTCTGGCAAACCCAGCACTGAGCCCTGGAATTGGTAGTGAAATTCCCACACTGTGCTGTGAACATCTTTGGAGGGAAAGTATATTGGTTTCAAGAAGAATTAAATGTGAAAAGTACAATTAAAAAATATTGTCTTATCGTAGCAACCAAAGCAGTTGGGGGTTTTTTTGGTTGTCTAAAAAAAAAAGCTGCACTGATGCAATAAAAAATGACACAAGAGAATAAATGTATCAAGTCGTTATGGCAACTGAAATATGTAGGTTGGAATTTATGTATCCAGAACTTACTTCTATGTAAGTAAAATAAACATTATCCTTGCTAATTAAAATATCATGCAAATATTATTTAATTTAAAATCATTAGTCATGTTTTCTCTTACAATTAATGACTGACTTTCTGTTTTCTGTTTCCAAGTATTTGCATTTGCTTCCAGCTGTGGTCTGCTTGTATTTTCAGGGCAAGATTGTGATTTCACTAATGTGGGCTTAAATGCAGAGGGACTCCACTGCAGCTAATGAATAAAATGTATGCAGATGGGCACAACTGGAATCGAAGCATGTGCTTTAACATGTTAGTCTTACTGCAGCTGACCTTTCTGCTCGGAGGGGCTTTTGGCAGGTGTCATCACTCCCTGCTTGATGGGACCTCCCTGCAGCCACAGCTCCCTATCTCTTCCCCCAGCTTGACACAGTGCACATGGAGGTCCTTCCAGAGCCTGTTTCTGCATACAGCCTGCCCTCTTCAGCTGTAAATTTAACTTCCAAGATGTTGTATGATAGCCAATTCTAAATGAGCATTCATTAATTATGTTCAGCCTTTTAATTTTTCTAGTCCTTTTCCTCCAGCCTTCAGGAGAATTCAGTAATAGCTTCTGCTTTATTTGAAAGAAATAGATCTTTAATATCCCAAATTACTCTTCATATTTCATCTTCATGTGCAGCAAAGTGCAGACCGATGGCTGAAAGGTAAGGAATGGGCAGAATGAGTGTCAGAATCTGAATCCCAGTGAGCTGAGGGAAATGCATTTATTTGTTCAAAGTTTTCATCTCATTCACTCTCATGTTCAGAGGCATCTGAATTTGCCCTACAGCGTTTGGTGTTGCCGAGAACGTTTTGGAAAGCAGTCTATCAGGGTAAGAACTCAGCCGTACATATGGTAACTGTCTCCATTTCTTGTGTGGATAGCTGCCTGGCATGGAGCTACAGCAAGGGTGGGTCTTTGCCCGAAAACCGTAGCCAGTCTGTCCAGTCTCATCCTCATGCAGCTGAACTGTGAATCATTCCTCTCTTCATCCTTGCGGCAGGGTCCATCTTTGCAATGCTCTTTTTGCTCAGTTTTCCTCTTTGCCACATGCAGCAGCTCAGCATGTCCTTCCAACCACCAGTATTTGGTGTGCCAGGTCTGAGCAGGGGAAATAAGATATATGAGCAACAGCCCTTGCAAGGTTTGTGTTTGCGAGGACTTCGGTCGCTGCTCGAAGCAGAGCCCACCACTGTCTGACCTCAGTGATGCTCTGCTCCCTGCAAAAGGAGACACGGGAGTGCCTTGGTTTGGACCCCGGCTTGAAAATAAAGCTCTGCGTGAGTGACGCTGGAGACGGAGCCTGGATCAGCAAGATGAAGCTCCCGGGTGCGTCTTCTGGTCGGTCACAAGGCTGGAGTTTGTGGAGCCAACTGAGTCCCGCCAGCTTCATCCGAACTCTCTGTCCAGGAGGAGAAAAGCTGAAGCATGAGGTAGTGTCTCCTCCCTGCTGGAATTTCCTGCCTGGAAAGTCAGTTGTCTTACCCCAGACCAGAGTGACAGCGCACTGGATAATTACGTGATATGGATAATCGGGGAGATTGGCTTTGAGCGTAGGCTTTGTGTTAGCCCAGCCGAAGCGACGGTACTGAGTCACTGGTAGCTTGGAGGACAGCTTTTAGACGGGTGGTCAAATCTGTACTGGGGATGAGCAAATGCAAAGTTTGCTAGTGACATTCTGACATCCAGAAACACACCGAGAGCAAGACTTGCTTTTGGGAGGGTGGAGCAGCATTAAATCAGATCCTGACCTTTCTGAAACAAAAGCCTGCAGCCACATAATTGTTCCTGAGCTCTAACACTCTTTAAGCCTGCCATAAAATCTTCTGAAAGGTTGAATCTATATTAGCTAAAATGGAATCATAAAAAACCCAGGGTAAAATAAATATTAGTGTGATATTTATGCTCACTTCCAAATACAGTAACTTAAAAAAAAAATCAAACACTTGTGGTGCGATTTGTATGGTAGAATCCGTGCCCAAATGTATACTTTTCTTTTCTCCATCACATTTACTGGTCATGTTGGGAAGACTGGTACAGAAGGTGACATTCTTACAGGACTTAGCCATGAGTCTTGTAGCAACCTGCAACATCACCCTGACTTGAGACAGCTGCAAAGGCTGAGCTAATGCCATGGGATGTGGAGCAAACCTTCACATCTTCAAACAATGAACCAGAAACCCTAATGTGAAAATAGAAACAAAATCCTTTCTGACGACTAAATCATTCAACTGGGGATGCTGAACCATGCTTTTCTAAAGGGCTTCAGAAACACTTAATTAGGCACCTTCTTTTTTTTAAAGGATTTTGTGGACAAGAAGAAAGCTCTTCTATATTATTTCTGGACTGAAATTTAGACTCAGCTGAGGAAAATGAAACTGCCTGGCTTCTGTGGGATTATATTTCCGATTTTAGTTTCTAGCATGGCCTGCTCTGGGATTGTCTGAGTTTTCAGTCATCTGTGATATCGGTGAAAGTTAATTCCTGCCAAAAAATTTGCTGAATGACATTTCTTCCTGTAATAAGGACTATAAGACGCATAGAAATAGGACTAGCAGGGTACAGAAAAAGGAGAGCACATCTTATGGTCTCTAGGATTATTTCACTACATGGCACTGCAGGAAAAACTCTTCAGGTCCCCAGTGATGCTTTGTCTCCCACAAACTGTCCAAGATCTGCAATGTCTTTTTTTTTTCCCCCCTGTTGTCCAAGATTGTCAGCAGCAGGAGCCAAACCTGAGATGCTCACAATACTTTTAGGAGAGCTGTTAACTCTGCCTAGGTATGGCCGAAAGGTGCAGCCCTGGGTGGACGGATCGGACGCACAGGAGGTGTTCTTGCTGTTGCTGGCACGTTGTAAAGGATGAACTTGAGTCCAGGTTTAGTTCACACGTGGCTTGAGCAGAGCACGAGCAGGCTGTACCCTGGCATAGAGGTGTGCTGCTTTCTTGGCTAGTGGCAGTATCTTGCTGTGCATCTCAGTTCAGCTCAGGTTGCTTCCTACTCCAGCATAGCTGCTAAATGAATTAATTTACATCAGTGTCCTGTAAAATGGATAATTCCAGCATATGTCATGTTGCATTTTACTTTCTCCCTGTAGCTTTTTAAATATTCTAATGATTTTTTAAAATGCTTACTTTCAGAAAAGTTAATTGAATAAAAGCAGTATCTCTCAGCACTATATGTTCCTGGGAGCATTTGATTACCAAGATGATAGATTTCCTGACAGATATTGGCATCCAAAAGTTAACAGATCACTGGTTTGTTGTTTGTTTTTTTTTTTTATACCTTTCCTTTCTTAATGTAAATCATTTGGGGCAAGCTGGCATTTATCTACAAGCTCTCATGGGACTGGAGCAGAGCCACCAATTCGTGATACAAAATGCCAAAAGAAGTCTCAAATCAGCTTCTGTTTTGAATTTTTCTCTTTAAAAGCACACAGGAGAGCATTCCCTAAGCTGCCGGCTGTAGGAGAAGGTGCATTAGCTCTCTGAACCCTAAGGCAGTTGCAGATTTATTTAGGCTCAAGGGCTGTAGCTCCCCTACACTCTCACCCGTGCTCCTGGTCCCTTTGCGAAGCTGATCAGCATTTTCCAGACACAGAGTGGTGTATGTGCCCTAGAAAATATCCCATACAGGTGCGTGTGTAAATAAATTCAAAGTCCTGGCAGCAACATGGAAGAGCAGAATAACGTTTGCATGTATGTTTCTTTTTTTTTTTTTATATTTTTTTATATTCCCAATGTTGGCCCTCATTCCGAGAGGTAAACATGTGATAACTATTGTGGATGGTTACAAGTACCTCCTATTGATATATTAGGTATAAATTCTGGAGCCATACAATAGACTGGAGAATTCATCCACTGTTACAGGGTTTGGCTGCTATAGGAAGACCTCCTGGAGGAACTCTTGGAAACCCCATATGCCATAATTGCCTATGAGGGCAGATGCTCCTTCTGGCTGGTTGCTGGCTCAGACATGAACTGGAACATGCTGCCTGCTGAAAGTGGAACCAGTGACAAGTCTTTCATAATTCATAACTGTGTACTTTGGCAAAAAATAATCAGCAAGAATTTTGTTGATGGTTGACTGTGTCAATTGTGCATATCCTAATAAGCTACCAGAAAGATGTGTTATAAGCACAGAAAAGCCTTGCTGAGCACTGTTAAAATTAGATAAAATGAACAAGGTAGCTAATGTGATTACTATTGTATTAATAAACATTTAAATAATGCTGTAAGTTTGCACAATGAGAGACATTGCCCTGAAGAGATTACGGTCTAAATAGTCCCTGTTAATTATAATCTAAATCGGTTAGCATTAATTATACACAAAATTGGAAGATTGCTTTTGGTGTGATATATGATTCTCATGGTTACTACCCATGTGAGCAAAGTTACCAAATGAAGTTTTAATCTGCTTTTGCAACATTTGCTTGTAAAATCTCTTCTCTTTCTCTGACCAACTTGAAGAAAATAATATTTTCTTCTGTGAACAGGGAGATAAAATTGTTCCAACTACCAGACTTCTAGATACAGGAGTCTAGACTTTTGTCAGTAGTTTTAATTCAAGCTTGAAGTCATTATTTCCAGAACCTCCTACAAGGACGTACGAGCATGGTGCATGCGCTCCACTGCGTTCCTACTGGGTCACGCTGGGGCTGCCAGTTCTGCTTCTCATAGTGACCGGCACGGTTCAGGAATAATGAGGTGTTGCTAAAATACTTCTTTTGCATGAGTAAGCAGCTTTTAGATGTAAAGCGTACAAATAATTTTAGACAGGGTAGGTTTTTGGTTAGCTGCTAAAGAGAGGATTGTATGTAATCAAGAATAAGACTCAGACCCAAGAATGCTAGTTTTTAATAAATCTGTCACAACACACAGCAAGTATCCTTTTTGCCTCTTGCATTATACGGTCCTATGTATTTCATAACACAAAGTTAAATGACTATTGGTTTTCAGATGGATTGCTAACATACTTTGTTCAAGTTTGGGAACCATATATTATTCTGCTAATGCTTATTGAACCTTAATACACTGGAACAGAGAGAAGTTCCAGATTTATTACAATTACTCTTGAGCTGTTTGTACCCTCCTAATGTCCTTGGTTTGCTGCTCTTCACAATTAATCTGTGACCCATTTCCCTAAGGAAAACAATTGAAACATTTCATAGCATCTTATTACATTGTTTTATGTTCTTTCAAAATATTGGAGTCAGCTAATGGTGAAAAATTTGAGGGGAAAAAAAGTATGTAAAATATAAACAAACTGAAGTTCCTTATCCAGTTTTGCAGCTGCACTCATTTGATAAATGCTACCATACAGGCTGTAGTTTCTGCTGAAAATTGTCAAACCCCTTTTGAGAAGTTGCAGAAGCTTAGCTCCTTTAGGATCAGGCAGAGTTTGGTCTTGATGATTAGAGCAAATAAATAATGTATTGATTTACATAGTTTATGTTGTTGCCTGTAAATAATAACAATGGAAAAGACTTGTGTCAAGTATTCAGAGAAAGCAAAGATGAAATGAAAATTTTTATGCATGCTTTTTAGTTCCTTGTAAAACAAATTTTCCCCTCCTGAAAGAAACACTTAGGGAATTGCTTGGATTTCCTGTAAGCTCTGACGCAAGATGCAAGACCTGAGTTCAGTTCCTTGCTGTCCTGCATAAATTTGGCCTGGTTGCCTGGCTATCCCTTCCAGATTAGAAATGGGGGATATGCAACACCCTTCGGTGACAAGAAACAAGCTGAAGGAATGCATGGTTCTCCATGACTGCGAGTGTGTTAGAGAAGCTAAAACTTTAGAGAGGGCATGCGTCGAGTCCTGCGTGCTCAGCCCCGTGCAGTGTTGAGCTGCTGGGCTCGATCCAACATTTAAACACATTCTTTATTGGAGGACAAGACTAATGCCATTTGTTCCAGTGAAGTTAAAAGCACGTGTCTAAGTAGTTGCCTGGATTGGGGCCAGCATTCAGTCTTTTGCTGGACGGAGCCCTAAATAAACAATCTAGTATCAGAGGAGAAAACATATTTGCACATGTGGATGTGATTTGGCTGTTTCTGTGGCACTGGGTTGTTGTTTTCTGAGTTGTGCTGGCAATGGTTGGTCTATTTAAAATGCTAACAATTTCTTGCCTGTTGTGTTGAAATTGACTTTACTCCTGGTGCGCAGGCTAAAAAAGGATGGGTCTAAATCACTCATGGTGTCTGTGGTGCTCAGCGCCGACAGATAGAAGACGCTCTGTTTGAATTGACTCTGCTTTCCTGTTCATGCTCTTGCAAAGTGCCCCGAAATTTTCTCAGATCCAAGTTAGTGGCAGTCATCGTGTTTCATTCAAAGGCTAACTCTTCAAGCGCATTTTTGCAGGGCAGAACATTGTAAACAGAGATGTCGTTTGTAATATTTATTGTCGTAATGCAAAATCTACAATAATGTATTAGATTTCCAGCAGGAAAATTGAAAAAACAAATATAGCCTTTTGCTATATCTGCTATTAAAGATACTATTTGAAAAAATACTATGTGTTTTATGAGGGTTTTCTGTAAGCAATATAAGACTGAAATCTGTGTAAATGAAGGAAAGGTAACAAAAAAAGCATTTGAATTTAAAAGATTCGCAAATATGGCTACTACGCAAGCATGAAACCCTTTCAAAAATATGTCACTTCGGAGAATGTCATGAATTAACAATGAGAAAACAAATCAGGTAATTCAGTTGGTGCTGTAAAGAGAGCTATTCCTGCAGCTGCTCCAGAGGAGAAGCCCATTACCATCCGCGGGCCTTTTTGGCAGGGCACTGATTTCCTTCCTTATCTCTGTGTTCTCATGCTGAATGCTGCAGAGCGCCTTGAATGCCTTCTGAAGTCAGCTAGAGATTATGATAAGCATCATCTTGTAGATTTAGCCTATTAAGACTTTCACAGACTTCCATGAGAGTGGCTATAAGATTAAAACCCAGAAGTTTTTGTATGACAAAACACTGAGGTGAAAATCTTATGTATGAGCCCCATCATATTTATCTGAATTCAGGCTACCCTTTTGTATGTGCACGCTAATCTTTACATTTAAGTGTAATAGAATTCTAGTGCACATCTCAGCTACTTGATTTGATTTTTTTTTTTTCTTCCCCCCTCTCTAGTCTGCAGCTTCCAATGGATCAGAAGGATCTGGACAATGTGGTGAACACAATAAGGAGAACCAGACTTTTGAAAATTATGTGGTAGACATGAAGACAAAGGTATGGTCCACTCTTCTGTGATGGAGAATGAAATCCTTATTTAGGCAAGTTTTGCTGGAGGTGAAATGTGTAGAATATATTGAATTTGAGCTCCTGCAGTCATTTTTTTGGCTGGTTAATGACTGCATGTACATTACCACGTTTGAATGAGGCTTATGGCTGCAATTTATTGCTGTGCGTTACTAGCCTTGTTCATGTCATGCTGTCCTAGGCAGGATGTACTTTTTACTTTTCTGTAGAAATGTTGTTAATATTGGTGATGGTTCTACAGGATTGCTGATCTCAAGATGTTTTCATTTCAGTGTATTTTTGCAGACCAAGGTTTTGCACAGTTAGTAAATTTTATTCAAGGTGTTTTCAGTCTCTCAGTGTGCATTGTAGTTTATTTCTGGTCTGGAGTCAGTATGGAAGAATATGAATGTCAGCAAAGTGATGATTTTTGTATGGGCAGTCTAATGATACCTACCATAAAACTACACTGAATAATACACCTAGCAATACGAGTTCATGGTTGTGGTAAGGGGGTATGTTACACTTCTCTTTGTAACAGTCTTGCTTCTTGCTATGGTGAAGTTGTAAGTGTTTCATTATAATATCTCCATTATTTTCATAGGTTCACAACTTGGCTGGAACAATTCTCTTGGGCTTATATATTATTATGTAGACTTTCAGCCTTGAGGTCATTGTGTATTTTTTCTTTTCTAAGTGAAAGAAAATTATTAAGTTTTCTTTTAAACTTAGCAAGCTGGAAACATGATGAAAAGAAAACAGACATTAACTGGGTTGGCATGGTTATGTGATACCTTGTAGACTTCAGCGAAAGTTGTTTCTAACAGTGGAAACTTGCAGATTATTCCTCTTGTCTAAGGCTTTTCCATTTTTGGAAATGGGCTTTGTTTACATTTCTAGATCAATTTCTCTGTTCGTTAACTTTTCAGGATCTAAAGAACTAATTGTCTAGCATGACTTTCTGAGTTTCTCGTGTTGTTGAGTTCCCGGTTGATCAGAAAAACTTTTGTACCGTGTAGGACCGTGGTGCTATTTGAGAGCTGAAATACAAGAACATGTATACTCATTTATGGAAGAAATTATTTCCCCAAGGCAAGGAGTTATCAAAAGCTTGATATATACCCTAAATATATTGTGTCCATGAGGATGTTGTAGAAATCACGGGATGTAGTGGATCTCAGCTCAATTTCACAATGTGTTTTCCAGTATGAATGCCCAACTGAACAATGCACCATCTTCCCTACTTAGAGTCATGATACTGCGAACTCCTGGACTCAATGTTTCTCCATCCGCAATTCTATGTACCACATTTTCATGCTGTTTGTAGCTCTCCAGCACAGCGTACATGAAAGTAAACTCAAAAAATTGGCAATTCCATTGCCAAACTCTAAGACATTAAGAGCTGTGAGGTTTTTTTAATTCAGTTCCCAGTACCATGGGATGACGGAGAGCAGATGTTTTGTTGTCATTTCCTGGAACTTGTGGTTTAGTGTGTCACTTCATTTGAAAGAGTCATTTTGTCTGATTTCTTTTTCAAGTGACTGTGCTTGAGTGTCAGGGCACGCTGCTATGACAGTGACACATAGCTATTTAGGGCTGGCTACATGTTTAAACATATGCACCAGAGCTTTTCAGTTGCTGATGATCAATTGGTTGTTAGATTTATTTCCCCAGGCAGAATGCTCAAGAATTAAAATGAACTCTTCTTTCACTCTGGATCTTGAGAGCTGAGAGCCACTTCAGGACATATTGTCCTTGATACTGTGAGTTTCTATTGCAGAGCGTCCCAGCCCACATAAAGCCAGTGGAGCATTTGTAACTGAAGCACTTCTATCTTGTTCTGAATAAGGGATTTGTGGGAAGCAAGAGAAAACAATTATGGCTTTATATGGGAAATAATAGATACATAAAACATTAGGCATAATTTCTAAATTAATGAAGGTTGCAGAGCTTTCAAAAGGCTAGCTTATCCAAGGCCCTTCAGAGCTGTAGGTTGGCTCAAGGACCTTTCCCCGTCTTCTGCTCCACGCTCTGTGATTATGAATGTGCATTTCCTACAACCCTACAAGCCATAGTCTGTTCCCACCTCACTGTCTTCTCACAGACCCCTAAGATGGTGAGTTTGTGGGAATGAGACTACTAGAGAGGTTGCACTGTCTCCATCTTTGGAGATTTTCAAGACCAGGCTGGATAACGGCCTGAATAACCTGATCAGACCTCACTGCTGAACCTGCTTTGAGCAGCAGGTTGGAATGGAGATCTCGGGTCCTTTCTGTTGTCACTTATCCTCTGATCCTTTGATTACACTGACTCCTGGAGAGGAAGGGAAGCAACCACCCTCCTGTCTCGCTGAGCACCCTGGAGGCAAATGACTTTACACACCACAGGGTGCAGCGGCCAAGGGCCAGGTATTACAACAAGGCCCTCAGCAAACAGGGCCAGCAAAGTGCACGTTGTCTATTAAATAAACCAAAAATCACTTTTTTCCTTGCTTTTGAGTGCTGGGGAAGTGCTTGGCTAAAGTGGCGTGAGTTCCCATGTGCTGAATAAAAGCTGGGCATGTACTTGGGGCAGGAAGAGAGGGAATCCCCTCCACAGCTGTGAAGCAGAAAACAACCTTTTTTTCTGTGGCTGTTGAGCCTGGGGTCATCGTGGCTGCTTGGGTACGGAGTCCTGGTGATGAAGGAGTGGAGCTGCCTGTCCAGTCTTCACGTCTCCCTGTGCCCATTTTACCATCTACCTGCAGGGCTCAGAGTGGCAAGGTCTGTGCTTCCCTACAGAAAAGAAAATTGTCTTTTTCTTTTCGTTGAGAAAGCTACCAGCCAGAGAAGTTGGTCAGGACTCCAACATTGATTGTGCTAAATAGCAATGAAATTTGCCATGCAAGGGAGAAGGGAATGATTCCTGCTATAGCTTCTGCCTGAGACTCTCACGGGCCTGAGGCCAGTTGCAGAGCGGCTGCTGTTAGGGCTGCTGCAGTCAGGAGGGGCAGAATTGCTAATTCGTTCATCTTTAAATTAACACCAGCACTCCTGGGCTTCTGGTTCAGCCTGGGAACTGCATTAAAATTCTTAGCAACTAAGGTATACAGAACTTCACTCCTTCTGAAATTTGTATTAACTTCTCTTCCTGGCTGAAGCAGGATTTATTCTGACATTTCATCTGTAATATAGCTCCTAACTACATATCCAGGATCTGCAAGATTAGTAGTTTCTCTTTTTTTTTGTGTGTGTGTAGCACAAGCCAGTCCTAATAAAGAGGCTGTCTCATGAGATTTTCCCTTCTAGCATATAATTACTCAGATAACTTGTATGCTGGTGTTAACCTACTAACTAACCAATTGTGATACACAGCAACCTGGCTGGAACTGGGCTCAAGTGGTATAAATGAGCTCTGACCATAAAGACATAAGTTAATGACTACATCAGTTGCCCTCTTGGAAGAGACGTAATCAGGAAAGTTTTTATTTGTAGCTTGTTTGGGTGCAATATAGGACCTGAGAAGAAGAAAGAGAATATAATGCCATGTAAAAGACTGGCAATTTAATACCGTCAACAGGTACTCTATTGTACACAATTTAAGATACATAAGGAGTAAATAAGTCTTTCTCCACTCCATTTGTAAGAGTTTGTGTGTGTTGATGTGTTTTCTGTGTAGGTGCATAGAGCTCTAAATAGTCACTGGCTGAATTTTGCAACATGCTGACATTACTAATGCTGTGTTAGCAGTCTGGTAGATATCTCCTTTCTTAGTGTCTATTCCAAAACTTGGAGACCTAGTACCTTTGTTTTTCTTAATTTCTACTGTTTGAATCAGAGGTAATAATGAAGCCTGTTTTGCTTTTTTTAAAGAATCAGTTTCTCTTTACAGTTTTTGCTCTATAATATTTGGGTTTCGAAAGAATTTAAGAGATGTTTAAAAAAGGTGTGTCATGAAAGACTTAAAAAACCCCAAGAATCCTTCTCATTGGTTTTAGGTTTTACAGAAGCTTGCTTTTACAAATATTCAGTTCAGCTGGATGTTACAGGCTCTAAATATAACCACCTAATTAAACCTTATGCTTTGGTTATCCAAGTGGAAGTACCTGGATACAGTGAAGATTTTAATGCCAGAAAGGAGCATTAAATTGTCCAGTCTTAACTGCTGCGTTATACAGACCATCACATTTCACCTGCTCACCTCATATTGTTTGTTTTTGTATGACTTAAAAATACACACCTTGGTAAAATTAGAGGAGAAGGAAGTAGTCACCTGGGTAAGTGGTTTTCAAATGGTGGTCCGCAGCACCACTGGTATCACGGTGGGAAATAGTTGTTATTCGCCTGTAATAAGGCTTCCCAAGAGTCAGAGCTCATCACAGAGGTTATTTTTGACCATCTAAATCAACTACGAGCAACTATAAACCATCTCTTTTCACCCCAGATGGCTGCTTCTCAATTTGTTTGTTTTTTGGGTCAAGTCTTTCTATAGTAGATTTCAATCATGATCATATGTACAGATAACACAAAGGCTGGAAGAGCAGAGGAAAAAATAGAACTAAGCAGCAGTATGACCTGCAGAAATTAGAGCAGAAGGAGATGCTGCTAATGAAGGGTAAAGCAGTGCCAAGGCTCTGAAAATCTTATACTTGGGGAGAAAAAAATGATTGGAGAAACTATCAAGTTGGAGGAAGAAAATGAAGCAGCTCAGGCTCTTTTGGGGGTTTGGGATGGGTAGTTGATAAAAAGGAGGAACTGCATCCCTGGGAGAAACACTGGAGACCCATCTCTTCCCATAGTGCAGCCCTGACTTTGTCGAGTCAACAGTAGATGTGTGTTAGAAGCTATGACCAGGAGCTCTGGCCACCAAAAGGAGCCCATGGAAGGATGGAGCTGGGGTCTGTGTCCCCAAAAGCATGGGTCTCTGGGGCTACAGGAGATTCTGAAGGTAAAAAGTATGTGGCAATATTTCAGGGACCATGCTGCTCAACGATGCACTAAGCTTGGGTAGCACACGGGCAAATCTGCCTCTTAAATGCTCATTGTTGCATTTTATGGAAGGAGGTGACACTCAGAAATTGGAGGAGTGCAGGAGGAGCTTTTAGGTACTTGATGGAGCCTGATTTTCCCAGGCGCACACACGAGTCACATTGTTCACATAAACAGCCTCAAAGGGTTCAAACCCTCTGTTTTTCATATAAACTGTAAATAGGGTCATGAATTCACTGGGACCAGCTCACAGGAGTAGAGTTACTTGCAAGTAGAAGCATTTACAGATCATGCACTTAGAGACCAATTTCAAAATATATCCCCATATGCCAGTTTTGAGTATGATACGAAATTTTACAGCCAAGTCATTAGGTAATTATATGTATGGAAATATTTCACACCTTACTAGATCAGCTTGAATCTAGGAATTGGAAGAGAACAAACTGTTGGATGCTTTACATCTAAGTGTTAAAATATCTCCTGATTCTGGAGTTGACTGAGTTCCCTTTTACCCTATCATGCCTAGAGCACAAGCGCAGCTTGGGTTAGACCATCTTAATGGGTTAATTTGTTCTTAAGGAGACGGTTAATTGGTTCTTACTTCAAGGATGTTTGAAAGTTCTCTGTTTCATATAATCCATAGTTTAATAAACTTGTCTGCCTGTTTGGCTACTGGACTAAACCTCAGCAGGGACAAAACTTGGAGGTTCCAGTGCAGCCTGTAAACACAAATCAAGTTTGTTTTGTGCACATGTGGTTGCTCAGAGTGAGTTAAAGTTTTAGACACAGTCGTAAGTGCTCTGGAGACTTTCCTTTTAAGATGTTGTACCCACCAAAACTTTAATAGTTGGGAGAGGATTGGTTGCTCTCTGACCACATATCTGATTCACTATGGATTTTGTAACTTTGGTAGCAGTGACCTCATTTTGGCAAAATAATGTGTGTCATTTACTGAGCCTCTTGCTGCTTTAGCAATCACAAGAATATTAGGGTTATAGCCTGAGTAATTTATGGAAGAGAGATGACTCTTAAATATCCTTTTATTTTCTTGGAAAGGCTTATTTTATTGAAAACATATTTTAGCTCTGAGTGAGAATGAGAGATCCTCAGCAAAGCACCCAGGGGGAATTGTGCTGTCCAGTGTGTTGAAAAGGTAAATTGTAATGTATGGGTGTCTAGACGTTTCCTCTTGTTGCTGTCAACAGTCCAGTTGGCTGTATTTTTTTTTTCCAGTGAATAGGAGCATTGATTTTCCTCTCTCTTTGGCCAGAGCTTTCATTTTACATATCTTTCCCCTTCTGTGTCTCTTTCTCTCTCCCTCCCTCTTTCTTCTCTCTCTCTCTCTTCCTCTATCTGTAAGAGAGGGAAGACTTTAAGAGCTGACAGCGAGCTTTCTAACTCAGAATGATTCATGTAAGACACCTGAAAGGCAAGCTCTGCACCAGCATCACTGCACGAAAGGTAGGGCTTTGGGGGCTAAACAATCTGTAAAACTCTAGGCAAAGCATACAGAACATGAGATAAATTGATTAAGTCTGCGGATCTGTCAAAGATGCAGAAAAAGTTTGGGAGAGAACTTAAGGAGGTTTTAAGCTCTGTTGTTTGGGGTGCTTTCTTCTAATTAAAACTTTGATGTATTTTTCATAAGTGGGGAAGAAAAAAGGTGCCCTTCTGTAGCTTTGAATAATGTATATAATGTGGGGTTTTCTTTCCGTGGATGGTAAACTATAATTATATTGCTGTTGTGCTTCACAAACCTGCGTGCATGTGTAAATAAGCAATCCCCGTTTTTTTTCCCCTGACTGATTATTTTCTGTTATACTTTCTGAAAGTTCGCCTTATCCAGCTGTTATTTATATTCACTTCCCGAATCCGAATCTGACCTAGTAATTCTGAGCGACTGTAGATGTGACGCATGAGCTCTCGCACACACCTTAATGTTTCAATCATGCACTTCAAGCAATATGCGTTTGTAGGAATCATGCTCTTAATAAAATCCCTTACAACCCAAAGCAGTTGTTTTGGCAGGGAAGTGACAGCACTTTGATAGATGGGCCCGATAGTTGTGTGTGTTGTGCTTGCTTGGAGTTCGTAGGAAAGAGGAGGGAGAGAGTGAGCGAGAGGGGGGAGGAAAAAAAAAAAGACAGGGAAGGAGAGAGCGAGAGGGAGAGAGATTGAGAGAGAGAGAGAGAGAGACTTGGCAAAGGAAATCTTATGGGTATACTGAAACAGCAGATCAGAATTGTGAAACCAGAGCCAGGGCTGAAATGTGATGCTTTTGCTCTTTTGTGCTTGTTGTGGTTCTCATCTTCCCATTTAGAAGGCTGCATGCCATTCAACAGAATATTTTGATCACAGATTGAACAATGCAGCAATCAAGCCTGATAAGCCACCTGGAAGTTTTGCTTGAGACGATTTCTAGTGGGTTTTCTGATCCCTGTGAGCATCATGACTGCCTTTAGCATTGTGGAGGAGGACTCGAGTTTCTTATGAGGGCCCCACTTGGAAAAGCAGGCTGTGCAGATTCAAGCCTCCGGTTCTGTTCATGCTGTTCAAAAGCCTTTCCTCACCCTTGCTGATTTGTTTTTATGATTTACATACACTCCTGTGGAGATTTACAGAATGGATTGTCTGTGCATTGTCACAACCAAGGTAGGACTGGAAACATTGCTGTTATGTGTACATATTTCTCTGCTGTTTTTCTGTTCCTGTAATTAAATAGATTGAGCATGTACTGTGTCAGGTTGCAAGATAAAGTGATAAATAAGCTTTGCTTCAATGAGCATTTTGTTCTCTTTTTCCATAGATCATGCAGTTTGTTTCTGTATCACTTCCTAAATGATATGTAATTTACTTATTTTTACTAGCAAAAGGAAAATGGTTTCATATTTTATCTTAGCCTATGCTTGTGTCTATTAATATCTCTAGCTACTAGAGCACTTTCAGAATACATGGTATAATACACATATTTTCTCAGCTTAAATAGTTTATTCTGTAAACTAAAGAATAAAAAAAAAAAGGGGGGGGGCATTATATGGGTCCTAGGATTTTAAAGAGGCCAATCAGATGTAGTTTAGATAGTCATGATGTTTCTGATTGGAGAGATGCAAGTTTCTTGTGGCTTATTGTGGCTTTTTGGGGGAAAAACATAGCTTACTTTGCATCTCTAGGCCTGAAAAATAAAAACGCCTTGATCCCAATTCAGCACTCTTATACAGACGTTAGATCTAACCTGACTGTTTAGGAATGGTCCTTCTAAATAATTCTCTCCAAACGTGCACGTAAACAATTTTTTATCCACAACAACAGTGGCAGGCTAAGGACTTTGGGGTTAAGGACACTTCCCGAGTTAAGGACAACTCCTGTCTTAAAACTCTAGAGTAGGGATAAGCTGAAAGATTCTTTGAGATGTCCTCAAACTTAGCAAACTAACTTAATATTAAATGATGGGGAGATTATCAGGGAACACCCTTTCTGTTACTACAGGACAGGCAGCTCACCACATGTTTGTAACTGCACTTGCACATAGTGATAGTATTTATAAGGAGTAGTTACCGGGGGAAGTCCAGACATTGGGATGCAGCATAGTTGCTCCCTGTTCTGGTTTATTTTTGATGAATTCCACCATTTCCATAGGACTTGCAAAATTCCTGGGGTAGCCAGAACACCTGAAGGCTGCGTAAATGATAAGGCAAGCCAATGGTTAGCACTGTCGTCACCATTGCTGTGATTTTTTTGTGTAATGGCCATGCAGAATGGGGACCACCGTCCGTCACAGAGGGAAGGGCAGGAGGAGACACCCCAGGCACCCATGGGCAGCAGCGAGGGGTGGTGGGTGGCCGCCGCGGAGAGCAGGGAGCGCGGTGGAGCCACGGAAACAGATGCGAGCTGTCATTCCCTTCTTGCCGGTGGAGAAAACCATATGGGGAAAGAACAGGAGGTGAATGAGGCCACAGAAGGAGCGTACGTACCTCCTGTTCTTTCCAGGTCCTTCTGGCTCCCACAATCCATGCTGGATCTGAGACTACATCCCCAACCTGCCCCGGAGCAGGGTGCCCGTTGACGCAATACCAGCGAAAAGCGCCCAGCAGCAGCGGTGCAGCACCGCTGAAGAAAGCTGGGATGCAGGATCGTTCGATTGACACTCCCAGAGGTTGCTTTCCAATTGAAAATAACCAGGAAGGTTGAAAAAAAGCTACAGTTAGCCCTACTTCTGGGTGTCTGGTGGTGCAGCGGGGACCTGCAATCGCAACCGTCCTTGGCCTTGAGAGTTTGGCAAGGAGGTGTGTAGTAACTGGATTGGGACAGGGTCATGAGTCTACTTTTAAGATGGTATAATTGGGAGAAGGTGGTGGCCCAGTGCCTTTTTTTTAATATGTGAAGAGACACCGCTTTATTTCTTTTATGAATTGGTGATGAAAGTTTCCACTGAACATTTTCCCAGGGCCTTTTGGGCAATAACAGATGTAGACTTACCATCGTCTCACTACTGCTGCTGCTCTGAGCAGTGCTCCCAACTCCTTCTACACACCATATTTTTCCTCCCAGATTTTCTGTCTCTCGAATCCGCTGCTAAATGGCTGAAATGATCTGAAAGTCAAGCGTATGAGCCTCAAATATTCAACTGCAGATATTCAGTCTTTGCTGCCAACTTTGATGTTGGAATGCGATAGGGTTGTGGATTGTAGGTGACCTGCTATTTGGATGCATGTGGGAACACCATATTAACATATGTAACTGAGCTGAATAATAGCAAAAATCTAGTTGCAGAACACTTTCATATTGCAAGGGCTTGAAGCCAAATAAATTACAGTTGATTTCCTCATCTTGTTTGGTGCCATATTTAAATAGCTGCACCAGTGACATTAGATTGTACTGATCCATAATCTGCTCTTACTTGCTTTGTTGTGCATTGGAGTAACTCCACTTCCTTTAAACGTACAACATTTTTATGGCATCTGTTTATGCCAATTTTCACAAATATAGTAAGAGCAGACCTTTTTCAGAATATGTGAAATTTTTAAAAAATTCATTTCAATAACTATGAATTCTACAGAGCAACAGTATTGTAATTTTTGGCCTCAGATCTGTTAATTGTCCTTATTTAAATATCTATTTGTCTGATTTGTGCAAATAATTACCATTCTCATTCTTGGAAAAGTGGACCTTAATGTCAAGAGGGAGTAAATACATCAGTTTTATTCTTCAGATCTTATAAATAATAAAAAGGGAGTAAAAGATGAATGCTATTTAAACTGCAAAAGTTGAACACTGTTTAAAAAGTTGACATTTTTAACACTTAGTCATTAAATTTCGTCTGGAATTTTCAGTGTTTCCAGTCTATAGAAAATGGCATAAATGTCGTGGTGGAGTGAATATGCCCTTGTAGGTTATGTACAATGGATCTAAAGATCCTGCTTTGAACTCAATATGGTGACAGATGCCATCTAATAAAATCTATTTCTGATGTGCCTTGCCAAATCTTAAATCCTACTGACACTATTTTTTCAGCCAAAATGCAAGATATGTTTAAGATAGATTTAAGATATTAATTTGTACAATTTTTTCCTTTCCTTTTTTACTTCCTTTGCATTTCCATGCGTTTCTGAACCCAGGACTTAGGAAATGCTGAATCAGCCAAGGAGGACTTCTTATGGTCTCCTAGTTTATTTTAATTGATCATATTCCCAGCATAGCTTCTTTCTTTCACTGTTGCATAAAGCACATTAATTTGTGGCATTATTTTATCATTAGGAAGAATTCAGTACAAATAAAAGCTTGGCTCAAGACTCCATCCCAGCGGGAGCACCGGGAGTTTTTGAAAAGGACGAACGTTCCCACCGCGCCTCCCAACAGTCAGGGGCAACGTGCTGTCCTGTCCCCTAGCTATCGGCTCTCCTTCCATCTTTCTGCCTTTCACAGAATTATGAATACAACAGTAGCTGCTGCTGGTGAAAAAGAAAATAGATAGCTCTGTGTTGCCTGACAAGACTCACTATAACAGGGGCTGCTTCACTGAAACCCCCAGTTCTTGGTGTCAGGTAGCTTAGAAAAGATGATCAGCTTTCCCTGGAAAAAGATACCAAAAGCTTTCTGGCCCTTGTTGCTACAAGGGAGAGCTTAGAGGTGGAAGCTCTAAAGGTTTAAAACCCAGAAGGCCAATGAAGGGAAATCAAAATGTAGTTTTCTTTTTTAAATCTCATGATTTCAAGGTGTCAGATTCAGGCTTTTTGCTACTTCCAGCTGACAATCACAGCACCAAAAAAAAGAGAATTGAATAATACCACAAGTGGCCATCCTCTGTCACAAGCAGGGCTAGCTAAAGTCCTTCTCCTAGGACAGAGATTTTAAAACTTCCTGGGCAACCTAGTCTAATGTTTTATTATCTTTAACATTAGTAATGGCCCTAAGAACTGTCAGTGTTGGTTGCCACTGGTGTCGCCTCTTATTTTGTTTGGGAGCTGTATTTTGAGGTTTGCTTAAAATCCCAGATTTTATCACCTGAAAGCTTCTGTGTTTTGAGAAGATCTTGCAAAGATGTACACAAAGACTAGATAGACACCAAATAAAGTAATCCCCATTTATTCACAAAACCAGAGAACTGGCCACCTTCAGACCCAGGGAAAATGCCCAGCTTGAACTTGTTGGTTTTGTTAGCTACAAAAATAAAGTTCTGTCATCAAAATGTTGAGAATTCTGCAACAATTACTCCTTAGAGATTCTTGTTGCCAGCTCCACTTAACTCTGTAGTGGCTTAAGCCAGATCACTCACTACAGAGGTTCCATGTTTAATTCAAGTGTCACTGACATCTGTGGAACCAGACAATTAAATGAAAATGTGATTATTCATTTGAATGGAAAAAAAGATTTTGCATGTTTGGTTGGGTTTGGGTTTTTTAGTTTGTTTTTTTGTTTGTTTTCCAGAGTTAATGAAAGACTCAGTTCATTCCACTAGTGAAGAAATTTGGGGTTTTATTTTCATTTTTTTATTTTTTTTTTAAAGTCTGTGTTAGTCCAGTTTGTAAATTAGCAATATCTCTCTTTTCATGGCTGTCCGTCCAGCACCTTTTCTAAGGATTTATTTCAAGTATTTAAAAGAATGAGATAAAGATGGAAGGAAAACTGTTTTGTAATGGTGCTGGGAAGCAGGGTGATGTGCTTGTTTACGTTGTTAACCCATACCAAGGTTGAATGCGTACAATTCTGACTGCCAGGGTTGCCAGGAGCCAGCAACATCTGTCTATCCTGTTTTCTTCTGCTCATCCGGCAATATATTTGGAACAGGAGGCACCAATGTATGCACTTAAGGCAAAAATCTGACAGATGTGTGAGCAGAAGTCTCACTACATGCAATGGCTGTGGAAAATAAGAAGCCACTGCGGTCAAGTACGGGACCAACATCTGGCTTAGACCCTGGGTATGGTATGACTCTTCTGTAGGTGTCTCCCACTGCACACATGCATCACCCCACTTTGCAGCATGAAGTTAACGGTAAAGCAGAGAAGAGCTGTAAAATTTGCACCTTGTCTTTTTGTCAGCATTAGTTTGCTTTTCCCCATAGTCCCAACATGGAAGACAAGGCAAAATTCAGAGCTTATCCTCCTCAATAGCACTGCTGTGAATCTGAGTGGGGACTTGCTGTGTCTTGGCTAGTTGACTTTGAAACTACCAGTCTCTATTAAGTATATCATTATAAATCCCTGTTGATGGTGTGCTGTGCTTGGGGGAAAGCAGGGGCAGCTCATGTGTCCCAGTAGGATGCTGTGGCTTCCCCAAGTGAGGGGGAAACACTCCTTCAGCATTTAGCCAACACAGTTGATTCCCAGCGCCAACCCAGTTGATTTAAAGGGCGGTTTTAGAACTTGGCTGAAGAATGGAAAAATGTGGAAGTGGTACCACTGGAGTGACCTCACTGTTCCAGCCTCTCTAATTCAGAGCAGTGGCAAAATGAGTCCCAAGGTGCCCTGGGAAGGGCAGGATGGTCAATCAGATCAGATCATGTCTTCTGCTGGAGGTGGAGTGTAGGTCCACACGCTATTTGCCAGCTGTTGGTATTACTTTGCAGAGGTGAATCCACTATGAGGTTAAGTTCGATTATTGATTATGGTGGTCTGATGCCAGTATAAATAGATAATACTTAGACTATTTAATTATGCTGAAGTGCTTTTGTAATAGGCCTTACTGAAGAAAATAGACCTGTCCCCCCCCCCGCAGTTATATTGTGTGTTAATCTGAAAAAAATCAATATAGTTTTAAAAAGTTATATACTTTGAGAATAAAGTTCAGTTTATTTTGTGGGACTTCCTACAAGACCAGCTGTATGTGTCTGAGAGGCTGTAGAGTCAGTCCCAAAATTAGGAAATTATAAAGCTGGGTATAAATACTGAAGTTGAACCAGTGCCTCAGGTGTTGTAGACTGGTATAATCTTACCAAAACCAGCAGAGCTGTAGAGAGCTACACGACATGAGAATCTGATTTAAATTTAGCTGGATATGAAACAAAAAAATAACCACGTTTCTTTGTGCCTGCATATTGTTAATAGTGCTAAATAGATCTGGGCAACATTTGTTGTTTTTTTCTTTGCAAGACTTCAGGCTTTGAATCATTGCAGTTTGAAATCATAAACTGGGTAGCTAAGTTTTTGTGCTGAATTTCCTGGCTATAACAAACTCAAAACAAAGGAAACATAATGATTTCCCTCCAGAGATTCACATTTAGCTAAAATCAAAATCTTTTTCTATAGTCATTATTAGGTGCTGATGAGCACTTCAAACTGTGGTGTTTTCCTGCCAGACCCTAAAAGTGTGATAGTGCTGAATCCATGCAATTTACGTGTAATTTAGTAAACTCTATTCTGAAGTGGTACTCGAGGACAGCTTTGATGACTATGGGTTGGCTGCTGGCTAAACTGCGCAGTCTTAGAAGAGCAGGAAGATCCTTTTCATTGATTACCATTTATCTTAGCTGGAGAACATACTCATAGATGTCTGACAGATGGGGAGTGTTATCTGAGTATTTATTTCAAATCTTTATTTACCAATGTTAAATTTTGGAACAATTATTGTAAGCCTCTAGCTTTTGGATTTCAAACATTATGAATATAAACTGATGAGACGTGTTGTCTTTTCTAGAAAAAAAAAATATCATTTTTTGGGGGGAGTCTCAAGAAAATTACACAGAACAAACCAATGTGCATTGCATATGTAATGTCTTGTAATTATATCTTGTCAAAAGCTCAACTTTTTTCTCCTTTATTCTTTAGAAATATGGTAATTGTCCCTTTTCCCTTGTAGTTAATTATAAATTTCAGGAAGAATTAAGTCTGTTAAATCTCTTCTTCCCCCTCCCTTGGTCTCTATGGCAGCAGCAGGAATAGAAGGGAATTTCTTTGATCTCCATTTCTGAGTGACATTTCGTTTCTTCTGAGCATTGACCTTGTTTAGTGCAACTGAAATTTTCAATAGATTTCATTAGATTATAATTTGATGATCTTAGGGAGATGTCTTTATTGAGATTGGTTTTAACTATGAAAGGAGAAGGGTCATTTGTTTCATAAATCTATGAACAGTTCTGTAAACTGAGAAAAGAAAAAGTTGAATTAACTGCTCAGGCAGATACGGTTAGGGCTTAATACTGCTGCACAGCAGTGGAGAGCTGCAGATGGAAGGAAAGGTGGAAGATACTGAACAAGCAAAAGAAAAACAAGAGAGCCTGATCCTGGCTCAATTAACGATAGTGCTGCTTAACGGTAGCAGAGCTACACATCCTTAGCAGGTCCCTTCTCTAATATTTGGAGGACCTGCATGGAGGTGGGAAGATAATTTCCTAGTGCCAAGGTGAGCTGCATTTTTATGCATTTCACATAGCTGGAGCTGACGGAATGGATTCTTTGCAAAGTCCAATAGGCCACTAAAAGCAGAAAAGATGTGTCTCTTGCCATGCATCCTCAATGTAAATATACGTTTCTTTTGTGTTTTAATCTGTTTGCTACTACCATGCAAATTTCCTTCTACTTTCCTTCACCTGAGGCAAGACTTCTGAAAAATGAGAGGATGTGTGCAGTCAAGGAGAAGGGAATGGTTATTTATGAGTGAATCATTAGGTCAGGGGTATGGCCTGGTATATGATTATATTTTACCCAGTCTGAGACCTCTAGCTGAGATCTACAATTTTCATTTCTCCAGAGAATCATCTGCATCAGAGAAAATAATTGCAAGGATGTGTAGGAGTAGCTAAGTATGTTCCGCTGGGTTTGACTTCGGCCAGCTCTTTTGCTACTGGAGACCTCACTCAAGGACTTGTATATAATTGGGAAGTCATATTCTTGGCCATTCTAGTGGCTACAAACAGCATCTCACCTGTGACTGCTTTTGACTCTGATCACCAGTATCTTCTCTGAGAAAGAATATTAAGTCAGATCTTAGGGAATGCTGCAGTTCAGTGAGCCCTGAACCTTTAGCAGATAAAATATTCCTAAATATCTTCTCTGGATTTTGTTATATTTTCCTGCAGAGCTAAGATCTGCCTCCAAATGTGTCTCCAGCCACAGTCACATTAGGCAATATTTGGCCATCCAAATTTGGTATTAATGCATGTGTGTGTGTATATATATATATATATATCAAAAACCTCTCCCTGCCTATGAGGAAGTGGCAATAAGCTATATGTACTTGCTCTTAAAGCCCTCCAAACATGCTTAGCAGTCACTGTGGTTGCTCACACAACACAAAAGAGGAATTTTTCCTTGAAATCTTACCCAGAGCTTGCTGATGTGCAACTGCATCTCTGTCACCTGAAAACCTCTCTTGTGCTGTGCCACAAAGCTCTCGCCCTCCAATTCAATATTCAATACACAATATTTCCCACTGCAGTATTGCAGTGGGCACCGATGCCACTGTTCTGCATTACATTAGTGTATCTGCAAGATACATTATACTGATGTTTCTAACCAATGCTAATAGCAGTCATTTATTTCAACACCTGACTGAGAAAAGCATGTAGGAAAAAAGCTTGCTTAAAGGTTGCATGCTAGGAAGGTAGATGTTGTGCACAGACTCTGAAGGGCTTGCAGCCTTGGTTTTGTCTTCTGAAGTTGATGCTTTTCTGTCTCCTGGTTACCTATGGGGTCTGAATTTCTGGATGCTGGATAAACCTATTGGTTTTGGAATTACATGTAACAGTGCCTCCAGAGAAGGAATTGCACTGTCTCCAACTGGCTAGGCGGTTAGCATCTCTATCTGAGTTTGGTCATCACTTCATTGCTTCCTGACTGTATTATTGCTATGCAATTTATCAAGGTTTTAAAGCATCAACCCAGAAAGCAAGCTGTGACTGATGCTGAATTCAGCAATGAGAATGGAATTATTTTTTTGTGTCCCAAGGTCTCTTTATACAAAAATTACACAAGCTGAAGATCTTACTGCGTATTTTGAAGGCTCTGATTGCATGAAGCTGTGATAAAGCCTACGCCTGGATAGCTGTGTCTATCACTCCATTAGAGCTGTCTCAAGGGTGAAGCTTAGTGCAGGAGGCTGGGTATCCTCAAAGAAAGGGAGTAAAACAAGACTGTGGGAATCACTCATTCATAAGCTATGCAGAAACAGCCTCTCTGTTTCCGTTTCAGATGGAAAACTCTTTTATTGGAACATATTCTTCCAAACAGCAAGGCAAGATATATTCTTTTTACATGCAAATATTAGTAAACATGAAAACTACAGGTAATTCTGTCCTCCCTTGAAGGCTGTCTGAAGAAAGATGATTTCAAATGATGGCTTTTCATCACTTTTCAGATTTTTAACTTTCAAGTGTAGTGGTGGACCAGGGTCTGTAGTCCTTAAGCCCACCAAACTCCTAGGCTGAGGAAAATGTTAACAATAATAATCAAATGGAATTAATTCCTTCTACGGTCTGCAAATAATTCCCAACATATTTATTCCTATGCTTACTTGTATTGCCTATGCTTGCAGAATACTTTATGTAGTCTTGACCTTTTGGGTAATTTTGTTTTAGTTGGTGTCTCTAGATGTGACATGTTGGACCTTTTGGCTGATTAAAAAAAAAAAAAGGGCACTTTTATGAAGAAAAGTATTACAAACAGTTGATATACAACCTTATTTCTTAGAACTATTTCAACTAGGTGAGGATGTAAGATATAAAAGGTATGAAAAGCATTGGTTTTTACAGAACAATACAAAAAGCAGGAATAATTCAAATAACAAATCAGCTGTAATTAAAAAAAAAATCCAACCCCAAATCCCTAAAAAGCTGTAGGAGAAAAGTGTTCAGTCCTAGCCCTTGAACTACATGCATTTCTCAGACAATACCAGTGCACTATCATGTTTTCAGCCCAGTAATTCAAATACCCAGCTGTGAAAGGCCAAACTCCGCAGGTCACCCTACAGCCGGCCCTTGTGCTGAGAAGTTGGGATCTCTGGAGAAATGGTGTCAATAGGCAATTCCCAGTTACCTCTGTCTTTCTGGCCTTTGAATATGCAGCGTGTGTCTTGTGATTCTGGGCCTTGGGACAGTTTTTGTATAATCTCAAAGTCAAGAATACTTGCAGAGTATTAGCAGCTCCTGCTATGAGAGCTGGAGCTTTTATTTTGTGGATGTATCCTCTTTAAGAATGTGAGGAGTCTTTTTGAGGAGTGTCATGACAAACGTTATATATGGTTACCTGAGTTTGTAAGATCAGGCTTTTCAATCAGACAAATGTTTCCTGTCCAAAGCAAATTATCAATTTTCTTGCCTTTATCTTGCCTTGGATTAAAGACTGAAGACATACAATTGTTAAAGAAAGGGAAAAGTAATTACCAATATTTCGTGCAGTCTTTTGATCAAAATTCATCTATAGTTTTATTATTTTGATAGGATTACATAGTTTGCTGTTGTGTTCATCCCTTCCTTACAGGAGATAGCACACACCCGCAGGATATTGCTGCAGTGATAGCAGTGACTTTTTCAAATCCTTTTAAGCAAGACTTTCTAAACTTTCATTTAAAGGTACAATGCTTCTTGCTTGCTAGCTGTCTTTCTGAATATTCCTTAAAGTTGTCTAAGTGAAAATATAAAAGATAACCAGTTTTCAAGGTTTGGGGAACGTGAAACTGAAACTGATATGCATAGTATTTGCTCTTCTTTTTACTTGTAAAAGTATTTAGTATTGCAATGCTTTACAAGTGTTTACTTTTTGGAAATAAAGAACAAAGCACTAATAGTACTTTGTTAGTTAATGTTCTTAAATCAGACTCAAAATTGAAAATCGTGTGAAGCCTAATCATTAGTCTTTGCAGAAGTTGCTCTCCTTTGCTCTCAGCATGGGGAAAAGAAAGGTGTAATGTAGTTGCTTCCAATATATCTGGCTCAAATGAAAGTAGAAGGAAGGAAGCTTTTTTTTTTCACATTATTTTCAGCTTCAGGAACACACATGATTACAAGAGTCCTCCAATTCAAGGAGCTAAATAATAGTTTGACTCTTATGTGAAATGCTGAGAGTAATGGTGGCAGACACCAGAATTTATCCTGAACTTTCCTTCAGGGACTCTGACCCAATCTGCTGTGCAATTCATTCTGATGGACTCCAAACCTTTGCTAAAATGTAATCGAATCACTGCAAATGCAAGGGAAATTACAGGAAGATCAGCCTGAAGGCCTGATGGTTGCATCTTGCACTGCCATGTGGAACATTAGACTTTAAATTAACCCCTCACTCTTTTGGTTCTGCAAAGTTTCAGGGAACTGCAGGACTCTTGGGTACTTGCTCCATGTCCTCCAGGGGCCAATCTGGGGAGTAAGCAGAGCGTTCTGCTCAGCAAAGAAACACCCTGAACATTTGGGAGAGGCTTACTCCTCCTGGAAAATCACCCCGGCGTGGTTCAGGCTGCACCTATCACTGGTTCAAAGAGGACATAATGGAAAAATGCAGCCTGTCATGAAGTGGGGGGAAAAGAGCCAATCTCTGCCTAAAGCTCCACTGTTCTCTGAATGCTCCAGTGGGGAGGAAAGCCAGATGGCACACGCTTGGGGTTCAGAGTGGATGAAGGATATGTTCACCCACATAACTGAGAACTTCAAAGCAAAATTAATGGTCGAGGCCTTTTTGGTCCTGCGAACTGCAGATTATTATCCCTACATGACAGTGGAAAATGACTTTGTGAGGTGTAATGCGTACTAGCAAACTCCTAGATGCTCCATCTGGAATGGAGTCCATTGTGCCTAGCGATTGCAGCACATACTGTGTTGTGTATAATGCCATTTTCACTTATTTGCAGCAGAGCCATGGCAGATGCCCATCCCACAAATGCTCAGTCGAAACACCTGCCTGGATACCCATTCAGCACTCTACCGTAAGTTTGAGCCTTTTAATACAAAGATTTGAGAGACTGAATGGTAAGTCTCTGTGTTTGGAGCAGCCCTGTCGGGTAAAATTTCCATACTCACTGCATTTGAGAAAGAACAGAAACGAGTCCTGAGGCCAGACCAAACTCCTTGGGAAGCCTGAGCTGTTGAAATGTTGGATAGTGGCTTAGCAGGGCTTCTCCAGAAATTCAGGCTCTTCGGGAGTTTAATTCATTCCACATGGAGCAATGGGGATCAGTGGCAAGCGTGGTATGGGTGGTGGTGGTGTCCAGCCCAGAGGAGTGTGGAGTTGCTGTTGATTGCTATAACTCTGGACTCCAGCTGAGTGTGATGACTGGGAGCCTGCTAGTTTTGCCTGGTCACGGGCACAGTTTGTGGGAATTCATTCATAAGCTGCTGCAGGGTCTGCCAGAAACGGCTGACGTTTAAAGCACCAGGCTGTCCCCAGACCCAGGTGGTGACATGAGGAAGGGGAGACGCTTCTTTTCTTTTCCACATTCTTATGGAAGAAAGAAAGGCTGACGATTCCAAGTGCTTTACGGACTAATAAGTGGGAAAATTTGCCCAGTGTAGGTAACAACAACTTTTGGGATGATGGGCAGTGAGTGAACTTTAGTCTGCTGGGTTTATAGGAAATGACCTTTGTAAGTGTTTTCCTCCTCCTGCCAATTAGATGACTTCAGTGAGATTTGCTTTTAACTATCAAAGACACTGTAATATTTGAAGAGAAAAAAGAAACTGCGGTCAAGTTGACACTGCATTGATTTATATCTTGCCTGAACATACATTGTAGATAGAGCCAAATCCTTGGATGCTGGAAGTTAGAGGGCTGACTAATAGAGCTATGATGATTTATCTCAGCTGAGGAGTTGGCAGGATTTAGTTGACATTTTCTTTGGCTCTGGACCACAGCATGATGTTGGTCCACAGCTATCAGCTTGTCACCTTTTATGAGTAGATGAATGTAAAACAAATTCAAGTTTTCGCTCTCCCTCAGTCTCTCGCTAATCTTGCAAGTGATTGTAAACCCTGTGGTTTTGGTTGTCCTTACAATATATTCAAATGAATTATATCATTGTTGATCTGTACTAAAATAAACCCACTTAAAAGTATTGATAGAACAGTTGAGCTGAACAGTTTTTTACCAGGTAAGGTTCTAGCCCAGTAACTAATTAGTAATTTTTCTTAATTATTAGTTTCCATTCTCAAAGGCTTTGGATTGACTTTGTGATGCGGTCTTGGTTTTTGTTTATATTGAGAGGGTTGCAGCATGAGCACAAGTATGGTAGTGTGGTGCTTTGAGAAATGGAAATGTACTGGGCATTTGTAGTAATGCCCAGGAGCAGTTGCACTCAATTTCCACTGACACCAAGACCTGACTTTTCATAAAGTGGCTTTAAATGGTTTGGGTATTTTTTAGGATATTTGTTTCTTAAACCATCAAAAATAAAAGCATGTAGCTTGAGTGTTCTTTGTCTCTTGTCACACCAGGTATGTGTGCATGCATAGGTAATAACTATAGACCTGCTGTCTTGCAAATTTCTATATTGCCACAAAAAATGAAAAGCTGAGGATTGAGCTTTGTTGTCTTTGTTAGCACTAGAAATGTTGTAAGATCAGAATATTTCCAAGAAGTATTATTTTTAAACTGCTAGAGTGGAAACTGGTTCTGGGACCAATACTAGTTAATATCTTAATTGATAACATGGACAGTGGGATCGACCGCACTCTCAGCAAATTTGCAGATGACACCAAGCTGAGTGGTGTGGTTGATACACTAGAGGGAAGGGATGCCATCCAGAAGGACCTTCACAGGTTTGAGTAGTGCGCCTGTGCGAATGTCATGAAGTTCAACAAGGCCAAGTGCAAGGTCCTGCACGTGGGTCAAGAGAATCACCAGTATTAGTACAGACTAGGGGATGAAGGGATTGAGAACAGCCCTGAGAAGGACTTGGGGATACTGGTGGATAAAAAATTGGATGTGACCCGGCAATGTGCACTCGCAGCCCAGAAAACCAATTGTATGCTGGGCTGCATCAGAAGAAGCGTGGCCAGCAGGTCGAGGGAGAGGATTCTGCCCCTCTGCTCCGCTCTGGTGAGACCCCACCTGCAGTTCTGCGTCCAGCTCTGGGGTCCTCAGCACGGGAAAGACATGGACCTGTTGGAGCGGGTCCAGGGGAGGGCCGTGAAGATGATCAGAGGGATGGAACACCTCTGCTGTGAGGACAGGCTGAGAGCATTGGGGTTGTTCAGCCTGGAGAAGAGAAGGCTCTGGGGAGACCTAATTGCAGCCTTCCAGTAGTTAAAGGGGGCTTATAAGAAAGATGGGGACAAACTTTTTAGTAGGGCCTGTTGTGATAGGACAAGGGGTAACAGTTTTAAACTGAAAGAGGGCACGTTTAGATTGGACATCAGGAAGAAATTTTTTACGATGAGGGTGGTGAGACACTGGAACAGGTTTGTGGTTGCCCCATCCCTGGAAGTGTTCAAAGTCAGGTTAGATGGGGCTTTGAGAAACCTGGTCTAGTGAAAAATGTCTCTGGCATGGCAGAGAGGGGTTGGACTAGATGATCTTTAAAGGCCTTTTCCAACTCAAACCATTCTATGAGTCTATGAAAAAAACCCAACTACTATTAGAATACAGTTCAATCATTCACTTAGTTGCCTTTTTTTTTTTTTTTTTGATTGTAGAGTACAATATGTGGTCCTTGACTTAATTGCGTACTTGGAGCTTGCTTCCATCTATATTTTGCTTGATTATAAAAGTTGAATGGAGTGAAGGAGCTCAGCACACTACCCCACAAATATGTTGTAATTCCCAAATACCTCCTGCTTTTTTTTTATGAAACCATTTTCTATGCAGCCAAACAGATTTTTCTGTCTAGCTTATCTGTATCAGATATTTATAAGCATTTCTTACCATACTTCAGTAGATTTCTTTTCTTGGGAGACTAATGCAGACAGTTGGGGAAAATTAAATCAGACAGAAATGAACTTCTAGGTGGTCAATGTTTTTCGCCATGTGATTTCAAAAGTGTGTTTTAACTGCCTTGATTTTATCAGAGAAGAATATCTGTGAAATGTCAACATTTTGATAGAAAGCTGATTAATGAAATGAAAATTTCCAGTGATGCATCAGAGCATAATACCTGCTATGAAAGGCTTGAAAGATCAGAAAAGAAAAAAACCAGAGATCTGGCCAGTTGTGACAACTCCATTATATGACCATAGTGTCTGTAGGGATGCCTCTCAATAGCGGTATAGGTAACAGTGTCAAATAATGAAGGAAAACCAAACTGGTAGAAAGGGTATCCTCTTTCATCAGTTTTGCTGCCTATGTCACTCAGGATGGCATAAGTCTGGGCTAGGCTTTTCTCTCCTTTTCCAGCATTTTTTTATAAAAAGCACTGTGTCGTCTCTTGGGAGCTCCTTTCCTATCTAATGCAAGAACCGGGAGATCTGGCAGCATTGCTGTTATGTAACAGTCTGACTTTTGCAGTCCCTAATTTACCATCCTTTTTGAATTTGCTGATGATTCTTGCAATTAAGATTCTCGATTCTGTTTGGCAACTCACCATCTGCAAAAGAGGGCATAAGTGAACACTGCCTTTCTGTGCCTTCGCAATGTCCTTAATTAGATTCATTTCAAGTCTGAGGGTTTTAATCAAGGGAATTACCTAAGGGTGGCTTTGTCTGCACTTGCACTTTTAGTCATGTCTTCCGAAGGATTTGTAGTGTTTGATTATAAAATACTCCAAAAGGAGTTCGCTGCGCTGCTCTTTAGCATACTAAACCTTCCTACCGCTGGGGTTGCTTGCTAGCTAGATCCATTATGCAAAGATAATGAAGTATCACAGGATGCACCTGTTTTGCAAAAACATTTGGGGTTGTCTTTTCTTCTGGCCCTGTTGAGAGCTTTTCTCGTATTTGGCATTCAGCGCAAACACTCACCTTATCTCACCCTGCAGCATTAGTAGGATCCCTCTGCTTTTCCCTGCTGCGGTCTCGGCAGAGCTCCTTGACCCACTGTCCTAGTCCCCTTCCACCGAGAGATTCCCTTCTGGGGAGTCATCTGCCATGGAGAAGCAGCAGGAGAGAGCGGTAAAGGGTGTGTGGGCACAAAAGGCAATAGATTTGGTGCGTGCCCTGGGCAGAGCCTCGTTCAGCATCAGCTGTCCCCTCCATGTGAAGAAGGAGACAGTGACTTTAAGGATAGGGGAACCTGAACAAGGGTCCTCACAGGGGCAATGCCGCAGCCGTGCATGCTGCGGTAGCTCGCGGGCTGCAGCTTTACATTGGTGCTACATTCTTGTGGAAATTTAGTGCAAGTTTGGCTGCCAGCCTGCTTGGCAGCCGAGCCCTCAGTCTTTCTGCCCCTCGGTTTACCTGTGCCCATAACACAAGGAGAGCAAAGGTCACTCCTTTTTGAACCCGCATACATGTGCAGGATGTTATTGCTCTCTTTAGGTGGGATAGGTCAGTGCATGGAGGATAAAGTTACTCTGGCTTTCTCTTTTCCCAGTTTATTTGGAACACTGGAGGGACAGGAATGCACTAATGCCCTGCACAATGTCTGAATTTAGCCTGATCTGGGAGTTATCCTGTAAACATTCCTGTTCGAACTAATCAAAGTTTTGTATTCAGACTCGCTTCACAGGAGTTATTTTAAAGAACTTCATACTTTTGGAAAATGCCTGTGTGTTAGTTCTGGTGGTTGTGCTCTATGTAAAGAATGTTCTGACACGATACTGTACAATGGAGCCAAGCAGAAACATACCGAAACATGCATATTCTGCTTTATTTTAAGGCTGTGAGTCTGGAAGAATCATTTCTGAAATGAACCTTGCTCTCTTTAAACACAAAGCAAATAAATGGCTCTGCTTGGCTAGACTCGGCTCTCTCCCAGGACTTTGCGTTGTGCCTCGTAAGGATGTCCCCTCCTCTCCTGGGTAGATGTGCTCCATAAAATAAACAAACAGCTCTGCACTCCAGAAAGTACCTTTTGCAGGGGCTCTCTCTCTCTCTCTCAGCTTTAAGTCTTTTTCTATTAAAACCCTCTTGGCTAATAAATTCCACAGACAATCCGGGTGGTGGGGAATGTTTTTTGTGGCTAATGTGAAATATTTGAAAACTGTGCTATTATTACAATGCTCTGTTCTTCTATCTTTCACCTCGGTGCTGGAAATGGAAATGGTAATGGAAAATTTTGAGTGCTAAAAGTCAGCTTTATTTTAAAGGAGGTATTAAAGTAATGCCATGCATGTTTCTGCTGGGTCACTATATTCCTGCAGATCTTCTTTATTCCAAGATCTCCTGTAGCCCTCCTTGCCCCGTGCTCAAGGCAGTTTACCATCCACCTCTTTACTGTTTAAAAAGCCTGTCTGTACCCTGCACTGCCGAGTCCGTCACCAATTGCCAGCTACGAAGCTGCTTTTTAAAATAGCCACCTGAATCCCTCTTCCCCTTGGATAGCCCTCCGATGCGTCCTTCTCATTTCCACCGCCCCTCCCCAGCTTTCCCTGGGGAAAAACATGCTGTTCCTATTGTT
Organism: Haliaeetus albicilla; assembly: GCF_947461875.1. Lineage (NCBI taxonomy): Eukaryota > Metazoa > Chordata > Aves > Accipitriformes > Accipitridae > Haliaeetus > Haliaeetus albicilla. Next base: position 21,431,453 of record NC_091502.1, on the reverse strand, counting down.
GTTGGCTGTAGCTCGAGGTGCTGGAGAGTCGTGACATCTCTCCTGTAATCTGATTTACGGATTCAGTGGGGAAGGTTCCAGCTAGACTAAGGTAGTGTTGGATTAGCAGCAAACCGCAGCACATCCCAGCAGGGCAGCAAATGCTTCATGCTTGGGTAGATAGAGGCAGACGCTAGCAGAGTATGTGTTAACAGAAGGGTTCGGGAGCAAATTTTGAGAGAAATAGGGCAAAAGAAGTCATTTACTCCTCTACTTCACCAAAGAGTAGGGAAGAAAGGGGAGAGACAGGTTTTTTTAAAATGCTAATAGCCCCCTGACAATGAAATATATATACTTAATTTATGACATACGTTGTCCTTCCTCCCATTTCGGTTCATGTGATCCCAGTGAAACAAGGGAAGGGTTTCACAGTTTGAAAACAAGCTCAGAAACCTTTAAGGTAAGGTGATAATTAATTTTAAAAAAATACTATGATGAACATTAAGCTGTACAAAACTATTATTTGCAGATTGACCCACATAGCTGCTTGACATCATCATCAGGAAACATTTTGCATGAGTAGTTTACAATGAGTAATCTCATTAAGCACATATTATGTAGAGGACATTTGCTGTCTTTATTGCTTTATTTGTTTTATGGAAGGCATACAGCAGTCCCAGTCACAGAAGTGTAGCAGTGCATAAATTAGAACAAAATATTTCTAACCTGGTTATAGAAATTTTCTTTGAGCTGAGACCTGGCATTGATCTTTACAACAACAATTACTTAAAGGTAAACTTTTATAGAAAAACAATTTTAGATTTAACTACTTAAAATCATTGCAACTCATTAGATTTATGAGCAAAAAAAGATTTAAACAAAACTTAATACTCTTCTGGACACTATTTTAAAATTCTGTTTTAAGTGCTGATTTAGCCAGGCAACATTTTGACAGTGTCATTGAAGTTTAAAAGCAGTGTGCACATCCAAATTCTGCAGTATTTATTATTTATTATTCCCAGAGGAAAAGCAGTATTGGAGTATAGTCTTTCTGATAACATATACATAGCTTGAGGGTTATATCCCCAGGATGTTGCTACCCAAAAGCCATGCTTTCCTGACATGGGAAATTCCATGCTAAGGTCAAACACGAGCAATTCAAACATTCTGAGTTTATGGTGATATACACAAGAGCAAAGTTAACTCCGCTATTTATTTACACCCTGCAGTAACCTGCAAATATGATTAATATGACTGCTTAGAAGTATTTCTAGTCCCCAGCAAGGTGAGCTAAATAGTTTTCATTATTTTTCTCTTAGATGTGCTGCAGCATAAGTGGAGGCAGTGATTTAATTTTTTTAGGAAATCAAACGTTCATCATATAAATTAAAAAAAGTGTATGTGTACATAACCAACAGGTGAAGCGGGGCTCAAGTGGAAGAGTAGGATTTGTGGCTCATGGTTCAGTAACTCACGCCACGATGATATCTGGAAACTACATGTTAGCAAGGAGCTTCATTCTGCCTGGCGCTGTAAAAATCTATAGAAGAAACTTGTGGCTGAAGCAGCTGTGGAAGACAAAGGGTAGGAAGTTTGCCTTGTGTTTGATAGAGGTGCTGAAAGTGAAATTCATCTATCCAGGTTTATGTCGTTGGAGAGCTATAAACACTTTTGAGGTGCAGTTCACCTTTAGACTGGTCTTTAAAGTACGAATGGGGCTATTGAAGGGTGTGTTTCTCTTGATTAATGATAAAGGAGACCTAGACAACCAGCTCTGATACAGGCGTCTGATCCGAAGATGTATCCCACGCCAGGGGATCTTCTCAGTGTTGCACGAGTCTGTGGCAAAGCGGTGACCTACATCAGAGACTCAGCTACGAGACTTGCCTTCTAGGCTACCCCAAAAAGCAGTTTATTATAGCTGTCCTTTTACAGATAGGTGGAGCTGCCCCTGACTTCCAGGCAAAACGCAAATGAACACAGGATTGGATCCAGGCACTGCCCAAGACATAGAGGTATTACAGCATCTCACATAACCTTGTATTATACCAACCACCTTTTTCCTTAATACCTTGAAAAACAATCTATTTAACCATAATAGACCATACGTTTCAGTGGCATTTTCATTTGTACTTTTAGATTGCAAGTCCTGTTATTCATTCAGTACATACATACTGTATAATGTCATTTACACTTACAGGGCTATAGAAACCAAAAGGTCTCTCTTTATCACATAAATGGCTGTGAATAGCTGTCTTAGTGAATGTGTTCTCCAAAGATTTATCCCTGAAAAGTTCTGAATGTCTCCTGTGAAGTGCTTGGGGGACCTTCCTTCGACCCCGTTGGTATCACTCATATGCCACTATAAATGAGCATGGGAATCCTGCCCTGGGACTGGGGCAGCCGATATGTCAGGGATGTATTGCACAGTCATTTCTGAAGAAACTTATATAAAAAGCTTCTTCAAAGGCTGATAAAAATTAGTCTTCCCTGCAGAATACTCATTTCTCTGCTGTTGGGGACTTTTTTTTACAGATGGGAACAGTCATGCAAATTAGGGTTTGTTTGCTTTGTTTGTTTGTTTTGGGTGCTCTAAGGAAGCAAGAAATATAAATGGGAAAGTGCCTGTAAACCATATAATTAATAAACTGTTATGTGTCGCAGGAAGACTATGACTTATAGGTCTAAATATCCTGTGTTTTCAGGGCTTTGAAAACTAGAGCTTCAGCTGTCCATGAAAGCAGACCTAAGTTGTATCAACCCTTCCTGGGATTTGAGTCTTGCCAAAACCCAAAGGTGCTAGCTCAGCCCTGTTTGTTGATGACTCTTGCAGTCCAAATGAACCTTGTGTATACATCTCTAGGGGTCAGTGTCCCTCTGTGAATTTTTCTGGATGGGTGTCTGCCTTTTTTGCATCAAGTATCACCATCTTATGTGAATTCACAGGGATAAATATTTGTTTGAATTGCTTAGCATGAATTATGGATTCAAATGCATCCTATCAGTCATTCCAACAGTACATCTTCATCTAACCCACAGTAGGTCCATCTCTTCTCTCTTACCTTGGATACTTTACTGTGTTTCCTTAGCATCTGAGCATCTCAGGGTATTAATTTGTTGTCACAAGACCCTTGTGAAGAAGTTGGGAAAAGCTGCTATCCCCATTTTACAAACAAGGGGGAGGAGCAGAGAGGTGGAAAACACGACTACATTGTGTAGAAATACACTGAGCATGTCAGTTCTGGAACGAGTGCTGCACCCAGGGTAATTATTAACCCAATTAACCCACGATAAAGCTAGTAGTCCAAGCACGGCACCACATCTTTGTATTTTACTGTGCCGTGCAACCGATCAGCTCTTGAAACAACCCTGGGGCTTTGTAACAAAGCAGTGGATGACAGGACAGGACATTATTCTTTTGTGGAAAGGGAAGGGACATTTTTACAAATACTCACCATCATAGGTGATGGAGTTACTTTAGGAGAGGGTTTTCGTATGTTATTTTGGCAGCCCAGGCCACCCCTTTGCTCAGTTATTTACCTTCAGTTTGTGAGCTGTGCTCTAGCTCTAGAGCAACGGGGCAACCAGCGTGTGTAGGAGCCGTCAGATCCACAATCTGCTCTGCCGTCGCTGTCTTTGCTGAGAGCTGCGTTTCAGGGGAAGCTACATTTAGAGGCTATGCATTCTGTATTCCTCTGAATTGTTTATAATGTATGGTGGAAACATCTAAAATAGGATGCTGTATAATTAAAGAAAAAGCAAAACCACAGAAAAGCTGAAGCTTTTCCTCCCACAAATGTGTACTATGTATATGTATTTTTATACAGACACTTCAGTACGTCCTTTGTGCCTCTGGCACCAGCTCCTGAGCTTACCCCAGTTGTACTGATCTCTGCTGCATAAATAACTCTCTGGCCCTGTCTCCAGCTAATCTAAACCTGTTGGTGTTCAGCTCCTATCTTTATTTGCTGTGCCACATGCCTCTCAGTCTGAGCTGTGGTACTCCCTTTGCTGTCACCGTTGCGGGATTTCCTGAGTGAAGGCTGGGTCTTGAATTATTTTGGGGATGGAAGGAGAGCTAAGGGAGTGCTCTTCCTTATTTTGGTGCTCTCCTTTCACCCACAGAATAGCTCTCACATTTTCTTCTTCCCTGCTGTGTCCTTACTTCTGAGGTGCTTAAGAGGGATATTCGTATTTGGATAAATATTTACCGTTTTAAAACCATTTAACATTGTGGAATAGGTAATCAGAAAAAAACAGTCACGAGTGAAGAGCAGTGATTTCTAACACTGGATAGCCACCTAGAAATATTTAAATGTCATGACAGTAGCAAAATGGCAATACTGCGTTGAAGGACAGGGAATAAACCTTGTGAGATTGAACCCAGTCATCTGTTGTTACAGGAAACACTATCATGTAAAACCTCACTTAAGGATCTGGAAATGATTCAGTGTCACACACTGCTTCTAACCTCCGCTGTCGTCCTCTGTTGGTTTCTGCTACTGCATAAATGTGATCGATAAAGCACGAAACACAAAAAGCCACTAATTAAAGATTAGTCTCGGTGAATCACTCACCTGAGAATTTGTAGTCTACCTGGATTTGCCCCTTTATTGTAAAACAGAATTGCACATCCTGATCTGTTGCATCTCTGCACGGTGGAGCCTTTGATTATAAGCTCAGTCCAGGCCTGTCTGCTAACAAGCCAATTTGTGTCACATTTGACATTAGCAGACTGAGTGTCCTTAGATGGTTCATAAAACTTTAGACTGGCCATAGCAGATAGAACAAAAGTCCCAAAGGACCTCTATAGCTCTGCAGCGGATGGAATTCCATGGTTGATGCTTAAGAGATAAAGTGTGGTAAGATGTCAAGTAGAGAGCGATATTTCCCTCAGAATATCTTTCCCTCTTCCAGCAATCAGGAGTTTAGAGGCTTCTAAAGTTTGAGGTTATGGATGGGCAGTTACTTGTGATAGACCAGAACTCATTAAAATAAGAATTAGATAAGTGGAACAAAATTCTGCTGTCAGACATGGTAAAGTAAATCTAGATTTGCACCAGTGTAACAGGGCAGGGTTTGGTTGCTCATTCTCTCTCTTGCTAGTAAAAGTGATTAAACCTTGAAAGTTTGAATCCTCTCCTGGATTTTATTTTTTTTTTTTTTTAATAAAGAACTTGTTTGATAATAAAATTTTGGCATTTACTTTATCAATTCTTAACTGTAGTAAAGAAGTTTTTACTTATCGGGTATATGCTTATCAGTTTTCTAGTGTAATACATAGGCTTATTCTACTCAAATATAATCTGATCAGCTGTGCATTTTCTCCCCCTTTAGATATTTGCATGAAAAGTGCTTTTAGAGATTTAAAGGGTGATTTAAACAATGATTTTTTTCAGCTCTCTTTCATGAAATTCAAATTGCCATTAACTTTCTGCAACATCAGTTCTATGGAAACTCAGCATCCTCTACAGTAAAAAATGACTTTGAGCAGATCTTTCCATTTTTCTCATTTATTTTCTATTGGGTTTTGTGTATTATTTGTTACATTGTCATTGATAGGAAGTTGTGGAGCTCTTGTAAAGTTATTCGCAGTCTTTCTTTTCCAATTAACAGTAGGTCCTTGTATAAGACCTTCTTTTGTTTCAGTGAAATCAATGACAAAATTGATTTTGAAATGAAAGTAGAAGGGTCTTCTCAGTTTATCACCTCTGAAAATGAAAAAATTTTAATTAGGTTTGTGGATTCATAGCATTCACAGTAGTAGTTTAGCATATTGCATGTTTATTGGGTTCTTAGATGTGCTTAACTGCTGTTAAGCAGTAAACTCCCAGAAAAGGGAGCTTATTAAATGGTCTATTTACTAAACCAAGCTTGACATCTTTATTCATTCACATCTGATTATTTTACTACCTCCAAATGGTATTTTGGACATGGAGGTTGTATACTATTTTTTCTTTTTGACTTTGCTTAGTAGTGATAATCTACAGAATCCCTACAGCTTTGTGGGAGAATGAGTTGTTTTGTGTTGCGGTTCACAATTCTGTTAATTGTCAGCTAATTTCTGAGTCCTTATTACTGGTGAATTTACATAAAATGCACAGCATCGTGGCTGATCTGAGGCAGAATCAGACTGGGAAAAAGGATCTATGACCTCTTCCAAAAGAATTTCTGATTTCTGCCTTGCTCCAAACGCACCCTAAGAAAAATCATCATCAGTCCCTTGGTTTCACCAAGGTAGATATACAAATACTTGCTGCTTTCCTAAATTTCTTTGAGATTTATTAATGCGTACAGCACTGCATAATGGTGTGATATGTTTTCCGATTCCACATTTAATTTTCCTGGGTCAGTGTTACAGCCTTTTTGTCTTGAAACTGAGGATGAAAGGGAAACTTATTGAAAGACACATACTTTATTGTATTACAGAGCACCTGATTTTTTTAAATTTTTTTTTTTGGCAAGACAGGAGGTGGGAAAACAGCTTGTTATTTGGGGGATTCAGTTTTCAGGTGCAAAATCAAAACATTGGCATAATAACATATTTTATAATCTAATTTTAAAAAAGAGAATGTTTCAGGAATCTATGCATCATAGATAGAGGTTGAAGCTCTCAATATTCAAGGTGGTTTAAAATTATCTTTTTTTTTAAAATTACATGGCTCAAAAGCATTGAAAAGTAAATGTTAGTTGCTTTTTTAACAGATGTTCCATAGTCTTTTATTCAGTCTTTTATTCAGTTGCTTACTACTGCAATCTTTATATCTTTGTTCTTATTTTTTCTGTTTAGTCATCACTGACTAAAGAAACTGTCACACCTGCAGAAGCCTCAAATTTATCTTGCTTTCTGAATAGGAACCAGAACACCCCAACTGTCATGAAATTGAAAAGGTTGGCTAATAACAAATAGCTACTTGTTCTTGCTGTAATCCTCCAAGCGGGACGAGCTACCATGAAACTCCCTCTCTAGCTGCGACTCTAGCAGACAGGGATGCATCACAGGACCACAAAGCCCTGGATCCACATAAGCAATTTAGTGGCTGAAATGCGGCTTAGACAAAATTTAAGTTTCCAAGTCCAAGTAGGCAATGCATAAAGCCCATGCCCGTTCCCATCCCTCCCTGCTTAGACGTCTCCAAGATTTCAAGCAGCAGAGTTTTCAGAAGTACGTTTCCCACCCTTTGTGCTGAAGCTTCTTTCATTTCTCCACACACTACTGGCCACCTTTCGCAGGTAGGTTGGAGACTTTTCTGTCTGAACCTTATTTGTTGCTGCTGGTCATCGCGTTCTCCTGGGAGGTGGAAATGTGGATTTGACCTCCAGAGCGAAGCTTGTGCTGAACTTTGAACTTCGGTTCACAAAAATGCAATTATACTAAGAGCATCTCATCCTCCATCCATCTTTTGAGGGGAAAGAATGAAGCAATCTTCTCTACCCAAAGGGGCAATTTAGGCATGTAAGTAAGTAAGGTTGGGGGCTTTAGGCAATGTATTGTAGTCTCTTTTAGGTGCACAGGTCAGGCAGGCACCTGCAGTAGGAGACAGGGAATTTCAGAAGTATCCTTTATCTCTCTTCTTACCAGCATTCCCCCCTGCTTCTAGCCAACATGCTACTTTTCTGAATTTTATTATTAGTAATTTTCACGAACTGCCTTGCAGGAACCAGTACCTAAAGGCCAGATCAGGGAGCTCTTAGTGTCACCATGCTTTATGGATCTGCAGCTAATTTCATTGGGCTCTTCTCAAAGTGTGGCAGAAATGTTGATGACAATATGCAGTGTCACCTTACAGGCACCAGAACCCCCCCTAATGTAGTGACTTTATTCAAAATGGAATAAAGAGAGACACTGGAAAGTGGATTCAGTGATTCCACTGAAAATTACTTAGATTTTTACTTAAGTCCAGAGTAGTGTCTCACATCAACATGACGGAGCATCTGTAAGCAAATAGTGTATAGTGATAGCTGGAGAAGTGTTGTGGGAATTTTTTTATTCCATTTTTGGAAGAATGTAGTAAAATGGTATGCAGAGGTAATGCTTATGGACTGAAGTTGCCATTTTTTTTCTGAACGTATTTGCTAGGTTTTGTTTTGAGATACATTACGTACAAAAATAAGGAGCAAACTCCGCCTGCAACTACAAACTGGGTGAGCAGCAAGAAACTGAGTCGTGACGGTGCCTAATGCCTATCAGTCCAGTGCGAAGCTGCAGGACCTTTGCCTAAGTCTTTGCAGATGGACGTTTCTATGCTAACTTGTAGAAGGAAAGAGTCAGGAGCTACATTAGTTAAATTGCATTGCTTAGTCAAATCAATGCAGAATAGTTAGAAAAGCTAGGTAATTTAAAATAATTTGGGAGGCCAGCAAACTCTTAGCATGGAATTTAACTGAACTCTAGCTCAGTTACTTTCTACTTGCTAAGTATAGTAATATACATTGGCAAAAATAGTCTGTCTTATACTGACTGATCCTCTCTTCATTTGACAGATTGGCTGTGTGGAAAGATTTAGGTGTCACTGTGAGGAGTTCATGAATTAGATTTCAATTCCTTATAAAATAATTGAATAAATACCCGGAGATGAAATCAGTAAAATCTAGAGGGTAATAGGAGTTTGAGTAAACAAGCAGCATGATTTTTATAGAGAACAAATCATGCAAGACACACTTAATTGCTTGTTTTGATAGAATTACTAAATTATTAGCTGCTGCTTATATTTTTTAGAGATAGACTTTCAAAAACATCAAGAGCAGTTAGGTGCCCAACTCCTGCTGATTTGAAGAGCTTGCTACATTATCTCCTGAAGTTTTAAAGAAAAGTTCATGTTAATTGGCTTGGAGCTTAGTCTTGTTATATGACTTTTTAGACCCCCAGGAGTGACTGTGCCCAGATGGATATATACTGAGCTGTGAAAGGATGCTGGCACTGCTTCCAGAACCAATATTATATGCAGACTTGCTTTATATTTTCATTAATGACTGAGAAGTTAGGCTCAAAGCAGCATGCCAATGAAATGTAAAGGCCAAAAATTCAGTAAGCCATGAGCATTAATATGATAATATGGTACTGTAGAACAAAGACTCCCTCCAAAATACCTCGTCAATCCCCCTGCAAAACAAAAGCCAAAAACTAAAGTAGAACTTTTCATGAGAAAAGTATCCAAAAATCATGAGATTAACAGATCTTAAATACTTTTGGTGGGAAATTCCAGATACCACCTGGAGAAAAAAAAAAAATATAGATTTGACAACTCTTTTGACAAACAGTGGTGCTCTGAAAATGCTACATTATCCTGAATATTTTTCTGAGTTCTTTCAAATCATCTAGTTACTCTGTGGACTGAAGCAAATTTAGGGATCACTAATGGAGATAGATCAGAGAAAGAATATAGTAGCACTCACATCTAATAACACACCCTTCTAAAACAGATCTTTTCTACTGGGAGATTGATGAGAAGCCAGTAATTTGGACCAATAAATGCAAATCAGTTAGCTCGTTTCACCTGTTAGAACTCCTTGGAACGAAGTATGGACACTTTTTCTGCCACTGTACAATTGGAAGCTCTCCGTAGTTGGCATACATTGAATCTGTTCCACTGGAGAAAAGCTGAATCATAGTGGATATTTTTAAGAGGAATCTAAAAGGAAGGGAGATAGCGCAGCTAAAGGAAATGGCAGGAAGCAATATTTGGCCGAAGCTAACAATATCTGATTCAAAACAGATGTCCTCAGACAGCCAGTGGTCAAGACTGAGGTAGAGATGAAAAGAAAAGAGACAGGACGTGGTTCTGGGATGTCCTATGGGGGAGCTGGAAATGTATGGAAGAGGGCTATAGGATTGGACTGGGACCAATCAATCAGATATACTTACAGTGGCAACATAGGGAATGGGTTGGAGAAAATAGGAAGCACTGGAATGATGAGGGTAAGAGGCAAATGGCTACTGAATGGGTGACTAGTGAAGAAACTTGTATGTAAGTGCATCAAGGGTTGGGTTTTACTGCTTGACAACCATTCAGGAGTTTAAGGAAAGAAGGGATGTGTTTGTAAGAACCATGGCAAAATCAGCAGCTCTCTAGGAGCTAATTAAAATAACCCAAACAAACAAAAAAACCCCCACAAAATATTTAGCCTGTGGCTCCTATAGGGTCTTACTCTTGGTAGAATGAAAATGGATAAAATAATGAACTTAATGGAGTCAGTGTGAATTGAGATCAGTGGGGACAAGAATGATACCACAACTTGAAAGGATTTAATGGCAAAGAAAATAAAGGAGCATGAAACACCTTTAAGGCTGAACTTCAGTAAATTCAGACATTGAGTTAGATGTCTTATTCTCCATGCCTCTAGTCAAGGGAAAGTTAAAGAAACTATGGAGGGGGAGAGCAACGTAAAGTTTTGTTTTAAAGGATCATTTGAGTCAAAATAAATTAATCTTCTTTATCAGTATCATCTTCTTAATGAGCTGAAGTTTGAAGATGATGTTTATCAGCTGCCAGTCATTGAGATAATAGATGTAAATCTAAATCATCCAGCAAAATCTGTATTAGCTTGAAAAGTGGCCTGAAAGGATAAACTGCAAGTAAATATTTTTACCCTGTGTGTGTGTAAAAAACCCCAAAACCGGAACAAAACAAAACCAACAAAAAAGAAGAATAAAAATACAGGACATAAACCACAGTTTCTTATAAATTAAAAAATAAACTTATGTGGAACTATTTCTTGAATAGTCATTGTTCATTTAAAGCCCATTGCTGTATACCCATAGTCAGGATTGTATTACTATGCTTCTGTTACTTTGTACTGATCAACATTTAATTTCACTGTGAGTAGAACTGAATGCCTTTTTAGTTGCCCTAGTGTGTCTGAGACTCCATGCAGGGGGGCTCAGGGGAGATGATATGTAGCTCTTTTCTAGAGAGGCAGCTTGGGGTGAGGAAGGGTACCTGAAATCATGGAAAATGACACAAGACACACACGATTAAGCAGGTGAATCCCAGTCTTTATTGGCAGCAATTAGTACAGAATTACTCAGCAGGACAAGATCCTTGTGTAGCTTTACACAGTTGACTTTCACTTTTGCTACTGTGGATGACTCAATATCCCCGCCAAACATTGTCAGCTCTCTGTTATCCTCTTTTTCAGAAGATTTATGACTATTTTGAATTACATAGGTACTAGCAGAGATTCTTAACAGACTTCATGGAAAGCTTCCTTCTACAGTGAAAAAGTGTCTTTTATTCCTAGCCTTTATTTTCAATTCTTGTCAAGCTGTTAATTCACTGGAAGATCTGTCCTCTTATCTCCTGAGTGTGTAATTTCTTTAAGAGACTTTAGTAAAGGATCATTTTAAACTTTTTGGAAATCCAAGCAGAGTAACCAATCTCATCTGTATGTTTCTTGTCTCCTCTGAAGGAAAGGACTTCAAAAGTCTTTGAACAATGTCTTCCATATGTTAAATCCAGCTTGATTTGTCTCTGTTTTGCCACATCTTTGTACTCCATCTACTAATTTATTCTTTTGTATAGTTTCTACCATTTTTTCCAGAACAGAACACAGATTGTCTACTCTGTATTTTCTTAGATCTGTCCAAAGCCCTTTTAAAAGTTGATGCCACAGCGTGATCTTGCCAATTTGTAGTCCCTTACCACAAAGGATGAGTTAAGTGGTGGGTTGATCCTCCACAGTTAATACTTTATGGTGTCATATCTGAGTTTTTTCAAAACTCTTGGGTGAATATGACAGCTTGCATGACTTGCTACTACCCATTTTATGGATCTGTCCTAAAATCTTTACTACCAGCACTTCAATTTAGGGTAGTTGTTCTTAACTGTACATGTAAATAAATATCCAACAGGGGCTGAAGAGATTTGGACAAAGCATTAATCGTCATCATAGAAAATCATTATTAGACACTTATGAAATAAAAGATTACAAAAAATGTTGGGGTTTTTTTTTGTAATAATGAAAGGTTTAATTTTTTTTAATTGCCTTATCAAAATGAATAAAGGCTAATGAGAAAAAAAAATAACTAGGCACATAACTGAAGTCAGAATAATCCTTGGAGCATATAAAGGAGGATAAATAAAAAGAAGTAGTGAACAGCCAGCACATGGAATGAAAGGCTGTAGAAGATCAAAGGAGAGAGTGTAAAGTTATGACAGAAAATAGCATTTGTAGTGTAGAATCACAGAATCATGGAATTATTTAGGTTGGAAGAGACCCTTAAGATCATCAAGTCCAACCGTTAACCTACTACTGCCAAGTCCACCACTAAACCATGTCTCTAAGCACCACATCTGCATCGTCTTTTAAATACCTTCAGAGATGCTGACTACACTTCCCTGGGCAGCCTGTTCCAATGCTTGACAACCCTTCTGGTGAAGAAATTTTTCCTAATATCCAATGTAAACCTCCCCTGCTTCAACTTGAGGCCGTTTCCTCTTGTCCTATTGCTTGTTACTTGGGAGAAGAGACCAACCCTCACCTCACTACAACCTCTTTTCAGCCTTTTCTCCAGGCTAAACAACCCCAGTTCATGCTAATGTCCAGATTCTGCTATTTGGTGTGAATGTCTGTGTTCAAGTCCATCAGGGCTAATTGCACATATCTATATCCCAAGGATGATGAAAGCACAATTAAATTGCAGTGTTGTTTTTTTAGCGAGTGGTATATTATGCTAGAAAAACTGATTTTCCATTCCTTTCCATGATTGTAGCTTTTATTGAAAAAAACCTTCTTGAAACATGAGAGCTACACATACAATTTGCACACCCAGCCATTCACTGAGTTGCTTTTACACTCCTGGGGTCCTGAAACCCCCTTGAACCTCCCCACTCTGATGTATTCAATTATATCCACCTTGTAAGAGAGTATAATTTTCTTGGTCTATTCCTGTGCTGAGTGTTTGATGCAAAATGCACATGTATGTTATGTCAATATATGTTGAAGTTACAGCATCGTTCTTGAAATCAGCCTCTTTGAAGCTGTTACTTCTGCACAGAGGGTTAAAGTAAATGCATAAAGGCCAGTTCTGCCTGTAGGTATGGAGAAGGGATGTTGGTAGAGAAGTTTTTATGATAACACATGGTTTTCTGGTTGTTAGCCCAGTGCTCTTACAGTGACTGGTGTTTTGGTGGGAGGAGAGGCTTGTTTTCCTCAGATGTTTTGTCAATCATTAATTTTAAACTCTGCCTGTTTGTCTCGAAGTGCTGCAGCAGTGTTCAATGAGGCCTGAGCACATGTGAAGCTGTGATACCACTTATTGATCCCGTTGCTCCTAATGTATGCAGATTTGGTCCAGGCCCTCTGCAAAGGCATCTCTCCAGCTTTGGCTGTTACGTTCCTGCCTCTATGTTTGTGCAGGTTATATACCAAGTTTTAGGCTTTTGTTTCTGTTTACCTAGGCGGTCCCATGCCTTAAGCTTAGTAGGTGTGAACTCAACTGTTATCCTGTACTCTGGTTGACTTAATGAAAAGGGAGATGAGGATACTTTGGAGGCCTCTGTTAACAGTTTCAAAGATGCTTTGCTTCAGTGAAGGGGGAATTCACTGGATTCCTAATGTGAAAAAGATGTAGAAACAAGAAGGGAGGAAAGACAGCAAGATCATAAAGAAGTGATAATGGGAAGAAAACAGAAAGATCATGAGGGTATGAAAGGTAAGCCTGCTCCCATTACTTGATGCTGACTGCATCTACAGCTTAACAAATATTAGGCAGTTTAATGGCTATGTAAAGACTATATTTTACCTTGGATTTTATTGTGCTAGCCTCCCATTTCCACTTGAGGATGTATTGCTTCATAACTTGATCTGGGAAAGGTCATTGAAAATGGTTGTAGTCCTTTTGCATTCAGAGCGTTTTTCATCCTTCAGTGAAAAGGATGTGCCTGTTAATAGGTCCACTAAGGTTAAACATGCCCATTGCAGGGCATTCTGCTGGGTCTTCTGTATATGGACAACTGAGCTGCTGAAGTGATTTGGGTTCCCTGAAGTCAGATTTACATTAAGGATCTTTTCTGTAAGTAATATAGAGGTACAAGAAGATGTAAAATAGATTGTAACTGTGCAGTTACTGGTATTTTAGCTATAGGATTGGCTCAAAATAGTATGTCAACAGGAAATGTTACTATTTACAGACTTGAAGTATCAGTGCATTAGTAAAGGTTTGCAGCTTTTTTGCACCTGAAGACTCATTATACAGAAATAAATCTCTCTATGTGGACTTAGTCATGATCAAAATTCATAGAAATGTCACTCAAATTTGGCTAGAGTGAAGTACAGATCAAATACTGTGTCTGTCCTAGAGTGAGACTGTGGGAAAGCGTGCTTTTATTAACAAGGAAACTTTTTCTGGCCCATTTATTTGTAGAGAATACCTTCTTGATGGCGAATAAAAGAGCAAGAAATGGAAGCATCATTGCTGAAGTCATTGAGAATAGTCCCACAATCAATTCTATTAACACTTGAAAGCTTGTTAGATAAAATTGCAAATATAAGATGTGACCAAAACCTATTAACTTCCAGCATTCATATGAGTGAGTAGTTCTTGGCTATTTCTGTTTTCCGAAATGTGCATGGCTGCATGCTTTACCAATATTGTTACTAATATTGAACACCTAGGTAAGACTAGTTGTTTCTGATTTATCTAATGGTGAGTCTTCTACAACTTCTTCTGGAACCCATTCCTGATTCTAATATTCATCACTGGCCTGACAGTTCTCCCCAGTTACTCAGCCACCATTTCTCCTTGCCTGGTTCCTGAACCCCCACTTATATCCTTTTCCTTGCCATGCATTCCATACCAGCTGATAATTATATCTGTTAATCCTTATTTAAATGATATATAGAGATAAATCTGTATACATATGTGAATGTGGGATTCTCCTTTTTCTTTTTTTTTTGTTTTTGTTCCTGGTGGGCAATGAACTTAGGGGGTGTTTTTATTAATGACAGAATGAGTTATATCTGTTGGTTACCTCATGCTTTTGCATGAAGGAGAGTGCTTTAGAAATAAGTATCTTTTTCTTTATCTACTTGTTTGTTTCTTGTGGTATTTCTCCAGAAATTACACTGACCATTTAGTTTATTTGTGCTTCATTTGTTAGGATTCTTGTAAAATTGGTAATGTCTTTTTGGAATGTTGGATGCTTGGATCTAACCTGCTGCCTGTGTGAAGAAGGCTGTCGCTTTTTGGTGAGAGTCCAAAAAGCGTGTACTCTGAGTACTATGAGTAGTCAGTCCAAATTGTTATCCATTTCATATCAATGCTTCACACTTACATCTACATGTAAACAGTGTTGTGAAAGAATCTGAAGGTTTTCTCAGAAAGGTGAGATCATTACTTATACAATATTGAGAAAAAAAAATTATCGCAGCACATTTGAGCCTTAATGGTCAGATTCCATCCCTTTTATAGAGAAGGACATGGCATAGATAAACCAGATAAAACACTAAATAAAACACAGATAAAACACTAAATAGGTAATCATTTGTGTAGGTTACATATGGAAATGTACCAGAAATTCTCTTTAGCTGGCTTACTCAATGTTCTAAGAAATCCCAAGCCCTGGAACACAGGAGAGTATGCTGGCGTGGACACATAGCCAACACTAATCTATAGATCTTGAAGAGGTTGCAAGGAGAAGTCTAAGACATACGTAAACATAATAAAACTTATTTGACAGACAGAAAGGGTCTTTTCATTATTGATAGAATCTTTTAATCAACATTTCCTGGAATGGCAATAATACCCTTCTTCCATGCAGAGCACTCAGGAGACGTTATAAATACTTGTAAAAAACTTGATACGTGCATATAGGACAAGGCTAATTTAGGTGAAACCTGTACACATTAGTAGAGGCAGGATTAGACCTATTGGCTCCTGGGTCTCATTTCCATGCTTAAATACTGGAAAGCACTCTTCCTTAAGGATATCAGGCTGTTGAACCCTTATGGAGTCCTTTCCAAGTTTGCCTAACCTCTCTGTGGGTGAAGTAGTTTCAGGAGTTCCGCTCATTCTCATGAAAGTAAACGACTTGAAGTTTTCCAAACTTTAGATTAGCCATTTAATGTACCATGACCCTTGAAGAGCAAGCCAAGTACACATTCTGTCCCGCTCTTCCAGAACTTATTAGAGAGCCACTCCGGGTTTCAGAGCCTCTCCAGGGACCACAGAGCACTAGCTTCTGCCAGGGAAAACAAAGCAGGGATTTTGAAGGGATTGAAAGACGAGAGCTGGCTTATCACTAGCCAGGAAATAGGAAATGAAAAGCCAAAAGTGTATTTGGGACTAGAAGTAAAATAAAACTTTTCTCACTCGCTTTACCTTTTCTCCCAAAGACTGTCAAAACAGTCTTTTAAAATAGTAAACCAGATGTGGCTAACCATACTAATTTGAATTTCCTGCACAGTCATTACTACTCTCTGGAAAAGTTTTGCCTCTCTTGTTGGTCTGGGAAGCGCTCTCTGGTCTGGTCTAGCCTACCAGAGAAGAGGACAGAATGTTCTTCTAGATAGATGAAGAGGAAGAAGTGTTTGACAAAAAGACACAATGCTGTTCCTATCAATAGGAGGCAAGAAGTGCACGTGCCCTATTTTTTCCATAGGAAGTTACTGCTAGGATCATTGAGTAAGTTGTTCAGGAGCATAGGCTCTTACTGAGACATGAGGCTGGAAACTTGGGATCTTCGTTTCTGCTCTTTGCTCATACCACGTGCATTTCTCTGCATTCGTAATCATAGGTCTTATAAAAGAGGGAGTCTGAAAAAGTTCTTGTATACAAGCTTTTACGCGTCTTCCATTTTGATTAGCCCAGAAGTACTCCTATCAGCCTGCAGCCATGTAGAGAATGGGTTGCCATCCAGAGCCCCAAATACACGTTTTCTTGAGTTTCCTTCACTACAGTATTCCGCACCATCTCCCTAAGATGTCTTCAGTGCAGAGTTTCTGGAGAAAAGGATGTAGGCAGGGTTGGGAGAAGGGAAGTGTAGCCAGGATTTCCCTGATACAAAGAAGCATCCTTATCATGCAGTACAGTTTAATCAGATGTATTCTGTAGCTGTTAGTAAAGCAGGAGGGAGATGCTAAAGGGAGCGTTGTTGTTGCTGGCCCATACCCTGGAGGCAGAGTATTCTTCTGAAGGCTTGGAGATGTGGGGTTAAACATGATAAGGACATTAAACACTTTTCATTCTAACGTTTAGGTGCCATATTAGAAGAAACCCTGATGGTTTTGCTTCTAGACATCTTAAAAAGTGAAAATGATGGGTCAGTGGTGGTAGGTGTACAGAATGGAATTATTGGGGCACTAGTTCCAAGAGAGGAGTTGCCAGCTGTGAATCTCAGTCTAAGCTGGACTTCTAGGAGAAGCTTAAATCTCAGGGAGTATGAGAGTTTGAACACAGCCTTTATAGGGCATATTGCCCTTTCTGGTTTCCTCTTGCTCAGCGTACTGGTTGCTGTGATTACCAGCCTCAGGTGCTTCACCTGTCCTGATCACAGCTTGCAGATCAGGTGTCTGATTCTGGTCCCGAGACATCTGTGGTCCGAGGCCATGGTTCTGGCCATGCGGAGTGTCACCATGCACTTTCTTTTTCACAGGTACCTCTATGGTGCCTCTCCCACTATATAAGCAGACATGACAGAAGAGTGACAAAAGTAAAACCCAAAGCAACTCAAAATAGTTCTGTGTATCAGTAGATCTATACATTATTTATCCCTGCTTGAATTTTAATAAAGAAGAATGCCATTTACTCATTAGTTTAGAAGCCAAAAATACTCACCACTTACACGTTGACTCCGGGCTGTCTTCTGTTCCAGATACTACATTTTTTTTCCATTTCCCAGACAGATATTAAATGTCACTGTTTGACAGGCATTATTTTTGTTACTGTACCAGTAAGTAATGCAGATCAGCAGTTACTGTAAGGGTTGACTGTGATCCAGACAGAAGGTTCTTATTCATAGTCCCACTCTGCGTTATAGTGAAATGAGTTGCAACATGGTGCGATGTGATGTTAAAAAATTCGACAGTCTAAATGGCCGGCCAGGGTGCTACAGGAGGGCTCAAGATTGAAGACAATATTGTAGGCTGACAGAACCTTACCCTACTGTTTGGTGAGTGGGAAAGACTCAAGCAGCTTCTTTTTCAGTACCCTGAGAACAGGATGATGAACATTTGTATAAAGTGCATCGCAGATGGCCGTGGATAATCTTGTCCTGGCTGGTAAAATAAATGGCAATATTTTCTTTGTCTTCATTTAGGTCAGAATGTTACCTTCCGGCTTCGTTTCTTGTTAGGGTCATTCAGAGTATAGTTCCCTTAGGGCATCTGAGCTGATTTGCTCTGCACCAGCAAAATGGTTGTGATTTTCCGTGGGGCTATCCGTCCTGACACATGAGTAAAAGTTGTACAGGTAAAAAAGTGTCCTAAAGTGAGGCTGAAAAACTTTTAAACAATAAGCTGTCTTTTATTAAGCACAATTGCATGACTTTTGACAACCTGAATGTTTCTTTTTTAAAAATGGAAAAATCTACTGTGGGTAAAATAGGCTTGCCAAAGGTAGAAAAGAATTCTTCCTACTAACTTCAGACTCACTGTGTTACAGAAAGAAAAAAATACACTTGGGATTTCTTTCATCTTCTCAGTAGAACATCACAGGAACAGAGCCAGAGTGGCAATCATTATTTTGTATATACATATTTAAGTAGAAATGTATATGTTAGACAAAGCAATGGGGAGGTGACCTTGCAAGCTTGTAAACCCACTACAATCACTGCAACGTACAAAGTTTAATTTGCTTCTGAAATTGAAAATTAAGGTAGGTTTGTGTCTAGTATGTTCAGCTGATTGCGGAAATATACTTTGTTCTTGGAATCCTTTTGTTACACCTGAACAGTTTTAAAGCCACTTACCGTATTTCATTGAGTTACCCCCTTAAAACACAGTTTAAAAGGTAATTATTGCAGATGATGTAACACAGAAGTGTAACAGGTTGGTCTAGAGCTAAGAGTGAAGGGATGAGTCATTCCTACTGTAGGCTATGCTGAAGTTATTAAGAAAATTAAACCAGCGATTGATAGAAAAGGGCAAGGTGTTGTAAAAAGCAACGTGAAATTGGTGAAGGGGACTGGAAAGGGTGGAAAAGGTAGGCAGCAGAGGGCCAGAAATTGGAAAAGAAATGGGAGAAAGAGGCTGGAGGGGCAGGGAACACAGAGTTACTATAAATAGCTGATGTCTCCTGGGAAGAAATTTCTGTCATCTTGTTATATCACTACAAATTGACACTTCTGTCACAGTTACTGTCACTGATGTTCTGCAAACGCTCCACTGCAAAAAATGTTAAAGACATACTGATGAAAATGTCATTTTTAAGTGCAAGTAAGGATACCAAGGTTCAACTCCTAACTGCTTACAAATCCCAAGTCTTAGTAGTCCTCTGTAAGTTACAGCCCTAATATTTATTACTTTGGGGTAAATTTTGAAGCCCTAAAATATCAAAGTATCTGCAGGAATGAATCCTAACCTTAAGCATTCCCAAGGTCTTCCCATTATAAGACTGTGTTTCCAGTTGGTTTTAACTCCAACACTTCCCATGTTGAATTCCTCAAAATTTCAGTGGTAGCAAATGTGCCAGTGAGGATGGTATTGTCCTTCCTGAGAGGAGGATTGCAAGCGAGTACACTTTCTGCATGGAAACATGGATTTGGTAATCATCTAATATTTGAGCATTTGACTGTGCAGCCTTATTGTATTGTTAACCCTTTTTTCAGTGCAGTATTTATACCTTTGTTAACTAACAACTCTTCTATGGAATTCAGGAGACAATAGTTTCTTTTTGCATCATATTAGTAGATTAAAAATGAAAAACTATGGCTGTTCCAAAAGTAGTTTTGCTACCCTATGCAGCCTTACCTATATGAAGTTAAGATCTACTGCCAGAATTGGGCAGAAATTGTATGTACAGTGAGGTCAGAAAACTTATCAAAGAATTTCCATTTACTATATGGTTACACATTAAAATAGTCTAAAAATCATCTCCATATTAGGTGTATTAAAAGACACCTGAATACTGAATATTTTTGTATCTGGCTGTCTGATCATGTACATTCATTTTTCCATTAAGGAAAGCAAATGAGACAATGTATTTCAGTGTGGCTATTTCATGATTCAGATCATCAGCTCATTTCCTCACTGACTGTTCTCAAGTCAAACATAGTCTTAAATTCCATTGCTCAGATTTTCAAGCAAGAGTTTCTTCTGGAGCCGTATCACTTTCCTCTGTACACTTTAAATATGTCAACCATCCCTTCCTCAATTATTTGCGTGATTGCATATATTTCTGTTTCAAGATGAAATAGATATATAAGCAATTGTTTTTTTAATGCTGCTGCTTTCTGACAAGCTTTCAGAAACAGGATTTTTATTAATTGTTACAAAAAGGACAACATGCTTAAGGCAATTAAATTCAATGACTTAAGTATGCATAGATAGTGCATCTACTTAGGTTGTGTCAGTTGCCATTATGTGTTCTCAACTAGATATCTTTGAAGATGCAAAACAAGAAATGACAGCATATGAAGTATGAAAAGTGTTTTGTTTCAGATGGGACAAAATGGAAGAAAAAACCCACTGTCGGTTATTATCAGTGAGTTTTAAATTTCTGCTAAAACATAGAAAATAAGCACTGTTACAGGGTTATGCTGATCTTTCTTTTTGTTTACTTGAGCTTAAATTGTATTGATAAATTATCCTTTTGAATATCCTGAAGTCTGTCTACAGTGAATTTCCATAGTGAAGCATATTAGAGAGAGAACAGTTTGGAGCATTTACATTGAGAAAGGATTGCCAGAGGGAATGAATCCAAATGGCGCTAAAATAGTAAAGCTCTTAGGAAACTTAATGGTATAGAAGACAAGTTATTTTGCATTCCAGGCTATGTACTGATCCTAAGTGCTATCAGGAAGCTGGAAAAGAAAGAATATAAAAATGAAGCAAAAATATAGATTTGGTACTTAAATTAATTGGAAAAACATGGACATCGTGCTGTGACTTAATCCTTCCTTAACCTACTCCATGACTTCTAACTCAAGAAATAGACTGAATGCTGAAGTAGATTGAAAATACATTAGAAGCTTTAATTTGAACTGCTAGGGGAATAGTTTGGATTGTGCGTGCTGCCCAGATATTTGCAACAATTCTCATTGTTGTGTAAGAGCATGCCAGCAATGCCTGGCCACACCGAGGAGGAAATCAATGGCCACTCTGAGACTCTAAAGCCACTTTTTTGAGCATATCAACTCCTTCCAACACACCACTGGCCAGTTCTCAGACATGGAGTTTCCAGCATCTCCCCTGCAGTGGGAAACATCACACTGGACTTAGGAACTGGAGAAACAGTGCTATAAAAAGAGAGGATTGGGCTTAGGAACTAGTCTTGACCTATAGCAGCCCTTCCTTGCTCTAGGACCTGTCATTTTAGCTCAAGCTGCACAGGCTAATGTATTCATGAAGTACACAGTCTGATCCCTATTGTAAGTCCCAGCCCTGAAAATCAAGCAAATGACAAAGCTGTAGAGGAGACGTATACAAATTGTTTATCTGTCATTTTGTTGGGAGCCGTATGACAGGGAAGCACCTTGCTCCCGTAGTACTATTCTTTGTAATGTTTGTCCAACTCCTGCCTCCACATCAAAGTGCTCCAGTGGTTTCTCTGGCTATCTCTTATCTTGCTGTGGACAGTTTTAGTCTTAATCTTAAGTCTTAATGTGGATGAAGATAAGGGTATAGGAGCACAAAAGCTTTAAGCATTTTTCTTATAGAAGTATCTCAGGTCACTGTGAATCTTTCAAAACCTGTCTGAACCTGGTGCCTCTTGGAAGGGTGGCAGGAACCGTGGGTTCAGCCGTGGGAGAGCATCACAACTGGAATGGTCTAAAATCACCCAGCACAGTAGCAAGAAAACACTTCAACAGTTCAGGACATGATTCAAGTCACCTCGTGTGCCCCTGCTAATTTGTTTGTACTTAAATTAGTTCTGTTCTACTGGCACAATTAGGAATGGCTCAGCTTGCTAATGTAGAAACTGGAGGAGCTGTGAAAAAGCAGTATCAGGTACTTAGCAGCAATTTTTACTTTTGAAAGCGTTCAGTACCAACTTTAAGTACTTTTTATTGAATAAAGTCACTGCGACAACAATCTGAGGCACTTTAGGTCAAATATATTCAGACAAATTCTGTTTCATAATAGTATAATAGTCTGTTGTGCGTCATTGAGGATTTTCACCCAAACGTTTCTTCTAAATGTACTGTAGGCATTATAGGAAGGTATTGTGATACTGGCCATTAATTCTAAAGATGCTTGATTGTTACCTGGGCTAGTTATGCATCCTTGGCCTTTATCTTGGTCTTTTCTGAGTCCAGAGCCTTTTTATCATTTTTCAGGCATATTGATCTTCAATCATGCAGTAAGCATGCCAATTTTCTTCTTC
This sequence comes from Haliaeetus albicilla, assembly GCF_947461875.1. Taxonomy (NCBI): domain Eukaryota; kingdom Metazoa; phylum Chordata; class Aves; order Accipitriformes; family Accipitridae; genus Haliaeetus; species Haliaeetus albicilla. The sequence goes on along the minus strand of NC_091502.1, from coordinate 21,408,991 downwards.
TTGAGCTAACACAATGTGTCAGTTGTGCAGACCACTCTTCCTCATTCTTATTTGTAGATCAGCTTGTCCACTGAGATGAGATTTGATGTCCTACTGTTATTTTCAATGTTCTTACCCCTGTCCTGCAGCCTTTACCTGCAGTCACCCTTCCTGACTTTTGACATTTTGACATCTCATCAGCCAAATCATCTCATCTGGAGAAAAGGAGGCTAGGTACTTAGAAGGATATACCGGCATGACTATCCTGTGATAGTTAAACCAACCATTCCCCATGCAATTTACATGGAATCAAAACATATTCCAGGAAGGCAATAGTTAACAGTGTATGAAAAGCATGAAAAAAATATGTAGGTGGAGTTGTAGTCAATATATTCTTTTTGAATGTAATTTAGTTATTGGCAGGATGGAAGTGGTACTGTTTGCCTGAAAAAATTAGAAAAGGATGATAAAAATCTGATATATTTTCAACTTGTGTAAAGTATTGTATATCTTTAGTCTTTATGACATTGAAAACTCCCACTATTCTGTGTGGTGCAGTGGTGCTTGGCTGGTATTGCTTAATCATTCTAATGTTAATGAGGCTGTTGAGACTAAAGGTTTTATACTGGTGTTTTGGCTTCACTACCCTAGTCTATCAACATGTAATGATATTTTAAAGCCTTATACAAACCTAGAACAGATGCATTAAAAACATCATATTATTAAATCACCAAATCAGGGTGCATTTAAGATTTCATAGTTTTAGTTTTTATAAAACAGCAACACACCACTTTAGTGCTCTATTGCAAATCCATAGGAGCAAAGTCACTCAGATCTGTATTCAGGCGGCAATGGGTAGCAGTCTGGGATGTAACTATTATAATATTTAACTTTAATAGAGTGTTTGAGGACACTGGCTATGCAGGGTCATTGGAGTCAGTGGAGGCACGTAATTGCCTCTGAGAGTTTCTCCTGTAGAAACTTATCTTGAATGTCATCCCTGCCTCCCGGCTTCTGCTTACCAAGTACATAAGGAACCAAGATGTGGCCTTGAAAGCAGGTCTCTTGGTCTTAGAAGCCACAACAGCATCTAAGTAAGCAATCTGAATATGGCTATCAAAGACCATATTCCAGCCTGGTCCAGCCCATCTTCCTCTTGCGCAAAAGCAGAAGGGGGCTACAGGTCTTCACATGGCAAAATTTACCCCTCCCTTGCCATGCGAGACATGTCCTGAAGTGGCATGACGTGGGGAGAGATGAGCCGTCCCTCTGGTTGAGGGATCTGCAGCTCCATAGTTGCTGAGAGCTGCCGAGACCCTATACAGGAATCTGATTTATTTGGAATCTGATTGCTAGGTTCACATTGTGTGAGATAATACTACAGCAAAATAACAAGAACCTTTTAAGTGGATATTTATCAAAAGGGCAAATAATGCTGCAAGGAAGGCTTAAGAGAGTAAATGCTGCATTTCCATCCAGTGCCAGGAATGTGAGAACAGTTTTATGGTCCTTGCCATTGAGCATGTAAGGATTGTGTAACTATTCCTCCATTTCCTTGTAATTTTGGAGCTGCTTTACCTGTGCAGGTTAAATCTAAAGGTTATGGATGATACTTAGAATTAAGTGTCTGCTCATGTATTCTGAAGGACCTCAGATTATTTTGAATTCTTTCTAAAATAATTAAACTCAGAAAATTTTAGAAATATTGAAGTGTAGGCAAGGCAAGTTAGACTGCTAGACAGTAGATACCTTAAAAACCCATTACTTTGGTTGCCAACCCCAGCAGTTACTCTTGGGCTTCACTGGGCTTAAGCTAGATCTCCTTCAGTGTGCCTGCAGCTCCTCAGGACTGGACCCTCCCTAAAAAGCACTAAATACTGGTAATCCCATGGCAATAAGGGGAGAGAGCTGAAAACAGAGGACATAAACAGTAATTCTTCAATAACTCAGTGGCCTCAGGCAGCTGGTCTGGAAGAGCACGTGCACGTGCCTCCTGTCTTGAACTCCAACCTCTTTACCTGTGGACCTCTGCTGAGATATTTGGTGTTAGAGAAAATGATAGACCTGTTGAAATATTTCAGGTGCTGCTTTGTGAGGCCGGGTAGGGGGACATGCCTGGCTCTAGATAACCTGGTGCTGTATTTTGGTGTCTAAAAATAGCATGCACTGGCTTAGCCTTGCTGTTATTCATAGAGGAGGAAACACAGAACAAAACAAAATCACTGCAGATTCCGCGTGTTGTAGCTGGAGAACCCACAGGGTCAGAGCAAAGTGTTGTGTGTGCCCTCAAGGACTGCCCCAACACACTGTCGGTAATACATCTTGCCGGAAAGGAGATGGAGTGAAAGATGTAACCGTTGTCTCGCTGGGAGAGAGGAAGAGATGGAGGAAGAGAGGGTGAAGAACGGGAGAACAAAAGTGGCTGATTCCCTTTGTGCAACCTGGATGGTGTGAGAGGAAGTCAAAGAAGGAAGCACAGCTTTAAAAGCTTGTTGTTCTCTGGTTGGCTGTTAAAAGGTGTACTAGTTTTTTATAAATAAATAGTGAACATTTTTGCGTGAAATACAATTTAAAATATTTTGTGGAGTCTGCCTGCTTACCACATTATTCTGTGTTCTATAGGAGAACATGAAGTTCTGTTTCATACTTAATTGAACTGCATGATGCAGAAAAGACAATAGAATTAAAAACATGGCCAACCCTGTCAGAGTCTAAATTTCAATAAATTTCAGATTGTCTATAAAGGAAAATACACTCTTGATAATTCAGATTAGGGAACATGATCAGACCCCGCTAGATATATGTTTTTGTGAAACGTCTTATAGCACAGTACAGAGGCAACCTGAGATACGCAGTGCGGTTCACAGATCCTTTACTGACTGATTGTTCTCTGTTCATTTGCATGGCTTGATTTTGCATTGGTCTTTTTTTTTTCCTAAGCAAACACACTTTACTTGCTAACAGGATACCAGCTGCTGTTCTAATTTCACATTGAGTCTGTGTCCCAGTTTCACATTTGTGATATGCTAATATAAACTTAGCTGTGCTTCTCCAATGCACTTAAAGTGGAAAGAAATCTTGTTCCTTTTTATTGGGTTAAGTGATATTATAGTCCTGCAGCCTCATACTACCATGAACATATATCAGAATGTTGTAGAGTATTTTCTACTGGATTTAAAAGCTAATTGACAGTGCTAAATCTCTTGTTGCATGTATTTCTCTTTCAAATAGCTATTTTGTTTTATTCTGAAGTGTTTATTAGAGATGGGGAAAACAACCTGTCATATTCATCTCTAATGTGTATGATTATATGAATATACTTTACTTTCCTTAATTAGCACTTTGTGGGTCTGTTAGATTTCATGTGTAGCTACAAAATGAATAATCACAGCTTAAAGACATCAAAATCTTTAAAGTCATTGGAAAGAAGTACCAGTACAATGATTTGGCTTTAGCTTGTCCTGTCAAATCTTCATTTTGTGGTGCAAGTATATGTAGGAAGGTGGGAAAATGTGCAACACACTTTCACTTAATACCCTTTTGATATGCCTCCTACATCTATTCCCAACTTACAAGTGATGGCAGAGGAATGGAAAAGTCAGAGCTCTGAAGCCTGGATTCAAGTCTGGCTTTAGATTCAGGTTCCCTGCCTTTTGAAAATAAAATAATGTTATTTATTACCCTTGAAAATAAATTTTATTTATTTTTGTGGCTATGAGACACTGATTGATAATGGTGGGAGTCGGGCAAGAATTCATAGGGTAAGTGAGAAATAGATGAGGTAGGGACAAGGTGGATGCCTAGAGATACGTGGTCTGCAGTAGGGGCTGCTGCAAAGTATCATACCTAGTGGTTGCACAATGCAAGTAGGAGTAAGACTGGGTAAAAAGGAGGACTGTAAAGTTCTACAATGTGCACACTAGCATGACATTTGAGAATGGTCATCACCTTGGGAACAATTGAACAGAGGCATGGTAGGTTTGGCCATGTGTCCTCCTCCTCCATCTTTCTTACCATGCATCCAAAAAATGGTGCCAAGTGATGCTTGTTTGTCTCTGACTGCCATGTGTGTGTTACAGGCTGGTGGTGTTTGCCTGCAAGATCCCAACCTGCTTTAGCAGGCGGCTTAATACCAAACTTAGACATAAGGGAGGTGGGAGAGGCCTTTGAAGAGCAGTTGTGAAGTGTGAGCAGTCATTGAATAGGGGAGAACACCAGGCTTAGCTTTTGCTTTATTTTTTAAATTTCGTTAGTAAAACCATTGTGAGAAAGGAGGCTGTGATGGTAAAACTGATAAAAAGTGGGAGTTGAGGAGACTAATACAGTAAAAGCTTTCTAAAGGCAAAAGCTGTCAATTATATTATTAATATGTCATATGTAGCCTTCATGGAAAGTTGACAGTGTCTTGCAACTAACAAATGTAACAAGAGGGATGTATGGTTGATGCTTCAATAATCTATCATTTTCAAGTGTGGCACCAGTCATGAAAATGTTGTAACTTCTAAGGAAGCCACTGAGACCAGAAGGAATGTATTAATTATGGGCTATAAGTATGATTGAAAATTCAAAGAAATCTCTTGCTACAGTGTGCAGGGAGTGCACTACTTGCATTTCATATCTCAAAGCCCAGTCACAGGGTGCAAAGAAGGGGATGACCCTAAGATATCACATGCTGCATGCCTAGATTAAATGCTGATCCTGAAGTCATATGGGATAAACGAATCAAGACAGAGGAAGATTACAAAGGTCTCAAGTGTATGCACAAAGAAATCCCCAGGACAAGCTGAGGTGGGGGTAAAGCTAAACAGGCAGCAGAGCATCTGAGGAGGAGCAAAAGTTTAAGACATTCGTGCTTAACACACATGTTTAAGCATGCTCCAGGATCGTGTCTCATTTTGGTTTGCTTTTTTTTAATAGTGCGGATATTTCTCTTTGAATTAGTGATCTAGAAGGGAAACAGACACTTTTTGTACCTAGACAGACCTCTAAAACAGATCAAATGAAATACGTTCTAGAAATGCTCATTGCTTTTACTGACCACGGATGGACGTGACAGTGATCAGCTCTCCCACTCTGGGTGAGACAAATCCAACCCTTGTTTATAGTATTATAATCAGGAAATTATTTGTTTTATAAAATAAATCCTGCTTTATTTTATGCTTGTCTAATGTTTAAAGCAGTCTGAATTAAATCTGGCAGGCAGAGGGTACCCTATCTTCTTGAAGGCAACACTTGATAAATGAAGACCGCATACCAAACCTTGGGGTGCCTAAGCCCCCAAACTCATATTATTTGTTCTAAAGGTAGAATTCTCATTATTATATTGGACCTTGTGACTGAGACATGAATTGTCTCATCAAACTGCATTTGAAGTGATAAGCCCAGAAAAATAGAACAGGACTTCTGATACCTGCCTCCTGGTGACCTGTGAAAATCAATTCAAGAACTGGTACTGTCAACAACAAGAGAAAGAAGAGAGACCCACTGTGCCAAACACTGTGAAGTGTCCCTCTGCCAAAGGGCAGGCGGCGAGCAGCAGGTTCCGTCTTATTTTAGAACAACAGGGTTGTTTATAATATGTGGGCTTTTTATTAAGAATATTTTGTGTCGCAGGACTCCTTAGAGCACAATATGCTCATGCTACAGGTCAGTCTGAAGTGGCTGGTATGAGTTAGTAAAACTTATGTCACAGTTTTTTGGAGGTGCATTTCACATTCACTTTTGTTTAAATGCTATAGACACTTCTGGTCTGGCACCTATGGATTCCCAGTACAGTTTCTGGTTGGTGCCTGTTTTGCCTTTGCTGAAAATTTCTTAATAAATCTAAGAGTGAATCCTGCTTTACTGCATATACAAAGACATCACTTGGCTGTTCAACCAGAGCCCTAAGTGGTCATACTGACTAGTCTGAATTTTCATAAACTTTTGTAATGATTATTTCAGTGGTCATCTTCTCTCACAAGTTTGCTTTGTCAGATTATTGTTACTGAAGAAATAGAAGAAAACACAACTATGACAAAATTCTCTGGAGTCTGATATCTGATAGATGCACAGTACACACAGGACTCCACTCAGTTTCTCTTCATCAAAGGGAATCACAAAATTATTTTACGGTACCTTAGCTAGGCAGTGGATTAGAATACAATACATACAAAAGGAAGAAGAAGAAAAAAAAAAACAGCTGGTGAAAAGTCACTGAGAAAAAATGACAAGAAAACAACTGCCGGAAAACATGAGCTTCTGACATGGAATAACTCAGTCTTTCACAGGGTGAAACATAATCACAGTCTTAACGTGTAACAAGAAGCTTAGAGCTTGAAGAGAAAGTATCTTATTTTCTAAGATAAAAAAAGCTAGTGACTTCTACTGAGTGGCTTGAATAAAAAAGTATTTTCACAAAATTTTTCTTTTTAATGAATACTTCTGCAGATCCTTCAGTGAGAAGCACCTGAGCTTCTTATAAGCTGTAATTCAGCCATGCTCATTCCCTTTGGAGTAGCCTGATGGAATTCGTACACTTCAGACACATGAGAAATAAATGGCTTTGGGAAAGGCGTACTAGAGATCATACGGTGCTTTATCTGTAGCTGTTGAAAACTGGCAGGAAAGTGAAAAGGGACTGCCTGACATCTAACTCTGCAGACGCAGAAGTCTTGATAAACTAGAATGAAGTAGATCAAGCCTGAAACAGAGCGTGGGGATTTCAGTTGTTCCTTCTGCCAAGGGAGAGAGATTCTGGATCAGTGATTTGGCACTTGCTGATGTGCTTTGTTGAATCAAACTGCTTTGGGATTTGCTTAAAATTTTAAACTTGGGCTAGAACAAATTCTTGGTGGCTTTGGGCTCACATGTGCGTGTGTGTGTGTTTGTTTTTGTGCCTTCCCACTTCTGAAGAGAAGTAACCTGATACGGTATTTGACCCAACTCTCTGTAATTCAAATCTGAGTTTTACAGAATCCACTTGGTTTTACCTTTGACACATCATCTTGTCACTGTGGCAGAAAATGTGACTTGGTATAAGTTTTCACCGGTCACAACGAGAAGCAGAGCAGAGAGCTAGACCTGATACAGACCTGTAGATAAACATGTGGTGGAAGTTTCCATAGCCAGGTTGAAGGTACTCATTTTTTGCAGGTTCTCAGCTGACATCAGGATCTGAGTAGAGCTGTGCCAAACTTTCTTTGGAGGAAGCTATGTATTGAGCTAGTCTGCAGATGAGCATGGAAGATGCATACAACTAATAGCGTTTTTTAAGAACCACTTATTCATTTAGAGCCTAAATAGTTTGCATCTGGAAAACATTGGTGAGATGAGTCAAGACCAGTGGTTTTAGGACTTTAAATTCGAGCTCATTTTTCCCTGGGAATCTGCTGATGTTTGAGACATTTACACCACTTGCTTTCTTAGGAGCTTTATGCTGCCACCCACAATCATAGTATCTAATCACAGATTTATCTTGAAGTTACAGCATGTATTTACTGTATTTTAATGGGGGCAAAATAAACTCTGTACTTTATCAAATGCATCTGGCAAGTTTGACAGAAATACACAGCCACTGTGTATTTACAGATCCTCAGATTATTGATTATTGCAGTGAAGAAAAATGAAAAAAAAGTAAATATGGGAGTACATTCTCCCACCAAGCCAACAAAAGAGAGTTGTGGTTGTCTGGCATCCTTTTTTTTTTTTGCAGAAAACAGAACAAGATGGCTTGATGATTGTACTGTGACCAAATCCCTTGTATTGACCACTTTCGAACTTATATTTACACATGTTCCTGTAAAGGGAAGGGCTGTCTGACCCAATTACACTGAAAGGAAAACACAAGAGCAGGAAATTTATTTTTGGTTTGAAACATTTTTCCACCATCTATCATGCCTTTTTGCTTTCATCAGTACCAATGTCAATCTACTTTTTTCCAGGAATGTTTCTTTTTACCTCAGAAATCAGTTTTTATGTATAAAAATGGAAGACAGGACAGAAAAGTTTCAGTATTTATATAAAATTTCCATTCACATTAAAATATGTAGTTCGGTTGTTTAGCCTTGACATCATCTAATCTCTGTTTTTACTTCAGCGGTTGAGTGCCTTCTAGTGTCATGTATTTTATGTTGCACTGTTGCATTCATCCCATTCATAGTCAAGATTGAGTGGACCCAGCATGTTGCTGAGAACAAGAAGATGTGAATGTAACTAGGAGCAGGACTGCCACAGGATGCTGGTGGGGAAGGTTATCTCCTAACATGCTTTTTCTTTCCCACCCAGTAATCCCTAATGACTAATTAAGGTGGGACTTTCAGGGCTTGGCCACTTCATTCACTGTACACAGCCCAAAACTTTTATTGCAGCTGAAAACAAATACCTTTGTAATGGTATAGGTTTCTAGGTTTTGGCAATGAAAGATGAAATTAAAAATGAATCACGAAAACATTTTGTTGGATCAGTCATTTGCCTTTTCAGTAATTTTACTTAGCCTTTTATTTTCAATAGCTTTTGTTCAAAGTACTAAAGATGCTTGCTTAGTTATTCAGCGTGTTTGTGCTCTGAGTGCCTCTGATGATTTCTTGGCTTCAAACTGTCCTCAGGAAGCTATTTGTAGCAATTCACACATGGAGGGCAGCCCTCCTCTTCAGTTAATTTGAATGTGAAAACAGATTCCAGATATTTTACCTTGCATTTATCTGTTTTAGTAGACTTTCCACGTTCCTCGTATGTATTTTATTATTAGGCCCCTCTTCATCATTTCACCCACTTCCTCATCAAGTGCACACCTCTTCACGTTACACATGCACATGCACACATCAACACACACTCACAAATGCATGCAATGTATTGCTAATGCAAAATTACTTTCTAAAGCATAGACTCAGAATCAGCCTCTCCTGCTCACATTCAGACTTCCCCCCTGCAGAAAATCAGGTTCAATGAAATAGTATTTCTTCTTTTAAGCAGACATATTAGAAAGCTTCTTGGCATAACAAGATTGAGACCTCAAGACTCTGTGTCCTTATCAGAATAATTAGCTAAATTTAATCTTGAATCTCCTTTGCTGCCTTGTTACCCCTATGAGTCTCTTATATTCAGTCAACACAGACAGCAATTTATTATTCCCTTCTTCCCTCTGGCAGCCGTTGACATTCTAAGATTACATACAGGAGTTGGTGACGGCTGCTCTGTCACTACTTTAGATCCCCAATTAGGTGAATGGTGTTACCAGCCTACTGACCATGTGTCAGAGAACAGTCAATTAATAAGTAGGTGGGAGAAGAGTCACAAATTAAATGTAATGACATCCGTCTGGAAGTTGGTATTAAAAATACCATTTTAAACTGAATAATTCGGTATTTGCCAAAATGTTTTCCATTGTTCAGAAGCTTTCTCCAGCCCCCCACATAACCACGCAAGTTTCTAGTTTTACAAAACATTGGAGCAGTCACGTATTTTGGAACAACAGTGCCAATTCTATTCCTTGTCTCTGAGGGACATGAAAAAAAGACAACTGTGATTCCTGAGACTTCTGAAAGGATAATATTCTTGAATCACTGCTTTAAATGAGTATTTTTGTTATAGGTTAGAGAATTAGGAGGCAAAAAAACCCTTATGGAAAAAAATAGGAAAGGTAAAAGTCTGTTTGAATAATGACAAAAGATTTTCTCCTTTTTTTTGACTAGAAGCTTAATTGCATTGTTCTCACTCCCTGGGAGATGTCTTATCTTGCTGAGTGAGACATCTGATACGCGGTTTGCTACCCCCTTTTATACACACCGTCCTTGCACAGCATCTCAGTGCTACAAAGTCGAAGCTCTTTCGACTTTGAGAGTAGAGAGAAGCTCTTCCACTTTGCCATTGATATCTTCATGGTTCATAGATTCCTGTGACATCTTAGTCTAACTTTGAGCCACAGATAACCATTTTCTTTGATTTCCAGGGGATTTAAAGACAGTGGATATTAGGCTCCTCAGTTGCATAGGCACTGTTAAAAAATATATGGAACTATTTTCATTAAGAAAGCAACCTCTCTGCAAGACGCTGGATTTCTTGAAATACTCAATGGGATCTAATAGATAAATCTGGGTACTGTGGTTGTCAGTGAGGCTTTTTAATTTTATGTAGAGGATGAATTGAACGGGAAACTATTATTATATATATTAAATAAAATTCCAGGTTGTTAGTTTGTTTTGGTCCAGATTTTTTTGCCTCTAAATATGCCTTTTGGCTTCATGCCTCATACTGCACCCAAGGTGTATTATTATGGCACAATATTGCACATCCTGTCATGCCGTATGTTCCAGCAGATGTTCTTCAGAGTTATTTTTCCACCATTTGAAATTAATTTCAGTAGATTCTTTAATTACGTAAGTTTCCGATTCTTCTGCAATTCAAAATGCAAGCCTCCTATGATTTGAATATATGTATATTTTATACATACATAGCCACAATTGCATATTAATATTTATACCCATTGTCTGCATAGCACGTACACAGATATGTCTGTTTAATATTAATCCATAGCCATGTGATAAACAACAGGAGTGAAATTAGTGTTTAAGCCAAGATCTGGAAAGAAGTAAATAGAAAATATCCAGTATGGCACATTTAGAGCATCAGGGGAAATTTGTTATAAGTGATCTCATTTCATCTGAACCCTTGTCATCCTTTTCCGTGGGTGATATTGAAGTGAAATTCTTGGATGAATGGAGATCAATAACTATTTTTAAAGGAATTTATCTTTCAAAAAAAAAAAAAGCTCAGAAAACTACTACCCAAAATTATTTATCCCAGTATAGTGATTCACATGTTATTTTGTTACTGATTTCATTGCTTTATTGACAGAAGTTTTAGGCACATCTTACATTTACTACTGCTTGTTCTTTTTTTGTTTGTTTGTTTGTTTGATTGTGTTTTTCTTTCAAAAGAATGGAACTATTTCTTTATATCTCTTGGAGAGATTCAAATGTTACAGCTTTTTTGGCCAAAAAAAAGGAATTAATTAGAAAAATCTGTTTGCTAAATATTCCAGATTTTCTATTTTAATAGACAGATGTTTATGAATGTGACTCTTTAAACGGTCTGATTCAAAACTCATGGAAGGAGATCAGAAGGCCCCCACCAAATTTGATGGGCTTGGAGCAGATCTTAGAAAATAATGAACAAATCTGGTTCTGCTTAGTACTGGTTTTGCCTGTGTAAATGTTTTACTGGTTTCTTTCACTAAGGAAATCTTAGTGAAATAAAATGAATCAAGATCTTTGCTGAGTGTTCATCAAGGAATCACAGTCTTTTGTGGAATGACAACTATTTCCATGATGATAAACCAGATCATTTCAAATGGAGAATTCAGTTGGGCCAGCAAACTCCTGAGACCCCAAACTGCAGAGAGGGTTGGGAAGAGCAAGGAGTCGGGTTAATTGGTTTGGGATTTTGGTTTTACACAGACAGTTTTGCTTGTATCAGGTCCTCAGAAACTAAGCGTTAGGTCCCAGGAATCATGCAGTGACTTAACATTTATTATGCCTTTTATGTGATGATACATTCCTTGTGTTTGTCTTCTGGTTTTGAAGCCTTTTGGGCTGCCACGCTCATGTTTTCCAAATATTTCTGTATAACCGGGAGAGCTGGAAAATTGCTTTTATTTATTCATTAAGAAGGAAGTTGAAATTCTTATATAATCCATGACTCAAAGGTCTGGGGCATTAAGAAAAACACCTAATACCATGAGGAAATTGCAAGACTTTGCAGCTTTGCTCAGATGAATCATAAAGCTTGAGATTCAACAACTTTTGCTCTAAGTAAAATATATGCCACTTTCACTTGGATGTACAGACAGCTGACAGAAATCTTCACATTATTTATTTAAGAAAAAGCAGCTAAGGTGCCTGGTCTTGTTCACCTCAAATATGTCTTTACACTGGACCAAAAACCTTCGCAATTCCTCATCCTTGCAAACCTGGGAGGCCTAAGGCTGAAAAATAAACTCCCAGAAGTAATGTCCTTCTCTGGAAAGCTTCAGTTGTCTCTGTCAGGTCATGCTTTGTGTACCAATGAAGCTCAGAGGTGAATTGTGAAGGTTATTCCAATGATTGCTTGCAAACACTATAAACCAATCACCCTGTCTGGTGTGCTGCATATTTCACATATATTTTCCAAGGTGGAGAATAAAATTCCCCAGTCCTTTTTTTTTTTTTTTTTTTTTAATTAGTCATGGAAATTGAAAATCTTACAAATTACTAAAAATGCTTAAAATAACTTTTGTACCTGCTGGTGACGTTTTCTGGTTTGTTTTTGAGTGTCTCAGATCCTCTGTTGGTAATGAAGCACACTCTGTATGTCCCCCTGGGAAGCCGAATTTCTCCCTCTGCCAGCTGTATTCCTGGTCTCCTTTCTGTAGGTGTTTGGTTTATGAGAATCAAACCATTGCAGACTGCAGACTACCAAATTAAGTTCTCGGAACGCTGACAACTTAAATGCTGTCACATGTTAATGTTATTACATCACTGAAAGTCAGAGTTGTCTGTACCCAGAAGACACATTAGGTTGTTGTTTGTGCTTTGCTACCCATCTGGTGAGTAGCTAATTATTTGGACCTCTTCCAACAGGGTCCAACAAGCACCTGGCAGAGGATGTGCGTCTGCTTCATTTTGCCGTTGCAAAGGAGTGTTACAGACCCTTGTTGGTTATCATTGTTTAATTATAAAATTACACCTGAATGGCAAGAGTGAACTTGGGTCAATATCTTGAATGGGACTGTGGAGGCTGGGTATCTATTAAATCTAACGTCCCCAGGCTCTCTGTATCATCAGCAGGAAAATGCGTGTTTCTGTAGTCAGCCCTTCAATGACTTGTGTCCCTGGGCTCAGGTTAACATTTGTGAATATCTCCTTCTCTCCCCATTATCTAATCTTATCAGCAGAATTTTCTGAAGCGCTGGCTATAAGCATGTAGAAGCCAAAGTCTTACTGAATTTCAAGGAGACTTTGGTTCCCGAGTTTCCTGTTAGAAGATGACCAGGGTACTTAAAATTTCAAATTGATTTAAGACACTTCTACCTTGTTCCAAATTTTGTGCTGGAAGAATAACTTTTCAGTTGTTAATCCCCAAGTATTATTTTGAGGATAAGTTACCCAAAATGACAGATAATCCCCTGGCAGCCAAAACCAGCCCATGTGATGATTCTCTGATTCTTTTGAAACGTTTTTCTGCTGTGTAGGAAGATACAGACATATGTTGAGTGCCTTCTAATGCACCCATGCATCTCCACGTGCTTAGGTCCATCGTCTGCAACCAGACTGACGTAGAAGAAGTACATTGTTGGGATTGTTGTTGGAGGGTCCCGTTTGCTTTATAACTGACTACCCATGGCCCGACGAATTTAGCGTCTGGGAACAGAGCATTGAAAAGGGTGAACTGTCCTGTCTAAGAGAGAATGGCTTGACTAATGCATGTGTCAAATACTGTTCATTCACACTATGAGCAGCTTCTTGATGGGATCTTATTCATTGCATTTATATTTGTAGAGCAAGAAGGGTTTTGTTCACACTGTGTTTTGGGATTCATATGAATACCCATATTTGCATGTGGACAAGGCCTTCTATCAGCTATGGGATATTTGTGGCCTGTGGTATGCATAAGGTCATGCCAAATAAAACCCCCTTCTAGCCTGAAAAAAATCTACAAAATCTGTCTAAAATGCTTCAGAAATCCTGTGAGGCAATAGGAGGAACACCATGTGCCTTGCACGAGCAGCTACATGCTGTGAATAGCAAGTGCCCAACGAACAGTTAAATTGAACAGTATGTAAACAACCCGCAAGGTGAAATTTCTCTATGTAAACTGCATGCAAAGTGATTAACAAATTATTTAGTAAATAGGTTGTTCTATCAGCATCAGATCTAATAAAGCCTGGGGGTTTTTTTTGGAGGGGTGGCAGCAGAGAAAGAGTTGTTTTGATTTTATGGTCAGGCATTAAAGCATTTCTGCTGCAATTAATCCAGGAGGTATTCATGGGCTGATGACCAGCTCGTGTGCATGTGCTGGTGGAGAGGTCAGCGGCTGCCAACAGAGAAGATGGACAGTTTTGGCTCTCTCTATTTTTCCATCGACCAGGGCAATAATAGCATCTGTCCCCTCTACCCAGCCATTTATCTCACTGGAATCTCAGCTGAGTGACAGTGATTACAATATCTTAGAGAGTGTGGGAAATGTATCATCGGTGAAGAATGGCATACAGCACATCTGTACTGCAGCTGTGCCAGGCTGGCTGGTGACACATTACAGCTGAAGAGCAAACGCATGGCAAGTCTCATGTGTGCCTGCCGTATGCCAGTAATATTGTAACAGTTTTTCACATCTGGATTCACCATTTCTGTTTGCATTAGTGCCACTTGCAAAGTCTACAAGAAGCTCTGGTCTCCCTAGTCTCGGATGGTGCCATTTTGCTGAACCCTCATAACTGAGAACAGAATTACTCCATGTGGCTTCACAAAGCACATGTGTGAATTGAATGTGCTCCTCTATACATCAATTTTTTCTTAAATTACATAAAGATTTTCTTGCCTTTCTTATGTAGGCACTGTGTTGTGTATATATTTAGTGTTGTGTATGCATAGATTAACCAGTACGAGTGGTCCACTAAAGTCCTGATACTGTTTACCCAAAACATCTGTTGGCATAGAGTATTTCAGGCCTCCAAAAGCATGTTTTCATCATAGATATTGCGTGTACTTCTTTGCTATTGTGTCAGTCATACACCTTAGCATAACCTTGGCTGACCAACCTCCTGCTCTATGATCTGCTCTGTCTTCACCCGAAAATCAGTTAGTGTCTTTCACTTGTAAACTTGAAGTCAGGTTTATGTGAGTCCAGCTATCAGGTCTTGAAATAATTTGGAGCCGAAGCCTAAAGAATACCTAATCCTCTTGGATCAACTCGAGTTTCTTCCCATCTGCTGCTGAGGGGGTGGAACGATAGTGAGTCATAAAGAAACTCAGGCTGATGGGAGCCAAGGAGCAATTCCTTAAACCATCTCTCAGTTTCTCCTGACTATTCCTCCATGTTCTTCCTCCTTCCCAGTGCAAAGCCAAAGAGGCAGCTTACCCTGCTAGTGGAAAAAGGCTCACACATTGATGTACAGTCTGAGCTCTGAGGCTGTCGGTGACCCTACACGGGGTTGATGCCTGCTCCTCCACTCCATTCCAATGCAAAGTCAAACAGGTTTATTTTAGCCCTTTATTAAATTAATTTAATTTACATTCAGGTTGTTCAGAGATGATGAAGAGCTCAAAACCACTGGGCAATCTGAATTTTTAAGATAAGGTACCAGCTCAATATAAATATATTCATGACTATCCTGGAGAAGTTGCAGTCAATACCTAAACATGATCTGTCTCCAAGTGCTTCTTAGAGAAGCACTGTGTGATTTTTTTTTTTTCCTAGGAAAAAAAAAAAAAGTATAAATCTGGCTATTGTTTCCCTAATCTCCTTTTCCAGGAGATATTCTTTCTCTCCTTTCTCCTCTTATCCTCTTTTTCACCTTCTTTGGGATCAAGAGTGATTGTTCTCAGATATGGTTTAGAACATTATCTAGTCGAATCTCCCCTTGGCAGCAGCTGAGTGTGAAAAGACAGCAGCACTTCAGTCCTCTGAAATGGTATCATTAGGACTATCAGCAGGAGGAATCCTTTCACATGCTTGTACTCACTATTTCACCATGAACCCAATTTCATTCTTTCTCCCACATCTCTTTCTGAGGGAGTGCAGCCCATGATATCTTTGTACAAAATCATGATTTTTTATGAAGCACACCAGCACGCTGTCAGCAGCATTGGAAGAAAATTACCATAAAAATACAATTATTTCTAGTTTATATTGCTGGTTTAGCCTGTAAAAGACTAAAGAGTTGCTTCCTTACGGTACAATAGCCTACTTCTTAAGAGGAGACAAGCATTCTGAGATGAACCCACTGCCTTTTATTGCTATACAAGATGTTAGGTGTAACAACAATACTTACAAATTAAAAATAAGTAAATAACAAGGCTCCTCGTAGTCACATTACACACACACTTTTGTGAACGTCATGCACCTACTTATTTTGCTGTCAGTAGGGCAGCATTTTTGAAGCCCAAACCCCTCATTCTCTATGCAGAATATTTTTTAAACCAATTCTATGTTAAAAACATGAAAACAGTAAATTAAGTGACATGCCATCAGTTTGAAAACACATCTTTCTAGCTGCTTTTTTCTTGTGTGACTCACTGTTATATCTAAAACTGGAGTATATAAGAAGGTAGAATAGGGTGTGGAGTATATGGTTGAAAGTTCTCCCTGTCTGGGTGAATGCAAGAATCTCTGTGGGACTGGGCCAGAGTTATGCAGACAGGTATATCCCTGAGGCATTTCTACTATAAAATACTAAAACTGAATATCAAACACATCTGATGACAAATTGAATCTGACTTGATTTTCATTATGATTAAAAGGCCTTCCTGAAGCAACAAATATTTTTCCAAATATAGTGTGTTCCCAGAAGATGTAGATCTGGATTTCTCCTGATTGACTTTGGTCACTCAACTGAAGTAGTCAAGTTAAGAGCACGGACCCTCAGATACAAAAGAGGGAGGGAAGCACAACCCGTGGAAGTTACCATCAGTTACCAGAACAGCAGAACAATCTCCCAGTTAAGGTGCCCCAGTTAAGTGTCTAAAGAAAGGTGAGTTGAGCCCTGGTGCTTATGCTAGGAGATGTTACAGTATGGCTTGTTTAGGGATAAATTCTCTTTTAACTAGTAGAAGAATGCTGGAAGGACAATTTTCCAACCAGGACATATAAATGCAGTACTCGGAGCCATAATAATAACTTAGATCCTTATTAAGCGCCTGTTTTGCATGCTTCATGGCTGCTTCAAGCAGCCACGTGAAAAAACTAGATGTTCTACTAGGGAACATGCTATCTAGACTTATCTTTGAGACTCCAAATACAATTTAGTGTGTATATTTGTGATTAATAAACTATGTGCATAGGTAACAACCTAATTTACATATTAATAAAAATTGGTTGTCTTCAGATTACATACAATCTACTGTTAGCTGTGCCCTTTCTTGTTCGGGGTTTATAGAGAATGTATGTGAATGTGTGTGTGTAGAATGAGCTTCAAGGGCTTCAGAATTACAGCAGGAGCAGAATTTGCACATCCTCATAGCTTGCCGCACAGGGCAGAGTTCTGGTTTTATGTATGTAACTTCTCACTTCTGATTCATTGAAGTTTGTTCAAACCCTTTGTCTTTTTCCCTCTGCTGGAGCACTCCTAAACCTGGAGGTTCCCAGATGATTTGTGGGAACGCACAAATCCCGCACGAAGGATGCTTCCCAGGATGGCATTCTCATATGTTTCATGGCCTTTTTCTTGCCCCATATCTTCATGTTGGTGAGAACCTTTTCTTCCACCTGGATACGAGAAGATACTAAGGCTAAGAGCCAATGGCCTAACTTTTCATAATTCTTCATAATTCTGCATTAGGTTCAGCTGGGAGCCTGAATCTTTCCTGAGTTGAGGACAAAGGGCTCTACTTCCTACCTGAAATGTGCCCACAAAGCCTTATTTCTCCTAGCCAAGGCAACGCACCATTTCCATGCATATTGTTGGCTTTACGTCCTCAATGCATACACTTAAATCAAAAGTTGGTCTAACATACCATATACATTTGTGTATGCCAACCTCCATGGTGTCTTCACTTCTTTTTAGTATGCCCCTAAATATAATTACAGCTTGCCTTTCCATCCTATTCAACTGAGAAGCATTTGGCTGTGCTGATCTGGCATTTGTGTTCTGAAGTAGAGCCTTCCAGAGCTAGCAACAGTACATCCTCAGTTATGAGACCCGGCCAAAAAAATGTTAGTGCTGATAAACAAAGAGTTTTGTTTGGGTACAGCAGTGTTAAATTTTTTCTGTTCATTCACCCCTTACTTCATTAGTATTGAGTTAGACTATATTTGGGGGGGCTTAGATAAGTTCTTTTATTAATTCATCAAGTTGGTAAATTGAAAATATTCATAATATGTGCATTGTACAATATTTGTATTTGCACAATATTTGAATTGTAAATATTTGTAGATTTTTTTAATGTATTCTAAGAACTCCCAACTCTCCTACCTCCAAAAGACATTTAGGTCCCTTATTGTTTCACCTTGCTGATATACAAGAAATGCCTTTCAGTAGTTTCATTCCAGAGTAAAGCTCCTGAACTTTTTTGTGCAGACTATATTTTAAAATGAGGAGAAGTTCAGGCAAAAACCTTCAGGTCTATTTTCTCAGAGGTAGAAAAAAGAAGTTTCTAGCTACAACAGCAGTGTGGAAATATATGTGTGTGTGCAAATTTGTGCATACTCCTCTGTTACTGATTCCAGAGACCATGAGTCAATGGCTGAAAGCTGCTTATAGATGGTAAGTTCACTTGGCTAGATGGTTGGTGTCAGATAAAATTGACCAACTCTGTGTTATGAAAAAGTTAGCATGCTTGGACGTAGAAATGCAGTCTGGGAAACGTTATAATCTCTTCTAGATGTGCCTCTATGCTGCTGAGATTTGTTCTTGGCCTGCAGCAATTAAAATGCATCACGGTGGGTTTCAGTTCCAAATGAATGCCTGGTTTCATGTGTGGAGTCCACAGCCCTGTGGACAATTAGGAATCTTTGTGCACTGTAGGTGTCTAAACTCCTGTTGTTGATGGAGAACTTGTCAATACTGCCAATGCTGTCCACCTCTGAACAAAACACCTACGGCTTGATTCAGTTGCACATGCATGACTGCTCAGTATAATCTGAGGTGCTCTAGCACTTTCATGACCTGCACCAAGCTGGTAGAACTCTTGTAATACTTACGAGAGACTTGTGTGGCACCTACAAGTCAGCGAGATTAGCAGAAGGCATCTCAAATGGCATTAGACATCTCCTTGTGGGGAGCAGAGCGAGAACCCCAGTGGCTGGGCATTTGAACTGCTCTGTGGTCTGCGACTGACCATGACACGGTCTTAAACATTGAACTCACAGCTCTATAGGGAGGTAAATCACGATACTGATCCATGGAAAACAGATGTTTTAGTCTGGTAGGTTTGTTTTCGGCCAGCTCGGTGAATTAAACTGACTCACCCTGAAGCTGCATAATCACTATATTCAAAACAAGGCCTGGGTGGGCAGGGGCAGGGATCTGGAGAAGTAACGAAAAGTGCGATTTTTCCTTTCACCAGCAATTAGTTGTTTGATGAAATTAAGCATAATGTGGAATTATACTCTCTACAGTTTGACATAGCTGAACTCTACAGCTCTAGGGATGGAAGGTGAAGCTTGACTAGATTTGAGGTGCTCCTGTCATGGGGGGGAAGAGGAATCACCAAGATGGGAATCCAGAGGCATCTATGAAAGTCCGGTTTCCCGTTTCTGCCGCTGCCGGGGAAGACAGCAGGGGATGGAGAGAAACAGGTTGAAATAACAGCCTTATGAAAGAGGTCAAGGCTTTGAAGCTGACTGCTGTTACATGTTTCTACCTTCTCTTTCTTCTCCCACTTCTCTCCCTCTTTGATTGTTTGCATTTCTTCTGTTCATTATCCAGATATTTGATAAGCCACAGCACACATGGCTCAGGACTTCAGTTTACCTGGCCGCAGCGCCAGGACTCATCTTCGTTTGTTGTCTTAAATAAGGCAATTTTCTTCCATCTCTGCTAGCCCAATTGCCAACTGCAGCTCTCTTACCATTTATTATCAATCAGGAAAGTAGTTGGGGGATTTTCCTTCTTAAGAAGGATCCCCAGGGGGACAGAAAAAGGGCTCAAGTCTGGTCAGGTCAGCAAGTGGAGATGGGTTCCCAGATACTCTGAAGGATACAAATAGAGATTTTCAATCCATATCTTACTTCAGGCATTACACGTACAGAGAAATGGCAAGACCATGTCAAACTAGGCTTTCAGTATAGCCAGTTGTTTCAGGAAGAAAAGACCATGCCTCACTGTCATTCAGATACATACATAGATACCTATATACGACTCACTGGTTACTCATCTCATTCACTCTGTCACCAGACTGTAGGGAAGGGATGTTAATAGGGGTGTTAGGGCATGTCTGTATGCTTATGTATATGCTGCTGTACACTTGTTCCAGCTGCTGGTGAGTGAGTCAGTGTTTGGCTGTATTTGGACAGCATCATGCCCAGAAGCTTTACATGTGGTTTCTGAAAAAGATTTGAAATGCTATTTAGCCCTCAGCCAGGAGTAAATTCCGTATCATTTGTTTGATACCACAGTGTGGCCTCCCTGTGCCAGGAACTACTTCTCTGCTGTCTTCCTTTCTGGTGGGATCCAAGTACCACCACAGTAGGAATATGACTCAGTGGGCAACACGTTATGAGTTTTACAGGGAGAATGTATCCCATTTAGCACCTAATTTAAGATGAAGGGAAGTAGTACCTGCTGCCCAGCTGGGAGGACAGTAGCATCTGAAAGAAAGCAAAATCATAGCTCATGCAAAACATTGACAAAATAGGCTATCAGAACCAGCCAGGTCATGGAGAAAAGAGAGGTCTGTGACCTTGCTGGCTGTTGGGCACGGAGAGCTCTGAGTTAGCACTCACCTAAGCAGGCAGTCCAGATGATGCGAAGGTGCAGGTCAGTGCTGCGTAGGTACAACCAGGTTGGCTCTGGAAGCTATTTTGCTTTTTTTTATGTGGCACAGTACCTGAGCCACGTGTATATGTCCAGGACTGAGCTATAACTTCCTTGGAAACAGCTTAGGTATTTTTACATTGCACTTCACAGGCCATAAAAGCAGAGGATTGAAACTGCACTGGATTCATCTCCATTCCTAGTACAGATAATATACCTGGGTGTAATCAAGAGCTGATTGCATTAAGTATCTCAAAGAGGACAGATAAGATTGTTGTGTTGGTTTTTTTTTTTTTTTTCCCAAAAAGTAAAGTAGTTCAGAATTTGGGATTTCACTGTAATGCTGAGTTTCATTTCATGTAGATTTTGCTGAGTTTTGCTCTTGAATATCACTCTGACTTTAAAGAATGTCATTAGACATTGCCCATTCTTCCTTAAGGGCCATATGGCAGTCTATAGGAAGAGGGAAATAAATGTTACGGTAAGTTAACTGCATAGTGGATTTGTAATCACAGGAATCCTGTCACCTCCAGTGTTATGACCCTTGATTAATCTTTATAACAGAAAGAAAACAAGTACTAATGAGTTTGTTTATTAGCGTTTATATAATTTTATAGTTGCATTTAATTCTTAGAATGTTAATTACTATCTGTGATTAATCCCTCTCATGCTGAAAAGTTTTTACTTGCGGCTATGTCTTTAAGACTTTGTGTTGATTCACATGTAATTTAAGTTGACAAGGACTCCAGCAGTATAAAAGGGAACAAAGAGCCTGGTTTCAAGGTCTAATGTAGTTGTGGCTTCTGAATGGCTGATGCAGGACTGACTGGATGTACTTTGATGGTAATATTAAGTCTCACTACTCCCTGAGTGAGGATTGAAGTAATTAGCAGGGCTTGGTGCCAGAAGGCAATGCAATTCACCATACTTGAACCTAATTCAAGATTTATGGAGTGAGAATTTCAGTTATTTGTGGGTTTTTAGACTGCTGATTTTTCTGCTTTGAAGGCGTTCTGACAACCTGTTTATTTTCTCATATATGTTCTGTTTATTATATACAGTTCCTACCTGGGTTCTTAGCTGAGACCTCTGCAGGCTTTTATATTGCAGTGTGGGGAACAACTCAGAAGTTCCAATTATCTGTGCTTTGAAATGGATGCTGTGATTTTCAGTTCTCTTTTGTGATGGCAAGGGAAAGCACAGGCAGCAACACCCATTCATAGAAAGCCTTAATTTTTTCCTCATTATTCCATAGCATAGTGTATGCTGTGTAATTGTTAACAGCAATTTAAAAGTACTTCCCATAGTTTCCAGAGCTAGTAGGAGCGAGGTATTAAATCTGGAGGTGACAGAGCCCCTGGGTTAGGACTGCAGGTCAAAGAGGTTTACTGTGTATACTCCATGTACATAGAGTATATACACTAATGTCTATAGTTGACTCTATAGAGTGCTGACTCTTTGCCTCAGTGGAGGGGTGGCACAGCTCAGTTCAGTTTAGTGGCATCCAGAATTCTTGCTTCTGGGGAACTCAGATGCTTGTACGTGAACTGAATGTAGACAGGAAATTTTGCAGTTCCCGCTAAAATATTTTTGCAAAGTATACAATTCTAGAAATAACAAGAAAACGTCATCCAGGCACTTTGTTTTGTATTTGTAATATAATTATCTAGATTAATATAATAAGGAAGGCTTTGATATTTCTCCAAAGATCAAAAGAAATTGAAATGATGCCTTTACACTTTTAAAATTCATACTGTTTGTTCATTTTTTGTTGAAAGCATGGAAGAAGTCAAGGCATTTGCATAAAACATTTTTATTTTGTTGAATCACCAAAAGCTTGAGGACTACATCCGGAAAAGGATGAAGCTGAAAAGCTTTTCTTAAATGGCTTTGTGGTGTAGATATTGGTTAACAGAAGGAAAATAAAGGCAGCATTTTACCTGCTTATTTGTGAGGTTAGTTTCCTAGCAGCTGTTAATGATTTTCCTCCCACATACTTATACAGGTAACTACTCAAACATACAACTAAAAGTGACTATATGAAAATCAATGTGTGTATCTTTCAGGGATATTAAAGGCATTTCCATCATCCATGGATTTGGGATTGTTTGTGTGATAATCTCCCCACCAGTCAGATGTGCATGTGCATTGCTGGGCAATTTTCAGATGTGAGACAGCAGCAAACGTGAAATATTCCTTTGGCTCATCCTTGAGAGCATGTCTTGGTATATGGTTCTTCGCTTAGAGTTGAATACCTAAATTGTAAAAGATGCTTCAGGTCAGAACATCCTTATGTGTAAAGTGCCAAAGCTTTTATTTCTTTAGCATGAGATAGTGTTAATATCATTTAGCTCAGAACAAGCAGGGAGCGGGAAAGCTTGTAGGGAATCTGTATGGTCGTGTGTTTCTCTGCATAGGAACTTCCCCATCTTCCCACTTTAAAAAGGCGAAGTGCACATCCCACTATTTGGTTGGCCAGCTAAGATTTTAAGTGTGAAACAGCTCAGCAGGAGCTCAGTGTGAGGCTGTGGTTTGAATTAACTCACATATAGAGGGTATAGGAGTATCCTCGTGAGAACTTGTCAGGGCTGTAGCAATTTTGAAAAGTTTTCTTTGAAATGCAATATACCTATTAGAAAAAAAAAAAAGTTTTGCAAGTCCAAGATGAAATTTTCAGTCCAAGATGAAGAGAAAAGCATATACCATTAGGGGAGAAATTTCTCTGTAGTTGATCCAAGTCAAGCAGAGCAGGCTGTAAACACTGGTCTACAGCACTCAGGTCCCAAAATATCCTATTCACTGATTATTTTGGGGATCTTCTTTCTTTCTATTTCTCTTTCTTTTAATAAAAGATTTGGGTTTGCAAAATTCATACAACTAGAGAACAGGCCCTGCCTTCTCTCCGACCACCACCTGAAGGAATTTTATCTTCTTTCCCACCCAGCTGCAAAGCTGCCTGCTAACTATCACTATAAATCTTGGTCCTAATGGTTCTCTTTTTAAAGGCTGTTAAGGAATTACAGTGAGTTTATACCCAATTATGGAGCCAATGACCCAGGTTCAGCTGACCTGACTTTTGCCTTCAACGTTAGGAGCACGTAGTCCACAATTACGATTCCCTCAAAAGCCAGAGTAGAAGGAAAACTGCTTCCAAAGGATGATTAAACCTATCCAAGATCAGTTACCACCAAGGCAGCCTGTCTTTCTATTGACTATAGGGAAAGCCTAGGACTCTAGCTTAAATTAGTCCTAACTTTTAGACTTTGAATTCCAGATGAGGTCTCTTCCAAACCAGGGTTTCCCAAGAGAGGAAAAACCCTTTAAACTGACAGAGAAGGGCAGTGCAGGACAAGTAAGTAGCAGATTAATCTAAATTCAGACTGGAGGTCAAGCTAGCTGATTTAATACTCCTTCTGAGTAGTTGGTATGTATACTAAGCACAGTATTCTATTAAATAGCCTTATTACATGAGCGCAGGAAGGAGTTTGGGAACTGATTTATAGATGCTTAACAGGCAAAATGTTGAAATTAACATAAGGAGTTAATAAGGGCTTGTAGAGGATCTGCCAACTAACATTGCCAACATAGTTAACATACAGAGCACTGCAGCATTTAAATTTTAGCACTGTGATTTGAGAGCTTTCTGAGTGAGGTGCAGCCTTCTCAGCTGTTCCCTTCCCCGAGGCTAGGGGGGAAATAAAGTTAAACATGGATTTATATAGGGCTCGATCCTGCTTTTTCCACATAAAATTATTTTTTAAATCTTTTAAAATTATTTTGCCCTCATTCTGTAATGTCCAACCTATGGCTTGCTCAGAATTGAAATTGATTTAAATAATAATTTTTTAAAAAGTCTTATATTGAATTGTAGCAAGTTAAATTGTGAAGGAATCTTGGATAATTTATTTTATCTAATGAAGAAATGATGTATTTGAAAAATAGTTTTCCATTAAAAAAATCTTGTGTTGAACTAATCTTTTTTTTTTTTTAAACCCAAACTTTAAATATTGTGTTGATTCTTTTTGTTGCTAATCGTGAAATAGATGACTTGAATATACCTCAGACGATTCTAGCTGTGTTGGCCCACTGCTAGCTTTTAAGGACATTCTTGGCTAACAATATGAAGCAGCTATGTATTTCTTCTGTGCTCTAAAAAGAAAGAACAAAAGATCCTTAGTTATGTGTATCTCTTTCCTGCAGGTTTATATCCTTATCTAGCATTTCAGCATTTAGCCTGAATGTGCTTTTGTACCTCTGTGTGTAAAAGATGAACAAATTATACACTGTCTTAACTCTGCCTTTCTGTGTTTCCCTGGCTCTAGCATCCCTACAACCCCGCGTATAAGAAGCGTCATCTTGCGTTTGTGTTGTGTGGAAGTAATTAGTGCACTGAACTATGAAAGGCTGGGAGCTTATTTAAAATTAATTCTATCAAAATAGCATCTTGCTGCAGTGAGGAGACAGATGATTATATCTTGAAAAATCTTTAGCTTAAGTAAAAGGAAAAAAACCCCAAACATTTCTAGCTGCATTCTTTTACCTACAAACAAAATGCTGCATTCTTCACTGACACAGACTGTTACTTTAAACAGCACAACAGGCTTTAAGATTTTATTCACCTTCTCTTAGAGACACTGGGTTGCATCCTGAACACATTGAAATCAATGCTAGAAGTCCCATTGTGAAGGATGGTTTAAGGCAGTAATAAATAGTCAGGCTCATGGAGGATAAAAACGTATCTATGCAATGAGCCATCCCAAGAACTAATGGGATTTTAATGGGATTGACCTGATATACAAACTTTATACTGGCCTCTTCATGGGATGTATGGTTTATTTTACAATTGGAAATGCGTATAAGTGGGGCCTGATGTTCAAATGACCTCAAGACCTGCAACTGGAGCCTGTAAAAGCAGCTTCAGCTTCTCTACTGTGGCTTCCTACCCCACCATATGTTGTACAGTGAGAGCTGCTGCACACTTTTGAGAACCTGGTCTTAATTGCGGGAGCGTTTGGAAAAACATCTGTTTGTAGAAGAGAAATACAAGAGGACGAGTAATCTCCATTGAAGTCCATGAGAATTGCTCCTCTGCAGAGCAAAAGATCTAGACCAGGGGTGGAGGAGCTTCAGCTGCGCGCTCATTACGTTAGTGCGAAAATCGCAGCCGCAGCCCATCTCTGTATCTCCCAGCAAGGCAGCTAGGAGAAGCACCTGAGAAATTTTACAAGTGAGAGGAAATATGCCTGATGTCTCATCACTTTTACAGACGAGGGGGAAATAGTCCTTATTTTTCTACTTTATCTGCAGGCAAAGCTAGCAGGTGTATTTCAAAGGTGATCTATCTTTTTATTATGTTTTTCCCCGTGTCTGTTTCTTCGACAACTCACATCTCCTAAATGGATATGTGCTATCCATCACAGTCTTACAAAGCTGGGCGAGCAGTTCCATTATTCATTGGCCTTATTTTTATATCGTACTATGGAAATGAGTAAGGTTTTTTTGAATCTGCCTAGTCCCTTAAACAAAATGGGAGCTGGGAATAAAAAGAGGGATAATGAGGGTTTACTTCTTGCTCTAGAAATGTATGCTCCCTGAAGGCAGTACCAACAGTCTGATTTTGCCAGATATTCACTCCCCTTCAGTGTGAGAACCTCAGTTCCTCAAGACTTCAGTAAGCTCTGAAGGCGCAAAGCAGCTTGCAATATCAAGCCTAGAGCATCTAGTAACACATTTATTTATTTATTTGTCCATTTGTTCCATTTCTCAACATTAATTTATAAGCCTGGGAACTTCTTGCGTAAGGGAAAAGTCTCAAAATAAATATAGGACTAGATGTTGATTCTTTCCCTCTTTTAGTCATATGACTGTGCAAACCTCTTTTTCTTGCATCTGTCGGGTATTTTGGGGAGAGCTAAGCGTTTTTGCAAATCTCTATGCTCTTTCTCCACCTGCAGTTAGCATTTTCTGACCTGAGGTTCATGTGATCTCTTAGTGCAATAAGCAGTTCTCAGCAGTATCATTGTGAAGACACCAAATGGGCTCATCTGAAGGGGAGCCAGTGAACACAGCCGCATGGGTGTAGTATGGGCTCGTGGTCAGGGACCAAGAACCAAATATGTAACAGGGAGCAAACCAAGCTGTTGGGCAGGTGCATTGGACACAGATCACACTTTGGGATCGTCTTTACTATGAAGTCACTCTTTGTTTGGAACATTTAAAATTTTACTTGCAAGCACAAGTAAAAACTCAAGTAACGTAGTAAGAAGAGTCTGATGTGGTCCTGCCATTTCTCCTGCACCAAATTCCTGATGGAGATTTCTGCCTCAAGAGTGAGAAATAACCCAGCAGTGAAGGCATACTGTGGATTTTCTCTTCTTACTGAAGTGTCTTAAGCTATACTAGGACTTAACACTGTTTTAAATGAGTGCTTCCTCCTGAGTTAACTGTTACAATCATTCATTTACTGCAAATAGCTTAAGAATATATAATAATAATGTTAAGGTAATAAAAGGAGCATTTTGCCCAGAGACTTTTGTTCACACTGAGTTTTCCATCTGCAGATGCGATGAGACCTCCTTTGAACTATATCTCTGAAAAGTCGGTCAGGCCCATCCTTAATAGTGATTTGTGATTCTCCATAACTACGGTTACTAACAAGAAGGATTAAGACTTCATGTTATGTTCATAGCCACTGGCTTCATAAATATTTTATTGCATATCTATACATTTTCATGTACATTATTTTAATTGCTTTATAGTTTAGTAATTTACTGTATTATGTGTTCAAGAGATTCATTTACGTTCTTTGACGTCTCTGGCTTTTCAGGCATGTTATCTTTGCATTTCTTTTGATTTGCCTTCATGCTAGCAGAACAACAAGATGATTTTCTTTATTTGACCTCCAGTCTTCAAAACAATCACCTTCACTTACACTATTGGCTTCCTTTTCTCAACGATCTTGAAAATTCCGTTAGCAACATACAATAACATTAGTGGGTTTCATGCTTCTGTTTTGAAAAGAGATGAAATCTTTTTGAGAAACAAATTATGGCTATTCATGTTCTCCAAATCCATGAGCCTGTAGGGTTCCTGGAGAGCGAGTATAACATTAACTGCTTTGGACTTTGCCAATAAGCCTAATTTTGACTAAATTACCTATGGCATTCCATATCTCTCTGGCATGCTTACAGTTTCACGTTCTGTACCAAGACAAAACTTATTTCTCTTAGAAGTCAGGCCCTTGACAGAGCATGCAGAACCTGCTGCTTGTTTGCAGTAGCTAATATTAACCGACTTAAAAATTGGGTTCATGTTTTGTGAATAGTAACAATTTGAGCCAAAAGCAAAGTGAGCTGGCTCCTGCAGTAAGATACAGTACTACTCTCCCAGTGCCAGATAACTGATGGCATCCCCTGCATTTTTTAAACATGGTCCTTTGTATGAATAAAAACTCACAAAACGAGATTCAGACACATCCCCTCCTAGTCTGCATTCCAGCTCAACAGCTAGATTCACAGTGTTACTATTCAGAACATTTCTTGTTTTATCTTTTCTTGTCTAAAAGTTTTCTTTATTAGTAGTAACTTTATTACTAACACCAAGAAATAACCTTCTACTCTTTATGCAGTATTACAATAATTTTTATGAGTAGCTACATTGTTGAATTTTCCAGATACTCATGCAGTAAACCCCTAGAAATTACAGTTTTTCAATGTTAAGATCAAAGACTCTTCATCTGGGGGGAAATGGCCACTTGCATTAGAAAATCTAGCTATTATCCAAGAGAAGGAGCACACTTCTAATTTTAAATTCATTTTGATATGCTTTCTATTGAGACCAACCCTATGCTCAAATCACTGACAACCGGTATAAATCCGGATGGCTGCTAAATTTTCAGAAGGCCAAGAGTCACAGGACACACGCGACGTGGTCTAGGGGGAGGAAGGGAGGGAGGAAAGGAGGAAGGAAGGAACGAGGGAAGTAAGGAAGAGAGAAAGAGAGGAAGAAGGGAAGAATGGGATGCTTAACAGGCATGACATGGCAGAAGCATCCATGGGTCCCATCATTCCATTGCCCAAAGGAGCTGGGTTGGGTGTGTGGTTATTTCCAGTGGGATGCCGGTGCCAGCAGCAGATGCTGCCTCGTTTCCTCCTGCTGCTGGGGGCTGCCCTGTCTACACAGCCCTGCCCCATTACGGCCAGTATGGTGGGACTGGTGACCAGTCAGCTGCTCGTAAACTGCCACGGCGTGGCTACTCAGTGTTTGTAGGGCGAACCTTGCTGTTGACACCATGCAGAGAGATGTATTTTCCCCAAATTTCACAAAGCAGTTAACCTTGATCCATTCACAGCCTCAGAGGGAATTCCCATTACATCTTGGGTCACGAACTGGCAGCAGCACTGGTAATAGTCATTATGGACAGGATTAAAGGCCAATGCGTGCCCCTCTGTTCTTTCTTCTTGTCTACCTTCCCCCAAACCATAGATGAAATTCTAGGTTAGGGAGCGCATCGCATTGCCTCCACTCAGAAACAGTGAATACAGAGAATCACACTTTTTCAGCCCAAAATAAACCATCTTACAGTCAGCCCAGCCCTCCTGTGAAGAAGCAGGGAAGAGATGGAGGAGGAAACACATGGCAGCAATTAGAGAGTGTCGGCCGTGCCTGTAAAGTCGGTTGGCCGTAATCAGGGGAAGGCAGTACCCTCTGCTCGATCTGCTGCCAGAAGCTACTGAAAAACGTTCAAGTGGCTCAGAGGCATCACCAGTACCGGCCGATGCGCTCAGATCAGCTAATCCTACAAGGTGTCGTCCCCAGCCCCCTAAATCAGCTTGAGCCATGGTTGAAATGAACTGGTGCACCGAAGGGGTCCCCGCTTCAGCCCCCTCGCACCGGCCCTTGACCTGGCTCTGCTGTTTGTGCCACGGCACAGGGAGTCAGCCTTGCAAATGGATCCGGGCAGAAAATGTTCTTTTGGGTTTTTATTTTTGTCTTTGCAGCCCGATCAGTGCCCAGCCCAGCTCGCTGCTCAGGTGCGCAGACGCTTGCGAGAGCGCAGCAGGGTGGGTGGGCGGGTGGACCAGGCTGTTTAATCTGGTGTAAACTGTGCTGTTGCTGAATGGGAACCATGTTCTGAGTGAACCTGGCCCATTAGCTAGAAAATAAATGACAGTGTGGCAGATCCTCTGGGGATCAGAGAGAACGCTTAGGGGTTTTAAAGCCAAAATCCCTGAATATGCCAAGCTGTCCCACCCTTATGCATTATTTAAAAAAGCTTTGTGCTGCTTTTTAACATTTGTTTCTCCTTTATCCTTTCTCTGCGCTTCACTCGCATTTTTGAAATATCAGGCGATCTGGTTTCCATTCACAGTTTGGTCTTTAGTGTTGAGAAGTGATTTTTCAATAATCACCTGACATCAATAGCTAACAGTATGCTACAGCTAGAACAGATCAAATCTTTGGCCTTCTCCTTCTGTGATTTTTTTTCAATAATTGGCATTTCTAGAACAGTATCATAATCTGCCAAATGTATCATTTCTTTAATAAAAAGCCTCCTAGAGATAACGTCCAGCTTCCCGGATAAGCTGATATATAAATACAGTACAACTGAAGAAAAGTTACTTCAAAAAATAACCAACTGAAGGTTAACGCTGTTCATTTTATCATGGAAAACACTTTTTGTAACTCTGGGATATTCACAACAGTCAAACTATATCTGAGGTGTCTGTATTCAGGGTACGTGGTAACATGTATTGGTTACGTTCTGCAGCTGTGTAAGTTAAGGCAGATGAATAGTAAGTCAGTTGAAATGCAAGCAGCCCAGAAATTCCTATCAACCAGCCATGATATTTGTTTGCTTGAGTCTCCATCAAGTATAGACTCAAGTCTGGCTCTGGGGATCAATATAGCAAGCTCTGTGGAGAGGGAGCACCTAACATTTAAACTGGTGAGCGCAGAGTCGCAGGTGAAGGTCACTTGACTCACTGAAGTTTTTCCAATACCACCCCACAAGGTTTGTTCAGCTGTCAATCTCCCAGACTAAATTGATTTTAAATATTGCTTTTCTTCAGGTGATTTTTAGCGCATTTTTCCAGTGTCGTGGTGGTGTTTTTTCCAAACAGGAGCCCTCATTAATAAATAACATTTATTAGCATAATTACATCTTGTAACATCAGATGTAATATATGCCACATATACCATATACATGTGGTGCGTACATACGTATACATGCATACACATACATGTAACACTTAATAACATATTAACATAATAAATAGTACAGAATGGAGTAAGGTACAGAGATTTCTGAGCTTACTAGTGCAAACCAGCCATGCAGAGAAGGAAGATTTGGTTCCTGGACCCGAGTAGCTGTGAGCTATAGCCTGGCAGAAGAGATCATTAGAAGGTGCAGCATAGCACCGGCACAGCTATATTCTGGAGATCTCTGCACTGACATAATTATATTACCTCTCGTTCCGAATTAGCTCAATGCCTGCTAACTCAGCATCTCTGTACTACTATTCATTACAGACCTGCCCTCCCCACAAACGCTTGGAATTGTATTTTTGCAGTTTCACTAGGGGAAAAATAATAATAAAAAAAAGTAGCTGTGACTGTTGCTGATAGCGCAGCACTTAATGTAATGCCTTCCTTGGCTGGGAATCTCAAGTGAGCAGAATCCCAGAGTGGAGGGAGGTGACGGGGAAGATGTAGAAAGCCTTCAGCTCTTTTCCAAACTCTAGAAATAAAGGACAAAAAGAGAAACAGAAATTATAAAGTGAAAGGGAAACCAACAAAATGAAGCACTGAGTTACCACTCTGTAGTAGCAATAGTAAAGTATTCTCCCTTCCCTCAGAAAGTCTGGAAAGAAAACATGATGCAGAGAGGAATCCAGCAGGACTGAGGGAAGAGGTGGAAATTCCCAGTTTAGTGCCTGGGGAGTCCTGTGCATGGTTATCCTATGGGCTGCTGGCACCTATGGGTCTCCCAGGTGAGCTTCTTACCCACTGCAGCTTCCCCAGCTCCCTGCGGCAACCCAGCCAAGCAGAAAAGTTCACCTGAAAGACTTTTATAGGTCACCTGGTGAGTGGACTGTTGTGTCTGAATGGCCTTAGTGCTGCTGATGAGGAGAAAGAAACGTAGGAAGGTTCTGCATGAAAGAATAAATGGAAATGGCCCATGCGTGGGACCTCCTCGTCATACATTTGCAGGAAGGATGGCTCTTTGGGAGTAGGCATACCCTAAAAAGATAGGACACTGACCACAAGTAGGAAACAGAGAAATTTAGATAAAATCCAAGGATACATAAAAGTAGGCAACCAGACCAAAATATGTATGTTTCTAAAGGAGATCTAAAAATTGAAGGAGGAACTGGACTGTGGAAGAGAGCCCTAACAGGCGTATTATAAACCTTGTCACTAAAAGCATCAAAAAGACATAAAATCGTGTGAGATAAATAAGGTGTATTAACAAGTAACGTAAGAATCGTCTCTTTAGGACTGAAATGGATAGAGTTCCATGGCTAAACAGAAGAGGGTAGTACTGTTATAGTACCACCGCTCACCTGCTTCTCATATTCTTCTACCTTGGGCATCTGCTGTCGGCCTGGTGCCCACGAACCTGCAGGGTTGGAGCTGAATGGACA
Organism: Haliaeetus albicilla; assembly: GCF_947461875.1. NCBI lineage: Eukaryota > Metazoa > Chordata > Aves > Accipitriformes > Accipitridae > Haliaeetus > Haliaeetus albicilla. The sequence continues at coordinate 21,376,720 of NC_091502.1, read as the reverse complement.
TGCAGTTTAAGGCAGCACAGCTCTCTTCTGATTATGGCTTTGTGGGACTCCAGAAATGCCTAATGAGAAAAAAATACAGATCATGGACTACATTCCAAAAGGAGCTATGTATCACTGGTTCTTCATAAAATGTACTCAGGCTGCAGGAGTACAGAGCCTATCAATTATGAATGAATAGATTGCAGTTCCATTATTTACAATAAAAAATGTGCTCTGTAAGTATGCATAAAATAGCAATGAATAAAGGAAGCTTGGGGAAAGGCAATCCCCAGGCTAAAAAATATATAAAGGAGCTAGCAATAGGGAAGGTCCTTCCCTGGATATGTTTAATGAAAGACTGGACATCCTATTTTGTCATAGCCTGAGGAGCATGACCTAGTCACTTCTATGAGACAGGATAAGTCATCCAGTGGGCATTTTCCACTTCAGATCCTCACAATTCTATTAAAGAAGGGTAGAAATGGTTACCTTTAGGGGTATGATGATGGATGAAATGCCTTCTGTGATGTGTGCTCCTCCCCGATAAGACTCCTGGCATGCCATTTCCCGGGGTGTTCACAATAGACACATTTAAATAGATTAGGTATGGAGAGCATACAAACAGTGTGGACAATTGCTTTTTGGAATAAGGTTACAGTTAAATGTTTATGTCGGTATTAGCTAGAGATTACCCACAGGCAGCGCAGCAGAAATGAGCCTTCAGGGAGATCTTAATCAAAGAGATGGCAAAAATCTTGTGACTGAATTTGTGGCCAAAATAGTAAGTGAGGAAACCGAAAGGTCTTTATGTGCTCTGCTGGCAAACTGGCTGGTCAAGACTGGCATGGAAAGAAAAGCAGAGGCAGCTGGGGGGAGATAAATAAGAACAGAACTCCACAGGGCTTTGGAAGAGGCTTGAATGTAATGAGTTAAGGGAGAAACTCGAGGGAATGAGGGGCATAATTAAAGCAATAAGAAAAAAAAGTTTTACTAGCAGATGCATTTTTCAGACCTGGAGGATAAAATGGGAGGTCAGAGAAGAGGACGCTCCAGCAGTCAGGAACTCACATCGAAATTTAACTCCAAAAATAGGTAAAGACCTTCATTAAGTCTAAGCAGTCGGTCAAAATTACTCTGAAAGGAAGATCAGTTACAAATTCTTTTAAAAAATTGATGGAATAACATGTCCCCAAGTTTTTAATTGAAAATGTTTTTTGTGGATCCATATATTGCAGAATTATTCTGAAAATTATTTAGTCTGGAATTCTGATTACCATAATCACACCCATCTACTGCGATCAAGTAGGTTTAGGTGGACTTGGATGAAGAAATGCTCTTGATGTTTACAGAGACTAAGGAAGATCTAAGGGTATTCAGGGGCAATTTTTGTAAATACGGAGGTTCAAATGGGGCTTTGGTTAAATAATCTGCACTGAAACTCTGTATCGCTGTTGTATCCTAAGATGTGGAAGGATAGGGCTATTTGTTTTCCCATAAGAACTGTGAAACTCATTTCCTAATATTCCGCTTTAGAATTATAATAGCACAAAAATGTGACTTCTAATGTGCCAGCATAGCTTTTCTTTACCATTCTCTGAATTCTATTAGTTCTGCTCCATAGCAAGAGTAAGAGAAAAGCTGATGAGTTGATGGCATAATACGCTATCTCTGCCAGATTGTCATAGTTGTACTGCAGTAAAAGAAAATCACAGTCAGTGATTTATGAGGTTACCAGTCTTTTCAATTTACACTGATTACAAAAAAAGAAAAAAAGGAATAAAAAAATCAAAACAATAAAAAACCCTAGACTGGCTTTAAAATTGCACAGTGAATTCCACACACAGACAAAACCATATGTTAACTCAGCAAACAGTATCACTGTAAGGGTTTAGTTACCAACTTTTTTCTTATGTTTTCCTTAGCCTCTTTTCATCTGGTACCATTATACTTTAAGCATTTCTATAACTATGGAACTAGTTTTATGTTTAGTTGTAGCTCCTGCTTTCTTTGCCAAAAAGAAAATGCTGCATATCCTTTAGACCAAGAAGGCTGAAGAAAAAGTGCATCTATTATGAATTATATAAAAGGAATAACAGTCTCACTTACTTTCAAAGGCCCATCTTGTGTTCTTTCCAACAGTACAAGTTACTTTATTATTTATACTATAAATGAAAAGTGTTTGGTAATTTCTAACCAGTAGCTACTCCATTTTGTTACATATTGTACCCAAGGAGGAAAGGTTAATTGTCTGGACTGAGTAGGCAGATCAGAGGTTCAAAAAACCTTTAGCTGTGATGTAGAACAATTATTAGCAGTGGAATAAAGAAATTATGTTAAACTCTGAGAACATTCTTTTTTTTTAATAGGTTTTGTAAATGAATTATAGAAGGGACAATGTAGGTAGGAAGGGAACTGCAGGAAGATTGAATTAGCGAGAGCAGAGAAAGGAGCAAATGAATGACATATGCATTGCTAGTCACCTGGAGGACTTTTCCAAATTATATACTGCTGGACTTGTCTGAATTATAACTAAGCTAATAATCCATACCTAATCACCAAAAGACGCAAGTAGAGATCCTCTGAGTTTTCCTAGCATGGTGAACTTTTCCTGCTTACTTCGTACTCTAGGAAGGACTTTCTCTGTTTTTCTGGGTATGAAATAGTAGAAGAGGGTTGCTGCTGCTGGATCAAGAGAAAGGGGAACAGTTCACTTGTACAGAACCTTCCCGTTGCTTCTCCATTATCTTTCTGCAGACTGTTATTTAGCCTCTGAATTTTATTTAGAATATATTGAATGAAAACTATTATTTAATGTGTTATTTGCTTCCTCTGGTTCTATGAATTCATCCCTTCTTGCAGTTCAGACCTACATTTTCTCTACGTTTACAAAACTCATTAAATATAGTTATTCAGTCTCTAAACATTATATAGGAAGTAAAGACGTAAGGAAATTTGTCCCATTTGGAAGGGCTATGCTCCTGGAAAGGAAGAAGGTCAAGGTCAGTTCTACTTAAAAGCACCTTTTAGGAGAGCATTAACTAAAGTTTATCCAGCACTTTTATCCAGCCTGATTTTAAAGTTGTGTTCATATTTGTACAGGATTTGACTTACAAAAACCTAGGTAAGCATCATTACAATGAGATAACCCTTCACTTATTACCTCCTTTCTTCTTTTCCTTTTCCACAAAGAGTAGAATTAGAGTAGATAGTGTTGCTTCACTTGTATTTGTTGGTCTTTTCCTTAGGTAACAAGAAGAGGGGATTGAAGGGTTTCTTTCCCTCTTTATGGAAGAAGCTTAGACAAACATTATAATAGTAAGGAAAAATAGAAAAGACTTTTTTTCAATCTTTTTGTATTTACATAGTTTAATAGGTGCTTAGATATCACAGAGATTGTAATTACATAGATAGGTAGATCTTTATTATGAACAGAAAGGTATTTTTACAGTACATTTCCTGTTAAGGGCTGACCTTTTAAATTAAATGCTCAGAAAGCCTATACCACTGATTAGCCTTTTTTTGTAGTGTTTACAGCCCAGAAAGTTTTGTAGGGTAAGCAACGGACCTTTCCCCCATTATTATTAGCAAACTGTTTGGTTTTTTTAAAGCATGAAGCAACATTTTCAGTGGCTAGGATGTTCTCTTTAACTCTTTACAATCAAGCTGTTATTTTTATCTTGCTTTTAATGAATAGTCAGGAAAGATTTTAAGTATTTTTTTGCAAGTCTAGAAGTTCAGTCTGTGCTTTACAAGAATAACATGCTTTATTTAATCAGCTTTTCTTTTTCATCACCCATCCCCTGGCAAACTACAAAAGATGCACTGAAAACCACTCACGGTACATGGAACCACCATAAGGCTTCCCACTCTGACTTTTGGTTATGTTGCTTCCATTGTCTAACATCGGTTGTCTTTTTTGTGCTCTTGGTATCATACCAAGAGCTGAAAGTAGATAAATGCCCAAAGCAGTATTTCTGCAAAATATTCTCTATTTTGAGCTTTCTGGTTTGGATTGTTAGTAGCTCCCTCCAGTGTCATTCATAAACGTGGAGGTCATCGTAACAGGTCTGAGCTAAAAGCAAACCTTTTCATTCCTTTCTTAGGAATATCATCTGTACTTGGATACAGTAAAAGTGCTTTCAGTTTGCAACTTCAGCCATGGGTATAATTAGCCGTCATGTGCTATGGACTAGAAAGCTAGTACATTGCATTCAAGAGCTCTAATTATTTACTAGTGTCTTCTCTACTTTATTACTATTGGAAAAAGTAATTCTTCCAGATGCTTCTGGGAGAATGTACACATACAGTAAACAAAAAATTTAAGTATAGCCTTGACCTGGTCAATATTTTTAAATCTTATGAACCTCACCTAATAATCTAGGAAGATTGTAATGCCTTGGGAAAATGACTGATCTTCTAAGGTAATTAGAAAAATTTCTTTTCTATTACATGCCAAAAGAGCCAGAAAGTTGAAATTTCTTGTTGCTTACAATAAAATTACTAATCTCTTTAAACTTTTAAACCATCCTTGCTGTGTAATCAACTATCTTCTGAAGACAGGTTAGTCAAAATAACACAGAATAAGAGAAGAATAAATCAGAATCAGAAAAACACAAATAACCAGAAGAACTCATTTCCTGAAGCTGGGAGTCAGATAGTCCAACTGTCCTGGAAGGAGGTGGATGTGGAACATGAAAGAGTGTTAAGGTTGAAGGGCTGAAGAATAACATAGAAGAGACAGAGAATGCATACCTTGATAAATAAAGATACAATCTGAGCCAGCAGGGATAAAAAGCTTCTAATCGGGGTGGAATGTATTCTAATAAGGGAAAAAAAAATTGAAGATATGGAATAAAATTGAAGGAAAGGAGATAGTTACAATAGCAAAGGACAATTGAGAGAGAGATTAAAGAAGTTCTATAATTGGAGAGGAGAAAGGAAAACATACCTCCCTTTTAGTCTTAAGTCTAGCACACTGTTCTCATAATTGCTTTTTCTTACTCTCCTGAAGCTGTGTTAATGTTAGAAAGCATAGTAACTCAGTGGGACAAGTCCTTTTGAAATCAGAATGCCTCAAAAGCATGTAACAACTTTTTCCTGATTGTCTTGGCAACATTTGAAGGTTGTATTCTTGGTTCCAGAGCATAGGCTAAAGTAACAACATTATTGTGACTGTCAGTAGAAGGCTGGTCAGAGAAGATTCTGATTTAAGTTTGATTCAGAATGCGTATGGAAGGTATTATTTTAGATTATCTTAGAAACAACAGCTGGACTCATCCTATCCCTGTTAGTGCTGAATTTATTGGAGGAGGACTAGTCTCCTCCTAGTGACTCTGTTACATGGGGTGGTGGGACAAGTCCCCTTTCCGAAGGTCTCTCTGGGGTATTCAGAGCTCAGGACGCAGGTCAGTGCCGTCCATAAGCAAACCCAGCGGAGGATGAAGCTGTCTCCAACTTTCTGAGCCCAGCTTGCACTCCACACAGTGTTAAAGCCATCAAATGGGTTCATCTTGTCTTCACCCCGCCAGGCAGAACTGCCAGCACAACGGCACCCACGTGACCTTGTCTATACTTCCAGTGCTGAGTTTGGGGACCCCATTTTGCCGATTGCTTTGGCTATCAGAATCTTATGCTGAGCACATGAAGACATGCTTTCTAAGACCTTTATTGTCTCCCCAATTTTACCTTTTACCCATCAGTGTGATTTTCTATATCGAGGAACGTAGAGGCAAATAACTGCTGTCATGATGGGGTTCATGGAAGTTTATTGCTAACTAGTTGACTATATTTATAGTCTTCCTCTGTCGTTTTTTATTCATGAGAGGGTACTTCTCAGAATAGCTTCAAGTTTGGTTTCAAAGGTGAAAGAATTTCAAGTGAATGTCTAGTCGGTATCGAAAACCTCACAATAAATGAAAAACTTTCTTCAGTCTCTGAATGTTCATAGAGTCCACATGATTTATTTGTCTGGAACTGCAAGGTTGCAGCTTTCTGAAAGAGTTTCTATTTTGTTTGCGGTCCATAAAATGCTTCCACAGGTTCATTCAGCTCTAAGTAAAAGCATGTCCTTCAGAGGTTGACAAGACTTCAAGGACAAGAACTTTTTGTTAGTTGATAACTCTATTCCATCATTAAGTCATGCTTCAATGTGTATGTCAAAAACTTGCCTATGAGAAGCAGGGTCAAAGGCATGAAACTAGGAGAGAAGAGACTGCGGAAGCTCTATGATGTATATTAAGCAATGAGTTTAGTGGAACCAAAGACAAACAGCAGGGAGTGTTAGATAAATCAGTGCAGGTGAACTCTTTTGTTGCTGCTTCAGCTATAATGAACCAGTAGTGGTTGGTCTTTTCCCTCTGACAAAAGTCAGGGTGGAATGAATTGTCTGACTTTGTTCTCTCGGTCAAGTAGCTTGTTCCCAAGTTCTAGTGGGAGCTCTTTTCTGCTCTTTTCAGGAGGCCATCTCCATGTGTGAGAAGTTATCTGCTGCCTTTGTTGTCCAAAGATCACATGTCCAAACAGCTTTTCATGACTCTGGGGGTCAGAAACCTCTCAGATTACTGTTACAGCTGATACTCTACCTCTGCCATAAGTCTCTGGCAATTCAGGACCTGAGTTAAGCTGGATCTTGCCTGTGCTCCCATGCAGCAAAAATAAAAAGTACAGGTAGAGTCTACTGGAATGTGGCCCTGCAGTCACTGCAACTCCATCCGTTTTGAGTGGGCCCAGTACCTTCATGCTGGCTTAACAGAAACATCAGGTGTCTGTAAAGGAATGCATTGTAGTGCCTACCCAAGGCTGACTGGGACTTTGACAAGAAAGAAAACAGAGGTGTCCATAATCTGCTCGTAGTGTCGATGCTGTTCCTCTGTACTTGGGCTAGGCATACCTAGGGACTGGAAAAAAGAGGATGATGTTGGAAGAGAATAGATTAATGGGGTTTAGTGACAGGAAGAAAACAATGGGAGAAGGATTCAAGTCTTCAGGAGACTGAGAAAAGGCAACAAGCCCAGAACCTGAGAAGAGCACAGGGTGATGAACTGGACAGGGATAGTAGATTGACAGCTGTGACAAAGACAAGAACCCAGAGGATGAGAGCCTCCAGGAAAAACTCCTCTGCAGCGTTCTGATCCCATTATTTATTAATACAGCAAGTAGCCGTGAACACTAGTAGAAAAGTATTTGTCTTCATTACTCTCACAGCTAATACACATTGTACAAGTGGTAGGGGACGGTGGTATGGTTCTAACAACTCTAACTGTGATGAACTGAGGAGGGGAGGAAGCTCAGTACATTACCCTGTGATGTCATTTTTCCTTTTTAAAATTTCCAAGTTTTTTAAAAGGTGATACTGTAAAAAGATAGAGAGAAACCATGCCAGTGGGATTGGTGTTATGCATTTAGATAAAAGTGCTGAAATAATGCTGAGCAAGCAAACTTGATTTTGGCAATTTATCATCTAGATGCTTAAACTTTGGAACTTGCAGCAGCTGGAACAAGAGTATTTGCCTCTGCTGAATTACTCTGTACAACTTGGCATTGGTGCAGTGACTTGGCACTGAGGCAGTTTAGATCTGGTCTTGCTGGTAGTTTTGAGGCAGAGGAGAATCTTAGACCTTCCTATCTGTTTGCTGTCAAAATCTTATCACTGTGAGTGGTTCTGTTTTTCATACAATTACTTCTGGGGATTTTTGGTTTTTAATGATTAATGTTGCTCTGGATCAGGATCCGAATCTAATCCTGAATTTCCAAGCTGGTTTTAAGGAAAATTCAGACTTGAATTTTGTGTCCTGTATCTCTCTGTCTTGTTACAGGAGAGGCAGAGAATGCCATAGTCCATCCGATGTCTGGAGTTTGTTTGTTTGGCCTGTGTCCCTATGAGACCAGCATTTGCTCTGAATTTTCTCTGTTGCTGTTGCCATACAGCTTTCTCTCTTTCTTTTCAGTTCTGTCTGTCTGCAGCACAGGTTTGTAATATACCGTGCAATTTCTTGATGAGTCTAGCAATCTTCTCTGCCTTTCTGTTCCTGGCAGACTGGCACTTTCCTTGATCCTGGTGGGTCACTAATTACACCCCAAACCCTCTCGATGCCAGCCACGTAGGTAGGGATGAGTTGCAGGGATTTTTTTTCTGGAGAGGTGAGGATAAGTGGCTCTCAGGGGCCCATAACAGGATGGAGAATAAGGAGGGTTTGGGGATTTTGTTGTCACAGGGATGTGATTTAAAGCTTAGTGTTCTCCTTCACAAGTACAAACATGAATTTCCATACTCTTTCAAGGAAAGCGAGGACCCTGTTTCATCACCGGTGTGAGGCTTTGTGATCCCAGCTGGGATCTTTGTGTGTTTTGCCATCCAACTAGGCACCAACAGGAATTTCACAGGGTGAATTTTTTCATGGATGCTGGAATATACATCAGGGCATATTTTCTTTTTTACTGTACTCATGATCTGAGCAGATGCTAAGAGGTTAGTGTACTAATAAACAAATAAAAGAGGCCAGCAGCCATTTTCTAGCCCTGACTCAGTCTGCCACAACATGGCTTGCATCTATACAGCTAAAGTCTCTTAACCTTGCTGGGACAGGACGGCTGTGTCTGGACAGCCTGCGTTGGAAGTGGTCTGTGACCCATCCTAACTCCCAGATCACACCCAGGCTGTGTTTGGGAGAATTCTGGTTTGCCAGAACCACATTGTTCATTTAATAAATGAACAGTACTCATGTGCTTGTGTGGGCATGAGCCCCATTTAAATTCCTGATACAAACACAGTTTAATAGGTAAAGCAAAAGCCGCGCACACAAGCAAAGCAAAACAAGGAATTCGTTCCCTTCTTCCCACGGGCAGGCAGGTGTTCAGCCATCTCCAGGAGATCAGAGCTCCATCACGCCTAACGGGGACTTGGGAAGACAAACGCCATCACTCCCAACGTCCCCCCTTCCTTCTTCTTCCCCAGCTTTATCTGCTGACCGTGATGTCCTATGGTCTGGGATATCCCTTGGGTCAGTTGGGGTCGGCTGTCCCGGCTGTGTCCCCCCCAACTCCTTGTGCCCCCCCAGCCTCCTCGCTGGTGAGGTGGGGGGAGAAGCAAATGCCTTGACTCTGTGTCACAAATCCAAAACACAGCACCATACAAGCTACTATGAAGAAGTTTAACTCTATGCCATCCAAAACCAGTACAAATATGCAGATGTTGAAATTTTTGCCAGAGTAGCAAAAATCCTAGCTTATGCTGTATAAATGATAGAGTTCCAGATGCAAAAAAAAAAAAAAAAAAAAAAATTCAGATCTATCAAAAAAAAAAAAGGCAAAGTAAGATAAGGTATAATATTAGTCTCCTTACAGAAAGAAAAGTCCTTTTGAGGACTATGTCTATTTGACTTTGATTTGAATATTTATTTTCCTTTAATAAGTAAAATTAAGATCACATTTAATTTTTAAATGGAGAACCTAAACTGCTGAAAGAACCTTTTGTGCATTACAGTAGTAAACATCTCAGTATAATTTCCTCAGTGCAAAATCTAAATGTCTTTCAAACTGAAATCCATAAAGGTTTAAGAATAAAATCCTTTCTCTCTCAGCAGAAGGGCTGGAAATTTTGCCTGAAGAGCTCTTTCAGTCAGTTGTCCTCAAATGGAAAGTGAGTGTTTGTCCTGCTACCCCCTTTGGTGGCTGTGTGGATTTTACCCCAGCTTCCGAGGAGCTGCCTTGGGAGTCAAGAGGAGAGTCAGTGTTCAGAGTGACAGGTTTTCAATTTCTGGTAAGAAAATCAATATCGGAGACTTTGTCAACCAGCCACTGACGTGCATGGAGAAGATAGTTTGCCTCTGATGTCTTGAATGTTAAGAGTGGCAGAAAGCTTGTTTGACTAAGAAATCAGTGGCTGACATGAAGGATAGGGGATCTTCTTCCTCCCAGAGGACAACTGAGAGTTGTGCAGTTGCTTTCAGATGGCTGAAGGCTCTCTTGGCCAAATTCTCTGCTTCTGTAAAAGGCAAAAGTGTCACTGAAACTGATGGAATAGCTTCATTTATCATCAGTAAGCAGGTTGTCTCCTATGCAGTATCTTCCTTCTGGTTGCTGGGAATCTTCATTCTCCCTGTTCGTGTCACAAAGGTAAAGGGACATAGCCCATCTGATTGAGCTAATCTGGACATATATTGTGTTGGCAAAGGAAAATGGGAAAGTTCTTCTTAAAGTGGATACAACCATGGAATGTACGCTTCTCAGGGATGCATCAGCCACTGAAAGTAATGTGATGGCCATTAAATGCTTGATTTTGCAAATCTTTGGGGGCAGTTAGGTCCCTGTTTAAGTGAGTGGATTGTAACCAACAAAAATTATATTTCGTATGTGCAGGCTCTCCTATCTGAAATCCTCTGGCACCTACTGAAGCTATCTCATAATAAATGTTATACATTATTATCCACAACAAACACACTAACAAATAACATCAATAACATTTATGTTTGGAAGACAGCAATGGAGAACTGAATCTTTAAATACAGAAATTAAGGGAATTGCTGGTGGGTGGGACAGATATTTGGGTATGAGATTGCTTTTCTTTACATGTTGGAAGTAGGCAGTCAGATTCAGTATATGTTGAAATGTGGAGGCTGAACAGTCAAGGATGGTGAATGAGAATGTTTCTGGGGGTGGCAGTGATGCAGTGGCATTCAGAGGAAATGTTACCATGGCATTCGCAGGCTGATGTGAACATATAGGAGATATAGAAGAAGGAAAGCTCTGAAACCGGTGCCAGGATATGGACAGAAAAAGCAAGAGGATGCTGAAATCTCTTATTATCCAAAAGTGTCATTCTGCTTTCCTGTATTAGCAGTTTTCTTTTCTTTCACTGCAGCTTTTGTGTAACCCACTCCTTGACAGTGACACTCAACCATGTTGCTCCCTCCTATTTTCAATTCATTTTAGTTATAGCATCAATAAAAATTATTGCTTAAAATGATGCCTTTTTAGTATGAACTTTTAGTCATTACTATGGTATGTGTTCATTTCTCTAGGTCAGGACATCCAGTGATATCAGGTGCTGTATTGCATCAAGGTTGGATTTTATCTGCATCCCTAACGCAGTTCTGGATGATGATGATGCAGTGGGACACTGCATCTTGTGTGATGATAATGATGTTGTAGGATACCATTTTTCCAGGGAGATACCTACTTGAAACCACTTGCTCAGTCTGCGTCTGTAACAGCTGAAGACGACAATGTGCTACTTGCTTTTGTTGAATTTGTCTCCTATATATTACTGGAAACTTCCCATGACAAGTACTGTATCTTTATTGCATATTGGTACCTACTTGTACAGCACCTGACACAAAGGGCCATGTTCTGTTCTTGTGAAAGGTAGTTGCTGCAAGAATACAAATAACCAGCACTACTGGTTATCATAATAATGGTAATGCTTCTGGAGTTCTTGGAGAAAAACAGGTAATATATTTGTCATCCTGGATACTATTCCCATCTTAATTAAAACATCTGTTAATGTCTAGGTTTGGGTGTCAGCTATTGATGAGTACATTCTAACTAAGAATCCCTCATAAATATGGAAAGCAAGTTGGGTTACTCCAAGTGTGTCTAGCACTATAAAAATCATATTTTCTTAATGGCAGTACTAAAATGTAACGTGTTCATAAATCTGTTTATATGAAAAATACGCAGAAACTAATAAACCATCAAGAGCATTATGATTTGTGAAATTTAGGCCTGTCATTTGCTAAGGCCCCGATTCTATGAAAGGTACAATGTCTGTGTTATCACAAACTGCAGGTGTATCACTGATTCTAATAAAATTATTGAAAGTGCATTAAAATAAATAATAAATGATCCTGAAAAATATACCAGAGCATATTATTCCCATACATCAAACTTCTGTATTTCAGTGCTAAGGTATATCTCACCATAGCCATAAATAGGTCACACAACTTTTTTGCAGAATTCATAGAATTTGCATCTCAGGTAATGTCAGTAAGATAATCATTCCTACCTGGAGGTTGTTATCAAGAGAAATCATTCCTGAGGGTGTAAAAACACTTGAGATTTCATAGTCATTAGACTGATGCATCTTAGTATCTCTAGTTTTGATTAACAACTTTACGCAAGGATGGAGCATGTGAAATTTTGTGGTATTTTTAGTGACTGTAATGATCTTTGATAAAACCTTTCCAACAGTGCCATCGTTGTTATATATAATTCAGCTGAAAATCCTTTATCTAGAAGTGAAAAAAGATCCTTTAAGAGGTTGTATAAGCATTTCAACAACTTTCTGGGCTAACTATATGTAAAACTGCATTTAACTGGTATAGGAATTATAAGCTCTTTTCTCAAGACTGGGAGAAACACAATTTTAGCTGATAAATGCTGTATCGCCTCAGGGATTCATGCACTCTGTTTACAGGAGTTTCCTCTTAGCCCCATAAGAGTTGTGTTGCAAGGCTAGACTTTATATATGAAAAAGAGGCAAGAGTGATTACATGTTGGGTTAAAATACTTCATTGTGAACCACTAGAAAAGGGATATTATTTTGGATAGTTACAGCCATACAGGATATTTGTCCAGCTGCTAAGATATCTCAGACAAATTAGGAGATCTTCTTCATTAAACAAACCAACCAACCAACCCAACAAAAAACCCCAGAGAGGTCACAGGGCAAGGAAGATATTGTTGTTTCTTAAATGGCATAAAAATAGTTCCAGATAGTTAATTTTGGACTTATGTGCTGTAACAACCTTGGAAAGATTTTGATGTAATAGTAACAGCTCATCCTTTGCTGGTCATCTGGCCTGGGTGGGAGCTTCTCTGAAGAAGAAAAACATTTATGAGGAAGAAGCAGCAGCTTGTGCATAAATTAAAAACAGTTTTCTGCTCTTGCCTTTGTGGTACTCAAGTCCCTAGGCATCTAATGGCGTTTCCCTCCCTGGCCTCCAGTTTTATATATATAGAGAATTACAATTAAAAAGATCAGGCAACTTAATTAGTCAATGTTTATAAAGCTCTTTCAAGATGAAAAGAGCTCTGTAAGTGGCATGTATTATTAATTGATATTAATATTTGCTCAGAAATTGAAGGTTGAAATTGGTGACATCATTAGTGTGCACAAATGAGCTTTTTTCTTAGTTTAATATATTTGTTAATTGGCTTTGCAAAATTTTTTACTGTTTTAGTTTACAAGTTCTTTAAAAGTTTCAGCTTTGTCAGCTGGCAGTGAGAAAATTAATACATTATTATTAATGTAACAAAAGCAGTCAGAAGATACTAGGTATGAACACCATCATGGTATCTAGTCTAACTTAGGTTGAGCTCAGGAATGTTTCCAATAGGGCAATACGGAAAGAAAATGGTAGAAATTCAGGTGAAACAGCAGCATGCCTCTAGCCATACCCAATTCAGTAACTTGGAGAGGAGAGGGAGGGGAATAGAAAGTCCATTCCTCAAAGTGGTTAAAAGTAGGTCTCTCCATTGTTTCCAGAGCTAAATTGAGGAACTTGGATGCAGTTTGTGGGAATCTTTATGAAAGAGTTCAGAATTACAAATGGTTCCCAAGAAGGACTAATATCTGGCATAAACATGTGTTGCTTCGAATAATGAGCTTTGTGATTATATCTTTCTTTCTCATTCACTGTACCATTGAGTTTATGCATTGTAGTTTCTCCTACAGTAGTGTAATTAGGGATTGCAAATGGAAAAACTTAATTTCTGGGAGCTGAGTCCCAAATTCCTTTGGTGACTTCCATTCCATATCCATCTGATCCACCTCCTTGGCATTGATTTCAAAAATTGCCACGACTTCACGAATACCAGTGGTATGTGATACATTGGCTGGCGCCACCTGGAGGATTTAATTTTTTATTTTTTTTGGCTTGCATTTACACAATTAAACTTGATACATATGGATGTCTTCCATGGGTTCACTGCCATTTCTGGACTTGCAATAGATGAGTGCTACGCACACTTTATGGCCCTTGGACATTTGCAGGACATCAAATGTTAAGGGGCAACCTGGGGATTTGGCAGCAGCACATTAACACAGGAATTTCTCTTACCATTTAGAAGCATGTGGTCATTGCCAACAGGAAAGTTAACTATCCCTGACAACCACTGCTCACTATAAACCTAGCTAATGCAGGTATGTAGGCTCATTGAATGGAACTGGGAGCACTATTAATTTCTTGCTGTGTCTGTATGTTAACTGTTTTGTCAACCTTTTGAAGGCTACATGACCCATACATGTGTTTAGCTCTAGAAAATAACCACTTATCACTAAGGAGCAGGGGCAAGACAATTAGATATAGGAACAAGAGGCAAAAAGGTGAGTGTCCACCTCTCTAGAAGAAAGTAGATGCCATAGAGCAGTATCTGCTTTGAACTGTAAGTACATGACATATATACTTCCATACTTACTTGTACAAGGTCAGGTTGAACGGGGCTCTGAGCAACCTGATCTAGTTGAAGATGTCCCTGCCTGCAGCAGAGGGGCTGGACTAGGTGACCTTTAAAGGTCCCTTCCAACCCAAACTGCCCTGTGATTCTGTGATTCTATGACATACAATAGCTAAGAGAGCTTCACTGCAGCTTGAGATACAGGGGCGCAAGGATTTTAGCATTCTGTCAGCAACCAGTGAGATATCATGTCCCAAGTGACAGTCATGAGGGACATGATCAAAGATGTCTTGTATTCCCTCTTGGAGGACTCAGGGCTCTTTCTTCAAAACGTAAAAGGTTTTTTTTTTTCAAATATATATGTATATATAACTCAAATGCCAGTGGACCTGCTTTTTCTCCTATGTGTATCGGCATAGATTAATTTATGAATATTTTAGGTGGGAGAATTGTGCTCCCACACATGGCTATGTTTTACTTACATTTTGAATAACTTGATGATGCATTTTAAGAATAAAGATTCTTGGTTACTATATGAGGTTTGGTTGTGTTCTTACTGCTCTTTTGTTTCATGTTTTAAACATAGATGACTGGGAGGACTTTATTGTTGGACTTGGGACTAAGTTTAAGCTTAAGATGTGAGCTTAATGAAGTTACTTGCTATGAGTTCTGTTAAAAAAAAATCCCTTCCAGTTGAAGAAAGATAGTTTCTAATTTGAAGGTGCAAATGCCTGGTCTAGAAGCTTGAAAAGAATAATACAAACATTGTAAGTGAAAATGAGTGGAATGTACAGAACAGTGAACGTCAAGACAGCAGGGCAAAAGGAGGCACCTGAGGAACCATGCTGTTTGGCTGTGACAGGATACAGCACAGAGAGAACTGCCAAGCTACTGCTCTTTAGGGCTGCACAAACCACCCAAAGCTCATACATACTGCTCTCCCCAGCCGCAATTCCTACCTCACCAGCACAAACTGAGAATTGCATCATGCATGCACTGAAACGTAGCACGAACTATTCTGAGAAGCCCTTCAATTTTAAGCGGAGCTTTCAATGGGAGCCATGAGCTGTGGAGTGTCTATGGCTACGTGGCAAAACTTAAGAATCCAAATCAGTTCTTTGCCCGGGGATTTTGCGTGGAGTTTCTTGGATTCCCTGCATTCCCCTGGGAGCAGTGTGCACAGAGCAAGCAAAATATTTGAGCTGGGTTGTGCTGTGCCAATTGACAGGGGTGAGTAATAAAGAATGGCATTCTGCTCTCCCACACAAATAACAGTTCCTGAAGGGCTGGAGGCAGAGAAGCCTCCCCAAACAGGGATCTACATTCGGGATGAGAGCAAGAGGCACCACTGCCATTCCCACCCTCTCATTTTGCTCTCTTCCAGTGCAAACTCTAATAGACATGTAGTTCATTACCACAGGTAGTTTTATCTACCGTTAATTGCTTTATGTCCCATCTTCTCTGCTCTTATTCTCAGTGACTAAAGTTTGGAATTTTTCCTCTTCTTTACAGACTTACTCCTACCTTCTCTCCTGTGGTGTCTCACCCACCTTTCTTTAGGGAGATGAAAGGTTTTTTGAATTAATAAAGTTTAACAAGTAGGAAAAGAAATTCAAATGTGTAGATTATAATGCTAGATTTCTATTCAGTATTTTATTGTATGTTTGTAAGGGCCTATGTATATTCACTGGGCAAATAACCACATGGACTCTGGCTGTTTACTTTTCACTTTCATGTTTGTTTTCCAGTTATTCTAGAAAACATGTTTACTAGTAGGAATCCCTAGGAAATCCAACAGTTGAAGATTGTTGGGTTCCACATTAGGGAGCTGATCATAGGAGTTAGATTTACCCTGGCTATAAACAGAAATGGATATTCAGCCAGAATTAACCGCTATAACTGAAAGTTGGAATATAAAAGATTCACGATAAACTGCTGCTAACTCTTCACAGGTTAAACAAATATCAGCACAAAATATTTGTTGTGTAATTGATACAGAATAAATAATTTGGAGAAGCATGTTAGCAACATGTGGGCAGTTTCAGTAAAAGAGGCCAATTAATCAAATAAGTTATTTATTACCAAACTGCTGCCTATCCATAACAGATTCAAATTCACAGCTACTCTTCTCATAAGAAACTCTCATAAGCATGTGCCACTGCTTGGAGGAGGTTGTATGCAATCATAGGCTTTGGTAAATTTTTAACAGGACTTGAGTTAGATGAGAGTTTCAAATATAGTGTTCTTATCATTGATCTTTAATTCCCTCTTCTATGTAATAGCAAGGAGATGGGACTAATAGGCGAGTTATTTAAATGATGTTACATCATTTGTCATATCTGGCCTATTCTGTCGTTCACTTCTGCCCCATTACAAAGCTGATGGGGAAAACCTGGTTCTTACAATGGTATTCTCTTGATGACTAAACTTTGCCTAATCATTTTTCAGGTATATTAATATTTGCAGGACTGTGCACATGTGCACCGTAGCCTACTTACAATGTCTATTTAAACACTTGATTACACAGCAGAACGGTTTCTTCATCTAATGCCTTTCTGTGCTGCAAGTTGCCTTGGCTGGTTGGAGACCCCCAGGGAGAATGTCATCGCAGGGTAGGGGGAAACTCAACCAATACTGAATTTTCTTAGCGCTACTTTCTGCCTCTGGTATGGCACATGTTAGAGCTGAAATGAGCTGCAGAGATCAGAACGATTCCATTTCAGTTTCTGAGTGGATATTTTCTGACAGTGTGCTGGACAGCGGGGAGGCACAATCCTGCATGTAGATTGCAGTCAAGGATATGTTTGCTCTAGGCTGATTTATCCACTTGGGGAAAAGAAGTTGACCTATGGACAACACCATGCTGTTCTAACTAATTCCAGTATCTCAGCTAGCTTCTTTAGAGCTAGATCAGATACCAGTGCACTGCCCAGCAGGCTGCAATATCGGTGTATGCTGGAGTGTGAAGCCTGAGGATCATTTTGGCTGAAGAGTACTTCACTTCTTAACATTTCTGTGAAATCAGGCTGCTGGGTCACAGCAAATGTACAGGGCAATGTGAGACTGGGAGTAAAACTGGCTCCTTCAAAGGAGAGAATAGGGTTCCCCCTGCCCATCGGCACTCGGTCCTGCATGGGACTGGGGGGCAGTGGGGTCTGTTTTGGGAACCTGCTCCCCAGCCAGGTGAGCCTCTGCGACATGAAGGAGTGGGAAATAGTGCAGCTGGGTCCCATGGAGTGAGATGGGTACAGAAATGCTGCTTTGCCAGGGACTGGTTGATGTGGACCGCATCCTTTCATCTCGCACCAACGAGTGGGGAAGGAGGTGCAAGGTGGCGTGCTGGAGGGTGGGTGTCTCCCTACGTCCTTTCTGGGAATGTGGGAAGAAAATGTCAGTCCTGTCAAACTGAAGTGTAAGCAAGCAAGCCATTAGTTTCCCTTGTCTCTGGGACTATGTAGCCAAAGAAAGACAGAAGGATAAATAGAGGAAGGTATGTTAAGGGTCGGAGAAAACCCAAGCCACTGTGATATTTGTATCTTGCTGCAGTGATTTGACATTGAACCACAGAAACTGATTTCTTTATTTCTTCCCTGTCCGAGGCAAGATTTTCCTTGTACTTTCATTACAGATAAATTCACAATGTGGATTTCCTTTCCCAGGCAGTTTAAGAACCACCACAGTTATCTTACAGCAGACTAGTAGATATTGCTTCCAAGAAGCGTGTTATATTGGTCACCCGAGTCAAACCTGTTCTTTTTATTGCTGATGACACCAAAACTTACATTAGTACATATCTGGCTTAACGCTTGAGAGAGGTCAGTTGATTCTGTAAGCTGACCTGGTACTTCTGTGTGTGCTTAAATCAAAGTTATAATCATTGGAGTTACTGTCATATTAGCTTTTGAAATTGAACTGATCTATTTATGATCTTCATATTACCATTTGCTGTCTCTTTCTAGCTTTATGATTTGATTTTTATTTTTTATTTATTTTTATTATTTTAGATTTCTTATTTATTCATTAATTTATACAACATCTATTACAGCTACAGCTGGAAGCTATGGTTAGGTATGTGGCTGCTTCTGGGAATGATCAAGCCTGGCCTCTGGGAACTGTTGATAATGCATCCACAGGAGACACTTTATGACAAGAGCAGTCCAGGTTGAAGTTTCTCTTGCATTACAAGGTGGTAGGCATGGCAGCTACATGTTCCCTTGCCTCATAGAGAACTGGCAGAGTAGTTACACCAAATGGCATCCCAAGGCTGCTTTGCACAGGGGTTACAGTGCCTGGAGTGACACTATACCCTGACTTGGCTGCATTGTTGTTTGTTGAGCCCAGCCTTGTAAATCCTAACATATCAAGACCATTGGCTATCATATCAAGACCATTGGCTATCAAGTAGCCAAAAAGTTCCTGTAATATCCAGACCAATTCTGTCTAGAGACATTGATAAATTCAGCAAGTTGGAAAGATGATGTAAAGGCACCTTTTCACTTTCCTTCCCTGTTGTACTGGGCACAATCTCAGAAAACCCGAGAAACAAGGTGCTTGAAAGCAGCAAGCCTATCTGAGGAACTCACTGAAGTGATGCATTTACACACAACTGAAGTTCTCAGCTACCACCAGTGTATATGATTTCACTAGTAACTAGCTCCCAGGCAATACCATTGAGTACTTTGAAGTCAGATCTGAAAATTTAGAGCTTAGAGCTAGTTGTGTGACCCAAGAAAGTTATTTTATTCCTTGCATTTATTCCTGTCGTGTTGTTTAAACATTGGAAGACACTGGGCCATCGTATTGCACGTCTACTGAAGTTTCCAGATACTTGCCATGAGCAATACTGAGGAGATTACACTGCAGAAATCTGGTCTGAAATCTACTGAAACATATTTAACTGGCATGAGCCAGAGTAATGCTGTTAAGCGGCATTGAAAAACTGCTGTGCATATATTAATTTCAGACAATATGCACATTATCTTAAAAAACTCCCAGTTCCAGAAAAGAAGATTACATGAAAGATTATTCAGCACTGAGATGAACAATGATGCTTTTTCTGCTTTTGACACACAATAAAAAGTAGATGGGACAAAGCACAAAGTCAACTAGCATTGGAAAGATACGTACATATCCTAAATTAGTATAGGTGCCGGGAGGGTAGCATCTACGTAATGACCAGCGGCCAGACATTCAGTTGGATCCTTGGGATGTTGTTTTACTAAAGGGATTTGAACATTTTTGGCTTCCAGGAGATAAGAGATAACTGCAGCTGTTGGAGAAGACGAGTTTGAATTTCCTTTTTGAAAATTACTTTTTTCACCTAGCAGCCATTGGGTTCCTGAACTGACGTGGTGAATATTTCAGCCTTTTCTGATTCATGGAGAGTCTTTTTTGTCTGGGCTTTTGAAGACAGAATGATAGGCTGAAAATGCTTCCAAATGACTATCCTTGCATATGGTCTCTGGTCAATGCTTAGGTTTTAATTCAGTGTTTAACATCCCTCTAGTCAAGCCTGATGCAGGAGTGCCCATTAACATTCCTCATGGCTATCCACTCTTTGTTAACCAGCTGCTGAGCTCTGCGCTCTGGCAGTTCATCACAGGGTTGGTTATCAGGTTTCAGGCTTTCCCATACACCGATTCATTTCTTTTCTGGTCTTTTCTTTTCACCTTCTTTATCTATAAATCTTGGCTATTTCCTCCCAAGGTTAGGCTATTTCGGGCTATGGACTGAATATCAAGAGGTGACTCAGCTTTTGCATTACTGGTGGAAAGGAGTTCCTTAAATCCTCCATCCATTTTTGTAGCTATCTGGGAGGAAAGCAAGGGGATGAATCACATTTCCAGGGAACGTGTGTCAAGATGGGATGCAGTTTTGATTAGCCTTCCCTGCACGCTTAAGGAGTCTTTTTCCTTTTGAGTCATACACCAAAATGGTGGCTTTATATGCCAAGTAAATTGGTCTAGTTTCTATGGAGGGGACTTAGTTTATTGAACTTTCATTTTATTAACTGAAAATGTTATTTGGATTGCAGTCTGTGGACTTAGTAATACAGTTGTGCGTGACTTGTGCCATATCAATAAATACTTCCTAGCATGGTTCCATCAGTGGCATTCAGCCTAATTCCAGTGCTTCACTTGGGCATTCTCTCAGTAAAAGTTTAGACATCTGCTTGAGAGCAGAGGGGATAAGTCTGTCTACCATAACTAAATTCCTGACAAGAACAAGGAGTGAGGTAGGCCTCTCAGGACATGCAGAAGACAACCTACCTGGCTCAGGCACTTGTTGCTCTCCTTAGACCGAGGGAACTCAGGAGGCTCCAAAGACCTATATGGTCTGCTTAACTCACGTCTCTATCTTTTCCATTGTGAGTAATGGGGAACCACGAGGAAAAGTCTATTCACTCAGCATCTCGCCACATAGACCTCCTCTGAAAATGATGGTGAGTGATCTAAGTAGTCCCAAGTGAGTGACAAACACAAGGATCTCAGGTGAAAAGGCAGTATCATTTTTGCTGCTGCACCCATTACCATGATACTAATGGTAGTGTTGACTTCATCTAGATTTTATGCTTCTTATAGATAATTAGACAGAGGTCAAAGAAGGTTTTAGTCAGGGTTTAAGTGTCGATCTCCCCAAAGGTGAGTTGCAGCAAGGTTTTAGGTTGGCCATAGTTACCAATTTATTAGAATAGATGCTTCGAGTGTGTGTTAATGTAAAGATGAAGACAACTTCCAGGCTAAATCAGGAGATACAAATTAATTTAGGCATCTAAAGGCTTTAACAGCTCTGGAGAACCTGCAGAGCTAGCAGACTGGGTGGCTTTTTGAGGCTTTAGATGGGTTTTAGGTGTCAGGCTATGTCCCAGATTAGTTGGGATTAGGTAGACTTGATTTAACATTGCTTTTATTGTGGTTGTTTTAGTAGCGTCTGAGAATCCTACAATGTTTAAAAGACTTAATCGTGCTCATGAGCTAATCTGCATATATAAGAACCTGAGATCTTGTAGGTTAAACATCTTGCTCTTTATCACACTGGTGTGTGCCCACGGCAAAGCAGGGAGTTAAACTAAGTCTTAAGAGCCACAAGCTGTTGCCCAAACCAGTGAACTCCTGACCTGCAAAGGGCAGCGAGCAACTACTGCTCTGCTAAGATTTTACGTATGCAGTTTTGCTTTCTCTTGGAGTTAAAGAATATTCCTTTACTAGTTTCTTTCTGTGTTCTATTTCTGCAGCTGGACCTTCTGACACGTTACCTACATAGCTCTGAATTATGTTTCAGGCATAAAACTGTCAGAGGCTTCTTCAGAAAATTTGGCTAGAGGGCATAAATTGCCTTCTCCTCTCATGCCCTTCACCTTGAACTTGTTTTCTGTGGAGATTGTAGAGTAGCTGGAAATAATATAGGAAAACAAGAAGGACTAGAGCAGTGAAAGATTCTTCTTATAGGCAAGATGAAGACATTGCAGGCTGCTCTGGGTGCTGCATAGCTGCCTTTGACAGCTATGGCTCGGTGGAATGTAAAACCACATACCAGGAAAACATTAACAATAATTTAGAGATTATTTGAACAGAGATATGAGTATGTTGATGCTGTATTCTAGTGAAAAGCCCAGAGAAGTATTAGTAAGTGACATTTCATTGATTTTGGTATTTTACTAAGAATACAACAGTGTTAAATGCTTGATCAATATTTTTTTTTGGTAGAAATATGGGATGCCAACCCAGAGATGTCTTCAATATGTGCTGGCAGGGTTGTGAGAAAGATCAAGTTCAATTCTTGAAATCAAGCATGCTGCTTGTGATAGAGGAAGGTACAAATAAATGCATTCACACAGGGAAAAATACTTTGGGAAATGCTGTAGGTGGTAGAGCACAAAATTGCACACTTCAGATGGCAGAGCACAAAGATTAAATGAGCATGGAGATATGTTTGCTCAGATTAAGGAAATCAAATATTTCAAATCAATCTCTAAAAATGACTTGAAAATATTAACCAGTATTACTTATATTTGTCATTCAAAGCTTTGCAGACTGAAGCGTGTCCTTACTGAAAAGTAAGATGCAGTTGCAGAGCAGTGGCAGAGCAGCAAGGACTGGGAGTTGTAGTGAGAATGTTGATATTTTGAGAGTAATTACTGGGAGTGATACTATAAATACCAGTTTGCAGATGAGTAAACTGAGAGGTAGATCTGTTTACCACACCTGGTAAGCTGAAAGAGAGATCCTGAGAGCCCTGTCTCTCAATCCAGGCTCCAACTGCTACCAGTTTGTCTTCTACTATAGAGGAATAACATTCTAATTTACACTATTTGCCATGCAATAATGAAATAGTGAAAAAATTGATGTTTCTTATAGTGGCAGAAGCCAGGAAATGAAAAGTAAATTGTGATCTGTTTTGGTCTCAAATGCTTCCCAGTTCTGTTCATGCAAAAAAGGTTTTACCTGTTCAAGCTGTGTAGGGCAATATGCAGTCAGAAAGTGCTTTATGCATGAACTTCAATTTTCATGCTGATTTTAACATTTAGCATTGAATTCTGTGTTAATTATCTAAAAAAAGATTCAGAGATGTTGGTAGATATATGAGATCTATGATAATAAGAACATGTTGCCATAGACACAACTGTTCAATATGACACTGGGACACTGCAGCTTAAAGAAACCCACTGAAGTTGTATTTCAAAATGCCCTGAAATTATGCAGTTGTGAAAAATGAATTATAATTCTTTCACTGAAGTGGTAGTACTGTAATGTTGATTCTAAAATATGCAACAAGCTATTTCAGTGCAGAAGGCTGTCAAATGACAGAGAAAACTAATGTATCAAGAAGTACTGAGAAATGTTTAAAAGTTTTAATTATAGCAGGTGGCCAACATTTCTGAGCATTTCATAGCTTAATTTTGAGTTTTAACAGCTTCAGTTATAGCTTCGGAATTTCTGCATCTCTTACAAATATCCATCTCATAAATTGGCATGAAATGCCACTATTTATAGACAACATAGGACAAGAAGCAGAGAACAATGCAAAGCAAAAGTATAAAATGACAGCTTTCTGTTGCAGACAGTAACAACTGGGAAGCTGCAAGCTTTTCCAGATTGTTCCAATCTTGTGCTTTTTTCTGGTGTGGATTAGCAAAGAGGTACATCTGGATTTGGGCCAGAAGGCCTGGGCTATCATCTAGCCTGACTTCCTGGCCAGAACTCCACTGAAATCAGCAGGCAGCAATCATCTGCCCATTTAGTGTATTTTGTGGTTTGGCTTGTTTTTCAAGAGCGTTGTATGCAGCAGCAGCAGCATCCATTAATAAGCAGATTTCTGAACGAGTATTTAGACAGATACATTCTTATAATTACAAAGGATAAACTTAAGCATATGCATAAACACACTCTCTGTCAACCATCAAATTTAATTCTCATTACCTTATTACATCACAGGTTTTGTGAAAGGCCAAGAGTCATCAAAGGTGGGGAGATGAGCTACATTCCTGTGTTGGTTTGGTGGAGGATGGAAAAAAGCCCTTCCTATGGTGTATGTTTATTTTATTTATTTATTTCCCTTAATTCTCTCTCTTCGGACTCAGATTTAAAAAAAATCAACAGCTGTATTGCATCTCTCCAGTTCACAAAAGACTAACCAAAACACATTCTTCTATTTTCTAGACATGAGTCACCTCTCACAACAGATCATCCTATCCTCCTCCCTTGTGAAAATCTTTTTATAGTCCAGTTTGACTTCTCTTGCTGAGTCACAAACGAACAACTCTTAGTGGCCTTTCCTCAATTCTGATTGATAAATACAAGCTGGAATATCTCCGGCCCATCTGCCCTTCAAATGTGCTTCCACTAGAGACCCACACAATATTTCTGTCATCTAGATCAGGACCAAAGTCCCTGACTTTCTGAGCAATTGCTAGTAGTTTATACACTTTCCATCATTTTTGCAGCATTTACAGGAGTAAACTTGGTGTAGGAACCAAACCTGGAAACCATACTTGGATTAAAGGTACCCAAGAACTGTGAACGTATATGAAATTGTTCAGATGACAGTATTCTTGTGTTTGGAATACTATGTGATAGTTGCATGATGCCCTTATACTATATCCAGTGTCCCAGTCATTGTGACTGGACAAGTATTCACAAACAACTCTTAAAGCATATTTCAATATGTGGATTCCACTTTGAATGTGGTGATGAGCAGGGGATAGAAAAAGATACTCTCAGACTGCATTACTCTGCTTTTGTAGAATAGCTAAAGTAGAGCTGGTAATCTGCCAAAAGAATACTGGGGAGCACCAACTCTTTATAACCGAGGTTTACATACAAACTCACTGTTGTGGCATGTGCATTAACATTTATTTTCTACCTTAAAGAACATCAGTAAAATTCTTTGAAATTAATAAGATGGGTTTTTAGTATTAGCTTTAGTAGGAGTAGATTTTCACTCAGCGTATGTCATATTTTACTCTGATTTTATTTATTCTTTGGGCCAGATTCTCGTATTTTGTAGGACTGTAGATCTTTATGACCCTGTTGGAATAAAAAGATTATTTGTATTATGATTGACAGTAGACTCTGACTTTGTTTTCCTAAGAGATTTGATGTTATTTTTGGTTAATATGTGACATAGGGCATGCTATAACTTCTTTGGGTCAAGGGGAGTGCTATTTCTAAAACTATTTAAATAAAGTATTAAGGGAACAGAAAATTTTCCTCTCAGATAAATACGACTCTAGTCAATTGATATTCTGCTGTCAGCGTGCATGTCTCATTCAGTCTTGTCCTCCATGCAAAAGATATTGACCCTGTGTACTACACTGAGAATAATTTTGCATATAGAAGTAATAACAAAATGTTTATAGACAGCCCCATAGCCGGAAAGATTGTCAGAGATTTTTAGCTTTTATAAACGGTTACAGAGAAAGCAGTGCTAAAGTCAGTTAGCTTGTGAAATATCATCAGATTATAGCAGTAATTTGCATTTTATAAGATATTTCAACTGAAGACATTATCTGAATTTATCTGATCTTGACTGCATGTGACTCAAGGGAATACTGAAGTGAGAAGAGGACATCTGTGGAAGGAATGTGCAAGGCAGGGTATTTTAAAAGGAAACCTCTAACTGCTTGGAAATAATAGAACTGGTTAAATAATACCAGTGCAAAAATGTTCTTTAACTGCTGGGAAATAATAGAATTCTTAGATACTATCAGTGTAGAAAGTTTCTATTCAGACATAACTTGTTGAGAATATTTTGCAGGTTGAGATAAAATTTTCAGTGATAAAAAGTTGAAGTGAATAATTTTGACTTTGTAGACTAATTTTGGTAATATTGAAATCCTCTATTTTGGTGCTGTCATTTACATTTGCTTTATAATATTAAGCTAGTATTACATGTTACTATTCTATATTTTATTTTTCATAAAGTCGGCATTTTTTCTTTGCGGAAACAAAACATCTCAGTGGGTTAAATTGAAAAAGCTCTTAAGGACATTTTCAAATTTTGACTTTTTGTACCAAATTCTTGACAACTCAAGTCACTGAAGAAGTCTGGTGTCCAGAAAGAAATAATTGTGCTTTGTCCACAACATTTGAGGTATTTCCTCAAACCTAGAACAGTGAAACGGTGACAATAGTGGTTCAGTCAGTACGTGTGGGGCACCACTACACAGTGGAAAATTTAAAAATTATCTTCTTTTTTCATGATCCCATTAATTACAGACCCTAAAGAGATGAAGTCTAACTGCTGAGATAGTTCTTCTCAACAGCAATTTTCAGGAACACCAGGTGAAATTCTCAAAAGCAACAGTGGATTCAAAACCATGTTGTCTGATTAGTTGGGCATGATTTAGAGGATGTAGATTTTCCCACTTGCTGCTCAGGAATACTTTTGGTTTAGGAATTCTGTTTGAAAGAAGATATCATTCACCTTATTTTAGCAATTTAGAAATAATATTTCAATTGGTGTGTAGGAGTCAGAGAGGGATGTAGCAGAAAGGGGGGAAGGGAACAAGTATGAGCACTGCTCTTCTCATTATAGTAATATGTATATAGAAATTAACATCTTAATGGTTCCAAAAAGTTGATTGCTATATACATATTTACACATATGTATATATGTATGCATATATATATATGTATGCATTCCCCCGTTTTTAGTGGTGCCTAGGTTTTAAAACTCAGAATAAAGGCCTAGTGGAGATGAGTAAAATGACATCACACCTGCTGTAAGACATCAGCAACAGCAGAGTAGTATCAGTTTGTAAGTGACAGACAGTCATGAAGGATGAAACCTTTTGTTCAGGTAACTAGTGTTCCTGGGTGCCCCACTTCAACAGGGCAATGCAATTAATAGCCATCAATGAGGTTGCAGGGTGACATACAGAAAGGATAAGTGAAAGACATAGGTAAAAGTGCTGTTTCTGAGAAAGACATACACCCTGAGAATTTTCTGTAATTAATTTGTATTAAAAAAATAAGGAACAGCTCTAGAGGTACTAGTGGAAGGGCAATCATAGAATCATAGAATGGTTTCAGTTGGAAAAGACCTTTAAAGATCATCTAGTCCAACCCCCCTGCATTGGACAGGGACATCTTCAACTAGATGAGGTTGCTCAAAACCCTGTCCGACCTGACCTTGAACACTTCCAGGGATGGGGCATCTACCGCCTCTCTGGGAAACCTGTTCCAGCATCTCAGCACTCTCATCATAAAAAAATCTTTCCTTCCAATCTCAACCTACCCTCTTTCAGTTTAAAACTGTTACCCCTTGTCCTGTCACTACAGGTCTTGGTAAAAAGTCCCTCCCTATCTTTTCTGTAGGCCCCCTTTAAGTACTGGAAGGCTGCAATAAGGTCTTCCCAGAGCCTTCTCTTCTCCAGGATGAACAACCCCAACTCTCAGCCTGTCTTCACAGGAGAGGTGCTCCAGCCCCCTGATCATCTTTGTGGCCCTGCTCTGGACCTGCTCCAACAGGTCCATGTCCTTCTTATGTTGGGGGCCCCTGAGCTGAAGGTACTACTCCAGGTGGGGTTTCAGGAGAATGGAGTAGAGGGGAGAATCCCCTCCCTCGACCTGCTGGCCACGCTGCTTTTGATGCAACCCAGGACATGACTGGCTCTCTGGTCTGCAAGTGCACATTGTTGGCTCATGTCCAATTTTTTATCCGCCAGCATTCTTTTCTCTGCAGGGCTTCTCTCAATCCCTTCATCCCCTAGTCTGTACTGGGGATTGCCCCGACCCATGTGCAGGACCTTGCACTTGGCCTTGTTGAACCTCATGAGGTTTCACACAGGCCCATGTCTCAAGCCTGTCCAGGTCCCTCTGCATGGCATCCCTTCCCTCTAGCATATCAACTGCACCACTCGGCTTGGTGTCACGTGCAAACTTTCTGAGGGTGCATTCTATCCCACTATGTCATTAATAAAGATACTGAACAGAACTGGTCCCAGTATGGGCCCCTGAGGGACACCACTTGATAGTGATCTCCATTTGGACATTGAGCCGTTGACTGCAACTCTTTGTATGTCGCCATCCAGCCCATTCCTTATCCATCGAATAGCCCATCCATCAAATTCCTCTCTCTCCAATTTAGAGACAAAGATGTTGTGTGGGTCCATGTCAAAGGCCTTACAGAAATCAAGATAGATGACATCAGTTGTTTTTCCCTTATCCAGCAACGCAGTCACTCCATCACTTCGTTGTAGAAAGCCAGCAGATTATTTAGAGATGATTTGCCTGTTGTGAAGCTGTGTTGGCTGTCTCTAATCACCTCCCTGCCATCCACATGCCTTGACATAGCTTCCAGGAGGATCTCTTCCATGATCTTACCAGGCACAGAGTTGAGGCTGACTGGTTGGTAGTTCCCAGGGTCCTCCTTTTTATTCTTTTTAAAAATGGGTGTGGTATTTCCCTTTTTTCCAGTCACTGGTTACTTTCCCTGACTGCCATGACTTTTCAGATATGATGGACAGTGGCTTATCACCTACATCTGCCAGTTCCCTCAGGACCATGGGATGCATCTCATTGGTTCCCATGGACTTGTGTATGTACAGCTGAAAATAATACAGCTGAAATACAGCTGAAAATATTTTTACTTGATGGCTAAAAGAGGAGCTGAAGTACAGGATGAAATAATTGGTAAAACTCTACAGGAAATGTCTCAGTCAGTCATGGGAGTTTTTTGCTGACTTTATTGTTTCTGCTAGGGTAAGTTTTTAAAGTCTTAGTTTGGGGATTATTTTTATGATTTGGATAATACTATTGGAAAAAATATCTAGGTTGGCCAGGTGTCTTCAAATGTTGAGAGTCACAGGTCCCAGAGGAGATACAAATATAACATGCATCACCGATTTTCACAGAGATAGGTTGCTGACAAGCATTTTTGTAGCATTAGGTGTATAGTTATACATAAGTAATATGGATGCCTGATTTAAGCACACTTTTCTCAGATTCCATAGACAAATTGTCAAATTGTATTTGTAAAAGCTCTAATTACAAGGGGGTTGTGTATTTATACCTGTAGAGGTACATTAATTTGGTTTATTTGGTGGTATTTCAAAAAGAATTCTCCCCACTAAGAGATTTCTTTCCTCCTTCATTTTTCTAATATACTTACTTTGAGTATTATTTACTTTATTTAAAGAAAATGGATTATTAGATTTATTACATTATTAGAATAATTAGATTACCTATTTATTCTTTACTGAGCCCAATAATTTTCTTTTGACTCATAAGGCTTCTAGAAATATCTTGACTCTTGATTTGAAATCATTAGAACATAGAAAATATACTAATTTCCTTGTAGATGGTTTCACTCATTAATTATCCTTTGTTTTCAAACACTGAGCAGGTTTGAAATAACTTTTCAAGAACTGGCTACATTTAAACAGGTTTTCAAAACAAGGTATTTATCTGATTGATCAGATTTCTAGCTGAAGTTTGTTAACATATTAAGCTAATAACTCTTATCAATCGAATGAAGAGGAATAGTTACAGCATGGCTAATGAATATCATCATTGTACTCTCTATTGTAAAACCTAACATTTTGCTCATTTAATGAAAATACTGGCTACCTCAAAAAAAAAAGCCTAAACCTGTGTTTTCATGAAAGCATAGGTTACTTCCACTGTTACACAATTTTATATCATATTTCTCAATCTAACAATAGGTTCCCTTTAAATAGTTTCCTCAATTACAGTAAGTACAAAAAATAAAATCCTAGGTGCTTTGATACATACAGGTCTTCATCGAGTACAATACAAAATCAAGTTGTTCGTATACAAATTTACAGTAAGGGCCTTAATTTTTTTTTTTTTCATACAAAAAGACTACAGTAATTTCCTGGATGAAAATTGCTGTAGGTTTATTTTTAAGTACTGTAATAAATGCAGTTGAACTTTGGAAGTTCATTTCTTCTTCATTCATGCTGTTACCATGGAAATGTGGATTTTATGCTTAAATGAATTAGCTTAGTTCATAAATTATAGTTCATAAATTATAAAAGTAAAATGTTAATTCATAATTGGAGAGTGATGGCAAATCATGAAAAGATAGACATCATTTTCCCCAAGTTTCATTTTCCCCAAGTTTTTCAAACAATCATGGTAAATGATTTTTTTGAGGGAAAACGAGCATGGGCTTCTAATCATCTAGACTTTTTACCTTGTGTCGAGCTCTACATCTATCTGGGCTGAATCACGTGCAGTGTATATTAAAAAGGCCCAACCACCTTCTATATTACCTTCTAGCGGGAACAAAAGTGAAGATACTCCCTGTCTTATTTTGCTCTTGGTATTCTGTCTCACAAACATGCACTTTGCATGAAAGCATATCCCTGTATATGTGTGAATATGTGTGCACATATTAAAAATGCAGAATAAATGGGAATCTGTCTGTCTACACACACTGCTATCACAGTGACAATCTTACCCCAAAAAGGTGAATGTATAAAGAGTACCATGTGCAGATGGCAAGCTTCAGCATCCATTTGCTCTTCCAGCACTTCAAAACTATAGAGTTTAGGGCTTCATGTCTTTCCTGCTAATTTATCCACCCTTATGACCTCCCAGAATTGGAAAATTTAAAAAATACTCCAAAAAGAGCAGTTCTGCTAAATGAATCTCATTTGGATAATAGGTGGTACGTTCCTGGTGATCATGTTCTTGATCGTCACAGAAACATTCCCATAATAAGAATAAAGGACCATCTAATGCAAAGATTGTATTCCCTTCATGAAAGATTTTGAAGGACAGGTTAGACAAACATTTGTCAAGAAGAGTCTATGTACAGTTAATCTTCCATCAGCAAAGGAGACAGCCTAGATAATCTGCTAGGATTCCAAGTTGCCCTGGCTTTTAATATGACTGTGGATGGAAATACCTTTTTGAAGGTGTTACTGTGAGAATGCAAGTCAATAAGAAAGGCAGCTGTCCTCATAGTCACAAAATGAAACGCATGTTGTGGAGACTTGTTAGTCATCAATTTGAGTGAAATTCAGGGAATTCGGTTGGGGACTTTCAGAGCTGAAAAGTCTTCACAGTCTAGGTCTCTCAATGAAGGCTGTAATGGAGTCATGTCTTCTCAATCAGTTGGATAGGATGAGGTATAAAATAAACTTGATCCACAGGTTACAAGTACAGCAGAGGAAAAATGCGGCTTTGAGTAACTCAAGATGCTTTGTGAAGCTTAATCCAGTTCCTTCTTTGTGGGCTTCTGTTCCTTGTTTTGCAGTATTCTGTTTTAAGGTCATTGGGAACAATCAGGAAGCTTTTCCTGCAAAATTCCCAGTCATAGAAAAGACTCATAGGATCAGGCCATTGTTCACTTTTTATTTTTTGGCCATATAGTTTCTTTAAATTTGCTTATTATAAGTGGTTTTATGGCTGTTTCAAAACACTAACCACGATGGCTTGATTCATAAAATATGTATAAATTTAATATTGAGAAGGAATGATTTCTAAGTAAAGTATGTGTTTTTCTCATATATCTGATCAAAAACTTTCTCAAGTGCGATCACAGAGGACA
This sequence comes from Haliaeetus albicilla, assembly GCF_947461875.1. NCBI lineage: Eukaryota > Metazoa > Chordata > Aves > Accipitriformes > Accipitridae > Haliaeetus > Haliaeetus albicilla. The sequence continues at coordinate 21,345,325 of NC_091502.1, read as the reverse complement.
GAAAGCAGAGAGCTTGGACGTTAGGAGGAAAAGTATTAAATGCTCAAAAATGAGATAATTGTATTAACAGCATGGTGCAGGAAAAAGGAAACAGAAAGTTTTCAGGAAAAATTGTGGCTTAAGTTAAATCAGCCCAAGGGAAGGTCTTTGCTGTTTACTGGCCTGGAAGGGAGGAAGAATATTTGACACAGCAACTTTTGCATCAGAATGCCAGGGTGCCAAAGAGATGTTTACAATACTGGAGATGAGAGTTTGTAAATAATCTATTCAGTCTTTTTCTTTTTTCTTTCTCTTTCTGGAAATTTTAAGATTTGCTGAGCGCAAGCTGCTGATTTAGTTCCTCTGTCTGTGATGTTTTACTAAACTCTGCTATAGTGCAAAAGCCTAAGCAAGCCTTCTTGCCAGTTGTGGCTTTTGTTCCACTTTCTTCTTTCTGCACTTGTTTCCAGATGCCCCATAGACTAAATCCACTCTTCAGGAGTCAACATTTTCCATCTAGGAACCGTAGACCCCACAGCACCCAAGACCTGCTGTCCGCACCAACGCTTCCTGCAATATCCCACCCCCTGACATGGATATTTTCAGTGTAATGAACTTCCTGTAGCTGTGGAAAATAACATTTTTGTGATGATTTAAAGTCTCAGAAGTGGGGAAAGGAGTAACATCATTGCAGTTTAAAGCTCATGTGCTGAAATCAGAGGCACTTAAGCAATGTAGGACTAGGGTGCTATACAGATTGTATCACTGCAGTGTGCAAAGACAGGGTGTGATGGAGCATGACTGTAGCCATAGTGCCATGACTGCACAAGCCAGTACCTCCAGCATTACTGCAAAAAGAGGGAGAATTACACCCCTGGCTGCTGAAAGTCAGTGGCGTGGATTATCAGTGTTGATACTAATAAGAGTTGCATGGCCAGACCCTACAGATGGCTTTGAAAACCTCCACCATTATGTCCAACTCCCTGCAGATATCAGCCCTCCACTCTTTTGGAGGACAGGAGTGTCATTTCTCCCTCTGTCCACTCGGAGAGCAACGCACCCTCTTCTTCAGTCCTTTCCCCTTCTGTTTTCTGTGTTTTCTAGATAATCTCTGCTTTACTTATGATCATCAGAGGGTGATCGCACAATCAGTCTCATTGCAGCAAGCCTTTGAAAAGCGATTTATAATATTTACCCGCAAATGTGGTGCTTAAGTGGGGCACATTGCGCTGTTTAGAGCAAACGCTAGAGAGCGTTGCTTTCTTTACTGCAGTCTATTGCTTTTATTGTTATTCTTTAAAATACCACCCTTTCCATGACGCCTGGGAAAAAAACCAAACTTAAAAATGGTTAGGCAGCTGAGGATCAAAATATTACTCTCCAGTATGGTTTGATTGTTCCTCTACAAGGTTTTCCTAGTACAGTCTGCCTTGTATAGTGCCGTAGCACGCTGGGGTCCTTGACCACAGCTTTGGGATACAATGGCAACAGGAGATTTCTGCTGCTACAGCTATTGCTACTACTGCTGCTATTAACTCCTGTTGCTCTTCTTCTGGGCAGTGACAGATGCTGCAAAGGGCTGTCCCCTCCTCCCCTCCGAAGCAAACTGTCCTGGGGGCCTCCTGAGATCAAGGTCTTCCAGGGCAGCACGTTCCCTCTCCTCCCTTTGAACCTCTGCAGACAACCAGGGTTTCCTTCCAAGTGCTCCCTTTTGTCCTTCTGAAGGCACAGGAAGATAAAAGTGACCATGAATTTTCACGGCTCAAGGTAGTGGCTCCAGTGGTTTCTGTCATCTAAGAATATTCAGGTCACAGGTTTTGTGTCTTTTTAAAGAGGGTCTGTAATGTGGCTCTTTTGGACTACTGTCTCTCTACTGTTTTTATACTTAACCTTTTTTTTTTTTTTTTTTAATGGAGTGACTTCTTTCATCTGTGGGGTTCTTCGCCATGGTCTCCTGTTTAAAGAGGCCCTGAACACTTGAAATGTTCTGCTATTTTTGGCATGTCTGGCAGATTGGGGCAAAGGCTTTTTCCTCACTCACTGTTATCAACTGTATGTCAAAGACCGTAAATATCACCTATATGTGATGCTTTTGAGTAGCTGTTAGTCATACTAAAATACTGTACGTCCTTGATGAGAATGCTGCCTTTAACAATTAGACTGCTGCAATAAGAAATGTTTTGGCAGAGGTGAACAAGCCCTGCAGGGATCTGCTTGTGTAGATTACCTGGAGTAGCCCCTGCTAAATGTGTTAGGTTGGGCTGCTATCAAAGTAATACCTTGTTGGCTGGTACAGAGGTATCAATTTTCCAGCAAATTCCCCAAAGCCCCACAGTTATAATAGGAGGCGTCTGCCACATGGATGGGAGTCTTCCCTTTTCACTCTTGCAGTGTTATGAAGGTCAGGGTCTGTAATTTCCTAGATAACTTTTCCTCCTAGACACTCAGGAGTCATGGGAGGTTTTTGTGACTGCATTACTTTTTGTTTTCCTAAATGAGTCTGAAGTCTTTTATACAGGTGATCGCGTGGGTATCGTATAGTTACGCAGCCCTCCTTTCTATTTGTGAGATTCCTATTTTCCCCACATTAGGTTTGTTTGCCTAAAACCAAAAACATTAACTTTTTAGGATCGTGAAGAAGAAAGTTGTTTCAAAGACTTTGCTGACTGAAACCTTGTGTAATTCCTTTGGCAGAAAGGAGGCTTGAATTTGATTTTCATATGCAGCTACATGCTTGCCTGAGCCTTGCCTCGCTGTTCAGAACTGTGCATCTATTCATCTTTGCTTTTTGAATTGCACTTCTCTGGTGGATGAGAATTCCCCAAGACCTGTGATATTTTTTCAATGACTAAGATGCTTAATTTTAATTGTTAATGTATTGTACTGCAAAATAAACCATGATTCCTTTCCCTTTCTATTCACTTGAAGAGTGTCAGAAAAACACATCAATTAATTCTCCCATGCTTTTGCTGAGCAACACGTTACTATGTTTTAGCTTATTTGATGGCTATTGCTGCAGACCAAGTCTGAACTATCCTAACTTTGGGATATCCCAGCTTTATGAACTGTGGCATCTAGACCCCAGTTTCATGACTAACAAAAATTGCTGAATTAGATTTAAGAACAGGGTTCACCTCTTTTGTTCTGGAAGTCATTGCTTGTGCCAAAGAAGGTTGTGATTACTAATTACATAATTTGTATGACAGATGGAGCTGGGGATCAAATCAAGTAGCTGTCTTAGGATACATTGTAAAGCAGTATCTAGCTTTAAACACGACTGCCTTTTTGGTTCCTAAAAAAAGGCACAAACAATGACAGGCTAAAAATAGCTGTTCACTTGGAGTCGACGACAGTTTCTGAGAGCTTGTCTTTAGGAAGATGTTGGAAAAAACCCTGCCGTCTTTTCCCCTCCCCCCTTTTTTCTTCTTTAAATGCACGTCCTTCTGTTTAAGCTTCTTCACCTCATTGCCCACAGAAAGATACCCACTGACTTTGATAGGACTTCAATATTTCTGCAGATTTCCGAGGGGGTTTACGTAAAGCGTTATTTAAAGAAATCCTAAAAGTCACTGCAGATATTTCTATTAAGTTATGCTTATCCTACACAAATTGCTCTGTGCTGATAGAGAAGGAGGTAGTAAAGCCTTTTCCACTCTTTGCCTCCCACAGTATCTGCTGCAGTGAAAAAAAAGAGGCTCTTTTCTGGTTTTATTCTTGAAGACTGCTTCATAATTCAGTATGAATATCGGTGGTTCCCGGTGCTGTAAACAAAAGAGTTGAGTCTTTGACTTTGTGTCCCTGCAGTCTAGTAAACAATCAGTTAATTCGTAGCAAACCAGCGTGGACAGGAGTGAAAGAAGTGGTTTGATCTTATTTTTGTGCTTGTGAATTAAAGCTTTGCCTTCTGGCTAGGTTCTGAGTTCCTTCCTTCTGGAAGACATTTGAGCATTTTGAATTCAGAATATGTAGTTACAAATGTGAGGGCACAGCCTTCTCCAGGATTTTTCTGCTTTCATTTTAATTTTTCTCTCTGTTTCTAATCCCAGCAAGCAAGAAAACAGTTTGAAAACGATGTCCAGTGTCTGAGCTAGGAGCACAATGCAATTCAGGAGCTTTAGAACTAGTCCGCTGCATTTTTATTAAATGAGAGTGAAGGAGTAGGTGGGACTTTTTATTTAAAAATAGATTAGCACAGGGGACTGAACTTGCATTTGAGGAAATGTTAATAAGCCAGCCAGCCATTGTCCTTAATCAGAGACTGTATTTGTAAGTAGAACATGTTGAATCTGTCATGATTGATGACGTTGTCTTTGTTAAAAGGGATGCTGCATCTTTAACAAGAGCAGACAGAAACAGTGCAGAATCTACAGTAAATTTGAGAATTGGAAGAGAAACCTTTCTTCATTTTTCCGTGTATAACATTTGTAAAATATTGAAAAGAAAACATCAAAGCCAGGGGGAAATATAAGTAACTCGCTGCTTACATTTTAATTCCTCACCTTTCCCCTCTGGGTGAGTTCCCCCTCCTTTTTCCCCCCTGAATTTAAAATGCTGGAAGGAAAAGCAACTGAGGTCCAAGTTTCAGATGCTGAATTCTCTGCTAATTGAAATTACTGGGCATATTTCTATATATAGTCGGTGAAGAGATATGTAGCTTTCACTCAGTGCCTTCAAGACATGTCTTTTTGTAGTCAGAAAAACAGAGATCAATGCATTTTCAAACTGACAGAGGGAACGGATGCTCCTTAGTAGCACATGCTCGGGATCGTGTGTGTACCGTTTGTGCAGAGCAGAGACGCTGAATACTGGTCCATATGCTCCTTGTTTACTGCAATGTTTTTTGCATGTTACTGTGCACTCCGGACTAATGTGAAGGTAAGAGGAGACGAGACAACAATTTGGCAGGAATGTACATGTAAAAGCAGCTGCAGAAAATGTCTACCTTGTGTTGCTGAGTACTTTGGAATTGCTAGCTGAACAGGCATATTATTACAGGTGGTTGTGGAGGCTTTGTTTTATCGTTCTCTGTGTAGCTAAAGAATAGAAGCATGTTTTAATTTTGCAGTTTAGCAACCTTCAGTTTTTAACTGCTTGCAGTTCAGGTTCTGGGCTTGTATGATCTGATAAACATGTTTTGCTACTGTCCAGGTAGGCCAGAAACAAGATGCCAAAGGCTGTTTGTGCAAGGCTACATAGCTTTATATAGGATAAGAATTCCTATACTCTAGTCCCCAATGCATCCTCCAAGTGATGCTGCTTGCATGCTTTCTCGTTGATTACTTGCCTGAAATTCGGGGGTCTTGCTGCTGTTATCCGGGTTGTTTTTTGTGCTGATTTGTTTCTAACTTGAAACAAAATGCATACAAACAAATTATAAGCAATATCCTAAGAAATAAGCAAGGGGTTATTGCTGCAAAATGCTACAGAAAAAATGCCAGCTGGCAGCACTGGTCTCACCTTAACTATTACCCAGCGTTTGTCACTCATGTCAACATTTGCTTGCTCTGTTAATTAGTGTCAGAACTTCAATATAAGTTGCTGGATATATTACCTTCTCTGCAAGTAGGACAATATTAGCAGACAGGATCATTGGCATTGAACTGAGCTCTAAGCCAAGCTGTGGGCCAGCTGTGGGAATCCAGTTGCATAATTTAAATGAATTACAGTCCTTAGTCAACATATTGGGGAGGTACTTCTGGCATTCTGGCTTTTTCAAGTTCAAATGAGTGTCTGTGTCTGGGAAGGAAAGCACTGGTAAATGCCGGATAATCACAGTTAGAACTGTTTTACCTGGAGAAATAATTGTGAAGGATATTTTGCTTTCAAACTGCTTTAAACATGCCTTTGAATTAAAGTGAGTTTTCTGTATTTGCACTTGGTTTGATAATAATGAACTTCATATTTATTTATTAGGTCAAAACTTTTTTTGCCATTTGATTAAAAAAGTATTTTGCATTAAAAGCTCACATTCTACGAGTCTGCTTCTATGTATGTGGTCAAGATCTCTACTGCTGATTGCTGTACTGAATTGCTAAGCTTTCACATTTTATTACTTTCTAATTAACTTTTGCAATTCACTTTCTGTGCCACTTCTGAGGAAGAAAGTGAAAAATATATTTTCTTTGAATATGTGGGTAACAAGCCAAAAAATACAAGTTAAAACTTTTAATACTGTTCTGTCTTCCTAAAATACATCCATTGTCCTTTCCTTATGCTTTCCCTATAATGTATTTGGCAGGTTAGTAAATTATATCCACATTATATGTCCTGTGTTTTATGCAGTAAATTGTCAATGAAGAGATGTTTTGAGATCAACCATTCTTTATTGCTCATTTTGTCCCCCAGACTGCAGTGCTGTGCTGAAAGTGTTCTGTCAAAGTGGGTCTGATGTTGAGAAATATTTCTCAGTCTAAATAAGAATAGGTACAGGGGAAATTTGACTATGATTATTTTTACTGTAATTTCCATGAGATACCATGTCATTAAGTCCCACAGCAACTGTTAGGATTCTCATGGGTTTAACTTTTGAAATGTCTTTGTTTCCATTCATAAACACAGAAAAAAGTGAAAGGTTTGTAGTAGCCCAAGTCTGACGATTGTTTGGATAAAGTAGTTTTAATTTGTTGGAACTTCTTCAACTTGTTAAGTGTCTCTGGAGGAATTGTTTGATATACAGTATCTGTTATTTACATGATATTGTTCTAAGGATGTTGTCTTCATTTGTTCTAATTTCCGCAAACTCATACACTTTCAATGTATACTTTGATCATCTATTTTCCAAGCTTTGCATTGGGCTACAGTAACATAAAAAAGCTGCACAAACTTTGCACATCCCCCCAGGAACTGGCCAAGTATGGGAGTGCCACTTGCATCTTCAGTAGTTCCTATTTTCTTTTTCTGACATTGAAGATTACTTAATAAGTAGGAGTTTATTGAAAGGTGCTCCCCATGCCTGGTCATTCTAAAATGTATTACATAGTGTTTCTGCAGAACTCTGTTGCTTTTAACTTGGTTGGCACTAACATAAGCCACAGCTTTATGGGTGGCCAAAATAAATGAAATACATTATAAAACATCTGTTTCGAGTTTTATATTTTCCCCCTTTTAAATGGGTGGAAAAATCTTAGTGGTTCTCAAATATTTTAGTCTTTAAGTCATAAGATAGAATTAAACTATAAGTACAGGCTGTAACAGGAAATAGATCTGCTTGCCCTGGAAAGTGAAAAAGAAAAGCAATTGGGTCTGTTTCTGATGGCAGCTGCAGTTTATGGCTTTAGAGAAAGCAGATTTTTCAAGTTCAAGGTAGGACTCTCGCTTCTTGATTGCCAGTCTATCTTAAACTGCCCATGTGAACTTAGTTGGCATATGCAGACTCATAAAAAGGAAAAGAGGTCTACCCCATGCATTCTTAATCAAAGTCTATTTTTACAGCTGACTAAAGAATAGTACTGACCATGAACACGTACCTGCCTATGTGAATAATTATTTCTTCTTGCCTGAGCAGAAACCAAGTCAGTGGTTAAGAAAGGCAGAAAGATGTCTGAGAAGTTACGAGCAAAATATCTTCCTCTGTCAAAGTTTCTCTGGAACTACATTTTTAAAATTAAATTCAGTTTGAATTAAAAAAAGTAAAAAGAAAATATAACTATTGCTTACTATTACCTATTTACTTGACACAGCGTTATTAAGCTTCTACATTTCTGTTGTATCTCTTTCTTGCTCTCTCATGTATGCACAATTTTGTGCCTCAGTGGAAGGTATCATAAATAAGCCCAGAAGTCAGGGAATTAAAATCTAAAAGCAGTGCCTCCAAGATCAGAAGTGCTGTTGTGGAAATGTGCAGTGTGTTTGAAAAAGTGGACTCCTACTATATGTGGTAGTTAAATATGTTGTTGTATTTTCAGCATGAGTAAGTCTCAGGAGCGGAGGCTAACTATGGCAGGGGGTTTCCAAGTGTCAAATGTTTGTAGTTTTAATTGTGTCCACTGTGTATTGAAAATACTTTCTGTATTTATATGCAAGAGATTTTTAGAGGTTGCCATTAAAAACTTTCTGTTCTTGGCTTAGGCAAGTATTTTAAATTCCCTCAGTATTAGCAATATTTCTTGTAAAACTATGGGAAACATTGCAAATATTTAAGTTCCATAGTCTGAGCTAAGCTTGAAAAACTTTTATGGACTGGGGTCTTGCTTTCCTTTTAAAAGTTTGTAGGAGTTTTGCCTTCCCTTGGTAGACTCTGTGTGTAGTTCTGACAGATTTTACTGGGAATCTGGGCTGCTATTTCTGGCAGCCGGTTTGAGGGTCTTACTGGAGGCAGAGCCGGTGCTTCTGGGAATTTGGGTAGCAGATCTGATGCCTTTCATTTGTACTTTAGCATGGGACTTGACGCGAGCCCTGGGCTCTCTCACCTTGAAACACCTCCTCAGCAGCAGTCAGCACTGGCTTTGGGGTCGTCAGAGCTTCACATAAAGATCGGGGGGGTTTGTTATGAATTCAGATCCATACCCTTTGAAGTGCCAAAGGCTTCCCAGGAGGCTCAGAGTTACTTCAGGAGGAGTTTAAGGCTGTCTTCATGTTAATGGGTACACTTGGCACCTCACAGAACTGAGCTCCTACCTGAACACTGGGTTAACTAAGAGCCTTTTTTTTGTTCTGGCTGCTAACTTTGGGTCACTGCGGTGGTGATAGAAGTCTTCTACATGCCATCCCTTGTATCTCCTGTGCTTCAGCTAAAAGATTCTGCTAGGCTGTGTCAAACAGGAGCCAAGAAGTGATTTATGGCTGAAATTTTGACCTATGCGTTGTCACTTCTTGAGGATCTTAGATGATGCAGAGGACCCGTTGGGGTAGCAGTGGAATATTGCCAGGGCCCATGGAGGGTGCTAGGAGCTAGCATCCTTTAATCACTTTAGCTCTCTCTGTTCATCCTCTTGCATTTCAAAAATAAAAGTTAATTATGTTAACCTAGTAGTTTCCAATTGCAACGTAAGTTGCGGATTAAGCAACAAAGGCAGGAGAATCATAGTAACAAATAGCAAAATGTTTCCTTGCCAAAAGCTGCAAAACATCACAAATGCCAACCCAGATGCTGACTTCTGTCTGCATTTTTAAATTTACTTCCCCTCTCCCAGTATATATTAATGATATAGGTACATAATTAAGTTGTGTATATCACATATTTTGCAACCTGTACTGAGAACTGTTCTGGTCTTCCAAGGGAAAAGAGTTTATGGATCTTTCAGAGTTGGGCCTGTATTGCCAAAATATGTTCTGCTGTAATCTTATGGTATTCTTTGCAAATGGGGGATGAAGTAAAAATGATTTGGACTCCCAGCTCTCACAGACTTGGTTTCCTATGCTTATTTTCCTCCTTTAAATGTTCTGTCATGCACCATCCTCTAGCACCTCTCTATTACGTGAAGAACAGTTCAGAAGTCACATGAATGGCTTTGATATAGAATTTTAAAAGGAGTAAGCAGGAAAGATTGGTTTCTCACTTTTTCTAGTGTAATTAATAATAGACTCAGGGGTGGTTTTTATCTGAGTTTACTCTGTTTTGTAGTTCTGTTTATGTCTGACAGTCTGCCTTACTTTACTCATAACTGCATAGTCATAACTACAACACAAGTGGCAGGTCAAAGTACGGTTCCTCTACTACTGCAGGACACCAAGGCAAAATGAGGTTAATACTAGAAAGCAAACAAAGTTGGTATGGAATTTCCACCCTGAGAGGTCTGGGGACAAGGAAAAGGGTAATATTATGTAGCTTGTGAATATCTAGTTGCATTTCCGTAATATATCTTGTCATCTGTTTATAAAATGTTTGCCTAGGCTATAAAATAAGCAAGACCTTGAACTTTATAAGGGATTTGTTTAACAACTGAGGGATCTAGCCTTGAGAGCTAAAAACAGCTGAGCTGTTTGTATTGCTGTCATCCTTTCATTAAATAAAGACAGAATTTTAGGGAGGAGATAACTCATTGCAAAAAGGGGTTAGTGATCTCTTGGACCAGCTTCTACAAAGAAAGCGCTCTCAAAATTGCAGCGGTAGTAATAGCACAGCATTTCTTTCTTTTGGTAGCTTGCTGTACCTGTTACTAAAATATATTGCTACTGCCCACTCTCATGCTTTGCAGGAAGTGAAAGTTCTCATTTATGGCCCAGTTTTTGCAATCACAGCAGCAATGTTAATAGGAATTCTGGTAAACAGGAGATCTGAATCCAGTCTCATGCAGTTCAAATAGTAGTTCTGTCTGAATAAGAAGTACATTATTTGAATCCAGAAGATTGATTTTTCCACTTCTGAAATCAAACTTGGCCAGATTTGCAAGCATTTATAATACCTAAGTACGTACTGTACCACTCCACCCAGCTGCAAGTGTTGATTTACAATACATGACCATAACAAGTTATGAATGAAAGTGTTAATTAGAATAGATTAATAACACAGCAGCAGCTTTGGTTTTCTAGGTATAATAAGATTGGGACTATATTTAATCCATAGACCAGAATAATATTCCCTTAAAGGCCATTATAAATGTGTGAATAGGTACAGAGATGCTAAAATGACAAGCACAGTATAAGAAATTAAATCCACTACTAAGAATTCTTTATGAACACTAGGCAAATATGAATATTATGCTATGGGGATAAGGAGTACTTATCTAAAGTTAGAAGAGTTAGTTACAAAAATAGTGTCTGGAAGATACAGAAGCTAGGCACTATTTTCTTCATTCAGAAATTTCTGGATAGATACTAATATGAAAAAAAAAAAATATTCCAATTCTGTTTTGTGTCTCCCATTTTGATATGGGCTCATTAGAGCTTATCTGATGAGCTATTCTTATCGGAGATATATAATTGGTCTTTTTGTTAGAGGACAATTGAAAAGATCTAGGACTGTAAAAGTATTTAAATTTGTTGGGTTTTTAATATGTGCAAGTAACTAGAATATAATATGTCTATATGTGACAATTTTATGTTTACGTAAAAATGATGAAAAGTTAAATCCTCTACTGTTAAATCGCTGCTGATAGGCTTGCCCTATGCACTTAAGATGCCAGTGTTTGTGTGACTTTTGTGAGATTGCAGGGAAATTAGATCAACAAACCTGACAGCAATGCTGCCTACAAAATATTGAGAAACATGACCCAGGCAAAAGTAAGTTGTGGGTTTTTTTTTCTTGGGAAACTCTGTGACTTCTATCACCTGGATGGGGAGAAGTGGGGAAGACCATTAATCAGTGATGGATGGAGTTGATAATATCGTGCCACAATTAAAGGCTGCCCAGCAATCTGTCATGGTTAGCTTCTATCTACATTCACTTCTAACTTCACCTGTGTCTCCTGTCCCATTTGTTCGTGCTAAGTTGGATAAAGATATTCTCTGTCTGTGGTTGAGTGGAATGTTGCATTTTCCAGGGCTAGCCTTCACAGGTGTGTGCTCTCTTAATGCTACTGCTACTGGTTGTATATGTATTTTGGACATGCTGAGATGTTTTGTTCCTATCCTGGGTCCCATGTTTTTGGCATGGGATGAATGTATGAAATACTTGTACCTGGTTTTGGAGGGGGAAGCCCCCACCCCTTTCCTTCCACGATATCCTTACAGACAGTGGGAGGCAAGGAAAGTGTCTTTTGGAAGTAAAGATGCAAAAGAAGATTCCAAAAGAAGAATTGATATTTTTCCAGTTGTGGACACACACCAAAGAAATGAACTCTGGAACACTTTCAGGCAGTCTGCATTCCACCTGTGTCCCCATGCCAAAATAATGAGTGATAGCTACAGATTAATGACTAATACAGAAGTTACAGAATGAAAAAACTATTATTAAAAGCATAGCCATCACTGTTTTCTCAGAGGAGGTGGAGGTGGCTGATTTTTCCCTTTGTATCTCTGGACAGATCTGAGTGTTTGAAGTAGTATAAATTCTCCTGATAACTGACTAGCTCCCAGACTTCTTCTGGAAATACAAGTAAAACAAAATCTGAATCCCGTAAAAATAAATCAAAGAGACCGGGGCACAAATGTTTTTTGTTTTAGTCTCACCAAAGAGGTAAATCTCTCAAATTTCAAATAGGAATCTCTGCAGAGAAGTAATTGGGAAGGCTTGCCTGCCTTTGGTAGCACAGAAGATCATTAAAACCTTAGAAAAGGAGGATTGACTGGACAACTGAAACTCAGAAAAGCATTTTCATCCAAGTTGCAGGACAGATGAAGAAAAATATCGTAGATAATTCACACATATTTGCAGATAATTTGGACAGGATTTTCAGCCTGCTCCAGATTTGTTTTCAAAACTTCAGTTTTCATTTGCAAACAAAAATAAATGGCCAAGTTTTCAAGTTAGACAGAACAATCATAATTAATCTAGTCTGTCAGCGCAGACTGTAAAACTACCATGAATTGTTGGAGGAAGGATACGTCTCTTGACACCTGCTATACCTTTTAGAAAAACATTCTGTTTCTACTGAATAATTTCTAATGAGGGAGAACCTCTCACAGCCTTTACAAATGTATTATTCCATGGGTTAATTAGTCTGTTGGAGGTGTGTGCCATATTTCTAGTCTGATTTAACCTAGTCTCAGCTTCCAGCTTTTGGGTCACTTTCATTTTTTTGCTACATTTTAATCCAGTGGACTGAGGAGTCCACTGCAAAGGGTTGTTCCCCCTGTGAGCAGCTCTAGGCTGCAGCGAAGGCATCACCTAATCATCTCTTTGATTAAGTAAATAAACTGAGCTCCTGGCATCTTTTACTGCAAAGCATGATTGCCAGAGCTCTCATCCTTCTCATGACTCGTCTTTGAGCTCTCTCCAGTTTCACAGCAGGCCTCCTGATCTGTGCATGCCACAGCTGCACGCAGAGCAGTTGCAGCCCCGTGCAGAAGTAATAAATATCCTGGCTCCCACTAAAGATACCGTGTGTATGTCCAGGGTTATGCTGGCTCCTTTAGCCACTCTGCTGTGCTGGGAGTGCACGTTCTGCCCCGTATCAAGCAGGACTGCCATCTGCTTAACAGCAGACCTCTCTGGAAAGTGCCCGTAAGGAAGAGTTGCTTGCTTTATCCCAGAGTTAGGACTTTATTGCTGCCTGTGTTAAAAAATACATTGATCTGTATCAGTGACCTGTCTTCTGCGCCATTTACCACACTACCTTTTTTCTGTCATTGCTAAATCTCATCAGTAGTAAGTGACTGAGATTTCTCCCAGATTGATCAACATTTGAAAAGCATAAGGCCAGGAGCAGCCCACGAGGATCCCACTGAACAGAGCTGATCAACTGTCCCATTTGTAATTACATTCTGAATCCTGTCAGTTAGACACTTTTAAATCCATTTAATGTGTGCCATTTTGATTTTGTTTTTAATAAAATGTCATGCAGTGCCGTGTCAACTGATTTACAGAAGTCTAAGTATGTTATATCAATATTGTTACCATTGTCAGCCAAATTTGTAATCCCATCTGAAAAAAAGATAGCATGTTAGTTAGCTTGACAGGCTCTGTTTTCCATTAACCTGGCATTATGTGTGTTTCTTTCCTTCAGAAATAAATATATATTTTATCAGCATTCCATGCTAAGTGCTTTTGAAAAATTAGCCATAACTAGCACAATAGAAATTGCTAGGAATGAATCTTTTTAAACCCAGTCTGTGTTTAAGTCCCTATTTAGAAATCTATCTCTAGCTAAGCACTAATCGAAAGTCAGGCATTCCTGAAGGGTTGATCTTGCAAAATAGGGATATTCCAGTTAAAATGGAAAAGTGAATAAATTGTGAGTGAAACAAAGCTTGTGTGGAAGAGATGGTTTCTTTTATTGGACCATGTCTAGTGGTTGAAAAACAGCGGATGTTCTTCTGGGTCCACAATGCCCTTTGGTCTCACTTATGTCCTTAGATTTACATGGCTATGATAACAGCTAGCAACTCAGCAACTAGACATTCTATGAAATGGCATTTTGTTAGAAATGAAATCATACTACATAGTTCTTTTAGAAAAGGGAAATGTTAAGACTTTGAAAGGTGATTTCTCTTCTACTAGATGACCCATGAAATCAAGAACGTGAATTCTTGCTGAAAAGGTATTGGAGTGCTGACCAGTACTTTCATACACTCTTCCTGTGTGCTTTTGAGATGTTATTAATTTCTTATGAAAACCTGTTTTGTAGTGAATCAGATGATACATTCACACATCTCTTGTAGTGCTTGAGTTCTTAAAAATGAGGACATGAAGGCCACATACTGGTTTCTAGCCACATGTGTAACCAGAAAGTGAATATAAGGCATTTTTGTCTCTAAAGCAAGAAAGCGATCTAAAGAACTCAGGTGGCATTCAGCTCACTTAACTTCAGACATAACCAATGTAAACATCTATATCTAGTGATTTCAGGCTCCCTTTAGTGTCAGTAGAGAGGAATTGTCTCTTCTAAGGCATGATTCGTATGACCTAGTTTAAATATCTACATGGGGATGAGATTAATTGTGTCCTGAAAGTGCCAGTTTCTCTCCATTTACCAGAGAGAGCTTAGGTGACTAGCTGAGATGTAGGTCTCTCTCTTATAGACATTTCCATCTGGTCAAATTAATCCCATCCTTCAAAGCAGCAAAGATGGGATTTGTAATGCTGGTCAGGCAGCTTTTTCCCTCCTTCCTTTTTGCATGTAACAGAAGGAAGACATAAAAATGTGGGGAGGAGGAGCAAGCTGTTGTGAAGGGTCAGCCAAGATGCCCTGGAGATGAGGCAAGAGCAAGAGCTTGCAGGACTATGAGATCATCTGATTTGTTTTCCTTTGTTTTTGTCTTGGTTCTTGCTTCTAAATTGCTTAATTAATATACAAAAAATAAGCAGTGAGTAATTGAACTGAGCTGTTTGCAGCATGCTTCCCTCTTGCCCAGCTGGTAGATCAGCCCATTATTTCAATGATGTTCAACTGTTATATTTTATTTCAGTTGTTTTAAAGTTATGAGAGAACAAATTAAGGACCAAACTCTTATGTTTGGTTCTTTTCTGAGAGCTGTGCAGCTTTCACAGTGTCGGCAGGTGCTGCAAAGGCATTAAAAAAAAAAAAAAGAGATAGAGCACATAGATTGAGTATTTTAGGTGTCTTTGAGGCAGGGGGTCTTCATCTGAGCTTGGCTCCTATCAGCCAGTAAATCTAGATAACTGAGAAACCAGTTCAGCTCCCCTTAAATTAGACACCCACAGTTGTCAGCTGAACAGCTAACTGTATCATCAGCCTCAAAAGGGACCCAAAACTATGGGATCATCCCGGGGGTAAACTTGGCTAGAAACACAAGAAGGAAGAGTGAACATGGGCCTAGAAGTGTAGGTGTGACTCTGGAAGACCTGAACTGCTGCCACGCATTCACCAGAAAATGTCATTAGAAGTAATAGAGTCACTAATGCATCTTAGGGGGATATTTTGTGAGGATTAATTAACAAATATTTGTACAGTACATCCACTGTAAATTTGCCATGTCTCTATAATACATGGTAAAATTAGCAAGCAATTTAAGTGTCAGGGACTGTTTAAGATAATTAAGATAACTTTTCAAAAGTTGTTAGGAGCTGGTTACCAGGGGATTTGTGAAGATCTAATTACCATTAGCCATCTGACCGAAACAGGTGACTTGATCCTGAGATTTTCCCCCAGCTAGATTTAAATGTTGACATGATCTTTTAAACAGATCAAATTCCACAAATTTTGAGAGTTAAGTTAATATTTATTTCACTCTTTTTCACACATAAAATGCAATACTTCTCAACTTAAAGATGAGCTCAGATTCAGTTGTAACCTGTAGCTTGTTGCTATGTAATTGTTTTTTACAGTATTAAGCTAAGGGAGAATATTTGCTGTCTTCTGTTTTTAGGGGAACTCATACATTTAATACAGAAAAATGTTTTTAAGATTTCTTGACAGGCTAATAAATCATGAATGGATGGATTGTCCCCCATCAGGATATAGTTTCACACAAGATGATGAAACAAAAGATATATTTTTTGTGGCCCATAGTTGGTGGCATACATCAGCTCCAATGGAAAAGGAAAAAAAAAGAAATGAGAGAAAAGAGAAAAGGAAAAGTTTCCCCAGTGGTCAGCCAGGAAGAGGACTGGTGGGGGTGCCCTGGACGAGCATTCCCTTCTGGGTGTCTTCTCCAGTGCATCAGGTGTTCCCTGAATACCTTTTCCAAAGTAATTTTATAGTTTTCTCAGGACCTTCTCAGTCTCCCCCATTGGTTTTTCTTGCCTGTTATGCCAACAGAGCTGGCTGGAGCACTCATCGATCGGTCAGAGACATTGCAGAGCTGATAAGCTTTGTGCATATACCTTATGGGGAAATACTTAATGGCTGTCTAAAAAACTACTTTTTACTGGAATTACCTTCTAAGCTCTGTTTCATCCCTAGCACAGGGTTATAACTCAAAATTTAGAGTCTAAGTAGTGGCAAAGGGTGAGTGGAAGGAAAAGCAATTCACAAGGGCTAGAGGTACTGCCACAGAACTGAGGGTATGTAGGTGGGATGTGTCAACGGGGGAGGCTGACTACAACATTGCACATGTAGGACTGCAAAGGGAAAGTCCTGAGCGTTACACGGATTAAGGCAATGTGCAACCAATAAAAAATTTTGTGTTGGGAGGAGAATCAAAGAGAAAGTAACTGTAATAATTTTTCCAAATGAATGACTACACAGACTCCTTAACCCTCAGTGGACAAAGCCCTTTGGCACTGATCTTGCAATTGACTGGACAAAATACCTCCTCAACCTCCCCCACTCCCCCCAAATCCCCAGCAGAAATACCTCTCGTCTCTCCTTGCTAACTGTAAACAGCAATGAGTCACTTCTGGGTTTCCCTAGTTTATTCTGGTCTTACTCATTTCAGTTTTATTATGCCTAAATTGCATCTGCCATGGCTCTGTCTCTTCTTCACACATATGCAATCTCTCCACTGCTGACATTTGATGCTAGTTCCTGGCTTTGCATCAAACTTATCTATGGAGCACTACTTTTCAACACAATTCCTGCATCTCTGATCCCTCCAGTGATATTTTCTCATTGAAATACTGTCTGTTTCTCTTGCAGTGCATATCTTTCAGTGGGTACCTTGGGACACAGCTCAAAAAAATTACTAGCCTTACTGTTTCAGATCTTCCAGATCTTCTTCCAAGGTTTTTTGCCTTCTTTTCCTTTCTGTGGCTCTCAGAAGCTGGCTGCCGTAACCTCTGAGAGTTTGCCTTTACATAGTGTGTTTAGGGCAATGCAATATCAAAACAATGCTATATCAATGCTATATCAACGCATTTTGCATTGAAGAAAATGACAGCAGAAAGGCCAAGATAATAATAGGGCCTGATTTTGGACCTACACACATTGCAGGGTGATTTCTCACTGCTATAGTGGTGTCCTCGCTGTATCTCATCCCCATCCTTCCCTTCCAGTCTGGCTTAAGGACCACAGTTGCTCCTTCCTCATCATTTCAGGGAGTTGTGCCACTGCCTTCTCTTTCCCTTTGCCTTTCCCAACTCAGTCCCCGTCTAAGCCTCTTTTAATAAAATATGTCACCAGCTGAAAATCACTGCCCTGTGTTTTTCATTGAATTTTTCCTATGTTCAGCATTTTTCCCCCTCAAATAACTAAGCTGCTTTGCTGATCAGTTCTTCTTGTTCATCGGAAGATTTTATTTTGCCCTGTTCACTTCCTTCTTCCAGGGAAAAAAAGTTACTTTGTTCTCCTCACTTTCTTTACCAGCTAATACCAATTCCTGGTTAAGTTAAAAATAAACAGAAGAAGTTGTGTTGGTTTTTTTTCCCCTTTTGTAATTACTTGTTAGGTCTGAAATGTTATCAACCTAGAGCAAGAACAAAACTATACAGTACCTATGTGAAAATTCACTAGCTTTTGTTTATCTGAAGGTCACTAGTGAGTAGAGGCATAAAGGCTTTCAGGATGAGAGATTTTAAAGATTGAAGTGGTTTCCTTTAGAAAATACATAAATTAAGAGGCCATAATGCTAAACATTGTAAAGAAGATAAATTTTCTTTTTGTCTCGAAGTTTTCCTACATATTTGACAAAAGGGACATCCAGTGAGGCTGAAAGGCAACACTCCTAAGCCTGATGAAAGGAGACGTTATTGAAAGCAATAGTGCATCGCTGGAACCCAGTGACAAAATACCATGGATGCTGAGAGTTTGGAAGGACTTAAAAAAGATAAAAAAATTGGAAAAGTGACGTATGATTTCAAAATATGGGCTCAAAAGTACAAACTGGATAAGTTATTCTATTGTTGTTCAGATTTCTTGCCCCTTCTTCTGAAGCAGCTGGTACTCTTCTCTGCCAGACACAAGTCAGTGAATAAGATGATTCATGACAGTTTTGTGTTTCATGTTATAATAGTAATTAGGAAAAAAAAAAAGAAAAAAAAAGCCTTCCTCAAAACATTTATTTAAAAGTGGCTAGAAAGCATTCATGGTATAAACAGAAAATTGAAAGTATTTAAAACACACAAGTGCAAAAACCTGCTCCAGAAAAATAGCAACAGGTTTGGGGATTAAATGGTTTTACATTCCATGTAAGAAAATAATACTTGTAAAAATTATCTTCTCCTACCCCCCTAGTTCTTCCAAAGGCCTTCCAAAATGTTGCATGTCAGTGGAAGCTTTTAAATCTCTTGTGTGTGGCATTGGTTGTGCACACTCATCCACATATACATCAGAAGAGACGAAACTGTTGAACTGGGAGCCATAATACCTTTGCTCGTGTTTCAACTCATTTGCTGCTTTCTCATGAAATCACTAGGGTTACTTTGACTTAATCTTCTACTTTCAGAAAATGTTTTTCCAAAGAAGAGAACTAGGACTGTACCAATCCCTTTAGTCTTCAAATGAATTGCCTGTTGTCTTAAATTAATTTAGATGGTGGTAGCTGTAATTTATGTAATATTTCTATCAACAGAAAAGAACATCAGGATCAGTCACACAGTGCTGACAATTAGAGTAAACAGAAATCTTTCATAGAGGAATTACATGTGTTTGCAGGTCTTGCATTACCTTTCCTGGACCTTGTTCTGTCAGCAAGGTCTGTATCCTTACATAGCCCAGCAGTAATTATTTCTTTTTTTCTGTAGTGATCTAATCCCAGGACACCTTCTATCACCTTTTATCAGCAAAACCACCTTTCAAATGGTAGCTAACCAGAAAAAATATGCCATGTAAAAACGAAACCCAAGTGGTGAATACAGACAACAGCTGTGAGCCTTTTCAGTTGGAGAGTTTTATTTGGAGGCAGTATTCATCCACGCAGATGGTTGAGATGGGCTATGAAAATGCATTAATGTACTTACTGCACGAACTTATAGTATTAGAAAATGCTCATTATTTGTCTGGAAGAAGAAGAAACAACCTGGATGGAATGCAAAGCCTTAAACTGTTATGGCCGATAATGAACTATACAGATCAACTCTAGAAAATGTTGATAGTAATTGTCTGTGGAGAGATAAAGATCTCTCTCTGCTAACCCATTTGGTAGATAAGCTCCAGCAGAAATGAGGTTGGGAACCTCTAGCAATAACAGCTCAGTTTTTACTCAATGGGAAAAATACTAATTGTTCCTCAAGTCTGAATCCTAGGTCATTATAATTTTATGAAGAAATATTCATGAAATTAAAATAAGTTCTTCACAGAGAATTCAAGATGCACTGTTTCTATAGGTAGGGAAAGAAATGCTCTGCAAACATTAACAATAATTTAATGTAGGATTAAAACATCTTTTAGTGACTACTCCGGTGAAATTCTCATCCTTTCTGTATCTACTTTAGAGCACATAGAAATGCCACAGATGTTACAGAGCCCTCAAGGCTTTTCTTCCAGCTTTAAGAAGATTCCCTTACAAAAGCCTTTGTAGAAGACAACTGTAAACTCTGTGGGAAAACAACCCACAGCCCTGCAAAGATTTCCAATAGCACTGGGTGGCCGTTGTAGGCTACAAAGCCCAAGGCTAGTAGTTACACCATGCTCTTTCCAGCTCTTTGAGCAGCCTCAGACCAAGAAGACAGAAATATAAATGAAATCTGCTTTATTGCCCTGCTGCTCTTAGGTTGCAGTTCCTAGCCTACACCTGTTAGAAAATTGCCAGAAGTCCCTGAAATATGTAATGTGCAGTACTTTTCATTAATTCTGTTTCATACTATTTTGCCTGCTCTATTAGATAGAACAAATTGCTGATTTAAGCTATGAATATTACTGTAACCGGTTTTCTGGGTTTTTTTGTTATTTGGATTGTAATTATTACATCACCAGTTATAGATATATACTGCTTCACAGTAATTAATTTCATATGTGATTGTAATACAAACAGAAGAGAACTGAATGTAGCTACACGCTGTATTCAGAACTGACTGTGTCTTCTCAGCAGAGGGGATTTGTTCAAGTTCTTTCTGTTTCAAATGTGTGTGATTTCAAGGTTTATTCATGATGGTTATTCATGCAAACATGCCTAATTGTTATGGAGAGTGTCTTTAATTCCACATTCCTAATCCAGAAAACTGGGAGCAGGAAGGATTTATAAGCAACGTTGACTCAGTGGGAATGATACCTTCTAACTCAAGAAAGCTGTTGCTTTGATATGTTCTGAGTCACAGCTGCTCACTTGAGTGGTGAAAATCCATTTTTCACTGCTTTTTGCTCCTGTTAGACCTGCTGAGCCAACTTAAGTAAATGAGAGCGAGGAGACACCTCTGTCCCATTTTGCACATTGTCAACAGAATTGTTTCCCGTGGTAAGTTCCCACTGAAAACAACGGGGGACCTGGAGGTATCACAGAGGCATAAGCTGAAGTTTGCGGGATTGCTCTGGTGTTGTACTGAAGACCTGAGGCAGCCAGCAGAACACTTATTGATGCGGTTGTGTCTCAGAGGCCTGATTTAGGGACAGAGGCATATAGAAAGTGATTTTCCTCTTCGCAAACGGAGCACGTGCTCTGGAGTCACTGAATAATATGGTGATACCCTAGGACATTATGTGCAGTTACTTGTCATAATACTTTTTTCTACCTTTTCAAGACCACAGTTTCTTCCTTTTTAAAAATAGAAATATCTGTGATTTGCTCTACTTTTTAGTTTGTATTATGTTGTGAAGCTTACTTTTAAAGGTTTACATCGTAATTCATACAAGATGTTTTAGCTAGATAAGTAAATTGATGGTGATAAACATCAATAGCACATAACAGAGTTAGGAATGATGAATATTAGTAGCAAGATTCATACACGGTTTTGCTTATGTACCTAGTATTTATGCCAGATTGAATCTTCCTTAGAATAGGTAATTACGCTACATTTATAAGGTAAGCAACATTTTAAATAGTCTATTGTTTAAATTGTTAGCTGTAGGCTAGGCTGAAAGGCAACTCCATTCAACTAATTGCTGCTATGACTCAGACCTTGTAACAGATATGCAATTAGATTTGGTTTTCTTTCAAACCCCAGCTCTGATTTTCTTTATGAGAGAGTGTAAAGAAGGGGAAAGAATGCTTTTTGTCTAAAGGGTACCATCCAGAGTATAGGAAGCCTAAGAGAAGGAAAACTTTTACATGTCATACTGCTGTTTTAAGTGAGAAGTTTACACGTGCATTGAAATGCCTGTATTAAAGAATTTAGGAGTACTCAGCAGTAAGACATAGAGTTATCTGTATTTCTTAAAGCTGATACAATCTGTAGCTTACTATCTTAACTCTGCTGGTTTTTTTCACTATATTTCTCCCAGAATTGTTCTAAATTTTAACATTTTATTTAAAAAAAAACAACAGAACAAAACCCAATCAATTAAGATTTTGCTTCCCCTGCCCCAGACTTCTTAAAAATCTTACTATTCAGCCCCAAATGGTGCTCAGAGCACCCCAATCAGCTTTATTCTTTTTCTCCCCCCCCCCCTTTACAATTTAAGGCATACTAACTTTTGATTCTGCAAATTCAACTTCAATTCTGAAATTGAGTTTGAACTGTCAATCCCTTCTGCATTACCAATGAAAGAGATTTGATGAGTTGGAACTTAACTTTTCAGTCCTTTGAGGACAAAAAGCAGCTCACTGTGCCAGCCTGGGTGGGTTCAGCAATGCTAGCAATGGCAACATTTTTTACCCAGCAGCTTGGTCTGACTGCCAGGACCAAATATATTGAAGAAAAATATTATTTTCATCACATTATGAGCTCATTTTACCCTTGCTAGACTTTCTGTACAAGCACAGAACTGCAAATTGAATTTCTGATTCTGTTTGAAAACCTGGTAAGATGTTTTCAGCACATAATTCAGGATGGGTTTAGAGTTTATTGGATTCTTCTGACCAACTTCAAGTAAATCAAGAAGCCTAAGTTAGGACCATAGCTGCCGTAAGGTCCCTTTGGAAGAAGACACTCAGCTCTAGAGGACAGTTTACATTAGAGCAGAGACTGGATAACAGCAGGGTTTTTTTAACTTGGACTTCTCAATTAAGTCTCTAAAGGTAGGTTGAATTAATGAGGCTCCTTATCAAATCTCAGGGTAAGCAAAGTGTTTCCCTCTCTGAACCAAGATATATCACGGGTATATCTGCCTCTCAGTAAGAGGAGTTTGTGAACTCCCACAGTTAAGGTGTTTGAACTGGATTCAGGCATCACACTTCAGTGAAATGGTGTACCTGTGCCTGCAGCTGCTGTTTACTTCTTTTTTATTTGTTTGTTTATGTTCTTGAGGAAAGATGGAGCATCAGTCTACACTATGTACCATGTGGCCAAAAGGAAGCTCATAAATAGTGGCTGAATAAGAATCTTGTAAAACGATATCTCTGGGCAAGAGGAGTTACAGGATATATAACTTTTTTTCTTCTGCCTGTGATGTTTTGCTGATACTAAGGATGAAATCTGAAATGTACATTGCTTACTAGGACAAGCTGATGAAAAAATCCAGGTTCATTTTGTACAAATGATTCTCTGTGTCATTTGCAAGAAATAGATGGTTATCCCCGTGTCTTTTCATTTTGCAAGTGATTTAATGCATTACATCCTTCAAAAACAGGAGATGGTACCTTTCTACAGAGTAACTTCTGTAAAGGTAACTAATGCTTTTTCAGGCACTTTGTCCTCCTTAACGAGATTGTGAAATGGAATAACTGGCAATTGATTTCCCGACTAAGGGTTAGTCTTTTTCCCCATTTGTGCTGTGGCTAGATGTGAGATTTTAACATTCTAAATAGACTTGGTTCCTGTTCTACTACAATTGTTACTATCATTGTCAATATTCTAATGACTATTTTATTAATATTGCTGTAATATTATGCTTTAGTACTTTTAAATATTCAACTTTCTGGAAAGAAAAACCGAACATGCTCTCTAATCACCTTGACCTTTCAGCTAAGGTCATTCTAGCTTGAATGAGAATCCACGCTTTAGGTATCTTAAGTAATGTAGCTCCTAGTTGCTTTTCATTAATATGGCCATTATAAGATTTTAAGATTCTTCCTGGAATCTGCATATATTAGGATATGTGTGAATACAAATAACGTACTTTGGCAACTTTGATTTGGCTTCAGAACCAGTTTCACAGTAATTCACTGAAATACAAACCTAAGAACAGGTGCACATGAATGATAATCAACAGAGGAAGACTTAACTGAACCAGCTCTTGTGGTGGGTTTGACCTTGGCTGGATGCCAGGCACCCACCAAGCCGCTCTATCACTCCCTTCCTGAGGAGGACAAGGCGAGAGAAAATATATAACGAAAGGCTCGTGTGTCGAGATAAGGACAGGGAGAGATCACTCACCAATTACCATCATGGGCAAAACAGACTTCACTTGAGGAAATTAATTTAATTTATTACCAATCAAATCAGCGTAGGATAATGAGAAATAAAACCAAATATTAAAACAACTTCCCCCCACCCCTCCCTTCTTCTGGGGCTCAATTTGACTCCTGGTTTTCTCTCCCTCCTCCCCCCTCCAGCAGCGCAGGGGGACGGGGAATGGGGGTTGGGGTCAGTTCATCACACGTTGTCTCTGCCGCTCCTTCCTCCTCAGGGGGAGGACTCCTCACTCTTCCCCTGCTCCAGCGTGGTGTCCCTCCCACAGGAGACAATCCTTCACAAACTTCTCCAGCGTGGGTCCCTTCCCTGGGCTGCAGTCCTTCAGGCACAGACTGCTCCAGCGTGGGTCCCCCGCGGGGTTACAAGTCCTGCCAGCAAACCTGCTCCAGCCTGGAGCATCTCCTCCCCTCCTTCTGCACTGACCTGGGGGGCTGCAAGGCTCTTGCTCTCACACATCCTCACTCCCCTTTTCTGGCTGCTGTTGCACAGCAGGTTTTTTCCCCATCTTAACTCTGTTCTCCCAGAGGTGCTCTCACCGTTGCTGATGGGCTTGGTCTTGGCCAGCGGTGGGTCCATCTTGGAGCAGGCTGGAACAGACTCTATCATGGGGGACATAGGGGAAGCTTCTAGCAGCTTCTCACAGAAGCCACCTCTGTAGCCCCCTCTGCTGCCAAAACCTTGCCATGCAAACGCAATACAGCTCTTCAGCAGAAAAAGGTGGAAGACATTTGGACTCCATCGTGGCTATGTTTTTTTATTGGAGTCTGTGTAGAGGAACTGCATGTGCACTAAGCCACCAGGGTAATTGCTCCTTGACTAGAAATACAACTATTTACATTCAGGACTTGTTATGGCTTTGGAGGTGAGTCCTGTAGTGTACTGAGGAAACAAAGAAATAAGAAAAGACCCAGCAACAAGCTACTAGAGGAAAAGTGAGGGTGGTACCACCTACCTGCTGGACTGACCACTCCACACCTCTGCCTCTGAGGGTGAGGAAGATGAGGGACAGTCCAGCTAACATCACTACCTGAGTGCCCTGCCTCTGGCTGCACATACAGCTAGGTTCTTCTTGAAGCAGTTCCTAAATGGCTACAGTTTTCATGCAAATGTTTAAGGAAAATTAGTTTTGGTTTGCATTTTGGGGGGCTGAGCTGCCGCAGGCTTGGATTTACTGGAGAAGAAACCCCACAACCAGTGTAGTGGAGTTGGGAGAGACAGCATTCTGCTCATAAATCAAAGTTAGTGTGTTTGTTTGCTTTTGTTTGGGTTTTTGTTTGGGGTGGTTTGGGGTTTTTTTCAGAGAAATGCATCCTAGA
This sequence comes from Haliaeetus albicilla, assembly GCF_947461875.1. Classification (NCBI taxonomy): domain Eukaryota; kingdom Metazoa; phylum Chordata; class Aves; order Accipitriformes; family Accipitridae; genus Haliaeetus; species Haliaeetus albicilla. The sequence goes on along the minus strand of NC_091502.1, from coordinate 21,320,206 downwards.
AATAAAATATAATTTTTCTATGTGATTTTAGCATAGCAGTTGTGGGTCACAAGTCTTCATTTGTTTTAAGGAAAGGACGAGAAGACTATATTCCAGAGATTGGAATTTTATCATCACCTCTCAAACCCCACCCTCACACAAATAATTGAAAAAGTCATCATTGTCAGATATCATCTCCATGGTAAAAATAGCTTGTTTTCCTTCCACAGAGACAACATCTGTTGAATGAAGCGAAACAAAGCAAGTGAAGTGATATCAGCCTTATAAATGACATCACCCAGTTATGCTGGTCCTGTACACAATATTTTTTTTATAGAAGTCATTTGCTTTTAAATTTTTTAATGCATTATGAAAGTCAGATTTTTCTGTTGGGGTCACAGCAGGTGTTTCAGAAAGTAGATGAACCAAAAGGGTATTTTTCTCTCCTTGAAGTGATCAAGTGGGGATCCACAGCGTGCTCCCACCCTTTAAACTCCATACGTGCCAAAGTTCTTGCTTCCACCTGCACTGAGGCTGGTGCCACAGGATTAAACCTTTTCAGTGACTTGCCTCCAGTAATTCAAACAACTGCAGCCAAAATCTGAGGACAGCTTTTCTGCTTTGTTTTGTTTCCCTTTGTACCTACCCCTGCAAGCAACAGTCAGGAAAAGAGGGATAGTGTTCAGCAGTCATGCAGAGAAAGCTGCTTTCCTCCCCCAGTAACGATGGGTTAATTCAAACCATTAATTTTTCTTAAGTTACAGAAGTGTGGTTGCAGGCATTTTATTATTAACACTGCTATCCCCCAAGGTCACAGATTAGACAATCTAACTATGTTTGTACTGTCTTTGCTCATCTTGTCTAAGCTTGGGCTCACGTGCTGCACAGAGCTCACAGCAATGGCAATCCACAGTGACTCCAGATGTGGGATCAGAGAAGTCTCTGTCTTCTCTGCCTTGCAAGCAAGCTTTCTACAGCCTTGGTCACCATCACCCAACCGATAGCCAAGTAGTCATGGTCAGGAGCAAATGCAAGCCCTGAGGTAAAAGGATATATGAGCAGACCACAAGAGACTAAAAAATTGTGGAAGATACTGGTGGTTTATCTGGGAAACAGAGGATGAAGCCAGACGTTACCATTCAATGAAAAAGAGGTGAGAGAATTGCTCTTTAACTTTAGATAGAGTAACTAGTGTGCGTTGCCTCTCCAAATGTGAAGCTATGAGCAAGGTGTCATGAATATGTGCCTTTTCACATGAATATCTGTACTCCAGGTCTTTATGGGAAGCTGAAACACTTTCTAGAGACTTATTTTCTTTTAAAAATTAGGGGGTGGGGTGATGGGGGTGGGGGTGTTGTACAACACACAATTATCTCAAATTTTTCCGTCCTAGAATAATTTTTAAAAAAAAATCTGCTGTGGATCCTTCCCTGCCAGCACGTGAACAATTATCTGTCAGCTAAAGAGGTTTTCTCTGCTTGACAGCCAGAACAAAGCATCTTGAACCAAGTGTCTACTTACCTCTGGGGCAGGAGTTGGGGCTTGCTGTTGTATGAACTGTGATTGTGTTACAGAGCAGTGCGTATCTGAAAAGCCTTCATCTGACTGGTAGGGCATGTCTGACCCTTGGAGAAGACAGGGAAGGACTTTGCTTTTCACACTAGGATTCCCAGATAGTCAAGCCAGTGTACCCACAGCTATCAAACAGCAAAATTAAATTCCTTTAATAGACTTTTTTTTTTTTTTTTAATTTAGAAAAAGTTAAGCAATCCTTTTGGTTGAATAAACTATAAAGAAGGTTTCGAAGTTTGTGGAATTATAATAGAAAAATCTGAATACCTAACTAGTACCGTGAATTGTCCAATGTGAACATATGTTGATAACAATGAGAGTCCCAAGACCTTACATATTGAGTTAAAAGAGGAATCAGCCTGACTGCAGCATTTTGCATCATCAGTTCATAGGACAATTCTCTATTTTCAAATACATACCATTTCCCTTTTATGCTCTCCTGGTCTTTTGTGCTCTCTCTTTTTCTCTTGGGCTCTAACCAGATTTCCCTTTTGCTGGGATTGTACTGCTTTTTATAAAATAAGGGAAGGTGAATATCCAAAATTAATGGTTTTCATAAACACGGACAGAGAGAGATTCATAGATTCATAGAATCATAGAACGGTTTGGGTGGAAGGGACCTTAAAGATCATCTAGTTCCAACCCCCCTGCCATGGGCAGGGACACCTTCCACTAGACCACGTTGCTCAAAGCCCCATCCAACCTGGCCTTGAACACTGCCAGGGATGGGGCAGCCACAACTTCCCTGGGCAACCTGTGCCAGCATCTCAGCACCCTCATCATAAAAAATTTCTTCTTTATGTCCTATTTAAACCTACCCTCTTTCAGTTTAAAACTGTTATTCCTTGTACTATCACTACATGCCCTTGTAAAAAGTCCCTGTCCAGCTTTCCTGTAGGTCCCCTTTAGGTACTGGCAGGCTGCTATAAGGTCTCCCCAGAGCCTTCTCTTCTCCAGGCTGAACAACCCCAGCTCTTTCAGCCTGTCTTCACAGGAGAGGTGCTCCAGCCCTCTGATCATCTTCATGGCCCTCCTCTGGACCAGCTCCAACAGGTCTATGTCCTTCTTGTGTTGGGGGCCCCAGAGCTGAGCACAGTACTCCAGGTGGGGTCTCATGAGATCGGAGTAAAGGGGGAGAATCCCCTCCCTCAACCTACTGGTCATACTTCTTTTGATGCTGCCCAGGACATGGTTGGCTTTCTGGGTGCAAACACACGTTGCCAGGTCATGTTGAGCTTCTTGTCAACCAACACCCCCAAGTCCTTCTCCGCAGGGCTGTTCTCACTCCACTCATTGCCCAGCCTGTGTTTGTGCTTGGGATTACCCTGACCCATGTGCAGGACCTTGCACTTGGCCTTGTTGAACTTCATGGGGTTCACACAGGCCCACCTCTCAAGCCTATCAAGGTCCTTCTGGATGGCATCCCTTCCCTCCAGTGTGTTGACCACACCACACAGCTTGGTGTCGTACACAGCTTGGTGTTGACCAAGGTTGAAGGAATATGAATTTACTTCTAGAGATGGGTTGCTTGAAAGCTTGGAGATTCCATTAGAGATGGTGGAATGCAATCTCTATAGCATAATATTGCTTAAGGGTGCTGCTTAGTGTATTGGGAACTTGGATGTGCAGCGCAGAGGATATAGCATTACTGTAGCAGAAGCTGGGGAAGGGCATCAGTGTTTAAGCTGGATGCCCAGCTTGTGTCAGTGTTATCAGTGACAATTTACTGAGATGATTTGTTGTCCACCTGCCTCATTACTTAATGAGGAGATGCAGAAAATGGAACTCGGACACAGATGGATTTTCAGAATGTAATTTTGAAAATGTGTTAACTTTTACCTTTAACGTGGTGGCGAGAAAAGCCCAGCTATCTTGCAATTTGTTTGAACCTGTTCCTCAGTTTCCTATCTCACCCCAGGAACAGGATGAGGATGTCCATGCAGTTTTTTCTGCCTGTGCAGGTTTCATATTTCTCTTTTTCCCCTCCCCAAGGTTCTACTACTTGTGTCCTGGCTGCATGAGCACTTGTAGGAGTTGGCTCCTGCCAGTCTTAAATGCTGGGTGTTGGCTGCAGACTGGATAACTTTTCAGTCCTGTTCCTGCTTCTTCTTAATGTAATGTCAGGCCACCAACGGGCTGCTGGTGAGTGAGAACATTAAACAGAAACCCTGCTCATGAGACACCATGTCAGCCTTGGCTGGAGAGATAAATTGCTTATCCCAAAGCCAATGAAACAGTCAGACCAGCTGCATTTGGGAAATGCATTTTAGACTTTCTACTCACGGTAGGGCAGGGGTTGTGGTTAAATGACCATGTTACGATGTCAGGACTTCACAAGGAAGGTCAGGCCCTGGATGTATGTATGTGTATTAAGTGCTGAGAAGTGGAAGGATGAAATTAAATGAAACATCTGTCAGCATTGCATCTGTGCCCTCAGCTAGTCAGACTCATAATCTCAACAATTAAAGTAAGCAAACAGAAAGACCTTCATCTCTTTATTTGGGCTTGAATTTATAGGTGTATGTCGTTCCCTCTCTTGCCACAGGGAGCAGACAGACAGCGCACAAAACACACACCAAGGTCCGGCTGCCTCCTCAACACACCTCTGCTGCCAGCGCCTCCCAGCTTTCTGCTTTGAGAAGGCATGAGCCAGGGGCTGACTTCTCAAACCTTTTGGCTTTCCAATCCCTACCAAACTTTTACAGAGTGATATAGCATGGGAACGGCCATCAACTTATTGAGTGTTGGCATGGCAGGGAAGCTCTAACAGCAGGAGCAGGTGGGAGACCCTCCAGCAGAGAGCTGAGCCCTGCACTGCCGAGGAAACAGGGTGGGTTACGGGGAATTAGGTACCGGTGCGGTCTGCTGTTGAGTGAAATATCTGTTTTTTCTGGCAAGAGTCAAATCATTGACTTTGGCAGCTATGAAGTCTTTGGAGCTAATTTTCTGTTGCATTGAACCTTGCGTAGATGTTTACCCAGCAGCGAACGGATGTTAAACCTTAATGCTGGATGTAAAGCCACTTGGCCCTCACTCTACCCTGGTATAAATAATTACGCCTGATGTAAGGCAACAAAGAATTAAGAATGCTGATTCTTTTTTTAATACAAGAAAAATAACCTGTTCAAGGCATGCTATGACTCATGCTCGGTGAAATCATTGGTGCTGGCTACCTAGTAATTTGGAGCTAAATTTGATTTTACACCTGCACTTAAGGAAATATGGTAAAATTGCCAGTGATTAAGTGGAATCAAAAGGCACAATGAAAACCTTATCGTAAGCCCTCATCATCTTCTGTTTCCCTTGGTTTTGGCTTGTTCCTTTGGAAAGAATAAAATGACAGACTGGACTTGGTTTAGAATTAAAGAACAGCTTGCATGGTTTCCCAGACCAGAGCACTGATGTCAGCCTTTCATTTGTTTCCCTAGCAAGACATAGACAATGTCTTCACAACAACCAATACAGAGGTCATGTTCGTAGGTTCTGTTTTACTTTCCAGTGTATCATGATGTTTTTGCACCACCAATCTTCGAAGGAGGCAAACTTCCATTTTAGCTTGTTCTTTTGTCTTGCCTGTCTGAAGGACTGTGTTTTCCCTTTGATAAATATATGTTGCAATTGCTGATAGTGCCACATTTAATAAAATTTAACCATCTTCAGTCTTTTATTCTGCCAAAATGTGGTGAGAGCTTTTAACAAAAGTTAAAGGCAATTGCCTTTGTTAAAGGCAATTCAGCCTGAGATTCAGGGACACCCCAGGTTTTGGGTTTGAGTGTTTTTTATTAAAGATGCCTTGATCATATCTGGTTTTATCAGTCTTGGTGAGTAGAGCTTTCTGAGTGCTAATGGCATTTTTCATCACATGCCAATCAATGTCATCAAATGTGGCCCTGAAACTTATCATGATAGAGAAGTCAGTTATTGTAGACCTTGATTTTAACCCTTAGGACTTAAATTCAGACTGGTGTAATATTGCTCTTTCCCACATTGCTACATACTGTATAACAGCTGTGTATCTCTTACTGCCAGTTTCTGTTGTATTAGCATCACCCAAATCTATACCTGTATCATCACGGTATTTTTTCCATTCCCATTTTAGCAGAACTGTTGAAAGAAAACCTATTGCAAGAGAGAGCAATCCTTCTTGATTCCATTTCCAGCCTAAACAACGGTATCATTTAATTTGTAGCTCAGATTGCTGCGTGTTGACTGATGTTCAGGTTCTGAAAGAATTTATTTAGATGATCTGGAACTTTGGTGCCTTCATGTCTCATCAGTATTTTGCAATCTACTGCATTGGTGATATCACAGTTTGGCGTGTTGATGTTTTTGGGGTGAGTTCTTGTAAGTACTGAGAGTGAAAAAATATCTCTTTGCATTCTCTCTTGCAGTGATCCTCTTATTCTGCCCTCTATTGACATATTCCTGCTTATTGTCTCCCATTATATCTCTTGATCAGGATACTGGGTTCCTCTTGTGCAGTCTCATTGTGATGTCTTCTTAATGTAAGTATTTGTACTCCAATTAGTTGCTTCTTCATGCATTCTCATCTACTACTGTCTACAGGTCATCACTTTGTTCCAAACCATTCATATCTGCAATGTTTCAGTGGGGAGGAGATGGGCATGACAGTGTATGTTTTTGTGTTGTTTTCTACTTCTGTGATCATAGCTTTTGGGACTGGTTGGTTGTTTATGTACTGTGTTCATCACTGATTTTTGAGATCATATCACTTTGAAAAAAATATAGTTTATACCTGGTATTTTCTTCACTAGGATGCGAGCTGCAGGTATTCCATCTTGGCAGGATCTGGGGATCTTTTGACTCCAGAAGAGTGATAGCTGGGGAAGTCAAAGTCCCGGTGTGTCTGTTCCGTTAGATCTTTGTTCTTTCGATGTCAGAGAAGTCTGATAGTAGCAGTTTTGCCACTTTCCTTAGTTAATTCCATTAGATTGCTTGTTTGTGACTGAATCTCTCTGAGAGGGTTTGCAAGGGTAGCTTACATGTCAGTGGACTGAAAATCTGGTTGCTATAAGCTGCTGCTGAATTTTTGGTTTGGGGCAGACCTCCTTCTTTTAAAGCATACTTGGCTTGAAAGCTGTCTTACAATTACCTCTTTCTTATGCTTTTTACCTTTCACTACCTCTTTGTAGCAATGGGAGCTATCGGGAGTTCAGATTGCAACACCTTGTTCTGAAACTATTTTCAGTACTGCTTTTTGGTCTAAATAAGACTCGTCATGAGACAAATATTCATAAGGCTATTCCAGCAATGAATTCAACTTCTTAGAACTCCTAATTTTATACTTAAGATCTAGGATGTGGTAAAGATTAAAGGTCCATATTCATTTTTGTTGTGGTTCAAGCCCAGTCAGCAACAAAGAACCACGAGGCTGCTTGCTCACTCCTCCCGGCCCTGGTGGGATGAGGAGGAGAAAACAGAAAGAAAGAAACGGTCATGGGTCGAGACAAGGACAGGGAGGGATCACTCACCACTTATGGTCATGGGTAAAAGACAGGCTCAACTTGGGTTAAAAAACAAAATAGATTTAATTCACTACCCATCAAATCAAAACAAGGATAATGAGAAGTAAAACCAAATCTTAAAACACCTTCCCCCCACCTCTCCCTCCTTCCCCGGCTCAACTCTACTCCCAGTTTTCTCTCCCTCTTCCCCGCCAGTGGTGCAGGGGGTCGGGGAAAGGGGGTTGCAGTCAGTTCATCACACATTGTCTCTGCTGATCCTTCCTCTTCACACTCTTCCCCTGCTCCACCGTGGGGTCCCTCCCACAGGAGACAGTCCTCCACGAACTTCTCCAACGTGGGTCCTTTCCACGGGCTGCAGTCCTCCAGGCACGGACTGCTCTAGCGTAGGCTTTCCCATGGAGTCCCAGCCATCCTGGGGGGGGCATTCATCCCCCTGCTCCCCTCCCTGGGCTGGGGGGGGACAGCCTGCTGCCTCACTGTGGGTGGTGGGGGCATCCCCTCCTCCTCCTCCCCTCCTTCCTCCCTGCCCTCCATGTCTGCACGGGGGGTTCCTCTCACACCCCACTCCCCTCTTCCTCCTCCCCTCCTTCCTCCCTGACCTCCATGTCTGCACGGGGGTTCCTCTCACACCCCACTCCCCTCCATGTCTGCACGGGGGTTCCTCTCACACCCCACTCCCCTCCTTCCTCCTTGCCCTCCATGTCTGCACGGGGGGTTCCTCTCACACCCCACTCCCCTCTTCCTCCTCCCCTCCTTCCTCCCTGACCTCCATGTCTGCACGGGGGTTCCTCTCACACCCCACTCCCCTCCATGTCTGCACGGGGGTTCCTCTCACACCCCACTCCCCTCCTTCCTCCCTGACCTCCATGTCTGCACGGGGGTTCCTCTCACACCCCACTCCCCTCCTTCCTCCCTGACCTCCATGTCTGCACGGGGGTTCCTCTCACACCCCACTCCCCTCCATGTCTGCACGGGGGTTCCTCTCACACCCCACTCCCCTCTTCCTCCTCCCCTCCTTCCTCACTGCCCTCCATGTCTGCACAGGGGTTCCTCTCACACCCCACTCCCCCTCCATGTCTGCACGGGGGTTCCTCTCACACCCCACTCCCCCTCCATGTCTGCACGGGGGTTCCTCTCACACCCCACTCCCCTCCATGTCCGCACGGGGCTTCCTCTCACACCCCACTCCCCTCCATGTCTGCAGGGGGGTTTCTCTCACACCCCACTCCCCTCTCCGCTGCAGGTTCCCCTCCTTCACTCTGCTCTCCCAGAGGCGCGACCGCCATCGCTGACGGGCTCGGCCTGGGCCGGCGGCGGGTCCGGCTGGAGCCGGGGAAGCTTCCAGCAGCTTCCAGCAGGAGCCGGCCCTGCCGACCCTGCCCTGATACCAAAAAACCCTGCCACACAGACCCACAACTGTTTTGTATGCACCTCCTGACACTGCAAACCATTCCTGATCGTTGCAGTTATTCACATACAAATAACAGTGCACTGCTCACACAAAAGTGCAGAAAAGAGGGGTATAAGGAGACCATTGGAAGAGGCGTACTGGATGCAGTTTTGCTCTCAGTTAAATCCTTGGAAGCTCATCAAAATTAGAGAGGTACCATGGGTTTAAATGAAAGCAAAGCTTGACCCACTGTGGTGAATTGCTGTCACTCCTTTGAATTTATTAGTTCCTCATAAGTGAGTTCAGCTCTGATGTAGCAGGGGAAGATAGAGGAACGGCGGCTCAACTGCATGGCCGCTCCAGACCTAACAGTGTGCGTGGCAGCTACTGGCTTCTTGTCCTCTTCCTCCTAGTAAATCAGTCTTGAATTTGTCTAGAGTGATTTCACTGTGCTCAAATGGACATGCCCAAGGTTGTCAAGGCGTTTGTATGTATGCATAGAAGTCCTACAGAATTCAGTAGGACCTCAGGGTTGCCTGTGACTCTTATCCCACTCTTACCACCCTTTCATCTATAGCTTCCTCAGCCTACCTGGATCTACTTCCAGCTCCCTTTGCATATGAATTCAGGAAAGGAGAGCACACTATAGCATCATGCCCCCTGTGGTGCTTGCAAATTTATGCCTCTGAGATAAATCACAATTGTTAGGGGGAATGATTAGGGAATAGAGCAGGTCTTCTGAAGACACTCCCTCCTGCAGTCAGGAGAGGGACAAAGAAATGTTATTCTTCCTTTCTGTTATCTGGTAAAAAGAAATAGAGGCACTACTGAATGAAATTAAATTTGTGAAGTCACAAGGCAGTAATAATGACAGCCTGGCGTTGCTTTGCAGTTTTACCTATCACAGTGCAATATCTCTGCGTGATAACTCTGAGCAGCAGTGACACAGAATCATCAACAAATGTTGTGATGTAATAAAAGGATGTTTTGATGTAATTATGTAGTAATAGCATCTCTGCCCATCGAAATGGTCACTCTCCCAACAGTTATGGTGAGCTTAAAAAATCATGCAGTACATCTGCATTTAGAGAGATAAACAAGATCCATCAATGTATGTATTATAGCTGTACATTTACTATAAACATGAACTAGTTTTATTTCTAAGCAGAAAACTACACATGAAACAGTCTCAATATACTCAAAACCTATCGACATCAGCTACAGTAAGTTTATTGCAGGCATTTGCCAATGGAGCTCAACGGAGCAATGTAGATGAGTAATGTTGCTGTTACAATATTCATTCCTATATAGATTTTAATTTCTACATGAGTTCTCTTTGTCTCTGAGTGCAACTGTATCTACACAGTATTTTGTCAATCTAAAATCCACAGTATCTGCAATAACAACAGCTTAGTGAATTGCACTTCAAATATGATTGGAGACAATTCATTTCTTCTGACCATTAGAACATAAAAATTTACAAGTCAGAACTGTTGTGCCCTTTTGCCTTGAATCTGTCTGCACACTTTGATGCTATTTCTTAAAATGTATCAGCAAATGTAAAGCTGTTTCTATGACACTGAAAGAGTATTATAGTGAAAATTTATACGAAGAATAAAATTCAAGCACTGAACAGCAAAATATAAAAAGTAACCAAGATGATAAATGTTCTTTGCAATCTGTATAGTCTATTCAATAAATGCTTAGGATGAACTCAGTGACTGCCTCCGCTTTCTTGTCCTGCCTCAAAGTCTCTGCTAAGAGTTTTCTTACACCAATGCACAACTGTGCAGGTTAAATGTGTGGGGATCAACAATCACACCCATACATCTGCTGTAGCTCTAAGCTGCTGTCCAGTATACCTTCAAATTTGGGATCTAAACCAGACGTACTCATTGCTAGTTTATTGACTGCTTTGGGAGTCAAAATAGAGCATGAGTAATTGTAGCAAAGTTTGACGCTGAATGGCGAGTCCTTTCAAACCCCCAGGGATAAAATAAAGAAATAAAGGAAAAATCTGTTTCAAAGATAAAGAAAGCAAAATGGTAGCTTTCACATCCCCAAAGCCACAGAGCAAGCAGTTACTTGAACCAAGAATAGAAGCCTGGGGTTCATGACTCCAATACTGAGTATAAATTATGCGTAAGTAACATGAGCTTGTGGGAGTCATTATTCACTTGTTTTTCCTTCCCCCCGCTTTAGAACCCTAGAATATTTTGAAAATAAAATAAAAATTATATTCAGCAGCATAATGAATTTTATTGGGATTGCATGGCAATTTAAGAACCGCAAATAAGATTCTGCATTACAACAATGTTTAATGAGCTGTGACAGATTGGGGAAGTACAGACAGATATCTGAAAGGAGACGCAGTCTTTTTTGGGGTGCAGTAGTAAAGAAAGCACATGGGAAAGTGAACTCTATGAACCACCTTAGTGAAAACTATTGCTGAAGAAGTTATTTTTGTGAATAATGGCCTTGTTGTGTTGGTCATCATGGTTGTTATGGTTTGGTTCAATTTTGAAAATAGTGTGACCACACATCATGCCCAGTAGATCTGCTGGGGTTGCCATGTGCATCCCACTTTTAATTCACAAGGGTTTCCTGCGTTTTATCCTAACTTTTCTTTACCCTCTTACTCATCTTTGAGTTTCCTTTTTGTAAGGATGGTTGATTTTCTGTCTCAAGAAAAAGTAGACAGTCACTGGCTAGGCTCCTTTTCATTACAATTTATGTGAATCTGAGTTTACACTGGGCATAATCATTGATGAATATTCATGTAATCTAGTATCTTTGAGGAATTGTTATCCTATTTAATCATGCTTTAAAGCTTGTGATCCTCTTTCCTGTTGATAATGCTTCTTGGCATATTTCCTGCTGCAGAGAGACCAAGCCATTCAAAGATGCTGAGCTTATTTGGTGATATGGGACACCATGCAGAAATGGGATATGTTTTCATCTCTTTTGAGAGCTGAGGCCAATAAGATGCCTGGCGTTGTCTCTGGGAAGCTGATAAGATCAAACACTCCCTCATGTTGGGAAAGCAAATTAAGCAGCATACCATGTTTTTTCTCTGCTATTAGAGGGCGAGACTCATTCACTTTTCAAGGAATGTCACCTTCAGCAGCCACTTTCCTTGTCACTCAGGACACTCCCCAAAGCAGGAGTCCGGCCATTCTCCAATTTCAAGAATGCATCTTTTGTGTAGGGGGAATTAAGCAAGCGGTACTGAAAGAGCTTGCACCAAATTGTGTCTCACTCAGCCTAGTCGTGCTGAATACACAAAAGAGCCTCTGTGCCCCTTACGTCCGATTGCTCTCCGAGTGGTAATGAAACTAATTGCAGTCTCTGGTTGCAGCCTCTGGAAGTTTCTCCATCTCTGTGTGCACACAGTGGCATTAAGACACGCAAACCAGAGATAGGGTTTAGATTCTCATTTTACAGACCTGAACATGATAACTAAATATCTGTGCTTTGGTTCAACACTGTCACCCATCGCACTTAGTGGGGCAAAATGTATTCTACAACAATGTTTTTGGAGTTAAAACAGAAATAAACACATCACCCTAAGGATTTTCAGTGTTTCTTCATGTCCTCTGAAATAATATTTTTTCTTGTTCTTTTAGGTGTTCTCTCTGATTTTTTCTGTCATCTTCTTAGAGGGCTCAGGACTGTAAAATGACTCTTATATGGGCAAATATAGATTGCTTGAAGACACTTGTTTTGTATCTCCCTGGGAATATTGCAAGTGTAGGTACAGAAACACAGTTCCAACTTTACTTAACTGATCTCTACAATACAATATCTTGAGGAAAACAACTTCTGATGCTACCTTGGTTGTGTTCTCATGGTACCTTTGTGCAGTTTCTGTTCTTGCGGGCTCACTGTTCACATGTAAGCACCTTTTCTACAGCTGTATCACAGCACTTCTTCTGTTTTTTATGTGATATACCACTGCTGGCTACAGGTAACTTTTGCGGCAGAACAGTTCTCCTTCAATTTGTCTTTCCAATAGCAGCTGTGCACAAAAATGTATTACAGGAGTATTTCTTAAAACCGATAAAGCAAGGCAATAGAAAGTTCCTATCTGTGACTGTCGATCACTTTTAAATCAATCAGTGTTTTGTGTAGACACGTAATCAATGACCATTTGGAGATGAATTAGTCCCATGTATTTATCCCCCAGGCTTTGTACAGTGTCCAGACACGGGGTGTTCTTTAGGTCACAGGAACATTGCAGGGGTGATGTGGGAGAGCGTGCCAGCACTGCAGGGAGTGTAACAGGAGGGGGCATGTGCGTCCAGCTCCAGCCTTCCTTTGGGTACATTCGATTTCTTCGGTAAACGAAATAGAAGTTTCTTCTACTTGTGCTTCTGTTATTTTGAGCTTTGGTTAAAACTGGAGGTTTAACTGTGACATAAATACACTCTATATAATGATTTCTCTTTTAGATCCCTTAAAGGAGCTACAGTAATTTTTTCTCAGAAGAAAACCCCATGCTTTACTAAATTTGTAAAAATTAGATTTTTTTAACATTATTTTAAAGCATCAATATTTTTGAGGGTTAAGAAAAAGTTATTGCCTTCACAATTAATACTTACATGTATTCATCTGTCATCTTTTTTTTAGGATTATTTTTGCTTCATAGCTATCTGTTAAGAGTCCAGAAAGGTTGATAACTGTGACGTATACTGCATGTTTACAAGACTGACTAAATTTTTTTTCCTCTCCATTACAAACCAATGTATCTTAGTCTTTTGAACATTTTAAGGCTAGATTTTGCCATCGGTTTTTAGTGTCCACATGGATTTTGTTAGTTTGCTTTTATTGTCTTACTAATCTGATTTTGTAAGAATATATTTGTTTTGGCTTTAAATGTAAATGTGGCTTTATGGTATGGGAACAGGGAGAGAAGGCCAATCAACACCATGAACTTCTGTTCATGGAGTGAGGCTGTGCTGAACATTCCTGCTTTCCAGTTCTGCTTGGAGGTAATAAAATAAATCATAACAACAACTCCCCACTTTGCAGTGTGATATGTAGGAACAGAAAAGAAATAGTGACTTCATCTCTAATATTTTTATCCTGGTATAGAAAAAAATTAGATTCCCCACTGTAATGGTATAAAACTATAGAAGACCAAGGAGTATATTCCATTCCTAGCTCTTTGCTCAACTTTTTCTATTCAGCTATTAAGCTCTCGACAGGATGTCTGAATAAGTCTGTCCCACAGTAATTTAGTAGCCACAAAGGCACCTCAGTTTCGAAATGAACTGGATGAGTAGTAGTTTTAAATGTAAGAACATGCTTCTCTGGAGTAAAAGACTGGCATTCAAGTCTATTGAAAGATGCTCTGGCTGTCTTAATGTAGTATGCGATGCTCATCACTTTATTACTCAAGTGTACAAAGAATTGAGGCTTTGGTGCTGGCCAGACAAGAAAAAAAGTTGCTATCAGTTCCATTTCAAAATCATTTTGCTTGATGTAAAATCTATAGAATTGGTGATGCCAAATATTGATCTTTTTTCCTCCTGTATTTCCAAGATTCTTGCCTTTTTCTATTGCACTTAATCTTTTCTTTTTTAAGCAGTTGTACTATTTGAAACAAAATTTAACTGAATGCTGAGACCTTTTTTTCTTTTTCCCCTCTGCAGTAATTGCATGAGAAAGTGAATAATTAGTTGAACTGATCACAGGACACAGAGCCAGGAGTTTCCTGAATCCCTGCTCTATTGTCAGACACTTGCCTTGGGAAGTCATTTAATTTCTCTGCTTACAGTGGAAAGCTGTACTTGCTAATTTCTCAGGAGTGTAACACAGTCAATGTTAGCAGAGGACTGGGAAGATATATCCTGTTCAACTTAAGCATGAATCCTATGGTCAGATTCATCAGGTCCTTTTCTAGATTATGGGTTTCGTAACCATTCTTGATCCTCTCTATTTCTTGCCATGATCTCCCTTGACCAGACGTTGTTTTTTCTCTCAAGCTTTTCTTTACTTTCTTATCTGCCTTCCTTTGACACATGCAAGGAGTAAGTAGCCTTACAAACTACCTGGCCTTAAAGGGCCATTATGAAGCAAAGTTTACAGCAGAGCAGGCACTGTAGAGTAAATTAAGCCTGGATAACCAATTTTGTGGATTCCTAGATCTTTGTTCATGAGCTAGGAAGAATACTTGGAATATAGGCTTCCTCCTGGGATGTTTAGCTACTTTACTGTGTTCAGTTTCACAGAGAAGTTCTGGTACTCTGTCTAGCCGATTTGCAAAGAAGGTTTTTGATTTTTCTCTGTTAGGGAAGCTGTGATATCTTACGGATAAGATTGCCCCCAGTGTTATTAAAAATCTGCAGGGTAAACTAATCTCACAGTAATACCAATAACCTTTGACCACACTCTTTTGACTTTGCTGGCCTCTCACAAGTATAACAGAGCAAAAAGTAAATCTGCACAATGTTAAATGTGGTTCATCTGTTGAAATGTGCTTTTTCAGAGACTCTACTAATAGCTGATTCTATGTTACAGATGAATATACACTTATTAATTATTATCTAAAAGAAAAATCTGGATAATTAAATATATGCAGCCACTCATGAAAATCCTAGAAAGACAAATTATTTGAAACACACATTTGTCTATCTTCTGTCAGCATGGGCTCACAGATACACAGATGGTCTACACAGGAGCGGTAGGTTTGATCCTTCCTAAAAGCATCAGAATCACCGTGCACGCTTGATGCTCAGTGCATGCATATTTGCTTCTGTCAAGAGACTCCCAAACAGAAATACACTACTCTCATTGGATGCAGCTGCGAATTTGGTTTCGCAATACACTTTGCAGCTAGGTGCCTAACTGTGCATGTGCTCATACCAGCTTCTGGTTTCTGACAGCATGATGGGTATGTGTGTGTGTGCAGCTATGCTGTGGCCATGGCGAAAGAGAGAAAGGAAGCAAATACTTAGTGCAGATGAGAAGGGTAGAAAAATTCTCAGTAATTTGTTTCCTGAGAGGGTTCTGCAAATCTTTTCTCTTTTGTAAGTGCTCCAGTAGCAGCTGAATTTGAAAAAGTAAAGATCTGCTTCAGAGAAGCGGGGGTTATTGTGGGATACCCAGAGGGCCAAGGTGGATGTCCAAGATAAATGGCCAATAGAAATAGAATAGAATAGAACAGAACTAGACTATTTCAGTTGGAAGGGACCTACAAGGATCATCTAGCCCAACTGCCTGACCACTTCAGGGCTGTCCAAAAGTTAAAGCATGTTATTAAGGGCATTGTCCAAATGCCTCTTAAACACTGACAGGCTTGGGGCATAGACCACCTCTCTAGGAAGCTTGTTGCAGTGTTTGACTACCCTCTTGGTAAAGAAATGCTTCCTAATGTCCAGTCTAAACTTCCCCTGACACAGCTTTAAACCATTCCCACGCGTCCTGTCACTGGATCCCAGGCAGAAGAGCTCAGCACCTCCCTCTCCACGTCCCCTCCTCAGGGAGCTGCAGAGAGCAATGAGACTTGCTCATATGCTGTGGGGCAAGAGTGGATGGAAAGGAAAATGTATTTTAGCAAGTATCTTCTGACCTTGCTCTTCAAATGGCTGACTCATTTTTATGTTTCTGTTTTCTTTTACATTAAAAAAAACCAGCCTTTTAAAACTTCATGTTCACTTATGCCAATTTTTAGGCACAAGGGCACTGGCAGTAAGAGATTTTCACCGCTCAACCAAAATTCCAATGGCTTTAACGCTGCAAATCTCCTAGGTTTTCCCCAGTTGAAGGAAGGATGAAGAAAACTGCATTGCTGTTTTCACCCTGGCAATAATACAAGGTTTTCCTTAAATCGACTGTGCAGATGACTGTCCGATTTATTGGGTCACTTCCTACCGTATCATCAATTCAGGTGGCAGAACTACATGGAAAAGGAAAGGCGTGCACTGTTAAAAACTTTCATTGAACACCTTTGGCAACATAGTTCTTATTGTTCACTTAATACTTGTTTTGTTTTGCACAAGCTGCTCAGCGATGACAGGCTACCTCATGCTCAGCTGCCTGCCGCTGCTGCCGATGTAGAGCCCCTGTTCCCGCACGGATCCTGGTGGTCTTGGAGAGGTGCAGGGTGGCAGCCTGATAACGTGGTGGCATCTGCCTCGACGTGTGAGGCTTGGAAGTCATCGCTTTCATGGGAATGACTGCGAGGAAGCAGTATCTGGAGCACTGTGGGGTTTCTGGAATATCCCTGCATCTGCTGCCTGGTTACCCTGGGTGGGAAGGAGAGAAACAAAGAACAGATTAGCCTATGATATCAGACTCAATCCTTTTATTGATTTCATTTAAGGGATGCTTTTTGTGGCACAATTAGTCTGAACTTTAGATGTAAATCCTCTTTTAGATATTTTTAAGCCCAAGTTAGCTGGAAAGCACACATTTGTTGTAAGCATGCAGGCTAGAGTACAGAAGCAGTCCGGTCCTGCTGATGCTGCTGAAGCACTAAGTCCTCCTGTGACTGATGTACTTCTGTAGAAATGTCTTCCCTCCTAGCACAAAAATGATCTTAAAAATATATGGACCAGTAAACCAGAGTGGCTTTGCTGTGGAAATGCTACTTTTGGACTAATTGAGTGGTCAAGATACATATCGTATGTAACCCAGGCGATCAGGCAGCTGGCACACAGGGTCTGCACTGCATCCCCTCTTGCTGTCTTCCAAGCTGTGATGGGAATTAGGCAGAAAGGCCACCCTGGGGTGGTTTGGGTATGGAGAAATTACCACCACCACCACCGGGCTACAGTGTCAGCACTGCTCACATTGCCCTGAGTGGTTCAATGAACTGAGTCAGAGCTGCCGTGGGGGTGGGAGGCAGATAAAGAGGGCCTTTGGATCCTTTTTTTCCTCTTTCTCCCTATGGCCTTTTCTGGACCTGACAGACTAGAATTACAAGAGGTTGCACCAGTGCTTAGCTGGACGCAACAATTTACATTGCACCATGTTCCTGGACAAAGCATTTAGATAGTTGCTATACAGTGACTCCTGGTTAAACCTCACAAAACATTAACCTTATTAATATTTAATAGTTATACGCAAATTATAGTCAGCCGATTAGTTTTCTCTGCAGCTTCAGCAGTTTCCCAAGAGACTGATGCTTAAGTACCTCAATTTGTCTTTCTGACGAAGGTGAAAGTGTTAAAAGGAGCTTTAATTTGTTGTTTAGTTGTCTTTTCAGGTTTTTTAGGAATCAGTTGGAAGATGATCAGATGAAATGTGTTTACTTTCCTTTTATTTCCTGCAAAAGGCAATTGAAATGTTGATACTGAAGCAAAGATAAAGCTTGCTAGTGTAAGTAGGTGGTTTCACTTTATTGGCATACTTACACCCACGCACACAAGACATTTTGCTCTTTCTGTAACTCTGAATTAGCTGCAGTCTGTATTAATACATTGGCTTATTGTATGTAATTGCCTCCTACCCATATAGATCCAGAAGTCAGCTACTTACTAATAACTAATGTAATTTTTTGCTTTAGCTCAAAAGTCAGGTTTTTGCTCATTTGATGTTCAAGGTTACGATGGTCATTTTCTCCCTCATGAGCTTTGGAGCAGAGACAAAGCATGAGAGCGTAGGACAAAGTGTGTAGCAAAATGATACTGTGATCAAAGCAAGTTAAACGTTTACAGATTTGATCCTGAAATTGGACAGATGATGTAAAAAATCAACAACCCAAGGAAGGTGTCTGTTTTAAAGTACTTCTTTCCTCTAGTGTAAAGAGGTATTTGACACACACCACGCTTAGGTGTCTCAGTTTGCTGATGGTTTCTCAAATATCTGACACAGTGGGAGAATTAGCAACACTTTTTTTTCAATACTTCATTGCTGTTAACACCACAGAGCTGGCCATAGTCCGTATGTAATGTGGTTAAAACACTGTTGAGTACTGCTGAGAGCAGGGAAAGACTCCACTTATCTGTTCCAGCCAAAGGTGTTGAGCTTATAGCTCATATAGTCATTACCAAGCTCAAGCAGTGCTTTGAGGACTTGACATTAAAACTGCACCAGCACTTTCCCCCTTTCTAATGAGCCTCATCCTCCTTAAGGTACCTCTGTTCTTACCTTCCCTTTCTTGCCACCTGAACTTCACTTTGCCTCTGCTGAGCACCTACTGACTGATTACAGAACTGACACATTTCAGAGCTACCATACCATCCTCCACTTGGTTTTAAGGACATTAAATGCGTTGGTTAAGCAGGTGGTGCTTTTATTTGCTGGGCTGATGGGTTTTTTTTAACTGTTTCAAAAACATAAGCAAAGCAGTGCCAGGTAAAGTGCTGAGACTTCTTTACAGACTCAAATGTATTGTCCTCATGTATCACTTATAACAGCTCAAAAAGCTGCAGTAAAATACCTCACTGTGCACAGGTTACGTGACCTCTCTCCTGAATAAAGGCAGAACAGCTTCTACGTACTGCCAATCTATACAGTACAGGGGAAAGAACCACCACTGACATACCTTGTTTCGTAGAAATGAGTAAATTAATGTCAGGACTGGGATAAAAATGATTCATTTTTAAATGCTACGCCATTTGGTAACATTTTTTGATATTTCAAGTCATTATCAAGCTGGTAGTTTATGCCCTGTTATCACCTATAATTTCTCTTTTGTATTTAAGGCATGCTGTTACTTTTTAGGGTTATACTTGGACTTGCTCGAAATATTGTCAGTCCCAGTTCAAATTCAGCCTGACATCCCAAATGCAATGAGGTTAGTGGTTTCATCGTAGCCTCAAGTGCACAGTAGTATGCTGAATAAACCCGCACATATAATTCTTCTAAATTTGGACTGTAAGGGGGCCTTAGCACTGAGTTACTATGGAAACAGAATTCTTCTTTTCTTTAGAAAGAAATTCCCCCTAGGTTTAGTAGTGTGAAAAAATTCCCGATATTAGAGCTCTGTGATGTTTCCCTCCATTATCCTTTTGTGCCCACACTTTCTTAATAAGAGTTTAAAGATGACTTTTTTGACTTGTCCACTTAATATTTAATTTGATCGCTAAGTTTTCATGGTATTTTATCTGAAGGAGAAAGCAGTGCTCTTCCCCCAAAGCTGTTTGGATAGCTGTATGTATGAGTGCTGATGATTTATAGAGGACTGTGCACAGTCACAGTGCTGAGCAGAACACAGACAGTGTTTGCTCTTCAGTAGATTATGTAGACATAGGAGCAATCCCTGTCTAGCAGGCTATCACATAAAGGCTGAAATCTGGGCTCTGCTCATGCCGTTTGCCATTTCACCCAGGTCTGGGGCTGAAAGATTTTATGACAGAACCCAGTAAAAAGATTTACAAGATCCAAAACCGGAGTGCTTGGACAGGATGACAGTGAATAGAGAATCGTATCTTCTGCAATTTGGAGAGCGACTAGGACAGGACAGTACTTTTTCCTGAGGCTGTATTTACAAGAAGTACTTTTTGAGAAGCAGGTTTAGGAAGGACTGTGGGAAAGTTGCATAGCAAAAGAGCTAAACTAAACGTGAATGAAAGGTGCCATGGTACAGAGAGGTAGAAGGAAGCAAAGTGGGGTGTGTGTAGAGGAAGAAACTGTAAGAGCTCATAGCATGAGGGAGCAGTTGAGAGGACTTGAGAAGAGAGGGGAATTAGCAGTCTCTTGAAGGAGAAGCTTTGAAGCTTGATTTAAGAGGAGGAATAGCAGTACAGGGAAGTGTAATTATGTTTGTAAATGCACGGTTCACCAATGGATAGACTGAGCAGTTGAGGAACACTCTTTGCTCATGTGCCTGATAATAACAAATCATGTCTACGTAAGGGGAAAAAAGTGAGCTTTTCCATTTTAATCACAGGTTGAACTAGCCAGTCCTTTTTAAACTATTACTAGGTTAAGCATAACTTTAGCTCTATGTTCAAGTATAAATCGATTAATTTTTTTCATGGTCTTTCAAGCTTATCTCCTCTGCCGTAAAGATCACTGGCGCATATGTTTTTAAAAAGCTGTTTTATTTAAGTAGTGAAAAAATGCTGATGAGAAGTATTGAAACTCTCTTTGTATAACCCAACTAGTCTTCAACAACAATTGATTATCCTTGTCTTGAAAAGGCAGGTTTGTAAGCTCATACAAAGAAAAAGGAAATGAGACAATTATAGACTTACACTCCATGAACAATTTCCATTCATTCCAGCAAATACAAAGCAAATTATATAAGTGATATGTGGCACAGAGCAACAGTGCATCCTTGGAGGAACATAAGCACACATACATTTTAATGTGGAGAGCGTAGAAAATCTTCCTTTTCCACATGATATGGGACTGTAGGGCCTATGAGCAGGTTCTGTGTGCTGCTGAGGGTATCTGCGATGCCCAGAGGTGTCTGCTGGAGACTTGTCCTTGCAGAGGGCCCGGGGGACAGAAAGCTGGTAGAAGTAGCTCTACCTCCAGCCATGGAAGTTACCTCATTAGCAGACACCTGGTTGCAACAGGTCTGTTATGAGGCATGAGAGAAGCACTGTATGTAAGAGCAAGGTCCTCTTCTCTTGTTCCTCCTCTAGTATATTGTAAAATGCCAGTAGTGAGGACCACAATAAGTCCTCCTAACTCCTTAATGCTTGTCCAAGGCTGAATTCCTAGGCACAAATGCACACACCAGTGTCCTCTGTGTCATGGGAAAACATCAGGCATCGGAGGATGGGAATTGGAGCCTCATGCAGAGGATTTCAATTACTTAACTAAATACTGTGTCCAGCTGAGGCATCAATCCTTACCCTTTCTAAGGACTCTGCCTGTTACTAGTTTCTACAACTAGAGTTTGACTATTGCAGCCTCTTCCAGCTTTGGCAAAGAAATGTATTGTGAAACTTGCCTCTTCCACCCTGCCCCAGAACTTGTTGCACAGTCGAATCAATCAAGTAGAGACGTTTGGAGAGACTTTCAAAGGTGCAACTGGTACGTAGGTGTTGATTTCTCATTTGCTAATGCTAGTGAAAGACACCTTCTTCTTGTTTGTGCTGTTGGTTTTATAACAGCAACAAGGTCTAGGACTTTGTCGTCTTTCTGACTCCACTTTGAAAATAGTTTCAAACAATATTTGGAGAGAATAAATCTACAAAGTGACATGTAGACAGTTACTGTTCCCTGGCAGTATCTCTATCACTCCTCTTCTCTTACTGATCAAAGGCAGAGAACTCTGCATTAGAAAGGCTGTACAGTAACCCTGGAGAAAATGATAGATTTAAGAAATTTAATTATTGTAAAAAATGAAAGTGGTTGTGCTTAAATGATACACTACAGATAATAGACAGTCTCTGCCTATGGCAGCTCTTAGTTTCATTTTGGAAAAAGAGCAGAAGTATGTTACAGGTTTCCACGTTGCCAATTTATCAGACAATTGCAAGGGAATACAAGCTTTAATAAACTGATTATACCTTTTTTGAATTTACCATTCTGGACATACTGGCTGAGTCCTCCTAATCAAGATTTTATTAACCAGAAGCTGAAAAAATATTGCAGCCATAGATTTGTGGGTGGGGTTTTTTTAGCAGTGACACTACTATGGCTGTTTGAAATACCATGTATACTAAATTGACTTTTGAAATTAATTTCAGGGATATTAACTTCCAATAAGTGTATAATTTAATTTTGATTCAAAAGAGTATTGATGTCACTGGGAAGCACCTAACAGAAGGTTTATAGCACGGTTCTTTTGGGCTGCATGAAGCTTATCAAAGCAGTTAGAGAGAATCAGTTGTGCGCTCACACATTTCAACACTTAGTAATTTGCAAAACTTCCAGTGACACTGTTGGATTAGTGGTAATCCAAGTACTTTGTCCCCTATGACTCTTTCTATCACATTTTTAGAAACTTTTAGGTCTGTTGAAATGTCAGGGTTTAGTCCTAGAAGCTTTTGTGGGGCAGAAAACCTTAACAAAGGGTATAGATACGCTGTCAGCAAGAGCAGTGCATGAATAAGGAGTACTGACAGGCAGAAGTCGCTCAGAAGCAGGCTAAAATCTTCATTCAGAATCCATTTCTACGTTTCCCACTGAATATTTTCTATGTGCTAGAACAGCATTGTTATTTCAGCGATATACACTTCTGTGTATGGTCATCTGTTGAGTTGGTCAGATATACAAAAGTGACTGTCCCTATAAAAATGGTGTAAATCACAGCATGTAGAGCAGACAGTGATGATTAGAACTAGTTGGGCTCCATGAAGGTCTGTAAGAACATTTCTGACTTTGTCACAGCCAGATAATAAGTAATTTGCTCGCAGTCACAGAAGGTCTGTGGCCAAGGAGAAAAAGAACCCAGCGCCTGAGGATTATTTGGATTAATTCCTGAACCCAGTCCAGTGCCTTCACCACATAATCATTCTTTTTTCCACTAAGTATGATTTACACATGTTTTCTGTTTATTTGGCAGCAGTTCTTGGTACTTTGTAAATATCAAGCTTTGGACTAGACATCCTGAAATCAAGTGTAATGTGCTTAAAAACCTTCAGTATAGTGAAGTGATTGGTAATCTGTCACAGTATGGGCCTAATTCCCCACTGCATTGTGCCAGCTGTGCAAGCACATCTGGAAGCACTGGAAAAGGTTGGACTTCTTCAGAAACTGGCCATGATGAAGTGTGAGGGTCCAGAGAAAGGTTCAAGCTCTTACTCTAAACTCTCGTGACGTGCTGTTGCTTTGTTCTTCAGCTAATTCAGTTCCACACTGAATAGGCTTAAAAAAGGAAAACACACCTGGAGACTGTTCCTGCATTTCTCAGCTCTCTTTCTCCCCTTGTTCTTCTCCTGTGATGCTTAAACCAAGCTGTCATTCAGTGCTTTACTGCTCGTATTGCCATAGCACCCAGGGACCTTGACACATGAATCAGAAGAGCACAGTACAAGCACAGATCAGAAGGCTGTCTCAGTTCCAAAGACCTTACAGTCGAGGTGAAAAGCCTGGGAAAACAAAGGGAGACAAGTGGGTAGATGGGGAACAAAAGGAAACAAGGAGCTGATGTTGGCTAAGCAGTAAAAGCAGCATCAAGCAGGCAAACTTGGGAATTTTTATTTTTTTTTAATACCTAGTGGGGAAAGCAAGTTGTTTTAGAGAAAAGCAGAGAAAAGTGAGTTAGTTGGCAGGTCTCAAGGAAACTTTCTCCCCAGCATTAGATGCAGCGTGAGAAAAGGCACAAAAGGGTTATCTGAATGACCACTCAGAAGGAGAATCTCCCTCTTGTCACTGAATTGGGGATAATGACAAAGGGCAGCATGCAGAGAGCGTTGACAGCAAAGAGAAACCTCTATTAGATGCAGCAGGGAAGCGAAAGCCCATGCAGGGAGCATGGAGAGAAGGCTGATATGATCAAATTGATGAGCTGGAAAAATGATCTTATGACAGCATCTAGAATGGATCTGACCAGGCCAAGTTAGGATCTGTCATGGCCAAAGAGAAGATAGCATTTAAAGTGATGATAAGTTTGGAAAAATGATTATCAGCATTGATGGCTAGCACAGACTTCACCTTTGAGACATTGCGCATGGTGTGTTTAAGAAGACAAGGACAGGGAAGGAAAAGAGATTTAAGAGAGAAGGCAGTTCTCCTAAGTCACTCACAAGATCAGTAGCATATTCAAGAGCAGCATTCAGGACTGCTGAATTCCAGCACAGAGCTCTGCTTGCTGGATCATCCATTGCTTGGGAAACAGCTTATTTTTGTAGCTCTGTGAACTTAGTGTGAACTTTGCATGTTTTTACAATACCATAATTTGCAGAGCTCCAGACTGAGAGCAGATGAGTCACATTGTTTAGGCAGAGAAGGATGTGCTACAGAGCCACTTCTGTAGCACAGAAAATCTCCTTTCCCTGAGGACAAAATCCACTCTCCTCCCACAAAGCAACTAGCACGTTTCAGAACTCCACATCAGCTGGCAAATACATCGCTTATTTTGGCATTTAATTTCAGCATGACTGCTTAAAGATAATACAAAGCATTAAAGCTGTCAATAATTTTGAGTGACAAAGACAGAACTGAAACTGTTGCTCTCTTTTTCCCTTTCAAATGACAAACATAATTTGTATTATGTGTTGAGTATAACTTACCGCACTGCAACGAGAAACCTTTCCAGTTTGCTTTAGCCATATGCCCATGCAGATGCAGGCTTTGTCTCTAAACGTGTTTGTGCAGCACCAGGCACCAGGAGGCCCTAATTCTCACACAAGGTTCTTCTGCACTCATTATTTTGAGTGAGATTTTGAAAAGTAATAGGAGAGGATGACATATTTAAGAGCCCCTTTAAGCTGCAATACAGCACAGCGATTCGAGCTGGTGCATTCCTTTCATCTGTTCCTGCTGCTTCCCTACAGCATTCTCCTCTTAAAGACAAGCAGGAGTTTTCCAAGGAATTCAGCTTTGAAAAGTAAGTCTGTCTTTGTGTGAGCAGGGGGAGGTCAGACTCAAGAGCAGAGCTGATGGTTCCATGTGCAATTTCACTCCATCCTTTGTGTCTGGTCAGCTTTTACTGTCCTCATCACGCACTGCCCACATCTTCTCATCTTCAAACCACGCACAGTTTGAAGTATCAACCAGAACAGATCTGTCACCATCAGAAACCCAGTCACTATGCTCAGCATCTTTACAAAGGATCTGATGCTGCTGTAAAACATATGAAACAGCTTCAGTGCTGCAAATTCAAGAAGAGGAAAAAAGAAGTAGCATTTCTCTTTTGGGGTAGGGGAAATTGTGATTAGAGAGGTATATTTTAAGCAAGGACAGAGGCCAAGCAGGAACACTAAATGATGGACTCTAGTAAAATACATCTACATCTCTAAAGGGCAACTGTTAGCTTTGTCCCCGCCTCGTTTGGACCATTCCAACTAGTTTTTCTAACATGAAGCTCATCACGAAGGGATTAAGCCTAAGCATGAACAGTAGCCAGTTTGTGCCACTTGGCTTTCAGGATCAGTGCCTGCCTTGCTTTAATTTATCAGCATGGACATAAACAAAATACCCATATCATTATTTAGATAACTCCATCCTGTTGTGTTTGATTTCTTGCTCCCAGTCCTCCAGGTGAAAGGTTCATTCTGGTTTTACAGTTAGAAAACTAATTAACAGACTGAATGATTCATAGTTAGGTTATATTCTGTGTCTTTTTTTCAACTTGTACTTTCTCTTCAACTTTCCAGTTTGAAACTCACTTGTTTGAAAACAGATTAAAACCATTGTATTTGGTCTTTTTTATGAGGTCTTGCCAGTGGCATTAGTATTGCTCTCTTCTCTAGAACTTCCTTGCTCAGTGTTTTGTATGACTATGATTACCTTCTCACAAGACTTCATGCTGGAGGTTCACAGTCAGTCTATAATTGACTAATACTCCATTTCCCCTCCTCCCTCATTTTAATCAATCATCCAGTGACTTACAGAAGCCATTCTTTTTATTAGTCCCTAAAGTCTTGTTTTCCTTTCAAAGAGACTTTTTTTTTTAAATTTGTATTTTTATAGTGAAAATTCAATCAGAAGTCTAATTCACGTTTTAAAGATAAATGTTATTGTAGAAAGCAGTATATGGATCAAGTAGAATTGCTGAAACAGCAATATGATCTGTGGAGGACAAGAAAAACCCTGGGAAGATCACTGATTTGGGGGGGGGGGGAAGAAGGGAAAAAAATCAGATTAATAAATAAGTGTAGAAAAAACAGCAAAACCCAGTTAATTTCCTTGCTAGTCTTACTAGTTTATACTTTCCTGAGCTTTTATTGAGAAAGGAGGAACATGTTGCCAAAACACTGGAATAAAGTAAACAACTTTGAGAAATCTGTTGTGAATTCATAACAGCACTTTGCCTTTTCAAGAGCAGTACATACGTTGACTATCAATGTGTTCCTCAGATGGCTGAATTCACTTCTCAGAACATGCCATTTGTATTGCAATGACCTCTCACTCTGTCTTAGTGCTGTATTAAGTTATCTACTCTGTCCTTCTGCCAGTAAAGGATTGCTGAGGGTTTATGTAGCTTTGCATCTTTTGTGTGGCATATCCCAGGGACATAAGGAGCATCAGGATAACTTTAGGGCAGGTTAAATGTTATTAATTCCCATGGGCAGGTCTTAGAGGATTAAGTGCTAAACAGACCTGGAAGGGTGAAAGATCAGTGGAGTAACAGAGCAGGAAGAGTAGTTGTCCCAGTGGATGGGAGCGTCTGTGGACCCAAATACATTAGGAAGAACATGAAGGTGACAAAAAGTCTATTTGCACTAATAGCCATCCTGTTCATCCAAGTTTCCCAAGCGTGATTTTATTTTCAGAGATTCGTGAAAAGCAAGGGAATGCACACTAAATATCTGCTTAGTGGCAAGCAGTAGGAAGCAACACATAGGACTAAGAAAAAGCAGGGATCTGTATGGGTGAGCAATTGGCTGATGGGTCAGGCTCAAAGAGTTATAGTAAATGGGGTTACATCAGGCTGGAGGCCAGTCACTAGTGGGGTCTCCCAGGGCTCAATTTTAGGGCCAGTGGTCTTTAATGTTTCTATAAATGATCTGGATGCAGGAATTGAATGTACATTAAGTTTGCCAATGACACTAAATTAGGGGGAGCTTTGGACTCCCTCAAAGGTAGAGAGGTCTTACAGAGAGAGCTGGATATACTAGAGTAGCACCTCGAGTGCTGTGTACAGTTTTGGGTGCCTCAGTATAAGGACATCAAACTATTAGAGTGTGTCCAGAGGAGGGCAATCAAGATGGTGAAAGGTCTCGAGGGCAAGACTTGTGAGGAGCAGCTGAGGTGACTTGGTTTGTTCAGCTTGGAGAAGAGAAGGCTGAGGGGGGACCTCATCGCAGTCTACACCTTCCTCAAGGAGGGCAGCAGAGGGGGAGGTGCTGATCTCCTCTCTCTGGTGACCAGCGATAGGTCACGAGGAAATGGAATGAAGCTGCATCAGGGGAAATTCAGATGAGACATTAGAAAAAGGGTTCTTCACTGAGAGGGTGGTCGGTCACTGGAACAGGCTCCCCGGGGAAGTGGTCATGGCACCAAGCCTGTTAGAGTTCAAGGAACATCTGGATGATGGTCTTAGTCATATGATTTAGTTTTAGGTAGTCCTGTGAGGAGCAGGGAGTTGGACTTGATGATCTTTATGGGTCCCTTCCAACTTGAGATATTCTATGATTCTACATAGGAGAGTGAATAAGCAAAATTACAGGTACTAAACTTTGGTTTTCATCAGAAATATAGTAAGAATAGCTCAATATCTCTTGACAGTTGTGTTTGTCTGATGTTAACCATGCTGTTCACAAAAAAAATGCATACTATGGTTCCTTCTCAATACCATCATGTTGTCATAAAAAACACACATCGAGAGAGGTAGCCATGACCTTAGTTTGTAACAGTAATCACCATCACCTTGCTCATAGTCCTGTTGTACCTGATTATTTTGTTCAGTACTTGGTACATAGATACATTATAGGACACAGAAGATGACCGGCAGTCACGTATACATGCGTAGTGTATGGGTTTAGGACAAGAGTGCTGGCTTTAGCAGGTGGTACCTGCTTGTGGTTTGGCCTTGGCCAAGTTACATGGCTTCTTGGTACTTGTCTTCCCCACCTGTAAAACAGAAACATCAGTAGCTCCCAAGCTCCCACAGCATCACGAGGATCAATATATTCACACACTATAGTACTGAGATCAAAATGGTTGTTACATAGGTGTGATCCCAGTGGCAGCTTGGATTTGCTGTTACTGGTGCACAGCTAACAAAAGTCTGCCAGATTCTTCATTGTTTTCTTCATCACTAACTATCTGATAGTTAACAGACCCAGTTGTAGACCTTTTATTGCTGAGTTAAAGCAATTCTTTAGCTTTATGCTTGAGGAATTCACCGTGAATTTCTATTTCCTGGTTTAGTCTTCAAAACTGACAGTTGCGGGGAAACAGTACTTTTTTCTTTGGTTTTAAACTGTGAAAGTCTAGGATGAAAATTACTAAGAGATGGGAAAGTCTCCGAAGCAAGACTCTGTTTCATACTACAGCTACATTTTAATATTACATTGCAACACTGGTATAAAATGCAGTACAAGATACTGCCAA
Organism: Haliaeetus albicilla; assembly: GCF_947461875.1. Lineage (NCBI taxonomy): Eukaryota > Metazoa > Chordata > Aves > Accipitriformes > Accipitridae > Haliaeetus > Haliaeetus albicilla. Next base: position 21,291,709 of record NC_091502.1, on the reverse strand, counting down.
ATACTAATTTACCAGTGGAAATAAAATGTAAAAAAAGTTATTTGCTGGTAATAATTTTACCACTTTGAGACAAAAGATGGTAGGCGGAAGAGAAGCCAGAGAATAAATGCCAGATTGACTGTAAACTAATATTTATTAAAGTTCACTGACTGCTTCAAATTATTTTGAGTTTGCAGTATTTCTCAAATCCAGTTGTTTCTTTAAATGAGAGAAAGCATTTAACTAAGGATATTCAGTGAATTCTCTGCATGATAAGATCAGGACACGTCAATATTTGAATTCTGAACATGGTAGTGTGTGTTATAATTTGGTTTCATAAGCTGGATCTTATCTATTAAAATAAACACATTAATAAAATGTGGCAAGAAGGGTATGAATACATGAATATAAAGCCATGATAGACATTTTTCTATTGCAAGCTGTTTATTTCTGGAGATCAAGTCTTCAAGAAGATTAAACAATGCTGAAGAGATGATTAAGCCAAAAACCTAATAGGCACAGGCTTAAGAAGATGCTGATATGATAGAGGAATATTAGCAAAGCTGCAAACTAGCAAACAGAGCCAGATCGTCCTTGGTCCTTGCGTGGTGTGCAGTATACAAGGCAGCAACATCGCAGGGAGCTTCCTCTTCTCTTGGCGCTCGTGTCCAGGTCTGAAGCATGCACTTCGTGGGGGTAGCGCAGGGTGACCCCGTCGCACCTCGGTATGGGAAGGGCAAGAAGGGAGCTGGTGGCTGACCAGGCTATTGCTCTTCTCGGGGCTCCGTCTTGGCTGCTGTCAGTCTGTGCAACCAATGGTGGAGGCTTGTGATGAAATCCCTCGATCTGGTCCCTGGGAAACAGCAGCTACAAGCAGTGGAGACCATGCCAAGGGGTTCTGCAGAGCCTGTCCTTGTGCTGTCCGTAAGCCTGGACTTTGCACAAAACGAGTCATATTCACCAGGTGTGGCACTGATAGTATTTTGCCTTTTGTATTCTGCTCTCCCTCGGAAGCATAATATTTTGATTTGTTATTTGTGAAGATTTACAACAGTGTGTCTTCGTGTCTATCAGCCAGTGCACCAGGAGCACTTGGCAGTGAGTTTGTTCCTCGGGACATCAGAGGATTTCTTTCCTCATTCAGCCATCAGAGGAATTCTTTCCTCATTCAGCCAGTGCCAGAGCGAGAGCTAGCATTTAGCACTTTTCTTTTTGTCAGAAGTTCATTCTAAAATGAACAAATCGGCCTGAAAAATTCAGTGTAGATACAAAGATGTTACCTACTGCTTTTTTCACATGTGGTTATTAAAAGCTACGTGGAAAAAACAGCCAAAACTGCTTTCTATAATTAAATTTGTTTACTTTGCCCATTGGGAGTTCTCTATGTATTGTTGTTTTCACTGTGCTTAGTTTGCAGTCCTGATCACAAGCAATCAAAATCATACATTTACCCTCAGAATCAAAACAAGAGACTTTTGAAACATTAGACTTTTAGATTATCACATTTGCATGCTAGTTAAGAGTTGGTAGGATGCTTTCATGTCACATTTTCAAGCTTTTCCCTTTAATCAGAAGCTCTAGAAAAGTTGTCCTTTGCTGGGTGAAAGCCTAAATGCCTCCAAAAATGGGGCATTTCCAGGAGCCAGAGTTGTAACAACAGCATCATATGTTACTAAAGCCATGTAATATTACAGGTGTCAGAAACCACTATGCAGCATTAGATTGTTAGAGAGCTTGAGGGCATCACTGCAAAACTGAGAGCCAGGCCTGGGTTTATGTTAGCAATTCAGAGCGCTACAAACACATCGGAAGATCAAAGCAGCCAGTACAGAAGTCCCTAAATCCACACAATAAGTGTCTCAAGGATTTTACTTGGGACTAGGCTTTGGACCGAACATCTCCACCGAATATATGGTTTAAAGGCTGTCAGCCTGAGAGGATATTGATGGATAAGGAGAAGGAAGGAAGGGAAGTGGGTAGTGACACTAGTGATGCTAAAAAGGTTTGGGACGTATGACAGTTCTTTTTCTTTTGCGTTTGAAAGAAAACATTTTAACCTGTGTGCTCAATAAATAAGTCAAAACACCTTCTCTGTGAGAATCCAGTAGCTCAGGGGACAGTTGCCTTTCCCTGGAACTTGCTCACTGACAGCATGTGACAGATATAGGACTTTCCTGTAATAATTTATGAGTACCATATGTTGGCCTGGTTATTTTGGTTGTCGTGTTTACAGTATAAATACGTTGGGTTACCCAACAAGGTGTTGTCCAGATACAAATGGCAAAAGAATGGGTTGAGACGGCTCTCACCTACCCCTCCAGAGCAATCTAGTGTTCTCAGGGGGCTGCTGGTTAGGTTTGTTTGGTCTCTAGGGAGCCTTCAAAACAAAGATGTTCAGAAATAGTTGATTCAGCAAAGAAGGAGAGAGAAGTGGTGTGAGATTTTAAAAGATTGTTTTCTGGTGAAGGAAGTACCACCAGACAAACACAAGGGGTAGCCTTGGTAGGTGCCTGAAAAAGATACTCTGATTTAGGTCACTACTGTCGCAGGGAATAACTGCTCAATAAATCAGATCAGGATTGGTGTATTGATCTGTTAATGGTTTTTAATTAACTGGCAAGCAGTAAATTATGTGTTCAGGATCTCTATCAGCAGTGTATGGATAAGCCACAATATTGGAGACTTAGGAAATGTTAATATCCACCTAGAAATTTCTACACACCTTTCTACAACTAGTTCTATAAAGTCCTAAGCGTATATACACATACACACAGTCACACACATACCCCCACACAGAGCAACCACCTCCGTCTTCCTGCAGAACACGTCCCCCTCCTCGCTTACTGTTAAGCCGTGGGTGCTCCAGGTTCTTGGTCAACCAACCGTGCTTCCCTGACGATCTGCCAGTCTACCTGCTGATGAGAAAGCCACACGCACACTGACACCCACAGACCCCAGGTGTGGGGACTTGTTTCCCCTGCACTGTGAGCCCGTTAGTTGGGTTTGGGCTCTTCGTGGTGTTCAGCGATGAGGATACTCTGTTGGGTCTCAGATGGAGGTTGCGATGTCGATGGGACAACTTTTGGCAATGTCAAATCCAGTTTGTCTCCTGCCCTGTCCCCGTGACAAAGTGTCTCCCCATTGTTATTGATTTTCATGCTTCTTTTAAACTTCTTTTCAAGATGACTCCTTTGTTTCAAAAGGCTTTGTAATTCCCTGGTTACTCTTTAATCCAGCTGGCGGTTGTCTTCCTCCTTCGCACGATCACTGTCAGGCAAACACCCGCTGAGGTTTTGGGTGCTCCTTTTACACAGACTGTTTATGAGCACCCACACACAGCACTGTGGGTGATACATGGTGATCTTACAGAAAGGCAGGAAACTCAATGAGAGAGATGTTTGTGTCAACTTGCTGAAAAATCTATTTTTTTCCTTTTAAAGCTTATTCATCCAGATAAAAATGTAAGCATTTATACATATAAACTATTATTATAAATTAAGTATTTTATTATCATTACACATTGTAAATATTTACATATAGATACATATATATATATATATACACATAGACACAAAGGAGTCTGGCAACTATAAATTCCCTTGGTTTCAAACTTCTGAAGGGGAAAAAGTAAAATGAGATAAACCAGTTGAATCGGGACAGTGAAATAAGCTGCTACAGAGGTTATTAACCTCAAGTTAGAGTTTAAAAGGCCAACACCTGAGGTGAGCATACTCAGAGATACTAGAAAAGAGGATAGAGATCTAGATAATCCTAGAACCACAGCATAACGAATCTTTCTAGTATATAGCAGGATATAAAGGCGTGCTAGCCTGAGGCTTGGTGTACACACGTATGTGGAAGCAATGATCCAGTTAGTCCCCAGAAATTAAGGGAAGAGCAAGGGCACAAACCTGGTAAGTAAATAAGTTGTTGAAGGCCACTTCGTGGAGTCAATGGTAGAGGCACTCATCTCCTGAGCTTCCGACTCGCATCTTGTCTGCCGCTCCGTACATCTTTAGGCATGTGAGGGTGAGGGTTAGTAAAGTGGAGAACTACAGGCAAGGAGGACAACATGACCAACACTGATGTCGCTTGGGTACTGCAAAACTTACAGTAAGGGAGAATATTGTGTCCCAATGGAAAATTCTGCAGTGCAAATGTGTGAGTGTTCATTACAGCTGTACTTCATTAAAAACTTTGCCTGATTATTGCAATCACTCTCAAGATCTCTTGAATGGCCGAGGTGACTCTATCATTTCTGATTTGTGGCTAAGAGGCAATTTTGAAGTTTCTAGAACAAACAGGAAGGAAATGATTTTTATTTTAGGACTGTGACTCAGCAATGGATCAGCAAAACCAAAAAGGCATTGATTTTTCTAGTCATCAGTGAAGCAAGAGGTGGGGTTTCACTGAAAATTTTAATTTATGCCCTGGTTTTTTTCTCTTTCACAGATACTTCTCTTATATTGATATCTTAGCATTGGCCAAAATAGCATCTAATACCAATGTAAATAATACAGCAGGGAAGGCAGCTTCCAAATTTCAAGATTTGCAATAATTTGATTGTAAAACAATCTTCTCTTTGCTTGTAAAAATCTCTCTCTTCTTCCTCTAAATTTTATTTTATGCAGCCTTTAAGACTAGAATAAAAAAACATACAGGGAGCTTATTAGCTTCTTTTAAACTCTTAAAGACTTTAATCTACATTATAGATTATATATCCTGCCAAAGATGAACAAACAAGCAAAGCATATCCAAACTGTGCTATAGGATTTACATAATTAGAAAATACTTTTCCAGTTATCCAGTAATAAGATCATAAAAGTGGTATAAAAATAGAAATACCATTTAGTTGAGAATGTTGCTATTGTTCTGTTTTAAAAGTGCATATTTCACAATGGAGGCCAAGGTGCACGAAGCGTGAAGTTTTTGGCTTGTCCGATTTGATGACCTCGCTGTGTCCAGCATCCCATGCTTTGTGGCATTACTCAGTAATATGAGGATGATATAATGTCCGATTCTTTAGAATCAGCTTCAATTTTAGTACTATCTTGTGCTGTCATCATATAGCAAGTCTCCTTTTTGAAAGACTGCTTTCTCTGAGCAATAGCTAAGTGTCTTTTATCCCAAAATTTGAATAATAGACTTCAGGAGATTGGAAAGGGATGCAAACCTGCACACCTCAGAGTATCAGCTGATCTCTGTCTTTAACATAGAGCAGATAGATAACAAAAAACTTTCTTACGGCCATCATTACCCACAAGCTGTCTCCAGTACAATTTTTTTACTTTCTTTGGTCTTGTTCATTGCTGAAGACATGACAGAGACATTAGTAACAATAAAGATATTTTAATAGAAAGCTTTCAAAGATGAATTATTTCTATAAGGTGAAATTCATTATTCATAAGTTGCTCATTGCTAAGTCTAGGGACACTGTATATTAGGTGAAATATGATTTCCAGTTGTGGAACATATACAATATAACTGAACACACTTTCATTAATTGTATTGAACTGGGATTTTACTGAAGCCATGCTCCACTTTTCGGGCATCGTGATAAAACAATAGATTATTAAGTTGATAATAACTCACAGGGAAAGCTTCTGTTGCTTCAGTTTAATTCCCAATATTTTTAAAAGTTTTTAATTATTCCATGGATGATAGATCCTTTACTATTGGCAGGATCTTGTGAAAGCCATCCTTGCAGTGCTGTTGTGTCTCAAATATTTTCTTTCCTGAACTTAGCATTAGGTCTTTTGCATTTGTACATTGGATATTTGGGAAATGTGAGTACCAAACTTATCTGTAAAGTTTTTTAATCATCCAGACTTTTTTTTAGTGATCAGCTTGAGCACTATTCTATTATGTCATCCTGCAGCAATTGTTTAAAGCTCTTTGTTGAGAACATGGACCTGGTTAGAGACCACAACTAGTAATTGATCATCACTTCTAAAGGAATTACTAGTGAGTCTGTTTTACAGATGTTTTTTATATGATTAAGAATTGCATGAATGATCCTTGAAATCTTCACTTTGGTCTTCCCTATTAAATTATCACTCTGCTGTTTTAATACTTACCACACTGCGTTGCAGTGGTAGACAGATGTATTGCTCACAGCTGGGCTGGAAGCATGTTCTACACTAACAAGGCTATCCCCAATTCTTCATTAGAGGAATAATCAGGAAGGCAAGATTAGCGAAGCTAGATTTGGTGCTTTGTTTGGATATTGCAAATATGTGAAATCTGTATTTGTACATTCCACCAGTTCTACCATTACCTGGAGAATTTATGATTTTTTTTCTCCAGGAAATGAGAAAGAAATGAAGATGAAGGCAATCACCTTGCATCAGCCCTCCAGACCAGTTTCAGATGGCATTATTCAGGTTTTCATCTAGTGAGCATTCCCATTTCCCTTTTCCCAAGGCTTACCTAGTTTGATTGCTTTTGAATCTGCATTCAGCAGTCACAGCCCGACTGTTTTAGCACTCAGAATGAGACTTGGCAACTTTTGCACATTACCTCTCTGTGTCTAACATCCATGCTAAACTCACGATTAGCACGGCATAGGCCATCTATGAAATTTTAAGTGCTAGTTGGCAGCAGGATGACCAAAATTTGGCTCATCGTTCTTATCTTTGACACACAGAATAACAAAGTGATTACAGAAAAACGGTGTTATATTTAGAGAAGGAAGGAGGGCTTATTTCTATGTCTGAAGCCTCAAAATCATAACAGCAGGTCTTATCCCAGTGGAAGAGCAGTCTCAGAACAGATGGACTACAGCAGTGCTCTGATCTGTGTTGGACAGTAAGTGGAACAGATTTCAAAGATGCAAAGACAAGACTGACTAAAAATGGAGTTTGAGCCATAAAGATAAAATAATAGTGTCATTCACTAGGAAAAATATCTATTACTTAGATATTTAGACTTTGCATTTACATAGAAACTCTACCGGTTCTATTCTACCTACCTTCTTTTCTTCTTACAGAGAAGTTCCTAAAGAGAAAAAACATACAATTAAGCAACAGCATTTACAGTTCTACAGAAAAAGCTATTTTTCCTGTAATGGGAATGTGAGAGAATCTGTTTCAGAGTAACCTAAAAGTGCTTGAGTGCTATATCATCCTCATCAGCATCAAAGCAATTCCTGTCCAGGAGAACACTGTGAATGAAAAGAAAATGATGTGTGTGATAAAATCCACCAAAAAAGTCAATGTTATATGATGAACTTGTATCAAGCCTTTCCATGTCAGACAGAGCCTAAGATATTTATTTCTTCCTAGACTTTGGTCTTTTGTTTAAAAAAAAATTATATATTATAGTTCGTGCAGTATTAATGCACTTCAATATTTTATATCTTGCTGAAAGATGTATGAAAGGGTGTGGGATGAGTATTATAGATTTCCTTGTGCATTCTGTACACTATACACAGAAGAAAAGATTCAAATGGAACTACCTGCTCTCTGGCATGCAGATCCCTCTCAGCCCTAACACATATAGGGTGCTTTATTGATAAAGAATTGCAGTAGGGTTCACACTGAATCCTTTTGGTTCCTGGATCATTTCTTCTGCATGCAAAGGTTGTTTGGCACTTCCATAAGAACCACACACCCTGGAGTCAATATCATAACAAATCTGAAGGGAACGCTCTTAGTTTTCCAACTGCTGGTGTGGATTGCCCACCTGCATGTCCAACAGATTAATATGAATTTGCACAAAGATGAACATGTTTATCTGAAGAATTCTTACTGATTTGAAGATAAAGCATTAGGGAGTAGTCTTAAAACCACGAATACCTTCACTTTACCAATTGTGAGTGGCGTGGGTCTCCTTTTAGCTATGGTCCAGTATTGAATATTGGCTATGTCTGAATTTGCAAATGTTACACCATTTTCTAAAACTATGAATAAGTTTCTAATGTGTGTGATCTAAAGCTTCATCTCAGTCATTCATTTTTCCATTTGATTGGTACTCAGTCGTTTCTATACCAATCAACCAATTTAAGAAGAATTAGAGGAACCTGTTTATTCATACAGTATGTAAAGTACTGCAACTGATTCACAAATATTTGAGTCAATGTTAGGTCCAAGTGTGGCATGTTAAATTTTGCCAAGTGTTATGCTTTGGTTTTCATGAATACACAACTACTACTGGGTACTTCTGACATGGCTTGGATTTCCAAAAACTTTCTGCCTGGCTCAATTAATATTTTGTAGTTGAAGCATATTGTTAGTTATTGATTTCATATGTGTCATCAGTGATGAGAAATTGTATGACAGGACATGTAATACCAGGTGTTGTAACACTTAGCATGATCAAATCTCTTAGTTTCCCAAACATTTAGCTTTTCTGCCTTTCTGGAAGCCTTCTTGGCTCATACGTCTTCATGTCACTTCCAAAATTTGGGGGACAACAAATGTTTGTTTTCACTTCTCTGGTTTGGAAGACAGTAAGTGGCTGCTAGCAGCTGAAGGTAGCTAGTGCATCCCTGGCTAATAGAAATATTTGCAGAAAGAAATTTCATCCTGAATTGACTACCTCAACCTGGGGGAATCGAGCTCCTGTTGACTCTTCACCAGGCCCTGGGATGTCTTCCCTGGTACCTCCAAGCTCATAATCCGTAGTCCAAGGGACCCCTCCTCGGACCCCTTTCTGGTCCAGTTTACTCCAAAGGATGTCTGCCATACAAGAAACAAGTGAAGGCTGCTAGGAAGCTCACTTGCATAAAGCAAAATCCTTTGAAACAGTAGCTTAGAGGAGTCATCTGGCCAATTAATCTCAGCTGAGGGCTGAGTCACTCAGCAAAGTAAATAGATAGAAATATCCCCTGGCCACAAAAGTCATAGGAAAAATTCCACTCTATCGAGAATTCAGATCCACCTCCTGTACTCTGTCTCTGCCTGCTCATCGGGTGATGGATTTGAAGGACCAAATGACAGAGAGTTTGAACTGCAGCTTCTCCTTGTGTAAGTCTCCATACCAGTCTTTTTTACTGTCTCCTGACCTCCGTACTCTGTTCTGTCAGTCTCCCACACGGCTGTTAGTTCCACCATTAATCATTTTACTGCCCAGCTAATGAAATTACCTGGAACTCAAGCTTACGTATCCCGTGAATTTCTAACTGCTGAAACCCCGGGTTCCTGCCTAATTGTTGGTGCCTCTAGCATCTCCCAGACAAGTTCTATAATTATCTTATGCATTTTTAATTGAAAAAATCTGTACCCTCTGGAAATATAAAATTTTTAAAGACTGGTAACCCAAAACAAACTTAATATTAAATTAAATAAGACAGATGTACTTTACTGTCTGTACTGTTTATATTTAATGAAACAGAACACATTTGCTTAATTTATCTGAAGCCAACACAATCTCCTGTCTCCTGCACTGGAGTGCTGCAGAATTTAGGTCAAGTATATAAAGCAGTAAACAGGGCTTTGCAAATAATCACACAGAGTAGCTCATGAAAAATAGGCCATAGTAGTCACATTAATCAACTAAGCTATTCTTTGGCTTCCACTGTAATGCAGTAGATCCCAAGGATCCCAATAAGCTACATGCTGTGCAGAGGTGCAAGAAAAAGGAGGACTCTGTTCCAAACATTTTGAAGTTAACAGTGTGGCCAAAACTAGTGGATAAATTGAGCAACATAATCAAGAGGTGAAAGACAGAAAGTTTTCCAAGGAAAATAAGGCTTCTTCACTGCTGACCGCGACTTGCTAGAATCTGACTAGCTCAAGTTATATATTCCCCTGTGTTAAAACTCATAGTCATGCAGTGGGTTTTGAAGACCCCATTCCATGGGTGATTGTCGTGGTTTAACCCCAGCCAGCAACTAAGCACCACGCAGCCGCTCACTCACTCCCCCCCATCCAGTGGGATGGGGGAGAAAATCGGGAAAAGAAGTAAAACTCCTGGGTTGAGATAAGAACGGTTTAATAGAACAGAAAAGAAGAAACTAATAATGATAATGATAACACTAATAAAATGACAACAGTAGTAATAAAAGGATTGAAATGTACAAATGATGCGCAGGGCAATTGCTCACCACCCAGCCAGTCCCTGAGCGGCGATTCCCTGCCCCCCCCCCCCTTCCCAGTTCCTAAACTGGATGGGACGTCCCATGGTATGGAATACACTGTTGGCCAGTTTGGGTCAGGTGCCCTGGCTGGGCATGAGAAGCTGAAAAATCCTTGACTATAGTCTAAACACTACTGAGCAACAACTGAAAACATCAGTGTTATCAACATTCTTCACATACTGAATTCAAAACGTAGCACTGTACCAGCTACTGGGAAGACAGTTAACCCTATCCCAGCTGAAACCAGGACAGTGATGGGGCCAGGCAGGAGCGGCACCACACGCTGCCAGGTAGGTGGTCGTGGATCAGTTCCCCTCCGGCTGTTGGGTGGCTGTGTTCACCAAGAAGCAGGATGCTGCGGCCGCTTGCAGCTGCAGAGCTCCTGGACCAGAGCTGGCTTGGATCAGGCGTATCAGAGGGAGGTCGGGTCTGCCCGCCCTTGTCTGTGTAAACATATCCTCTGATAGAATAAAAATGCAAACTAGCCATCGCTCCTGTCTGATTGCTGTAAGTGCCACTAAAAGCATCTCAGCATCATAGGAAAAATTGAACTTTGTCTCTTCCTGGCTTAAGGATGAGAAGCTGAAATCTGGTCCTCCTGCGCCAGAGAGGCCAGCAGGACTGAGACAGGGAGGGAAAAATGACAAGATCTGGAGTTTCTGCTCCTGCTGCCTGTTAGCCAAGTTAAGCAGCAGCCGTGGATGGACCAAATACTCTATATCTTTCATTTTACACCAGCATTATTTGCCAGCCTGGCCTTCTAGAGCTTTGGCATGGTCAAAATAAGTAGTGGAGTCACGGTTATTTTGCTGTTTCTTGGCACTCTGTTGTCCTTTGCAGCTGCTTAGATGGTCTGTGTCTGGAGCTGGCCCCAGTCAGCCTGTTATGAACAAGCCCAGTTGTGTGTGGTTCTTTTTCAAGAAAAAAAAGAAAGAAAAGAAACCAAATAACTGACGTCTTTCAACAATTGCATTTACAACCTTGTAACTATTTCCAACAAACCCCATCACGTCTCTTATGTTTAAAAACCAGGTTGATTGTCATTTGTTGCACAGTTGCTTAAACCCTCCAGTAACTGAAAAAGTGTCCACCTAAGGTGTAAACTGGGCGTCATGCTAAAAGACTCTTCCAGGTCAAATAACGTAGTATTAGGAGATTTATTCCAGTAGAAAACATTACTTGTTTGATCTGCTAGAACTAAGGGGAAGGTATCCTACACTTCCCAACTCCCCCTAAAGGGAGGTATTCTGGTACAATCAGCTTTTATAACCACTTTCTTTAACCCCTAGATTGGTAAGAAATGCAAAATAATCCTCTCGGTTTCTGATGCCAGTTTAAAACTTCTGTCCTGATTTTCAAAATAATTAATGAAGTAGTCTTCAGGTGTATCAAAAAGGAGGTACTGATAGATAAAGCACCATGACAACTACACTTCCTTGGACAACGCAGATTGCAAACAGTGGACCACAGTGCATATGAGCTGTGCATAGAGGGTAGTTGGTTATGTGATCCAGTTATGGACAGCATAAAAGGGGCATGGAGGAAAACCCAGAGTCTGATCAACATTAGGAAATCCACCAGAGTCTTTCTCTTTGCAAGAAACTCCCCACTAGAAGAGCGGCATGACACTGATTCTCCATTTTAGCCAAGAGCAAAAAGTAAGAAAATAATAAAAAGTCAAATACCCAAATGTGAAAGCAGGCCCTGAGCACATTTCTTATCACTGAAATGGAGATGTGCCAGCTATTCTGTAAGATCCATCATGAATATTAAAACCTTTATCAGTGTTATGTGACAGGAGCTCTGATAGGACTTGATGGGTAGCAATATAAAACATAAGATAGGTCATTATGGTTAAAGCAAGCGGTGGTAACCTTTAATGGTGATGCAGAAATTACTGCTAGGCTTATAATGCCAGACTAAATTCTCAGAAAGGACAACTTATATCCATTGCTCCCCCTGCTACTTTTGACTCTGTTTACCTCTCTAGTTCTGCTCTGTGCTTGGATTCACTGAAGGTCTTTTTTCCAAACTCCAGCTCTTTTAGAAAGGCATGTCTAAGTCTGAAGACACCTTCCTTTGTCATCTGTGTTAACACATGGTGACCTGCTGAAGTATCTGCAAGGTCTTCCCCATGGTCACACTTTATTATCTCCACGTACCTTCTAGGACAAGAGAGATCGTTTCAAAGCCAGCCGACTCTCGCTCCATTTCCTAAGCAGTGGAGCGTGGACTCCCTCTAGCCTCTCTCTTGTTCTCTGCAGCAGACATGCATTGATTCAGCTTCTCTGAATTTTCAGATCTTGCTTGGTTAATTTTCCAGCCTGCACCATGTTGATCCCTTTGCTAGCTTTAGGCAGCCTCCTGTGAGAAGTGGGTTTCCAGGTCAAAACACAGCTCTTCCTGGCAATCAAAAGTGGAAGGCTTTCTAGAGAAATGCCATCTTTTACAGCATTATGCTTTTTTGGAGTTACTCCCTCAAGGTCTGGATCTGGCCAACTTGAGAGCACTCACCGTGGCACATTAACAGGACGGGCAGCCCAGCGTTTCATCCTTTGTGAATGCTGAAGGCATTACTTGCAGCTGAGTGTCTCCAAACAGCTGAGCCTTTTGGTTAGGAGAGATGTGCCACACTAGTTCAATTCTAAGCTCAATTAGCTTATAAAAATACCAGAATGGCTCCCGTGGCTGCCTGGAGGGCAGAGGCTTTTGGCTTGGACGAAGTGCGGAGCAGAGGGCGAGAGAGTGAATTTGACTCTCTCGTCTCCCTCTCCCTGGGTAGGAATAGGTTAGCAGAAGAGGGAAAAGGCACGCAGAGGTGTACAGCCCTTTTGGGAAGGAATCGTGCCCTAGGGCAGGCGATGACACAGTTTACCTCCCCAGCACCCCTTGACAATCCTGGTGCGCTGATGTGCATCATGATAAACTGTCACCTCTCCTCGCACGAGGCCGGTGCCCGAGACGAGCGAAGCAGCGAGCTGAGCACCGGGAGCATCTCACAGCTACACCGAAACACAGGAGATTCCCAGTGCCGGATTCAATCCGAAGCGCTGCGGCATTCACACAACTGAGCAACCACAAGAGGTGCCCTGGGACAGTGAGGCGTCCTCCTGGCTTTGCCTAGGAGAGCGTCGTTTCTGGGCACTGCCTGTTTGCATTCAGTTTTGGTATCGCAGATACATTCAGAGATAAATCAAAATGCAGTTTTGAAAGGGGAGACCCAGCACTCTATGTCTGGGTGCTTCAGGGTGAGCTATACCGGTGTCCAATTTGCATCCTTGCGGGCTTGCAGGGAGTCTCACCCTTTGGAGTAAACAGGAGAGGTGCATCCAGTGCTTGACACTTATAACTAGGGCACATATTTAGTTACTTAAACTCGAATTGAGGCATTTAATTTTAGGACCTCAGGCTCGAACGTTTTGTCCAAAATGCCCAAACCCAGCTGCTAACTGTGGTTTTAAAACACTTATTTCAATTTTTTTCAGAAGCACCAAATATGCAGGCATTTGGCTTTGAAACTGGTGTGTGTGCAAATTTAAAAATACAGCCCTTGTCAGGTTGCTTATGCAACATCTGATGCCCATGTTGCTATGGTTAGTATATGCTTTGGGTGAAGGCTGTGGTAACTAGTCACATATGGTATTCTTGCAGAGCTGTGCACAAGAATTGCATATTAAATTACAAATTCAAGTGAATATAGCCTGGCTGTACCAGGAACTGAATATGCAAATGCTTGGTCTGAATTGCCTTTATCCCTGGGTAAATTCCCAATTAGTTCATTAAAAATTTAACCAAGTAGCACTGGCTTCTTCTCCTACTGTTGGTCACAGAGGGCAAAGCTAAATGACAAACGCTCTGTGCAAAAGCAAATGGAGGTCTCATGGTGGTGTGGAGATACCATAACACAGCATATATATTTTACAAGGTGGTACAAAAGAAGGTCACTGTAGGCATCTTTATTTTTGGAGTTGTGTAAAAATTAATGGCGTGGCAAAGAAACTACATGGTTCAGAAAGAAAAGCAAGATATTCACAGAACATATGTATGCTGTTTCTATGGGCGTCGCTTATTTATGTTTCTTCTGTGTTTTCTGTGTTCTTTACAAAAGTCTGATGAACATAAACTGAATTAAGGTATGCCAGTTCTGATTTTTCCTAAAGAATGGGTGCTTAAACATTCCCTCACTTAAATACCCTTTCCTATAAGCAGTGCATGTGCATAATTTTTTTTTAAAAGAATATATTTTTTCCAGATTTAAACAACAGTGAAATAAATAAGCAAATTTAGAAAAATAGAATTATGATTCAGTTGTGAAAAATACCTTCAAAGAGGAAGCTAATAAATCATTGTCTTCTGAATTAGCACACTGCAACTGAGGGAGAAAAAAAAGTATTAATGCACTTTTTCTGAAAAAGCTGCAGAAGGGCAAGTATTGAACAACGATAGTGTATATAATTAAAACTATGGCTTTAGTTACAAAGGACACCATGGCAGCAATGGTTGGGAAACTCTGCTCTGTGTGAAACTCTTAGCACAATTAAAAGCACATTAGTTTTTTAAAACGTCACTACTAGTAATTCTGCATAGTAATTTCAGAAAGAGTGTAAAATGTGGCATAAAAGTTCACTGGGGAAATTCAGCCTGTACTGTGGGTATGAGACATGTGGCTCATCCCTCCATTAGAAACATGCCAGAAACACAATCCTCTCAGAAACCTTCCTTTTTTTCACTAAAAGTAGCATTAGCTCTGTGAGAACCAAAAGCAGTAGAAAACATGCAGTGCTTTAAAGTACAGAAAGTCGTTTCCATATGTCCTGTAGCTCTGATGATAATACTGTGACACACAACTCAAAGACACTAAGGTACGGTGATTTTTATTGCCTTTGAACTGGGGGTTTCTAAACAGGGCTGCTCCTCTGTAACTCTGTGTTTACACAGAATTAACTACGTGGTAATGGGCTAAGTGGGAGGGGAGAGTCCAACTCAAACTCTAACAGAGTAAAAAAATGGAAATTCTTACTCTGCCGAAAACAGAGAGGGATTTTGAGAAAGCAGCTCGGGGTATGTGGCTACATGGTTGTAGCCCTGACTGAGGATGAGCTGTCACAAGTTGTGTAGGTTCTTCAAGAGCAGCTGAGGTTTCCTCACTGCCCAGGTCAGGAGCTGTGGCTGATGATAGATCAAGTATTGCCTAAGGCACCTGCTACTGCAGCACACATTTTCCGAGTGCCAATAAAGACATCACTTTTGATAAAAAGAGGCATGGAAAGGTCTTCAATCTATTGCCAAAGGTTTTACGTAAAACAGCCTTCCCTACTATTCATTGTGCATGCTAATAAATTACATGTGCTGTAATAGCAACCATAAAAAAAAATGGTAGGAGCAAATTAGGAAACAAATGAATGTTCAGAGTTCCCAAAAAATCAGCAGGAAAATTTTGACCAACATTAAATTTGAGTTCTCTTGTTTTAGTGTATTGAGATTGGCTCCCTGTGTGATTGATAAAAACAGTAAACGGATAAGTTACTATGAATTTGCAAAATCTTATATTGCTATATCATATTTCTTAAACTGTGTCAAATGCATTAACCAGTATTTCAAATTTATAGCAGACCTGGAGTTGAAACATAAACTAGAAATACTCTCTGAGAAATGGAATTGTAACATAGAAGTGGAATGCTAACTTGCAAAAAAATGCTATACAGAATTTTACCAAACTTTGTTGGCAAATTTTGGCTGGGAAGTCCCTTTGCAGAGTCTGTGCACCAAGAAGTGAGGCATTCACATGGCATCGTATTGCTAGTCCTATCAGTGCTGCTTGATATGTGAGAAGAGTGGCTTTGATATACATGAGATCAAATCTTAGACATTTATTTGAGCACTGTAGAATTTTGAAGTTAATTTAGTGATGAACATGTGAAATTTATGCAGCAGGGCTCACATGCAGACTATTTACTTTGATGGCAGCAATATAAAAAATATAGCAAATGGACCTAAATCTGTTAGAGGAGATGATCCTTTGTTCCTGTTAGAGTATTGGGAGATATTTTGTCATAGATGTACATAAATTAACTGCTTATAGGTTCCTTCGCTGGCCTGTGGTCTAGATTCTCTATTTCCAAGTGGAAACGAGGAATCTACATACAAAAGAAAATCTTCTTACGCAAATTTTAACTATTGTGACAGGTATATTTCCTTTTCTATGAGTGAGGAAATCCAGGTGTCAATGAGGTTACCTCTACCTCAGTCCAGTGTCTCTCCTTCTGCTTCGTTTTACAGCATCAGCTTATGGACAGACGCCGAGGTCTGCGGTGAAAGCAGAGTGCTTTATATATGCAGCAAAGAAAAAATGCACTTGCTGAGAAACGGTATTTATTAGCCTAGGTGGAGCGCAGCATTAATCTGTGTAGAGTGCTGCATTGTGCTTTATAGACATATTGTATATGCGTGCAATGGCAAGAGATATGAATTGGAAGTGGGGGTGTGCAGCAGAGGGGGGGATCAGTCTGCCATTGAAATGATGCTGGTGCCAAAAGGTGCAGAACAAGAGCTATTCTGCAGGAGTGAGTGGGAGGAGGAGGTATGGTACAGCAGGCTGGGAACGATCAGACTACAGCTGAAACACTTGGTAATTAACAAACAGGCTGGAGAAAACTTAACGAAATCTGTTTTTCCTTTCATCCGCGTTTTGATTTTTTTTTTTTAAATCAGATTAGACTGAAAGTGTGCTTTAGCGAAGGCTTCTTAAGGGATTGTCTGCAAATAGCTGGAAGGACATCCAGTTGCCCTTTAGTGCTTCTGATGGTTACTTAGGCTAAAATATGCAAAATTAGTAAGTTTGAATGTCATTATTGCACACAAAATACTCTGATCTGGTTTATTCCATTATCACAATCTCGTTAAATTGCTTATCAAAAATTAAGCCGAGGTTTCAGAGTTTTCCCTCTGTTGGGTGCATTTTTTCCTTTTTCCAAGCTGACTATAATTTAATTTCTAGTTTCTTCAGGCCTCTTTTTATTATATCTTTTACTATGAATATTTATAGCAGCTCGCAAAGATATTTTATTTATGTGCCTTAAATGCTACTTCCAGGTATCATTAACAAAGGGACTTAGTATGACTGAACCCAGGTTTACTTCACTAACCTTCTTCCAAGACCTGGCACATTGCCCCTCATCTTTGCGTTAGATATGAACTGAAATGACTTATTTAGGTTATACACTGTAGTCCTCATGTTCCAAGGTAAGTTGACATGAAACTCCATATGAGTTTACTAAATTCAAACATTAGAGCTACGCTCAGCCTAACTCTGAGATGACAGGGCTACATGAAAATGTGGATTTAGTCCACTGGAAAAAAAAAAATCTGTTTCATTATGGAAATACTAAAACTAGGCAATAGGAATGTGCTGGAGAGAGTCCAGCTACAGGAGATCCTGTCAATATGCCAGTACAGTTAAAGTGCTGGAAGTACAAAGACGTGGATAAGGGAGGTTTGGAAGATGGAAAGTGAGAGCAGAAGAGAGGAATAAATGGGAAGGACACTGAAAAAGCATATAGTAGAGGTAATAAAGGTAGCAAGGAGCAAAACAGTGCCTCCTCATAAAAACCCTGTATCAGCATCCTGGTTCTAGGATAGAGTAGAATTCGCCACTCCTTTAGAAAGGCCGTGTGCTCCCACCAGAGGCTGCACAGAAAAGCCCCAGACAGCTTATTCCAGCGGCGTACACCAGTGGTTTATCAACGGGCAGCAGTGAGGACCGTGAGCCGGAGTGATGGTCCTTTGTACACACTGTCGCACGGTGCATTTATTGTGGTGTCTTCCCCCCTAAGAGATGACACCCATGTCACAGAGTTAGGCATCGAAACTTGGTTTCCTACTTTCCCTGAGGCAGCCCAAGGTATTATTTAATATTTCTGTTCACACTTTTTTCTTCTTGTATCACTTCCTTCCCGTCTTCCCTTGTTCTTCCTTGGACTTTTCTCGCTGCGTGTGATGGGAGCAGTGGGAAAATTCACTGAAGCGAGGGGGACCTCTAACCCCTTGTGTCTCTTCTGTGAGGCCATCCACTCCTGTCTTGGTGCTTGGTGTCCTCTTTGAAGCTGCCAGTGTCAGAGCTCTGCTCAGAGGAGGTTCTCACTCTTTTTAAGGCCAGCCCTAAGGAGGATATTGAAAATTAACCTCCAGAGCTTGAATTTGATGTGATATTCTGCGGGAGGCCAGAGTCAGGAGGACAGCATTAGGGGGATGAGCTCATTGCCACTGAAGATGTAAGCCCAAAACTCTTTCATACGACACATAGTGTTTTGTCTACGTGAAAAAGAGGAAAAAAACATTGGGACTGGGGAATGAAGGTGAAAGACAGGACTAACTAGGTAACTCGCTGAAGTAGTGGGACTAGCTAGTAGCTGAAGGATTGGACTAGATGATCTTTCAAGGCTCCTGCCAACCCAAACCATTCCATGATTCTATAAGTAAGAATTCAAGTCTTTGGGCACCATTTTTGCAAAATTGGCCTGGGTTCCCATTAGTGCAGGATAAATACTTACTAAATCTGCAGTGCATTTTTTCTTTTCATACCAAATCACCTGTATATTGTTAAAAGCTTGATGATTGTTCCAAATACAAAGGGTCTGGCCTCAGCAACTGCAAGTGATCTTGCTGAAATCAGAGTCTCTTACTGCTGACCCATTTCCAGGGAACAAATGACTGAATGTGATGTCTTGGCAATAGCAGACCACTATGGAATAATTCCTTCTTTATGAACGACTGCCGTTTATTTCTCCTGGCCCTTTATTCCTTAGATGTTAACTGACATCCTTTCAATATTTATTTAATTTTCATAGAAGTTAAACTTGCTGGATACTTATTGCAGAAGCACAGAATATTCTTTTTTTTCCCCTTTAATCTTCATTTATTTTGGAAACGTCACCAAAGGAAAGAGAAATGTTTCAAAATATATTCAAACAAAACATTATGTAGCATAAGATCGATGTATTGAAAACAAACACAATGACTAGTGCAGTGATTGAAATGAAAACTTGGGTGGTGTCTTATTTAATGCATTTGTCAGGGCTTTTAAAAGGTCTTATTTCAATGTATTGACTCCTTATAACCCACCCTCCTTCCATTTCCTCATTCCATTTGAGATCCCAGGTTTTCATGTAGAACAGTGTGAATAACTGACTTTTCAATTTTGCTGGCCAATGAAAACAAAGTAAATGATGATTTAAGAGGAATAAAATCGTTCATGTGAACTGAAACATATCAAACCCCTTCAGTGTCGTTTTACATTTTAGTTTGGGAACTAAAATACATACTTTTCAAAAGAAAAGCCAACAACATTTATTCTGCAGTCTTTTAAAAGAAAATCTTTGAGTTTTACTGGATTTCTTTAGGTTTTCTTGGGACAAAGCTTGACCTAAAATTTGACCTTAAACTCTGATCTCTCTCTGCATACAAATGTGAGATACAGAAACACAACTGCAGGGTATCTGGAAGTGGCAGTGAAGTTACCTGCCAGGGTGTGCAACTGCGGTACAGTATTCCTTGGTAGCAACACTTCAGTAGTATATAGGGTACGTAGGCTCAATTTTTACTACTTATTTCCCACTTGGCAGGCTTACTGATGGTCTCCATAAATTCTCTATTTTCTGTTGTTCCTTTGACATTCACAGCTAGGGGAGGTGGAGATGAAAGGAAGAAAAAATAAATAACCAACAATCCTAGAAATAACCAAGTCAGGGGGATCCAGAGCCTGCCTGCCTCTTTCCTGGCAAGGCAAATTAACCTACACAGAGCTTCATGCTATCAGCTTGCTTTTGGTTTCCAGGCTACCATGTCTAAAGTCCAATCTGCCATTTAGACATGCCCTTAATTTTTGAAAATTGGTCCTGAGTTCCTAAGCTGCTTCAGTGTTTTTGAAACTTTTGCTAAAAGTCTAAAGACAACCTGGTGAAAAAAAAGCAGATTGTGGTAGTACTAGTTGGGTTATACTAAACTAGATGATCACAGATGAAGACAGTGTAAACAAAGCACATAGTTCTTTTTTATTACTGAACATGACTTGTACATGATACACTATCTTACATCTATTTGGTGAAAGAAGCTTATGTTTCCAAAGTTGTCTCAATTTGGCTGTTATCTTCCCTTTTCAACTATGTTCATTTTATGACTCACAGTCAGAAAACTTGTCACTTTGGCCAAGTTATTACTCATCTAAATGCTATTGGAGGTGCAAGAAATGTCAGTCCAAATTAGGAAACTTTTGAAAATCCATCCAAGAGTGTATCAACTCATAGTCCAAAACTATTTAAATGAAGTTGCACTGGCAGTTACCTCAGCCACCAGTGCCTTTTTATTCATTAAACCTCAGGAATTCTGTGTTGATGATGCTGTAAGACTTTGTTGCTCTTTTCATGTTTTCCAGTCTCTATTGCTTGAGGCAGGTTGCTTGTCTCAGCTATGAGCTGTTTGCGGTGTTAATATGGCTTTGGGAAATTTTGGTTGCTTTTGAAAGCACTCTGAGGTTTGCTGCTCTTTCCTCCAGTCCTTTGATTTATGGTTTGTCCCAGTTTTTGCTTGTTTTGTTTAGGTGGGTTTTTTTGGTTGAGCAGGTGTTTTTATTTTTATTTCTTTCTATCAAAATGGTCTATGCCACTTCTAAGTATAAAGAACAAATACAACATCCACGTGTGATCATTACAAAATCACCACGCACGTCCCTCCCTAGAGTCCAAAGGTGTCCACCGGCCACTTGTGCTTCATGGATGAGCTCATCCAGTGTGGAAACTCAGGACAGATAAAACTGCATGCCACCACTTGTAATTGATGTTCTTCTCAAGGGTGACAATTTGCCTGACTTTTGCTGATAAAAGTCCAGTGAGTTCAATGCTCTGCTGTCGCAAGCAACCACTTTGTGTAACCCTAACCATAAATTTACCTAAGCTTCTTGTCCTCACAGGAGAGATGCTTCTACCTGGGAGTAGAGACACCATCATTGCCACAGCTGCTTATTTGATAGGTGCTTTTAATTCCATTATAAGAAAAATAGTTCTTAAGAAACCAGTTTAACTACAGTTCAAGGGAGAACACTACATCTAGCAAAAATTTAGGCTCCTAATACCAGCGTTGCAAACATTAGCTTCTTTTTTGCAAACAGAAAATACTGCAGGGCATCGGGGGAAGAGTTCCACAGCAGAACTGAGACTTTAAAACCTCAAAAATTTAGTTGCACCATTGCCATCGATCTCATTAGCATTGAATGGCTAGGTCACCATGTGACACAAGAAAACTGTAACTAATCTCTCAGAGAGATCACTAATTGAGAGGTATACAGTCAAAAATATCTTCTTGCATATGGCAGGGTGGACTCTCCACCTCTGCCACTGTAGCTTTCTCACTGCTCTTGAAGAGGCTCCTGCGAGTCACATACCCACATGCCCTAAGGAGACACGGATGAAAGGCCACAGTGATGTGAAGGTCACGGAGTGATGTGGAGAGGGATCGAAAGCACTCGTGGGTGGCCTGGCTGACTGACAGAGAGACACAGAGACAGGAACAGGCGGGTAGTTAAAACTGCTGTGGAGGAAAGATACGAGGCTTCACATTTTTCTCCCTGTCCCATGAAAAAAGGGTATGTAAAGAAGAAATATTTTTTCCTCCTTCAATGGGAGGATGAGAGTGTTCCTTAGCATCAAAAAAGAAATCTCAAAGAGTAGCTAAAGGATTTTGCTGCTTCTTGCCCTAGCAGACCTTTTGAGGACAGATTGCCAGTAAATAATTGAAGCCATTATCAAAAGTAAATTATCTAGTATGGGCTTTACATTTTTTAGAAATATGTCACCAACTTTGGTACAAAATCTAATTCTGGGAAAGCTTTTCAGCATACAATCCATATAAGTAAGGCAAATGCTAGACATTGTATTTTTTACAAGAAAAGAAAAAAACCCCTGCTAAACCCTGTCAATTCATCGGTAAAAAAACACAGATATCTTTTCCAGTTCTTGCTTGTGAGTTAAAACTCCACAGAAAAGAAAGATTATAGATCATTTTCAGTGTTATTATTTGTCTGATAATACTGTACTTGATTCCTACACAATTTATATCAGTTTGAGTCAAATAATACCAGCAGAGTTATTCGAGATAATACGAGTGTGACAAAGAGTAGAAGCAGGTTCTGTTGTCTAGCAGACGCTTTTTAGAGAGAGAGAGCAAGCATGTCAGAGGGGGTCTCAATCAGGATGTGCCTTTCCAACTAGGCAGTACTTTTCTTTTTTATGAGTATTGCATGGGCTGTATGGATGTATTTATTTTTATAAAGAACATTTTTTTTTACTGAAATAAATTTCAGAAAGGCTCTGAATGTGACCTGCACACAAATCCCACTTAAATTCAGTGAATAATTTCAAGCAAAAAGGGAAATCATTGAAAATTGAAACATTTTGTTTTGAGGCTGTCAATTTTATTGTGAGATGCTGGTCTTTGTATCATGAGAAACTGAATAACTGCTCCATATTTATTACCTCTGCAAAACAAACGAAAGGAAATAACATAAGAGACTGCTGGCGGTTATTTATTACAGCCCCTAGCCCAGTGCTAAGATCTCAGGCTGAAAAATTTAGAATCACAGAATCATAGAATCATAGGATAGTTTGGGTAGGAAGGGACCTTTATTGCAGCTTTTCAATACCTAAAGACGACTTATAAGAAAGATGAGGACAGACTTTTTAGTAGGGCCTGTAGCAATAGGACAAGGGGTGATGGTTTTAAACTAAAAGAGGTAGATTCAGACTAGATAGAAGGAAGAAATTTTTTATGATGAGGGTGGTGAAACACTGGCACATGTTGCCCAGAGAGGTGGTCGATGCCCCATCCCTGGAAACATTCAAGGCCAGGTTGGACGGGGCTCTGAGCAACCTGATCTGGTTGAAGATGTCCCTGCTCATGGCAGTGGGGTTGGACTGGATGATCTTTAAAGAAACCAATGCCCTACTTATCTAATGAGTGATTTCCTATTTTTCTACCTTTAAACCACGTATTCCTTCTTAACACGTGTGTCTCGTGCAAATATTGTCATGAGTTGAACTAATTAGCAGCTAATCTTTAGGTAGCTGCAGAGAAAGCACATTATGAAACTGTACCCGAGCAGTCTGTCTGGAGAAGATGCTTGGTTGATGCTTTACAGATTTTCTGCAGTGCTGTGGAAAGTTAAGCAGTTGCCATCTAGTGGCAAATGAATTCAAGACACTGAACTTTTCAGCAGCTGCTGCTCCATCTCTAGCATGGGAAAGCTGGTGATGTGGAACAGCAAAAACCAAAATAGTGCTACTTTCAGTGAGCAACTGGATCAGAATATGAAACATGGACTGATCAGACTTCATCCATGAGCTGCATGGAGACCTAAGCTATATTCCATTTTCATCTGTATCCAGTATTTCCCACTTTGACTTAATCTCTATTATTTTCATACATTGAAAGAGTTCAACATAAAAAAAAAATGCTTTGTTTTAGATTTCTTTCAGAACCACTCTAAAGTAGAGGAAGTTTACTCCCTTTAAAAGCTACACAGTTGTTGTACACTACGTTTTTCAGCTGGTTCCTTTTTCTGACTGCCCTGTCCCACTTCATCTCTGCAGGACAGCACCTGGTCTGACACATCAGTAGCCATGCTAATGCTCACTCTAAGAATACAATTTCCATTTAGCAAATGCCTAGTTTTTGCCTTTCAAGGGCTTTGGCTTTATTAACAAAGAAAACAAACCCTGAGCTAATAGAGGAGCAGGATCCCCTCTGGGTTTGGCCATTCCTTGATTTCCTGCCTGCGGACCGCTGCCAGCCAACTCTGTCTGCAAACTCTTATGTCCAGAGAG
Organism: Haliaeetus albicilla; assembly: GCF_947461875.1. Classification (NCBI taxonomy): domain Eukaryota; kingdom Metazoa; phylum Chordata; class Aves; order Accipitriformes; family Accipitridae; genus Haliaeetus; species Haliaeetus albicilla. Next base: position 21,267,781 of record NC_091502.1, on the reverse strand, counting down.
GCAATGGATCTTGGTGAATTAGTAAATCCACGTTATTCTGTTCTAGCATGATCAACACCTGGTATAGAAATGGAGTGGCACAGGCCAGTTTCACAGAGACGTCCTATTGTCTCTTGTCCTGCTTTCTGCCCTGGTGAACCCCAACCCACTTCTCCTCCAGGTGTCCAGTGTTCTTACTGGAGGGAGGACGAGGAGAGGAAGTTCTGATGGAAGAAAAATATAGTGGAAAGGGCAAAAATGAGCTGTATTTTTCCCTGTTTACAAGGACCAGTTCAATTAAACTCGGTGCAAAACCTTTTCTGGGGTGGCAGAAGGTAAGCACCAGTTTGCAGTGAATGTTTCAGTGAGCATCAAACATCTTGAAGTTTGAAAGAGCCTTCTTCTCCTGGCTGTTCCTTGTGTTTGAGTGTCTAGCTCTCAGCCTACACGGGCTAGTGTGCAGCCTGAGACTGAAGCTTCACTTTTCCATCTGTAGTTCTGTTTAGACTTTATGTCCCTGTCCTGTGATTTCACACACTGCGTGGCACAATGGAGCCTCAACTTCATCTGGAGTCAGGAGGTCATGTGGAAGAAATAAGAAATAGTAGTTATATAACAGATATAATATGAACAAATATAACATCAAGACCATTTCTCTTCTGAGCCTGCTCCAATTGCTTCTGTCAGACCACAGTTCTACACAGAAGTGTGCCCAGATTCCCTGTGTGGCTTTGTTATCACTGTGGTTTTAGGTGGGACTTGTCTTCGTGTTAGCTGTCTAAATGATAAATGTCTAAATCTCTCTGAAGTCTGCAGAGATACAGAGAGAGAAGAGAGGGCAACTCAGAAGGATACTTATATTTCAAACAGGTACCCAAGTTAGGTGGAGAAATTGCCTTCTGTAGGTGCCTCTCTCTTTTCATTGATTTTAGAGGAGATGAGGGTAGACATAAGTAAAGAAGTAAAACAGCCTGAGGTTGTTCTTTGGCCCACAGCCATAAAGGCGTGGAAGAGCTTACAGCCACGCTGTTAAGCTCTGCTGTTCTCCAAAGTGGTGAGGATCCATCTAAACTGCCTGTTGGGAATAGGGCTTGGCCCATGCTGTCTACTGAACCATGCCCAGGGATTGTCCGGGCCAATGTTCATTGACATGGGTCAAAACCTTGCTAGAAATTTTCATAACAGTAAAGTCAACTGACTTCTAGCACCCAGAAAAATTTGGTAGTGCTGTTAAATGTGCTCATGTAGGTGTATCCAACATGACTTAGGGTAAACACCTATATTTTAAAGAACTCAATTTAAATAAGGTTAATTTTACTATTAGCAATTGTCATATACAGTATTCTCAGTCTGTAAGTAAGAATGCAACTCTGTGAATGTAAGTGTAAAACTATTCAGCATATATCTTCGGAGTCAAACTGGGCTCTTTTTCTTAAATAATCAGCAGTTGCAGAAGCTGCGCAGTGCAAAGATTTTTTTTCAAGGACATACCTGTTTTCTCATTGCTTCCAGCAAGGTTTTACAAAAGAATTTCTTGGGATTTTGCTGATGCTGTACAAGGAGGACTGCGATATAGTAGGGATGATACGGGTCATGCCAGTAATCCCATGAAATAATGAATAATCCACTATCTCTGGTAGAAATAAACCTATCTCCTGTTGGCTCTTGGTATTTCTGGACATGGATTCATTTGTTTCACTCTTTTTCTAGAGGTGAATGTTACCTCATCACCATGCAAGGAAGGAATGGCTAACATTCATTTTTTGACTTTGTATAACTGAAAAGTCCAGACAAATGTTCCCATGTCATGCCTAGAAGCACGGAATAGTTTGGAAGACGGAGTTGCTCAGCACTTCAGTACCCCCAGTCCTGTGTCTCATCTCTATTGGCCTTTAAAACCTCTGACTCCTGTTCAGAGGTAATAGCTTATAAAACTGAATTGTACAGTTTGACTCTGCTTGATTCTCTGTCATTAAAAGCACGATAGTGCAAGTAACGGATTGCCAGAAACATTGTGGATGGACCAGCAAGGCAGGAAATAAAATACCTGAGACTCACAAAGATCTAAGAGTTATACCTCCTCTTGCAATAACTCTTTTAGCCAAACTCCTACCTTACTAAAGAAGGTTCAGTTAAAAATGTTTATTTTGTTTAGAAAGAGTACATCAAGTCTGTGTTTATATATTTACCAATGGGTGGGATGATTTGTTACTATTACAAAATACAGTGGCACATAAATGTAATCTGTTCTTTTCCCATGTTGTTCAGGTTCCCAGTGTCTAGGGGTAGTTCCCGGCTCTGGAGCATATGGACTTTAAGTTTCCTTGTTATAAGAAAAAATAGGTTAGGAATGTTTACAGATACTCTCCATTTGCCCTAACGGAAACTAGTCAAGTTGATAAATGTCTAGATTATAGCTTAGACACTGAAAATTTGGTAATGTTGCTTTGTGCTGTTTTTACCATTCACACTTTCAAGTTGAGACATACATTTGCTCATTTTCATTCTTTCAGTGAATACATTTTTATTACTGAAAAAACAGCTTTCAGTGAAGGAAACGAGATAAGCTTTTGGGTTTTTTACTGCAGCTTCTGAGTAAAGGACTATACAAGTTCAGCAAAAAAGAGCACTTGCTATTTACTTCAGACAAACCATGAGGTTAATCTGTGGTTAGTCTCGAAAACAAACAAGCTCACTTACACATATCTGTGCATTTATGTTTCTCCCAATGGGCCAATTAGCATCTGCTTCTGCCAAGCACCGATCTCTTCCTGTGAAAAGTGAAGTATCCTCGCCTTTTTCTGACTCTAATGGAAGTTGAGGGCACTAAAATCCACTATCAGCATCTGGCCCTTCGAGATTAATGGCACTATGCAAAGAGTATTACTAAACAATATACAGTACAGAAGGCATTTTTGGAACACTGCAGGAATAGAGTCCCATTTTAAGACTCTCATTACTGTCATATAAAACAGATGGGAAAGATATGAAAGTTTAAGATTATAGTAAAAAAAAAAATTCCTGTGCCAAATGCAACTTCTCAGAAAGTTTGTAATAGACTGACAGGAACTAGATTTAAAAAAAAAAAAAAAAGAAAAAAAAAAAGAAAAGAAAAAAAATTGGCAAGCATTGCAAAAGAGAAGACTGTATCGAAATAGATAGCCAGAATAATGATCTAAGAAGCAGCACACTCTGGAAATGTCAGAAAAATGGAAAAATATGTTTTACTGCTACTTTCATAGAAAATCGAGGGGAAGAATTATAACTTAAATGTAAAATAAGGATCAGAAACAGGGAGACAAATATTTCCTATTGGTAAACTTTGTCCACTGCAAAACCAGTACCACTGAGGTCTTAAATGCAAAATTCCTGTCATCGTGTATATTGACTTTTTTAACAGTATTGGGGACCAGGAAGTGGAAAGATATAGAAAAGGTAGTCCTTACGTAAATTGTGTCATATGGAAATTTGGTTGTATGTTATTAAGCTTTCTGTCTCCATTCATTGTCTGCGTGAGTGCACAGGGATAATGATAAAATAGGGACTAATTTTCAAATGTCTGTGCATTAGATTACGTGACTAAGCCTTTTAACATGAATACATTTAGTACATATCTTTTGTCGCTCATCTCAGCAGACAAACTAACATTAATTACCTGTGTTCAGATAGCCAGGTTTAAAATGTGGGCCTTTGTTTGCCATTTTAATTAATGGACTCAAGTTCTGAATTGCAACAATTTTCCTTTCTTGACAGATCTTGTAAAAGTGATGAGTCTATTTCTGTGCTTAAGTACCAGTGCCTGGTACCTCAGTATCTGCTTATGCATCTTTCGTTCTCCTGGGGACAGGCCTTTTGGGTTTCCAAACTCGTTTGTAATTAAAGCTTCGGAGAACTTTAACCTGTGTATCGGTACATGAAAACTGATAATGCAGAAAAATTCAGTCAGACTGTGGGAAAGGCCGAGTCCAGTTTTGCGACTTGAGTGGCACAGGAGACGAAAGCCTTTGTACATTTTAAAGCCATTATAACAAACAAGCCACTATAGATGGTGGAAGATGCCACCCTGCTGTCCCAGAACCACTGCCCCTCATGAGCTACACTTCTCTTTTCTTTGACCTTTAATGTTGACGGCGATGGAGGCAGATGACAGCAGATGATACCAGAGTCAGCAGCAGTCAAGTCAGTTTGTCAAATGTTCTTCTTTTCACAGCTCTTAATGCAGATTTAATGGGTTTAACAGAGCAGATGGAAAGAGGAGTGGAAGGGGAATAGATGGGAGAGCAGGGTAAGGGTCAGGTCTCTCTGAGAAGAAAGGTGTGTGAGGGAGGAATGTCGTGGCTATAGGCAGTAGATTACACAAGGAAGGAGAAAGTATAACTCAAAATGTTTGTCCTCTTGGTAATAATGTCTACAATGCTTAATTTTTTCTGCCTACTGTCACTTATTACACATTGAGGATGTCTGGTAGAACTCCAGAACTGACCCTTTCCTACACAGAATTTAGCAAGCAAAAACGTGTCTAAAAAGGTAAGAAGTACTAAGACTTACGAATGGAAGGGATATTGTACATTTTGGACAATGCTTGTTAGAAATGGTGGAGAATCTTGAGAAAGAAATTAAAGCTGCACAAAGGGGTCTCTCTAAATTCAGGCTTGAAAAATATACAGACAGCTTTTGCAAGAACTAGGCTGAGTGTTGGGTTTTCAACACGTGCTCAGATGGAGGGAAAACCAGAGAGAGTACTTAGTGAATTTACAGGTTATAAGCTAGACAAGTTTTTTTTATTTTAGAGCTTGGCAGCTAGTATCCGAATTGTTTTATAATTCTTTCCAAGTTATTGATGTTTTTGGCATTATAATTATAGCAATCAGTGTTAGTAAGTGCTTTATAAGCTCCAAATTAGTCATGTTAAGAATTTTCGATTTTCACTTAGCTCATAGGCTATATTGAGACATTGCTGTATCTCAAGAAGGCCTTAGCAATCCCAAAAATCAGCTTTAGTGGTTTGCCATTCCAGCAGTGAGAACTGTGTTCTCTGTTGACAGACACCTCATGCATTTCCTCAGTGATTTAGTTAAAGTACCATTTAACATGATAACGCAGGTGAGTGTGAGTTGCTACTGTCATCAGATTAAATAAAATTAGTGAGTTCCCTTCATCACTTGGAAAGTCAATTTGCCCTATACATTTTCCTTCTGGGGTCAAATCCATCTGAGTCTATAGCTCAGTTGGCACGTTTGAAAGGATTTTGTTTGTAACTAAACAAAATGTAGGTCCCTCTTTATGCAATTATTTAATGTCAGAGCATAGGAAACATTGGAATATACAGCAGTCATCCTGTTTGCAGCCCTACAAAGGTATACCTCCTGTGAAAACTGCTAAAAAGTGAACACACAGAGGGGCTGGGTGTCCTTTGGTTGGGAATACCTACTGAACCGAGTGGCATTTTCAGCTGTGACAGTCTCAGCACAGCAAGTGCTCCAGAAATTGTGGAGTGCAAACCAATATTTAGAATAATTCTGACACTGAAGAACTGACTTCTGAATTTGACTTCAAAACCTCGTGTTCTCCATTTTTGTTCAGAAATCCTTGTTTGAAGCGAGTTGCCTTTTGCCCCTTTCATCAAGTGTTGTCAAAACTTCAGTGAGGGAGCTGACCCATTGGAGTATTGCCACTGGCAGCTGGGAGCAAGATTTATAGGCTTCAAATCATCCATCTTTGCTGCTGCTATGTCAAACTCAGAGAAAGTAGAACAAACATCCACTTCCGAGCTACAAACCTCTGCCTTTGTGACTTTGGTGTCAAAGGTGTCCTTGCCTCCTTTTGCTTGTTTAGATTTTATTTATTGAGGGGTTTCTAGTAATTTCTGGCTGCAAGACCGCTTTTGTAACTTCTTTTGTCCCATTTCTCTATTTTAATTTAAATGTTAACCTTTCTGATTCTTAAGTATCTTCATTTTCCTGGTGGCAATCTGTTTCTTTTCTTTTCTTTTCTTGAGGTATGCTGGCTTTTCCCATTATCTATTGCCTGTCCTTAAACCGATGAATAGGCTGTAAAAATGGTGTCAGTGACATCTCCTCCTGCAGAAGTGAGCAGACAAAGGGACCCTCTGTGCTTCTGACACCTTGATTATGAAGGGACAATGGCAGATCTCTGCCGGCACCGCACGCCAGGCATCGCTCCTCTACGGCTCCGGCATAGCAAGTCCAAAAATGCTAACAGAATAGATACTGATGGCATTGCTTTTTTCACAATCACAAACATTGTGTGGGAAAATACACTGGAGTCTCTACCATGGCTAGTTGTTTTAGTATTTTTAGATTTATTTTTTTTCCCCCTTTCTTGATTTTCCTGTGTTTTGGATCGACATTGCAATCAGCTAGTACTTCCCCAGAAATCAGAATAAACCGCGGAATTTGGCATTAGTGTTTTGTGGAAATTAGGAGGCATTGTTACATGGCATTTTAGTCCAGCACAATGCCTGTGTATAAATTCTAGCTGCATCATTTCTGGCTATATTGCAGAAAGTGATGGCCCCCACAGCTTCCAAACATGTTCAGTTAGCTTCCCAGTAACTCAACAAGGGATGTTTTTGTGACAGACAAATGGTTAATTGCTGAACCAAAAATTAGTGGTTGCCTTGGTAGCAATAATCATGGTCTGGCTATATTTATACAAACAGAATGTAACATCAGCCAATAATTATTTTTATGCATTATTTTTCAATGATTAAAATAACTTCTGCCATGTCTGTGAAAAGGTAATATCCTTGAAATGCAAAGTTTAAGCATAACTTGGAAGTGTTGAGTGTCTTCAAAGTCATTGTCTCGGAAAGCATGGTGAAAAAGGTTTCATTAATGAAAAAACAAAAACGACCAACCAACCAAACAGACTAAAGGGGAATGCAAAGCAGCAGTGAAACAGAACTGATACAGAAAATGTGGGAAAAAAGACAAGAAATGTGTAAAAGAATCAAAACTACTCTTGTTAAAGGAAGCTAAAGGCAGCAATACAATGTCTATGACTGTTGAAATTAGGAGCAGTGAGAGGCAAAATGTGTATAGATGGATGTCCATTTTACATGCTGGGAGCTGCAACGAGGTAAAATCCTAGTTTAGATATTCAGATATGAGCCTCAGAGAAGGACTCAAATAATGCTGTAAGCAATTTTTCCAAAATACCGTTCTGAGCACAGTACTGTGACTAGAAAATGTGGTGTGACCCTTGGATGAATAAAAAAAAAATAGCAAGAAATAGAAACATGGTCTAACATTTTATGTAGCACTAATAAGACACTTGCTAGAATTTTGTCTCAGTCCCTATTTTAAGACAGGTGTGGAAGCAGTGGAGAGCATGAAAAAGAAGATGAAAAAATAATCCCTCCCAAAACAGGCTAAAGGACCTCAATCTGTTCCACTCGCTGAAAGAGTGGAGGTGATTTGATTACTGGGCTTGGATTGCGGCATCAGGAGAAAATATGAAGGGGTTTTCCAGCTCACTGGGAAATATTTAAAATTGCACAATGAGCTGAAAGCTGAAATCAGATAAGACAGTACCACTTAGCGGTAAGGGTACACATTAGAGCACCTTACCAGTTCTTAAAATGAAATTAGATAACCTTGTTTAAAGACCTGCCTTAAATCTGGCTTCTGGGAGAAATCCTGTGCCCTGTGTTTCCAGGGGTCTGGCTGCCTCACTCTCTCTGACCTTGCTGTCAATTAAAATACACGTCCCATTTACCCATTTTATGGGTTGTAGCCAGAAGACAGTAAGATCAGCGTTGCTTTCAACACGTTCCTAATGCTTCCTGGTCAATATGAAGATAATGATTCTCATCATTGTCTTAATGACTTCTAGTCAATAGCTATAATTAAATCTTCATATATATATGCATATACCTAATATATATAATGTATGTGCATGTACGTAATACTGGATGGTCTAGAAAAGATGGGAAGGGATCAGGTCTTTTTATTTTTTCACATGACAAAATTTAGTGTGTACCTTATGAAAACATTAAGTACCAGATTTAAAACTAAGAATCTGTGCTTTCTGACAGAGTGCATAATTATACTGCATAAATGTATAATTATAAACATTATGCATTTATGGAGGATAAATCTGTCAACGGATATTAAACACAATAGTGTGAATATTGTATCTAATTCAAGAAAATATTAATTGTCTAGAACTAGGACAGTTTACCAAAAAGAAAGATCATATATATATATATTTTTTAATATATATATATAATTTGCAAAAATCCTTGCCAAATATTCATTAATAGCTATTGTCAGAACCAGAAGGGTAGTTCAGGTGTTTCTTTGATCCAGGACAGTACCCGTTCTGTCCTTAAACCTCATATTTTAAGAATATCCAGTTTATCACAAGGTTTAGGAAGGATTATTTTCCTCCATGATCCAAATTGAATATGTATGCTCAGAAATGAATATTTTTCCCCTTCCCTTAAAACATCAATGTTGGTTGCAACTGGAGAAGACATGCCAGACTAAGCAGGCCAGCACTTTGAGGGGGTACTGAGAATCCTCTGCTTTAAATGTTTCCCTGGTGCATTTCAGCCAGCTGGTGAAGATTAAATTCATCATGAGACTTGGGGACAGGGGTGAATTTTCCACAAGTCAGATTAGAAGAAACCTTGGGAGTTTTTTCAGTTTTTGTTATAGCTCGGAGCATGGATCATTTCTCACCTAATCAATTCCCTGTTATTGTTGAAGCCCAAGGTAACACCTTGTTCTTTTCTATTCCCTGCCTATGGCACTTAATAATTTAGTTTTTCATGGGCTGAAATGATGTAGTTTAGCTCAAATTACTGGGCTCAGTACAAGGTAAATGGAGGAAAATTAATGTCTTGTGTTACAGAGCTCAGTCTGAGTCGTCTAATCATTCCTTCTGGTATTAAACATAAAACTTTGCCTTGGCAAATTAATTTGGCCTGAAATGTCAAAAATGGAAGAAATTTCAGAAAGGTTGTGGGGAGTTTTCCTGCAAACTTTGAAAACAGAGTGTCATTTTTTTGTTTGTTTCTATTGTGTGACTAACTCAGTTTGAAATCAAAACCTTTGTCTAATGTTTCCTGTATATTTTTCTTTCAAATTTTCCATGTAGTTAAATGTACTTGAAGCTGTAGGTTCAGAATATATAATGCAATAATAACAACAATATAGTTAGAATTTGGAGCTCAATTTAGCAATAATTTGGGGCCAGTCCTGCTAACAGTGATGGAAGGAGAATTACCTGTGTACTTCTAGGGCAGTTAGTGCCAATTTGACCACTGCATATAGTGGGACCGGGATAAGTTTTTTCATTGCTGTCTTTCTCTGCCATGACAGTATATAGTTATCGTTATTTTGGTAGGGGTGTCCTTGGATAGCATGATATTAACCGTGCTAACTATGCTTACCCCATAAAGAAAACTTTCCCGGAGGGGATCCTTGGTTCCCAGGCTTGGTGAGACGTAGTGCCCGACTCCCCAAGAGCAGGTGTGTCATACCAGATGTCATCCTGATGTATCTTCTCTATGGACCTGGAACAAGTTTACCTTTTCACATAGGTTTTTCGGTACAAAATACCAGAGCACGCAGTGTTGCAGCCCAGCAGTTTGATACTTCAGCAGAAAGCTGAGTCCATCTGTGGTGTGCTCTGGCATGTGGGATGAGCTTGAGGATGCATCCTGTGGACATAATGTTGGGAGCCTGGTCTGAGCTGTCTCCAGCTAAATCCCAAATTTCAGCGCAAGGAAAACAAATCATTTTTTTCTAGAAGAATGCCATGTGAGAACATACTTAGAGCCTTATAAAATCACAGCCTGGGACAAGCATATGAGCAGAGGAATTAAGTTATTTGGTAGTAGAGAAGCAGCCAGTGTTGATTGTTTCCCCACTCAGATGCAGGGGACAAGTAGTTGGAGAAGGAGCAGTGTTCCGAGGTTTCTCAGGTCATGTTCTGGCTTTTATTTTTCTTCTCCAGATGAGAAGGTGAATGTCATATGAGAAACTCAGTGGTGGGCAGGAGATCTTGGCCCTCACAAGAGCAGTGGCCATCTTTCAGTCTGTGAATATTATCTTGATCCTGTTTCAAGGTGGACTACAGTCAAACGCCTTCACTCACCTTTGCTCCCATTCTCCATCATGTTTGGGAAGTCAGCCCATTCTCTATCCATCGCTTGGTTGTGAATTTGAATGAAATAACTAGCTCCGAAATAAAGGATAACGTGTTTTGGAAGGGGAAGGCTAGAGTTCAAGACTGGTGTAGTGTTTTATTAGAAAATTACAATGGTTTTGTATAACATTTAGCAAAAAAAGTTCCATTTTAGGATTGACTGAGGCAAGTTGTACAGCACAATTGTAGTGTGATAAATAGAAATCACAGTATTTGTTCTTGACAGACATCATTTAAGCTAAAGGAGAATAAGATTCGTTCTTTTATTATTTCCAAGATTTTAAGTTCCATCACTAGAGCACATGCATAAGAGATATTCAAAAGCTATAGTGAAAGTTATTGAAATTTAACCTTCTTATGATAGCTTGATCTGTCCCAATAAGGACACATGGACTGAAATGTAGCTGAGGAGGGAACTTTTATCTTCTTCAAGGGATTGAGAAATCAATATGGGAAGTACAGGAGTGCATGGGCTCCTATAGTTGTTGTATAAAAAAAAAGTTATACAGAGTAAAAGTTTGGGGAAAGAACTGTTTGTTCTATGTCACTTTGGAAATATTTGTTTGAATTAAAAAATCACCTCCTGATGAAATGGCTTAAAAGACATTTGGACAAGGTTAAACCTGCAGTAGATTTTAAGCAGCTGAGTGTAAAACTGAATTGTCACCACCACCTCCACGGCTCCCTGACCCTGGACACACTGAAAATCTACAGAGACCTGTGGTTTTGCCTGTAACGTGGGCGGCTTTGGTGAGAGGACCTTGGTGTTGCTTTGCCATCTCTTCCACCCCAGTGTCATCTTCCCTCCTGGAACAGCTGTTTGGGCTGACTGGGGTTTTGAATGGAAAGAATTAGATGGGAGAAAGTCACAGTTAGATGGTAGGAAGTCACAACAGGCTGTCTTTTGCTGTTTGAGCTGGGCAATAGAAAATTGCTCCAGAACCCAGGACATGTGCATTCACTCTGTCAAGAGGGGAAAAAACTGGAGAAGAAGACATTAAGGCTCATTCAGTATGACGGAGTGAATATTTCTGAGTATACAGGTGTATATGGGAGTTTAACTCATAACCGCTAACCTGTGTATTGCTTTGGTAAGTCACAGCAAAGGGTTGCCACCATCACCCAGTCCAAGACCAAAGATGAAACCAAGCTTGGATATTGAATGGAGGCACCTTGTCTCCATAGGCTCACGCACCCCATGTCTTGCCAAGGTAGCTTGGATACCTGAAGGAATTACTCAGAGAAGTACAGGTCTCTAAGGCAGGCTGGCAGTATGAAATAAGTAGGTGGACTTAGTGCAGCATCTAGTGGACAAATGTCCACATCACAAAAACCCTTGTGTTTCTGGCTGACTATCGCAGGAAGAATCAGCAAAGGAGCATGCAGAAAAGCAAAATCCACTTTAGCTGTAAGAGGCGTCAGTCTTCCTAATGAGGCACACTGGCTAATGGAAGAAATTCATCCTAATATTACCCATTTTATAAATGTGAAATAGATAAATAGGGAACCGAAGGCAACATAGATAGATTTAAATCAAAGTGAATTAAATCACTGGTTATAATCATTAATTAAACCATAAGCAGGAAATCTTCAGTTCAACTGTGATTTTTTTATTTTGTTTGCATTTTATGTCCTAAGGAATCTTTCTCAATGACTGGTCCGATCACTTAAATGTGGTTATGTGCAGAGAGATAGGGTTCTTACACAAAACTTGATTCTCCTTACTTGTGAGAAGGATGCACTGAGAAATGTGTGTGATACCTACACATTCATTGAATAAATTATATCATTTATAAGATATTTTCCCTGTCTTAATTTTTGGATCTTTGCATTGCATTTGGATTTAACTAGTTACCAAGTTAATTAGAGAGGTGGTGGATTGAAAATCTGATGTGTCGGTGTCTAACAGAGCAAACAGGTAATCAGCAGGATTTTCAAAACCAGTAAGCAGCCAGGGACTTCATTATCAATAACACAAACGTATCTGAACTAAATCAGTATTAGGAGCCTAGTCTTGGTAGATACTTTTCAAAGTCTCACATTTTTAGGTACTTTAAAAAAATGGCCATGTGTACTTTAAATTTTAGTTATCTTATATTCTCCTATCTGGCTTTTACTTATAAATTGGAAGAGGAGAACAGCATGTCTGCTAATTCATTTCTGAATCATTTTCTCAGATGTCAATGGATTAATTCACAGGAGAAAAATATTCCCGCTGCATCTGATAATAAATAGAAACTAAAAGAAATGAAGGCAAGTTCTTATTTACACAACAAAAGCAGAAAGTACTGGGCTTTGGAAAACGTAAATACTTGCATTCAGTCTTTTGTGAAAACTACAGCACAGGGTAATATGACATATTTATGAAGTTTGAACTGTCATAAAAAGCAGCAATTTCTCAGTTTCAGCTATGTCATTATGGAAAAAGGTAGCACTTAACTTCTTAAAATCTGGAGATGAATCACTGGTGCAATATACCTCGTTATTTCTTTAATTGGTTGTAGTAATTTTAGTAAGTCTAGACTTAGCATAAGTTTTCATCAGTCTGGATTTTAATGCTTTAATCTTTAAAAAGAAAAATATATTAAATTTAAGATCTTAACAAATCTGATTTTTAAAAGTTGTAGTGTTTAGTTTTATAGTTTTAAAAAGTTTAATAGCCCTACTGAGCACTGGGCCATTATGGACCAGTGCCTCCTTTGCCCCATATCTCGTCTCTGGATGTGAAGTCTCTCCTCATCAGGGCCCCAAGCACACATCGGACACCCTCACCAACTTCCCCCAGCCTTGGGCATACATTTGGCTGGAAGAGGGAACTTGATGGTGGAGACTCTATGGAGGGTGAGCCCTGTTTTCTTTCCCTCACCCTCTCACCAGTGGGGAGAACTCCAGGGACTGATGTCCACTGGCTCGTTGGGGACCTCCAGGGAGCAGAGTGCTGTCGCAGGTGCTCTGCTCAGGTTACCCCTCTGGTTCCCTACCAACATATTTTTGATTCTGTGGTGCTTGCACCATTTTGCTTTTCTCACTCGTACCTTCATCATGCCCCAATCAGTTGGTTTTCTCATTTTTCCTCTTCTCATTTCATCCTTTCTCTCCCTGGGAGAGCTTTATGGTGCAATAACTGTAGGAAAGTTTGTTTAAGGAGACCATGGCTGCTTTCTATGATCTTTCTGATCTCTACATATTCATCCTGGATTCCATTCTCTTCTTAATCCAGCTTCTTCTAGGTCATCAAAACTATTGTTAAAATGCAATGGTGTCCATAGGATTGTTTTTTACATCAGACATGGTGATGATTGCCATGAATCTATGATAAAATGAGTAGACGTGTGAACGAGGGGTACCTATGGACATCATTTACTTTGACTCTAGCAGGAGTTTTGATATGCCTCCTCTTCTATCCAGGTTGGGATATTATTGTTTGAATGGCTGGAGAATTAGATGACTAATAAACTGGTTGAATGATCAGAATTAGAGGGCAGTGGTTAATGGTCACTCTCTACCTCGAGACTGGTGACAAGTGGAGTACCACAGGAGTCTATCCTGGGACCTGTCTCTTTATCAATTGATCTTTATCAATGACCTGGAGATGAGGAGCACATGCTTGTCAAGTCAGCAGACACCACAGTGGGGGGAGAAGTTGACATGTTCAAGGGCAGGGCTGCCATCCACAGAGTCCTGGACGATCTGGAGGATGAGGCCAACAGAAACCTAATGAAATTCAACACATATGAACAGGAGTAGAGCCAGGCTATCCAGAGAAGTGATTATCTCCATCTTCTCAAAGCTTGTTAGACCCCATGCTCCTTCCAGCACGAGGAAGCTGTTGAGAAATTCAAGCAAGTTTGCCAGATGGCCACCAAGACGGTCAGAGCTGGAGCACTTTCCCTTTGAGGAGAGACTGAAAGACCCAGGCTTGTTCAGCTTTTCAAGGAGTGGCTTCAAGGGGGACCTAACCACAGACCTGAACGGTTACACGCTGGTCCTCGAGGAGATGGAGCCAGGCTTTTCACACTGGCACATGGTGGAAGGACAAGAGGTAACTTGCATATATTGAAATGAGAGAGGGTCAGAATGGATGTAAGGAGCAACTTTCACCACTGGAACAGCCAAGCAGTGGGCCAGTTTTCCCAGAGAGGCTGTGCAGTCTCCATCCTTTGGATTTTTCAAGACTTAGCTGAATAAACTGAGTAACCCTGAGTAACCTCATCTGACTTCATAGCTGATCCTGCTTTGAGTGGGAGTTTGGACCAGAGACCGCCTGAGGTCCCTTCCAACATGAATTATCCTGTGATCCTGTGATCTAAATTTCTTCACATTAAATAATGCATGGCATAGAACATTCCTTGCTCCTAGTAAAAACACCCTGCTTTTCCGTCTTCCTTCCTGTAAAAAAAGAAACATTTTTAGAACTGTCAGTTTTTCTTACGGTGTGAGAAATGTGTCTGCACTGAAAAATGGCAATATATTCCATTATGCAAGATAGCTGTAAGAAGCCTCTACAGAAACATCTAATACCAGGAACAGTCAGTTCATAAGAACTGTGCTTCTTTGTCTTGAGATATTTTTCAGTTTATCTTTCTTTAGAACAGAGTAGTGGAAGTTAAAATTAACCCTCTTTTGGTTGTAGGATGTTTCCAACCCAGATAATTGCAAAGAAATACTTTAAAATATGACCCACGCGCACCCTGACGTCTCAAATAAGAGGAACAGATTAGGGGTTGAGTTTCCACTTCTGCTTAAACTCCTCCGTAGGGTCAAGATTCAACTGGTTGATATCACTGCAGCAAAGTCTGCCCAAGAGCAGTTGGTAGGAGACTCCAGATGGGCATTTCTGGCTGTGATATTCATAATGGATCAGCAACCACAGTAGTAGATATAATTCTCCCACAGTTACTGAATCCTGTTTAGCTTCTCCTCTTTATGTTCTGGTGCCAAGATGTGACACAAGCTTCATGATATTCTGGCAGAGACGGGATGTGCCAGCAGGGAGGGAAGAGCAGACTGCCTGGGACATGGAGGGAAGGGTACAGGTGGCAGGAGAGAACAGTTGACAAAGCCTCAGGATGTCAACCTACATTCACGTGGCTGCAACGTCACCTGCAGTTACAGAAGCCCTGCAAATAGTTCTCTTAATTTAAAGGCAGCTTAGGTTTACAGGCATAAAGGCCTCCCAGACTGTTACGCAAATATGGAGCATGAAGTAGTGGGGAATCTTAGGGGTAATCAGTTCATCCTAGGAAAGTCACTTTTACTAATAGCCAGAAATCCCGTGTGGATGTTAGAGGGAGGCTCAGATGTGGGTTTGTGATTCTGCCCTTGGTTGTAAGGCAGTTTCCCACCTTCTGACTCTTGTCTGCTTTCCAGAATGTGCCTGCCTCAGCCTGACTACTCCAATTTAGAGAATAGCACCCTTTAAAGCTAGACAGTACTCAATTTCAATCTGGCATTGATAAGTGGAATATTAACACAGGAAATTCCCCTTAAAGCCAAGAACAGCTATGGTTGTCCCTGGTACGTTGATGGAGGATTTGACCGCATGAGCATCCTTAAACTCCGAGGGGCTGCATACATGCTTTTTGTTGACATTTATTCTCATGTGCTAAATTGTTTAAATCTCTTGTTACACACAAAGATGCAGTGAGGGGAGTAGAACTGGAGCAATATATTGGTTTTATCACTAGCAATATTCTTCAAAGAATATAAAAGCGTCTTCTTGTGTGGTACATATGCAAATATATAAATTTTGTACTAATATTTCAATGATTTCTTTATTAATTCTCTGCCATAACTGTAAAATAACTTGTATGTCACACTGACACCAGAAACAAGCATAATTTCCAGGTAAACAGGCGTCTAAGTAGTCCTCCAGGAAATTTATGTAACTTTGGCTCCTTCCTATGGCTGAAAATGCAATAGTCTAAAACAGACACCACCGTTATGTATCCTTAGTAAAAGAGGAGTAATTATTGGTTGTGGCTGGCAGTTTATCTTATTCAGAAAAGTGGTTGTGTATTAAAAGAACAAAGTCCATAACTTCTGTTAACCATCCAGAGTAAAACAAGCTGGTATATATATTCACAGACAAATTAATCTGTTCTTTAAACACTGTAATTTTCAATAATATCTGCAGATGAGTTATTTGATTTTTGTTTTTTTTATATATATAAAATATATAAATATATATATATAAATTTATTTTTATATATATATATTCACCTGTCCAGAACAATTTTCATAACAATTTTCATTGGTCTATCTTCAGTTACTAGGCCTTTGGGGAGGTATTGTCACCTCTGATACTGTATAGTACAAAGCACTTTCATAGCAATCACTAAATAACAGACAGAAATAATGTGATTGAGACTAGAAACATAGGCTGGATGTACTCAGACATTCAACTTTGAGAAACGTAGGAAAACTCATATGTTAGGGAGTGGCAGAAATAATCTGAAAGAGATATTTATCAGCGGACAAAGATCTTTAAAATGATAATGTTGAAAAAGAAGTAAACGTAATAATAACAAAAGCTAAAGACCCCAGTCCTTCACATTCATCCACATATATGTAAGTACTTGAACTCATGGTCAGGTTACCACAGATTAACATGATGTCACATGACTGTTGAGCATGTGATTGACTGTGCCTGTGCTCTTTTCCTGCGGTAAATATGAGGTAATGCAATTTAGCTTCATTTCCAGTAAAAGAGGAGTTTGCCACAGATTAAGAGTAAATATAGGGACTGTTACCACAATTCATTTGAGGCAAAATCAATTGTTAAATTAAGGTAATTTGACAATCAATCTGAACATTGATTGTTTGCAGGCTTAAAATGTTAAAGCAGTCACAACAGAGTACTCTTTGGCAAATGACAGGCGAGTGGTCAGCAACGGTGCCGAAGATGGTGTTTGGTGTTTGAATGTTCCAGAGCAAGACTAGAGCCATGTCCTTTTGAGCAAAGGATTAGTGAGAAGCACCATTCTCCAAATCTGGAGATCCTGGGTGCCACATCTCAGCTGGCTCCCTAGGAGCTGAATACAATTCCTGCTTAGTACAAGGACCCATTTTGATAAAAATCCACTGTTAGTCTCACAGTGCACATCTTTAGTTTTCCAGCTCATTCCTGGTCTTCTGGCTGTACATACTGCATAAATGTTAATTCACTCTTGGACTGGCTTTTGAAGCCAGCCAAGCATGCTGGGGCAGGTCCCTGGTGGGACACCCCCCTAGAAGTGCTGCAGAAGAAAGTGCGCAGTCTGGAAACTACACAGTCCTCCAGCACAGTCCCAGAATAGTTTGTATCCTTAGCCACAGATGTCACAGAAATGCAACACAGATCTCCAGTGTCATGAAAAACCCAAGATCAAGTACTGTGTTAGCGTGGATGTGGCCTGTCTGAGTTGTAGGGGAAGAGCCCCGAACTGTTTCAATATGAGGTCTGCTGCATTTCTTAGCCTGAGGTGGATGCAGTTGGACCTATATTTTTCTGGAAGAGTCTAGAGTATGCCTAGGATCATAACTTAACCACAACCTTTTTCCATTGTCCAGAGACCAAGTCTTACCTTGATTTAATTATTGAAAATGTAATCTGGATTCTTCAATGTCTTCCTAGAACCGGTGTCTAGGCCAATACGTGGTAGCAGCAATGTAGCAACCATCATGCTTACAATTCACAAATATCTTAAGAACCTTCTGGGTGACCACAAGTCCCTCAGTTCTTTTGGTGAAACCTTTCTGAATTGTAGAGTCTTTCATTTACAATCATTCATTAAATGACTTTCATAGTCACTTATTCCATAACAAGACATTAGAAAGAAGAAAAGAGGACATAAAATTCTCTCAATATTCCCATAAAGGAATAATTTACTTAACTGAAAAAAAATGTAGTCAAGACTTTAAGTAATGCTGTTCTTTAGAATCGACCCTAATCTCCACCATGAAGTGATAAATGAGTGCTAAAGGCTAAGTAGATTATCCTAGGAAAGTCTCCTTGAAAGTCATTTGACAGCTAATCATATGTTAAGGTCAAACATTACCAGTTTCTCATGGGAGAGAAGTAGACATCCCATCTGATTTTCCTATTGTGAAAGAATTTTAGGAATATGTCCAGATTCAAGGATTCTGCAAATGTCCCCTAACACCCCTTCTCTGACACTTTTCCTGAGTTCAAATTTATTTCTATTTGGTTTGGCCAATATCTATCCCAAGGGCAAGAGAGGCCTCATGTATTTGGGAGAAATAGGGTACATTCTTTTCTTTTTGTTTCACTCACAGGAACTCCACTGCCCCAAAACAATTTTGCAATATGGTTAAGGTGGAAAGGGTGCGGGGCTCTGGGACACCAGGGCACACAAGTGGACTCCGTTCAGGCTCTATCTAGTTCAGTCCATCTTCATTTCTTCAGTCTCCTTAAGCTCTATGCTAAAGATCTTATCTGAAGATACTTATCTACTGCACTCAAGTGGGAAGGCAATCTAGGATAACTGTCCTACAAATTTTAAGCAGCTCTGTGAGTAGAGTCTACAGTTAGGCGAAATGATTTGGGCATTCATGGAGGCATTGCTGGCACAACCTCTTTTCCATCCGAAGTCGCTTTTCCACACTCTAAGCTATAGTCATGCCTCAGAGGAATCAAATTTTGTAACAAGGAGCTGAATGCTATAAAAGGATGTGATTGTGTCATGATACTGCTTGAAACCTATTTTTCCTTCTCGTGAATGAAAGCGCTTTCCTTCCAGAGTGGAAAGGAACATATGAATGTAGGCAAGATGATGATTCACAGCTGTAAAATTGCTCACATGCGTAACATTCCTGAGCATGCAGATCTGACTGCAGTCAGTATGTGGCTGCAGTTCTTGTAGACGTGTAAAAGCCACCCAGCCAGGGCACTGGCAGGGCTTTCGCTGAGGCAGCCCAGAGGTGAGCGTAGGCTGCAAAACCCACTCAAGCAGCAGTGCAAGGGTTTGGGCGGCCAGCCCTCGCTGAGTGATGGTTCCCACGTCTATGTTGTTTTCTGTACTTGGGCTTAGCTAGCTTATCTCCCCAGCTGACACAGTTTTGTCTGCACTGTAGTCCTGACTCTGACTGGTATAGCTACATTTTCTAAGGTTTTGTTAAAAGACACATTTGAGAGGTATTTTGGGCCAGACAACATGCAAGTAAGAAGCAAATGAGAAATCATGGCTTTGCAGAGTTGTGAAGTGGGGTGGATGGACAAGGGAGGAAAGGGAAGGAATGGGAGAAGAAGGATACAACTTCATCGCTTTTAGCAGCAAATGACAAAATTCTTCACCCATTTTCCAGATGAAGGAAGGAAGCAGTTTTCACTTTATAGGAAGCTTTTAAAATGACATATTTAATAAACAAAGTGACCTTAGAAATCCAGAAAGGAAGAGTGGCATTCTCTGTCTTTGCTGAGGTGGAGGAAGGAGCTGGAAGAGCCTGCCAGGGTTAATGAAGATCAAACAAGCCATTCCAGCCAGCAAGACTGTTGTGTAGAAACCACATTAAACCACACAGACTTTTCTGTCACACAGTGAGCTGGTCGAGGCAACGATGTTTGCTTATTTATTTGTTTATTTATTCAATTTACAAGAGGCTCTGGGCAGCACACTCCCTTAGGGCACGTATAATAAAAACAGTACATCAATTAAATAGCGATGTTTACAGCATTGACAGAGTGCCTAACGAAGGACTTTGAATTACTTCAGGCCTGTCCCTTTGGAGAATACTCAGCTTGTAGCTCTCGCACATCTGGAAGGTTTGGAGGAGAAAAAGGCTGCATGAATCCGTGGATGTACCTTGAAGCATAGTTTGAAGGACAACAGGAGCTTCAGCTGTTGTCTTATAGCTGTAAGGGAGGTGAATTCTCCGGTTTGGAGCCCTACATGAGATAAACCTGAGGTTTTTTAAAGCTATTTATGTACCTGCAATCACAAGTAGGCACTAGTGGGTGTTCTTACTTGCCCTGTTTTTTAATTTTAATTCCAAACCTGTTCAGCCTACAAGTGAAAATCCCACGAGGTACCAGACTACATCTACCTAACTTTAAAAATCTGGGCCTTGATAGACTACAGCTACAGCATTAGCAAGTCGTGAGAGAGGCAGCCTCTGAGGTCTCTTTTATAGCTATTTGGTCAAGCATACTTAGAGGTAAATGCGTTGTGTTTATTAAGGGTCTGCCATATAACAAAAATATGCCCTCAGTGTAATAAAGAGTAAACTAAACAAACCTCACACACCACTCTGTTAATGTCAGCTCCCAGCCACGCAATGTGTCCCACATGTGTCCCGTGTCCCTGTTTCCTACCTGTGTTGCCTATTTTTTCCACTTTGTAAGGCCAATGCAGAGTTGGAGCGGCCATGAAAGGAGAAATGCCACTCTCAGGACAACTGTCCTATTTCCCCGATGGCAGTTTTTGTAGTGTGGTGGTGGATCCAGCCAGGGTGTCCCATCTTGTGGTCCTTCAGTCTATGCAGACTAAGTGGTCCCTGGACAAGAAAAGTTTTATTTTCCTTTTCAAATCCCAACTGTCTACCAACAGGTCCACAGGAATCCATGGGGAGGCCATGGGGAAGGGGCCTGTCTAGATGCATAAAGAGGAAGCAGAGAGACAAAATCTAATTAAACCTAACTGTAGACTTTTAACCTTAGACATATTTAGACAAAAAAGCCAGCATTATCCTAAAGGCTTAGTGATTTGGGGTGCCTCCTTTTGGGGATTTCCAACTTGAAATACCCCTGGGGTTGGCTTTCAAAACCAGTTGTGCACTCTAAGTTATAAAGTGGAGTTACAGATGCTCTGCGCTGTCAAAGTCAGTCGGACCTACAGATGTCCTGCATCTAAAAAATCAGACCAAAACCCTTTTGGCTCAGGCACCCTAAAATCGTGGGCTACTTCTGCACAAGGTTACGATAGCCCAGCTCAGTTTCTGCACCTGTAGAAATGGACAGATGATGTTTAATTGCCTAGCTCAAAGGGGTTTTGCAAAGATCAATTAGCTAATGCCTATAAAGTGCTCTGCACGTATCCGGCACAGTCGCTGTCGTGGCGTAGCACTACCCTTCCTCGCCATGCTCAGTAGGAGCACTGTTGCTTTAAAAAGGGAGCTTGTCCAAGCTCTCCTCCTCCACTGGATCTAAGATGGATGCTCCTGCTGCAGCACAGCCTGTAAGCAGACTTTGCCCAGCCTGCTTTTTTTGTTTTTCCTGGAAGCTTGCTCCAGACAAGTCAGCTGCACTGCAGACTGAGCAGAAGCAGGAGGGCAGCTCTCCCCAGGTAAGCTACCACCACCACAAAGCTGCTCATTCCCACACCTGGACGGGGTAGCACCAAGGATGCTGCCATCCTGAGAATTATGGTCCTCTCCGTCCGTGTCTCTAGCTGACTCACAATAGCTCTCAGCCAGGCAAGAGTCAAACAGCCCTGGGCCTCTGCTCTCTAACACTTCTTTCCTGGCTGACTAGCATTAATTTAGTTACCAGGAGGACAGGGAGACTCCCGTTCCCACACCCAAGGCTGATCTTGGGCACGTTCCTTTGCGTTAGCATCACCTCCGCGGAGGCGCTCCCGAATGACGTGGGAGCTGCCTGCGGCATGGCGGTCCTGAGGCCATGCTGGGGCCCGGCGGCAGACTTTTCACCCCGTGGTGAGGAGGTGGTCTTCGGTCACCGGAGAGAGCAGAGGGATTAGCTCAGAAGGGTTCTGCAGGCTCTCGTAGGCCTGCCGCCACCGGGAGCAGTTTAAGCTGCGTTGGCTCTTTTCCCTCAGAAACGCATTGATTTTCCACTAAGCTCCTCTTCTTTGAGGCATTAAAAATGTCATCTTTAGAAGACTGCAAACTGGGCACTCGGCACTCCAATAACTCCAAAGTTTAGCTTTATTTCATCTTCTTATTCCAATGGACACTTTGGAGGAGACATTCCCTCTGTATAACTTTCATTTTACGGAGGTCTTTCCCCCGCCGCCCCACGTGGTGGAGCATTGGAGGTAGGAGATGTTCCTGACTGACACAGAGCTGGAGGCAACGTGCTTTTTCCTTGATGACTTCGATTTACAGGACTGTTTCACCGTGGCCAACAGTAACAGACCCTGCTGGGACTCCCACAACCCCAGGGACAGAGAACGCTTGTGCAGGGCCAGCAGGGTGGAAAATCCCTGCCCCGACTTGTAAAGGCGTTTTAGAAAGAGAAGGGTGCTGTAAAGGGCCAGTGGTCAATGTTTACTGGGAAGGAGAGGAATAGGGCCGTTGGAATCAGCCCCGTGCTTCTCCCTGAACACAGTCCGCAGCTGCAGCGGAGGGTCGAGCGAGGACTGCGAGCATCGAGGGAAAGCCTGTGCTATGAGTGCCCGGTCTAGAAGCTCCCATGAACGAGAAGATTGATAGAATCCCCAGGCAACCCAGGATTAAACTCTCTTCTCCTCCCTTTCCCTGACCCGCAAGGCTTTGCAGTCTCACTTTCAAAGCCACGACGATGGGCGTCAGCCCATGGAGGCAGAGAGAATCCGTTGTCTGTGCCACAATATTAAAAACACAAGAGCAACACCCTCCCAGCTTTCACTGGGTAACCTCTTCTTTTCCCACTGGGAAAAAACTGATCAGGCTACAGAGCAAGACACACCGGAACAGTTGAGAGGAGAAGAGAAAATGTCTTTCAGAGCCATTTTTCTTCAATGGCCCCTTGCCATTAGTAGTGGCTCAGCTGGTTGGCATCTCTGTGTGGTTTGGAGTCAAGGGCAGCCCCCTCTACAAAAAGAAAAAGGTGGGCATTGGTGGTTTTCCCTTGTTGACAATGGTTGTTTCCCACATGTGGGATGGATGCATTTAACAGAGGGATCTGCAATCTCTGTTCCCTAAAATACGCTGTCAAAGTCACGTAAGGGGTTCATGTGTGCCTACTGTGTCCAGGACCAACGTCCATGGCCCGTCCTGAGCACACTGGGGTTAGAAAAGGCAGCAAACAGGGAGTCTAAGCAGATATTGTCATATGGCTGTTTCTGCTATAGTTTTGTTGGAGTTTTCTTGGAAAACTTGCTGTAGAATTTAGCTGTGACCACAGTCACATGTCTCATTTGCTTTCAGTTGACATTGGAGTGAATGAAGTTTAGGGTTTGGGTTTTTCTTGGTTTGTTTGGTTTGGTTTTTTTATGGAATGAGAATTTTATAGCTGAAAAGACATTAAATGCTAAAAGCTGTGAGAATAGTGGCATTTGCCAGAAATGAACACAGAATTTCCTGTTAAGAAAATCTGAGGAAAATCAGTGACGATATTCCTGACTGCAGAGAATGGCTGGAGAACACTCACTTTTAATGGGAACTGGGAAAAATGGATACATTTATATATAGAAAAATTGTTAAAAAAAAACCCCAAACCCAAACATCTGGTTAATCAGGACTTCCTTCTTCATATATCAGTGAGAATTTCTGAGCAAAAGAAAATCCTTACAGAGGAAACCAAAGGTGTTCTCCTGCTTCTAGCAGACATGGCGACAGCCCGGGTTCATCTCTGACATGAAATGTGTGTCTGATTGATTATCACCCAGCCAGCATGCCTGTACCCTAACCCATAGTAAGTGTTAACCATAATAATATGGAGCAAGTAACCTAAGACTTTACAAAATAGAATTTAGTTTTAGGTTCAGTCCATTTCTTTCTTTATTTATCATTGTCTGCCTGAAATTATAGCTTTGTTTAATGACATTTTGCAATCAAGATATCAGACTTTCTTGCAAAAAGCTAGTAATGTTGTGAAAAATTCATTTCTCCAAAGTGCCAAAAAGCCCGACCTTCTCGTGAATTGTGATGCATCATCAGTTTTATTTTTACTTCTGCTTTCATCAAGTACTTTTCCTTTAGGCTTATCATTCGTCTCTAAATAGTAGTACCAGATGACACAAGAAATGAAGGCTGGTTTCCGGTGGTTCCTCTCTGGAGCTGCCAGCAGCAGTGTGAACTTCTCAGTACTAGAGACGGTAGTATAGACACCGGCTTTCCAATAAAAGCAAATCATGGGAACCACATTTGAAAATTAATGCCAGCCTCTTATGAAACACTTTTAGGAAATGGTCAAGGTAATAATAATGATTTTTTACTTGTTTTTAGATTTGGTTTTGATTTTGTGATTTCTTCTGTGTCTTAACTTTTATTTAGATCATAACAGCATTTCACATATCGCTCTTAAAAGAGATAGTCTCCTTATTTTTCTTCAGTCAGGTATAGTCCCCATTGATTTCCCACCTATATGGGCCATTAATGATCACCAGAATTTGAATTCCATATCACCCAAAGGCAATGAGGTCTAAGCAGCGTATGTATCTTCTCAGTAAGCAGAGACACATTTCTTGAAAGTGGACTTCCCCTGTGAAACTACTTTTGGGGATGTAACACTCTGCTCCAGCTAGTCTAAATCCCAGGAAGAATTACTTCCAAGTGCCTTTTATTGAAGTCCATATCCTTAGCACCCTGGAATTTGTCAGAGGAATGGCACATATAAAGTTCAACATAAATAAATGGCCTGAAAGCAATAGCATGAAATACAAATGTGAAGTGTTGCAGGTAGGAAGGGATATCCGATTGCACGAATACCAAATCTGTATTGATTAGACAGGCAGCAGAGAAGGACGGGGTTGGGTAGAAATGAATCCCAGAGTGAGTCTCAGTGAAAAATGTGAGGCTGTTGCAAAGCTAATGTAAAAAACTTGGGCTATATTTAGAGAATTAGTGTAAGCGAGAGATGGAAGGAATTATTCTGCTGGGCAATGTCATGGTTTGGATGCACACTTTGGGAGGGATGGAGAGATTTTAGAGGAAAAGACCAAGGACATAAAGGATTTTATAGTGTACAAGCTATGGTGAAGTTTGAAAGAATTAAGTAGAACAAGTTAGGATAAACAATGACCATCTTCAAATATATGAAAGCTATTGTTATAATGACTGAGACCTACTAGGCTACAACTTTTCATTATGGAAAAGAGACCAGTTAGAGAGGATACAGCACTGTTTTATAAAATCATGAGTGACATGGAGAGGATGAATAGGAGTTGACTGTTCCTCGTTTCTTCTGTTGCAACGTTTTGAGACAGCTGATAAAGATATCAGGAGCAGGATTCATAATAAACACAAAAAGAGAGATTGTCATAGAAGTGGAAGGCCTGAGGATCTTCTCACCAAAGAATGTTATGGAAGTAGAAGTTTACATGGATTCAAGGGGAGACTGGAAAATTACTGCCAATTATTGTGCTTCCTACTGGGAGAGTCCCACTTGCACACAGCAGGAAGGACGTGTGTGCAGAGCTGGTGACCATGTGTAGGACTGTGGCCAAGCTTACGCCTCTGTTTAATGCATATAGTAAATATGTGTGTGGTGCAGTAACTTCCGTGCATATTGACATAACTGAGCTAGCTAGTTTAGTGCTAGCAACAGTGTAGTAACATAAAATTCAGTGTAAGCTAACCCCTCTTCTGCCCCAGAAGTCTGGATAAATACTGAAGCTCTTAGTCCTTGGTGAGCTCTAGTGTGTGGTGGCTAAACTGATCATTTCAAGCTCATTTAGGTGCATGTGTATTACACTGTAATCACTGGAAGACTTCAGTAGGTCTACATAATGACATTTAAGTGGGGCATGTATATTCTGAATGTGCTGTGTGCATGTTTTCACTCTGTGTTGGCAGGACCAGGCCTTTATTTCTGTTTGTCACAGAAAATCTTAAAAATTCTGACACAAGATATAAATAGGAGTCTTCAGAAAAGCAGAGCTGTTCTGTAGCTATTGAGGACTGGCAATAATATGCTTGTTTTTTTCCTTCAAGCTGATATTTAATTCGAGTAATTTTTCTCCCCTCTCTCATTTTTCTTTTAAATTTATACCTGGCTAAAGAAGTTACTTTAAAAAATTATATGCAGTTGGTGACTTTGTAAATGATTTAACAGATCAAAATTATTTTCAGAAATAATGCAGACAGTTTTCCACTGCTTAAAAATGTAAAACTGTGCTGGCAATGTGTCACTTTAAAATATGTAAACACTTATGAACATGAGTACTTTTTGTAAGAATATTCCCATTAACTTAAAAATCACTGTTTATATGACTGTGTACTTAGAGATATGGGCATTTAATTAGAAGGCATTATCTCCATCTTCAGGTGGAGAGATTGACTCATGTAATGCTTTCTAAGCTGTCTACCGCATCTGAATTCTCAACACATGGGTGTTTTTCAGAGCATCCAAGCTGTCCTCTGCCTATCGATCTGCCTCCATGCAGTGATCTCAAGGTGCTCGAGGAGAACTTTCTATCTCCACGAGTTGTCCATGCCCTTGTCAGCTCTAGGTGAAGCAAAGCAGCTCTCCACCAGCAGGGTCTGCTGTTGGCAGGAGCCAACTGGCACCTCATCCCTGTCTATATCCAGAGATTTGAGAAAGCCGAGCCAGCTGCCACAAGCCACCGCGTGAGGAGCAGCAGCTTCTGTTCGTGACAGTGGAAGCGGTGGGTCT
This sequence comes from Haliaeetus albicilla, assembly GCF_947461875.1. Lineage (NCBI taxonomy): Eukaryota > Metazoa > Chordata > Aves > Accipitriformes > Accipitridae > Haliaeetus > Haliaeetus albicilla. Next base: position 21,241,128 of record NC_091502.1, on the reverse strand, counting down.
CAGCAGTCGCAACGGCATCTCGCAGAAGCAGCAAACATGTCTCTACGCAGATGTCCCTGGGGGCTCTCCGTCCCACCGCCATCCCAGTGGCCCTATTCATCTCCTTCTTATGGCAGGACTGGCCCAGATCTAGTCTAGTCCTTGAGCCTTTGCACACAAAAAAATGTCGCCTTATCCCCATTTCTAAAAGCAGGGGTGAAAATTCAGTCTTATGTTACCCCTTAGTGCAGGGTCAAACATAGCTTGCATGAGGTGTGGAGAGATCACAAAATAGCAGCTCCTCCATTGATTTTAGCTGCTCTTGAGCTGATATTTGGTGACTGTAGGGTCTTTCCTGGGTGGGCTTCAATGATGTGTGCTCACAGCCCAGAAGGCCAGCTATATCCTGGGCTTCATCAGAAGAAGCGTGGCCAGCAGGTCGAGGGAGGGGATTCTGCCCCTCTACTCCACTCTGGTGAGACCCCACCTGCAGTTCTGCACCCAGCTCTGGGCCTCCCAAATTAAGAAGGACATGGACCTGCACGAGCAGGTTCAGAGGAGGGCCATGAAGATGATCAGGGGACTGGAGCACCTCTCCTGTGAAGACAGGCTGAGAGAGTTGGGGTTGTTCAGCCTGGAGAAGAGAAGGCTCTGGGGAAACCTTACAGCAGCCTTCCAGTACCTAAAGGGGACTTATAAGGAAGATGGGGACAAACTTTTTAGCAGGGCCTGTTGCAATAGGACAATGGTTAAGAGTATTAAATTAAAAGTAGTGAGATTTAGACTAGATATAAGGAAGAAATCTTTTACAATGAGGGTGGTGAAACACTGGCCCAGGTTGCCCAGAGAGGTGGTCGATGCCCCATCCCTGGAAACATTCAAGGTCAGGTTGGACGGGGCTCTGAGCAACCTGATCTGGTTGAAGATGTCCCTGCCCGTGGCAGGGGGGTTGTATTAGATGATCTTTAAAGGTTCCTTCCAGTGCAAACTATTCTATGATTCTATAATAATTGTTCCAAAGGCAGGTGGATTTTCAGGCTTAGTTTGCCCAGGCTTCTGATACTCACCAACAGACAAATATCAGCAAAATAAAGGCTTGTTGTCGCCATTCTATTCCCCAAAATGACCAGCTCACATAAAGTGTAGAAATAGCTGAGGTCCCTGAAATGCCCTAAGTAGAGTCCCTCCAAATGACAGGACAGCTGTGAAAACTTTGGTTTAGACTAGAGGTTTGAGACTGTTTTGTTCTTAAGGAACAGTTGTGTGCAGTCATTTCTATTTTGATGGGGATCTTTCAAGTTTGTTTTATATTTATATTCTCTGGTTCCTTCTGTACATGCTGCCTGTGGTGCAACAAGCCCTTTCCCTTTTTCTTTCATCTAATACGATTCTTCGAGAAGACAACTTCTCTTTAATCACTGTCAGAGACAGGTTTAGTTTTTAGGAGGCTTGATTAGCTTACAGGGAGTTCAGAGAAGAGCAACTGAGAAGGTGATTTTGAATTCTAACCAAAGATAAGAAGAAAGTTAACAATGCATATAGCTTGGCCAAGGGTCTGTAGATCATCTTGATCTTCTGGTATCTAATGGATGTGGTAGGTGCTTAGAGGAATTTTTAATGGTACAGCAATGGAACAAAAAGTTGTGTAGTGAAAATAGGGAAGGGGAAATACACAAATCTGTACTATAGTACCAAAACTTAAGCAATTTCCTCAACAGAAACAGCGGAGATTTTTAAAAAAACCCAACAGTTAAATATCCTAATATAGTCAAGAGTGAATATCTAAAAATTCTTTGTGACTTTCCAGGTGTTTACTTTTATTTTTTTCCATATTGGCCTTCTTGATTCTCATATGATATGTCAGGTACAGGGCTAAGTATTGCTATTTGAACTAGCTCCAAAGCAGGAGGAGGTATATACACATCAGGTGAGGAACTATCACGCAAACATGACCGCAATACTTCCAGAAATGCAACTCGGTTGTTCCAGGTTAATTCTTCTATTTCCACATAACGGTGCACTGTGAAAGGCAGACATGGTCGGAGAACCTGGAAAGGTTGGGTGAAGGCAACTGCCAGAGAGACTGGTGGAGCAGGAGAAATTTTACCAGCTGAACAAACCAAATGGAAATGATAAGTGGAGGAACAGTTCTTGTTCCTCCCAAATCCAGCAGGTGAGGGAGTGAGTAACTTTTGCAAAGACTAAGCTCAGACAGCAGCAGGTGACTTTTATTCGCTGGCGGGGTCATTTTACTCGAAGCTTCTGACAATACACTGCAATTTGCTGGGGGTGTCCCTTTTTGCTAATAGCAAAAGAGGTGCACTTCGTTGTAACAGCACAGCAGTTGTGAGCAAGCGGGCTGGATCAGTGCATTCAAGTCTGAAGAAAGGTGGAGGGCTCACAAAACTCAGCAGATCTGTGGAGTCTTTTTCATATGGTAACACCCACAGCATATGTTCCTCTGCTTACCCCATCAGACAGCGAAAATGTGGACATAGATTTTCCAAGACCCCTTGCTCCTGCAGTATGACTGTGATTTAAATGCCTTTCCTGGCAATTAGCAATTTAATTCTGTGTCTGTGATGAGTGCTATTGTTAAAAAAAAAAAAAAAATAGCGGGGAATCTCTGAGCAAATGTTTTCTTATAGCAGTTTTCTATACATGGTTGTCACTTAATTGAAATAAATGTCTTGGCCAATTGCGATATGAGTTATTATTCCAATCTGCCATTGGAATGAATCTTCCTTTTCTGATCTTTTCCCAAATGACTGTGCGTCAGGTAACTGTTTTTCACTTGAAAGCAACAATTAGTTTAAGTGTGAAGGGATGTATTTCATGCCTTGCGCAATACTCAGGTGACTGGTGTTCAATGCATCTTAACACTGGAATGAAATCACAGGTGAAACCCATTCTGGTTGAAAATTTGCAATAGTGTCAGGGACTGGGGAAGAAATGGGCATTTTAATGAACAGATATGTCCTCCCTTTGGAGAGCACGAGCCAGCTGAATGCAGTCAGATCCAAAAGATCCAAGAGGCTAACTGGCTGATTTTTCCTTCCCTTCTTTGAAATCTGAATTTGGAAGGAAATGCAGGTGATTTTAATTAGGCCCTGTGAATATTAATCGGAAATCACATTTGTGTCATTATGAGTCCAGTTTTAAATCAGGACATTGTGTTTAAAACATTGAAAAGTGCAGATGCGATGTGTTCTTATATTAGAAATGCTAATGATTAGGACAGATTGAGAGTGTTACTGATCACTTAAATGTCTAAGATGGGTGGATATTAGAACTGCTAAACCAGTTAAATAGCACAGTTTTCTGGCATTTTGTAGTAGTGTCTCCTAAAAATATTTTCATGCCACCCCCATCCCAAATTAACGCTTCTAAGGCCAGTGATGTAGTGTGCTCACACCTTAAGGTAGCACTGTGATTCATGTTTTAATGATAGTGGCTGCTGGCTGTAACTATGGAATGTATTGTCATGGAAACTACACTTTTCTATATTTACACCAGTGCTGGTTATGCGAGAGACAGTACTTGAAAGAAAATCTGTATAATATATAGCTTAATAACGAGACAGGCAAGCTAGGAATAAACAGATCAAAGATTCAGCAATGTTACAGCTGCTGTTTGTCACCATAGTGTGTTTCTAAACAGGCTCAGTCACTGTTTCAGACGATAACTAGCACAGCAAGTCAGAAAGAAGCGCTGCTGCGATGTCACTTTGGACTAATGGGTCAGACAAACTTAGATTATTGATAGCTGATTGATTGACATCTGCATAGTGAGCTCCCATGATGTGGAGCTCTCATGTCCAGGCTGTTGGGAAAAAAGTAGGAGCTGAGTGAATTGAGGACACTGGGTTGTAAGAGCCTGTTATTTGCAAGAAATAAATCTTCAGAAATGGAACTGGGTTGTAACTAACTGTGGAACAGTTCTATCTGTCACTTCAATCTAGAAACTACTGTCATTTTACTGAGCTTGGGCTCTTGTGAGCTCTGAGTTCAAAAATATGGAGTGAGAAACAGTAATCAGAAAATATTATACCAAGTTGAAGTTTAGCTACACACAAAAACTGGACAAAAAATAAAGTTATCGTATGGTGCAAAAGAAACAATAGGATCAAAGCTGTTTAAGAGAATGGTACTTTTATGGTTTTGAACTTTACAAAGTGAGGGTAAGTTATACCGAAGAAACTCTACTTAAAATGTAGGTGGATACATCCATGCACTACCCAAACTTACATATATTTGTATAAATACAAAATCTTAATAGAGGAGGTCTCCCACGTTAGGGTCTGCAGCCTCAGGCAGATCTTTTTAAAAATTCTGTACCGTTCACTCTCTATACTGCTTGACCTGGGTGCACACGGGGACCTCCATTTGCCATTTTCTCCATTCTGTTGTATAACAAATTTTTGGTTCGGGCTTATTACAGAAAATTGTTTCAGTTGCGCCTTAAGAACTCACTCGCGATTGCCAGGGAGACAAGCTGCTCTCATTTCTTTAGAAAGAGTTTCTAATTTGATGGGCAGAGCTTAGAGAGTTGCAAAAAAGCAGGGTCAAATCACTGTGAAACAACTGCTGGGTTTACCTTGCTATCAGCTGTGAAACCGTTGAAGGCATCGCTTTACTTTCTACATCGTAGCCTTTTCATTTTATATTTATGTATCTGCCATGACCGAACCTAAAACTGGAGGATATATTCATCCAACTTTTGATATAAATAATCCTCTTAAAAAGCACAGCTAGCGGTTTGCTCATCCAAATGCTTTATTATGCATTTTCAGCTGGTGTTGCTTTAACTGAAGGAACAGCGACAGCTGTAACTGAATCCAAACCAGCGTTATGCTCCCAAACTTCTTTAATTATTGCATTTCTGGAATACAGCAAGGCGTTTGCAGGTTATAGGATAACAGTGCTAGCTGGACTCACTAGTTACATCGCCTCAAAAGCAGAGTTTAAAGAGGGTTGCATTTTAAGCTTCATGCCGGTGCATTTTCCGTGCAACTTCATATCTTTATTCAGTGTCTCCTGCAATCCTTCAACCTGTCTATTTGTAAATTTGTGCCTGGAGAAAGCTCCCATGTGGCAAGCCAGGATTGGATAAATGTTACTTGTATTTCTCTGATTGCAAACTCCCAGCATCTGGGATTTTCAGCTTTGAGTACAGTTTGTTTCATGCTGAGATTCATCTTTTTGGGGAAAGCAAAGGTCATCGCTTCTCCGGAGTTGCGACTGATTTGATTCTTTTTCTCGGGGAGGCGCTGGGAAGGGAATCCTTACTGGAATGCATATTGATAAAGGCTGAGGATTCTGGCTTCTTAGATAAGTAATTTTTTTTCTCTTCTCTCCCCACAATGACTATGTATTGCAGCAACTCACTGGCTTTTTACCAAATCAGGAGCTGCAGTATTTTTCTTCCGATGGAATAATTTCAGCCCACTTCAGCTAGCATGACAATCTTATGTGATTGTTATGAGTAGGCGTTTACATCCTTTTACATGCTAATACTGCCACACCTGCTAGTCCCCCTCATTTCCATTTCTCTCTTTTCTTTTTCTTTTTTTTTTTTTTTTTTTTTCCCCCGATGTAAAAACTAATTTCCCAGAGGAAGGGAAATCCTGAGATTCGTGATCAATGCTGCATCGTTGATTCATCAACAAAGAAGGGGATGGCTGAATGGGACACAGGTAGAGATTCAAGCAGGCTGCTTCTGACCAGCAAGAGAAAAGCTAGCTGTTGAGCAGCATATGTTGCCACTCCATGTGCTGTATTAGCTACTTGTTTTTAGCCTTCAGTAGGCTGCCACTACTGCAGCACTAAAGGAATGTGCCCTATTGTTAAAAATCCTGACTGCTTTACACCAATGATTTGCCACTGCAAAGTTGCATGCACCAACAACACTTTATCGTTGATGTTTGGATGCAAGGTAGGATGTGGTTAATGTATTTAAATGCATGCTGTAACTCCTTTGAATATCTGTGCTATTTAATTTAATGTCTGACTAGAGACTTCGGTGCAAATTGCGATACGTTGGCTATAAATTAGGGCTTAGAGCCGGTACGTTTTAAATGTTAGGAAAAAAATCAGAAGTAAAGCTTTTTTATTTCCCAGGGTTGTACGAGTATAGATTTACATAGGAGAATCTAAGGGATTATGAAGCATTTGGTTTAGAGTTGATTGTATACTTAGCTAACAGTGCTAAGATTACTAAACCACTACTCTGCCATTTGCCCAGCTTTATTGATTTTGATGTGTATACTGTTATTACAAAAACACAAACCAGCAAGACTGAATGTGTTTTTTCCATTTATATTGCTGACATGGCTTTTAACCATAAGAGCAATACTAAAGTATACAGCCCTGCACTTCTCTGTAAGAAATAAATAAAGTAAGCTCCTGAACCCATTTTTAAGTCTACAGGAATATCTTTAAATAAATGTTTTCTTTTAGGGACTGGACAATCATTTAATTTCTCTTTTAAATTTAAATCAAAAGGTGGCGCAGTTAGTCAGAGAAGTTTCTTTTCTGGATGTGTAATGCAATCCCACCCCAATTTTTTTTAACAAAGGTGCTGGATTGGACTATGTTTTTCCCCACATACATCGTGACTTGACATTAGAATATAACCAGTGTTGTTTGTTGTTTTACTGAAATAATTCAAAAGTGATGGTATGTTTTTAAAACTTATTATCTTTGAGTAAACAAGTTTGGTTCTTGGATCACTGGATCAATCATGAAGATTTTACAGGGGAGGAGGGTGCAGATTTTGTCCCATTCCTTTTCCTTGCTATTCTTAAATACTGAATGATATTAAAACTGTTCCTCTATGTTCAAATAGAGTAGGAAATGAGCAACTTATAAAAAATGGTAGTGATAGTAATTATTTTTAAATCAGCTGTGTAACTTTTTTAATCCTCAAAAATGGCTAAGCTACAAAAATCAAATTTTAGTTGTACAGTCCACAAACTAGGGAACACAGTATAATCTTCTGAGTTGCTATGTGACAGACTAGCCTAAATAAAATGAAGTAACTTTATGAAATAGGTTATAGATGACCCAATGCTCCCTAAACGTAGTTCAGCTAGAGGTTAATAACAGATCATCTACCAGTTTGTATAATAAACTCAAACTAGGTTACAGTCATCCATTTACAAATTATTTGTCTACCTTCTCATTTTCCTCAAACTATGGCCTGCCTACATCTCTGGTTACTGGAGACTTTTGTGAACTAAAGTTTCTTGTTTCTTCACTTCCATTTTTAATAGGCAATAATATGTTCTATTAGCGAAGGGGTTATAATTTAATTGCTGTGTCATGATGCCACTAGTGATATAAATAGCATCAATAGTTTAACAGTTTAAAAGCTTTTTTAATTTGCATCTTTTTTCATAAGAACAATTCATATTTCTTTTTTATTTTAACTTTAAAAACTTAAACTCTCTTGTTTTCAAGTGTTAAATTCTTATTAATAAAGGTGAATTGTTAGGCAGGGGAAATTAAATGCAAGCCACCCTCCTACAAAGGTAGGCCAGTGGCCTAGGGACTAGTATCCAATTTGTATTCCTGCCTGTAAGCATGATTTTCAAAGGATATTCTTTGATGCACTTAAGTTCTTTCATGATTTTCAGATCTTGTTAGGAAGAAGCAAGAGAATAAAAATCATAAATTTCAAACTTTTTTTTCCTCCTCTTTCTTTAGTGCTTCAGGCTCATTAAGTTAGTCACAGTCAATGTTTTATCTTCTTGTGGTGGTGTATGAACTACTTCTCAAATGAAAAGTGGATGTGTGGGATAGTGATAATTTTCAGAAAGATGAGAAGGAGCACGAACGAACTGAGTTATCTTGGGTTGGTTCAACACATGTCAGATTAGTACCTTTTAATACCACCATCAAGCATACATGAGAGATTCTGAATACATACCAGTGTATCGCCCCACTTCAAATACCTTTTTATCGTTTCCATTTGTTCTGCAGCCCATATCCAAATACAATACTTTTTGCTTTGGACACATAGGGTTGTATTTCTAGGTTTATGGGTGCGGAACCATTGTTAACAAGCAAATAATTTTGAACAAGAAGTAAGGATGTTTCTTCTTAGGAAATCTTTTAGTTACATGACATGAAATCATGGATCTAAGCATGCTCACAATATTATGACTTCTGCAATCACATGGTTCTTGAACTCAGGAAGCAGAGTAGTATACTGGAATGACACTTTATATTCTGTGTGGAGAAAAATAGGTCCTCAGAATAGAAGGAGATTTTAAAAATATAGATAGTGGAATAGACAACAAAGGAATTCAAAGTTCAGGAAAATATCTCCAAGTGTTAAAATAACCAGGTCAGTTTATTAACTAGCTCATTCCAAAAGGACAGTGCAAGTTACAGGAATGCAATATTGCTCACACACTCTTGATTTACAGCTTTTACTTTTAATTTTGTGCCAAATACAGCCATCTTTTCCTATGGGCACAGAACTGAGTGAGAGAAATGCATCACATCAGAACCATCACACCCATTTTTATCTGTTCCCAATGCAATAATTTTACAGTCTGCTCACTCCTAGCAGGTGGTGCCAGGGAGTTAATTTGGGGGGGCAGGAAGAGGGTGTGCATGTCTTACTACACCATATGTTGCAAAGAAGGCAGTGGAGGAGTCTTAACTGCGCCTGCGGGAAGCTTTCCTTTTCAGCTTGATTTCCTGGGCTCTGGTAGTTGACCTTGTCCTGGACCTTTACTTTCAGTGATGTCCAGTTTTATGATCCTTGACCTTGCTATTGCAAATAATTCAGAACAGTTTAATTTGAAAGACAGGGTGGTGTCTACCTGAAGCGCCACTATTGCAGCCTACTTCAACGTATTTAAACACTTCTCCCGTTTCTGGTAGGGAAGTACCAGTGTTTCCATCACACAGTACAGAGCCGAAGCAGAGAGGGGATAAGCAGGTTTTAAAATAAGGCCCTCAGGTGCCAGGAGGTGTTTTGCAGAACTGTCTTGTTCATAACCTTGCAGGGCTGGGACATGAATGTATATCCCCTGAGTTCTAGAGTTGCTCCACAGCTATGGGACAGATTTGTGTCTGTCGATTAAAGGACGGCTTGTGTGTAAGATAGACCCGCGTTCCCAGATCTCCATCGAGAGGACTGCCAGGGCATATATCAGATTCTCAGCGAAAATGATGAGACTTAAATGCATTCTTAAATGTCAGTATGTGCTTACTCACTTTGCTGAATTGGGCCCTGTAATAGTTCATTCGGTATTGCAGAAGAGTTATCTCCCGACTCTTAATATCCTGTTCATTTTGCTTTTATTAGGAGTGCCAGGAAGGGATTTCAGATCGACTGAGATGTTTCTTAAATTACATTTCAACCACAATTCTGACACTCACATGGAGCTGTTTTGCTGTCTTATCTCCTTTACCTCTCTATATTGAAAATAGATATTGAGGAGATTCCATTGGAAGATGAGTCACTTCCCTGTTTGTTGACCTTGACCAGATATTTTGATAAATCCTACTTTCCTTTTGATTAGGTTTATTTTTATATCTGTCCTAGCACAATTTAAAAGTTTGGGGTTTCTAAAAGGGCTAAGATATACTTCCCTGTCTCCCCTGTCTCCTTTCTTTCCTCCTAGCACATTTATCACAACCAGTCCTCCAGCACAATAGCTGATTTTGGTGGCTGTTTTCCTACTATTTCTCTGTTTTAGCTGAAATAGCCAAATAGTGACCTATCCCACTATGCAAGGTGAGCATGAAAGTAAAACCACTTGTTTCTTCAGCTGCCAAAAGTTCTATGTTTTGCAAAACTGTTGCAATACAGAAGGTTTTATTATTAAAACAAATAGTAGGGGGTATTACTGAAGGTCTTGACATTCATATTTATTATTTTTATCATGATCAAACTACTAGAAAACTACTGTACTGGCATTATTAGTTTCCTGACAAACTCTGGTATGTCACTTGGTTCTTAATTGAAAATAGTCTCTATATTGTCATAGTCTATAACTTGTTATTGTAAGAAACAGTAATTTGATATGACATGAAAATACTTCTCCAACTAGGTATGATACACAGTAGACTGTGGTCAAAGACTTGCATGCTTTAGGTTCCTGATGCATCTCCGTGAACTCCAGTGGGATTTTACATTTCATGGAACAGTCTGAGGTGGTTTCTGGATGCAACTAGATAGAATATTCATTTAAATTATAAATGAGTTTATGAAATTAATCTCTCAGCCCTACCCATGTGTCCTGCCTTGTTTTGCATTACAGAGTAGGCTTGGAGTGTGCAAAAGGGATGCCTTTTTGATGAAACTAAGCAAAAAGATGTACTCCAGGAACACATCAAGTACTCTGCAAAACCTTACGGGTATTCAGTTTATAAAAACAGATTAGCACTATTTCAAAGTAAAACACCAAACATATGTGTAATGTTGTGGTTGAGTCCTTCTTACCAGCTCTTTATTCTGTGGATCCCTTCCTGCTGCTTGCTGATGTGGACATAAACTCTGACTCCGCTGAAATATTTCAGTTCTGGTTTTGGGGGGGCCAGAACTGGACAGATGTAAAAATACAGTTTATTCATGGTCATTCTGACTTCTGTGACCCATCTATAGAGACTGATATATTGTATAGGGTTCCAGAACTCTCTGAAAGAGTTTACTGTCTGTTCATAGACAATCAGCAGAGTAAGTCAGCTGGAACATTACTGCCACTTGCTATGCATAACATTTGACAGTGGCACTGAGAAACCTACTTCCACATATTATTCTTGTTAGGCCACCGTGGTGTTAAAATAAAAATGCTCAGCAATAGAAGGAGCTGCAGAAGAGGTGCAGGATTGCCACTGGCAAGAGGCTCTGAGTATGATCAGTTGTGTCACAGAGGATTTGTGCATTGATGTACAGCGCTCAGGGCAGGGAGAGTTTTCTTCTCCGGCATAGCTTCTATGCAAGCTAGACATGGGGTGTAAGCCCAAGCAAATTCAGCTGACCGTATCTTTTTTTTTCTGTTAGGCATTGCCTAACCCCCTACGCTTTAACACTTTTGGCTTAAGAACAAGTAGAAGCCCTCCCCAGCAGTTCCCACCCATCACCAGTGTGTGTGGGAAAAGATGAACTATACATCTGACTCAAAGGCCACCAGACTGAACTTTTCTGAGGCCAAAGTAGCAAGTTGTAAGGCTGTGGGACCCTGCCAGGAACTCCTCCCGGTACTGAAAAGTTTATAAAGCGGATCCTACTCTTCAGAACTTCTTGTTCCCAGCTGTTGAGGAGCATTGCACTGGAGTATTCAGGTATCAGAGGAGAGTAGACTGCAGCTTAGTAAGTGGTCCTGAGTTTGTTGTCTTGAACTCAGCGTGGGTGCTGCAGAAATCAATGTTACAGGAGGCAGAAGGATGGCAGAAGCCTAAGGAGAGGTAGGAGGCAGCAGCAGGAAGATCTAGGTGGGGCAAGTGGAGGAAAGGCACAAGGAAGAACGATGAAGAGACAGCAGCTTGGGGGTAGGATGAGAAGGCAGTGGCCTGGGCAAGGGTCCTGAGGAGGCAAACAGAAGAGAAAGCAACACCGGGGAGGTCTGGCTAGATTGAAGATGGAAAAAAAATTGTTAGATCATGAAACCTCTGAAACGATGGGCCCATCCCCTCAATCTCGTAGGAGTTAAGTCACTGGTTAGGGAATGCAAACAAGCATTACCATTTCAGTCTTATTTGGAGTGAGATCACTCACTAGCTGTCGCTCACTGGCACTGGCCAACGTCTGGGTGGGCGATGACCAGGCATTTTTCTAAATGCATCAAGATCAGATGTTAAAAATATTTCTCCTTGTGTGAGAATACCGCGTCTCGTTTTTTGCCACTGTCCTGCCCACGAGCTCCCTGTACGCTGTCAAGAAGATGGGTGGCTGGTAGGAGATTCCCTGAGAAACCACTCCATAACAAATGCGCAGATAGTTTAAATTAAGAAAACAACACTAAAAGTGGGGGTTTTAATAAAGTTTTGGTTTTTTTGAAAAGTGTATATGCTGAAAGAAACTTCTGTTGTAGGTGGGATCTTCAATCCCTACATCATTTGATCCCTACATTGGCTTTTTCCACATTTTGCCAGAATTTCTGCTTCTAGCTGCTGTCAGGGGCTGGACACTGAACTGGACAGCCCATGGTGCTTGCTGGGCACGCTTCTGTCATCACAACAAGAACATTTACTGGTAGCACAGCAATGGAGTCTGATTTTCGTCACTCTACTTAAAATTCACCTGAATCTAAAGGATGCTATGAATACCCTCTGTACTGTACCTTTGAACATATAGCCATGGTGGGAAATGGGTTTCTTTTTTAAGCTAGTAATAAAGCAGAGTTGGTTGTCATGGTTCACAAGCACTATATTAGAAATATGACAATAAAGTGTACCTATGGAAAAAATAGGGCAGGAGGCACACAGCGAAGGGTTACTGAATATTTTGAAGGGGAAGTTCAGAGTTTGCTCAAACACTCAATTTTTTGAATACGTTTTTGCTTTAAATTATACGTAATAATTACATAAAATGAGGTACCTTCAAATAGAAATGTATAAATACTGGAATGACTTGATGCACAGTTACAGGAGCTGCTTGATTTTACAAACTAATTATTGACTAAGAGAAGGCTATATATAGACATTCATCTTAACTGTAAAAGATGTCACAGAAGAGAATGGTGATAAAGAAGTGTTATATAAATATATTTAAGTGATAATAGCAATAAAACTGAACACTGTCACTGAACCGTTCTCCTGATCTTTGAAAAGTAGCTTTTATATTTCCAGTGTAGCTGTCAGAAATAGTCTCATTATTAAAATATAGATATTTATTACTTTCACTTTTCTGATTATATTTCCTTCAGCTTTAAGCATTTGATATGATATAAATAATCATTAGGGACAGGATTTTTCAAGAGAGCCTAGCTGGGGATTGTGCTGAATGCAATGGAAACCTGAATGGGAAGAAAGATTACCGTTGGGGATTCCTGTGACTCCCTGTAGAAGTTAATGATCTATAATCCCAGAAGAGATGGCACAGAATGATCTGATGAAGTTTTAAGGCAGTTTGGGCTATTCTTTTGAGTCACTTGGCTATTGAGTGTATTGAGAGTATCATTACGTATCTGTAAGGTAAAAATGGCCCCGTTCACCCAGCTCCGGTGAGGAATTGCACCCATTACCTCAAACCATCCACACCAAGTTGCGGGCTTTCTGGGAAAATGTCTGACTCTCAGTGAAGCTGAAAATTTTTGTTTTTCAGTTTTCCCTCAAACAGACATTTCAGAAACCTTGATTCTGAGAATCCTGACACATCATTTTGGGGAGATTTCCTTTAGGAGCTGCTCACAGCTGTTCGGTGTAATTAAGATGGAATATGCCAAATATGAATTTTCAGAAAGATGTAAGCTGGTGTCAGCACTGAAGTCCACGCAATGAATCACCTGGAGGCTCTGTAGCTATGGCAAGTGCCCTACAGAGCCCATGTCAACACGTAGCTGCCTGCAGAAGGCAATGTAGACACGCACAAGGTCCCTTTCTTTGCAAGATGTGAGCTCGTCCCCTATGGAAATAGACCTGTAACTACAGACCTTGGGCCAGCTGTAAAATTTGCAGGATGTACCTATATTGCTAAGTAAAAGAGGGCTAATGAGCATACTTAAGTACTCAACTCCTGATATTCCACATTGCAAAATTGTTAGTTTTGTTCCTTTGCTGTATTTTGGGGGGCTCCCAAGCTCTTTCAAGACAATTCGTAGTCGTGGCTTGAAGGATTGTTCACGCCAGGGACTCTTTCCAAGAGGGAGCATGGATGAGACTGCATCGGGGAGGATTACTTGCAGCCTACAGTCAGTCCTCTTGGCTATGTCTTCAAACACCTCCTACCTCTGCCCCTTGCCTTTACATGATATTTGAAAGCCTGCCACACATCTCCTCAGTTTCATTTAATAAAAATGCCACTTCAGTAGCAACATGGACACAAGCCTCTCAACCAGTTGGCCTAGGAACCAAGGATCATGCTAAGAAACAGATGTATTTAGCTAGCAGATGTAGTATAAGGGTCTCGGTCATGATTCCACAAGTAGGAGCTTGAAAAATCTAACGAATAGGGCAGAGACTATAATAGCTCTGTCAGGCTTGGTTTTTCTGGACCTGCCACCACCTGTGACAGTCCACCTGGAATATACCCAGGTATATTGTGTTAGAGCTCCAAGCCCAAATCTGTAAGAAATTTGCCTTGGACTCAGCAAAAGGCAAGAGACGCTGTGCTGCACATAGGGGTACTCCACCCTCGAATACTTCCCATAAGCTTAGCTATGTCCACTTACACTTTATTAACTCCAGATCCTGCAAGTAAGAGAGAAGTTTAAACTCAGTGAATTAAAAGGTTACATACCTATAAAGGCATTTAAGTTAGTAATGCATGCTTGTCTACCACCTTGTAAGACTGGTATATAGCTTGTAATGACCACCTGTTAAAGTATGTTGTTAAAGTATGTTAGTCCTGGCACTTAGACTATTTCTGAGAGGTTTTGTCAGCTGGCAGTGAGATGCCTTGAAATACTTATATATTCCAGGGATATCCCAGTCTGTATTAAACATTGTTCCATAACAGGATAATCACTTCCATAAAATGTTGAGAAAACAGTCGCTGCCAGAAAGGGTTCTGTGGCCTTGATTTAGGACAGTGAACTAGAACAGGTTGCCCAGAGAAGCTGTGGCTGCCCCATCCCTGGCAGTGTTCAAGTCCAGGTTGGATGGGGCTTTGAGCAACCTGGTCTAGTGGAAGGTGTCCCTGCCCATGGCAGGGGGGGTGGAACTGGATGATCTTTAAGGTCCCTTCCAACCCAAACCATTCTATGATTCTATAATCTATGATTCTAACTCCTTATTTCTATTCCTGGCTCTCACGTAGAGTTCCTGTTGTGGCCTGGGGCAAATTGTGCCTTGTGTCTCTTTCTAGAAAATCAAGTTGGTAATACCTGCCTCAGAGGGCTATTGAGAATTAATAATTATTGCATGTACGCAGCACAGAAATGAAATGAACAGTGTAAGTACAATGCACCGTTGGTTTTAAGGACCAATATAAAAACCACGGTGAGACTAAGATAGGAGAAGATTTAAGTGAAAATGGAATTATATTAGTGAAAATCAAAGCATTTCCTCCTCCCTTTTTGCTGTTCAGGCCTCTCCCCACAGTATTTATTTCAGGTATAACTTGAAATACTATTGTTCATCTTTTTTTAAAGTTCTTCCTCCAGGTCTGAGCTTTCACATCTCAGTTTTTGCCCATAGCAAATTGTTATGGTTGAATTGCAAGTCGCTGGAAAAGAGGGTTTGAAAAGAAAGTGCTGACAGGCTCTTATCTCCACCCATCCAAGTAGTGCTACTATCATCTCATTTATTATATAAAGTTGCTGTAGGGGAGAAGCACTTTCCAGAGCTCTGGTTATTTGAGTTTTTGTTTTGCAAAGATTGTTTAAAAATAGTCATAGGATGATGATACATGAGGCAGGAAGCAGACAAGCAGATGAACATAAACCTGTTGCAAAGAGGCAAATCAGTAACTTCATCACACAAATTTCATGTCTGCTCAGGAATTCTGGTTAGGCTCATCGCTAGGAGGGCCGTTCAGCCCAGTTCAGAGGGCCATATGGCTCTTTTAAACTATACATTAAATCCCAGATTCTGCAGTCTACAATAAATTAAGCAAAGCGCTATACAGTCCCATCAAATCCAGGACACAACAATCTGCAGAGCTGTGACTGAAGGTCTTCTCAGTACTGTTAGTGTCTTGCACTGTACCTATAAAATAAATAAAATTTTTACTTTTCCTGCTCATTACATTCCCTTGCCTGTGTTAGTGTTTGCACTTGGATTTCTGGTCCTAGGCTTAAGTGAGATAATAAATTACCTGGGTAGGTACTAAACACTTGACAGCATAAGAAAGCATAGTACATTTTTGCACTGGCAAATTAACTGAGGACTAATAATCCATACATACTAGTTTGGGAAATAAAATAACCAGGACAGTATGTTTTCATAAGGCAAAGTTTGGTGATACATTTTGAAACATGTGTTCCTTACTAGAAAAATTAAGAAAAGTCAGGGGAGGAGGGGGAGAGCAGAGGAAGGAGACGAGGATGACCTAGAAAATGCGCTTGCGGATCTAATTTTGTGTATATGTACGTATTACAGACAAACCTGTTGCACCTCCTCCCTTAAAGCCCTGGTGTTTTGCACTCTTTACTATATGCATCAACCCCCCCGTGAGTTCCAGGCATGCAGCTGTTTAATTTTCCAGCATTAAGGGCATGTCTTTCCAGTGTCTTGAAGTTCACAGCCTGTAAAGATGTTGGGAGCTAGCAGAGACAGAGGGAAACGAGACTTTGTGATACAAACTTTCAGAAGATTGCAAGATCTGGTTGTGAAGAAGGAGCTTTTGTATTAAAAGTGTTATTATTGTCAGGCCGCTGAGCTTCACGCTTGCTTCCTGAGGTCAGGTCCAGCTGTAGGGACAGAGGAGCATCGTCTCCCTCGCAGAGCTGGGAGTTGAACCTCAGGCTATTGCATCTTGTGCTGGAGCTGGCTTCCTAAAACAGAGATTGAATTTGCTGTCTACAATTGCCTAATCTGTATGGATCCGATGTATAAATCTCTTACTGGTGCTGGATTGCAGCACCTTTTCACAGAGCGTTAGCAACTACCACTTTCCCGTGTAATTGGAATAAAAATGTTCAGTGTGCTTAGCCAGAGAAACAGAGCTGCTCTCAAACTAATCCACATTCTGCATGCAAACACCAACTATTTCTTGACTATTTGTATTTACTAGGAGGGACAGCATAGGGCTCCACAAGTTAATAAAGTTTCTGTTATTAAATGAGAATTAGTTGTTCTGTAGTCTGATGATTTTTCTTCTACTGTCTTCAGTTTGTTCATAAAAGAAAGGAGCCTAGATAGGAACAGGTCAGCTCACATTATAAGAATGTATACAAAGTAATCACAGAATCACAGAAATGTTGATTGGAAAGGGCCTCTATAAATCACCTCATCCAAATTGCACTGCAAGCAGGAGAAAGGAGAGCTGAATTAGCATGCAGCCGTGCACCTCACTTCGCAGAAGAAATGGTTTGGTTTTTAAGCTGTGCCAGGTGAAATATCTCGTCAGCTAAAACAGAAGGAAATTTGGGAAGCATGATCCAGTGTTTAAAACAAGGGAAAGGAGGGTAAATGTTGTGAGCGTTAGTCCCTGTTTTTCCATGGATCCAACAGAAGATGAGGAGAGAGTCGATTTAGCCCCTTTTGATAAAACTGGGAGTGTTGCCAGGGGCTGGTAGGGATGGTATGGGCTGCTGTTACTGGGGTAGGATTTCACCTTTTTGTGCTTCAGTTTCTCTACTAGTAAAAAAAGTTCAGGTAGAGTTTGTGAGACTCTGAAGTCGAGATCCGCCAGATACTTAGGTACCAGCCCCCTTGGCTTTTGATGGCAATTAAGCACCTTCTGAGGATCTGACCATGAGGTACTTCTCTTCCTCCAGTGCTTCCTATATTCAGCCTTATGCCTTATCTCCTACTTGTCTTTAATTCTCAAATCTGCATATGTGCTTTCTTTGCTGTTGCTGGCTCTCACTTAAAATTCACTGTTAGACCCCAGGTCAGTGGATGTGGTTGAGAAGGAGAATGAAGTTAACAGAGCATTTCTAGAGTAAATGGCAGGCAGGAATAGGGAAACGTGTCCATACCCTCTCACATATATGTACACACGCACAAACAGGTCACTAAACTCTGCACTTACCTGGTACGTTAGCAAGACTCCCACTCTTAAATTCTGAAAATTTGGTGACTGTAGGCCTTGGATGAGATGGTGGGTGGGTGGGAGAAGTGGAATGTCTGTTTAAGGCTTTAAAGCTGCATTTGAAAGTGTCAAAAATGTTTGTGATACACAGGTCTATTTGCCTTATATAGAAAATGCACATTGACACGTCCCTGAAATTTCTTATGCAAGAGTGAGAAGTCAAACAGGACTTTGAATGGTGCAGTAAATAATAACATGATTTGTTGTCAGAAACTTTAGTAAGTTAAAACTTGCCAATGTATTTAAAGCATTTCTTTCTTAAGAAGGTTTTAAATCCTTGAATTAAGAGCAACTAAAATTAAAATAAGCCAAGAAAGAGAAAGGGAGCAGATTCTGCTTTGAATTTTCTACATAATTTATTCCCCTAGTTAAATGGTGAGAAACTGATGCAAAGACCAAGGTAAGACTGATAAAATATATTGTAGTGAAATACCTCCATATTAGTAATTCCAGATTTAGCCAAACCACATAAATGACTGATGTAAAGACCAAGGCATGGCACTTAAGAAGATGCCTAGCCTTTGGTGTAGTTTTGCTTCAGAAATTAGGGTTAGGGCTTTTTATTGAGATGCTTAAGTGCAAGATTTTGTCAGACCTCAGTCAGAGTCGGTACCTAAAGAAATTCGGTTATTTGGTCTGAAAATATTTCTGCCTCTTTAAAGTATGCAAGGCCCTAGAAGACTGGCTTCTCTTGCTTTTCCTATCATGCTTAGATTAGCTTGACAAAAGCTCCACAAAGTATCAAATGAGTATAAAGTACAACACTACATGTAGTCCATTGGTATCTGCCAGATTTTAGCTGGACTTAGGGCCAACAAGTTTTGGCACAAAATTTACCAAAGAGGACTAAAGTAGTCATGCATTAGATGACTTTTTTGAGTACAAGTCAAGGCATGCAAAAGTGATAAATTAGAGTAAACACTGCATTTCTTTGGTGTTCCTCAGCTATTATATTGTTACTGTCTGCATGTGAATAAAAGTTCTGATAATCTTCATTCACTGACTGCAAGGCAAAATTCATTTTCCTGGTGTGACTAATATGGAATCGTTTCTTTTCATCCAAAAAGACTAGTGTGTACTGCAAAGAATAAGAGAATAATGAAGCTGTAGCAGGACAAAAGAGAAGGGTGCCGAAAACCAGAAAGAACTGAATAGTTTTTGAACCTGTTATTCTGCAAATTACATTTTCTGTGCATGAAGCTTTGAAAATGAAGTGAATTTCTCGCCTTTATAATAATGTTCTTGAGCTTAGAGTGTGCAAGCAAAACAATTCTACATTTAACACGTGTCTATATAATGATGTTTAAAGTTACAGTGCCATTCCCAACAGAGAAACACCTTGTAGGCAACTATCATATGTACGGGTTAGCAGGTGAGATCTCAAAAGAAAAGCAAAACACTTTTTTTTTTTTTTTCAATGTGTTATCACTAAAGATTAAATGCCATAAAGATGAGCAGAGACACTTGAGGACTTGGCAGCTCTGTGGTTGGAAACAACCAGTGTTCAGGTGGTGGTGGCCTTCTGGCTGTGTTTGCTACCAAGTACAGCTGTTTTCATCGCTTCGTTGGCTGTAGATAACCTATTGGCCTTGCCTGCAGAGTTGATGCAAACAACCACTTAGCAGCTTGCTGCTGAGCTCCTGCTTGACCCCTAAGAAGAGAGCAGACTGCTTAGAGACATGTCGACTTGCTGCTGTTCCCTGCTCCCAAATGCACCATTGTGCTTGGCTGCTGTCTGCAAAGATCAGTTTCAGGTGTAATCCCACAACAGAAAACACATTTTAGAACAAACGCACCTTGAAAAATGACAAGTGAAAGAGCTCTGGATTTTTTAAGGAGCTCTGTAACTGTTGCTGGGGTTTTTTGGTCTGAATATCTGCCTTTTAAAAAATCCTGTATTAAGTGTATTGAGAACTTCCGGTTACTAGCCTTAGGGCAAAATTCAATTGAGCTGCTTGGTATTTGTGCTGGGAATGCCTCTGGAAAAGGGCTGTCCATCTCTTTGTCACATACATGGTGCAGGTCAAAACTAAGGGAAGACAGAAAAGCTTGTCCTATGTCCCTTGGTGACCATTCCTTGCTCCTTCTCACCTCTCATGTCAGTGCAGGTGAACATTGAAGAGCGAGCTCTGTTTAGGCTACCCACCTCTTTCAATCCACAAGTCCTGATCTTTTGAGACTTTAGGAACAAAGCCAAAAAGTAGGGGTTTTCCCTTCACTTACCAAGAGAGCCTTTGACTTACCTAGAAACATGATATCTGTACTGTTCTCAAACTCCTCAAAAACCTTGTATGAATAGAGTAGAGATAGGGACGTCTTCAGTGGGCATTGCATGGAGGAAGATATATGAAATTGGGGAAATATTTCTTGTTTGGATTAACATTCTCTTGATTTCAGTTGAGATTTTTGTTGGATTCCAAAGTTTGGTACAAACTTCTCAATGAGGAGCTTAAGGTTGGGGTTTTCCTCCTGGAATATCTTCTGTGGGATGTTTTTCTTGTATTTGAAATGACAAGTATGGATAACAGCAATGAAATTAGAAGATACCTGGTGTAGCCCTTGTACGTGGGTGTTTTGTTTGTCTATGTTTTGTTTTTCTGGCTTAAGGAACTGTACATCTCTTCTTTTATCTTAAAAAGAGGAAAAAAAATTGACAACAGCTTTAATTTATGCTCTGCTGTTCCACTTTCTAGAGATGCAGTGTACCGTTTTCAAAATAAACGGGTCCTCTTCTCTAGAAAGCTTTGCAATGTATTTGAAAACCCAAGAAAGCAGTGACATTCTCCTATCTTCATCCTATGATGGAGTAGTAACCTATCCTTCTATACATCCACTTGATTTTTCAATTGGATACTTAAAAGCTGCAGAGACATTGATTGTCATTTGGCTTACTGTGAGTGAAATCATATTTGTTTTTATTGTATCCTTCAAACTGACTGAGCTAAGCAGCGATGTGTGGCTGTTTACTCTTTTCTGTATAAAATGTTAACCCTTGCCTCAAGAAGAGGTTAAAGCTCTGATTTCTTCTATTCCTGGCCCTGCCATGGACTGCTTTTGTGGCTTCAGTGTATGACCCGTTACTATATATACATGCCAAGTATTGTATTATTTAATGCTACTATCTAGTCCTATTTTCAGCACCATGATTGATGCTTGCAGGCGATTCAGTTTTATGCTGATTTCACCAAAAGCAGGAGCAGTGTTGCCATTATGTGGGCACCCAGCTGGAGTGGCATTAAGCAGGCAATCTACTGCAAAAATATTCTTACAGTCCAGTCAGTGACAGAGGTAGGAACAAAGCAAACACAGGGCTAAATGAGCACTTCCAAACTGCACCTTTTTTTCCCCAAGTTTCTAGGCTTAAGTATCCCCACTACTAAAAATATTGCTGATTATCCCTTTAAGGGAAAAATGTTAATATACAAGATCTAATTACCTCTGTCTAAGCTGATACGCCTACAGCACCTTTTACATAACCCAAACACTTGAGTTCCAATTATACAATTATATTTTAACATGTATTAAGTGCTATTCCTTTAGGGAGGAGACTTATACTGAATATTTTAACTAAACTCCTTCCTCAATACAGACCTATATGGTAGGGTCTCATTTCACTGCAATGTCAAAGACTTGGTTTTTCTCAGTTCCTTTCGCCTTGAATACACCAGCTGGCTCTTCAGAAAACACATTTTCCACGTCGGCAGCACTGACAGCAGTATCTGTACATGTATATCAACTGCAGGCTCTGAAGCTGATGCTCTTGGGGTCAGTAGTGGCACTGTTACTGCAATTAGATCAATAATGCTTGCACAGTGTATGTATCCTCTGGTTTGCGTACAACCTATGGCAAGATCCAAGTCTCTAGAGGAAGCAACATGTTCAAATGTAGAGGAAAGGCTGCCGCTTTTTTTAATAGTATGCCTTGCTCCCTTCCTCTAGAGATTGATAGCACAAAAGATTGGGTTTCCCTTTACTGAAAAGACACATGACTCTGATGACCATTCTTCTTTTCTGGTATCTTCATGCAACTTTTGTAAGACACCAAAGCCCTCATCCAGAGGGAAGACTTGTTGAGGAAGGCTATTTGCTGCATACTTTCAATTGTTAACATCAATGAGGTTTGTAGGTCACCTCTTCTGAAACCCCAGAGCCTAAGTTTAGAGTGAGGACCCTGAGTGTATTCCTACACTCAGAGCTAACTCAAGTTTTGTGAACATCCAGGCAAAGTTGGGACTTGGCCTGAAAGAGCATAGGAGAAGAAAAGGGATGAAGCAAGAAAGAGTGAGTAGAGGGTGCTGGTGCTCCCCATGGTGGATTAAATCTGTGTGGGCCAATGACTGCTGGTGGAGAGGAGGAATCAGGTCCCAAAAGTGTTCTGCTTCTTCCCATCCCTCAGCCTCAGCCTATGCCATAAGCTGGCACAGCCTACAGTGCAATCACACAGCTTGTGCTAAGCCCGTTGCTGCCATGGAGGTTACCTTAGCAGCAGCTGAACCACCTGGTTTAACACTGACACAGCTATTTCTATACTATGCTGTAGTCATTCCTGCACAGTAACTTCAGTTTAAAATACTCCCTGCTTAGAAAACCAAGTTTTGGAAATGTTGAATAAAGTTACAGTATGAGGCTGTACCCATCAGATAAACTGAGTTCCTGCCTAAAGAAAACATGAACACAATTAATTACAAGGTAAAACTAAATTATTAAAACATCGGACTTTTGTTATTTTAATTATACAAAACCAAAAAATCTGGAGGTAAAGTTCCCATGGCAACCTTAGCTCTGTCTCCTATGTGCAGTGGATGCGTGTGTATGTTTGTGTAAAATAGGATCATTCATTATCATGGTCACAGTGATTTAGGACTTGCTGATCAGGAAGATGTTAATCAGAGCAGAAATCTCATCTTTAAAAGTGATTTATTTTTGCTATTTCTCTAGCCAAGTGTTGCAATGTAGAGGAGATTTTGAATTTCTGTCCAGTCTGATAAGTATTCATGCTAAAACATAATGCCTGAACAATCCATATCTTGTCATAAATCTGATCTATCATTTTTCCAGTTTAGCTATGATTGTGACAGACACCCTGCAGTCATGAATCTCAAGAGCTAGTAAGATGAAATTGGCATCCATTTTTTTCCAGTGAGCTCACTAGCATGAAACGTTTGATTACACATTGCACTTTGATGCTAGCACTTAATGCTGCAGAGCTAATTTCACCCATAAAGATTTTTTAAAAGGGTTAGGCATCGTTTGCCTATCCATCAAGGATTATGGAAGATGCAGTGGTCTGGTGACGTAGCAGAATTGCCTCCAGTCCTCCCATATCACCTGAAAGAATGGCATTTCCAGCAGGCATTCCCATGAGACACTCCCTTAATCTCTTCATCTCCATCCCCCACCTCGCCCGCGTTCAGTTTTTCCAAAATGTACACATCAGCCTTCACCCTCATAAATGAAGGTCTTAGCAGAGCAAGGGGACTGATAGTCAGTGAGGGAGGTGTTTAGTGCTGATGTGGGGAGAGACTGACAGCTGTAAAAAATTTGAGCTATTTTGTGCAGGCAGAGTGAATAAGGGAAAGTTTCATGAAAAAAACCTGCATATTATACTTTTGTGAAATGTGTCTAGATGGTGAAGGCATTAAAGGGTACTATTCGTTTTTATTACTGTCATGAGATTCATTGAATGGCATGTTAGTGGTAGTAAGCTTTACAACTATTATATAAAGTACTTTTCCAAACTACGGCTCCTTTTTTTTCTGTGGTTGCCCTGTAAACTCTATTTTCAGTGACATAATTCTTCAGGGAAGTGGCTCAGAAAGAGGATTAATACTTTAGAGGAAGAACTGAGGGTGTATCATTTTACCTATACAAATAAATACACATCCCTGCATCTACTGAATATGACCATATTCTTGCTACGTTGTTGTATAAAGTCAAAAGTGATAACATTATATATACATAACATAAGCATAATTTATGTATAAATACATTCTGAGTAGACTCACAGAATAATATGAAGATTTGCAGGCTTCTGAAATCCCAAATATATAAACCTAAAGACAGAAGAAGTAGGAGTTCACTGTATTTAAGAGCCATGTGTATATAAAGCAGATATAAGTATTAAATCACTAAGAATTCATCTAAAGACAACTGAGAAATATTAAGAAGGAAACTTCATAAAAATTCTATTATGTTGTCATTGGGAGGATTAAATATTAGAACAGTTAAATTTGGGAATGTCTTTAAACTGTGACTCTCCTTTGACTATAGGAAAGCTGGACCTACTGAGGTAGAGCAATTATTTCTGTTCTTTAAATGCATATTTTTTTCCTGTGAGTCATGAGGTCGATGTCTAATACTTAGCATCCAGCTAAAATTAAACAGCATAAAGATTTCCTGCCAACATATTTATGAATTGGTATATTTTATTTATTTGGATATAGCACAAAAGCTAAAATGTGTATTTATGCCCCTGAAGGCACTCAAAAATACAGCATAGTTATACTCCCTAAATGTCTTTCATCCTAATTACTTTTGTTTGTAGTAACATTTGCTGCATTTTATTAGAAAAACAGGTTTGAAATTAAACTTTAAAATCAGGTAGGCTATACTGGAAACAAGCCTCACGATAGACCTCTCTTAGATTAGTCCTCTCTGAGATAACCAGCAAATGCCTCCGTGTTCATGTCAGTAAGACACAGCCTCTAGGTCATGGGAGGTGACATCAGATTTCTTTGGTAATTCCCAGCTATCTGAAACCAGGCATAATCTAAAGGAGACCTCTTGCAGGTGCTGTCAGAACTAAGGGATTGCTGAGCATGATTCGTAGAAGGAGTTAAAAGGAACAGAGAAAATACACAGAGGAAGAGAGTGAAACACTTCAAAGCCAGCCTCACTGGGGCTGAAATTCTCCAAGAAGGTGGAGGACAGTTAAAGCAAGACCACTCCAGTTTTGTGAGCAGTGAATGCCAGCAAAAGGCAGCTTCTTTTCTTACGATCGCTGGCTTGAAATCCTTGATATGTTTGATAGTTTTTGTTGCCTCAGCCAAAACCTAAAGTAAAGAAACGTGAGGAATGTTCTCTATCCCAGAAGCATGAAATATTAATAGTGGTTTTAATCAGAGAGACAAAAGGTTGAGGAAACTTGTGAGTAAAGAGCCATTGGGCATTGCTGGGAGGTTGAGTCTCCAATGAGAGATCATGTTGGTTATATGTGCATTGAGATGTACGCGTAGTCTCCTACACACCCCACGTGGCTGATCCTTGGTGCACGCCATGAACACATGCTGACTCTATATTCTGTATTATTACATACACCCTGTGTTTGTTTTCTCCCAGTCATTCAGCTGGAGCTCTTCCGAGAGCACGTCAAGCCTGCTTAGCTGTCCTGTAGCAGAAAATACTGGAGGAAGGTTTGAGTGTGCCCAAGTCACATCCCAACACAGCTCTTGTGATTGGGAAGGTAAACAAAACTCAGGAGTGTCAGTAAGAATCCCAAAAGGAAAGATGTAAGAAGTGGACAAACAGAAGAAGGCACCAAGTCCAGACTCAGGGTAATGGGTGGACAATTATATCCTGATTGAGAACCTCAACACTGTAAAAGAAAGGAACTAAGTGTACAGCATCACAACTCTAACTGCAGCAAAAAGCATGTGGAGTCCCAGAAGCAGGGTTAGTTAACAGAAGCCAACCCACTGGGTGTCACAAAAGGAAAGACGTGAGAAAGAGGATGGATTATATCACTTTGCAAAAGTTGGCAAGAGCCAACGATGTGTTTTGCTTGGATGAATCCTCATAGGAGCAATGAGCAGCAGTTCATTAAGAGATAAATACACTATTGAACTGGAAGTAAATGGGACATTTATGAAGTTGGACATGGCACACACAGCATTATGTTGCCAGAAACAGTTGTTTTCATTGTTGGAAAAGTACAGGCTTGAATACTGGATAGTAAATTTACTATTGATAGCAAAAGAGTTATTTTTTAGGCTGCACCTATTGCCATTAAAGAAGCATAGCCACATCAATGTGCAAAAGCTGCACAGGCAGAGAGGTCTCTAAAGAGCAGAGTTGACTTTGGAGACTCCACATTAAAGAAGTATTGAACTAACTGGATGGATGATCAGCACATTGGAAGAAACTCATCTTGTCATGATACTAAGGAGAACATACTTCCTTTACTAGCTGAAAACATGGGAGCTCCTTTTCCTCACCAGGAAGCTGCATTCCTAAAAACAAAGGAAGCAGAGTGGAGGTTGGAAAAATATTCTCCAGGAGTAATAAAGGTGCCAAAACACTGACATTTAGCAGCATTTTAAATGTCATAGGGTATCTGAGACATCCCCCAATATGTCTGTGATAGATATGTCACCACACCTGGAGGAAACCCGTGCCTTTCTCCAGTGATAGCTGAAGGCCAGACAGGTCTCTCTGGTACTGAAATGGTATAAACACCCTCATGTCAGCTGACGAGCATGGTTATAGTCTCCAGAGGCACCAGAAGAGACGATGGAGACCAACCAGTCTCCAATTGAGGCATCAGCAGATACCTTAGAAAAACAGCACATTATGCTTTTTCCATCCCTGGAAACATCCTTATATCGCCATTTGAGTTGTGCTGGACAATGGAAATGTTTCACTGGGAAATATATCTGTGAAATCCTCACAAGGAGTGGGACCTAGAAAGGTTAGAAAGCCATGAGCAGAAGCTCTCTGGAAAAAAAGTGGGCTGCTGGCTAAAGCTGAACTAAGTTCTGTTATATGTTGTGTTTGCTTTTTGGGGGTAGATCATAACATTGAGCCATGTTGACACCTGTATCCTCAACGCACATGGTTTCTTGGAGGGGAGAGCAACACAGGGACAGTAATGTTTTAATCTTACTACAGAGTTTCAGGAGCTGAGAGAATTAGAGGATCATATTTCATTTATGATATTCATAAGTTAAATAGTAAGTTTCTTCCAATCCTCTTATTCCACTCTGTGAAGCCTGGAAGTAGCTTTGGCATTACAGGTGATAAAGACTGAACAGCTTGCTGTAATACAGAAAGCTTTAGAAGGTGGGTGCAAATATCTCATGCCCCTATTCCTGGGAAATCAATCTAAGCTAATATTGACCACAAACCAATTGGCAAAACACCTTGGGAAATCCCCACTTTTCCACAGATAAAGAACTTTTTTTGTTGTTAAAATATGTGATTCATGAACTGAATATAAACCTGTAAGAGAGCTGCTGGTTGTAGACAAAGTCTCTCATGCATTAGACAAAGGTTTAGTAGAAAAAATTGTCCTGAGCCTAAATTTGTTTCCTAAAAACTGGAATTTAATAACCAGTCTGGTCTCAGAGGAGACATGCGCAGACGCTGCCAGAGCAGATTCAAGGTAAGACACTGGAAAATGACTACGTTTGGCAGTGGCATGTATTTAACCCTTTTTACCAATTTTGGGAAGAATGCCTAGAGCAGATAGGAGTTAGGCATTAGAAAGACATCTCCAAAATGTTACAGAAAAAAATATATTAAAATGAAGGTCATTTAGAGTGAACAACCCATGAGAGAAAGTGCAAAATATATTGAATTGGCTTCAGCTGAAGCCTAGTATTGCTGATCTGAAGTCTTGCAGGATATGCAAGTCTCCATTATGCAAAAGAGGCTCATGTCGGTTGTTAGAAAAAAATGGCTCTCTGGAAAAAGAAAGGCCTTTACTTGTTTACATTTTCACGGGGAAAAAATCCAACAAAACTATGTATTTGTGCTTGATGGCTAGCCTTACTTTATCAGAAGATGCTCCTGTGAAAGAGAAGCTCATGCATATCAAATCCATTTTTGCTGTAGATAGTACAACTGGCTGAGTAATATCTGAGAACAGACCACAGTTTACTGAGCATGTGTTTAAGTACTTTGCAATAAAAGATAGGTTTAATCATGTGATGTCTTATCCCCATAATTCCCTGTCTACATGGCTGGTGAAAATAATGTAAAAAAAAAACCCTCAAAACCAGTATTACAAAATCAGTCAGACTGTGATCCATATTCAGCACTTTCAAATTCCAGGATGGCTCCAGTGAAGTGGTTATCACTGATAACTCTAATTGATAGAAACCTGAAAACAATTTGCATTGCTAGACCACCCCTAAAGTCATTGGAGACTTGCAAGTAGGAAAAGAAAAAGACATGGCAAAATAATTGGTACAATTTGAAGTTTTGGGTACTCGTACTTCAGGTAATGGTATTGTGCACCTCTGCTAGTAGAAAGTGGCTGTCTCTACACTGCTGAACAGAGGGTCTGTTTGCACAACCTGGCTTCTGTCCACACTGCTTATGTCTGGCCCCTTCTAGAGCAGTTTTGGCCTGGAAGGAGGCAGCTGGAGTGACCCAGCCAGGGCTTCAAGGAACATCTAACAGTGAGGATAGTGAGGGTCCAGGCTTGAGCCTGTTACCCAACTCCCTTTTTTTTGGTGATATGGCCATTTTCAGGAGTGGGGGTGTTACAGTATTGCAGCAGGTTGAACTAACCAGCACAGGCAGCAGCTTGAACAGGGAGCAACCAAAACAAGTGGTTTTGCATCCGTTTGACAGCAATAGTAAGAATATTTCAGTTGAGATACATTGAAAAGAAGCAACAGCTCTGGAAATCTTCAAACTGTTTATACTCTGGTAAGGTTACTTATTAGATTGACCAAAAGTATGTTAGCTTATACAGCTGGTGCTTTTTAACCATTACTTTTGGGATGGGAATGAAAGGCATGCTTTGAGGACTGTTGCTTTAATGACTGAGTTTCCCAGATGATAGAGTAATCTCTTGTTTCTAAGCCTTGCAGTAAGTACCAGACAAGGGATGAAAAAGATCTCTTAGAAGACCCCTGGGCACCAAGCAGTCACTGAATGCCACATGAGCATCAGCAAACGGAATTAATTTTATCCATTTCATGAATGGAGTACAATACTAGGACTAGAGAGATGTGTTTTTGCAATAGTTATATCAATATTTGGTTTTATGGAGATCATTAATTGGAAGAAGGTGTTTTATGGGATGACAGTTTAGAAAACATGGTTTTCTAGAGTAGCAGTGAAAAGTCGTAGGTTAGCAAGAGAGCAAGCATATACTTGGTAGCCCACATGAAGGTGTGACATCTTTGGTCTTTTCTGATACAGTTCTTTCACTTGGTTCCTCACCTTTCTTTTCTTTCACTTGTTCCCCTACTACTCCCTTTCCCTCCAGCTCACCCAAGATAGTAGTAAGCAGATACTGATATTATATACCAACCAGAATCATCCTTGATGCATCTAGGCAGGCAGATACGTGTACTAAAGTGTAGGTCTGCACTGAACTCCAGAGCCTTCTTTGGATGCAGTGATGCTCTTTCCCACAGTTCCTTGCAAACCCTTTGCTTTTACAGAAGCAATTGGCTTAACGGAAGATAAACCCAGTGATTTTTACTGGGCTTAAATCCCAATGTAGATCTCTTTTCTCTGTCAGTTGCACTCATCCTTTTGAACCCTTCTTTGTCTGTGCCTTCGTGCATTACTGTACAGCTTTATAAGTTCCAGTTTTATTCCATATCACAAATATTTGTGTCAGTCAAATATAATGATACACAGTAACAAGCGTAGAAGTTTTAACTTAGTCATAGCTGCCACTTGACAAAGCCATTTTTTGGTGGATTAGGAGATGAAGCCAGAACAGTTTTAGGTACAAACAGAAAAGTTGCTGCCTGTTTTCCTGGGCCTTTGGGAATTTACTTTTGCTTCAAACCAATAGGGCAGGAGACATGGAAGCAGTCAGATCCTGTAGAAACGGGATCCTGTAGAAATGCAGCACGCCATCCCAGTTCCCACATCCAGATCAAGAATTAGAAAGGGACGCAATTCATAACGTGGTTATTATGTAAAACATATGCACAAACCGAGGCATTGTGTACACTAGCATAATTATCCACTGCTGACAATGAAGATGCTGGTGCTGAATGTGATTAACCTGCAAGCACAGCCAAGAACTATTCTTGTTCCAGAAAGCCCGTGTTAAACCTGCCTGCTTGTGAAACTGTTCAGCGCTGCTTTAATTGCACCCATCGCTGACACACATTGTCAATGACAAGCATTTTTGCTGCTGTAGACAAGGGTAAAATGTAAGGATGTTGCAGTGAGCCAAACCTTGAAAGCCCTCACTTAGCTTGTATGCTCAGGATCTAAACTACTGGGGAAACTTTATGTCTCTGGCTATTTATTATTACATACAACATGTTCTTGGAAACCACTCCACATTTAACAGCAGTTAAACCCATCTGCCGCTCCTGAATTTTCATTTCATTCACAAGCCTGTTTTAAAAGTATTTTTGGACTTATCACCAATGTGCTATCAACTGTTTATTATTCTGTTGTAAGTTGGTAAGAAGAATGACTCAAATTTTAAAAGGAAATTGTAGCCTCCTATATATTTTTGAGCCTTTCATTGAAACTTGCCTTCCCCTCATTGCCTGATGTAATTGAAATTTTTAGTTTAAAGGAATTATTTTCCACAGAAGTTCATCACCTCATGCTAAATGCCGATTTTTGTGACTAGTAATTGCATATGTGTAAATTCTGCAGAATTCATCTAGTAATTACATCCTTGGCGTAAGGAACAGACTTGAATTTAGCCCTGTGATCACAGATACTGTTCAGTATATTGAAGTTCCTGTCAGTGCAACAATTTTTCATTGCTTTATTTAAAAACACTCTCACAATTTTCTTTACACGTCTCTTCTCCCTGTGTTTATGCTTTATTACTGTTACTTGGCATAGCAGTACTTCAGTGCCCTCTATATAAGATTAACAGGAACTTTGTAGTTCCTTGAGATTTTCATGAGAACTTCTTCACCTTATGAAGACTTTTTTTTAAACAGAAAACTCTGTTTTCCTCAGTTTTCTTTGTGTGGCTGACTTGTTGTATGATACCATATGCTGTTCTTTATGAAGGTAATTTTTGTTGGACCAAGGGATTTCCAGTATTTAATATGTGTTAGGTTTTTTTCCATGGCACTAAATTGATCCTTCCTTAATCCACAGATTAACAAGGCTTTCCAGACTATAGGTGTATTTAAACCCTTCTGAAAGTAGAATACTTAGATGCTGAAACTTGTTTGTCTCTAGGTCTTGTGTAAAACTTTGACCAGATTTTTAAAAGTGAGTTCTCCCAAGGGATCACAACTGTCATGGTAGTTCATAACATCTAAGTTAGCTTGAAACTTACCTTTTTTAATTTTTTTTTTTTTTTAATTAAAGATTGGGAGATTTAGATTTTCTATGCAATAAGCACCAAAACTTTATAGAAGACCTCCTTAAAAAAAAAAAAAAAAAAAAAAAAAAAAAAGAAGACTTTTTGGGGTAAGATTCAGTTGCCTAAAATAGGCATCCAGTGCTATTTTAGTTGTCCTGCAAGATCTGAGATGTGCATGTGGCTGTCAGAAATGACAGAAGGAAACCCATACCCTTCTGAAGCAGCAGCTGGAGACAAAGTGATACCTTAGTGCACCTAATGGCACAAGACAACTCTATTTGGGAAACTCAATCTGACCTTTAGGGGGCTGTCACATTTGTAACATACAATATGATGCCTATGAAGAATGATGTTTATAAGTGTTACCACACTTACATTTGAGTAGAATTTATTCAAAAGCCTATTTTTACAGAGGATTACATTTCTACATTGTATATCCACTTAGTGCCATTTGTACAATCTTACTTTGAAGTTGTTGGGTTTTTGTTTGTTATTGTTTTTCTTTTTTTTTAAAACTAGCAGAGAGGAATGTGCCTTTTGCTGTTAGCTGGCTATTAATCATCTGGTTTCCAATTAAAATTGCTAAAATTACTAGGGAATAAACTTCCTATGGATGAAATCTATGGAGTCATAGCATGTAGGACTGGAAAGGATTTGTTTCAAAGTTTCAGCACCCTTCAGTTAGAGGCTTTTTTCACAGCAGCAATTTTAGGATGATTTCTCTGGATTCTGTCCTCAGTGGAAACAACTGATCACTATCCCCATGTAATATCCTGTTTTCAGTCTTTCCTAGGCTGTGATTTCTGAATCCCTCATCACTCTTTTTCCTCTCCTGTAGATTTCCTTCGGCTTTTTCAGTACCTGCCTTAAAACGTGGTGCCCCAAAACCAATACGGTTCTGCTGGTGTCTCATCATCAATGATTGCAGCGCAATAGTTATAACCCATGTCCTTATATACAGCAATCATTCATATTTTGAAGGAAGGCCATTTTGCAACAGCATCTCACTCTTGGCTCCTCCTTAGTTAATGATCTCCACATAGGTGTTCCTTACTCTGTATTTTTGCATTTGTTGTTTCCTCTATCCAAGCAGTGCTTACTGCTCTGTTAGCATTTCTTCTATCTGCGTTTATGAAAATACACATTTCTTTTCAAAAGTCTCCAGAACCAAAACTGGAAACTAAACTACATATACGCAGAAGCTTGCTCTGGTGAAAATGCATCAGCCCGGTGGACGTGTCCATTAAATGCCTCCCAGCCACTCCCGGTAGGCTTGGTCCTGATGTATGGGAATCCACGACCACTCATTACACTGTAAAAGAAGTTACTCTAGATTTTGTCATGTTAAAGATCCTGTCCATTTGAGCTCAAATGAATTTTCAGATCTCAATTTGTCCCGTTTCACTGAGGCAGGAATGCATCCTCCAAAGAGTGACTCAGTGAATTTAAGCCCTGAACCATTCTCAGGAGTTTCCCACGTCTCAGAGGACTCTGCTCCCAGCTGACACATCTAAATGCCTGAAGTTTGACAGCATCGATATAAGCCTCAGTTCTTAAGAATACTGTTGTATGACAGCAGTAATCCTTTTAAGCGGAGCTAGAAGTCCCTTTTCCTTACACTATATATAACATTAAAAATGTTATACCCTGAGTTTTCTGACAATTAGTAGCCATTCTTTATACCAACAGTGTTTCAAGACTTCCCTGAATGACTTGTTAGCCTAATGGTTTTAGGCTTGCTGTTAAAAAAGACTTACTCTTGCAGGTGAGAGTGAAAAAGTGTTATTTTTTTTTGTCCTTTTTGTTTTTAAAAAGTTGTATTCTTTAGTAATATAGAAACAAAAAGTCTCTAAAGTAATATACTAAAAGGTGAAGGTCAGCATTACATAAGGATTATAATGAATAAGGCCTTTGTAAAATTGCTTTTCAGAACCTTAGGTATTAAACATTCTGTAAAAAAAGCTATTGGATGCATAGCTACAGACATGGTAGTTTTGCTATTAACAAAAACTGCGATCCTTGCAGCAGAAGTCTCCCTTTTACTGACAGGGCTTTTCCATATTGTTGTTGTTTGTTAAGAACTCATGTGTTTTCTAAAACGGCATTGACTCATGCCTAGGTGGGAGCCTGAAATCACTGCAGACTTTCTGTTTCACAAAAAATGAAGCCTGATGTTCATTAAAAGCAAATGTATAGTCTCCTACTGTTAAAACTTCACAGATTCATAGTGATAATTAGAGTGGGTTTTAAAATTTAGAAGCAACAGGGTTATTTCTAATTTTAGCTAGAAAGAGGTGGACTGTCAAGAGAATATTTATTTATTCCTTATAGCCTTTTTGCTTGATTTGCTAATAATTACTTGAGATTGGTAGATGTTGCATACTAAAAATAAACTGAAATATAGTAGTACAGTGTTAATTCTTGTAAAATATGTATCCCTTGCTTGTTCTTCCCGAAGGATAAATAGCTATTCCGTAGATATTTATAATCAATAATATGCACTCAAATTTTGAATATTATATAATATAATGCCTTTTCATTTTTGTCAAAAAGCCTCTGGGCAATTCAGCATGTATTAACACCAATTTAAAGCTTGGAGGGAATACATGGCATGCCAGAGTAATTCCTAAAGCAGTTATAGCAAAAACGAACTCCCAGACCCCAAAAAACAACCTGGGAAGCAAAACCACACCACTAAGCACCATATGAAAACACGATGAGAAATCTGAGTTTGGAACATGTCCTGAGTGGATGTCTCTATGTACTTCCAGAAAGGCCAAGAGGAAGAAAATCCCACAGGTAGAGGCCTTCAGCTGGGACCTTTTCCTGAAATGGAATGGACTAATGCACAGGTGAGAGTAGTGAATTTAGCTGTGAGAAATAAGTGAGGAAAGGAAATAGTTTCTGGATTGCTGCTTCATAGTTTTGCCAGTTTTTGTCACCAATGCTCACCTAGACCCAAAAGCACCTGTTTCAAGTTAAAAAAATATTTGCATGAATGCTTCAATAATTGCCAAGGTGCTGTGGCATATAAGAAGCCTCAGCTACATACTGATCAAACTGAAAACAATTTGGGCTATTAGGAAAAAAATTTGGCCTCACCTGACTTTTGACATTTGAGGAAGTCGTTATATTGCCATGGTAGTCAATGGAGGGGCTCTTCCTGAATGCAGTTCTTCTAGCCTGTTTTGGATGTCTCCTTTAGACGGAGGTGGATCATGCCCTGAAAAAGATTGTCTTTCTCCACTGTCTAGACATTCTTTAAGGTCAAATAACTTAATGTAAATGTCTAGACTTTAGATATGTCATGTGGTCAGGAAAATTTCACCTTTATCCTTTTGAAATTTCTTTTTACTGTCTGTTGACCTTGCAGAGATATAATCTATCTCTGAGGTGTAACAGGTAGGACCAACGTGGGATACAGGACAGGAACACTAAGTATATTTATGTTGAATAGTGCTGTTATCATGGACCTGAAAAGCCTGACAGACAAGAGCATTGTTGAAGCTGTTTGTTGGTGGTTTTTTTATCAAAGAGCTTTTTCTATAGAGGAGTTGTCATTGAAACTAGTAGTACAAAACCCCTCCAAATTAAAGAAAAATACCAGTGAATCTATTGCACCAGGATACTAACCTCCATAAATTTCTGTTATCAAAATATTCAGTTTAGTTTATGTTGCATTCGTGTTCTCAGTTTTCAGTGTATGACCTCCTGCCACTATGATAATAGATGTGTGAGAAACTTGATATTTTGGTTGTTTGCCAGCTGGGTCCTTTGCAATCTCAGGAGGAAAAGAAGGCAGTTTAAGATATCAGGATAATGCACACTAATGGGATATTTCTGGTAAACGTAGTCTAAAGTGATATATTGTTGATGTCCAAATTGCTATCCTTTGATTTCAGAGTTAACAAGACCCTGGCA
This sequence comes from Haliaeetus albicilla, assembly GCF_947461875.1. NCBI lineage: Eukaryota > Metazoa > Chordata > Aves > Accipitriformes > Accipitridae > Haliaeetus > Haliaeetus albicilla. Next base: position 21,206,096 of record NC_091502.1, on the reverse strand, counting down.
TAAATAGGGCAGATGACAATTCTGAGTGACCCTTGCACAGCTCTTTGCCAGCTGGACATCAATTTGTAATGGTTTAGGATGTCTAGGTAATTTTCCTAAATATAAGGGCCAAAAATATGTGGTGCTTAAGGTGGCAACCCAGGATGAATTCAGTAGCAAGTATAATGGATAAGAACTCTTACGATCTATATCTGGACACTCAATTTCTGCCTCCTAAGATTTTGAGAAAAGTTTAACGAAGCTTATTTCTTGGTTTATTTTAGATACACATAACTAATTTTTGCTGCTTTTTTGTAACACCAAGAAGAAGAAGAAATGAAGCTAGTCAATCACTGTTTAATTAATCGTGTCATTTATTCATGCGAAGATGAACAAAAACTCTGATACCTCTTCAATACTGAGTGGCACACAGTAGGAGGGAAGTGCTGTTTGCTCCTTAACAAGCCCATATGGTGGTAGGAGATCCAGTGTCCCTACTATGCAAACAGCACTGAATCTTTAAAAGCATGCTAAACAACATCTGCCAGTGATAAAATAAGTAAAGCAGAAGGCTCATTACTTGATAACTTTCACCTAAGTGCCTTAAAAAAGGAGGCTGAAAAGATCTGTTGGAATATTTTTTAAATTCTAGAGAGATGGAGTGTGAGTATCATGTTGCAGAGCAGGTTAGCTATATGTCAGCCCTGGAAAAAAATATTGGAAAGATTAATGAGGACTTAGCTAAGAAAGCAAGCATAAAAATAAATTAATGGTAGGAATAAATTAATGATAGTCAGCATAGTTTTAAAGCAAAGCAATTATGTTAGATAAACTTCATTTCAGAATGTGAATTTGCTTGATGAATGGTCCTAGATGTTGTTTAGGCTTTTATAAGGCATTTGATTTAATTTTACATTGTGTCTAGTATAAATAAATAACAGTATACTTTATCAAAATAATATTCCTTAAGAACTGACATCTCAAAGTACTAGTCAATGAGAAATGACCCTTACACAGAAATTTTGAGGGGTAGTCTTCCACGATTTAGAATTGGATGTGGACAAAACATTTCAGTATTTTCACAAATCATTTGGAAGGCAGCATGAATTCTTGGATGGTAAAATTTGTGGACGAAACAAAGATTGAAAAAGTGGGAAAAAAGAGGATGCAGTAGTCAGACAGAGCAATCCAGTTACAGTCTAGCCTAGTAAACAGAGGCCACTCAAACAAAATTATTATTACCTAGAAGTATTACACAGCCAGAAGGAAGCAATGACAGCCATACATACACAGAGGAGACCCCTACAGTGGAAATAAGCAACACTGAGAATGTTCCAGAGGAAAGAACAGAAAACTCAGCAGGGCTTATACTATGAACTTTCAATGTTAAAAAAAAAAACCAACCTAAATGTTAAGAATAAGGAGGTGGTTTTATTTTATGTGCAACAGTGAGGTTTTGGAAATATCGTGTCAAGTTTTGGAGTCTATACTTTTAAAAGATATTAAATATATATAAAGAGAGGGAAAAGAGGCTAGAGTGGAGAAGAAAATTTCCAGAGAGAGACATGACTTAATGACACTGTATTCCTGTGGGGACTTGGGGAATAAGAGGATTCTTCAGAGAAGCAGAGAAAAGCAGAATACGTAAAAAGGTGAAAGCAAACAAATGCTGGGCAGGCATTTTTAGCAGTGAGAATATAGGACAAACTATCAAGGGAAGTGGTAGATCTCAATCTCATTATGTTTTCCACATTAGATGCTTTTCTGAAATAGATACGCACGCTTTAGTTTAAGACAAGTTATTGTTGTCAGTGTTATGTGCTGCAGTACCTTAGACTAACCTCGAGGATCTAATGATACTTTCTGCCTTAAACCCTGAATCTTCCAGGTTCCTGTTCTTTGCTCCAGCAGAGTCAGCAAAAACTTCTCCAACACAGGAATGTGGGATTAGATGATATAGTTCAGGGAGATTCAACTCTTATAACTAATGCATTTTATCAACTTCTTCCCTTCTTTCCCAGCCACTAGTTCAAATGAAGAAAAGTGGAGATGTATTACTTGGTCTAATGAGAGCATTTACTTCCTCTTTACTTCCTTCCCATAGATGAATGGAGGCTAGCACTGCTTTACTCATTCTATGTTTTCCTTGCTCTGAGATTCGCAGCTTGCACTTTAACGCAACCATGAATCGATCAGACTCTATGGAGAAGCCAGAAGGCATGCTACATACAGCTACCTTTTGAAATTTTGCTGTCAGCCACTTACCTGAAGAGGCTTCTCAAAAAAATAAGCGACACCTGTATTCTTTGTCATCCACACTTCTGTTATTACTGTCCCAGGGAAAAAAAGTCACGTTATGAAGTCCTTAGGTTCACTTTGTTGTGCTTTTGTTGGAGATATGTGGTTTTCTTTTTTTTTTAACTCCATAATACACCAGATTATATAAAAAGCTCAGTACAGCCATCTCCTGGCCTACATGTGTGGAGGATGAAGTTTGAATCCTTCCAAGATCATTGATTTCTAAATTAATTTTCCTTCATTGATTTGTAATCTGGAGTAGCTAAATTTTGATTCAAACGGCAAGGTTTGGTTGAGAGGGTTTGATGTTGTTTCAGTGCTGTGTGACTGTCTGCCGTCTACATCTCAGTGATATTTTGTATGACTGGTTGAAAATCGGGTGGTCTTTAAAATGAGATTCTAGACTTAAGATATTTTGATTCAATTCCTGATTTTGCAACTAGTCTCTCAAGTGATCTTGGGCAGCTTTCTTCATGCTCTTTGCCTTTGTTTTCCTACCTGTAAAAGAGAGATAATGTTTTCCTTTCTTTTGAAAGTGCTTTGAGAAGCATAATACTGCCTGAAGAGTCTTCAGGCTTTTCCTATCTGTTTTACATATAACTAATTCATTATTATAGAACCATTACACATATTATCAGGCCCATGAATGCTGTGTTCTCATAGAATAACATTCTAGAACATTTAGAGGTAAGAAGAAACTGAGACACCCTAGTCTACAAGTCTATAGGTGCACTGATCAACCCCTAGAGAAAGTGTAATTAAAATTAGCTTTGTTTTGTCCCCCCACTACAGCCCATTATAGCATTTCTTTTCTAGCTCCCTGCTTTGACTTGCAACTAAAATAAAGAGTCTTTGCTTATTCCCATCCTACTTACCCTGTATCATTCACTGGGAGGAAGTGGTTCTCCCCTCTGATTAGGTAGGGATGAAAGGGTCCATTGTTCAACTGTGAACTCTTCCAAAAAAAACGTTTTCATGCTTTTTGTTCAATTCACCAGCAAAGTCTGTCTTTGTCTTAACATCTAAAAAATTCAATGGCTTAGGTAATTAGGGGTCTTAGACCCCTACATTGACTTTGGTCAAATCCTGATGAGAACTGTTGAGTAATGGTTTATGTCTGTTGTCTTGTTTTACACTTAGATTGGAAATTCTCTGAAGCTTGGCCACTCCATTTTTTCATTCTAGATTTGCTGAAAGCCTTCAACAGTGGAATGCCAGTCCTTAACACTGACACTGAGAGGTTATAGCGGTGGATATTGGGCTAATCAGAAGTCAACATTCTTTCCATAGTCTTAAATTTTCAACTCGGAAAAGGGAACTGAGCTCCTGTACTCTTCATTGTAATGCAAAAAATGCAGTAGAGAACATAGAGTTTAAGTCTCAAAACCTGATTGCATTAAAGTGGAATTTCTCTGATGTAGAGATCCACCTCCTTTGTGTTCTCATTTGTGGCATATTTATTAACTAACATAGATATTTAGGTTTCCCCCCTGCTAAGTTTTCAGAAATGAGTCTTTGCTCTTGCCTATAAACCCCTATAGCATTATGAACTCACTTATTTCTCTGTGAAGAATTTTTATGCTGAAAATATTGCATGGGTATCCGGAGGTCTAATTTTGCCTGCAGTACCTTTTTGATATTTATGATTATTCATGAGTAGTAGAAGAGTTGGAGGTGCACTTTATAAATTTATTTTCCCTTTCCTTATGGTGTCGGTTGATGTTCCCTTGTGGTCTCTCTCATGGACTTTGTCAGATATTGCTCAGGCAGTCCAGCTTATCACCACTATGTAGTTGACCTTCCAACCTCACAAGCTGAGAAGAATTTGCTTCCCCTCCCATTCAAGCAAACAATAAAACTTCAAAAGACTTAAATGAATCCAAGATATTGCCCACTATTTCTAGATGAACAAACACTTACAAAGGTAGACAATGTTTGAGAGGCTTTATTACCAAAGATCTTTCTTCTGGTTTGAATGCTACTGAAAATTGTCTCTGTTGTTAAGAAACAGGAATTTATTGATATTAAAAAGGGACACTATTTGTGGGCAATTCTGTCAAAGTGAAAGCCTTTAAATTGTTGGGTGGCTTCTATTAACAGTCATCATTGATATTTCTTAAAATGTTAGAAAAGTAATTAGGTAAACTGTCTGTAGCGGCCCCTGCAGACACATTTTATTTGAAGTGATTTATTTCTATATTTGACTTTCCTGCATAAAAGAGTGTTCACTAGAGCTTCCAGTCACCAAAACTGAACCCTAGAGTCTTAAACAATCTTACATCTTCTTTGCAATCAGCAGCAAACGTAACTGCTGGTTTTAATCCTCAATTAAGTAATTCTTACATACTTTCCTGCAGAGGTCTAATATTACTATCCAGATAATGTAAAAGAAAACTGAATATACAAATAGTAGTTTTGCTCAACAAAGCTGAGGAAAATAGCGGTAACCAGTATTTTGTATTGCTTGCCCATGTTATAGGGAGTAAAGTGCGTGCTGGATCTTGAAATGAGTTTTTAAACTAGTTGTTCTTGATTTTTTCACTCCTGTGATGTAATGCAGCATGGGTTGTTTAATTTACAGCAACAAAATGGTCTAGGGTTAAATGTTACAGAGGCAATGAAGAGGTTGTTCTGCTTTTAATTGATGCTGTGACCTACATTGTTCCCCAAGGCACCACAGACTTTTTCAGAAAAGTCTCCTGTTAATTATAATTGTGCTCTGTGGTGCTGGGTCAGTTGTCATTTCCATTATATAAACTTTAAAAACTAGCGGGGGGGTAGTTCAGTTATTTTAAATCACATTAGGTAAAGATTTGCCATTGAGGCTGGTAGCTTGGATATAACTGTTTTCTGAGATGACGGTGCCTTCAGTCTCACAGTCCCTTCTGTACAAATCCCCATAAATTTTGAGAGCTCCAGGAGGTACCTGCATAGCTATGCAGTTGCTGAAGGCACTTCTTGCGCTCTTGAGAAACAAAGCCAAAAGTGCTGAATATTTGTGTCGGCTTAAATTCCCATAGCCTCCTGTAGAGCAAATGTGTGGTCCTGACCATCCGCTAACCCTGGTTTCTGGAGTAAACTCTAACCTCACTGCACTGCTGAATATACTCCGTATTTCCTCCCGGAGAAGACCACGTCCGTTCATGTGTGCTGTGGGTCCCTGTACTGTCTGCCTCACCGAAACAGTGAGATGTATATCGGTAACTTGGATGAAAGATGCCTCACGTTAGTGTAAAGAAGTCAGCCCTTTTTAAGGAAGAGGAAATTTATTTCTCAGCCCTAGCTAGTAAAACTTAAGAGTTGCCAGACTTTAATTATAGACCTTCTGCATTCCCATTCTTCCATAGAGAAGCTTATGTGGTCAAGGTATAATATCAGAGGTTTCTTTTTCCCTCATGACAGACATAATATTTTTTAATTTGTATTTATTATTTTAATATCAATTTACTCTGGGTGGGGCTAAAGAACAATTGGCTCCATTATGACCTGCTTACTTGAAACGTCTAGGATTTCTTGATTGCTTAGGTATAAAGTCAGCTTAGGTTAGATAAGCAGCTAGCTATCATGAGAGCTACAAGGGCTTCCCAACTCTGAAAGACTGACCCAGACCTTCCGAGGATAAAGAATCAAAAAAGCATCATTCTTTATAATCTTGCAAGTTATTGAACAATCTTTAAATTATTGTGTGAAGTCACCATTACACAGCAGTAAGGAGCTGAGAAACTCAGCTTCTGAAAACTTCAGAAGCCTGAAGTCGTAATCTGAATTCACTGTCTTTTCAGATCTTTTAAAAATTTTGCTGCTAAGGGTCATTTTCCTTAAGAAACATAAGTGCTTTGATTGCTTCTGGAGACAACATCCTGATTAAATACTGTAAAATGTTATTTATTAAAGTTAGAAAGTTGGGATATCCCTGACCATTGGGAATGATTGATGTAATTCTTTTAGCTCTGAGCTTAAATTCAGAAATTAGTCATAATTCACCTTGTAGCTTAAGGTAAAATAGTTATTGCAATGGAAAAATCTTTCTGAAAAACAAGTATTTTATATCTTAAAGTGTACTCTTATGTGCCTTTACTTTACATTGATTCCTGCTGCCTCAGTAGCTGTCCTACTTAATTTTGTAATTTATTCAATCTCCAACTAAGGGATTGAAATTATTTTTCTCCCTGCTTCATACTTGCAAATCTTCACCAATTCAGAAAAGCACAAAGAATGTTGTGAAATAAGAGCTATATAAACAGTGTCTTTAATTTTATTGGTGATACATGCTCTTTCTGTAGATAGCCCAAAGCCTGTTGATTGTTTACATAAACTGTTTATAGGAGGTTTACAGCTACAAGTGGAATTCTTTTCATATGTTATTGAGAAAGAATTTCCCAGGGTAAAAGTGTTCATGATAAAATTAACTTTACAGTACAGAGTTGTGTTTCATGAAAGCTTATGTCAAATTGTACTTTCTTCTTTCTTGGTGCAATAGAGAAATGTAGAACTCTCCATAACATCAAGTGACTATGTCTCTGAAAAGAAAATGTTTGGTTTAAATTTTTTCTTGATGTTGGACTCTAGTTAAAAAAATATTTTTAGTCAGACCCTTTATTCAGTAAAGTACTGAAAAGAGATATAGGAATTAGTAGACAGTTTGGAGAATTTTAGAGAACAAAAAGAAACAGGTTAAAATAAAGAGCAAACTGATTAACTTGCCTGGCCTCAGCTTCTACCATGGGAGACTTTTTCTACAATGCCTTTTGCACCCAACTCCCAATAACAAAAAAGCAGCACTTTTATTTTTTTTTGGAAAAAATGATTGTTCTTGCTTACAAAAAACATTGTTACTGATTGCATTACAAATGAGGAATGAGTGAGTTCAGTTTAATCTGTAGCTAAAGACTGTAGAAATTTTAGACATCAAGAAGCAGTTGAATCCCACAAAGCACAGACAATTAATATACCCTTCCATGTTCAGCATCCTGAATGTGAGCCAAACACGGTCTTTATTCCACCTCTATTTAATAAAAATTAAAAAAAAAAAAGGCTCAGTTGTCTAATTCAGAGAAAACCTAAAGAATTAAAAAAAAAATACTTTTGCTATAGGTTGGTCATCTACAAGGCAGAGTATATTATTGAGAGATAGAATATGTATAGCTTTTTCACTATGTAAGCCTTCAGTACTGCTACAGGTTTTAATTGTCATTGAATGAGTTGACTTAGATCTTCCCACACACATATTAAATTGTAATGTGTTTTGCTTATCTAAGAACAGTTACAGCTCACTTTGGCCATAGGTATTTGAAAACTGCAGGTTTTGTTTTGACAGATAAAATTTCTCCTAGTTACATATTTATTACCTTACAGATGCAAGCAAAACACAGCTCATTCTTCATTTCTGTCCCATATTCAAAGGTTTCTGCCCCTTCTAGTGACCTCTGAAGGCCTCCATCCCTTTAGGAACATGTGATTCAGCTCGTTGAACTAAATTTCCAATGACCAGATTCTTCCATTTTGCTTAGAAGTTCTGTCAAAAGAATTGTCCTTTTCTTAGCTTAAATTGTCCTTAAGCTTAAACTCCACAGAACTTCTGGATCCCAAACTTTCAAAGCTCCCTTTGAAGGTTTCTAAAATAATAAGGGCCTGAAATTATTTCTAAAATACTATAGGTCCTGAGCCTCCTACTTTAACTTTGAAGTTAGTTCTACTTTGAGAAGGAGTTGGACTGCATGGCAGAGGTCACTTCCAGCCCGAATTGTAAATCTAAAATTCTATGATTCTGTGACTTTCACTGAAATTAATTAGGGATTGATTTTGAAGAGTGAAATTATAGACTGAGAACTAGACATCGTAGGCATCCAAATTTAAAAATCCCAACCGCTCTTTCCTAGCCACACCTCTGTCACTCTTAATGTTTAGTTTCAGCTTTTCCTTTCCTCGGTTTCATTTCCACTCCTACAGTGCTAAGCTGCTTTTTTTTCTGGTAACTGAAATATTTGGCCATTTCACTTTGGTTTTGCCTTCTCTTCACCTGATCTTGCGAAGTCTCTGTTGGCAAAACCACACCACAAACTTTTTGTATCATAGTGATGTCACTGATGGTGCAACTTTCCAATAATATTTATGCAACACAATGCAAGAATTGGAGTAAACTTTGGGGGATTATCTTTTCTAATATAATTTGCATCTACAGTTTAGGTAAATGAATCCTTTTGTGAGATCAATATATAAGCCAGAACTTGTAAAAAAAAAAAAAAAAAAAGGTCTATTTTTCAAGCAGTTAAGGAGTTTTTCATTAATCAGTGCTAACAAAGTGTGCAGAATCAGATCATTCTTTCAGAGATTTTTTTCCCTGCTATGTTTATAGCTGTTGTGAAAACTAGGAACTAGAGTGTAAGACAATAGTGCCATAGGAACACAGAATGAAAAGACAGACCCTCTCCCAAATAGTTTCCAAATTAAGCAGAGGAAAAAACAAAAAATAGGTGAAGTAGGACAGAAGAGGTATAAAAACATGTTAAGAAAGCACCAACTACTGACAATTTTCAATTAATTATTACTCCAAAGAAAGATGATAAAGGAGTAACTTTGTGGGATGTTTTGCTGTTAGATTTCAAGTGCCGTTCCTGGGAAGCCGGTGGGAAAATGAACTTGCACAAGATCCAGTTTTACTCTGCTTTTTGGGAAAGCTTTGAGCCCTCATAACACGTGCAAAAAGAGTAGGTGTTCCCTTACAGAAGGGGTCCAAAAGTACATACTGGAAGTGTCCACAAGGGCATTTTCACATGATCTTAGTGTACCAGATGCCTTGGGACAAAAGGGATAAAACATCTTCCCTGTCCATGCTGAAGAATTTGTTAACACCGTTTTTACCTCTGCAACGCAACCTTATGGGGAAAAAAAAGTTCTTTCCACTGTGATGGATGTCGGTTGCGCTCCTTGGGCCAAGGGGTGGTGCACCAGCCTGAAAGCATGCTAGCCACACTTCTTCTAGGTTCTCATGCTTCTGGTAATAGCTATTTTTCATTTCTTCTGCAGATGAATTAACAGGGCAATTTCAAGCAGTAATGGGGAAAAAGCTAGATCTATAATAAATGGCTAAATCTTACTCACTCTTCCCCAGTGTAACGGAAGGAAAGGAGAACTATAATTTGGAGATGATTGGAGTCTGGTATCAGCAGGTAGAAATTTTACCTATGTTTACAGAGTATAAAACCCTTCCTATGACTTTTGAAACAACCGGATGACTTCTTGAGTTCTGAGTCAAGATATTTTTTTAAATCTTTTGAGGGTTTACTATTTGCTGCTCTTCTACCTAGTAATTCAGCAGTTTAAATTAGGTAATTGCTGAGCAAATTCCAAAGTTGTTCTATGAAGGTCACCACTTGCCTTCTTTAGCTGCTGGGAGAGAGGCAGCTTTTGAACAAGTAGTTGATCTCAGAGTGAAACCTCTCTTAGGTTAGCTTTCTAATAGCACTGCTAACTTTTTTTCCCAGATCTGTATATCTGTTGGTAAAGAGGATGACTTGGGATGAGAGAGTGACAGTGGGTATATTGGGGCAGAAGACAAGGAGAGATTGATGACGAATTAGAGAAACGTAAGTGAAAAAGCTCTCTAGAGAGGCACCATATGGGGAAGAGTGAGTCTGAACAATGTGAAAAAGAAATGGGAATGGAGGGAAAGGAAGAAGAAAGTGTTAATAAATTGCCTATGGAATAAGTGTCTGCTGTCTGCTGAGTAGAGGATGTATAATGTTAACTGGTTAAAGTTCCTTTCCTCTTGCTTTTTTAGTTTTGTGTTGGCTATATTTCATAGAAATGTAACAGTAATCTGCAGCAAGGCTAAGACTGAACCACGTCTAAATCCATAGAGTGGCTTTTATTCTTTAACATGGGAAAACCTCTAGAGAAAGAGGTGAGCTGTATTTTGCTTCTGTCTTAGAGCAGATGACACCAGCAAATTCACGTAAGATGCAGGTTTGAAAAGTCAAGTATTATATCACCTAGTCAAGCAATAATCTATTTTATTATATTATCTATCTCCATAATCTATCAGGTTTTCTGAAGAAACAGGACTTTACATGGCAACTGTGTATAAAGTCTTACAGTATCTGTGCAGCTGTGGTGGTATTTGAGAACCATGACTTCAAAATTAGTTAGTATTAGAAAGACTGTGAAGATAAAACTTAAGTTACGTGAAGCTATTGTACATAAGCACACTGGCATTTTAGTCCTAGAAATTAGTTGGGTGATATGGCACAAAGAGGCCCCATAAACTGCAGCAAAATACATGTTTTTTATCCTGGCTTAATATTTAGGTTAATAGGCAAGCAGAAATTCTCAATGCCCTACAGTGGTGTGTGTTGTGTAAGTCGTCCTTCATATACATCTGCGTTCATATAATGTAACTCATTTTGTTGGTCTTTTTTAATATTCTTTGTCTGATGTTTTTTCACATAGTGAATTACTCAAGATAAAAAGTAGGCTTGGTAAGTGCAGGCTTACCAGGTTCATGCAAAGGGGCTATTTCTGAAAAATCGATATAGAGGACATTTTTACTGTTTCTGCTGTTCTATGAATTTTCAGATCTCGTAAAACAGATTGCCTTCTAACTATAAACATGAACAGGCATCTCATATTCTGGTTAAATAACCCAAAGAATTCATTTTCCAAGCAACTGTCTGTGGTTCTTCAGTAACAGTTGGTTGAAGAACTCAAAACTGATATAATCCCTATTTTTAAGAGCGCATGAGAACTCATGCGCTTAACATCAACTTTTTTCTTTTCAGTGGGACTGGTTTTAGTGCACAGGCTATGCCAATGTAAGGAAACAGGCTATTGCAATACATTCTTAGATTGCTACAAATAAATATGTTTTAATTTTTTAAAGCTAATTGTAGGACAGAATAGCATGAAGCCCTGTCATTTAGCATTTGGTTTGTGAAGAAAACATGTAAAGCAAAATACAACTTTGGAATAGCTCTCCATATTACACTGTCCTGCAGGCCTTTGCAGGAAGTTAAGAGGTGTCACATAAATAACACCAGAATTTCTTGCATTTGATGTTATTGGATGGGCTGGAATATTACTTATTAAAAACAATGGATCTGCAGCTGTATAATATATTCACAAACCAGTGAAATTATTCGCTCAGAATAATTTGATCACCTTTTTTTTTCTTTCTTTCTTTCTTTTTAATTTTAAATACAGGTGCATGTGACTTTTCAAGTGCAAGTTAGGCCAAAGTTCTTAGGAATGGAGAGAAATATGTATCCTCACAGGCTTGCAGAGCATGGTTCAGAGACAGTCTTAAGTCAGGTTGTCTCTTTCTGTTGACTATGTAGAGATTGACTGTTTCTGTAAGACAAATTAGTATATAACCTTATACTGGTAAAAGAGTTGCTTAGTTTAGCATATTTACTCTGTTGGGAGAAGGCAAATTTGGGGTTCAGTCCTCTACTGTCTTTCCTTGAGACAGTCATCTGATGAAAGGAGAAATAATGCAGAATAATCCAGAGCCTTTTACTGATGAACTTTCTGTTAAAAAGAAAAAGCAAAATTATCTGTTTTGAAAACTGCATTCAAAACTGTCAAACTAAGTGATTAAAGGCTTGATCTTATTAGAACCTAACTAATGTAAATCATTTAATCTGATGCCTGAAACATTTGTCTTAAGCTTGTCATACATAGTTATTACAGGCTTATATTACAGAAATTTTCTACCACAATAAGCACTTCATCTACAGATCTGACAATCTGAAATCAAATGAAGAGTTAAATGGAAATGGAAATGATAGGTAAAGGTGTGATGGTCTAGATTACTTGAGCTGCCAGTCCTAGGCTAAACAAAGCTCACATTCCATTTCCAGGTGGAGGAGAAAATTATAATTTTCTTTCTTGAAGGATGCTTTGCTCAATGTAGCTGTTGACCAGCAGTCCTAATCATAGTGAAACCTTTTCTTCTTTCCAGGCTTTTTGTGAATTGCTGAGCACAAAATGACATTGTGTGTACACAAACCATCTGTTTATTGAGCCTGAGTACCATAAATACGCATGGTACTGCCTAGGCTGTCTGTAGATCTAATGGAATAACACAGTACATAATTCAGGGGAGGGAGATTCATAAGTAACTTGGGATAAAAATGGGTCAGCTTCATAAAGAAGCCATGGATTTTCTATTTGTTCATCTTTGTGCTTTTGTATTTCTTAGATATATATATTTTTTTTTTTAAGGGAGGGAATGTGAATGCTTTTCTTACCCTAGTGAGAAATATGAAGAGACAAAATTAAGAGGGAGTTACCTCTTGTGCTGTAATTTAAAGTTTCAAGTGCCTGCAGCCTCTGTGGATGCTGGGGTACCAGGAATGTCAAATCAGCTGTCTCCAAGGAATTAAAGGTGACAATGACTGATTAAATATGAAAACCTGTTTGTAGGAGACACATTGCGAGGGCTGTGTCTCAGTTCTCTTGCAATTCATCATGATAAAAAGTAGAGTATAAGGCTTTGGACAAATGGTGTCTCATTCTCTTAAAAAGGAATTCAGTTTTAATCCAATTTAATTTTATGAATCTTTGGCTTTAAAGCCAGATTTACTAGGTGACATGTATTTTTAGAAGTAGGAAGGTCCCACAGATTAGAAGCAATATTTTTATGGGTCTTTGGGTATTTAATGTGAAGGAAGTATAAATAGCTTTGTGGAGCAAGCACAAATTTTATAAGGTGCACTGAACTAGGTTTAGTGGAGTGTTGCTGAATACTGCAGCTTTGCTGGTTTAGCTATAAACTGTTCACTTAAAATTAGTCATTGCTGTCACAAAGCTTAAGATTTTCATACTGTACTATGTAGAGAGAGATTAAGGCCTTCCAATTGATGGCTAATTCTAGTCTGGTCATTTGTTTTCATCTTGTATTAATATGCTGACATTGGTTGTTCCAAAAAGTCAGTAGAGAATTGCACTGACTTCAGTATTTAGTGAATGCTGCACCTTTATTTCTGTACACATTGCCTTATTAGACTTTAGAAAGAATATTTTATTTGCCTTTAAAAAGAATATTCAGACAACAGTATGGTGTTAAATATCTTATTCCCAGCAGTCTCCTGGAGGAAACCGTGTAACTGTACCAGAGCCAAAGAGGAGGGCAATGCCATGTACAGCACAGCCTTGTAGTCGTTCTGAGCTGTTACTGGGCTAAGGGAGCCAGTGCCCTCTCCCACCACTAACTGGGACAAATGGACTCTCCACAGCTTTTCCTTCCCCGCTCACGTATCTCATTCCATTAGCTGGAGCACGACAGGATTCTGGAGTTATTTTAGCATTGCCAATGCTCAGCTTAGTAAACAAAATATATATTTCACTCTGGTGAAATTCTGGAGGTGAGCAAGCAAACCTGAGTGAAAGCATATGGTGAAAGGGAAGAGGTTAAAAAGAATCAATGCTAATTCTGACATCAAATTACATACTGACGCAGAAAATGAATCAGAGTAAACCATTTCTAGCACTCAAAAGCATGCTGATATAGGGACTGCTAATGAAAATTGGTCTAATAATTTGAAATGCATGCATATCAAATACACATATCCCACGCACTAAAATATTTTGAGTAAATGGAACTTCTATTGGAAATTCTAATCAATGCTTTAGTAAACATGTTACATTTTCAGTCCGATGTACACTATTTAGTCTATTCCACTGCTCCACTTGTGGACAACATATGAGGTTTTCATATTCCTCATGAATTACACTTAAGATTTTGATGAAAGTATCTTCCCAGATTAAGTATGTCGGTTGCCCATCTAGTTATTTGTCTTGAGAGCAAACTGTTTCTCATTTAATTGCATTTGGGTATCACTGCATTTGCTTGGTTTCAAATACCATAATTAAAACAACAATGGACATTGATTATGACAGACTTATGACTAAAACTTGTGACAAAATCTTACTAATCCCTTTTCTGCTTACTCAGGCAATTGGTGTCATTCTGCCTAAATCCTGATATTTACAAGTTTGCTGTCAGCTAAATAACACTTAATTTTTACATTGGTTGTAGCTGTACAGTTACCCAGCAGATTGAGTGTTCTTTTACTAGTATATTCTCATATTCGTATATTCTTTGACACCTCTGCATATACTATAAATACAGGGAGGGATGTGTGATGGTGTCCAAATTTGTCACAGAATACACATGTTAATATCCATTAAAATGTTCAAAGAGCAATATTCATCTTAGCCTCTACATTGAGAAGACATCAAAGCAGCTCAGCAGTCTCTTATGAGCAGCTAATTGGAAATTTCTGCTTGCTGTTTGTGTCATTCTGTCCTTTGAGTGAGATTTTGATCAACTACAAAATCTCACCCAGATTTACTATTTCTCTTTAATCCTGGGAAAGAGCTCAGAATGCATCACTTTATTTTGTGAATGCTGTCTGCTCATAGTGAGGAAGTTCATAAAAACCACACACTAGCAATTCCCCAAAGGCTAAGTCAATTAAAATATATCTCATTTACTGCTGTTGTACATATTGGGTGAACTGATGAAGAGAAATTATTTAATATTCATCTTAGTGAGGATTCTAGATTAATGATACAGCTTCTCAGTCTAGTGGCTAGACCAATTTATGTAATATATCCAAAACTCCATATGGTTGATTCCCTATTCCAAGACATGGGAATAAAGTGTTTACACTTTTCAGATCATTTTCCTAAACATGGAATTTTCTAACAGCAACCTCCATCCAGTCTTCAGCCTGTCTAGGCCATCGGTCACCTCAGGATGCAATACTGGATCCTCTTTTCAGTGCTTCTGCCAGAAAAACTGGGACTGCTATTTTAAGATGGGTATCTCAGGCACATAATACTGCAAAACAACTGTGGTAATCAATAAAACCAAACTCTCTGATATTTTAGCATGGTTTATATATAATTATTCCATGGGGCTAAAGAAATAAAAATTTTGAGTCTGATACCCTGACAGTATTTGTGGAATTGGACAAAATTTTTTCTCTTTTGGTACGACCTCTTTATTCCAGTGATATTTCTGAAATGATTTTTCATCTGTGTGAAACATTTCCAGGTGATATTAGTGAGAGGAACTTTCTTAATGTACTAGTCAGAGAGAACGGATGTGATGCTGCCAAAAGGAAATAAAATGGTAAAAGCAACTGAAAAAGTGAGGAACAGTATGAAAATTATAAACCAACCTTAACTACAGAAGTCTTCATTATACTAGCTATGATATATTATGTATAATTATAATTGGGAACATGTATTCCTTCAGATTTTTGTTTGCTTTTGCTGATGTCAAACATTATCCAGATGGTATAGTGCATTTTCTGTAATCACCTCCTTTTTATCTCATGCTTTTCCTGATCTGTATTCCTCACAGTACTTTTATTTCTTCCTTTTTTTTTTTTTTTTTTTTGCCTTAGAAAAGATATTATAATGTCCTTCATTCTTAGCCCTATTGCTGTACTTTTCTCTCCACTGGAACCATTTCTTAGTTCATAAACTTAATTTGTCCTTTTTTCTTAAACATGATTTTTATCTCTGTTTGCTGATTTCAGATTTAATGGCCTGAGTGCTTTAGAAGCAAATATTAATTGTAAAGAATAGTGCCTGTTATTGGTATCATTTTCAGATCCTGCAACAGTAAGGCTCGTATGCATAAGCTATATATATTTCACACATATGAATTCTGAGTTTTGATGCTATGAACCAACACATTTCTTTATACTAGCCTAAGAAGCACAAAATTACCTGCATGCAGTTTGAAGAAGTGATTTTTTTGAGAATTAGTGGAAAGAAAATTTCTTCTTAATGAGACCTGATAAGCTACAAAGGAAGAAACTGGTTCCTCCCCTCTTAGTGTGTGTCTTAGGCAGTCAGTGCAGAGGAATATGTGACTGGGGTAACAGAGTGGGTAGTGGCATCAGCCAGGGGAAAGGGTCTTGAGTTTTTCTACTGAAATGGCTTGTCTTTGGAAGCACGGACTGGAGAGAGATGAACTCAGTGTTTATTCTCAGGCTCCTGTCTTTGCAGACTTTCTTTTTCAGTATCCACAAAATAAAGAAACTCTTCGTATCAAAGTTTCAGGATTCCCATTAGCCAATCTCTGTAATGAATGCACAGCAGAAAAAAATTAACACAGAAAGACGTGCAAGCACGTGATTAATCTTATGTATTAACTTTTGTTGTCATTTCCATTAAAATCAACAATTTCAATATCCATGTGGAATTTAAATCACACCTGGTTTTGCCTGGCTATCTCCTAGCATGCAACAATATAATCTAAATCTCCATCTCTGTGAGTTAATGCATACTATCGGGTGATGTCATCAGCATAAGATCTTAAGGAGACATAAGTATATATAGAAAACTTCTTCAGGCACTGAAGTGCATCTGACAGCTATCTGAGAAAGAATCAATCAGCTATTTGAACAGTGCATGTAACTCATAACAAGAAGTAAAAATAAGTGAAACTGCCAGGAAAATCAACTGATTAAATTTAAATTTTAAATCAGTGTTACCCAGGACACTGGGATTGAAACTCCTAACCTTTCAGAAAATGCTATTCATTTTTTTTCAGCAATGCTAGTGTCCAGAATTATGATGCTGTCTGTAACGTCACATCAAGTAACAGTGTGGTAGTGAGGGGGGGGGTGAGGGGGCAAGACTTCTACCTACTGAATTGTGACCACCACCTTCTGTATCTCCATGGCAGTTCTTGCAAACCTGCCTTGTCTGGCGCTCTAACAGGTCTTCTCAGATGCAAACTCAGGGGTTTCCCCACTTGCCACTGTTCCAGGTGCTCCTTTGTGTTTGTGTAGATGATCACATAACCTAATATTTCTCATATACCCATCTATATTCTTCACTGGGGGTTTTCACTGTGCTTTTGTTCTCTTCACGCTTTGGCACATGCTGCTAAAGCACCAGTTCATCTGACAGCCTGTTTAAACGATTTTGAAAAGAAATATGTTCACGTGTAAATTCAGGGATTTGGTGTCAGTAGATCTTGCGGCAGAAGCGAAACACAGGCAGTACACATGTACTTGCCTGATCTTTATTCTCCACTCATCAATCCACAGGAAGAAAGACTTGGGGAGCTTAAGGCCAGAAGGGGCTCTAAGAGCAGCCTGCCTGAAGAGCCGTTAGAGGTATAATCACATTTCCTTAAGCCAGCAACTTGCACTGGACTAAAGAACATTTGTATTTCAAAGACTTATATCTCCCTGCAAGACCTTCAGTCCTGAAAAGTATCAGGTAACAGAGAAGCCATCACTTCCTTGGGCAGTTTGTTCTGATGGCTGCTTTCCCTGCTATTAGCATGTACCACGTTTCCAGTGTAAAGCTGTCTGGCAACAGTTTACAGTCGGTGGTTCTTGTTATGGCTTTTTCTACTATATTAAACACTGCATTCAAATCACTTCTCAGTCATCAGATGGAAAGTTAAACAGCTTGAGATTTTTAGCCTTTTACTGAAAGAAGTTTTCCCCATGCTTTGAATAATTTCTTTCTTCTCTTTCTTCAGGTCTTGTTTTACAACATCCTTATTAAAATGCAGACAATTTAATTTTACGCAGTATCCCTGCATCTGAGTTATGGTGCACTATACTGAAGTACAATTGCTTCTGTACTGCCCTTTGCTACTAATTGGATCTATTCCTGTTCAAATGTATATCTGGGGTTTAAGTTCAGTTTTTTCCAAAATAAGCATATAATCATATGTGGTGGTGCATTTCTTCCCCCTCTCCAGGCTGATTTACCCCATCATAGAATGGTTTGGGTTGGAAGGGACCTTTAAAGATCATCTAGTCCAACCCCCCTGCCATGGGCAGGGACACCTTCCACTAGACCAGGTTGCTCAAAGCCCCATCCAACCTGGCCTTGAACACTGCCAGGGATGGGGCAGCCACAGCCTCTCTGGGCAACCTCTTCCAGTCCCTCACCACCCTTATCGTAAAAAAAATTTCTTCCTGATGTCTCATTTAACCCCACCTTCTTTCAGTTAAAACCATTGCCCTTTGTCCTGTCTCTAAAGGCCCTGGTAAAAAGACTTTCTCCATCTTTCCTGTAGGTCCCCTTTAGGTACTGGAAGGCTGCTATAAGGTCTCCCCAGAGCCTTGTCTTCTCCAGGCTGAACAACCCCAACTCTCTCAGCCTGTCTTCACGGGAGTGGTGCTCCAGTCCCCTGATCATCTTCATGGCCCTGCTCTGGACCCGCTTGAGCAGGTCCATGTCCTTCTTAATTTGGGGGCCCCAGATCTGAACACAGTACTCCAGATGAGGGTCTCACCAGAGCGGAGCAGAGGGGCAGAATCCCCTCCCTCGACCTGCTGGTCACACTTCTTTTGATGCAGCCCAGGATACAGTTGGCTTTCTGGGCTCCAAGCGCACATTGCCGGGTCATGTCCAATTTTCATGGATTTCATGTTTCATAAACCTGGTAGGAGTTTCTTTGCATGTCCACCACAAGCCCTCAATTCTTTCCAGGGTCCCTGTTTTCCAATATTCAACCCCTCTTTCTGTACACTTTACCTATTTTCTTTATTCCTAAATATATAACTTATTTGTACTAAAACAAAATATTGAATGGGAGTAATTTCAACTAATTTCAAATAGTTAAAATGTCATGAGTCAGCCTATATTTTTTTTAGCATCAGTGGAGAGAAATAGGCACTTTTAGGGTGTGACTACTCTTAACTATCATAGGCATCTAAAAGTCCCTATTTCTCTCTTTCTCTCCTTTGGCTTTTACAGTGAGGTGACTAGCTCAGATATCCACAAAGTAGGTAGTTTTATGTGGTCAGGTGAATCCCATCCCTTCTGAGGGAATGGACCTCTACAGCTCTGCCTTCAGTATTCTCAACCGTGCCAAACCTTATCCAAAATTTTCATCAGAAGCACTTTTATGTATTTCAAACCATTTAATGAAATGGTTCAGTAGTGCAGGACTTGCTGCTATAGCTAAAAATTTACATTAGAGACATTTTCATTCAAATCATGTTACTCCACTGTTGACTACTTTTTATATTTATCGTCTAGCCAGTTCTTTGTCTGTTAAATCTATGCTTTATTGCTATTTCATAGTGCTAATTTTCTGTGTGGTTCTCATGTAAAGGCCTTTCAGAAGTCTGAAGATTTTACATTTGACAGTTATCTTTGTCAGCCAAACTGGTACGCTCAACAGACAATGAAATCAGGTTTAGCAAGACCTGTTTTCCATAAAATCTAGGGCAAGCACTTAGCAACATTTTTCTTTAATTTCTGTTGAACTGAAAATCTCTGGTTTCTGTCAGTGTGCCTCTTCTAAATTTCCAGAGAAAGCCCATATATAACAATATACTTCTTATGATCCTTCACATGGTTGCTCTGTAGTTTTTTATATTCCACTATGAAATTCTTAACAGATTAACCTGAACATCAGCTGCAGCCATAATACCATAGAATTTTAAATCAATCCGAGAATATTTTATTAGTTGCTTAATGTAAGAATAGATAAGAAACTTTCAGTTTAGCTGGACAGTGTGTATATATGGATTTTTTAATGGCTTTAACTATCCATATAAATTTTACTGTATTAATGTAGGTTTACATGTCAATCTGCTTTTTTTTCCCACCATTTGAAAGGCTGACACATAATAATCATCAATCATACTTCTCTATTAAAATCATGGACCAGTTCAGCTGTTCAGATCATCTTTTTGACCAGAAGGTGTACAAAGTTTCTTTTGCTCACTTGAAAAAGTGATATTTGGAAAGAAAATACATATCTTAGTCATGACTGTCAGGTCTTTGAGTAAAATGGATTAGAGTGCTCAAAACATTGTGTGTGAACTACATTAAGATGTACAACTGCTGTTGTAACATAGTGTTCTTACTCTCAGAGTTCTCTATAAAAGGTTTTGAATGTCTGGTATATAAAAATTTATTTTGTCCTTTTTCTCAGAACTGCCAGAGACAATGAGGCATCTTCACTTTTTCTGTTCTAATAGTCCAGGTGACATTGGAGCTAAAGCAGTGACTGGTAATAACTGAATGAAGCTGTCCGGAATAGCCATCTCTCCACTTGATTCATCCAGACTTCAGACTTACTCCATTATGTTTTGTGTTCTGAAAACACCACACTGTAGTGATTCATTGGTTTCCATGGCTTGTAAGCGATACCCTTTATTTTTCGTGACATCAGTCTTTGCACCTGTGACATCCTCACATGATAATTTCATGCTTGTAACAAAACTCATGTTTCTTATTTGCCAGCACAGGTACATCTTGTTGCCCAAAACAGCTGAGCCATGTGCCAGAGAGAGATTACTTAGTATGTGAGAGGTGTTTAAATATTCTTCCAAAGTTGCAGAAACAAGATATTATGGATAATTTAATTTTGAATTTGTGAATAGGTTTTGAGTTGGAAAGATATCCAGATCTAAATTCAGCTTTACTTTGTTTCTTTAAAAAATAAAATGCATATTTATTCACTTACTATTCATTAACTTCATGTTTTCTCTCACTTTCAAAGATTTTAGTGGCTATTACGGATTTTTTAAAGTCAATAAAAATTATACAGTTATACTATGAATATATGGGAATTAATTTGCCTAAACGCCCACTCCTCAATCAGTCTTTCAGATATAGGCCTTTGTTTTTTTATTTCTTCTTTCAGGCACAGAGCTTATTTACCATTTCTGAGAAGTGCTTTAGAGGTTGTGACTATAAATACTGCTAGTGCTTCCATTTTCAAGACAGGCATGTCGTATGCATCTACTTTCTTTCAATACTGAAATTTCAGGAGTGGTTTTTATTTCTCACCATCACCATATGTGTCACAGAACTGCTGAACTGGAAGGAACCGTGTGAGGTCTCTGGCCCAACCCGCTCTTCAAAGCAGGGTCAACACTGAAATCAGAGCAGGTTGCTCAGGGTTATCCAGTCACATCCTGGAAACCTCCAAAGACTGCGATCCCACAACCTCTCTGGACTCCCGTTCCAGTTCTTCATTATATTCATAGTAAATTTGTTTTTCTTTATGTCCAGAAGGAATCTCCCCCAGTTCAATTTAGGACTGTTGCCTATTCTCCCACTAAGCATCTGAGTGAAGAGCTTGGCTCTGCTTCCTTGGTTATCTCCTTGCAGGTATTGAAAAGCTGCCTTTAAAATTCCCTCTACCCCTTCTCTTGCTGTTCAGAGGCAGATGTACATCAGTTTCCCTTCTTTGTGGAACATTTTATTCAAGCTTCTTTCATGCTAATTTGCATGAGTTTCACACACTTTTCCCCCCAGTTATGCTACAGGATGCAGTCATTTCTATTACTTTTGAGTTTATTAAGTCAAATTATGTTCTCTTGGAACCAACAATACTCTAAATGAGCCAAGTTTTTCAGATCCTAAATTTTATTACTCATCCTTTAATATAGTATCTAGTTATCATGCTCTGTTATTCAAATCTTCATTTTACCTAAATAGCTTAACAACTTCTGGCAGTAAAATGTTAATTATGCTTGCAATAATTGACCTTCGCACCTATAAAGTGCAAATAGGTGCATATATGTAAATTAAGACTTATAAATGTGACAGAATGCCAGCAGCATTTGACACCAACTATACACCTTCTGTCTGTCTTCTGTGTGTTTTGAGCTAATAAAGCACTTGAGTTGGGCTCACTTGAGTTACAACATTCAAAATACAAGTCTCTTTTTTTGTTTAATTACAACGAATATATTAAAAGACAAAACCCAAAGACGTCCCTTTTGCCATGTTCCTTAATGTTCTGCTTTGAATCTGGACCCTTCCCCTCTTATCCCATAGGAATGAAACTTTTATATCTTTTGTGCGGATCCCGAATTATTTTCTGCATTTTTTTTCTCATTGCCCCAGCTAATGGAAATGTATGATAATTTAAGAACCTTTGTTTTCCTTTTAAAGGAGAATTTCTACTCATCTAGACTGCAAGAAAAGACAATACAAGTATGAAACAAAACATCAGTAAATGCTGTTTCCTTTTCATCCCTGTCTTTTAATATTTCTGACTTGTTATGCTATTTTTAGATGTTTTTTTCCCTAATGTTAATATATTTTAAATAAAAATATCTATTTTATGCATTATTTTTTTCTTTTTTTTTTTACTGCAGCATTTAACCCTTAACCTAGATAAAATTGATTATACTGGGTAATTAAAATGGCAGTAGTTGTAAAAAAGGGATTCTGGGTATTAAGCTTCTTTCATTTTTACGTTTTCTGAAATAATGAATGGAACAGATACGGCTAATGTTCTTCCCTGTGGCATGGGAAATGCTGGCTTCTGGAGATACGAAAATGATTTTCACAGTGTAATGGGCTCCTCCTTCCCACATGGCAGAGCTCCAGGCTTTGCGCTGGCAGCAGGCTGAGTGCATGGAAACTCAAGCTAAGAGCTTCGTGGCAGATGGAGCTAAATGTCATCACCTCGGGCATGGATTTGCCCAGCGTTGGGCAAACATGGAGGGAGCGCTGGGATGTCAGGACCACCATCGCCCTCTTCCTCCCCCCCAGCCTGGGTTCTGGCAGAGCTCGTTCCTGCATCACACGGCGCGGTTGTCTGCCCGGCTCTTCTGGAGGTGCTCCATAAAACTGTCTGACATTAATGTCATGCCAAGCTCTGTGTCCGGGGGTTCAGATAGCTTTTCGTTTTCTTCCACCATCAGCTGGATTGGGACAGTGAAGAGACAAATCCACAAATTCATTAAACCATCTCTGCCAACAACCGAGGCTGTATTCTGTGTAGGTCTGGTAGTGGTTGGCAATTAAATGTTGTCTGCACCAAGGAGAGCAGCCTTTGTAATCTGGGAAAGAGATGATTTGGCTGTAGTGCAGGAAATGTTGATTATTTGTACCATTGGTCACTAACGAGATTTCTGTAGCTCAGCTAGGCTCTCTAGCTCCAGGACAAAAGAGACCACGGGGCTGACTTACGTTAGATTGCAACTCTGTGGATATACATTAAGGCTCTTCTGTTCTTCATTCCTGTTAGTACTTTTATTTTCACTGTTGACGATTTCTATTTGCAGCTTATTTTTTAGCATAAGTTACTGAGTGCTGACTCTCACACTGGGCTCTGTACTGTTCATCAGAATTGGTGCAACATGAGCCCTTGTCTGTGTAGGAAAGACTCTAACATCTATAGGCTGCACTGAACAGCCTTGAACATAGAAAGGAACATATAATGCGCACTGGCTAATAGATGAAATAAGCTTCAGTAAGTCATGGTAATGCTCTTCTTCCTACTCCAATTCATGTATGGAAATCTGGGTTCTGAGCATCTGGGAATTAAGGCAAATGCTGCATCTGCTTTACAAATATTTGACTTGCTACTGTTTCTCTGAGGAGATTTTGACTTGCTTGAAAAGCACTGGTGCAAAACCTGTGTGCTTATTAATTTGCTCTTGTTTTCAGAAATGGAATTCACTCACTGTTAGAACAATCTGCAAAACTTTATTCATAAAAGCAACTCTTTCTGCAGGAACCTCTTTCTTGGTTTTAGATTTTATGTTATACCTAGCAGGATATAATTTATGCAAATAATCTTTCATTGTTTCCTCACTTTGGCAGGACTGTTGGAAAATTTGAATGCCACTACTTCCAGTGACTCAGAACAATGCCTGAAGGGATGAGATTTCAATTTTTTTTCCCTCTGTAATTTTCTTTTATCATAAAATTTTGCAGCCTTTATGAATATTTTGCCATGCTATGAAGATATCACTACCAGTGATGCCATTGAGAAATGTATCTTTAAATGACATAGGCTCAATTAATGAAAGTTGGAGATATTTTCAGATTTAAAATTCCACTGGCTAAAAAGACAAATTAAAATTCTTCTTTTCTGAAAATCATAGCATCATATAACAACTTAGGCTGAAAGGGATCTCTGGAGGTCATCTGGTCCAATGGCCAGTCAAAGTAGACATAACTTTGAATTTTGAAGTTACAACCAGCTTCAAAGTTAGATCAGGTTGTCCAGAGCCTTGTCCAGTCAAGTGTTGAATATCTCCAAGGACGGAGACTTTATAACCTCTCTGGGAGACCTGTTCTAGTGTTTGGCCACCCCTGTTGTACTTTTTGTCTGTTGAATTCTGTATTTTTGCTCTGCAATTCTGAAAGGAGTCTTACTCTTTCTTCTCCATCACCTTCCGTCAGGTAGCTGAAGGCTGTTTCCTTCCTTACCCTTCTGTTCTCCAGGCTGTACAAACTCCTCTCTCAACTTCTCTGTATCATGTGCTCCAAGCCCCTAACCATCTTTTGGGGCTTCCACTGAACTTGTTCCAATATCTTTCTTGCTGTGGGGCACACAAAACTGGGACATGGTAGCCAGATGAGTCTCTTAGTTACCAGGTGGTGGAAATGGTCAAAAGATATATTCTGCAGAAATGAACGTGAATACTTCTAGGTACTGCTTCAGTTGAGACATGCTTAATTACATTATCATTAAAAATACAATAACCTTTGTATATTGTAATTCTCCATTAGTTAAATAGATATAGGAAATCCTACAGCTGTGAGAAACTTCTGGTTATTTATCTGATGATAATAGATAATGTTGATGTCAGTTGTTATACCTGAATCTTGCAGAGTTACTTTAATTATCATGTAGGACTATATAGGTACTTCACCATTGTTTACAGACAAAAAAAAAATATTTATTTTGCATACAGGATTTCCTTATCTCAAAGAGTTTACAAAGAGTGGGTACAAATTAGTTTACAGGTTTTTCCAAAAAGCAAGTTTCCCAAAAAAATCAATCCTATTCTAGTTGTGGTGTTTAGTCTAGTTTGTCTTGTGAAATCCTAGGAAAAAATCATAAATGTCCTTGAACAACTATTTATATAACATCCCTTCTACTATTTGATACCATATTATCATCAGTTAATTAGTGCAATTAATTGAAAAAAAATGAGATCTACAAATTCTACTCTGAATTTACTCTTAGACTTATCACGCAAAGTACAGATTTGAGGAAGTATTTATAACATGTTGACTGTTGGGCACTAGTTTACAGAAACTGTAGCTGAGTGTTAATTTGCATTCTAGGGGTCTAGACAAAGATCTAAATTATTCCAAGTAGACATCTTATAGTTTTTCCTTTCTACCCTTTGTAACTGTTTTAATGTCAATTATCCCAAATAAGCTCTGACTGCATGTACTCATACTATAGAATTAGAGGAGCTGAATCAGCACTGCAAAAAACAAGCACTTCTAGAAAAGGAGGATCTATGTTGCACTTTGTACGTTAGACTGTAATTACACTGAGTATAGATGTCAGCTCTATATGAAAGCAATGAGCATTATTTCTAACTACTGAGCTAACCAGACTGGCTTTATGCAAATGGTGATTGTAATGAGAGTTTTCATTCTTTCACACTTTGCAAAGAGCTGCCTCACACAAAGATATGATCATACCTTCCTAGTTAAATATTCTTCTCCTTTAGGAACATTTTAGTGAATTTTTCTTCTCATTAATACTGGAAATAGAGTTCCTGTGAATGGTAAAGTAGACCTGAAAAGACTTCGATCTAAATAGTGGGGCTTTGGGGCAAAGCTCAGAAATAATCATACCATGCAGCATTCCTGTAATCTCAACACGGCTTAAAATTAAACCAAAAATAACACCTCCTGCACTGACTAAAAGTTGAAGTGTCAGAAGTTGCACCCTGGTATTTGCACTCCAGATACACTCTCTTGAAATGCAGCTGATGATTCATTGTACCTCTGTAAAAAGCTGCTAAAAGTAAGAAAAAACTAATTCCTGTATTTCTTCACCACTTCTGCAAACTGTAGGTGAAAGACCCAAGAATGGGGTATTTTACTTTTTCTCTGCATTATTACCAGAACCTTCTGTAAGAGACTAGGAGATTTCCTGTGGATGAGGTGAAGAGGGGCCAAGGAAACTGCAGCCCATTTTGCAACATAGCTGCCACCTCCTTAAAATCAAGAATCATGCTCTGTAGCATTCAAGGATGTTTTCCAGCATGTTTTCTTGCTGCTGAAGACTACAAACTCTTCCCAGGTATACCCTAAAGCGGTCTATGCAAGTTGGTTTTGCCACCTTAACAAGTATATGAGCACCAGATACATTTACGTGCAGCCTCCCCTAAGTCTTTATGACACTATTTTTTTAAGCATTTGAGTGAATTCTGTCATAAGTTGAGCGTAGCAGACTTTCCCTTAAATATCCCAAGAGCAAAGTGACAGCTTCGTCTCAAGTATAGGACTAGACACTATGAAAGGCAAAACATGAGTCAGGAACCCAGTGAACTGGGTCTTTTGACTTGGCTGCTGAGTCACCTCTCTCTCATTGCTGAGACTGAAACTGCTACAGGTCCTGGAGCAATGTATCTGTAAAGTCATTATGGTCACAGACCCATTAAACTGTAAGAGTTGGAGCAATCAGTAGTGAGTCTGCAAGTAACTCAACTGCTAGAAGACTTCCTAAATTGGCTAATTTGTTAAAGCAGCAATAACAATGAAATTTTCGTGACTAGAATTTCCAGGAATGACAATGTCTGTTGGAAAGCATTTGAGAAAACTTGCGCTAAGATAAATCTGAGTTTCACACTATCCATTAAGAGCAAGATAACCTCAGAAGTTTCTTTTCCCATAAGTAATAAATTCAGCTGCCTCAGCTGCATCAACCTTTCTCAGTTATGCAGGTCTGGCCATCTTCCTTCTTCTATAACACAAGAATGCTTTAATTTCTCCATATATTACTTTTAGAAGCCTTGTATTTTTCTTTATTGTATCTTGAATCTAATGATTAATATTTACAAAAAGAAAGCATCAACTTTTCCACACTAAGAAATCAAAGCAATATTTCTACCTACTGGAAAAACATCTTACACTACTACAACTTGCTGATACAGTTTATTTGCTGCATGTAGAGAAGCAGGAGTCAAACTATTTCTTAACTTCAGCCTAATTCTTCTGCTATCTATTCAAGTTGCCAGCAATGAGTATTGTTCTTATTAAACTCAAAAAACCCCTAACTGATCATAACATGCAATCATGCACCATTAATTACTAATAAAATTAATAATAAAAAGGATGTGTGTTACCTGATTTTGTTAAGATAGTGTAAATGTAATTAGTAAAGTGACCGGTAACCATCCCAATGGTATTTTGTATATAAACTGATAATGAGGTTAGAGGTTCTGATTTTAGAGTACATATTACATTGAAACCCAATAAGAGTACCTAATGAAGACAAAATATTTTTTTTCTGTTTTTCTCACATAAACAATGACAGTCATTGAAGTTTGGGTTTATTTCTAGATTCATATTGCATTGAATACTTGGGTTCCAACTATTTCCGTCAGAAGAATTGTAAGGGAAGTGCTTGTCTACAAACTTTCATACAAATTTCAGAAAAATGTCTGTTGTTGGTTGGTTTCTTTTTTCCTGGAAGTTAGAAATATTTTATTCAACCTATTCCAGCCTAAATTGGAGATCAAAATCAAGAGGGATATTTATGAAAAATAACATTCTGAACCAGGCAGACCTGCGATCTAAGCAGACTTGGGGGGGATTTTATTAAGAAATTGAAATAGTTAAACATTTTAGTTACCTCAGAAGTAACCCAGCCAGTTTGTGGGGTTACATGCCTTGACAGAGCAACTGTCATGTGCAGATTTCGTTTTTCATATGACATAGTTTGCCTTCCTCCAACAGTGCTGAGAAAAGAGGAGGACAGTGAGGGGTCTGCGAGCTGTATGAGTCTTTCTAATGGCCTTGATTTGGTCCATGGGTCATAGGTTGGCCATCCTTGCGTTGGTTGGTCATCCTTGTCTGACTGTACTCTTTGTAATTGTCAAGTTCTGCTTGACTTGTGCTTAACAGGCATGTAGGACATGTGAAGGTTTTTATATATGAACTAAGATGATATAGGTGACTACCTTGTGGGGAAAAAAACACATAAGCACCTTTTCGAGTGAAGATGTTGGCCTAGATAATGCAAGGCATAGCTCAGGGGTATAATGTGAAGCTTATTTCAATTGTAGTATTATTTAACAGTAGGCATTGTGAAGATGAGACCCACAAGTACCATTTCATCTAAAATAGCAGTATACTCACTGCAAAGATGCTTTTGAAGGACACTGACTTACGCATCCTGAGTCCACTGCTGTTCCAGGTCTCTGTTGCAAGAGTTTGATTCCTAGGCAGATAAATTAGGTAAAATATGAAAGAAACCAAAGAACTCTTGGTCACCTGCAAGCCGCTAACTGCAGAGAGGAATTGGGCTCCATCTCTAGTCTTTTAAAAGCATTCAAAAGGTATTTAAATTCAATTCTGTAGGATAAATTATTCTGCTTTGTTGTTCTATGGATGGTAGCTCAAAGATGAGAAAGAAAAGATTGTGGCTGTTCACCCGTGATTGTGGAAGAGTTTTTTTAAAAATATTTCAGAATTAAAACTCATTCAGACTAGCTTGACTTGGACCATGTTTAGTATTTTAAAATTACTTAAGAATGCCCAACAGCAATGAAACCTGATAGTGACCCAACAGAAAAATTACTAAGAAAAGAAAAAAGAACCTAGAGGACAAGTGACAGGTTACACATTATTTCAATAGGAAGTAAAAGTGCATATGTAGGTGCCAAAGGGACCCAAATCTGGGGCACTGTCTGCTTTCCTACTTTTCATTTAATTTTAAAGCTCTTACCTCAAAATATTAAAATGACCAAAGAATAGCAAGAATCAATAAATTTAAAAATCTGAAAAGCAACCCAAGATTCCTGAATCTTACCACACTTTTTGACTCATTAAATGTGTGTAAGCTTAATGGCACAGTCTCATGCCACAGTAGTGCTGATTCGTGTAAAGAATAACAATCTGCTAATTCTATCAGCTCTTCTACTAATTCCAGAAGTAAAGGTCTAAAATTTCCAGTGCTCTGAAAAAAAGGATACTTTAAAATATGGGATTTTAAAATAAAGTGATAGCTCATTTTTCTTTTCTATATTTTTATATTGCGAAATATAGTCACATAAAGGCTTGCTAAGCAAAATCCTCACTTTTATAATTCTAGAAAGATTTTTTTTTACACATTGTACCTTGTACCTCTTTTATTATGGTCAGTTGAAAAATGATGATTCTTTAGCATACTCCATTTTCCTGTCTGTCTCGCTCATTTTCCTGGAAGAAAACCACCTGTATTTCTTGCGTAAGGCTAATAAGATATATTCTAAGACATTTCATAGAGTGCTCCAGTGAGTTCAGGGAAACTGAATGAGCATCGTGGAATGAGAGTTATTACTGACTATTAGTGACATTTCCCTATGGAATTAGAGAGAGAATACATACAAGAGAGATACCGTCCTGCTTGCCTTTACATTTGTTTTGCTTCCTTTCTTCCTCTTTGGAGATAGTGATTAAAACTGGACATAAACTCCATTGATTTATCTTTTCATATACTTACTCGTCCTTGTACATTTTGGGGTTTAGAACTACCAAAGCTCCAATGCCTTAAAGAGAGAGATGGAGGAAAAAACCCACAGTGTACAGTTAACAGCTCCAAGCAGTTACACACTGTGTTTCAGTAGGAGGAAAGAAAATTTAATCAAATTTACAGATGTTTAAGTACAGTAGGTCAGACATGGGGAGTTGGTGACATTTCCTAGAATTTTAGCAGAGACGAGCAAATTTCAGAGGTTTTGTTCAAGCTACAATGTATACTCTCCAACAGAACAAGCACCTCCTTGGGCACCCAGCTATGATGCCAAGTAATTTGGGAAGAATGTGATGTTTCTCAGACAAAACGATATGCAAGACAAGAGAAAAAACTGCAGCAGTGAGGCTCTGGAATAAGGGGCTGTGAACAGCGGGAGGCAGATGAGGAAGCAAATTTCAGGCTGTGGAGAAGGGAGAGAAACTGTGACCATTGCGATGGAGCTATCACAGCACAATATCAGTTAGCATTAGCAAAAATGAACATGAATTAATGAGGATCAGGTATTACTAGCTAATTATACACTCATGTGTGGACATAGCCTTGGTCATTGCCTGGCTGACCCATTGCCTATTAATTTTGTATGCTATAGCTGAAATTCAGTCCTTGTTGCATTCAGTAAGGGGGCTCCTGTAGACTCTAAGCAGCTCAATCAGCCCCTGTGAGGGGCCCAGCGTTAACCTGAATGAAATAGGCAGAGTTGTTCTGGATTTCCACAATGAAGCTGACAGAATAATTGGTCTTCTTTTTTAAAAGATCTTTGAAATATGAGATATGGTGTAGTTTTCTCTGTAACAGCCTCCTTAAAATGTCATATACTTGTTTGGACATTTCATAACTTATTGGTAAAGCGTGATATTTTGATTTAATAGTTATTTAGTGTAGAATGTTTTAAGAAGGTGGATGGCATTACAACCTTATTGGAGGTACTTCCACTCTCCTACTGCATTGTGAAAAGGTAGTTAGACTACATACACTTTAAATATATTTTTTAAAAAAAGAAAATATCCTGTATAAGGCTTTTAAGGGACAGACTGTATTCAACCAAATGTGAATAGAAAGAAGTTGGGAATGTAATTTCAAAATGGATGTTTAAATATGCCCAAGTCAATGTACCATTCTCCGGAACAGTAGTGAACCTGCAATATCTGTAGAGTTATGATTTGTGTAACAGTCAACAGAGCTAAGTTTTTACCAGGACCTTTTTTCCATCACTGGTATTTCGGAAGCTGTCATATTTATGACCAGTCTGCATGACCATGCACTGCATGTCAAAATATTCTATGGCTGAGAGTCATCTACCCTGTCTGTGGACATCTGGTGGGCATCTGGGAGAGGTTACAAGGCAGGAGGTGGCAACTGTAGGGTAAGTCTGGGTTGGGTGGACAGAGGATGCCAGCAAAAAACCCTGGTGTCACCTCCTACCGCAAAAAAGGGTTAAGGTTGGCGATCAGTCCTGTATCAGCAGTTTCTCAGCTGATTGTGACACAGTCACCACATTTGCAAAGCAGGTGACCCAAAACCCATTGTACTTTAGACAACAGCCTGTTCTCAGGTTTAAACTGTGCCCACAACACATTCCTCAGAAAATTAATGATCTCCTCCAATTTTTCTCGCCTACAACTTCTAGTAATGCTGTAGCTTCTTCAAGTCTTTCTTCATCCCACGTAATGCTATTTTCATAGGATGCTGTGATGACTAGACAGATAAAAAAGAATTCTAGACAAGCCATCTTTATCTTTTCAGACTTCATATATACTTATTAAAACAATTCATAGCAGTCCATTCTTTCTAGGAAGTCTGATCAGGACATAACTAATGCCAGTCTTAGCAATCATATTAGTTAGCAGTCTTATAGCATCTTAAAGCATGTTTTAGACAGGAAATTAGTTGTGCTTTTTTATGTATGGCTTAGGATGAGCAGTTGATCTCTTCACTGAAATTTTCTTATTTTTCTTCTTGACCTTAAGTTACTTTCTTTTTCCCTGTGTGACCTTCTTTCTTAGTTCTTTATAACAGTGCAATCAAATACTAGTTTTCATTCTATTTGATAAAGTCTAAATAATGTACCATAGTTTTCCCTATTAAAAAAGAAAAATGGCAAAATCTGTGTAACAATTGAAAGAAAAATTGCAGCAACTCCTTGCCATATGCTGCAGAAAAAATTTTGGTAAAATATCACACATGTCTCTATAGATTGATCATCAATGTGACGGAAGGTGCTGTTATTCTTTCCTATCTCAGAATGTTTACAATGGAGTTCTTTTTATAGTTAAATCACTATGTTCTCTAAAAATTCTTTTTTCAAGGCCAAGCTGTACACGGTAAATGATGGCCTTTGCCTCACAGTATTGGATAAATGCCTCTGACTGTATTTTTCTTTTTTTCCCCCCTATTTCTTTCATCTTTTGAAGACTCAACAGTTTCATTTTTTAAAATCTAAAATTATGCCACTCATGTACAACTTTCATAAAAGCACTTTAGCTCATGACTTTTCAATACTCAGTGGATAAGATATAGATGCAGAATCATGTATTTCATGACAATCAGACCTGTCCATTCACTCTTTTAGACTGACAGTAGTGAAAGAACTGAACAAACTAATGGTACTGCCACTTCATGTCCAGTTCAGAGCATAGATTGCAGTAAGTCTTTGCAGTACTTAACTACAGTCGCTGGAAAGCTGAGGTGTTGCAATAGCAAATCAACAACAGTGTTTGCCCTAGTTAAATTAATATTCATGACTCTTAAGAGTGACTACCCTCAACAAAACTGACTCATGCAGGATAAAGTTAGTACAACTGAAATCAGAATTTGATTCAGAGACTTCAGGAATCCCATGGTGCCAGTACCATTAGGAACTGACAGCCTGTCACCAGCCCTGGTAACAGTTTTGCACTGTTAAGATAAGCCACTACCATGCTCCTATAAAATTCATAACTGGTACAAATAAAGCGACAAGGGATACCCTGAATTTTAAAGAGTAACTTGCTGCAACGGGTTTTTTAAGATCCATTCATGTAAGGTTTATATATTGCATACCTCAAAGAGCACAGATAAAGGAAAATCCAGTGTACTTAAGTATTTCTGAGTCAACAAAGTTTCGTATTTTTGCCCTAAATGTGTGTCTTAGTATATTCCGTTAACAATGAATGAGCTAATTTTATCAGTCCAGTAGCTGCATTTTTTAACACATACATTATCTGGCAAAGTTTCATCTTAATTTGTTTTCTGATGTTCTTTGGCAGATAAAATAGAAATGTTTTTGCCAGGAGATGCCTGGTTTTGCTTGGTCCATAAAGCCATTTACCAGAGGTTTTTCTAGCCCAACTCTGTTGTGATTTTAGAAGTGATCTAATAGTAACTTATCAGATTTTGGACTCCTCTGGGATCTGCAAAACCTTGCTCTTGCCCTTAATTCTATCTGCGTATATGTTCCTTTTAAGATTAATTCAAATATTATTCTGGGAGGTGGTACCTGTTTCCAAAACCAAAATTTATGTATGGTCGCATTTTCATTGTCCTCCAATGTTGACTAATTTTGCATTTTATTTTTTTCCTTAGCTTCTTACTATAAATGAAAAAGGGATAACAGATACACAATTTCCACTTACATAGTGGTGACATACCCTCCTGAAAGCAAGAGTACAAAAAGCCTGTTAAATAGTTAAAACCTGACCGTACTTAAGTAATAAGTATAAGTAGTATGTAGGTTACTGCAGAGCTCCTCCATTGAAATAAAATTATCCTTAGGCTAGCAAACTGGTAGCCTGAATTTTTCTTTGTAGAGATTAAATTGCTCACAATGCTACAAGTGAATCTTTTACTTACATTAAGTTTTAAAGTTCAAATCAATATTCAAAACCAGACATAATGAATAAGAGAAACCAAAGAACCACTGTTTAAATCATGTATTGTAACAATTTGGGGGCAATATTTGAATCTAGTAGCTAGTTTGGACTTCCAATCTTTTTTTTTATTGTGCTGAGTCTATGAATCCATACATCAGAATGCAGTTGAGAGTTCTCTCCCAGTGATTCCTATTCTCATTATGTTTTATGCATTAGTTTTATCAGTGGCTGTTTATGCACTTGATTTAAATTTTAATCTACTACGACATAACCATTCAGCCTTCTCACTGAGCTTTATAGGTTGGAAAGTAAAGAGCAATTAGAAACAAATTTTACGTTTTGCATTCTATCCCTTAAAATTCCTATTGTATAAACATTATGCTCACATCAAATTTCCATTGTAGCTGACTTGCCTCATATAACCTTGAAAGAAATGGAATACTGGTTGTCTACTTCAGTATATTAAAATATGGTCTTTCCTGGATCAGGCTTTATAAAAAAGGTAACAGTTAACAAGATTTTATTTGCTTAGATAACTAAAACTTGTGCCCTGTGGCAATCTTGTATCCTGTATAAATAAAATGTTTTAGCATATTTTATTCATTTTGTAGACTACGCATCCTGCCTTCTTAACAGAGAGGAGTTTAGATACCTTCCACTGTTATTTATGTTTTCTAATGCCTGCAATTTATGATGTAGTTGAAACGTTTTGTTGGGTTTTAAAATCAATCACCATATTTTCTATTTTAGGCCTTTAATTGGGATGGTTTTAAAAATAGCATTCAGTGCCTGCATTGTTGCCTGTTTTAAAGGCAGAATTTCTTAGCGGTTTGCTGCCATGGTGGAGACAGAGGATTCAAAGAGCCCAGGGCACGTTGCTGCCTGTGGGAGATGCATCCGCTATCTCAGACCTCTTTCCCTGTCAGGGAGTGTGATACGGCACCCAGGACAGACCTGAGCTGGTGAGGGAGTGGAAAAGCATTTTGAAAGCTGGTTCCGACAGACATGGCCTCTTTCATAATTTCAGATTCTAATATAGCATCATGATTTGATGAGGATAGGCTGTTCATGCCAAGCTACTTTCTCTTCTAGTTTGTACTCTTTGTCTTTCACTTCTCTTGCACAATGTGCCCGTTGTGCTCATGATGTCGGGTGAATGTGCTGTAACCATCAGTTACAATCTCAGGAAAACATTTTTTTTTTATTTCCAAGATTTATCATTGATAATCATTGTATTCCACTTCAAGTGCAAAACACTTATTATTTCTCTTACAAATCTGTACATACATTTACACCTTCAATTACTGGTATTTTGATTTGGGAAGAATTAGAAGGTGATTGGCAGAGCTCAAAAGAATGTGTGCGTTTGTCGAGAAGCAACTGTAGGCAAATGAAAATTGTTTATCAGCTCTCTGCTGAGAGGAGTTTTATCAGCAAGAAATAAGAGCCCAAGCTAAGGCAGATGGACACTTAATTTCATTTTACTGCCAAGGAATTGTGGCTCATAGGTACATAATTTCACACAGATCTGAACAGAACCCAAACACAACAGTCTGACTCAAGCTTAAAGAAAGAGTTTAACTTGAGGTAACTTTGGATCTTCTAACTTTTTTGTTACATCTTTAGCTTTCATGGAAAAAGTTGGTAGCTAGTTTATTCTTCTCCAACTTTGCTGAGGTCTTTTTGTCACTCTCTCTGCTTATAGCATATGAGGATTTGTCCTTATTGGTTTCAGTCTACTAAAGGAGTGAACCCAAGTAGTCTTCCAGAGACAGAGATGAGTAAGCTTGTAACTATTCAGCCAGTGAGTATAGTCCTGTCAACATTTCTGGGAAAAGTGAGACAGATGAGAGCAGGCATCCCCAAATAACCTTGAAAAGCTTCACATTTAGTAGATGAATAGCCTAGTTAAGCTGATCAATTTACTAATAATTTGAGCAATCACAAATTGTTTTGCTATAAACCTGTGCATTTTCAAATTCTAGTTGGCAATTTATTCTCAGAAATTGCCATTTGTTATTTGTACTGGCTATAGTGCGTCTATACCCGGAATTATGCCAGACTCCAAGCTACATGCAAACATAGAGATCTGCATTCAGTCCGTGACGCTACTGCTGTCTAGGGAGCAAACCTGGCCCAGCCACTATATCTCTGTGTTACAGCTTTTCCACCTGAATATCTCTCATACGCTACCCACTGTAATATTAACCGGGCTCTATGGATAGCACGTATGCTAATGCTCTGTCTCCAGGTCCAGAGCATCCTGCACTTTAGAGCACATGGATTGTCCTCAAAAGCATCTCAAAAAGCTTCACAGCCCTCTATAAACTCTTGGGTAACGCCTCCCCTCTAAAGAGGCACAGCATTTCTGAGTCTACAGGACTGGGGAGCATGACACAGAGCTCCTTCACTCGGCTTCTGGGAAATGGGCTGGAGAACAGGAGGGCATTGAGGTGGGGGCACCCCCAAGGTGCCAGTGGGTCATCCAGAGGGCCTGAAGTTTTCCCCCGTCATCTCAAACAGGCCATAAATCACACACTTCATTGCACCACAAAGTCAAGAGGAATGGTTAGAGTCTGGCCTCCAGCCTGCATCCGCAGTGCTCCTACATGGAGGTGGAGAGATCTGATAGATCTAGGTGTGTAAGCCTTATCTGTTATGCTGTCTTCCTTTCCTCTATTAAAGAAATTCCAGCATTGCAAATATCTGGCAAAAGTGTATGCTGATAATTCTTTTCCAG
The DNA here is from genome assembly GCF_947461875.1 of Haliaeetus albicilla. Taxonomy (NCBI): domain Eukaryota; kingdom Metazoa; phylum Chordata; class Aves; order Accipitriformes; family Accipitridae; genus Haliaeetus; species Haliaeetus albicilla. Next base: position 21,169,771 of record NC_091502.1, on the reverse strand, counting down.
CTCATGTTATGGCCCTGCAGTGCTATCACCACAGTGTGGTAATAACCCTGTGGTACTGCATTTATTAGTCAGATGTGTACAAGCACATTGTTGTAATAACATATTGAGTTGTGCCCCTGCAGTTGCTGTGAAGATAGGAATAGCCATGTTTTGTACTACCATGATGACTCTTTAGCACTAAATACACAAGGATTTGTTATAACAATTATGTTATGAAACTCATGTGACTAATTCCCCCAAGTTCCTTTGAGCAGTCTAGCCTCAGTTCTGCGCAAATTGAAGACCTCATGTAATAGATTCATAGAGGAATTCATAGAATCATAGAATGGTTTGGGTTGGAAGGGACCTTTAAAGGTCAAACAGTCTAACCCCTGCCATGGGCAGGGACATTTTCAACCAGATCAGACTGCTCAGAGCCCTGTCCGACCTGGCCTTGAATGTTTCCAGGGATGGGGCATCGACCACCTCTCTGGGCAACCTGTTTCACCACTCTCATGGTAAAAAATTTCTTCCTTGTATCTAGTCTGAATCTACCCCCTTTCAGTTTAAAACCATTACCCCTTGTCCTGTTACAACAGACCCTACTAAGAAGTCTGTCCCCATCTTTCTTATAAGCCCCCTTTAAGTACTGGAAGGCTGCTATAAGGTCTCCCCAGAGCCTTCTCTCCTCCAGGCTGAACAACCCCAACTCTCTCAGCCTGTCCTCACAGGAGAGCTGTTCCATCCCTCTGATCATTTTTGTGGCCTCCTCTGGACCCTCTTCAACAGGTCCATGTGTCTCCTGTGCTGAGGACCCCAGAGCTGGATGCAGAACTGCAGGTGGGGTCCCACCAGAGCGGAGTAGAGCGGAGAATCCCCTCCCTCAACCTGCTGGTCACGCTGCTTTTGATGCAGCCCAGTATATGGTTGGCAACCACCATACAGTCTGTCATGATAAAACTATGTAAATAAAACCACTATTTTGAGTCATTCTTCAGAGATATCTGTATATAAAATATGTATGATTCAGCATTGAAAACATCTTTAAATATAGTCTTCTAGTATTAAAAATGTATATGTATATATGTATAAAAAAATCATTGACAGTATTCTAAGCTACAGAATCAATTGATTTTTTTAATATTGTCACTTATTCATCTTAAATGATAGCTTTTTATGTGAGTTCTCAAAACACAGAAATGTAGCATCATTGATACAGAGGTGTAAAAGCAGTAGAAGTGTAAAAGCAATAAACTTCATTTAAAAAAATAGCTTCTCCATTTTTTATAAGTTAGGGAACACAGAAATGATCCATGGTTTAGCGTGTACTCTGTTGAAAAATCTTAATATTTAATATGCAAAAAGTGTTGTAGCAAACAGTTTTGACTAAGTCTAAAAAAACAAAGGGAACCGAGTCTGGAATACACTGCTAAAATAAAAAAGTTGGTTCGTGTTATTTAGCATGGTAAGACTTCAATGCAGATTAATAACATTAAATCATTATATATTTCATTAATTTGCAGACATCAGAACATTGGAACAATGTTATAGTCACACTTGGCCATTTTCAAATTTGTATTAAAATGGATACTGTCATTACTTAATAAAAGCTATCTCATGTTTGAGCTGATGGTTTTTTCTTAGGAAAGAAATACATGAAGAACAATTAAAGTAAAAATGCACTCCCTTGATCACCGTGGCATATGATATGAAGGGATGTGAAAGCACTGAGTAAAACACAGTTTACTTGTAGACTTTTTTTTCCCAAAGACATCTTTTTGCTGAAATGAAAAAAAAAAAAAAATCAAATTATCGTCTGACTTTTCTATTACTACCAATTTTTTTTTATATACTCTTCTAGTCTTGATACAATGGTAATGATGTAGGAAGGCTTCCAGTCCTAGTCCAATTATTTCACCCATAAATTATTCTCCTTTATAACATCTCTAGTCTTCCTAATTCCATAGCAAATGGTCTTTATATACTCGTCACACCTGAATTTCATGAGTCAGTGCTTTGGCAGATCAAGTGTGTGTGGTGAACCAGAACTAATGTAGTAGCTTCAAGTTATGACTTTCAAGGTCACAAATGCATAACATGAAAAACATTCTTGAGTTTTCTGTCATTGAATCAGTAAGAAATCTATACTCATCATCGCTATTACCCTTCCATTTCCTTCTTAAGTCATAAATGTTAATTTTAGCTTCCTAAACCCTTGAAAATAAATTAAATAAAACACAGTTACTGTTAAATAGGGCCAGTTTCTGCACCTAATCCTGCACCTCAAAGCTAGTGGAAAGTTTAGGATGTTTACTGAGAGCAACAGTTTAAAGATTATAACCAGCAAAAAATGTTTACATACTGTAGGGCCATGAAAAAAATGAAAAAAATTAAATTTAAAGTATTTAATACATAAAATACAAGTTTTTTTCCTTTTTTGTGGTCATCTTCATGATCATATAATGCAAAATAAACTGTGACCCAATCCAGGGTGAAGTGTCTATGCATTAAGGTCATAACTGGTTTAGAAATTATGAATAAATGTCTACAAATCACACTTTGCTTTTGCTGCAATGAAGATTAAGGATAAAATGCCAATGCTGAAAGGCTTCCATTCCATGAAAATGCTTATGGTCTTGGATCACAGAATCGACCAATATTAATAAAAACATATTTTATTTTAACTTTAAAAAATCTTAAGAATTTGATAAATATATGCAAAAATTAGATACATACTAACATGTTTTACAAAACCTCTTACTCTTTAATGATAGCATGAAATGTGGTTTTGCTAAACAAGAAATATTTGAAAGATTGAGGTAAGCTTCTTTGTTTCAATTACATGTAGAGTTTAACGGATCTTAAAAATGATCCATATATTTTATAAATAGTTATGGCTAGCTGTAGCTTTGACCATGAACAATGACTTATTTTTCATAAGATCCACATCCATGTACAGCTTTAAACTGTTACAATCCATATGACAGATACAACTGTTGCAATCTATTTATGGCAAAAGAAAAAAACGTTACCTGCCACTGTTAGATATTTTTATTTCATGAGCAATACTTCCAGAAATAATTTTAGAAGGAAAAATAAAAATATTACATTTTTATATTGTATTAAATTGTCTTAATACGACATTGCATTCAGAACCCTGAATATATAGTCTGTTACATAGATTAAAAAAAAGGGGGAACAGGAGGAGGAGGAGCGTGGAAGATGTTTTTTACCCTGCTTGAAGTAGTGAGCACAACAGAATTGTGACTAACACAGGAGTATTATCCCGTTCCTGCACACAGTAAGGCCAACCCTGCCTTCCTCAATGCTTCCAAGCTCACTAGAGCCAATAGCTATTTGTTAACCTGTGATGACAGATGGGTGTAAGGGTGGTAAACAACAGAGAACCCAATTTCAGCACCAAGAAGTAAATGGAAGCCGTGGGAGAGACAGTGTAAGCAATTCCCCACAATACTGCTTATACTGTCTGCTAAGTACTGGAAAAAAGAAGACTGCTTCAGTATGTGACAATAGCTTCAGGAGGTTGGGATATCCATGGGAGTTATTAAAATAGGTTATAATAGGTTTTGAGGTCATTGCCTGTTCCGGGGACTCCACTGTGCTAGTGTAAACATTCACAGTGAAAAGTGATCAAATTCTGAAAGTTATAGTCACAGGACACGAAGCTCATAGCTGTACAGAGGGTTAAAAAAATGTGTCTAAAACATGAGAAGGTCCCGCTGCAAGGTGTGACAATTGTCACACCCTGTACCTGCCCGACCCAGCTGCAATCTGCTGGGTGTTTCCATCTGACCGATGGTCATTTTTCATCTTAAAATATGAGGGCAGTCATGTTTTGCAGGGGAAGTGCCTAAAACTCAAGCAGATAGGAAATCCCTACATATTTTGTAAAATGTAACAAGGGATTTGAATTCTTCAGCTCTAGAAACCTTCCAACAGACTTTGAAGGCAAACCCCATCCCCAAAGATACTATATTGCTAAGAGATCCTGCTCACCCTAAGTGGAAACAAATAATTAGAAAAGTGGTAGGAAAAAACACATTTAAGATAATATCGTGTTCTTAAGCACTATGCACTTTATTATTTACCCATTTAATAGATTCTAAGTTATTACCTGGTGAACTGAAAGTATTTAATGTATGCATATTAATACACATGGATGTCAGGAAAATAAAAGTCTTGGATACATTTAAGTACTTGATGTATTAAAAACAGCTTGCACTGGTAAGAGGACAGACTACAAGATCTGCGAGGTCTTCCTCATCAGCAATTTCCAGTTATTATTCGATATAACTTTAAAACAACGCGATATATCACAATAGATTAGGGGTGAAATTCCTCCTTTAATTGCTGGCTGTTGTTAACCAGTGTCAAATGCACATACCGTGTTTAATTTCCTTTTAATTGCTTGCCTGTGAAAACAGTGACTACCTAACAGAAACAAGTTGGCACTGCAGAAAAACTGAGTGAAGAAACGCTGTATAAATTAGGGTTGTTGCGGTACCTGTTAGCATGATGTCAGCATGTATTGCAACATTTCTGATAGATTTTGGCTTTCTGAACTTTTCAGATGAAGGGAAAACTTCAAACTAGTAGAACTTCTTCCATCCTCAGGCACACAAATATTTGTTAGAAATCTTTGTCTCTAGGAAGGGAAAAAAATACCAAATCGTCTCATACATACGAGTCCAATGCTGGCTGCATAGGGTATGAAAATTTGTGTTACTGAGGTTCAAATTCATGAATCAAAATTTGCCCTGTACTCCCACGGGTTCATGACAACCGTCCACACATACATACGCTGATAGAGGGACTTGCATGTGAATTACTCATTAAAGTAATAACACAGTGGCTCCAAAATGTCTTTGCAGTGTTGCTTAAGCCCCCAAATTAAGGAAACATTTGCCTAAATACAATAGACTTTTGTAAGTTGGCTTGGCCCCTAGAAAAGAAAGAATTGTCACTAATCTGGGATCTCTTTTGTGTAACTAATATATTTGTAGAAAAATACAGAGCCTTGGGAAATTCTTGACGGTTTCCTCCCCATCCATATGACACGCAGGGTATTACAAAAACATACTGCTGAGGCTCCCAGCATCACATGACAGCAGAAAACACTGTCATAATTATCTTTGCAACATAATGCATTCTGATTACCTATGTACTGCAATTATATAAAATAACAGAGCTGTTAATGTGCTATCACTGAGTCACAGAAATCATGTGAATAATTTATGTGGAATAAAGTAGAAAAGGGCCTTCTTTTAATTAAAGGTAAACTCTAGAACATTCTCAGAGAGTAACTCCAAAGATTAAAAAATACATTGGTGATTCCTTCTTTCACCTAATTTTTGAATATACACGTAACTATGGCTTTTACCTTTTTCTTAGGGGCTACTGAAAAGTGGCTCTTGCCTTTCTCTCTTTAAAGAAAATCATGTATGTGGCTTTTTATATAACGTAAAACTGTTTGTTTCAGTTTGCTGGATTATGTGTTTTTATTATGACAGAACTACACGTAGGCTAGTTTGCAATTGATCCTAAATTTTACAGGAATTAGTTGAATGTCTTACCAGCCTCCTTCATTCAAGTAAACCATTGGACAAATTGATTTTCCTCCTGTGAGGGACAAATCTGTTGTGCTAGAAGTGCACTGGTTTTTTGTCCATCACCTCTGCCTTAGGAGTTTAAGCTGTTTTCTCATTGTACCAGATCCAGATCAATAAAGGCTTTGAAGATAAGGACCAAGTTGTTGAGACGCTTGTCTGTAGGGAGTAGTGTTGAATAATTGCAATGTGTTCCCAAAGCTTTCATTATCTGAATCCAGGTGTATCCAGGTACAGCTTTTACAAGACATTTCTGAAGACTAATGTTTTTAAGCCCGTCAAGTGCATTTCTCAAGTATCATTACTGAAAAGGCAAAAAAGGTACTTTATGTACCTCTGCCCCCCCATTTTAGCACTTCAATACAGCCAGTATGGTAGTGCTATTTGCTCTTTGCTTACAATTCAAGGGCCCAGTCTTTCAAACTAGATGCGAAGTCTGGATGAAAGCCCAAAGAAATGAAAGTCCTTCCACTGACTTGAATAGATTTTAGGTCATTTCAAAAGTGCTTGATATTCTTTTGATTTGAAAGAAGAATAGTACAGCCAGCAGTACATCATTATAAAAATTAGGTCCCAGGTTTACTAATGATCATAGGCTAAGTTAAAATGATCAGATTTACTAGAGTTTAGAAAACTAGCATATTAAGAACAAGTAACTTTTTCTTGCAAATGACAATGCAAATGTAAGTATGTGTTTCTAAATGTTGTATCAATGCTGAACAGCAAAACCTTTGTTATTCAAATACAGTCTGTCTTAGATCTGGATGACTATTCCCTTTTCTTTTTAAATGTAATTTCATTGAGACTAGAGCATTTCTTAAGAACATACCCATTCTAATTACCTTTTCCCTCAGGACATGATCACATTAATTTTTTACCTTAGTTTCTTATTGTGATTTACATAGTTCTACTAACATTTTTAATGCATTCATGTATTTTCTATTTAACAGTTTGTATTCTAATATTTCAGTATTGCAAAACATGCTTCTGGGTAATTTTTTTCAAACTTTATTCAGTGAAAACTCTTAATTTCCTTCTTTCCTTCCATTCTGAAATGCAGAGTAATGTGTAGAGAATTTCTAACTCTAAGCATTGAGAATCGTCTGTCAAATCCAGAGAAAAAATAAAATAACTAAAAAGAATTAGTTCATCCTCTGAGCATTTTAAATTCACATTCTGAAGCTGACCTCACAATAATAAAAGGAATAACATTTTTTTTTTATTAGTGAATACTGATACTTATAAAGTGGCACTGTAGGCATGTGAGTAAAGCTTTCATTGCCACTTTGAGAAAACAGCCCTCTTTTTTAACTTGCTTCTGCCTTGTCGGTGAACATGGGCCACTTACTTTACTATATGGTTATTTTGCCTCACAAAATAGGCTTATAGAACTGACCTCTTAAATTAAGTCCTTTTAGCTAGATTAGTGAAAAGACTACGTAAGAGGTTTAAAAATATTTGAATCTATTTTATTATTTAAATCATTAATTCAGATTTTATTACTAGTAACCTGAATCCCTTAGCCATGTTTTCAGTAACAGCACCAAACTTCATAGGAGCTGTCGGAACTGGGTTCACCCTGCAGTAACTGTTAGTCTGAGGCTGAATAATTAGACCTACAATAGTTCATAGGAATTTCACCAAAATCACAACCAAAGGCTGTCACCCACTGTGGTTTTGGCTGGGATAGAGTTAATTCTCTTTATAGTAGCTGGTATAGTGTTATGTCTTGGATTCAGTATGAGAAGAATGTTGATAACACACTGATAGTTTTAGTTGTTGCTAAGAGTGTTTAGACTAAGCCAAGGATTTTTCATCTTCTCATGCCCAGCCAACAAAAAGGCTGGAGGGGCACAAGAAGTTGGGAGGGGACACAGCCAGGACAGCTGACCCAAACTGGCCAAAGGGGTATTCCATATCATGTGACATTATGCCCAGTATATAAACTGGGGGGAGCTGGCCTGGGGGGGGATCGCTGCTTGGGAACTAACTGGGCATCGGTCAGTGAGTGGTGAGCAATTGCATTGTGCATCACTTGTTTTGTATATTCCAATTTTTTTTTAATTATTATTATCATTATTATTTTCTTCCTTTCTGTCCTATTAAACTGTCTTTATCTCAACCCATGAGTTTTACTTTTTTTTCCCAATTCTCTCCTCCATCCCACTGGGTGGGGGGGAAGTGAGTGAGCAGCTTTGTAGTGCTTAGTTGCTGTCTGGGGTTAAACCACAACATCTACTATTGTCTCAGCATTACATTTCTAAACATTGTGGGTGCTCCAGTAGTTAAAACCCACATTACTACTGACAATTTAGGAAATAAAATATCAGGTTTTGTTGAGGTTCTTCAAATAACAGTGAGAAGAGGCTGCTGCCTCAGATTATAAAATTCAGTTGTTTGCAGATGTTTTCCAGAATGGCTTTTATGTCCATAAGAAAGCTCATAGGCAGTTTAATGCTGCCTGTACCTTGCAGATTTGTCTGTGAGAAACAAAAAAAATTGGAGTGTGCTCTTTACTTTGCAGGAAATATATTAGGAACCCTTCACAGACAACAAAGCTTCTGAGAGCTTCCAGGTTTGCATTAAAACTGTTAAACCCACCTTTGCCACCATAAAGGGTTACTAAGTTGGGTGAAATATATGCATTTGCTCCCAGTTAAAAATCTCCTTGCACAGCTAGTATGGTGTATACCAGCCTTTGTGTAAATGAGAATCAGGTTCAAGTTAATGAAAACTTTGCTGTCAGTGTCTTTCTTTTTTCCTCCTTTCTTTTAACATACATTTAATAAGTTAAGACCATTAGGTTTCACCTGCTGAGAATTGATTTCAGGCCAATAACATCCAGAAAATAAATTAGCTTTTTGAAAACTCATGAGTGAAACCTAGTTCAAACAATCCTTCCTTCCACATAACACATTTATATGCGGTTGAAATACATTGTTTTCACAGAGTTGATAATAGCTTTTGAAATTAGAAGCCGATTGCAGTCCTACAGGAGGCAGCAAATAGTTGGTTATTTATACACCATTTTTAAGAACAATCTTGGGAATGTCCAGCAACACAATTTTCCATCATTAGCCCTGCGGCTGCCTTGTGGAAAACATCTGCTTCCCACCTACACATATCTAAGACTTCTACTAAGATCCCAGTGGCATGCTCGAGTGCCAAATTCATACTGTTAGCTTTTCAGATCTTGAAACAACCAGTAGATGTTTTCTAGTCACTTTGTGCTTACAGGGGAGTGCAGCAAGATGGCAAAACTTGTGGTCTGTAGGAGCAAGAACATCACACCAAGGACAAAAGTAGCTGCTCGTAATGCTCAGTGAGATCCCTGCCTGCACGCACCACCTCCCAGGAGAACTTCCTCCTCCCCATAGTTAGCATGTCTTAGCAATCCCATTTGACTGTGCAAAATGCTCCTTCATCCTCCCTGTTTCTCTGTTTTTACCAATTCCACAGGTCTTTGCGGTCCTAAAATGTTATGACCCATGACCGCAAGTGAATTTTTATGGCCCCTCTCTGCACACAGATTTCCTTTGAAATAAGGAAAGTGATGTACAAAAAGTTGTGCTGCCTATTTCTTTAAGTCTTCTTTTACCTAGTGATTTTTAATAATGAAGCTATGTTTTCTGTTGCCTATAGCAAAATATTAGGTATTACCATGAAAACTATTTCATTGTGGAGTTGAATTATTTCTTTAGGCTTTAAATACAGTTTCTTAGAGTCCTTTTTTTTACAATTTTTATTTTAAGTAAACTGCAACCCACCCGTGTTCCCTTTACTAATAATGTCCTTGTTCTCATTCTAAATTGCAGCGTAGTGCCGGTGATTATATCCCCAGTAAGACTCTTGTCAAACTCAAGTGTAAATAGACCTTGAAGAAAAGGAAATGCATTGACCAGAACTTAAAATGTCAGCTTCACTTTGTGTGCAGATGGTGATGGATTTTCTTTTTAATATTACCTTGCCAGTTCCCTGCTGGATAAACTACAAAGTTGTGTAGTGGATGGATTCCGTTTTGCATGCAAAGATGCTATTCTGTTGTATCTACTGGTGTAGACAGGCCTGCCATTAAAAAAACTAAAATTTCAAGAACTTTTCATCATAGTACCTCCAATTTATTTCATTGTTTTCTTTTACCTCCTTAAAAAAGAGTGTGACTACATTCGTATTTTCAACAGCTTGGGTCTGAATCACATGCATGACATTAGGGTTTTGACTACTAGAGGCCTTATTTCTCTCCTCCCATGAGCCTGAGTGGAGAATTTTCTGTGACTGAGCACTGGCGTATGATTTGGAGACTTGGTTTCAAATCTTTGCATTGCCAGGATTGCTAACTTGAGGTGTTAAAACTAGCCTAGAAATGCCTGGCATATGGCTGCAGGCACTTGGCGGGACTTTCTAGGGGCTACAGCTTTGGAGCTTTCCTTTTAATTTCCTGAGTAGAAGCAAGATTTTTCAACCTTCAGAAGATACTGGAAAATAGCTTGCTATCCAGAGATAAAGAGGAGAACTGAAGGATGTTAGAAAACAGTGGAGTCTCGTAGGAATCTTGTTCTGGGACTTGTTGCCTCCAAAAGCTCTACTTTTGGATTGAAGGGTTCTGTTTCTCTTCTCTTTCATATTTTGGAATTTGTTTAGCTTAGGAGATAAATAAAGTAAACATATAGAAAACAAAATCATAAGTGAAACTTAGTTATGGAAAGCAAGTGCCCATATATGCCCCATGCTTGTTCCCAGGTTTGCAACCATCAATGCTCTTGTAAGTATGAGGAAGTGAGATGGAAAATGTGTAAATACTGTTGATTAATCCAGACTGACCCCTAAATAATATCTGTTCTTCCCATACTGGAAAACATAAACAGGTAAGCCAAGATTACAGACAGAAGATGCCAGTTTATAGAAATAATTTCTGTTAAAAAAAGAATTTAATTTGTTGAAGCTGGTTCGCCTGCCAAACAATTTACTTACAGAAAGAAGGGTGCTTATCCTATTGCTGCTTCTGATAGCTACAAGCCTGACAGACCTGTTTGTATATCAGTGTCCCAGAGAAAGTTTTGAATAAATGCCACTGATAATAACAGAAATGTGTAATGGGAAATGCAGGTGTGGATTTAGGCCTGTCACAGATATAAAGTAAAATAGAGGTAAATTATATTTACAGTATCTTATTTCATGTAAAGAAATCTGTTTACAAAATCATGGGAGTTTATACTGTTGGTAATTCTCAACATCACCACCAAACTGATAAGGGAGCTTGTCATTGTGAAATTAAATATTTTTCTTTATGAATATAGTTAGTGCATTTGGTCATTATGACCCCATTCAGCTAGTAGAAATCTTAAACCAGATATTCTGTGCTTTAAGTTTTGCAATAACAGCATTCTTCCTCCTTATAAAGAACACTTTAAATGTCTTAGTGAAACTATTTTTGCTATGACAATGTAGTCTTCTCTCTGCCTAAGAAATTATAAAGCATCAAGAAAGAAAGAAAAATTTCAGCTGACATTCCCAATGACTTTTCATTTCAAATTCAGTAAGATAAATTTACTAACACCTCTTTAAAGCCTTTTTTATGCTGTTTATTACTGATGTCTATACAGGTGTTCCAGTGCAAGCTGAGACTGACAACTTCGCTTACATTCTATAATATTGTGCACATATTTTTGTGTGCACGTACTCTCTAACAACACTTTTGTTGTAAACCTTGTTCTGTATGTCAGAGCCATAGCATTTCCTTAAAAAGAGGGCCTCTCACTCTTGCTAGTTTGGTAATATTATGTACACTGATCATGGACCTCTCTGACCCTGTCCATTTCCATCAACGATCATTTTTTATATCTATCTCCCCACTTCTTACAGTTGACAAAGGCATTTTCAGTAATGCTAGTTTGATTTCCTTCTGTTCTTATGTCTACATACAATGTTGACATGTTTCAATTCTTCAAGCCCTTGCTTTCCTTCTGCAGCTCTCCAGCCTCCTCTGAGTTTGTTACTGCCATTTTACATGTTGACATTCCCAAGGGTTGCAAATTCCTCCATCTAGCCACCAAATCATGAGTTGTTAATGAAAGATTGTATTGAATAAAAGGGACTTGAGTGTTATCTATTTTTTTCATTTCTGAACTCTCTTTGGCCATTCATGTGTTTGTGAAATTTCCCACTTTTTTTTGCTAGCTGTCTGATGATCTTCCCTAACTCTTCAGGTAGTCTGTGCTGCTGGTGCAGAACTCAAAAATGTTCAGCCACCCCTCCCTCCTTTATTTGGTGGGGGGAAGTCTTCCATTCCCCCTCCCTTTCTAGGTCTGCTTCTTCCTAGTGATTTTTGTACCTCTTGGAGTTATCTCAGGCAGTGCTGCAGGGCTGGAGCAGGGCAGAAAGCAGCATAACTCATCCGTGAACTGAAGAGGGTTGAGAGCACAGGAAACCTCCCTCCATTAGCAGTAATCATTCATTCAAATTATGTTGAGCACAAATGGGTATACTTGCTGGACACAGTACTATCTGGAGATTTTCTAATGAACCTCAGGAAATTAAGAACATATTTTCCACAGCAGAAGAAAGTTCTGCATTCAGTGGTTTCTGCGTATCTGGAGGAAAAGATCCGTCATCAATATTCAGCTCGCCACTTGTGTTATTAGTCCTCCGCTAAAATAGCCATTTATACAGGGAGAGGGAACTGTGTTCGCTGAATATTTCATGTTATTTAAATTAATTGTCACTATGATGGCTTTTGCAAAGCCTCTCACATGAAGGGATGAATGCAAACCCTTAACTGTTAAGCCTGTGCCTCTCACCTTAGACTTGTCAAATTTTGTGAAGCGAATTTCACTGAAAGTGATAAGGCTTAAACACCAGAGTGATTCTTAAAACCAGATGTGTGTTCTGAATTTCTCCACTTAATGAGTTGTAGGTGGCTTAACTAACTTAGAAATAATTTAGCCCATCTTTAAAATTCTTTTGAAACTTGGAAATATAAGGGATTGCATAAGAGATCAGAGAAAGGTTCAAGAAACTCTTCAATAGGCAATATTTTTTAGGAAAATCTATGAATTCCCTCATCCTTGAGGGAAAAGCGAGTTTTAACATCATCCCTGAACTCCTGTTTTTTTGTTTTCTTTTGTTTTATTTAGAATTCTCTCTTTGGGACTAAATTGGCAGACAGATGAGGAATGTCTAAAGATAGAAACAAATTCAATTTAAGAGTAGAGACTGTGTGCCCAAATGTTTGCCCATTTTTTTTCAGCTATATTAAAGCTCTAACAAATTATATTGTCATCCCTTCTCGACCTTCAGATCTAATGAAAAGTATTATTCTGTCTTCTAAGCCTTCTTTTCCTATAATTTTAATATACAGAAATCTAAAATAAGTACATTAAAGGGATTTTAGGTGAAAATACTTATAAAACAAGCTCTTGTTTGGGGGCAGAGAATAAAGAGAAAATGAAATTTATGTGAATATGTATATATGTTGGCTATTTATGTGATTTGATGTAACTAAGTTAGTTGAAACTGTTGTGATAAAACGTTTTTCCTTTTCAGAATGTTTCATGGGAATGTATCCACATTCATTAATTGTCTTAAAAATAATGAAAATCACATTTGCAAACAAACAAAATGTCGTATTTCAAATCTTCCTTTTAGTTTTATTTTGCATTATGTGTTAGCTCATAGTATTATTTTAAAAACTGGCACTCCAGTTGAAGTAAAGCAGTTGAGTGATATGTTGATTTTCTTTAGCCTGTTTTTTCAAGGAAACTCCTCATCTGTTTCACTGCGAAAGCAGCTTAAGCATTTTTTTAAATAGTAGAATTTAATGTGAAACCCCTGTGGGTAGTGGTATAAATAAATACAGATATTAGCATTAATTCCACTTGGGATATCTTTTGTTTTTTATCCTTTTCATGGTCTTTGGGGACTTTTCTGACTACATTTTCTAACTGATAACAAGTAATATAAATTCCACATCCTACTGATGAGGACCAAATACTGATTTCTGATATATCCCAGAAAAACAGCAAACATATAAAAATAAACAAGTACATGACAGGATAGAAACATCAGATATAAACTCACTTTAAGTATTCATGGTTTGAGGGAGATGGCTGCCCTTTTTTCTTTGGTTTATTTTAAAATAAATTTAAAGAAGAAACCTGACAATGGCACCTTTTGCAACTTCAGATCTATAGACTACAAAAAAGGGGCTCCACGTTTTTTGTATAGAACTGCAAATATGTGCCATATATGTCTGTTACAAGTCAGTGCTTTCTACATACAAGTACTTCTGAGAAATATGAAGCATTCTGAAGCCAGAACAAGGAACAGAATGGGCCCAGAATACCCAGTTAGCCACTTATGTATAAGACACTAGGTACTATAGCTTGGCAATATATATCTACAAGTGTTCAAATTATTTGACAGGCAAGTCAACTCCGATAGTGTGCAGAGAGTTGTCAGAAGGTACGCAAGGGTGTGGGAAAATACAGACTTCTGACCTATTTCCAGGTGAGTGCTGAACGCTTGCAAATGAGCAGCACTGATGTGCGAAAGTTAGTGAGGTGGGAGGAACTCAAGAACTGCAAATTTTCACGCAATAAGCATAATAACTAAAACACTTCAGAAATTTTGATACAACAGTTGAATGCACTTCACTTTGAAAACATTGTGTCCAACAAAGTACTTCAGAAGCTTTGAGAGTACACTTTGTCCTGTTAATGTTTTGTATTTTGGGAGTCTGATTCATCAAGCTTTTTAAGAGATAAATTTGTACTGAATTTTTTTGTAAATACAGTGAAATAAGAAATGAAGGAAACATTTTTGCAGTGGTTCCATGACACTTTTATTTGTTGGAAAGCTCAAGAAGAGAAAGTGTTATGATCCTATGTTTCTAGCTGTTTCACTATTGAAATAATATTTTAAAAAAAATGAGGACTGTCAGTACAAAAGTGAGATATTATCCTACATTTGTTCAGACAACTAGAGCGCATCTCATAACACTAGTTAATCATCTGTAAAAGAAACTCTTCAAAACATTTCCTGCTGCACCATTTAATCATCATTTTGGTGGTTAAAAAAGTTAATAAGGCCACACTTTTAATAAGCTAATAAAGCCGAGACGTATCTATGAGAACATGGACATATAGGGCCAAAATATCACTGGCGACTGGGATTTGACTAATGCTATGTTCAACGTTGATAATAGTTTGCGTGGTAGCAAGGGAAATTAGATGGCGCAGTCCTTCCCAAGGGAGCTACAGAAGAACCAGCCTAATTTAACACCACCTGGAGATTATCAGCTTTCAAAAATACAGGTGTATGTTCACAACACGTTGTGGCAATTCTCACATAGGCAGTTTTCACTTTGGTTTAGTCACGTAGCAATTAGGACAAAATGCCAAGTCACTATGCTGAAAAATAAACACATCTCCCGGGGGGAGCACACGTCCACTGTTTATCTCAAGGTCTGAGAGCCAGAGGAGCTTCTGGGTGAGGTTGACCAGTGCCAATATCTTGGCTTTTGGGTAGTTAGTGTTGAGCATGTGGCACTATTAAAGGGCAGTCCACCCCTTCCTGAGCAGTAGAGATGAGATGAATCACTCAAAAAGGTGCATTTTCCTTGGTGTGGATAGTCATTCACACAGTTGTGATTAATGTTTGCAGAACTTTGCTCATGCTGAGATGTTTTATAAATAGTAAAATGTTTTTTTTCCCACTCTATACATGATAGTTGGATGTGAATAATGTTATATATATACCCACTGACTTTTAGATCAGTGATCCAACTGCAACAAAGGTCAACAACAAGTTAAAGTCATGCTCGCTTTCTCATTGTCAAGATAAAAATGAGCTGTAGCTCTCAGTTTGGTTCCCAGGGAGCATTTCTTTTCCTCAGCAGAAAATCACAGCTCCAGACTCGATAAATTGTTTTCCTTGTTGGTATTATCAGCTGAGTAGCAGAGGATTGACAGAAAATGCAGAGTGACTTGCCTGCTCTTGTAAAGGTGGTTTATGAAGAGAAAAAGATGTGGTTTTTTACAAAAGAACTTTTATTTGGGGGAGTTTACATTGCTACTTCATCAGAAAACATACAGAGATATAGGTCTTTAGCGATCCACCTAACACTTAGTCAAGTACTAAAAAAGATGGAAAATGAATAATCAAATAGCTCTAAATAGGCTGTATTCCCAGATGGATGTTGTAGATCTGAGGATTTGGCCCACTGCACATATAAAGCTCTGGAAAATATTTATTTATATAATCAATCAATCTGTTTGTTGGGTCAGGACTTAAAAAACCCTCTCTGCCTAATAATAAAACTGCTGTGTCTAGACCAAGCTATTTGCTTGGGTTTGTCTGTGACTTTTGTTTTGGGTATCATTTTATAATCATGTCTTTCATTTCAAAGTTAACAGTGCCTCATGATTGCCTTATGATCTGGGCTGAATCTAATTTTAACCAGGATGGGGTTTGCTTCGTCCTCATTTTCTAATAATTAAGAACAACAGAAAATGTACCATGACATTGTTATTCAACTGACAGTCATTTATGCAGCCTTCCTGAAAACTAGTTGTTAAGACCAAAAGAATTTAGATTTTATTTTCTTTGTGATATTTTATACAAGACATTTACTTCCTTCAGCCGAAAATTTAAAGAAATTGAAAAAATTTGTTACAATATCTAGACTCTTTCAAATAAGGATTCTTAGTGAATGCAGTAGGGATTTAACCTTTTAATTAAGCTAGTGTTATTGCAAAGAAGGATGGCTTTGAACATTGGTAAGGTCAGTCTGCAAGAAAGAAATTTGTTTTTACTTCAGAGATAGCTTTACTAACTTCTAAAGCATTCAACCTTCCCCTTTGTCTTCCCCTGTTTCTGCAACTATAAAAACCACTAAGAAACCTCATCAAGAAGAAAGGAGCAAAATACCATAGAATTCAGCACAAAGGTGAGACACAACAGTTGTACCCAACAGAAGAGTCAGGTGATAATTTTCAAAAGCAATAAAGTTTGGGGCATCCAGGCTAAGACATGTAGAATCTTGATTTTCAAGCAAATGCAATGGACTGGTAGTAAATTTCCATCTAAATCATTGTCTGCTGCCCAGAGAATCTTCTATGTAATATAATATAAATTTGAATTTTTATAGCATTTTTCAGCTCTAAAGAACTTTTCAGATATTACTAACCTTGCCAGATATACACTATAATGAGATACAAATCAAGTGCCTGATCATTTAGGCATGGACTGTAGCTTATGTTTGCAGAGACTGAGAGCCCAGCTGGCTTATTTAAAATGTGAGTGCTCAGATCACTTAAAAATAAAAAATATGCCTATTTTTCCAACATGACTATGGAAGGAGATCCCAAAATAACAATAGCCCCAACAGAGAATCATTGTCTCCATCCAGCAGAGTAATTACTGGCTGATTTTCACATTTAGGTTCAAATGTGAAAAAGGCTTATCTGTCCAAATAAGATAAAGGCAAATTTTAGGTGCCTAGGTCTAAAAACAGTTCTAAAGATAGTAGAAATCTGTGCATATATCCCATTGTTTCCTGCAATTTTGCTAGCTACCTGCAGTTCTATTCACCATGACCCACTCATTGCCTTGGTTTGGGCTAAGCCCTATGGGTCCTGAAAAACTAAGTAAGGCTGTGCTGACAGGCTTGCTTGACCCTTCAGAAAATGCAGGTGTAATCCCTTCGTTAGTTTATTTTTAAATAGAAGAAATGGCGATGATGATAAGCTGTTCCCTCTTCATTTCACGTGAGGTATGGCCCAAGGAGTGGTGGATTCACTCGCCCTGTGGGCTCAAAGGATGCAGTTTGATGGGATACTCTTTTCCTGCCCAGCTCCTGACCTAGGAGTAGTTTTACCTTGATGTGTTGCCATCAGATCAGTGAGCTGAAGGAGCTTCCCTTGGAATTATAAGCTCCTTAGATCAGGAACTAGGCTGATTGTGGAGAGGTGAAAAAGCGGAAATATTGATTTTGGCGATAGCCTCAGTAAAGCAAATAATCCCTTGTTCATACAATAGCTTCGTGTTTCTCTGTATTCTGTTTATAATGACAGCTACTTTGCTCACTTGCGCCATAACCAGGGCTTTATTAAAGTCTGTGGGAGGCAGATTATTTTGCCACAATTTTGCTGTACTGAAAGGCTGTAGAAGGATTAAGACCCAAAAATCCAAAGCTGCTTTTTCAGTAAGTTCCCTGCTTTAGAAATATTGATCTCGACTCTTACAGGTGTCAAGCACATGCAAATTCACCTGACACAAATGTGTTTTGCTGGCCTATTGCACACCTTGTAAAAACTTACTAAATCCATCTTTTTGTTAGTAAAAATTCATAGCTTTTAAAAGAGGGTACTGATAAAAATAGTAGATATTTGAGCCTTGAAATAACTTTTCCAGCACCAACAAAAATTGGTTTGGTACAAAAAGAATGTTATCTTCAGAGCTAATGGTGTGGGTTCATCAGAGTGACAACAGCAAGATTATTTTTCAAGTTAATGCACACAGAACATTTGTATTTTTATTTAAGAAGAGCCAGTTTTCCACAAACACTGAAAAATTCAGTACTTATCTCTATACCTTCTTCACAGTAGAAGAAGCAGGAATGCTATTAAAGTTTATGAGGTTTTTTTATGTGTGTATACATTGTGTTCAAAAAACAGTTAAGGGATGGCAGGGTTATAAAGTTAACCACTCAGATGTAGGAAATGCAAGAATTAAGATGGTCTAAGCAATTTTATTGCAGGCCCTCTGTGGCCATATATTGTAAAGTAGTATTATAATATAACTCAAATATATTTTTAATTACACAGTTATTTTTGTTTTCACAGGTTCTCTGCTTCTTTTAGTCATATGGAGTGGTACTTCATATGGCATTTTACATTCAACATATGTCTCCATGCATTTTTTAACGCATGCTCTTCAAACTGTACGCCATTTACAGAATTATTTTTCATTGATTTTCCTGTTATACTGAGCCTGATCACAGTATCCAAGTATCTCATAAACATTAATGAATTTATTTTCACAATATCCCCATGTGATTAGAACTTTTACTCATTTAACAAAACAATTAAGATCAAATGAGTCCACTATTTTCTGTGCCCAGTTTGCAATATCAAGAATGAAATTCGTATCATTCAAAATGCTTAAATCCTAAGTTGTCTTCAGTCCAAGTTAGGAAAAAAGGAGAGAAAAAATGCTTTCAGTGAGCAGTTCTTTGATAAATATACATAGAATATTGTGATGTTCCACTTATTAGCAAGGGAACGTGGTTGACCTGCTTATACCAGAAGTTTACGTTTTAGGTGGCCAGTCAGCTGATACCAATTCTACCTTAGACTGACTTCTTGGAGGGCACAGGATTCCATTGTGTTTTTTTCTGCACAAAGCCCAACTCCCCCTATTTTCAGCTGAAGGTGATGATGCTCGACACTTCTGCAAAAAGTGGCCATCTCTGTCTACCAAGACCTTTCAAAGTGAGGAATATCTCAGTTCTACACCTGTAGAAAGTTAGCTTTTGTGAAATAACTAGCGTTGCATGAGATTTCTGTGGCAAAAGCAAGAATAGAAACAGTTATCTACAATAGCATTTGCCTTTCTTAGCCCGAGATCATGCTTTTGCCTCATATAGCCTTTGTCCAGAATTCTCCAATTTCTATAAGAAATTGTACTGGAATCCCACAGACACACAGTTCCTGTGTCCTTCAATATGCAATTAATTCCCAAAGGACTGTCCTGTCTGCACAGTGAATGTGGTAGGGTTCGTGAGGAAATCATACTTCCTTGGCTGTTGAACATTATTCTCTGTGCATTTATCTTTCTTTTAACCTATGAATTGAGTCTTAATTTAAGAAAAGCAGAGTCTAGTTTTCCTCGTAGATTTCATTTAGACCTGGGACTACAGAAAAACAAGGGTATCAGTGAGAACACTTATATTCAAGTCTGGGAAATAGGAACGTGTGAGCAGTGCAAGGGTCAAATTTTAAAATTACTCTCCCACAGCCCTAGCTGGAAAGTCTACACAACCTAACATGGGGCAAGGCCACCACCTTCACAGCCACAGGCCTCTGCCATGTAATTTCTGGGAGCAGCTATTGCTATGCAAGCTAACCCTGGAGGGAGGTAAGACAAATGCTTTCCCTAGGGGGTTCACAACTATTTTCGAGCACCAGAGCAGCACGGGTGCTAGAGTTCTCTGTCTTTTCTGTTCTTACCACCTGAGCTTTGGTCTTTATCCCCTTTTGCTCTAGTCCCTGTTTTGATGATTTTTCTATTCCTTCCCATTTCTAAAGAAATCTCAAGTCAGCCTTCCCTGGATTTGCCATTCCATGTTATAGAACCCTTGGCTTATTTTAGCATTGACATGTAAAGCTCCCTGCATTGGATTATGTATGTATCCAAGAGAGGAAAGGACTCAGGGTAATATTTTCATGTATCTTTTTCTTATCGGTAATGCTGCCTCAAGTAATTACTCTGCTTCTCCTTGACTTTTCCTTCCTGCTCCTGTGTTGCCTCCTCCACTAGAGCTGACGCACCTATTTGTGAGGGTGGGAGCTCCATAAGTGCATAACTTAGGTTCAGACAAACCTGTAAAAAAACCTAATCTTGATCTGTAACTGATAAGTACAAGTAAAGGAGCAGGATGGAGGACCAGGGCTGCATGGGACAGATGCAGGAGGTGGAGAGCCACCCATGCCTAGCGCTGCTATCAGGAAAAACTATACCTGGAGGCTGCATGAGATACTTGGGCATAGGATGAACTCATGGGCATCGTGGGAAAGGCTACAGAGCTAGACACTATACCCAGAGGCCATCCCTCCCTAGAGACCCCCTTCAGTGGGACATTTCAGGGAAGCATAATTAACAGTGGAATTAGCATGCTCTCCCTGCATCCCTTCAATCTGCGGGCTCTCCACAGTGACCCCCGGCAGGTGCTAACAGCCAGGCCGTGTCCCGGATTAGAACTATGAAACTGGGCAGGCTTGAGGGGCCAAAAAGCCCACCACAACTACATCTACTCAAGACCCCTGAGGGCTAAGAAACAGAGTTAGGGGACAACCTTGGTTATCCTCTGGAGTAACTCAGTAGGTGCTATCCTATTGACTGATGCTCAGAAGGGCATTGGGAAATAATATAATGAAAATACATACTTAAAGCGTGAAATCAGTACATAGATACATGCAAAACTAAGCAATACAAATCGCTAATATTTTTTAGTTTTTATAGTTAGATAACTGTGAAGAAGTCACTAGCAGTGTGCACTAGGAAGAGAAGTCCTATTTTTTTTGGTATAAATTCAACTAAGTAGGGCACCCAAATATGAAGACTGGGGAGAGGGTTTCAGCTGCAAAACACAAATGGCCTGCTGTGTCATGTGCTGAGCAAAGCTGGACTAAATTAAAATTGGTATTTTTGGTACAGAAAACATATGAGGGCCAAGCCATTTGTTCTGTGATTTTTGTTTCTTTCTCTGTTATCATTTGTTTCAGGCAATAATAATATATTATTTATTTCTTACATTACATGATTACTTCGTAATCTTCTGCTATAAAACCGGGGTGTTTGTTTTGCCATGCTGCATTCCCACCGCAGGCTTATTGGCAGGGAAACTGAGACACGGCGACTGGCAGCATTTGCCAGCTCTGTCTCTCCAAATGCTCAGTAGTAACCTCAGCACAGCCGCCCCGTGCCAGAAGCTGTTCTTCAGATCAGGCGAGGAGTGGAAAAGGAGAATTTGTGAGGCTCAGTGCTTTCACGCTGGGGAATTGCAGCAGCAGATTGGAGGGATCAGGGAATGGGAGCAGGGACAGTGCTTCTAGGGATGTGCAGGGTGCTGCAGGGGGAACGGAGGAGCAAAGGAGGCAGCTAACGAGGCATGAAGACTTCTATAGGGGCTGTGGGAATGTAGATATACCAGAAAAAAAATCTTTTGAGGGGAAGAGTTGAAAACTATAAAAAGGAGTATGCAAGTGAAGTTACTGCAGGACAAAGGGATGGAGAGGTGGCTACAGCCTGGTGCTGAGAAATTGTATGGTTTCACCCACGTCTTTCTTTTGCTCCACTTAGATAAACAATCAGTATTAGCTGGACTTTTTTTTTTTTTTTTTTGAAATTACTGATTTTTATAGTCTGCAGCCACATTCACCATTTAATACTAGCATAGCCGCCCTCTTAGAGTGTCTTTTTTTACACTGGTACTTCAAGTTAAAAATCTATTTTAAATTATTGGAAAGCAAGTAGCAACCTCCAGAGGGCTAAACTGATGCTGTTAACAGGTCCAAAATGCGATGCAGCATATGGAGCTGAATACCTCATGGTACAGATTTGCATGCAGGCGGTTTTAATTAGGATTTAGAATTCCTTGAGGAATGCAGCATTCTGGGCTAGTCTCAATTGTGTCAATACATAGTGTTTTTGTTCATGCTAAAGCTTGCAAAAACCAATAGGTTCCTACTTGACTGTAACTTCTGATGCTTATATGAACTGTTAGACTTTTTTCCACCTGCCAGCTTTGTGTATGATCATTACCTATTTATATGTACTTACTATAAAAGATTACCGTCTTTTTTTAAGACTGTTGTACCAGGCCAGTTCAAAATAAAAATCGCTTGAAGTTTTATGACATTGCATAGCTACTTCTTATTTCCTGCAACACTTTGTAGTTTAATGCGAGACTATGCTTTAACTCGATGGTTATTGTGCCATCTTGTGAGCGAAACGTGCAACTACGTCCAGCTAATACAAGAAAGGTACTTTGACTAATGTCCGTTTCAGTTCTTCATCATGGAAAATAAAACTATTTAGAGTTGCAAAAAAACAGATGAGGAGAATGCTGTAAAGCTTATTTTTTCCACTACATTATACTTGCACTTTTAAAAAACCTGGACATATATTCCCTACAATGGGCAAATACCTGCTTATTTCAGTAAACTGAGAGAATAAATCATATATTTGGGGGTTTTACCCTCTTGAAAAAAAAAAAAAGAAACTTCTTGTACTGAATGGAAGAGCTATGCAAGTTCTCGGTATTCAGTGCTGACAGTGGCCCTTCTGTGAAAGAATTTGGTTCTTACAGGAAACCTCTTGTCCTCTAAAAAACACTATGTGGTTCTCAGAGATAGCAGAATATAAATTACACAAAGCACTGCTGCTATTACATCAATGCAGAGAAAAACCTAAATCCTGACCTAGAAGGTCTGCTGTCTCCCGGAACTTTTGTGGGGGGAAAAAAAAACCCAGAATGAACCAACCAACCAAAAAAAAGTAAAAATAAATTGTAACGGCAGTAACCAACCTGCAATCTTATTTTTTAATAATACTAATAAGTATTATTACTATTAAAGCCAGTCTAGTTGCACTAGGTCTTGGGCTTAGAGGAGCAGACTGAAAAAATCTCCTGAGTTCTACCACTGCTTAATTAATTGATTCTCTTTGTGACCTTGAGCAAGTTGTTGTATTTCTGTGCCTAATTTTACACACCTTTACATGATGCACATACTTTTTTTCAGCAGGATGTTATCAGACTTGACTACCACTTGTAAAGCTCTTTGGGCTTCTTAGATGGAAGGTGTTGCTGTGATACAGTGACAAACTTGTTAGAAATCTACTTGATAAGCAAAAGAGCAAGTCATTCACAATAAGTATAATTATTCAATGATTTAAGCTTCTTAATCTACTTCCACACTCTTGGCAAGCAGATTGTGATTTCTTCCATTTTATATAATGAGAAAAGTATTTTTTTCTCTCTTTCCTCTATAGATTGATTGCAAATATTCAGAATTCAAGCTGTGTTGCTCATTTGCAATCAGTTGGATGAGTAACATTATTCCTACTCATGATTGGATGAATGCCCAAGGACTTGTGTGTGCAAATTGTAAAGTTTGTTTTCTCAAGATACTCATCTGTATGACATTGAAATTTGCTGCCTTTGGAGAGCAGTGCCAGTAAAATTCAATACATTGAAGACCACTGAAAAAACTGAGCACAAAAGTGAGACAAAAGTGGCACTAACATTTTTTTAATGGGACTTTGCAGATTAAACTTTTGTCTAAATGGATCAAGTCCATTACGGTTTTAGTTTTTGCCTGTCGCTAAAACTGTGAACAAATCCAGCATATTGAATTCTGGACCTAATATCGTGCCGAAGGCAGGTGACGTTCGACCCGTTCGAAGGTAGCTCCCATGTCAAGGTTGCAGCAGATGACTAGCAGTGGGGCTAATCTGCATGGGAGTTGCAAAGTAGCTCAAATCCTGGGTTGAGGGAAAAGGCAAGTGAGCTAGGGATAAGGAGCAGGTAGCATTAGGACCCAACGGCATACCTTGTCTATCCCCAGATTGCGTTGGGACAACTGGACCTGTAAGAGGTTTTTTTCTCTTGTGGGAAATCTTCTGCAGAAATTCCTTTCCCTGTGGTCTCTAAGTTATGTGAGTTATATGAAGACCCGCAGCTTCTAAGGTGCAGAAGTCTGGCCCCTCCTGAGGAGGACTGTAAAACAGGAATAGCATTCAAGACTTGAAACACTTTGCTCCCTCCTTTCGCAGCCCACCTATTGCAAGCAGAAGTAATTTGTGATGTATCGGTGTGTGGTCCAGCCAAAGAGCCACGTAGGGAAGAACAGGGACATGTGCTTTTGAGTGGCAACTCCAGTAGGACCGCATTCAGCAGCTCAGGGCACAGGTCAATTTGAGTTGATCTAAAATTAAAAGTTCTGTTTGCATTTTCTGCAAAGCAAACCAGTGATAACTACAAAAAATACTGAGGGCTTTTGTAAAAGCCAGTTCTCTCTGGCCCAAAATCAAATGGCAAATTTGTAACCATCTTAATTAACTGACAGTCTGTCAAAGGTAGGTTGTAAGAACATCTGTATTTCCATGCCAATGCAGAAGTGTGGCTATTATAACTTGTATTGTAACTTCCCACTCTTTTTTTACCTTTTTTTTTTCTTGAAAGCTGGCTTTGTTGATATTTAAGGCTTTTGACCATTACCTTCCACTAGATTCATATCTTCAGTCCTGTTTAGCTGACAAATCTTTGGCAAACAGCCTTAAAAATGCTCCTTTAGACTGTACAACGAGAGGAGAAGTGATGCTGTAATAATCTCACATTGTAGAGAGAATGATCTCTTACAGAAACGCATGTTCATATTAAAAATTCACAGCAGCGCACTCCACTCCCCCATTATAGGTAATTACAGAGGATTTTAAATATCTGATGCTAGTTGGCAGCGTACAATACCCTGTCAGCAGCAGGCACTGATTTGTAATTTAATTATCATAAGACATCCACCTGTTCTTTTGTCAAATGAAGAGTAGCATTTCCGTGCAATCACACTTTTCCCTCCAGAAACTCAAATTAACCCTTAGAGAAAACTCTCGTTTCTACAGAATGGGGTAATTTCAAGGACGTTTGCAGGACCCCATCAGGACAGAGTGATGAAGAGGAATGAGGCATTTCTGCAGGAGAGTCTCAATTCTGGTTTGGTATTTTCAGCCTTACCACTGGCTTTTTGCTGTGTCAAGCTCTTTTGGTTCACAGCTGAAAGCATTTCAGTGAAGAGATGCTGTGGGAGGAAAGAAGTATGAAAATCAATGAGTTTGGTGCTAAGAACATGAGCCAAACGCATAACAGGATTGACCCAGAAATGTTCTGGGCTCATACTTTGTGAAGAATGAGAAGGCAGGCCTTGGGGTCGGAGGGAGATAAAGGCAAATGGAAAAGTGGAAATCTGTTCTGTAAACTTCACAGTTTATGAACATGGCTATTATTGAATTTTTTAGGGGAGTGTGAGGTTATTGGATAAAATGATGAATTTTAATTATAAAGCATAGGTTTTCATGGGAAAGTCTACCAGTGGAGATGCATGGAAGTGTCCTGCTTTTTGGGAGCACAGGGCTCAGGGTGAGCCACTTTCCTCTGGGCCTTGGCTCTCATTTATGCAACAGCTACACTGCAGTGCGATGATGGGGAAAGGACTTACTGATGGATGTAAAGAGATGTTCTTTCTTTAATGCCACCTTACACTGCTTCTTGAACTGTAAAGCTGCGTGAATGATCTGGCCAAAGCTTGTTATGGCTTCTGCCACTGCTGTCTTGTCTCTTTGGAAAGCTGTCGCTGGACATTTTAATTTTTGCCATTTCCTGGGGAGATGGGATGACTCTGGTATTCTGCGGTTAGTTCTCCTAATCACGTTTTAGCAAGTGACTCGCTTTAAAGAGGGTGTCTCTGAGTAGTTGTCTTTTTTGAAAGAGTACTCACTGGATTCAAAAAATAATTGATTGCTTGGGGCTTAAATGATCTGTGTGCCAAGCCTTTAATGTGCCATTGGTTGGAGTACCATCTCTTAGACTGATGGCTTCTTGCCCAAATAATACTTGTCTGGTGCCAGTCATTTTATAGATTCATTAATCATGTTATCTGAAAAGTGAATACGTGAAGAGTTGCAGGCATATCCCAGAAAAGAAGATGAGAATAAATCATGTCACGTGTGTATTCTGAAAATACCTGGCAACTGCTGAACCGTTTCCATACATGAGAGTGACGGCAGGAATAAACTGGGATGATTTCCTTTGGAGGGATGAGAAAATGAAGTAACACCCCAGAACTGAGCCGTCGAAGTGAAATGGAGGGCCAGCAGGGAGGCCTGCTTCGCGACGTCCTTGTGAGAGTACCTGAACTTAAGACTTCTTATTTTTCTTATACGGCCATCCAAATACATCTTACTCTTTGATTTTGTCTTGAGGCTTTGATTTTGCTTACTGCAATATTTTAGCATATCCCCGTCCGCTGAAAACGGCATTTACAATGACGCTACCCGCGCCTCCCCTACTGCCACAGACCCGTGCAGCCCCCTTCCCATTCCCGCTCTGCTCTCCTCCTCCCGCTCCCTGCCGTAATGTCGCAACATCCCCCACCGCTGCCTGACACCACGTGAATTCGTTTGGTCGTCTTCTCCTCAAAACACCTCTGTGTATGTGTGCTGGGTACAAAAGGCCAGGCGCTGGCAGCCGGGGGGTTGTAGGCCTCCTCTGTGAGGAGAGGTCAGGCCTGCCCCTGCCAGACACAGCCGGTTCCAGCTGGTTCCACTCAGCTCCAACGGCCCCTCTACAAGACACAGCTGAAGGACAGGTCTGGTAATTTCATTGTGGTTTTAGGGTTATGTTCTTGGTTGTCACAAGCTTTGTATTGGATCTCGGACAAGGTGCTTACCTCCTGTTTCTTACCTCACCTCTCCTCGGAGCAGAGAGTTATAACGCCTCGCACCCTAATTAGTGTTCAGGGTAAGGAGAAAACTTTACTGGAGGGTAATTTTCTGCCTGCCTGCTCGTGGCTCTGTGGAAGCGCATGTGTGCTCTCCAGCATCAAAGTACATGGTGCTAAATGGAAAATGACTCAAATATTTTGTGGAGAAAGGCTATAGAAGGGCAGTTATTCATGTGGGGATGTGAAATGTGAGCTGATGCTACAGTTCAGGTGATCAGTGTGTCTTTTTTTTTTCTGTACCAGCCCTTGACAGTAGTTCATCTCAGATGTCTATCTGATGGTGAAAGTTTTGTGTGTTAGTGTGATATACCACATTTTCTCTCTTTGATGAAGTGTTAAAAAAATAATGATATATTCTCTTTAGAACAGATTAGGAAATCTGAGGGTTGTATTATCCAATGTCTGATACTTTATCTGTTATCCCATATTTACATTCATACATGTGCATTGCCTCCTCAAAGCTTATTTGTTCTTCCTTCCTATCTTTTTTTTCTCTAGAAATATCGTTATCAAGATGAGGACGCTCCACATGATCATACTTTGCCTCGATTAACCCACGAAGTGAGAGGCCCAGAGCTTGTTCATGTGTCAGAGAAGAACTTGTCTCAAATAGAGAATGTCCATGGATATGTCTTACAGTCGCACATTTCTCCTTTGAAGGTAGGATTGATATTCACTGTGGCTTTAGTCCTCAAATACAAGAAAACACATAGCATGAAATGCTTTGGAAACTTATTTTGCTGTACAAACAGACAAGCTGGTTTTCGAAAGGTATCAATGCAGATTGATTGTCATGTGATGGGTTTTTAAGGCTCGCTGTAGTGTAACAGGTGATGATTTAGTTGGCAAAGCTTTCTGTTGAGATGGGAGCTTTTTGCTTTGAGTGAGCTTTTTGCTTGAGCAAAAATCATTCCTGTCAAATGAGCCTGTTTTTCTGTACATATGAGAAAGGAATAATGCAGGTTCATCGTCTCAATATCATGGTGATTTTGGAATGGCACGCTTTTCTTCCTGATTCTCCTTGTTCAGAAATTGAAAAAAAAATACTGTAAATGTAATCATCTGATGGGATCCTAGTTATTGCATCTCTCAAAAAGCTATATCAAAGTCATAAGTTCTGCCTGAAAAGGGAGCTCATTTGCCACTATTCAGATCCTTACTACTCAAGCACTTGCTGTTTTCTCTGGGTTTTGCTGCAATTCAGAGTGATGTAGAGACATCTCTCTGTTAACTAAGGCAACTATTTATAAGATATACAAGGTTTTTCTGTATGTGTGTCTGGTGTCCTCTGATGTATCTTGCTGGGCAAAAAAATATTTATCTTCATGGTGAACCTGTATTTTAACCAAAAAGAAATCCATTCCTGAAAATTACATTTGCTCTTTAATAAGACTGCAATAGTTTGAAGACGTTTCTAAAAGTTCTCTAATGAAAGGAGCATAGATGGAGTGATGAGCATAATGGTTTTCCTGTTTTATTTTCCACTAGCAGGGGAAGGGGGGAAAAAGAAGAATATTTTTTACTAGAGGTGGTGATGTTCTGGATAATGGTTTTATTCCAGCAATTAACTAGGCAGCAAACAAGGCAGATGGGCTTTGCTCCTTCTGGTGCTCAAAGCCTGTGAAATGGGCATCACTTGCCTAGCAGAGTGATTATAGTGCAGTTACAAGTGAAAGGAAATGTTTATTATTAAAGATTGATGTGAATGCAGCTGGTGTTCCTTGAGCCTTCATGGAATAGCCATGTGAATTAATCTTTGTCCTCTGCTCTTGTTGTTCCTGTGTGTAGCTTGTGTATCATTTGTCTTTTCATGTTTTAGCAGCTTTCTGGGTTGCTTACCTAACTTCTACTGCAGAAGCCAGCAGTATCAAGCAGTGATATATCTTATTATGCTGAAGTAGATCAACTTAGTTATTTGGAAGGGATTACCTCCAAGTGGCCTCTGTGTAACCCCAGGGGACAATCACAGACAAAGCAATTTCTTCCCTGGAAGGGAAATATCCCTGCTCCTCTAGGGTTCCTTGAGTATTAAGATTATAGTGGTGCTTCTTATTCATGAAAGTCAAAACCAGGTATTTTTCTTTGCAGATGGAGCCTTTCAAGTAGGGCTGGATGGTCCAAACTGATAATGTAGTAATGATGATGAAAAGCTTACTCTGAAGTCAGGTGAAGGATATTCCCAGATATTTACAGTTGCCTTAAAACAGCTCTTAGTCTAATTTGCTCTTGTGATGGAAGAAAATTGTTTTCTGCTGTTGGTTTCTGAAGTGATGGGAGGAGACAAGCTATATAGAATTTCCTGTTGGAAATCAGTGTCTTCTGCAAGTTCTCTCCTCCGCCTGAGAATTTCTTTGTCCCTTTCCCTTCTTTCCTTCAGATTCACAGTGTTTCAAGTCTGCCACTTAATAGTGTCTCATGCCTGCCACTTGATCTAAATTTAGTAATTTGTCTCTTCAGATGGCTTTGAAGTTCCTGCTTTCTTTCTTCTGCAGTCTATGTCCTGTCTTTTAACCTTCAATAGAGAATTAGCTCAGGAGGCTGGAGTAAACCTGCTACAGCTCATGGCACTGGCCCTTCCGATCTGAAATACTTGCTTTGGATTCACTTTTGTTTCTGGGAACTGACCGAAATCCCTCTTCAGAGGCTTTTTGTCACAGTGATTTCCATGTAGTTGAGAAATAGCTTTCCAAACTCTCCAAAATCCAGTCAGAATTGGTTGTTGTCTTGAATTATAGACTTTCCATCCTATAGTCTGATATCATTAAGATTTCCGCTCTCTTCTCAGCAGTATTGTGTAAACATGGCTGTACTGAATAATGGCTAATTCTGAGGCATACTGCCTCTCAACCCATAGCATACCTTCCTAGGGAAATGTAAAATGCTGGTTTTTAAAGATTTGCTGGTTAAGTGTGCCTCCAATTTAAATAGTTCATTGCCTTGCATTGAGAGGTGGAACTGCTGGACTCCTGCTCTGAGGATATATAATAAATGCTGAGGTCCAAATACAGCCTGTCAACTCTAGTCTTAGGAGTGAGAAGACACCAACAGTTGCAGTGGGATAAAGCTGCTGGGAAACTCCACTGAGAGCTGTTTGCACTGGAAAGGTTGACTCATTCTGACCCAGTTTTCAAAATACAGGTCAGCGCATGTGGTGCAAAGGGAAAATGTGTGCAAATGAAAGTCATAAGTTTGCTTGTACCAAGAGAGGGATCACATCACCTCCTGTGTGTCACTAGGACAGTCTGTGCCCAGCCACCCACCCGGCAAACACGTTGTGTGAGCAGGGGGTGGCTGTCTGGCTGCGTGGGGTTAAGTCACTGCCTGATTTTGCATTTCGTTGCCTGAATTTCACAGCAGGGTCTGCAGCACCAGGGTGTACCTCTCAAAGAATTTTTGAGGCAATCTTTTGTGTGTAGTGGCTGCAAAATGCCCTGATGACAGGATGATTTGCCCAATATTTTTGTTTGAAATAGTATCATAAAAGAAAAATGTCTGAGCGTAAAAATAATCTAGTTAAGATGCTTTGGAAGCAAAGTGTTGTCCCAAGGCCAAGCCACATATCCATCTTAATCGCATCACTTTTCCTAAGTGACTTGTGTTTGGCAGAGGAAAGAGTTGCTTGTTTCCATACTTTTGTGTTAATTTGGAAAGAAATCTGCAAAGATCGTGTAATCAGAAAACCACCCTCCAGGGTGCTTGTTTCCAGCCCCCACAACTGACCAGTACCCACAGCCATCTCTAGAAGCCACAAGTGTTATACCCTGTCAGTACAGGTAGACTGTTTGCTACCATCACCCTGCCTGTGCTCCAACACCTCGGTGTGCATCTGTAAGCCAGCTTGACAGCTTGATGTGAGTCTGTGCTCGTTACAGTTACAAGTTTTGTGGATGGTTGAAGTTTAGGCAGAGAAACCATGGGCCTGTCTATAACCCTGTGTACATCTCCAAGTAAAACATTCTGGGGATTCTTGAAAGACTTTCTAACACTCAGGATAGAAGGATACAGCCCATCATTTTTGAAGACATGTGTGATTCAAAATGCCTGACGTGGTACTGTGTTGCATAGAACAGATGCATCTTAAATTTGATATCAAGTTGCTGTGTACAAATTGTTAAAGAACTTGGCTGTAATTTCATATTCCGGATTATGTGGTTTGATGTACTCCAGAAATATCCTAGTGGAAATTGTTGTTATTGGTTGCTTCAGAAATTTTTTTTATAAAGACAAATTTCTCTAATAACCTTATACTATTTTTGTGTGCTGAATAATCAGAAATCTGGTCCTCAGCCATTCTGAAAATCTCTTTAAGACACTCAGATACTGATTATGATAAATACTGTTTAGGAATGTGAATAGTTTTTCTGATATTGACATGTCCTGTTATCTTTCAGGTACCTAAAATCTAGTGTACACTAGCCAGATTACTTCCTTTCAGAAGATAATAATGAGCAAGAATAGTTGTACTGAAAACTAGACCCTCTTTCCACTGTGATTTTTATTTTTGTAACTTCAGATTTCTTGCATGAACCTTACTTTTCCACTTTTCTACTACTTTTCTTCCTATAGCATTTTCCAGAACTGAGTTGAGTGTACAGAAAATGCTTAATTTTAGGAAGCTGCAAACTTCTGTTAAAGGTTGATCTACTTATTAGTGTGGAAAAGATAAAATTTGCAACAGCTTCAGCAACCTTGAATGTCAAGCATTGAAGTTTTAAAGGAAGTTTTCAGTTATGTGGCTGTACTAACATTTGGGAAAATGCTACCATTTGAGAAGTTTTGTGAAAGAGACACTTAATATGTTAAGATGACAAATGTTCTTTGCAACTTATGGGGGTGATGAAATTGTGTTTTATTAATCTGTTAAAGGAAGAAGTATGTGGTGTAAGGAAAAGATAGTTTAATAATTTTCTTGCACTTTCCCTACATTGACACTAGATGGTGCAGTAAGCTCAGAATCCTTTGATCTGCAGCTCTAAAGCTCCAGTGACATGCTGTGGAGGTTTTCCTTATACGGCTTAGAAAGTGCTAATTCAGTAAAAAATGCCTTGTTAGAAATTAGGAGCCTTCCGAATCCCCGGTGTGTTGGGAAATCTGAATACAACACAACCATACCTGAAATTCAGACATGCGAGTTCTGTTTCTAAATTAAAAGCGCCTCTCTTTCCCTTCCTCCTAGGAATAGAGCTAATCAGTGTTCATTAAACGAACGATAACTCTGGCTTCTAAATTAACCTTATTAGTATTATTGTGATGTTAGAGTTCTTTCTGTTTTCAGTATATTCCACTTCCTTTAGATAAGCTTAAATGTAAAAATCCATGTAAGGATCTTGCATCTCCTTGGTTGCCTGAACATTTTAAGTACCAGGCTATTCCATCTCCATTTCCTAATTTAATGCAAGCTTTGAGTGTAAGCATCCATGGCAGTTTTGCAAAAGCAAGTAGCCAGGTCAATTACTGTTATTATCTTGGCAAAAGATATTTTTAAACAAGGAAGTTCAGAAAACCTCTTCAGTTGCCTCCTCTTTGATGGCCTCACTTTCTAGAAGGGAAGGAGCCACTCTGGATGTTCCTCCTCTTTTTGTCCCAGGGTGCTGCCCTGCAGCTTAGCAGGTTGCTGACAGCTTACAGAAAGTCAGGATTTATGGAATGACTTTCCAGTGGAGAGAGGAGAAAAAACATCTCCATGTGGAGCAAATGAGCAATTCATTTGCTCAGTGGTCTCCAAAGTTAAGGTTATATATGAATCAACATTTGTGCAAACTGCTTTTCAGAAGGAGCTTTGCTTCTCCCATCACCACAGCACATTGATTCCATTTGTTCTTTTCCCTGATGATGGCAAAAGCCCCTGTCTTACCCATACTTGAGGTTCTCTGTATCTAGTGGGGAAAAGATGTTTTGTTTCTGCTCCAAGCCAGATCTCTCTCTTTCCCAACTTCCATCTTTTGATGAGTGTGTAAAGTGTCCTTTGCACGCCTATCATTCTTCTTTTTATACACCTGTGTGCAGGAAGGTCATTCCTGGGAAGGTTCCTGGAATCTGGCACACCCTTTTCTCTGTCTTTAATGAAACAGCTTTTTCATCATCTCTGAAGCCTACCGTGTCCAAGCGTGAGCCAGACCTCACTACAGTGAGGCTGTGGTTGTCCTGCTTGTCTGACAAATTAACAAAGAAAGAGGCTCTGAGGATGAGCCTAGACGATTAATTAGTCTGTGAAAAATGTCTTAGCCTGAGCTTCCTGGAAACTGTCATAAAGAGTAATTTTTTGTCTGTCTAAAAATGTAGATTGGGTAAGAGCTATTTATTTCATGAATTAACATCAACTTCCATAAAAAATGAGTTCTAAAGATAATTTGGATAAATAAGGTCGAAACATTCTATACTTCCCCCCCCTCCAAAGGCAACAGTTCAATTTCTCAATTCAAAAAGTTTGGGGACTATTTTTTTGCTATTGAATTCTGTATAAAATACTGTTATGCACTGGTCACAGGTACTGTGAAAACAGCAAACTCCAAGATTCTCATGGTGTTGCAGTGGATTGCGTGAGCTGTAGATTAACTCAAGATGTTGCTGCATAGAGCTGCAAAACAACATTAGAAAATACACTCAACAGGCCTGTGTAGCTGTTTTAAATGAGCAATTGCAGGGAAGTCCTCTGCTCATGTAATCGTAACTACCTCTAGCTACCAAGGAACCAGATTTACACAGGAAAAGCTGGTTGCTGCAGCTTTCAGCATTACCATAGCTGATACTCCTGTGCAAACATAATTCCTAGTGCTTTTGGGGGGGCTCATCTAACTGTGATAAGAAACCCCATTTATTTTTTCAGAGCTGCTGAACATCCTTAATTCCTATTACTGGGGAAGAACCCTATGTTAGAGCTGAAGTTCAGATAGGAAAGAGAACAAGATAAGGCTGAATATGTTTTCATTTCTGTTGTTCAGGTGTGACAGTGCCATCACACAGGCTTTTCTTCCAGAGCAAAGATGCTGCATTTCAGAGGCTCTTAAGAGCCGTGGAGGACTGTGAGAGGCTGATGCTTTGTTATATGTCAGGAACAGAAGTCTGAAGTTTTCTCTTGCAGTTACAAAATTAATTGGGGTTATATAGAGGACATATTAATGTATGCATGGATATATTAGCAAGCTGTCTAAAATTTAATCTTGCATCCTTTTCTTTGCTTACACTGACTACATTTCATAAGTATAGCTAATCTGCATGAAGCATTTTTTTAGCCTCAGGCTGGCTCAGCCCAGTAGCAATGATCTTATAGTAATACTTTTGATCGCTGCCCTGGTAGCTTCCTAGCTTTTGTGGGTTGGGGTGTTGTCTTCCCCCCCCCCCCGCCCTCTGCTTTTTAATATGCAGTTATTGGCAAAGCCCCATACTGCAGTCTGTATCCGTTAGTGAATTCCACTGAATATTCAGTAGGTTGCTTCATTAAGTTACAACACTTGTTACATGTTTAATCATGTACTGCTTTTCTCTTATCTCTTACTGTAATAGCAGATAAGCGTATATCATAGATCTGTATCATAGATCTATGTTTTTTAATATAAAAATGCAATCGGATTAGAAAGAGACAAAGGAAACACACAAATGTGCCTCTGCTTGTTCTTGCTCTTGGAGAAGTGGCAACAGTAGCTCTGAATTTTTATTCTATTTCATTATGTTTCAAGGCAAAATAAGCAGCTTATAAATAAATATTCTGAAGAATATTTTGTGTCTCAGTTTCATGTGGGCAGGAGTGTCTTCCATTTTTGCAGTCCTGGTCTTACTCTAAAGAAAGTCCTAAAATGGTGCAGAATTTGAATGTTACAGTGAAGAATAGTTACTAATGAAGATTGGGGTTTGGGTTTTGTTATTATAGCCAAGTCCATTATTTTGTGTACTTTATTTTTTTGCCTTGGATTTCTGATTGATGGCTTTCCACATGATTTATGTTGTTGCAGACGGTATCTTGTTATCTTTCTAGCTTCTGACACAATTAAAAAGAAACCAAATAAAATTGCTTCTGTCAGTGGGTGATTTAATTGGAGAAATCTCAGCAACTTAAGGTAAACCTCAGGCATTGCAATCCTTTATTTTTTGGCAAAATAAACGATGGCCTCTGATGGACACAAGCAAAGCAAATTGTGACAGTATCTACTAGCCCATTATATGTTGTTAGATTTGCCTGAAGAATAAAGAAAAGACTTTTCAAAGGAATTTGAAAATAGTTTCAGGCTGTGGACACTGTTTACTTTATATGGGCCTCCTAGGTATTGAAGGTCTTTTCAAATGTTAATCTGAATTGCAGTTTCAGGAGACTTTCTCTGTTCTTGATCTACTGGGTGCTTTATCCATTAGTATTAATTAGCTGCTTTATCTTTTATTCTTTTCAGATAGTAAATTTCTCCTCAAGGATAGTCTTGCTCCTCAGTCTTATTTTTTGGAAAAAATGTCATATATATTGCAAATATAAATGAGAGACATGGCCACAAATAATCAAGAAAATGAGAGATTCCAGGAACCCCTTTTTCTCCTTGTCTTTTGGTAATGTTTTGCATAGTACTAGTTATTTCTTACTTCCCTGTAATCCATTGAGCTGTTTTTTCCTTGATGTATTGGCCATATGAAATACTCATAGAATATAAAATAAACAGAGAGAAATGTGGTATTATAAAGGTATTTTTTTTCCCAGCTGAAATAAATGAAAACTATCCAATAAATCCATGGAATCATTACTAGATGCTACAAACATAAGATTTGTATGTTCTCTCAGTTCCTTTCTTCGAGTCTAGGAGTACAGGAATATCAGTATATTTGTAAAGTATCTGTAATGATGTTTGCCACCTTTCCAAAGTGTTTTGTGACCTACTGATGAAAAGTGCAATAAAGCATCTTGGCATTATTAGTCAGACTGTAACAGGAGGGATTTTTCTCAGAGATGTCAGACAGGTTTAACACCAGTTGTTTCCCTAAGCTCAGTAGCTGAAATGCCCTTCTGTCAGACTTCAGCTACTACTGACACTTGGGAATGTACTTGTCGTGGTTTAACCCCAGCCAGCAACTAAGCACCACGCAGCCGCTCACTCACTCCCCCCCATCCAGTGGGATGGGGGAGAAAATCAGGAAAAGAAGTAAAACTCCTGGGTTGAGATAAGAACGATTTAATAGAACAGAAAAGAAGAGACTAATAATGATAATGATAACACTAATAAAATGACAACAGTAGCAATAAAAGGATTGAAATGTACAAATGATGCGCAGGGCAATTGCTCACCACCCGCCGACCGACACCCAGCCAGTCCCCAAGCGGCGAAAAACCCTGCCCCCCCCTTCCCAGTTCCTAAACTAGATGGGACGTCCCATGGTATGGAATACACTGTTGGCCAGTTTGGGTCAGGTGCCCTGGCTGGGCATGAGAAGCTGAAAAATCCTTGACTGTAGTCTAAACACTACTGAGCAACAACTGAAAACATCAGTGTTATCAACATTCTTCACATACTGAACTCAAAACATAGCACTGTACCAGCTACTAGGAAGACGGTTAACTACATCCCAGCTGAAACCAGGACAGTACTCTACATTTTAAATGAAGCATTAAACTGCCATAATACCTTCTCACTGAGGAATAATTCACTTGCTCAGTAGAAGATATACACATTTATACATCCAATGATGTGACACATCAAAAAACGTTCTGGCTTTTGTCAGCATCAGGTGTAAAAGTACAAAGCAGAAGTTTGCCGTTCCAGAAGCTCTGTTTGGATGCAGCCTCTGGGATGAAGAGGACAGAATCTGTTTAGTCAGGCCTTATGGAAGAGTATCTTGGCAGCCTGACTAAGAAGCGCTTAAGCTAACACACGTTTTGTTTCCAAGTGCTTCCTTTTTAAACTCCTGTTTCTCATGGCTCTTATTTCATACTGTTAATTGTGGACTGTGGAACTGTGAAAAAAAACAACAGAATTTCAGCATTTAAAAGAAAAAAGATCTTTCTGAACTGGCTATTGTTTTCCAACTCTTTTCAAGAATCTAGTCTAAAGACTTTTAGAGAGCATTATGGTGTAACATCTTGGTATCAATAGCTAACTGAGACTTCTCAGAAAGCTTTTTTAAATGGAAAACGCTTTTTGCCATTTGGTTCCCTTCAACATATCTACTTCAGCAGATCATCTTACTTGCTTTCCAATAATCTTTTAAAGACAATATTGCCACTGAAGCTGATGCACTTGGGGAAAATGTCAAAAAATAGTCAGCAGGCTTGATGACTCAGGTGACTTTTTTAAGATCTGCACTTACTAACTTGATTTCCCACGGTACTTCTTGCTGTCTTTTCCATTACCATGCTATTGTTTTTCTTTTCTATAGTTAATCAGTGTACCTTTTTCTTGTTACTTTTTCTGAATCTGAATTACCTTCAGGATCCATTCCTGTATTTCTCCTTTAGGTATTTCTTCATTACTCTTCTGTTATATCCATTCCTACACCTACACCTGGATCTTGTTCACACTGCGAGCTACCCATGAAGACCAAGTTTGTGCCAGGTAGCTGGTTTTGGCTGCTTTGAGAGAATAGGAGACATGGTTCTCCCTGTTTCCCCTTTGTTATACGTGATCTTTATGAATAGTTTGTGTTATTTCTCTTACTACAGGAAGGTGGGGTTTCTTCACCCACAAGCAAAAGCAGTATGAAATACACTTGAACATTATCAAGTCCCGTGGATCACAGTTGCCCACTGAAATGGCAGTACTCTGGCCAGCTTTTATTCTACTAAGAGTTACAGAAACTCTGAACCCCAGTAGATGCAATTGATTACTTCCACCAACAGACTCAAGCACACTGAATTGCATCTGTTATCTTCCAAATGTGAACAGAACATACCTTTTACATACATAAGAGCTAGAAGTTATCTTTTTAGGTTAAAATATGTTATGTGAAATGACCGCATTCTCAAAAAAAAGTATGTAGTTGATTTTTTTTTTTTCAAAGCCTCTCTTCCACTACAATTATAATATCCATCTGCCTGGATTGCTGCATTGGATTTAATCAGCCCTTAGTGGTTTAAGTTTGTGCTTCCAAATAAAAAAAATCATTAAACCTGATAATCGACTTAGTAAAATTATTATAATTGATAACATGACATTGGGAAGGCTGAAAAGAGTAATGGTGTTTTCAACAAATAAAGAAATTTCTACTTTGAAGTCAGTGTCACAAATTGTGTCTTTGATCAGGTAGATGTGCGAATGCCAAGCAGGGAAATAGAATTTTCAGTGATAGTACATAGCATGTGAGTATAAAGGCTTATATTAACTACTGGGAATTGGCCAAAATAGCTTAAAGTTAACAACACTCTAGGAGTGTTAATGTCATCAACCAGACTCTGAAGATCATGCTTGCGTCCAATTTCCCGTTCATATTGGGGCTGTTTCTTCTTTAGCAGTTGTTAGGCAGTTGGTTTCCTTTACTATTTTGCAACAAATCTGCAAACTGAGCAGATCTGAACTGAATTAGAGGTTTCAGCTGAAACTGGATTATTTGCCTAATTATTATGTTCATAATTTTACTTCTGTTTTGAAGGCTTTTTTTTTTTTTTCAGTATCTTGGAGATTTGGTATTTACTTAAGGCAAATGGGAATGAGTATAGTAAAGTGCAGACAAGGATTGTACTTCACTAATAGCTGTAATGTCAGAAAAACTAGCTCAAGCAATCTGTTAAAATACCCAAGACAGGTTTCCATTTCTGAAAGTGCTGTTTACCTACACTCTCCTAAAGATACTGGGATTAGTGAATTTTAATCCTGTCTCTATTTTGGAGTGTAAACTAGGCCACAAGGGCTACTAAACACTTATATCTCAAAGACTAATAAAGAAATAGAGCTACATATATAAAGGCAACAATCAACCAGGCAAAGCATCACATCAGTATGTT
Source organism: Haliaeetus albicilla (assembly GCF_947461875.1). Classification (NCBI taxonomy): domain Eukaryota; kingdom Metazoa; phylum Chordata; class Aves; order Accipitriformes; family Accipitridae; genus Haliaeetus; species Haliaeetus albicilla. Next base: position 21,130,979 of record NC_091502.1, on the reverse strand, counting down.
TCAGTACAGTAGACAAAGTGTTAAGCAAAGCAGTGGAGAATCAATATGTTGGCCTGTTATTTATATTGAAAAAGTGAAGTGTTGGGATTCCTCTGGAAAACTTAATTTGCTTCCCCTGTTCTCCTTCAGCACTTCACATACTGGGAATTTCCACATTATGCCTTTGGAGGATGTGTGTGTCTGTGCTTAGGGGGTGTATCTTCCTCATTTGGAGAGCTGCACAGTTGAACTTTTTTTACAGTGTAGCTGCAGAGAAACAGGATAGATATGTTTCCCAGTACAGATTGATCTTTCAGAGCAGAATTAACTTTGAAACTCTCTATCTACTCAACTGGACTATAGAGCCATTGGAAACGTACAGCTATGACTTCCCATAACTTTTCATATACTGACTTTATCACCACACCTTTTCTTCTCATACTTTCTTGCTGAAGTGGAATGACTCAGCAGCTGAGTTCCTGTGCCAGGTCATTATCTTAAACCAGGGGGGGATCTGAGCCAGTTTGGAGCTTCATGAAATGCAGCGGGGTGGAGAAACAGCCCGAGGAATTTGCAGTCCTGCCTTTGTCCATTGTTCTTTTCCTGTCTCACTCTCATTGTCTCAGTTTTTTCGTTTCTTGCTTCTGGTACAAGATTTTTGTAGGAAAACATATTTTACAAATCGTTAAGTGTGAGGAACCATGAGAATGGAGGTTGGCAGTCAGTGGTTGAAGTGCGCATAGTTATACGCAGTCGGGGGAAAGAGGAGCAAACTGTTAAAAAGGGGGATATTTGAAAATATTTTAGAGTCTATATCTTGCTACCTGACAGCCTGATTTGACTTTGTAATTCTTTAACTGCTCATACCCAGACCATTGGTATGTCTGTAATGTTATTTAAACTTTTTTTTTGACAGTATGGTAATATTAGGGGTGAATAAACTAGAGTATCTGCCATAAACCTGGTATCACAGCATGCATAGAGATCATCTCACCTTTTCTGGTTTTTAACTCGGTTATAGCTATCTTAATACAGATAATTCTGGCAATTGGAACCCAGGTTTTACTCAAGTTATTCAATTAAGCTGAAATTGCGTGTAATGTAGTACCATAATTGTAGCAGAGGCATCACTGGAAGATGGTAAGTAGGTGAGATACTAATTAAATTCTTCTGAACTTCAGTAATTTAATATTCAAAGGAGGCTGAGCCCATATAGTAGCTGCTCACTGCATTGCCACTGGGGATTACAGAGGAAGAAACTTTAACAAAAATAGCAGCCTCCAAATGATTTTTGCTGGACTTGTCTGACTGAAATTTGGGGTTTGTTAGTATTGCTCCACCATTCTAGATACAAACACGGCGGGTCACATCCGTCTGTGGGTGAACTCTCTGCAGACTTCAGTAAGATCATATGTGGGTGGATAAGTACAAAATTTTCCCAAACACTGCTAAACCTGGGGATGATGGTTGTGTTTATATATAATCTTGAAAAGCTGGATTCTTTTATATTCAAGCTTTTGGGAAAAGTAGGTTTCAGCCTAATTTAAGCAGGAATACAGCTCCCTTTGATTTTCAAAGGACTGTAAGCCACAAACTCTTTTAAATTCTTTTTGAGAATCTCATCTGATAATAAAATGAGAGGTGTGGGAGAGGATGAAATTCATCCATTCTTGGAGTCATCTTCCTGTAGCACAGCTCAGATTGTCTTATCTTTGCTACATCAAGATTATTGACCAGGTTATTAGTGCAGTCCTTCCAGCCCCCTGAATACATCAAAGCAAATATTCCACTGCCCTTCTCATTATAGTTATCAGTAATGATCTAAGCAAGACTGGTCTGGAGATTCCTCCCTAGATGCATATTCTTTCCAAGCCTCTTAATTCAATCTGAATGATGATGATGATAATTTAGGTTATAGTATTACCCAGGGGCTATGATGGTAGTGCAGGGTTCCATTGTCTTAAGCACTACACAGACACAGAAAAGCTTAAATGCTGTGATACCATGGAGTTGCCCAGGCTAAAACCAATACAAGTAAGCAGAAATTAATAGGAATCCCTGTATATATTCAAATTTCATCTTCTAATCTATCTACTATAATCAAATTATATCTACTTTTTAACTATTGTACAATTCCTTTGTAATTTCTTTAGCTAGAGGTGTTCACATCTTAAGGCTGAATTATAGACCAGTGCTATCTTGTTACATTTATTGGCTTTTCCCCATTAGCAGTGTACTGATGTTTTGCATCTCACTGAGTGAGAAACACACGGACAAATATGCACATTTTGAAAAAAAAAAAAAAACAAACCACCAAACAAACCTTCGTGTTAATTGAAAATGGTTCTGAGAATAGAGTCCCTTTTTAACTAAAGAGACCTACACAGGAAAAATCTGCCATGATTGCCCAATGCAGAAATTAACCCCCTAACTAACATGCCACCACTTACTTAATGTGTTAATTAATTAATGTCCTGGATTTAATTCTCCACATGTGTTGAACTGAGTTGATGAGTGTTACTATACTTTCAATTAGATGGGGTTTTCAACATAATTTTCATCATAATGGTTAGTATAAATGAGTTTTCTTAATTATGGTAGAGTGAATGCTTCGTTAAGAGGCTTGAGATGTAGTATAACAATGTTTGGCACATCTCTGTAGGGACCCTTTGTTCACAGGGACACCCATCTCCACCTCTTTTCTCACAAACTCTGCTTATGTTTGTTGGCCTACTAGATGTGATGTTGAAGACCTATGATAGGTAGATGGTCTAAGCCAAATTCTCCATAATTTTATTTATCAGCGGATTATAGTTATTATTTAGTAGCGGGTTTAGTGTTCTAACACTCTCTGCCTTCTGGGAGCGCTGGTGGAGGGCATCATGGTGTACTGTAATTCTGTTCTCTGGCAATGTCTTGGGGACTGCAGTTGCATTTGAACCTGTGATAAGATCTTAAAAAGAAATAAGTTAACAATTTGCTATACAAAACCAAAATCCATTAAGGCAACGCTTTATGCAATGTCAAAATGCAGAATTTGCAAATAGTCCTTTATACTCTGGAAATGCTTTCTCTTCCCCCAGAATTGCCTGTTTGCTTGGGCAGGCAGTGACTTTGCTGGCTTCCCTTTCCCTGTAAGACCTGTGGTCTCCTCAATGACTCCTCTGGCATCTGTTTGACTGTGGGGTAGGAGAAGATTCACTTGCTGAAAGTGCTGGGGGCATTGGACAATGGTGTTTTGCATTGCTAACATTGCTGAAGGACTAATTAGTGTAGCTGCAGTGCTAGGCGATGTTGACTCTGTGTATTCATGCTGTATTTCATCCAGTCTCATCTATTTTTCTGAAGTGTTAAGGTCATAGAGTAGGAATCTACCACCCACTTGTCCTCTTTGTCTTTGCTTAGCCTTGGACTATCAGTGTCAGCACCTCTTTTGCAGATTTGGGAGGGTTGCAGGGGTCCAAACCACTCTCCTCAGAGCTCCCAGATCTGTGGATGTGCATCAGGGACAAAACCTGGTCCTAGAAGCAAAGAACTGTATCTGCTTGTACAGTCTGTTTTCTAGAGATAAAAGTAAATTTGCAGTTGGGGTGATTTAACTCTAGATTTTTGAGAGTTGGTGGTATCGTATATTTGCAGTGGAAAAAAGTAGACAAAATTCTTTCTCTCTTACAGGGAGTATTCATTATATAGAATAAGTTGGCTGATGGGTAGTTAATAAAAATGTGCAGTATCACAGCTGTTGCATTCAGAGAACTGGATGGCAGCAAAAGTTTATCTGCCTTTTAAGAAACACTAGGGATGATCTTGGGAATTACACATCAGAAAGTCTGTGCCAGATACTTTTAATGAGATAAATATAATGGGATTGGAACAAACAGGAATAGCTTCTGTAAAGGAAAAACAGGTTTCTTTTAACTTAATGGAATCTCTGATAGCGTCAGTAAATTAGTAATAAATGGAAAAGAGGCTGAAGTCATTTATTTGTACTTACTAAATAACTTTGTCAAAGTCCCATCACTGTAAGCCACTAAGGAAAGAAAATATTTCTGAAAATAAAATGCTAGGGAAGATTAGAATGTAAGTGATAAAAACAACTGAGAAAAATGAATGGACTATTTGCAATATGGCAAAGGGAAGCTAAGGTTATTCTAAGACAACCTGGACTGGTGAAAGTCTATACACATTTTGAAATCTGTCCTAGACTGGGCTATAGAAATACAAATATTGTAATTATTTATGAAGGAAATATCTAGACAGGCACAGAGCAATTTGCAGATGGCATACAATTACTCTGGATAGTGAAAACAAGATAAAGCTGTAAGGCATTTCAGATGAATTAAACAGATCTGGAAGAATAGGCAGATGATAAAATGTAATTTTGAAAAATATACATATCTACAATGGAAAGGGAAATATAAATTACTCATACTTAATTAACTGAATGTTTTAGAGATGGCTTATAGCTTTGTGGACAAATCTTTTAAGACCAGTAGTGACTGAATTCACTAAGCAAAATGTTTACTTTTGCCCCTTTCTCTGATTTTCTTCCCCTTTGGTCATCTTCAATCAAATCTGAAAGAGGTCAGTAGTTGAAAAGAAATTCCTATGACTTCCATAAAAAGAGGTAACCAAATAGAGGAAAGATACAGCATGAACTCACCTGGTATTAGATACCAGTGAATCAATGCAGGTAAGTGTGAGAGGTGGCAGAGTGACAGATAAAGAGAGAAAGTGTGACATTTCCACTGCAGCAGAAGCTTCTATTGGAGCTAACACCTTATTAGACATCAGAATTTAACAACACAACTCAAAGCCAGAAGAAGGGAAGCCTTGTTTATTCTGCTTCTTATGGGTCTATTTGTTTGAAATCTGGAAATTCATGTTCTCGTGAGACAACATGAAAAATCAGGTCCTTTCAGATAGGAGATTAAAAAGGCAGAACATATGAATCATATGCAACTGTGCAGATGGATAGGAAATTATAATTTAGTAAGGTTTTAAGTTAAGCTGTAGAGCACAATGCATGTTGCTGTCCCATAGGTCTCTCTCTGACAAAACAGGTCTCTGTTTAATAGGATGTAATAACCTGTCATATATAAACCTTTTCAAGGTTATGCAGATTGGAAACTCCAGAAATCTGCTAGCTCGGGGATAATTTCTGGAATCTGCAGAAGGAAAAAAAAAAAACAGCTGAGTGTTTGAAATTCCTTCTTAAGAGGTGAATTAGGCACACTAAACTGTGAGATGGACTTAAAAGTTGCAAGTTGTTTAAAAATAATAAAGATTTTGTTTTATTTGTTTTATTTTTCATTCCTGACCCAAAGGTCTTATGGTAACTGAAACTGCGAGAATATTTTACTCTGTAAAAAGACAGATTTTTCCCATAATTACATGCCTCCAGTTTACCAGGTTCTCAAAAAAATTAATATTGGCAGGAGTGGCAGTATGGTCTTAAATGCTTCATAGAAGGGAAACATGATGTATTGTTTTCAGTTCTTTACAATTCACTCATACATAACAACCTCCGCTGCTATTTTACAGTATGTTTTTATACCAGAGATATAAGCTCGTTGTATGTATAATCAAAACAAAGTGTTATGTGTGTGTATCACTTGAAACTTTACTTGTGAATTTTATGATGTGTTTTTATCATGCTCTTTACAAAACTTTAACATTTTTCTAGCAAATAGATCATTGAGAAGGAATTGCATTTGGAACATTCCTGTTACCTTTCTGCATCATTGACTGATGAGATCATGCAGGGATTGAGAGAAACAAAACATATTTTAGTGAAAGTAGTCTGGTTGCTAACTAATTTCACTTAGTAAAAGCTAGCGATAATAGTCTTGTTAAATTCAGTGTAGACTTCAAAGCCCTAAATAAATGGAAGGGGTAATTTTCTGTTGTCACCTTAGGGGTCGCCAAGTAAATGCACAACTTCACTCACTCCAGAGTTACTACCATAGAGCAAATAAAATTGTAAGGTTTTCCCTATCAGTTTACTAGTTTCAAGAAAGCCAGCCAAACAAAAAAAAAAAGCTGATCCTACAAGGTGGTGATACCTTTTTGTAGGTTTTACCGTACAATTTGACACTTTATCTTGTTCTAGAAGCAGTTTGCTGAAATTAATAAACATTTTGTGACATTTAAGGAGTTGTATCATGTTTAAATATGGTGGAATAACTGATTTGGTTTTCTTGTTTTTAAATTACATGGCTGCAACAAAACTACACTTTTCAGTAAAAAAAAAATCCACACATACATATTTGCTGTCAGAAATGATAGCTTAAAGCTAAGAATCTAACTACATGGAGTGTTTACCATGAGTACAGATGGTGACATTTTTAACAGTAAATTGCCACAAAAAGCTACTTCAGTCTTGCCTTAAAGCTTTCAAGTCAACAAATAATTTCACCTGAATAAAGGAGAAGGAAAAAAATCAGAAATAACAGTGGTTTGTATTGACACTTTTAATGTAAGGGTTTTTTGGAAAAGTCAAAACCTTTTATTTCAAAGGTGCAAAATAATTTTGGACTTGTCTTTTTAAACTGGCATTCCAAAATGGAACAAAATATTCAAAAGTAAACATATGAAAAGAAAGAATGTTCCCCCTTCCAGATAAAAACTTTTATATTGGACTGAATGAAATATTTCAGGTCTGCCTGACCTGATTTCTATCTTTGGTTATTGAATGAATAATCCATTATTTACACAGGTTTACAGGGAATACGTGACAAAATATGTACAGCTTTCTGAGAATGCATGCAGCAAACCTTTTAGGTTTGAATCCTGGTTTGATTTAAAGATATAGAATGAAAGTTACCTTCACACCTTAACTACAGGCAATTTCCACACTGAGTACTGTGAACTCTAGAATAGTAAACTCTTTCAGGATGGGCAATGAAGCATCTATAGCTGATTTTGGCAAAATATGCAGTTTTGCCACATAAATACTGCATTCCCATTCTGCTCTCGGTAGCATATGTTGGGTTACTTGCTAAATGTTTGTGAGACACATTCCACCACCATTCCCCCCCCCCCCCCCCCCCCCCCCAAAAAAAAAAAAAAGGGCAAAAGACACTCACTTATCTTGTCACTGAGGTTTAAACCTGGTTTTGGAAATGTTCAGCTGTTTAATGCTGCACATCTATGAGGCTTTTTAAGGGTAAGTCATCATGTGTCCTTACAGCACCACAGTCCAAAGGATAAAGAGAATATGGCTTGGAAGGGAGAGATGAGAGGTGCCATTTCTGGCCTTTTTTAAGTCCAGGATAAGTGGAACAAGTCTCTTGCCTTCGATATCCACATACATAATAGGGCAATATAATTAATTACTGTATTTGAGAATGCATTTGAATATATAGAGTTTTAAATTGTTGTGGCTCAATTTTTCAGTCTTTTAAGCTTTCCAGCTGAGGTAGCTGGTGTGCTGACAGCCAGCTCTGAAGTGAGGGTGATACATGTTCAGGCAGTGGGAAGGCTGTGTATAAAAGTCCCTAATGGATATCGCATATGGTGTACTCCACTGTAGCTTGAATCCAAATCTTGGAATTACCAATTCATAGTTCTGTGCTCCTCTGCTATGCTACAGTCTTTGGTTACAGTCCTTCCCTCTCTTCCCCCACCCACCCCTCAGCAAATGAAAAAGGACTGGATTTAAATTAGTGCAGAAAGGCTTTCTAAGATCCAATCTTCTGTGAATAATACTTGGTTCTACTTACAGTACTGTATATATTAAAACTTCTTATATTTAGAGTCAAAGGAAATGACAAAATTTTTCTTTCTACATTTATAACATACCTTGTAATTAATTAGAGGATGTAGAGATTATACTCTGACAAGTACTTTATAAAATGTCATTCATAAACTATTTGTCTGAGTCCTCTTTTATAAACTTTACCTTTCTAAATAATTTGTTGTTGTTTTAAAAAAAATCCCCTAAAATGATAATAATTACACATGCCTGATCTGTCGTGACATTTTGAATTAACCACAGTAAGGAGAAGTTTGAGAATCAGCCAGGCAAAATATAACTCTTGTCAAATGTGAGCAAGTCTTTTTGGAAAGGGGAAAAAAAGATGGTCAATAAGAAGTGTGTATTGGGTTTGCATGGCAAGGTTTTGGTATCAGGGGTGGGGGCTACAGGGGTGACTTCTGTGAGAAGCTGCTAGAAGCTTCCCCCATGTCCAACAGAGACGAAGCCAGCTGGCTCCAAGACAGACCCGCCGCTGGCCAAGGCTGAGCCCATCAGCGATGGTGGTAGTGCCTCTGGGAGAACAGAGTTAAGATGGGGAAAAAAGTTACTGTGCAACAGCAGTTGCAGCCAGACAGAGGAGTGAGAATGTGAGAGCGAGAGCCCTGCAGAGATTCCCCTGCAGCCCCTGGGGAAGACCATGGTGAGGCAGGCTGTCCCCCCGCAGCCCGGGGAGGACCCCACGCCAGAGCAGGGGGATGCCCGAAGGAGGCTGGGACCCGTGGGAAGCCCGTGCTGGAGCAGGGTCCCGGCAGGACCTGTGGCCCCGTGGGGGACCCACGCTGGAGCAGTCTGTGCCTGAAGGACTGCAGCCCATGGAAGGGACCCACGCTAGAGAAGTTTGTGGAGGACTGTCTCCTGTGGGAGGGACCCCACGCTGGAGCAGGGGACGAGTGAGGAGTCCTGCCCCTGAGGAGCAAGGAGCAGCAGAGACAATGTGTGATTAAAGTGACCCAAACCCCCATTCCCCATCCCCCTGCACTGCTGGGGGGAGGAGGGAATGAAGTTGAGCTTGGGAAGAAGGGAGGGGTTGGGGGAAGGTGTTTTAAGATTTGGGTTTATCTCTCATTATCCTACTCTGATTTGATTGGTAACAAATTAAATTTCCCCAAGCTGAGTCTGTTTTGCCTGTGATGGTAATTGGTGAATGATCTCTCCCTGTCCTTATCTTGACCCACAAGCCTTAGATTCTATTTTCTCTCCCCTGTCCAGCTGAGGAGGGGAGTGATAGACAGGCTTTGGTAGGCACCTGATATACAGCCAGGTTCAACCCACCACAAAGTGATGCAAGCATCAAACCCAAAGTGTTTAATAATATACTTTGTTGTAACTGTGTGCATGTTACTAGGCATATCTATATTTTGGCAGAAGTCCTGATTAAAGTCAATGGGGAGTTCAGCCTAAATGCCACGTTATTGTCCATTACTTGGAATATTGTCAAAACTGCATAAATAATGTGCCTTTATAATTAGGCATCTGGTGTCAAATGAAGTTGCAAAGGGCATTTTACTGATGTGTTTTAGATGGAAAAAAAAAATTATTGCACAAGAGATTTAACTGTACGTGTAATATGTTTTGTTCAGCTACCTTTCATTTTGTATAGATAGGAGGGAAAAAGGTTTAAAACTGGAATGTCCTGTTGGAAAAGCTTTGGAGGATTCCAATTAAGGGTCTTTTTTAAGATTTATTTTATGTGAATGATTTGGAAAAAGGATGAAGCACCTTCTACTGTTTCAGCTGTGACTTCTTAAGCATTCTGCTCAAGTAGCATCCTGTGTTATGTACATGACATCGCATATAACTTATCAAGAATCTCTAATGTATCATAATTTTCAGCTGAATGCACAATTTGATTTCCATCTTTCAGACAGATGTCCCTTCATTTGTTCAAAGCTTTCTATCTTATTTAATTTCCTTAGGAAGACTGAAAAATAGTTGACAGTCATATTTATATATGTGTGAATGTATATGTGTATGTATTATATAATATGTTTGCAAAGAAGCCTAAAAATCTTATTTTTTAAGAAAATGAAGGTCTATATATGTTTCTTAACTTCAGTCTTTTAAAATAATCCAGAGTTTTTGCCTCGTTACAGTGTAGTATGTGCTTCCTTTAGCTAAAACAGCTAGGCAAGTTTCTTCAGAGAGATATTTAGAAAATACATTTTAACACAGTAACTACTGTAAGGTAGAAAGGAAGGTAATGCATAACACTCACAAGGTGCAGAGGAGGGTAGCAGTCTTTTAAAAAACTAAACAAACAGTAGATAAAATGGAAAGAGACTAGGACTGGAATAAATGAGGAATTTGTAATAAACACTGAGAGAGTACGAATAATTATTGTGAAGATTAAGATATGAGGAAGACAAATGAGAAGACCAAAAGGAATAAAAAAGTTGTGTTGTAACAATTCCATGCTACCAGTTTTAGTTCCATCCTTCTTTACTCTTTCCTTCAAAAACTTTTATCTAATAGTTTTGATTTTGAGACCTGAATGGAAAAAGTGTATCTTTTGGACATCTTAAATAGCGTGAAGCAAAAAGTAAATTAGTTGTACAATTCCAGCTGAAACACATCTTCATAATTCTCTTTTCCTTTCTTTTGGGGCCTTATCATATTTAGTATTTCATGTAATATAATCATGAGGGCTTCTCACAATTCATCAGTGATTTACATTCATGTATGCTTTTGCAGTATTAGGGCTTCTGGTTTCAGGTGGTAGAGGGGAGGACCACATCCTTATTTCCACAAACAATACTAACTGATTATTAAGTATCAAAAAGGTTAATGATCTACCATATCTCTGAATGTTGTGGTAGGTTAGTTTACCATCAAAAAGTTTCATTAATTCCAGGACATGGTGAAAGACCATATAATTTGCTTTCCCTATCAGCTGTCAAAGAAAATTCTTCCTCGGTTGTATAGCGGCAACCTTCTTGTTTAACTAGTGGAGTCCAAATGGTCTTGCACAGGCATTTGTTTGAAACTTAGGTCCTTTGACTCCTTCACCTAGGATGCTATTTTGTGGTAACTTGTTTGTAGGTGTTAGTCCCTGTTTTGTTTTTGCAGATTGGGTATTCTAGGTTAAATCTGTTGAGGAAGGCAAAGTGAACAAGAGATACTTTAGATTACAAGAGCAAAAGAATGTGAAGAACAGTCACCATATGAAAAATACCAGTTCAAGAAATATCAGTTCAAGCAATAGTAAATAAATATATTGAATAACTACATTGATTTGTTTTGCAAAATACTGCCTTTGTGTACTATAGCTAAGGTTTTTCCAAGAAATACATCAGAAATAAGACACTAGCTGGGTATGTTCAGAAGAGTTTAGTTGCTCTCTTTAAAAGTGAATTAGATTAAACCAGAGTGAAAGTACTCTCATAAATGCTAAATTAGCTAAATCTGGATGCATAAATTTATCGACACTTAATGGGACCATAAAACAGAAAATACATTTTCTGGCTAACTACTGGTGGCCATTAAAATGAATATGCTATATATCAGCTAATCGTAATACTTGATGTTAAGAATATTTTAAAAATACAAAATTTCTAACTTAGTTGATTTCACAACATCCCTCTGTAGTAGCTAAGTCTAATTACATCCTTCTACTAATTAAAGGGGAACCTGGAACAGACATAGAGATCTGAAGTGATTAGTTAATGCTCATGGTGAAAACAGAATAAAGAACAGAGTCGCAGAAGTTCTTGACCACACCTTGGCTGGCGATTACACTTTATGTAGTGGGCCAGGCAAATAGTACACAGATTGAAAATAGCACCATACAAAGGTTATCCTCTAACACAACCGTATTAGAATAATGACTGCAACCTTCGATTAGGGTAAATCCATTCTCCCACTTTCAGAGCAGAGGGAGAGCCAAGCACGTTAAAAAGCTCATTGATTACATGTCTCTGAGACACGCACTGCTGGGGGATATACAAACCTCACTGAAGGATTTCTCTCTATTGGAAAAACTGGTTTTAAAAGATAGTATTTCTAATATAGATGTTTATTATAAAAAGCATATTTGCCATTCTAGTGTCATTGTATGTTGTAAATTAAGGATTAAACCCCCATTTTTTTCTTAGCATTGTCTGTTTCTCCTGTGAAAAACTACTGATGCAGCATATCCAGATTAAGATTGATTAACAATTCTGTGAATTTTGCCCAGCAGCTATAATCATTGGTTGCCTTAGCAACTTGGTAGATTAAATCATAAGCTAAAATCCAGGGGGTTCAATTAAAAATTCTTGTTGAAATTCAAATTCTTTTGAGGTTGAAATGACCAGTGATTCAATATGCACTTGAGAATTCTCATGGTTGGCTCCTTTTTCTTCAGTGTCATTTATTAGAAAAGAAACATAAATCTAATATAATATTCAGGAAATATTTAGCTATTGCAATTTACTATTGCTGATGCATTAGGAATAACAAAGCTTTGTGGTTTTGTCATGTAGTAAGGCACAAGCTAAACTTTCTTGCTGAAAGAAGAATCTGATTCATCATGTTCACGAGGCTGCTTTTCCTGTATTTGATACAGAATTTATGCTAGCATTGGTCTTGCACATTAAGAAGCAGTATTTGTTAATGTACTTTTGATTTATTATGCTAGAACTTTAATTTTGAAATGTGCTTCTAAAGGACTTTGGTTCATTAAATGTTGAAACTATCCACTGTCCAGTTTGTGGCTGCAGAGCAGAGCCAAGGTTCTCTGTTCTGTTCCTCCAGCTCCAGTTTGGATGTTTTCAGTAATTCCTGGGCCGATTCACCTCCTTTTGACCATACTGATCCTTCTGCTACTGGTTTTCTTGTAACTGTACGGTCTTTCAGCTCTTCTAGCTCTTTTTCTAGTGCCCTGATGACTGTTTCTTTGGGTAGATGCACTCTTCCCACAATGCTGTTGCAGGAATTCTCATTTATTGTCCATCAGCCTTTCTCAGAAATGCCTTTGCCTCCCAAAACGACCTCCAGGTATTCTGATATGGTGCCAAAAAGTATCAATGCCAAACCATTAACATGTTGATGCTAACCTTGCACAATTCTTGCCTTTTGTTCTCCCCCTTGCACAAAAGGAGAGAGAGAGAGATTAGTACATTAGTGCTTTCTATCTTCACTTGCCCTAATGAAAAGTTTTCTTCTCTACTTACCTTCCATTGCTGTGTCCTGGGTCTCACCAAAAAGAGGCTCTCAGTTCAGACAGTAAACATATTCCATCCCACAGAAGGGAATTCAGAACCCATTTTAAGCAGCATTTTGTATTTTCTTACTTTAATCCTCCTTAAAGAGTTAGCACCTCTTTTTCCTCAATATGTAGTGCTGACCTTCTTCATAGACAAAGATGAAACAATGAAGAAGAGAGGAAAGAAGGTGCTTCTTTTGAAAGAATTAAATAAACTAAGTTAAATAAACAGAAATAAGTAGAGTGAGAGAAAGATAAACGTTCCTGTAATGCTTCAGACATCAAGAGGAAAACAATGTCTACCATTTACAATGGTAATGGAGGAAACCACCCCTTTCATTATCTGTTTAAGTTCCTCCATTACATTTTGGGTTTTGGTACATATCCTATGTGTTAGCAAATTTACAGACAAGATATTGAACAGTTATTCTAAAATTGTATCTCAGTTGTGCTGAGTACTTATGGATTTCATAGATAAAAATGATAGTAATCAGAGAAAGGAAAGTTGATATAAATTTAATATATTGTATAGATAAACTACCATCACTTGGCAGCTGAATATGAAGACAAATCTGAACTCCTTTGGGCCCTCTGTCAGCAAGAAATCTTTGCAGCTATATTTTATTCTAAAAATTATCCCTTGAAACCTTTTTAATAATTCCAGCAGTTATAACAAATTATGTTAAATTACAGAGTAGGCCTAAAGCATGATCCTAGAAGCTTCAAAATTCTGAATCTAGTTTAGGACATAAAAGTGTAGCTCTGGGAGAAAAAAAGTATAGAATAAAGTATAGGAATTAAAGCGTAATAAGACAAAAAAGAAGCCTGTGACTAGAAGATAGTTATTTCACATGCTCTAAGTAGTCCTCTTTTTTTGGTGGTGGGGTTTTTTTTTGGTTTGGTTTGGTTTTTTAGCATGCTAAAACCTTTGTATGTGTTTTGGCTGGGTGAGAGGAATTTTCTGATCATTAAAAGCTAATTAATGAAGTTTAGTGAAATTTCTGCTACCCCTTTTTCTGGAAAGTATTTCCTGGCTTTTCAGTGTCACTTTTATAATCAACATGTACTTGTAATTTCAGAAATTCATTATTTTTGTTTTATTTAATGTTTATGAGGAGTATTGCAATTCCAGCACAGAAATCTTGTGCAGAAGAGCCCCCAATATCAGTACTGAAATGTAGCTTTGCTAAACTTTGCTGCTGGTGTTGGTGAGAAATCTGTTCTGTTGCTGTGTTATTTACAGAGCTGTTCTACAGTTCTGCACCATTCTCAGATGAATTTCTTTCATTTTAAACTCTTTATTCTGGAATTGCAAGTGCAAAACTCGTACTAGCTTCACCTGTGCTCTACATTCCTTTCTTAATTTCCATTACTAATTTAAAATGAATCAATTGGGATTAGGCCAGAGGGAAACTTACATGATGAATGAATGGGTCTCTTTCTTGGTTTCCTTATCCTAAAATAAAAAAGGCTAAAGGGAAAAGGTGGTGGAGGTTTACAAATAACTTGTTATATATTCTTGGAAATTTAAACAAGTTACTATGCATTTATGCATTATGTCTTTTAGATGTAATGAACAGTATAGAATCTTACCTCTCTTTAATTATATTGACCCATAAAGCAGTTTTAATCTGCATACTTTGAAAGGCTCTATAAGGATCAGCATTACCATTGTCTTCCAATTTGGTGAAACAAAGGCATGGAGTGGGAATGGGAATGGCCCGGAGTTGCACAACAACTTCGTGGCTGAGCCAGCAGCTCAGCCCAGTTTCCTGAGTCCCTTTCAATGCCCTACCAATTCTGTCCCATCACTAATATTCAGTGTTGTGCATAACAAAAGGACTTTGCAACAAGTCAGAGATGCTTTAATAGGACAGCAGGACTTCAGACATGATGGATGAGTGCTGAAGGAGTCATGTTACCAGATGTTGATGGACACTTGTGCCTAGTTTAGAAGTTTCTGTAATTTGCAAGGCAAACATTTTTGAAATCATGTCTATGAAGTGCATGCATTATTCTAAAGCAACTTTACATGTAGATCTCAAAAAGAAAAAAATCAGAAGACTCCTTGTGCACTGACACCAGCAAGGGAGATATGTGATGGATTGTAATATTAAATACTTTCTGCTGTGCATGAGGATTTAAAGGAGGGCAATGTTAGCAGACTGATGAATTGCCCAGCTTTTCAGCTTGCCTAGAGAAGTAGCTGGGTAATGGTCATCCAAATTATAACAGAATATATAGCTAGCTGAGGTAGAACCAAGTAGTTTTTCATTTGTGTGCTATTCTGTGAACCCATAAAAAAACCTTCTAAGCCAAGAAAGCATAATTTAAAAACTTGCATGCAGACTGTAAGATCTATTGGCGAGGCCCTAGTAAGGAGATGTGCTGATGGAGAGAGATTGCTCTTTAAGACAGCTCTCAATGAGAAAGGTGTTAGGAGGAGAGGAGAATGGGTTTGCGTCATGCTGTGGACTTTAACAGATTGCTTTCCAACTGCCTAACACAAGCAGAGCAATTGCTGGCATGTAGCATGTAGTGAAGATGGATATGTACCACACTGCCTGGCAAGCAAACAAGCAAATAATTGTATCAGCAAGCCAGAAACATGATTTTGATCTCTAAAGCAAGGAGGTAAATGAGGAAATAATTTTAGTTTTTATCTAGGCTGACCTAAAAGATCAGTTCAGTAAATTTTCTCCATTTTCTATATCTTGTCTAGGTACGGGGTTTTTTTAGATAAAAATTAAAGACTCAAACTCTTTTATTGAAATGACTGTATCAGAGAAAAAGGTTTGGGTTTGGATGCTTATTTTCAATTCTCTTCACAGAATTGGGATCAGACCGACACATTTTTTTTCCAGTCAAATCTTTCTCTGATTTCTGGAATTAATACATAACTTCTAGCATTAATGCATAATAGATTCCTGTCTTTTGCATCTTTCAGATCAAGTTTGCATTTTAATGCTAAAATCAGGATGTGAGTTAATAGAGTGCAGTGGCATCCAACTTAACTATTTCATAGCCTTCTGTAGATACTTCTATTGAAAAATGTCAGGCATTAAAATAACACAAATTAATGCTAATAATCTTCACTAAGGTATCCTTAATACACCCTTTAAGGTAATGTATAACATCTTGAAGTCTGACATGGCAGAAGAATGTAGTCTGAAGTCTTGATGCTGCACTCTCTACTTATTCAGAGTGCATGTGTGAAATGAATGTTAATATTGGAAATATATTTGGTATTGGCGTGTTTTACAATTCCTTCCTTACAGCATACAAGAGAAAGCTCTATGGGCATTATTCAGCTTAGTGGGGAAAAAAAGGTCTTATGAAATTTTAAAGTGATACATTTGGGGTTGGTAGAGTAGTCTGGCAGCACATTAATCTTTACAAGGGTTATCTGTCCCTGGTGGAAAACGCATGATAAGGTGCCATCCTTTTAAATCTCCTGGAACTGTATAGACAGGAAGGATGGTGAATATTTAAACCACCAAGTTTTTGTAGAACTTTAATTCCTAAATATTGTGTCCAAGGACTAACTTTAAATGGGTCTATCCCTGGGTATTGTCAAGCAGTATCTTCAAATATGTGATTACAGTTGCAGCCAGAGACTCTGGCTAAGAAATCAAATATACTATATGAAATAAACTGTAGGCATGACTTGCTTTAGCAATAAGGAAGGGTTATGTTGATGGTCCTGTATAAGAAAAGCCCTTTTTCTTAAACACTTACTGGAAATTCCAGCAGAATTCCAAATAAAGTTGTTGGAAGAGGACATGGTAGAGGTGCACAGCCCTATAGCATGAATATATACTTTGACTTTTCAAAAGATATTTGCATATGTTTAAAGTACACTGGAATGATCCGATGCTTCTCTTGACTTAACTGAGCATTGTCCTTTTAGAAAGCCAGTGGAAATTAGAGTCAAAAAAGTATACTGAGACTAAGATGTCTTTGAATGCCACCAATCTTATTAAATCAACTGTTCTTCTGAGTGTTACTCTTAACTATCATAATTAATTATACAGAAGGGATATAATTACTTATTCCTGTCTGTCAACTCATGAAAAAACACAAGTGAACATTTTCTGTTCAGTAGTATAGGATGTTCATGAATGCTATGTCAAGGCATGATTTGCCTGGTTTTTAGACATCTAAAAGTTCAGTATCTCAGTCCAAGATTGACATCACAGGTGCCGTGATAGTCAGTGGCAAAAAGTAGGCACGTTGTGTTGCCGGTTTTGTGTGATGGTTAGTCCGAGATTATGTAAGAAGTGATGAAACACTCTCAGAAATCCCAGGTTTCTGCACTGGCAGGAGACAGGGCTTGGAATGAAGCTTGTAGGTGCTGATGGATTTTTAGGGGTGGTGCAGCCCACATCAGGTCCCAAACTGGCAATTAGGAAGGATGTACTGCAGGGCGTAGCATCTGGAAGGAGTTGGCTGCTTTGAAGCAAAACAGGGTTTGATTATTCAGGGAGCAATAGCACCTAAAAGAATATTGGTCTAGGGGTAAATTGTGCAGTTTATGACAGCTAATGGCTTTGCAAACATTCTGAAAAGTATTTTGCAGCTACAGATTAAGATCTCCATCTATACTATGTAATACTGAGATCATTTGAATAACTAAGCAACCTGGTCTAGTGGAAGGTGTCCCTGCCCATGGCGGGGGGGTGGAACTAGATGATCTTTAAGGTCCCTTCCAACCCAAACCATTCTACAATTCTATGAACTGTAACGATACCCAGGCACAGGCTAATTTGAGCCAAATAAGAGCTATTCTGGCTTCTCCTTTCAAAAACAAAACAGACAGCAACAGAAAACAAGTAGCAGTTCTCTGGTCATGGCAATTTTCCCAGTATCATTTGTGAGTGGCAGCTCTACCGTAGTGCTTGAACAGCACTGCAGAGCTGGAGGTACTGACCTTCCCAAATAATTATGAGTTTTTACAGAAGGGAGAGACCATGAAATGTGTGTATAGCAAGGCCAGTATAACGTACTAAACTGACATTGCTTTGTTTGGATGCGGTGCCAAACTGTCGGTAAAAGTAGTTTATTTTCCTACACAGTGCTTTATCTATGTCTCTGTGTGTGTGTGTGTTTCAGCAGTTGACCAGGCATATTACTGGAGGAATCTCTGTAATCAAAACATGTTAAAACATTAATATTTATTTAGCAGGTATAAACTTATTTAAGTTTTGAACTTATTTCTGGCTAGTTTGGGGTGATGCTTTTTTTGGTTTGGTTTTTTTTTTCCTGTCAGCTTTTTTGCTTTAGCTCAGGTAAAATATGGGTCAGTCATGTTTGAGTTTCTATATATTCACATATTCTGCTTTATTCATAGCATTTCCTTTTGAGAGGAGATGTGGGAAAATATAGTCTATGCAGTCAATAATAAAAATGTACTATCAAAGCAAAGGAATGTCCCCTCACATGGTTTTCTTGGATTAATCCTTTATGTCATGGTGAAGAAATTTTGAAGCAAGACTATCTCTGGTTCCTGCATCATAGACATAAAAGGTTCTCTTGCAAACTGAAAACCTTTGAGGTAGAATGAGATGCTTAAAAATGCTTGAAGAGTGACAGATTTTTAATGAATTATGGATGTGGTATTGGTCTTTTTTTTTTTTCTTAAACAACTTGGAAGATGTTTTGTTGCATTTCAGAAAGTTGCCTAATTTCTACTTCACAAAAATTATTGGTTAAGTCTTTTAGAGTGGAAGTAAAGGCAAAGGTGTTTTGGGGAAAAAAATGCCAGATAACCTTCTTCCAGCTCTTGTGAGTGAGTGATCTATGCTTGAGTGAGTTGGAGAATAAAGGTAATGACAGCAGTTTGAAAGGGATGACACTATGTCCAGTTTGTACCAAGCAGAAAGACATTATAAATGAAAAATAAATAAATAAGAAAGAAAAAGAAAGTGAGGAAGGAGACTGACAATTTCAGATAGGTAATCAAAGACAAGAGAGTCCAGTCTGTACGTTCGTAGCAAGTTTGTTTTGCATGGATGGGTTTGACAGAGAATTAATATGCCTCAGCCTATCTGTGTAGAAAGCTACATATTGTGTTTCATACAGCTAATATGCTACCTGTGACCCTAATGACAGAGGACTAAAGAAGAGAGAAACACAGCAAATGAATGTGAATGCCCTTCTAGAGATGCTCTGAATTAATAGAGTTCAATGACTGGGAACAATTGTTCATATTACAGCAGTGCCAGGAGCTGTCAGCTAGAACTGGTTAGCAGAATAATGTTCTGGTGTGAAACGTAGTAGAAAATAGTAACAATCTATAATATTAATTGACAGGTTAAGAAAATAACAGTGAGGTGGAGATGGAAATAAAGTCACAGTAGCTTGAGACTGTGTCTACAGTAGGAGCTTTTGCACAGTGCAAGTATACAGAAAATGTTTTGGGTTTCAGTATTAAGCATTTTCTGAGTGATTGCCAGATACACATTTCCTTTAAAAAAAAAAAAATTAAAAATCTGGCTTATGCATCATTCTTTAAGACTACAAAGTAGTACCGTTGTGACCAGAGTACAGAACCAGTGGCCTCCAGAAAGGAGTGCCTCTTGGAAAACTTCAAATATTTTTGAGTTTTTATAAAATGATTCAAATTACTGTCCAGGCTGACACCTTGTATTGCTAACACTTTATTCAGCAATGCTGTGTGAAAGGTCATGACACCTATCTTGTGCAATAACTTAGAAAATAAAATTACTCACAACTGCATATCTGACACACCCCAGTCTTTGGCCTTCTCTTTTTCCACTCCTATTGCACTAGTTATCTGGCCAGACTGTCTGTAAATGTATCTTGGACACAGATTGCTGTTAAAAGTTGGCTCAGCTATTTTATCCTCATTTTCTTCAAATCTTTTTTGTCTGAGGATGGGTATATTCTCTCCTGAATGTTGCCAAATATAAGCGTTTGAGAAGTTGATAAAAGATCTGGGCTAGTTATGCATGAGGCTATTTATTTAATATGACATTTTTAGTTGCTAAATCATACACACGTAAATAAGCATAAATCCATAAATTGCCTAGGCATCTTGGACAGGCAAGCCACTTACATTTTTGATTCCCAAAGCAGAATTGATATTTATTAATCAACCTGTCTGCCTCTATAATAAACTCCTGTAGCTCTCTGTGTGTGGCCTCATAAAATGTTTTGTAAAAATATGCTCCTCCCTAAGAGACTTAGACCAGCTGTTAAGCAAGCCAGCTGAACAGTTCTGCTCAGTTGCAGTCTAATTAGAGTTATGCACATTACTGAATTTTTGCTTTTCAAATCTTTTAGACATAAAGCTTCAGTTCACATTAAAAATGTGGTATAGAATCTGTGTTGTCTCTCCAGAAATGTTCTATCATATGTGTGGATTAAAATTGGAATTTTTAAAAATAATACTAATGTATATCATAACACAGATGTGGAAAATTATTTAATCACAAAAAATATGTGAGTGCTCATAGGAAAAATGGTGTCATTCAGATTATTTAATACCGTGGGCTATGCTCACAGCCGAGCAAAGGATAAATTGCTAGTTCTTGCATAGCTTCTCCTCTTCATGTAGCATAAATTACATCAGAGTTAAGTGCCAGAATCAGTATTTATTTGTAAATGAATTCAGGGCTTTTATGGTTGTCGATTTTTATTTTCACTGACCTGCGGTACACTTTTAAAGTACTTTCACATGTATTGAGAAGCCTAATTAAGTGAAAGATATTACTTTTTGTAGCTTTCTGAAGTATTTTAGGCTTTCTGCTTTTTAAAGAAATGTGGTTGGATGAATCAAATGAGTGCAATTTTGCAGTCTATTCTTTGACCTTTCTTCCCAGCTGAAGAATTATTTGTAGATTATTTGGCTGGTGATGACAATAGCTAGATATGCTTTAAATGCCTAAATCATTCAGGCAACCTTTAGTTTTTTACCATTGTATCCAATACTGTCTGGAACATGGAAGTAGTCAGGCTCTCTGTTCCAATTGAATATGCAATCTTTTATAAATTCTTGTATAGTGCCTAAAACTCTGAAACACACTTAAGCAGAAGAACAGAGGCTCTGCCAGAGTCAGATGAGAGAGAACAAATGTTGTTCATTAGGCAAAGCTCCTATTTAAATCAGTGGAAAAAGAGAATTTAACTCTTAGGAATTATAAAGGTGTTGGTTTGTTTGGTGTGTGTGTGTGTTTGTTTGAAATGAAACATCCTACAGACCACCCTAGGTATAACTACATCCATCCTATCTATAACTCTGTCTATTTGTTGATATTATTACTGGGAAAATTGTGGTGCGTAATATCGATCAACTACAACTTTTACAGAAGCAAAAGCCGCATTAGGAACACACTGAATTTAGAACAATGTTATATATTATGATGGTGGTTTAGAGTCATATTTTACTTACAATCTTGATTTTAAAACCTGGCTAAGAAGGACATGTAAGTAAAACAGTTATTAAAAATTATATTCAATAACATTTTAAGACTCTATTGGTTGCTCTGACTAGAGCTTATCAATGCACATAAACAGACCAGATGTTTAAATTTAACTGAGATTACTTTATATCAGCTTTAACAGCCTCTTTCGCACTATGCATAGAAAAGCATTGTGGGAAATTACCTCACTTTCTGAAGGCCAGAACTTTGCAAGTAGTTTGTAATTCATTTTATCTTGGGCTGTCAAAGGGTATACACCTTCCTATAATTTTGGACCAGTTTCAACTTAAGTGACTTTTGTTTGCATATATTTCAAGCATTGCTTGAAATTGCCTTTTTTTTTTTTTCTCCTAGTCTCTTGAATTGGCACTTGCAACATAGTTTGCCTTGCCACTATGCCATGTTCAGTGCTTGTGTAACTAAAAATGCAGGTCTTCCTCAGCAAGGCACATTGCATATTCCTAAATGTACAGCTGTGGAGGCTGAAACCTAGGCTATGTGCCCTGTCCTAGAAACAGCTGAAATTGTGACTTATAAAGTACTGTCTGGTATTTCATATCTCTTTGCATGGGCAAAGAAATGTGAGATTTAACATGTAACATTTATCCATGATATATTGCTTGGGATGTGCACTGAGCATGCAATCAAAGCCAAAGGGTTAGTATGTTCTTTCGTACGCTTGTTCTGATGGAAATCCCCTAGGTAGGAAGAGCCACGTTTTGCTACTGAGTTGTTGCCTTGAAGTATACTGTGGTAATGCATTCATATAACACGTTTGTGTTCTCGTGTTATGACCTGAGTTTTAATGGTGATTCATTGTTCATAACAGATGAGATAATTAAAAGGTGTATTCCTTTAGTCCTCTTCAGACTGAGACCATATGAGACTGGAAGATTATGCTGCCTGCTTATCTCATCTTTAATTCACAACAAATTACCAATACATTTGTGCAATGCATTTGCGATCTACCATCTTTTTGTTGTCTTCCTACGGCATTACTGTAGGCAGAGTATCTTCTCAGGTAAGTGAGTATTACTTAATCTGTTATTTTTAATAAACTACAAAAGCATAAATGCCTATTATGTACTTGAAAAGGGGAGGTTTGAAAGCAAGAAATAGACATGTCAGAGGGCATTTTCACAAAACGCTTTTGGCAGTGGGATGTGCTTAACTGATTAAAATAATGACTGTGGGAGTGTTAGGGAACTTAGTGCGAGTTAGGCAGGCAACTGGACGCACTCCCCTTATTATCCGTTGCATGCGGGGCTTGCTGTAATAAGGATCTGATCGGGACCGGAGCTGGGGCTCACCATAATCCAGACCAACTGCTATCATTAATTGCAAGACTGGTAGGTTGTGACACCCAGCAGTATCTGGGAGCCTGAGCCTACTAGGATAAAGCACTGCTTAGAAGTCTGGGCCCTTTTATCACTTTTACCTTCACTGAACCTTTCAAGACTTTGAATGGTGAAGAGGAGGAAAGTGGAGCGAACAGATTGTTTCTCAAGATCAGAGTTCCCCTCCAATGCTGAGAATGGGATTTTGGCACATCGCTCTTTATTTAATTCTCTTGGCTGGAAGCAGGAAGCATTTTAGAGCTTTTGGTTCAGTTCACTATCTAGCTGGCTTCCCTAGAGCCATATAACAAATAACTAGGGTCCTTGGAGATGCTTGTTCTGGTGCATCACTACGTGGAGGGCAAAGACGAGTTGTGAAAATCTGGGCATATTAAATCTTTTATGTGTTTAGCTGTGGGGAGTGGTGGAGAAACAGTCCTTCGTTCAGCTTTCATTCTGCTTCTGGGAGGTCTAGGCATGAAATATGGTGCTTGCCGGTATGCTTGAAAAATGAGCAGCAGTTAATTGCTTGCTTTTGTGATGCTTTCTCTCCTTGTGATGCTTTTCTAAAAGTCCACATAAGTTCATTCTAGCATCTTCATGGTGTCTGGGTGACATGTGAGAAGACAACCAATGTGCCTGGCTTGGCAAAAATCAGTTTGCAGAAAGGTGTGGGAGAATCTTTTATGCTGCTAGATGTATGAATCAAAAGGAAATATTTCCAGTGAGATGTGGAGAACAGAAATTTTAAAAATATCTGTTGACTGGGATCCCAAGGGAAAGTTAAATGTAAATGTAATTTAGACAGCAGTATTGACAGCCCTGGAGAAGGATGAAATGTTCTGATTTTTGATGAAAAAGAAAGGTAAATATTTTGACAATTTCAAGGAACACTTTCTCAATTTTATACTGGTTAGATAGCTCAAAAAGTTTCTGTTTTCTTGAAACACTCAGATTAAATTTAAAAACTTCAAAGTGTTTGAAAAAGATGCTATTTTTTATTGTTGTCCTAAAAAGCTATAACAATTTTTCTGGATTTTTTTTTTTTATCAGCTCTAGTCTGTCTCATCAAAGTATATCCCACTAGCCATATGCTGCCTCAATTCTTCCTCTGGTTTTCAAAGTGCCAAAATCGTCTGCAACAAAAAATTTCCCTCCACAACTGTGTTTCTTATGCTTGTCCTAAGGAATGGGAGTAAAATGGACTGGGGTTGCACTCAAATGGTATTGATTAAGAAAACATGGTGTGACAAATTTTCTCTTATCCTTTATTAGCATATGATTAATTAATTAACTAACTGTAATATGTTTTAGACAGGTAAACCTACATTTTATATTTTAATATTTGGTATATATTTTTCGGCCTCTGAAGATTTTCTCATAGGTGTAAGAAGAATGACTTCTTGTCCTTGACCTCATATTCCTTTACAGTTCTTTCCTCTTTTTGGTCAAAATGGGTATAACACCACCCTTTATTACTGTTATTGCTAAAACAGACCTTTTTGTGTGTCACATTCCAGTGAATGATTGTGTAATCAGTTTTGTTATGGACTCACACAGACCTTTCAGCAGAATTCTGTAAGGTTCTGTATCAACCAGTGTGGGCATAGATGCTCTCTTTTTCTATAATACTTTCTATCACATTACGTCACATTTGTTAATACTTTTATCTTTAGACTGTCCCAGTGCGGTAGAGCGTTATTATTTTCATTTTAAGAGAGGCTTGCAAGGAATAATTAAGCTCTTGCAGAAGAATTGTAGCAGAATTAAGGGAGAAAACCTGGTGCCTGGTCTGCTGTGGTTTGGGCTGTCCTCTCTGCTTTGCTTGAGCAACAGAAACGTGGTTTGTTCCAGAAGCATGGAGTCCTCTTCCTTGTCTCTGCCTGTAGGAAGCAAGAGTTGCAGCCAGTCTTGGATAAAGATTTGTTGTTGTTTACCCATCATACTTAGTAGTAGCCCATCTTATATTTGGAGGGATTAAGTAGAACTTTTTCCTCCATATTTCTTCTTTTGCTTTTTAGCAAGGATGCACTGCTTTTTTAAATCTGTGTTCAGCACCTAAAGTGTTAAGCAACGTTGTTTATGATTTGCCTCTGAAATGACTTAACTTCTGAACTGATATTGAACTGTAGGCCTTCTCCCCATGAGCTGTGACCATCACAGCCTAGGAAAGCTGAGGACAGAGGTAAAGAGCAAGAACTGAAATGAAAAGCAGCAGAAGTCATTATCTGTTGTATTTATTTGTTCTCCACATGGGGGTTATGTTCTCTAACAAGCATTAAAAAGCCAGGTAGGAGTCCCTGGAGGGAAGGGGGTGACAGGGGCTATTCAGGTGAGGGATGGCCCAGCCAACAGCAGGATATGGCTGGAGAGAGTCACAGCTGGGTGTGGGGAACTGCTGTTTTGGCAGAGCCTTGGGAGAGTGACCAAAGGCAGCCCAGCCTCTGAGATGAGAGAGCGCGGTGTGCATGGGCTGCGCGGACTCTGCTGCTGCTCAGAAATTTATTGAGTAGGCTCAATGCATGCAGGTATACATGTGCCCTGCCTGCAAGGAGATGGTGGCATGAGGTTATTTTCTAGCTATCCTGTTTGATCTCATCACTTGTAATTCTTTAATGTTTCATAATTCAATGAAACTTGGTTTCTTGTGCACGAGGGTTTTCTGGAGAGCTTGGTATAAGGACAGGGGCTAGGCACATTCGCCTCAAATCATTGAATGATGCTGGGTCAAAGGAGGCCATGTGTTTCACTGATACAGTTGCTATAACTTGTGGTGATTCTGCTTAAGATGACTTTTTAATTTTGCTCTTGGGACTGCTAAAGTAAAAGTGAGATTTAAGGAGGGCTTTGAAAGAGAAGGCAGCTTGTAATCAGCCAGGAATAAAATAATATTTATGATAGGATGGTATATATTCCCATGCTTGCGCCTGCAACTGGTTTGGGGGGGTTCTTTTGTGATTAGCAGTGTAATGAACAGCTCATTAAAGGCTGCCTCGCTTGCTGCTGCTAAAACATCATATGGAAAAGGTATATCTCATTGCTCTTTGTGGATAGGTAAATGGAGATTGCCAGCCCTCCTGCTCCTTGCCTGCTCTGGACAGACAGAAAACTGTGACTGGCATAGGAGTGAGTTAGGGAGAGCGTACACCACCTCTGCTTGGCTTTGGCCATGGCAAACTCTGTGGCCACATGCTGGGAGAGAGGAGATTTTGGACTCCCAGGCAGCCTGCAGATTCTCCAGTTTCCTGTATGGCTGTTACCAAGTCACTCCTTTGTGCTTTCTTTCATCCCTTTCTGAAACAGAGATAATAGTCCACCATCGCACAGAGTCATTTGTAAGTACAAAGAAAACAAAAGTACTGAAGTACTACAGGACAGCAGGCATATAGACAGTGCAGTAACAGAAGTGTTTCCACACTGGATTCAGTTTTGGTCAGGATTATATTTGGCAAGTCCCTTGCAAAATGCACTGGTGACACACAACAGGACTGCTTGCAATGTGTGGTTCCTTCTTTCTTTTTCCCTCCCCAGGGATCAATTTTATAGTTTATATTATTTCCTGTGGGAGTACTTGCCATGCAAATACATAACTGTACTACATATACTGTGCTTTGATTTGATACAAGAATCTGAGAAGCATAATGGCACATCTGAGGATTTTATACACCATTTTGGTTGTGTTTTCTTAATGTAGCAGGAAGAAACTTAAAAATGTCTATCAGAAAGGTGAAGCAGGAAGCAATTTGTGCTGAACTAGGGACAAAGACAAGAATAAAGTGGCATTTCTCAAGTTTTTATTTCTTTTTAAGGCTGCTAATTGTTGTTATATTACTTGTGTGACTCACTAGAGTTTACTATGCACCAGCAGAAACTAGAGTGGAAAATCAATTTCTAAAATCAAAATTAAGTACCATAATTAGGTTTGTCTCTATTCCAAGGCTTAACAAATAAAAGAGTAAAAAGAACTGCCTAATTTGAAAACATTGTCTTATGCCATTATATTATAAAGTGCTAGAATACATCCCTGTGTGCGGGGATGTGCTGAGTCTCAGTGTTTAGGATAGAACTTATTGCGTTACTATTTCTTGTGCTTCCACAGTTAAAGCTCTATTTCCTGCAGTTATGTAGCACACCACCTCATCCTCTCTTCTCTTGCCCTGTTGTGCCACACGTAGTGGGTTCAGTGCCATCTACCACATCAAATAATAGAAGAGTAGAAAAACAGAAGTGATAATTGCATGGCAGAGGGCAGGTACACAATTTTTGGGGCCTCACACTTAAAGGAGATCCACAGGAGGAAATGCTTGCATTTTATTTCTTTACTGCTCTGGAGTCCTGTGACATTGTGTATGAAATTCTTCATGCCCTCTGCTGTAAGACAGTTCTGCCATACATCAGAAAAGCTGAAAGAGGACATGTCTGCATGCAGTATCTTGTGTTTTAAGGGGAAATTAGACCTGGGGCAAACTTGTAATGTCACAGCTGAGTTTCTGAAAGCATAATTTCTAAAGAGAAAAGATTTGGCACAAGAAATACTAAGGGAGTAGAAAAATTTAAATTGGAAGAGAAGAGCATGAACTTCTGCCATCCTTAATATACAGCATTTCATTTTCACTTCTTTTTTCCATTTCTATCCCATCTTCCTTCATCTTCTGCTGCTGCTCCCCCCCTCCCCACCCCTCCCACCCCCCTTTTCCCTTCTCTGCAACATTTCTTTGTCAGGATACGTGACTGTTCTCAGAATTACTACGCTCTATTCCAGCCATTGACTTAGATGCTCCAAGGAAGCATTTAGCTTTTAAACAACCCAGGTTTACTCATCTTTAAAATTCAGGCCTAAGTGACAGAATTTTAAAATTTTTATTATGAAAAAAAATCTGTTATGAAACATCATAAGTGGTAGAAAATGTCATAAGTAGAAACTTATGTACTCAGTACTGGTGAGACTGTACCTGGAATACTGTGTTCAGTTTTGGGCTCCTCACTACAAGAAAAACATTGAGGTGCTGGAGCGTGTCCAGAGAAGGGCAACGAAGCTGGTGAGGGGCCTGGAGCACAAGTCTTCTGAGGAGCGGCTGAGGGAACTGGGGCTGTTTAGTCTGGAGAAAAGGAGGCTGAGGGGAGACCTTATCGCTCTCTACAACTACCTGAAAGGAGGTTGTAGTGAGGTGGGGGTTGGTTTCTTCTCCCTAGTAACAAGTGATAGGGCAAGAAGAAATGGCCTCAAGTTGCTCCAGGGGAGGTTTAGTTTGGATACTAGGAACAATTTCTTCACTGAAAGGGTTGCCAAGCATTGGAACAGGCTGCCCAGGGAAGTGGTTGAATCACCATCCCTGGAGGTATTGAAAAGACCATGTAGACGTGGTGCTTAGGGACATGGTTTAGTGGTGGACTTGGCAGTGTTAGGTTAACAGTTGCACTTGATGATCTTAAGGGCCTTTTCCAACCTAAATAATTCTATGCTTCTATTCTATGATAATCTTTAATCTGTATTGTAACTACAACAGAGTGGGGGTTCTGCCCTGGCCAAAAGAGAAGTCAGAATGGGTTTTGGTGGTGCCGATGGGGGTAACTACCCCTTTTGTAAGAGCGGCCGTGGGTTTGCTATAAGAATACTGCCTGTTGCAATAGGAGGAGGAACATTTGTCCATTTGCCTCTGTTTATAGCAAAGAATGAAAAAACAGGTCCATACAAAACCTCGGGACTTTCATCTACTTCAACTAGTGTAAGGTCTGAATGCTTAAAATTTAGATCTTCTGGATGAAATACCAGACATTAAGGTTCCTGCCTTTCCTAGTATTCTGGTCATTAAATAATATGCCCTGGCATCACGTAAGATAATTAGTTGTGTTGGGGATGGGAAATGATTGCTTGTACAGTCAGCCAAATCAATATCTGTTGTTGCCTAGAACTAAAAAAAAAAGCTAGCTACCTTAGTTTCACATGACCAGCTCTGTTCCTGTATCCACAGCTGTGCCAAGTGTTAACATATAAACCTTGAAGCAAAGTGATTGTTTTAAATCTTTGGTATTTCACTTTTACCTTGTTCTGTCTCCTGTCCGTTTCACTGGAAACAGAGTTCTGCAAACCCTGAATGACTAATCTTTTCATCTGTCTTCCTATTCTTATAAGAAAGGCATTATTTATGACTGAACTGTATTTGTATTTTAAATGGCCCTGTCATCACATTTTATGACTACAGTGTGTATATATTCAGATAGAGGTAGGAGAGAAACAGAATCTACAGCTAACATCTATCTTCACCACAGGTGTGTGAGGGGGAGTTTGACACCCCACGTGTGCGCTGTGAGGAGTTATCCCTTAACAAGAGAAGATTAATACCCTGTCTAAAGCTAAGCTGCACTTCTTCCCATGTGCTGCTTAAGTAAAACAGCAATGTTAAAACTGAAAGAGGAGGCTGACCATCAGAAATACCGGTGATACTCAGTGCATACAAACAGTTGGCAAGGTGTTTGAAATGACCATCTGTTTTGGTTCTGAGCATCAATTGCTGTTGCTTGCAATGTTGGGGAGCCATGTCATAAAAATAATAGGATTCAACACCGTAGTTGCTTTATGCTTATGCCCATGTGTCCACTTGTGGTGAGACCAATTCTCATAGAGGCACAAGAATCCAATTTAATGTATAGTATAGATGTGGTTTGGTTTACTGAAAACCACCCACTCATTCGCAGCAAGGAACCCCTTGTAAAATTTGCTCTGAACTGATTATCTCCTGTCTGTGATAATATTGCTGCTCAATTGCATGCATCTCTCTGCCCTTGTAATGTAGCACTTCAGTGAGCAAGCTAAAGTACATATTACTCCTGTGAGCAGACAGCAGCTGGGAGCTCCAATTCTTCTTCTAAAGCAGCTCGGCTTGTAGCACTTCTGTAAAATGCAGACTTCGTTATGGTTACAGTAAAATATTAATAATCATAAAATCCCTGGGTACCAGTACAGACCTAATAAACCTGCTATTGACAATGTATGGCAGACTACTGCATGATGGAGCTGTAAGAAAATGGCTTGTAGTCTGGCCATTGCTATAGTGTAGTGTTTAGATAGATCTGCAAATGCATGCAAATAGTTAAAATGCATTTCTGATTAGAATCAGGATTAGGTATTTGGCGAGATTTATTCTTCCTGATCTAACATTTTCAGTGGGTGGAGAAAATTACCTCCCTATTGCTTTGCCATTATTCCTTAAATGAACAATGTATTCTATTTTTTTTTTCCTTTAAGTGGTATGAATTGTGGCTTTTTATTGCTCCCTATTTTTCCTGAATAAATAGTTCAGTAAAGCTGCTAATGTTGATGATAGAAGTCATAAAAAGGAGGTTTTATTGTTTAATGAGTGTTTCCTTCGATTTTCTCAGCAGCTGAATATACATAAGACTATATAAATAGTTGCTTGAGAGAATGTACCCTTTTTTGGTTGTAGTGCAATGATTTCAAATTATACTTATTCTCTTCATAAAAGCATGGGTGCAGAGTGGGAGAGGTGTTCTACTGTTTATGCATATAATACGTAAGATATTTTTTTTCCCGTTCTTCTTACTTTAACATTTATAGTGTTGGTTAAGCTGCGTAATGGTGTTGCTTCTCCTTTTCTGCACTTTTTTTTCCCAACCATGTTTCCTTACGGTGACATCCCACCTAGAAACAAGATCTTTGATTTCTTCCTAAGTTTTTCAGGCCATCTTTCTTCCTTCTCCTCCCTTCCCTCCATTATAGGGCACTCTGTCATCCCACAAATGTGGAGAGTGGTGTGAGTCTGCTATGTGGCATAATAAAGGTTTTCGCACCTTGGAGAATCCATCTTACTATCAGCCTATAGTTCAGAGAATTGGAATGTTGTTATGGACAAATAGATCTTCTGTATTAATTGTACTCCAGATGAGACATGATTTTACTCTGTCTTGTGGTCTTATAACTTTCGGACTGCCAGGATTAACTAAATGTCTGGATTGGAAGTAATTAGAAACTATTCTCTTCCCAGAACTATTATCAGTTACCAAATATTTTGTCAGAAGGTTTTAGATGTCGAGCAAAACCCAAACATATACCTTGGAGTTTTCTTGACAAAAAAGTCACTATCTAGGAATTTCAATTTATTTAACCAACTTACCATTTTAAAATATGTTGAAGGAATTCTTTGAACTCTTTATAATCTTAACAGAATTGAGCAGTATATGCCTTTGGGCTCAAAGCTTGGACAATACCATCCAGCTCCAGTAACTTGGATGTCCTGTGTAAGTGGGAGTGGAATATTTTCCCTTTTGAATTCATGCACCCTGGAGAAACTAGTTTCAGTCATTCTCTGAAAATCTTAGGGCAAAAAAAGTGTTTCCTCGGCTCCAAGAGCCCTATACTAGATTGCTATGACTGTATTTCCTTTGCCGTGCATCTATTAATTTTGATTTGCTCTATACCACAGAATAGCAAAGCAGAAATTATTCTTGGATGTGTGCATCCCAAATGCGATCCTGCACACAAGACAGCAGTGGTTCTCCCACATGTTGGCATCTCCACAATTGTAGGTGGGAAGGCAAGGGTCAGAATTTGTCCTATAATACAAAGTACTACAAAATACAATACATAGCTATAAACCTGTAAGTTTACAGCTTTGATTCTGCCTCTGGCGGGAGGAACATCTGGTTAGTCATATGTCTGGAGCCAAAAGGGTATGTTTCTGCTTATTGTTTGGAGGTTATAACTGAAGAGAGGTGCAGGGGTTAAAGCTGAAGTATGTGACAAAAGGAAAATACTACATTGCTGTTTCACTGCAAAAATCAGAATTCATAATGAGCACTTCTCAACCCCTACTGTAAAATAACTTGCAATTACAGGAAAAGGCAAGCTTAGGTAGGGCAGAAATTAAAGATTAATTTGAAAGGAAATATGTCAGGTTTTTATTTCATGGAGCCATTATCAAAGGAAAACAGAAGTCCTTGAGTGAGTCTTAAATTCTTCAGCAAAGCGTGTATGACATCAGCAAGTGAACTGAACAACTATGATGTCTTTCTGTTGCGAACTGAAACTAGGTAACAAAAATATCTCTGAATAGATCCCAAACCACTAGAACAAAGTAAAATCCATTTTCCTTTCATATCTTAATTGCACTGAAACACGTAAAACACCTGTTCCTTCACCTTAACAGTTAATACACATTTCTATTTTTGGCACTTCTGTACCCCTTTCCTTTCCTGCAGTGCTGTGTATCTCATATTTGAACTGCTGCTGCTTCTGTTGCATGCTGGCAAATCGAAGAGAACCAAGGAGTTAAATTTCAGAACAGGAGAAGAGGAGGTGAGCTGTCTGCTACAGTAGTTTACTGCAGCTTCCTTTCATACTGACACATATGTAGTTTGTGGTGACAGTGCTAAAGAACTGCAGACAGGCATTTAGCAGACTGGATGTGAGCTGGATGCAAAGATGCCTCACCCTGGACTTCCTGCTGGCAGTATGTAAATACACCTGCAGACTGGCCACACTGGGTGGTGGTTTTTTGTTTTTTTTCAGAAGGCAGCATGAGAGGACCTGACAAAGCAACAGCATAGTTGAGAGACCTTAACCAGCATTAGATTTGTATCTCAGTTGTGGGGGAAGTTGTTTGGTATTTTTTTGTGTGCTGCATATTCAGACTGAAATCTTCATCACTACAATGTTTGCCTCTATCTGGTATGCCAAGAAGCTGGGACGCAGGTTTGTGCATAACGCCAGGAAAGCAAAAACAGAAAAGGTATGTTCCTAGTAGGAATATAAAGCCTTATGTCTCATGCAAGCTGCCTGCTGGCATCCTGTTGTGTGTCTGGTTAGCTTTTTTTAATACCCTGAAAAACGACCTATTGCTATTCATGATTTCACGCAAGAATCCTTGAATACTTTGCATGTTATTCAGTACCGGGGAGAAGATCCTTTCAAAAGTCTTTATGTCCTGTGTTGGTTTTGTGGTGGTTTTTTTTTTCAAGATAAACAGCTGTACATCTGGCATGTTGTGTGTTAAGGGAGCACTCCAGTGAACTTGTTGCTGTTCTGCATTATTTTTACTAGTACAATATTAGGCTCTTAAACAACCGTTGATTGTTTGCTGCTTGTATATTTTTTCTAGTGTGGGACCAATGAGAATGTAATGACATGTTAAGCATTTATAATGTTTAGGAAATTTGTTTCATGATACTTGTTGAAACTGTGCTGCAGCATGGATCCCTTTTATTTAAAAAAGATATAGGTATGTAAAAATGGTCAGTACTATCTTTCAATATTTGTCTTCTCATAAAATTTATCTATGTTTAACCAGCTGTTTTCCGGAAGCCTTTGTATGCAAGATTGTTCTGCCTTCCTTCTCCATGAGGAAAACTTAAATTCTTTTAGAATTTACAGTAATGATAATTGGGGGATATCAAGGCAGTTGCCCTTTGTTCTAAATATAGAAAGCATTTAGTTAGTACACCTGTATTCCAGTTTTGTCTAAATTAACACAGAAACCATTTTCAAAATGGGACTAATTCCTCTTGTATAAACTCGGCATTAGATTGGGGGAAAAAACTTCAATGTAATGTTATAAAGTTACCTCGTTAGTCTGGTGATGATGGCTTCCTCTTTTCCTAGCTGTCTTTGATGTAGTCAAAGAATTTATAAATGGGTTGCTTTATTATTTCTTTGATATGTCATGCCACGTAATACAGCCACCAATCCACTAAGTAATTATCCATTGCCTGTATTCCTCTGTAACTGAAAAGCTCTTCACCTAGAGAAAATTATTAGCAAAAAAACATTGTTTATGGTTGGGGAGGGGAGAGTGGGCAGAGATTTGCTTTTTCTGCAAACTATTCCCAGTAGTTAAAAAGGTGCTGTGTGGTAATTTTGAAATTTTAAACGTCCAAGCCATTGGGAAGTTATCCAAATAATAGTGGAAAATAAGGGAAAATAGAAATGCAGATGGATATACATGGGACTGTCAAACTTTCTTTGCCGTTAATCATATTTCAACAAAGAAAGCATCATATAAACTCTCCTGCTGTTTGTATGTTGCTATGGGAGGATAAAAAGTTGCAGACTGGATCTTCGTTAGTCCTGAGGGGCTCCCTCCAGAGGAACGTTTGCTTTCAGGCTTCCTCCAAGATGACAGAGGCAGGATGAGTGGACACATTCCACTCCTGACACAGTGGGGTTCACTCAGCAGCTTTAAAAATAGATTTAGTATGGGTTGTTTAAAGCATGTATGTGTATAGATTATTGCAATAACCTTGAAAAATTTCATAAAACAGTACTAGAGTATTCACTAAGAAAATATATTCTTGTCTATTGAGTCTTGTAACATAGACTAAAGTAATGCTTTAAAAATTTTGGCTCTCTTTTTTGTCTTAAGGTATTTGAAATATTTCTGTAGAAATCTATTATAATGCTACTTATTAGGCTCTATAGGACTTTCAAAATAATCAAGACAACTGAGGTCCGTGCTATTCAAGCTTTGAAACCATACCTCATAATTTTTAGAAAAACACTTTTTTTGAACATTTCTTGAGCATGCTATTAGCATATGTGCAAGGGAATTTTATTTTTGCCAGAAGACAATAAGTATACAAGAAAATGTCTTGTAAAATATTTACTTATTGCCTTATATCAAAAATAAAATTTCTCTCTTGGAGCTTTATTCCACAGTCAGGGCTCACTTTTAATTATTTAATTTATTAATTTTTTTCCATAAATCAGTGGTGTTGGTGTACTCCAGCAAAGGCAGAAAATCCCATTCCTAGCAAGATGCTATTTCAATAAGTGCTATTGATGATTGGAAGCTGATCAACACTGACATCTTCAGTACAATACCTTGGTAACAGGAGAACACAGATATGAAAGCAGGTCTATCAAAAAGTAAATTAAAAATAACATTTAACTGCATGGTTTGTTTTGGTTTTGTCTTTTTTTGTATAATGGTTGAATAATCAAATTATTATGTAGTTTTACCTTACGTATTTTTTTCTGGAAGCATAATTAGCTTTTTCTCTGTGTGCGTGATTTGAATTAAACATTGTGTTCTTAATGTGCTTTTGGAGGTAATAACATACAGCAATAATTTCTAATAGCTTATGTGTGCAAAAAGAGTTTCTTGCAGTTAAAATCTGGATAGTGGGGATCAGAAGAGTAGGGTTCCATAACAGATTTTTCTATTATGCTTAGCTTCTTTGGACAAGTAGAAGTCAAAAATGTTTTTTAAGGAGTATTACTAAAAAGAGAAAATTTGTATAAACCTGTTTGCTTTCTTAGGACCAGGAAGAAAACAGAGGGGGGCCATGACAGAGAGGGTGATAGCATGGACTCGTGTGTGCGCACACACACACACACACGGGCACAACCTGACAGTGCAGTTCCTTAAAATATCAGAACTTTGGGCCTGAACTGTGCAGAGAAAGGACGTGAACCTCGATCTCCTGGGTGACTGTTTAGGGAAGCAAAGTTTCCAGGGTGCAAAATGGAGAATGCGGTGCCGGGGGGTGCACACAAAGGCAAGAGAAAGGAGGATGTTTGGGGCAGTCCTTTGCGGAAAGAGTTAAGGTGGCATTAACTGTGACCGTGTGGTGCTCCTGGGTGTGTGTGCTCCCTACTTGCATGTGGGTGTCTGCTTGTGGAGGTGTGGGTGGGCTCCCAAGTGCTTGGCCCCCAGCATCTCCAGAGGTCTCCATCTTTTTCTAAGCTGAAGTTCCCACCTCCCCGTACCTCCCGTCTCCCTACACCTCCCAGCTCCTCGTCTCCCATACCTGAATATGGCAGTCCCTGCTCTGGGAAAGCTGCCATACAGATCACCCCAAAATGAGTGGGACATGCTTTCCTGCAGAATTGCAGCCCAAGGCCTGGGGGCTCTCAGGAGCCAGAACTTGCCCTGTGCTGGAGAACCTATTTTGGGGACTTGAGGAAGGCAAAGGGAAAGGGTAAAGGGTGCTAATAAGTGGCAAAGAGTTGGGAGACCAAAGGGAGGAGGTGGACCTGCCCTCACTAGGACCTGTGGCAGCTCCTGGGCTGGTTTTCTTCTCTCTCAAACCGGTACCTGCTGTTGAGTGCCAGCAGTGCTGCCTGACCTACATTTCCAGTCCTTGCTTCCCCTCCAGCCTAACATTTCCTTGGAGGCTGTGGTCAGATGAGCCATACTCTGTGCTAGGGCACTGTCTCATTGACTCCTGCACATAACTTAAGGACTTCTTGGTACATATTAGGCTTCTAAAATGCAGACATGAACTCTTACTGTTAAAATTTTATCTGGAGAGTAGAGAAGATAGCTGGGAGGAACTGAATGAGTGGCAGCCTTAGGCGTCCCAACCATGATGATAATGGTTCTTTCAAGTTAAGTAGTGTGCATCAGTATTTTTTTATTTGAGTCATATTTTTATGATATGTTGAAAAGCCTTATTTTAATTCAGAAATGGAACAAAATATTTTGAAGAACCTTAAAACTTTGGAAAATTGAACTCTTCTTTTTCCAACCAGTCCTGGCTAAAACTTCTTATCTCTATAAATAAAATGGGATAATGCCTATTAATGGCTCTTAACGTTCTTATTCTGCCACGGAAAACTCAGGCATGTCAAAGTTCCTTATACTTCATTGTTTTTATTAGGCTGGATCATAAACTTTTTCTGGCATCATATATTGCAGTTGTAATCTACAAATTCTATCTCAATTTGGTTGTCTTCACTTGATTGCTAGTGTTACTCTTGCCCTCAGGTAGCTAGATATTTAGTGTAGAGGGAATGCTTGCCACTAGGATTGCCTGAAAACAACTGAACTCCTTTCAAGGCAGCTCTGCTTTTACCTGTTTTATTAAAGTTATTAAAATGCTTTGAGTTTGTCACATGAAAGGATTATTGTTATGAGAGTAAATGTGATCATTTGAACATCAGAACTAGAATAACTTAAGGCAAAGATTGATGTCGTGAATTTTTCTTATTAAACCACAATCAAGCAGAAATCAAGAGATGTTAACTGCATGTGGTTATGCTATAAAAATAAGTACTCTAAATGATTGGAAGAGGTACAGAAAAGTAACTGAGCAATTAATCATGTTGATCTGAGAGGGTGAGCTAAAGCAGTGTGAAAAAGCTTCTGATAATGCTTCACTATATTGATAGAATTTGGGTTTGAAGGTTCAATATCAAAAGTGAGGAAAGACTTGCCAAAGTCACCCTATGATTTAATTTCAATTGGGAAGTTGAATACTGTTTCTTCTGCTTGTTCAGAAGTGGAACATGTTTCAACCATGAGACCCAAATTTTAAACGCTGTTAGAATTAGTTATGTTGTTGAGTTTTTACATCTGAAGGCCACAATCACTTTAAAAGGAGGTTTCTCCTTGTGCATCATTTTTGGGAGCAAAACAACAGGACCCATGTAAAGTGGTTAAATGAGTTCACTTTCACCATCATTTTACCGAATTATATTGTTAGAATTCTCTTTCTATCTTTTAGATATCAAAGTGCTCTTATGGTGTTATCAGTTCTAAGAACTGATATCCCGCATTTGAAAATACATAAGTTTTACCCCAGAAGGTTTAGTTTATCATTCCAGTTTAACTCATTTATTTAAATTTAATTGATTTAATTCAAGCCAGAAGCAATTTAACCT
Source organism: Haliaeetus albicilla (assembly GCF_947461875.1). Classification (NCBI taxonomy): domain Eukaryota; kingdom Metazoa; phylum Chordata; class Aves; order Accipitriformes; family Accipitridae; genus Haliaeetus; species Haliaeetus albicilla. The sequence continues at coordinate 21,093,661 of NC_091502.1, read as the reverse complement.
TTAAAAATAGGTGTATGTATAATGATACAAAAAACATGCAGTTTCTGGACTATCAGCTGTAGATAGAAATAAAGATTACCCATAAGTGACATTGACAAACTGAACAGTATCAATTTAAATGAGTAGTTTTAAATGTAATGTAGTGCAGACTAGAGAAGTAGAACATAGTGCAGCAGGTGGCTTTTCATTCTATGTGCTTGGATTTGGAGTTGTTTGGGGTAAATCGAGTATCCTTGGTAGACTGGCAGCCTACAATGAAATATTTGCAAAAGACAGGAAACATTGCCTTAAGAAGTTAACAAAACTGGGATGTGTAACAAAAAAATTGTCTGTAAATGGAGGCATATTTAATCATTTTTCTGACAGTGTCCTGGCAATAGCAACAATTAACTCTTCATGTCAAGATGACACTTGATATCCAGATCATTCTCATATCTGTATTTTAATGTAGCTAATTGCAGAGTAGGCTGTTCTAGGCTATGTATGCTTGTTTCATTTTTGTTCACAAGTAGCTGCCCAGCAATCTAATTTGAAAGAGATAAGAAGTTCACTTGAAACAGTAATTACTCACACCATAGAATAGAAACTATGGGATTAAGAAATCAAAACATAATACCAGATAAACACATTTTTCCTTAAGTTATTTTTAGACATATATATATATTTAATTCCAAACAAGATAAACTCTCTCTTTGCTTCAATATTTGCATGTATACCTTAGACTTCTTAACAAGTACTCTCTTTCAAACCAGAGCTTACCAAATTATTTCCAGCCCACTGGGGTTGCAATGAAGTGATAAAACTTGCAGGCTTAGTTATTGCCTTGGCTAAAGGTGAAATGACTGCTTTGCTAAGGGACATCTCATGTAGCTGCCACACGCTGTAAGGGCGGATGGATAGTTTTCCTTGTATTCGGGCAAAGGAGGGCCCACATTGAGCAGATTCAATGGAATGACAAAAGCGCATCACTTATTTGTAGAACTACCTGTTCGAACAGATACCGGAGCTATCTCAGACCCCTGGAGGAATCTTTTCAAATGGACTTTGTAAGTGCTCAATTTTACAGTTTTATGGAGAGATCTTATCTTTTAACACGTAGCTGTGTGGAGAAAAATACGCGAGTTTTCCTGTATCCAGAGCTTGTTGTGCCTTTTGCTTTAGCACAGTTGGAATCCTAAGACATTTTCTTATATTGTGATTTAATACATAAACATATAGCTACTCAAGTCTCCCCCCCCTCCTTTTTTTTTATTTGCAGTTGGTTATAATCCCATATGCACCATGATTAATATATAACAGTAGGTATAAGCTGCTTAAGTAGAGACTTATTATGCTTATAACTCACTTCTACCTCACAATCACCATAATAATAATAATAATAAATAAATTCAACTAATCTTGCAAAAATGCAAGAGTGATGTTTTAAAATAAGATACTGATCAACAGTAAACTACTCAAGGCAATCCTTTGCAATCCTTTGCAATCCTTTATTTCAAAGTATTTTTCTTTTTTTTTATCTGTGAGGGATTTTGCTCTTGTTTTTCTTGCCCATTCCATCTGCACAGGCCCAGCACCTACCTGTAGCAATTAATGAGCAATAAGGGCTACTCCTGTTTAAATTAGCTTTTGTTCATTAACAAAATATCTGTTAATCAGCTATGGGTGATTTCTTTGTAAAGAACAGAATATCTTCTCTCTCACGTCAATTTAATCTAAGAGGACTCTAAATTAATCCTAGCTGGCTGCCATACATTGATGATGCCTCTCCTCTTTCCCCCACGCGTTGTCATTCTGGCACACACACTGCTCTATGTATTTGCTTGTCAGGTACAACAAGGTGTTTAATTCGTGATCCATAGGTGTCTACAGCGTGTCACTTAAAACAGTTTTTCCTTTGACTGATTTAGCCAGTGTTGTGATCATCTTAGAAACAGGTTAAGTAAATTTTCCAGGTAAATTTCATCTTGTTTGCTCGAAAACAAAACCAAGACACAGGAAGACATTCAGAAAACAACTGCCACACCAATGGTTGCATTAATTGCTACTCTGAGTGCTCATGCTGTGACTCAAATGGAATCAGTTTGGACCTGCTTCTAATGAATAAGTGGGTTTATTATCATTGGCTACAAGCTACCTTGTTTTTTCAAAGAAAAAAAAAATTTCTCAGTTTCTTTGTCCTGTTTTCATTCAATACATAATTTATCATTTCCCCCTTGGTTTGTTTTCTTTTTTTTAAAGAGAAAAAGTAATATATCTACTGTATTTGTAAATTTAGTTGGATTTTCCACACTTGGTCTACATTGTATATCATGTTCTGTTAAATCCCAGTGTGCAGCATTGTGAATATAATATTTAATTCATAAGGTGCTCATTATTTTATTGGAATTGTTTTATTTCTTTGCATTTTTATGCAGTGTTCAAGTATATTATGAAAATGGCTTATACGATGTGCAAGTATGGTTTTGGGAATTTTTTTTTTTTTGGCATTATTTGCCTCTCTGTCCTGCATATGCAATTCAAAACAGCTCATAATAAAATAGTGTTTGATTTGCGTTCTGAACTGCATTTGGCATCACTCTCTATGTTTGCAAATAGAGATCAGTTTGAAAGACTGACAAGAAACAATCTGTCCTTTGGCGTTAGAGTCCCTGGAGAAAACTGAGATGAGAATTCTCTCACTAGTTCCTAAGGTAGATTATCAAATTATACTTTACATGTTTTTAATACACTATATGGGCCATTACAGCTGGTATGTATGTAACTTGTTCCCACTGGAAGGCACCCTGCCAAAAACGTGTGTGTGCAAACAGCTTTAGTAAAATTTAGAATTATTGTCATGTAGTATGATTCCCAAGACAGTTTATTTTAAAGGAGGCACTTTTTTTTTACGGTGCAAAAAAAATTCTCTGCCATACACTACTTAAAATGTTGATGCACGTCAGGGAAAGCTTGGTTACAGCTTTAATATATATTAACAGCTTCAGATGAGCAATTTGAAAGAATCGGGGGGATTAGCTAGTACGTGCAGTATGAGAGTTTTTACCACCAGGAAGGAGGCCCAAATGTCATGTGAAGCGTTCACAAACTGTTCTGAAGACCAAAGCTCTTTTTCACAACAGCTTACATATAAGTCAGAAAACAGCAAAACAAGCTTCCCCACATTTCCCACCCTCCCCATATTGCAAATCTGTTCAGAAGTGACAGCCTTTAGATACAGAGAAAGTATGTGAAGCTACACAGCTTGCACAACTCTTAGCTCTTCTGAGATGACCAGAGATGATACCAGCACTATGCGGAGTGACTCATGTTCAGCTATCCTATTAGTTAATCAATTAATTAATCTTAGCCAGCATTAACTAGTCTGAGGCTATCACATGCCTTTCTTGAAGCTCAGCAGTGCAACAACTTTGTCATTATTAAACTGGTATTGAATTTGAACAGCAAACTTTGCCCGAAAACTTTGTATTTCAGTCCTAGACTAAGATTTTTTTCAATTAATTTCAGCCTGGCTTCCATTAAGTTCTTCTTCTATATTCCATGCAGTGATGTTTAAACTGAGCATGGATTGATTAATACCAGTAATATCACTTACTTTTTAAAAGTTTACCTTACAAGTTACCTTGAGAAGCAAGGTCATATCATTAGGAGAACTTATTGGGTGCTGAAGTGTAGTAAGAGGCCTGCTACCAGGTGTATGCTTCTTTATTCTGTTTAGAGTCTTGAATAGCTATAGCATGCAATTTTATAAATCTAGGAAATATTCTTTGGCCTTGAGACATAAGGGAGATGTAGAAAAATGTGGTTTACTCATTTTCTAAATATGATACAGTTTTCCAGTTTGCTGATGAGTAATGTATACATAGCTGTGGTTTTCTTAGCTGACAACTTTTCTAAAGATTTTATGTGAATTATTTTTGACAAGACTGCCATGTACTTTTATAAGGTAGCAAAAGGTCAGGATATTCTATATTATTAATAAAGCAGTTTGACAGTTAAGGAGTATCAATTTGCTGTTTGAAATAGATGTTCAAGATTAAGTGAAAGCAATCCTGTTGCTACTCTTTGTTTTCAGGACTGCGCTTATAGCCTGATCATTGTTTTGTTTGGTGTAATATTCTATTGAATGAGCCTTCCTCTTGAAATGGGACACACTGTTATTGTTAACTTCCCTCAGCCTATCTTGCTTTGTTCTCTCCATTCTTCACCTTCATCATTGTTCATAAGGGTAAAAAAAAAGTCCCTGCCTTCCTCTTCTGAGAGCCATGTTGTTTGAGTCAGTGAGACAACAGGAAGGAATGGTTTTTTTCAAAAAAAAAAAGAAAGAAAAACAGAACTCCTTATTGTCCATCCTGCTATACATTTAACAACTTCTGAAACATTCAGCTACATTTATTGATGTAAGAAATTCTGTTTTGAATGCTCACCTTAAATAGATATGCTGCATATCATCATTCACTGTTCAGGTTCAACACTGGGAAGGATATATCCATGTTGAGATGACTTTACAAAAGGTCTGTATGTAATTTTTTGCAGTGCTTATAAGCCAAAATTTTTAACGTAATTCTGGATGTATACATGCAAATGCATTTAAAAAATTGTACCTGGGAGGTTTTAAAAACTGAGTCTGAAAAAAAGAATTACATACATGTGCACAAGAAAGTTAAAATACCATTACTCTAATTAGAGATGGTACTGTTAGCAAGGAAGGTATTGAATCAAGACTATGACATTGCAAATGCAAAAAATAAGCTGTGCAAAAGAACATAATGCTTTTTTGCTCCAAATTCTATTTATCTTAACTGGCGTGTGAAGTGCATTGTGTTTTCAATTAATTTAAAATGCCATTTTAAAATTATTTCTGTTGAATGTACTGTGGGGAACAGACTTATCAGTAAATAGCAAACTGGATAGCCAAGTACATGATTCTTCACTTAACTGGTAAGGGCAAACCCCACAAAAGGCAGCATGTTTCCCACCACTTGTTTTAGAAAATTACCATTGCTGCCCACATTACAGGTAAGACTTTTATCCTTTAAAAGATTGTTTAATTTCAACAGAGCACCTTCAGCTCTGCTACCATTTGTAATTAAATATTTAGTTGTGTAGTAAATTAAGCATGTCATGATCTCTGCAAAGTGGTTCTCCGTTTACTGCTGCATAAATGTTTTACAAGCTGCTGTATTGTTTCTAGTAAATTAATAATGAAGATTTAGATTTTAACTGATTAATAATCTAATTTAGTATTTAGGAGGAATCTAATTTAGGACTGGAAACAAAATTGAGGTAAACATCTTTGGCAGTGATCCCAATTCTCTGACAAAGTCACCAATTGATAAGGAAAAGACAAATCGAGGTAAAAGAAATTAAGTATTTGGAACTTCTAGGAGAAGAAGCATTTCCCTGTAAAAACTGAAAATGCCTTCTAAACAGCAGCATACTTGCATTTGACTTTTCCTGTCATATTGCAAATTGTCAGTACAAATTTTATGCAGCAAATTGCCAGGAATTTGTAAGATAAAGAAATATGAATTTGGCATAAGCAAAGGCCTACCTAAACTACCTGGCTTAAAGCAAGTTTATGGTGGCATTGCAGAAATATTGTAATACTCCCTGGAATATTACTTCTATTTCTAGTGCCCACAGAACAAGAACAAATATCTTAGGAAATGTTCAAAAGTAGAATGGTCTAAATAAGTCCTTGGGAGGTGGGATGGAAAAAGCTCAATACAGCAAAATTAGGGTTGGACAGAATAGCTTTTCCATCACAGTTAGACATTGTGAAAATATGGGAAGGAGCAGGCTATTGAAAACTTTGCACATTCCAAAAAGTGGTGAAGTGGCTGGGGCTGAACAAGTTTAATGTCAAAGTAAGGTACAGTGTGCAGAGGTAGGAAAATTAACTATTAGAAACAGCTGATAAGGAGAGATGCCTCACATCTTGCTCTTCCTTCTACAACCTGAGGGCCTGAAGGTTGGGCTTGTGCACTTACAGGATCTGTGAGCCTCTTGTTTGCTGCTTTCTCTAATGCTGTTTGGGGTGAACAGCTCTGGTTTTGCTATATGCGGCAGTATATTCAACACATAAAGCTCTGACTTGAGGTAGTGACTGTAATTGAAGTCAACAGTTCATAGCTTCATCTGGTTGCCCTCCTGATGTTGAGATGAAATTCTTCACCAAGAACAATCGGCAGTATTTTACTTCTTGTGTCTACCTTTTGTATTTTCATACTTTTCCAGGACATTTTCTGTCAGTAGTTCTCTTCTGCTTTTAGAAAGCAGAAGTTTAATCCAAGAATTTAAATACTTAGGTTTAATTTTGGGTGTGTATGTGAAACGTTATGGTTTGTGTTTTAGAGGGTTCCCCTGGGTTCATCCAATAGTCCTTTTTGGCCATTCTTGTATTACAATCTAATTTAATGTAAAAATTTGGCTCTATCACAGATTTTCTGGTAAGAATGACTTGAGTAGAAATACCATGGTTTCTCAAGGATCAGAACCTGTCCTGCTGTGTTTCTCTGTACAAATAGGTCATATTTGTTGAGTGGAGAGAAGATTATTTTAATTGACATAATTAACTTTTCTTGTGATTATCTTAGGCTTGAAAACGCATTTTGCTCTTTCCCAATTACAGCTTTTTCTCTGATAGAGCTAAACATGCTGTGTGTAATAATGAAGGTGGTTTTGGAAGGACTTAATGTATATAATTGGAAACTAAGATGAGGTAGTCTTCTATCAGCAGGAGGGTAGGAGAGCTGGGCTGTATAATTGAAGTACAGCGTAATGGGATTACCTACAATTTTTAAACATTGCTTTCATTAAGGAAAATAATAAGCATATTTATTAAATATAGTCTCTGCTTGGGACAATATTTGTTATTATGAAAAAGCTTTTGTAATTAAGCTTAGGTATAAAAATGTATTGAACATACTACATCAGTTTCTGGAAAATGCTTTTGTGCATAAAATTTTACTAAAATAGAAAGAGCTTTCACAGCAGAGGCAGTTAGCCAGGTATTAGTATAGCTCACATCTAGCATTCACTGTAATTTTTCTATGTGCTTTCAATTTAGTCAAGGTCAAATCAAAAGAAAAATCGTAGTCAAATACACTTAAACATTTATCTTTATAAAAGCTTTTAATGGTTCTACTGTTTTTTATAGTTATACTTTGTGGAAGTAAAGGCTAGATCTTTTTCTAAAGAGTAGCTTCTTGCTGAAGCTACAGAAGTGTGATGTTCAACAAATTATGGGATGGGTGTCTATGACCCAAATTTTGCAGGCAGTCACATAAAATTCTCTTAGGAGTCTTTCTTGTCCTTAAATATGCATCTGTGAAAATCTCCACAATAGTAGAAAGTATTTTCAAACTGTTTAAAGCATTTTAAATGTGATTACTATGTTGGTGCTTGGGATATAATGTGGTGGTCCCTCTGGATGCCTTTTTATTTCTTTTCATTATCACTTTCGAGGATTTCTTTTCAGAAAAGCACTAAATTAAAGTGTGTAGCTACTTTCTTCAATCAAAGCTTGTACTGAAAAGCACTGCCTTCAACAAGTGTTGCAAACCCTCCTAGATTACCTCTAGGAGTTCGGCTATGACGGTGCCTAGGACATGTTATTCATTGGGCCATAAGGTGTTCCTTTTTCTAAAGGATATATATGGTTTGGGATTTGCCTATACTGTGAGTATACATCTTAGACTAAGAGTTTCTCCTATTATACTGTATGTATATAAAAATGCTGTTTCTTTTAATTTGAAGAGAGAAGGCTGACAAGGGTACGTTAGTGTACATTAAGGCTAAAAGGATAACAGAATGCTAAAACTGAGAGAGGCAGAGAAAAAAGTTCAGGAAGTTCTGAGACACTGCTGTTGTAATTTCATTCTTTTTACTTTGAACAAGGTGAATGTATGCAGGAAAGGCCAAAACCAGAAATTGCAGAGTAGCAGGATGAGGTTGGAAGGGACCCCTGGATATCATCTAGTCCAACCCTGTGCTCAAAGCAGGTTGCTGAGAACTGTGTCCAGCCTGGTTTTTAATATCTCCAAGGATGGAGACTCCACAACCTCTCTGGGCAACCTGTTCTAGTGTTTGACCACTCTTACAGAGAAAAAAAAAACACAACAAAAAAAACCCCAAACAAAACCTTTCTTATGTTTAAGGGGAAATTTCCTGTATTTCAGTTTGTGCCCATTGCCCCTTGTCCTGTTAGTAAGAACTACTGAGAAGACTCTGGCTCTCCTCCTCTGCTGAGGGTGTCTTCCTTGCTCTAGACCTTCCCATTGTTCTCAGGGATCTGAGATTCCTGAAGGCCAGTGTTACCAGTTAAGAGTGAGGTGAAGAAGGCACTGAGTACCTCAGCCATTACCACATACTGTATCACCAGGTCCCCTGCCCCATTCAGCAGTGAGCCCACATATTCCCTTGTCTACCTTTTGCTGCTGAAGTACCCATAGAAACCTTTCTTGTTGCCTTTCATGTCCCTTACCAGATTAGCCCTAAATAGCCTTTGGTTTTCCTAACCCCATCCCTGCATACTCAGACAGTGTCTCCATATTCCTCCCAGGTCCCCTGTCCCTACTTTCACCTCTGGTATGCTTCTTTTTTATGTCTGAGTTTTATTGGGAGCTCCTTTTTCATCCATGTAGGCCTCTGCTAACCTTGCTTATCTTGGAAATGATCATTCTTGAGCTTGGAGGAGATGATCTTTGAAAAATAACCAGCTCTCCTGGACCCTTGTTCTATCCAGGACTGTATCCCTTGGGATTCTTCCAAGCAGATCCCAAGAAAAAATAGACATAGGTTTGGCTTATGTGTTGTGCTCATTTTCAAGTATTTTATTGATAGAGGAAATTCAGGTCCAGTCTCCAGAATCATGTGCCACACTGAGAACTGACAGAATGATGCCAACTCATATAAATCTGTACAAGTTGTTCTTCAGGGAATGTATAAAAATGGAAAATCTAATCTTGCATACTAGGTAAAAATGTCAACCTTTAATCACAGCTCTACCTGGCTTCTTCTCAGATGCAGATTTTTTTTTTCTTTCCTCATTACTGCTAAGGATGATTATATCTTATGCAAGGGAAAATCTTCTGGAAGCAGGAGGTGAAGAATTCCAAGAAAAAAGCTCATGTCATTTGTATGTATAAAAGAAGGTGTAAGACTTCAAGAAAGAGGGAGATATATGATCTGGAATACATGGCTAAATACTAACTCCGTTTTCACTGTCCTAGCTGCTTTTGCCTCAGAATTGTCTCTTTGCCAAGACCTCTCACAAAGAGCCCTGCCTTTATGTCAGTATGTTTATGACTTGAGAGCAATTTGCAAAAACTGGCAACACTGTATTCCCCTCACTTTTCCCAGGTGGAGTGGTGTTTAGTATTTTCCATTCCAGCTTTCAGCAAGTTCTCCATTATCTTGTGCTTGCTAGTGACATTCCCATGTATCTCTTAAAAGTTTCTTTTACTCCCCTGACACCTTCCTTCCTTTCATTATCCTCACATAAATTGGCCAGTTAGACCACACAGTAAAAGTTTCCTATTTTTTCTTTTAACTATGGCATGCTGAAGCAACTTCAGACTCTGATACTGACAACAGAATAAAGGAGCTTTTTCCTCTGTTGAAGAGTGTGGGGATGTTCAAGCTCATAATTTAATGAAGAAAAATGTTATCTTAATTATGGCAAAATTAATAAATTGTCAATTTTATTTTTTTTTTATTTGAGACGGGTTGAAAGCAAGAAAATACAGTGGTGTTGAAAAGAAAATACAGGGTTGATTCTGGGTTGCAACAGAGTTAATGAGGGCAGTAGTTCCATAGTATTTATCTTTTCTGCTCTAGTCATGTTGTTGAAGGCCCCACAATTTTTCATTAGATTAAGTGTCTCAAGACAGACCATGAAGATGCCTTGCAGATGCCTGGCTGTAGTTTGTTCATGCAGTTCATCCCTCCTTCCTTCCACTCCTGCTAATGAAACTCTCCATTCTGACAGTTCATTGGCCCTGATTGTAAACCCCCCCCCCCCCAAAAAACACAGAGTTGATAATCTTTGTCAATTGATTAATCAGCCCAGTTTTGCAGGTCAGATTCTGACTTTACCAGGACCTTTAGAGACCACTTGTTACAGTTGTTTTACTTGTCTCCAACTTGAAAACATTATTTCATGTTAACAGGCTGAATTGAATGACTTTTGCTTTTGTAGTGTAGGCACCAGTTTCCAACAGGCTGCTGAGTCTGAAGAGTTTGAATGGGTGATGTGACCGAAGATGAGATGTTATCAGTAATCAGGGTGAGAAAATCCACTCACTGACAAAATTGCTTTTTCTAAAAATCTCGTGTATTAAAGATGATGAAGAGGTGGAATTGAATGAGAAGCTGACAAGACAGGGAAGAAGACAACGCAGAATCAAACTTGCTTGATTGCTTCTTTGGATGTGGAGTTTGGTTTTTAAATTTTCCTTCTTCAGTATGAGAGGGTGTTATGTTCAGGGATGTAAAGTATGACTGCCAATTGGCCAGATAGTCTCCCCTGTTTTGGAAGAAGCGTGTTTAGACAGTGCAAAGTGGGTTGCATGGTGAAATACTTTGTTTACAGATAATATTCCAGGCTCCTGCGAGAGCTGAATTAAAATGAGTAAAGTAAAAGATAGGAGTTAGAAACAGGAATACTGAGTTCAGCTTTGGAATCATGCCAGCTAAATGCAATTAAATAGATTAGGACCTAAGAAGAAGGCACAAAAGTTCACTACAGATGCCAACTGAAAGAACAGGAAAGGGCAAAATATAACCAAGGGAGATTATACAGAAAAGAGGGGGAAAGAGCAAGAACGCTGGAGCATGAACAACCACAGAAGTGGCAGAGGCAGGCAGTCACTAAGGGAAACTGGAAATCTGTAAGGTAGGATAGAAATGCATGAAAACATTTCTGAGAATAAAGATATTGTGTAAATGCCCTTAAATTTATAATGTAGGAGGTTGTTAGCAACCTGAGCAAAAGTATGTTCAGCAAAATGAAGGTGTCAGAACTCCCAACCTGGGAAGAGACCCATTGGACGTGGAGGAAAGTGAGATGCTGAGAATGCACAGCAGGATGCTGGTTTTTGGACCTGCCATATGCAACTTCAAAGACAGGACCTGTCAATTCTTGTATTAAAATATTTTCTTCCCTTTTCAGATTATGACACTAGTTATATCTTTTTCATTACTCATTAATATTTGTTTTCCCAAATATTTAAAATATGTCTAAAGAAAAACTTGTAGTCTTAAGGAGAAAAATACATACTTTAGTTAAATTATAAGAAATTATAAGTAATTTTCATGAGTTATGGATAATAAAAATTGCATGATTAAACAGTAATTCATCATATATGACAGAATCAGAATCCCCAGTGAGTGAAAGATAATTGTCAATAGTCATATGACTTTCTTGATTGTTCCCTTTTCCCCTTGATTTTCTGAGTAAATTTAAGTGCTTTGGACTAGTTTTGCTCATCATTTAATGGAACAAGTGTGATAGAGAGGCTAAGTGATCTTGTTATGAATCCAGAACATGAGCCTTGAGCTGAACCTGTGCCAAAAGTTGCACCCAGTTTGCTGAAATACTGATGGGTAACTATTTGTTTAGGCTGGGCTATTAAAGGACAAACCAGACCACTGCAAAGATATACCCATGAGTACTTCTGGCGATAGATGCTGGCCTGCCTTAGTCACATGAGGTTGGTAGCTTGGGGAAAGATCTTTGATGGTTAGTTATTTTACAGCTTATCTGTCACTAGAGACGGTGATTGAAAAAGCAGCTATACTTTCAATATGACCATTTACCAGATTAGCAAAGTGCTTAGTAAGCAAAGTTATAATGAGTGTAAATTGGCATGTGTTTCAACTAGTTCCATATTCGGATTTGGAAGTATGTTCAGTGAACCCTTTTTTCTATTAGAAAATATCTCCTGGTAAGAGTTTTGATTAATTTTTTAATTGATTTTTTTCTTTAATATTTAAAAAGTAATTTATTCAGGCTACTGCTCTGTTGTTGGAAGCATTGTCAAGTGACATCATGCTGTAGTTGCTGTGAGAATCTCTCTGCAATTTGCAAAACTTGTGTTTCATTTTGTCTTGGAACAAAAAACAGATTTTTGAAAAAACGTATTTTGACAAATGGGATGGCTCTAGAGCCAGCTGTATCAAGTAGCAGGATGCCATGCAAGTAAGTAGCTGAAGAGTGCACACTTAGGCAGGTCTGCAAGTGGATTCACTTGATGATTCTGACCAAATCTGGTATGCTGCTGGCTTGAGACTCCCAGGCTTCAACAGTACCTGTTTGCTGACGAGACTTCCTCTTCTTTGTGCAGCATAAGAAGTAAGAAGTTATTTCTAAAGGAAAACTTTGACAGCTGGATAATATCTAGGCCCGTCCATATCCTAAAAAATGAAGTCTGGGGATTTTTATGATGCTTTAGTTGTGTTCCAGCACTGATAAACCATGTTTCTGAAATGTTATCCAGAACATGTAGGATGTTGACAGCCTACTGATATTTTCTTATAGAATAATTTAGCACCAGTCTAGAATAGAATGTTTCAGTTGGAAGGGACCTGCAACGATCATCTAGTCCGACTGCCTGACCAATTCAGGGCTGGCCAAAAATTAAAGAACGTTAAGGGCATTGTCCAAATGTCTTAAACACTGACAGGCTTGGGGCACCGACCACCTCTCCAGGAAGCCTGTTCCAGTGTTTGACCACCCTCTCAGTAAAGAAATGCTTCCTGATGTCCAGTCTAAACCTCCTGTGGCACAGCTTTGAGCCATTCCCACATGTCCTGTCACTGGATATCAGGGAGAAGAGATCGGCAATAACAGTTTGATCATCCCACCCAGTCACCCAGTTGTGATTTTATGGGACTGGGGCAATAACACTGTAAAACTCTTTTAATAACCTTGGCTGGTAGCTTCAAAACTGAGTAAAAATCTTGAGTGTCTGCTTTTTAGGGTATTATCCTGAAACACTGAGGTATTGGCTTTTCAGAAGGACAGATCCTTTGACATCTTTTAAAGCCAAAAGATTTAATCCCCATTGGAGCAGGTCAGGCTAAGTCAGACTTACAAGCTGTACTCTGATGTGAAAAGGAAGTGGAATGAGTGGTTGCAACTTTCTTGTTTGAGTTCTTGTATGATGACAATCTGCATTATAAACACTGTGTGGTGAATCTTTTTCTAGTAGTGCTTTGTGAACCTATGGACCTTTATGCATCTTTCTCTCTTTCTGATAGTTATGTGTCTTCCACCGTGGTGCATAGTAATTTTTCACTGAATTATCATAAAGATTTACTGTGGCTGTCCCAAGCTTCCTGTGGTTTTTGCCTTGCCAGTCTGCCTAGATTCTTTTTTTTTTTCTTTTTTTTTTGTGGTTCTTAAACCCATGTTTCATATTATAAGTAGCAGGGATTTTGGTTTTGCAGATAATAGAAGTATCTTCATGCAGTCTTGAAAACACTAAAAATATGGTAAAAATGAATACTGCTGTCTTACTGTGATTAATCAATATTCAATGAGGAAGACTTGGCATCAAGCTGTTTTCTGTAATTGCTAATAAGAGGAGCATTATCACCAGCACCAAATCATCAGTATATAGATTAATATTCTTATACAGTTAAGTTGTGAGCAGAACCTAAGTTTGTTTAATTGATACTACAATACTTCAAATATGTTAAAGATAGTTACCATTGGATGGCTTTTCTTAATGTGCAGGCATATTTTTGATAAATTATTACACAGAGGTAAAAGTAAATACATGACATGGATCATTCATCACTCATCATTTCATTTGTACTGTCATCATTTAAACTTTCTCTTTGCGGAGCAGATAATAGGCAATCAGTCAGTAATTCAGAATGGCTCCTGTCCTGAATGATCAAGATGTCACATAAATGTTTAAAAAAATTTTTTATTTAAGAAAAAAATTAAAAAAGAAACCTTGTAAAATATAAATTTTCCCATCCCTTAGATAACAAAAACTGAAATACATGGGACTCTCAATAAATCTTAATAAAAACATCCAACTCTAAAGTCATTTGATACGGTATTACTATTTACTAGGGAAATACTATAAGGTGGATTGCTAACAAGAAAACTCACACTTAGAGATAGTATATTTAGAAAAATATATACATAGAAAATATATGTATAGAAATATATAGGGAAATATATATATGAAAAGAATATATAGAAAAATATTCAAATCTCATTCAGGTTCTTTTTTCATTCAAGTTTCTTGTTAAATTCAATTTCCCTGTGAAGATCTCATTAAAAAAAAAAAAAATTCACTTCGTATGAGCCTTACCATACTTACTGAGTTTAACAAACAGACTTCAGCAAATTTAATGTGGGAAATAGTTGTCAACATGCAAAGCGTATGCACTTGTAGGTGTGAAATGACAAATCCCAATGTGTGCTAAAAGACTTAATCTGTTGTTTGCACAGAGTAAGAGAAAGGCACTAAAGATGTTTGATAATATTAGTTGCATTAAATTATTCTATACATAGGCATCCCTATATAATCTGTGTCAGAAAAAACTTGTAAGGTACACATTTCTCTGTGTATGTGATTTTGGCACAGAACACAAGAAGCTCAAAATCTGTATTTGTAAACTTGACGTATACTGGAGAGGCAACTGGTGAATGAGGACATCTTTGTTTTGTTCCAGCCTCCTCTCCAGGTTCTGCTCTTCCATTTCCTCTTTCACTTCTGAGTTGCCGTCTAGGCTGCCAGCTCTTCACAGCTGGAAGTTCTTTTTGTGCACACTTTTTGTACTGTGGGTCCTCATGATCTCTTGGATGACTCTACACCTGCAGCACTGAGTGGTTACAGATGGAATACACATTAGGGTAAAAACACCTTCATGTCATAAATAGCCATACTTTATTTAGCTAGTGAGGTTTAATTTTTCTGCGGTCACAGGAGAAAAATGTTGCATGCGTGCACACTGATTTGGTAAGATCTGCATGGTTTATTTTTTAGTCATGGACAGCAGTGTGTTCTTAGGTCTGGGTTCACCTCACTCAGCCTTAAGGTAGGAGCACAGTCACATTGCCCCAGTCAGTGGAGAAGGTTACGTTCAGGTGTGATTTATATTTACATATGCTGAATTGCTCCCTGGAAATGCTTTATTCACCATATGGGGAGACAAAGTTAGTTGACTAGGCTTCTACCATAGGCAATTAAAATTAGCTGAAATCTGTCCAGGTCCTACTGTACACATCTACTCCTCTTTTGCCTCTTTTCTTTTCCTTCCTCACAAAGACGAGACTGCTATAGGGAACGCTGTGCTCCTCCATCGCGTTTGGCATAGTACCTGCTGAGCAAACTTCCACCTTTCATGAAGGTTTCCTTTCTGAAGCCTTCTATAAAATCACACAGTAATTTTAAGTGCCTGTATGACTAGTCCTAGCATACGTGTGGTAGTAGATCTTCGTGGTGAATAATGGGAACAATCTTGCAAACTCTGGATTTCCTGGGGAACAAACCTTATGCCAGTTGTTTTCTCACTGCCTTTTCCTAAGGAAAAACCCAGTAACTAGTTGGCAGGAAGTCAAAATGCCAACAGAAAAGGTGTTAACACTAGTAAACAGTGCATATGGACATCTTGAATATGATGCTGCATTTCCTATAGTATCCACAGTAGATGAATTCAGAAAAAAATGATATTTTGAATTTCAGGTTGAGTAAGGCCATAAACCTCAGCCACTGCATTCAGTGCTTCTTCAGCAGTTCAGAAATAGGAATCATAATTAGTAGTGAGCTAGGTATCTGTGTTTAATGCAAAATTTATTCCACATCTTAGATGGTTATATATGACTGAACTATTGATTTTAATTGTATTTGTCAGAATTTAGCAGCTCATTCACATGTGTGATATACCTTAATCATTTGTAGGCAGACACATGCCTCTTTAAGACTTGTTTCCTGTGTAGATAATATACTGCAGTTCCCTGGAGACCTTATATGCATATCACAAAAGCCAGCACAAACAGCAGGCTTGCTAATACCAAAACAAGTGATTAATATTAATTCCTATACTCCACTTTTGTCAAAGGTTTTGGAATCAGCATTTTTTTTTTTTGTCCTGGGAGAACATAAAATAGGAATACAAATTCTAGAATGCCTATGTAGCAGTCTACTTTTATGTCAGACGTTGCTATTTTTTATCTTACTGGCATAATAAAAATGGTGCATCAACAGGGTTTCTTTCCCCCTCTTGTTTTACTCTCAACAGTTTTCCCCTATGTTTTTTCTTTAATTTACGAATTTAAAAAAAGTTTATGGCATTACATAGTCACTACAGATAAGTTATAATAGCTATTGCAGTACTTATTAAGCAATATATATTACAGGTAGTCAACAAAAATATGTTCCTGACCATACTTTTATATAAAAACTAATCCTCTGCCAAGACCTTTTCATTCCCCATCTCCTTTATTGTATCTTGTTTCCTTTTTCCTTATTTGGAAACATCATCAGCATGTGACTGAGATAAAAACAGATGATGTACACTTGGTACTTCATAATAAAGGGTTTGTACTTCTGTAGAAGCTCTTCAAGAGCTAATTAGAACAAAGAAGCTTTTTTTTTTTTTACTAAAAATAACATCTTTAAATGCTCCAGTGAAAAGTTAGCTTATACTTACTAAATGACCATCTGAAGACTTCCTGAGCAGCACAAATGCAGTATTAAAATAACAATTTATTGTCATTATGATTTTAAATACAAATAAATTAATAAGTTATGCTCTCCTATCTGAAAATGCTAATATATAGTTTTCGGCTTGTCAGTGGCTTATCCTGTAAGCTCTGTATAAATGGCAGGGCAGAATCAGCAACAGTGGAAGCACTGGAATTTGTTTCAGTGAGGATCTGTTTTTTCTATATATTTATGACTGTTACTATCCAGTGATTTTTATTTTTTTGTAAAGTAAATTTAGTGATTTGAAATTTCCTTTTCTTTTTATAAACTCCCGAAAGCTCTACTAAAATGGTTTTATGTCCATTTATGATCATGTTTAGCTTTTGAGGTCTAGAAACAACAATGCCCTTCAGGCTTATCCTAGTTCTTCTGTATTTAAACGTGATTTTCCAGGAGATTTTCACTACTGGAATTTTTCAGATACATTTCTGTTTCTATAAAATGGTATATTTTGGCAATTAATTTGAAGAAAAAAAAATTAAGCATGTGAGGAATTTCATTTAACTTATATTAAAAAAGCCACTTCTGACTTTTGAGTTGAAAAATTTGGTCCTCAGTCCACATCATTCTACCAAGTGGTTCATTGGTGAGTTGAAACCTACTCCTTTTTAGGTGCTATTCTAGCAACGAATGACTTGCCTGATACATCTACTGATACTGCTTTTCTCATTAATCTTTGTTAAATTGATCAAGTAGTATGTGTTCCATGATCACGGAGTACTTTTTGTTATATAGATGACTTCCATAAGTTGATACAAAGTACTTCAAAACACTACGTGAATTTGAATTAATTCATTTAAAACATACATTTTAAGAAATATCATGTGATCATTAATTAAAAGTAATGCCTTAGTGCATACAGAGTTTAAGTCAGTACTGGATCCTGAATTCTTAAATGCTCAGTTGTACAGACAGCTGTACTATTAAAAGGGAAAATCCTTAATTCTACTCTGTCTCAGTTGTGAATTAGTCCCACTGCAAGCCAGTTTCTTATTTCAAGATCCATGTATTGGTAATAGCTGACAAGATATCTCAAAGTACACACTGCTGACTTTAAGATCACAAAGGGTTTCCTGAGAATTATGTGGGCATAGAGAATGGAGATTAAAATTTTAATATAAGGCTGAACTTGTTAACAGTTAAAGCAAACTTTTTATGCATGGTAATGGAATAAATACGGAAATTGAAAAGGGAGGATGAATGCTGAATAAGAAGAAATGTAAATTTTACTGTTTTTTTTTCCCTAAAGTATAAACATACTAAATTATTCAGACTATAATAAGGGGAGGTAGCATGTGAAATTATATCTCTAAATCCATACATACTATAGTTGTGTGGAAGATATAAAAGCTGAAGGCAAAACCCATTAAAACAGTATACCAAATACATTGCAATATTCATTAATCTATGGATTGTTTTAGTTTACATTCTTCTGTTCTTTTTCTTCCCACTGTTAGATGGGGGGGGGGGGAGAGTTTTTATAAAGAACTTGCATTATGACATCTAGACAAGCAGCTTAATTTTGCACGGTTCAAAATAGATTCAGTCAACCAACAACATGTGTTTTCCAGATTATTCTTATATTTAGGGTAATGAATACGTGGTAAACTGTTCAGGTAAGGAAATGTCAATTTGTTGACTGGGATATTCTGTAGTCTCTACTGGCCTGTTGCCAGACATTTTTGTCCCAGCCATGGAGCCTGAAGGGAAACTTTGACTGCTACTGGAAATCTTGTGTCCTAATGACATAGTGCAGGACTGTATATAGTATGTGAGTCTCCTTCCTGGCCTGGCACAGAGGAAGATCACAGCCACATTTCCAAACCCCTGTCTTATAAAATCTGGTTTGGGCAGTGCATAGTTTCAAATTACCTATGAAGTTCCATTGCAATATAGCTCCATTTTAGCCTTTACTTCTTTTCACATTCCTTTCAGAATATCGTTCAGAAGAAAGGTTGCAGTTCTGAAATTTGTCAGTACAGTCCTTGGTTTGTAACTTAACTTGTCTTTTAAGTGTGATCCCATTTACAGAAGATAATTGGAAGTCACAGAATTTAATGATGGAATTGATGTCCTACAACTAGTCAACACAACTGGAAATAGTTGGTGAGGGGTTTTTTTTATTTTGTTTTTGCTATCGGAATGGGACTTCAGGAAGAAAAATATGCCTGAGAGTTTATTACTATTATTAAAGGAATATGACTTTCTGATAGTTGGTGCACCACCTAAATGAGTACAACTTTTCCTTATGTTTGCTTAGTATATTTTCCTGTTGCTTCTTGATGGTGCTTGATCTCATAAGAACTCCCCAGATGATTACAATATCATTCTCTGAGCCTGGCTACATATGTTGGGATTGGAAATTTATTTATCTTGGTGTACAGCCCATGCTGCAAAACCAGGGAGAGTGATTCTTAAGTTGGTACAACATAACATTTCTGTAGTGCTGAGGGTTACCTTCCTGACCATATTTATCACCTGTTTGTCAGTGTCCTATGATGTCTCCCTCTTTCTCCTCTGAGAGACCCAGAATATTTGTAAATGTTACTCTCATGGTTAAGATTTCTGAAAGAATTGTTTTTTCAGAACTTCTTGTCAATATCTAAAATTTCACTGAATTTGTAAGGCAGGGTTTTAGATTATGATTCTTGTCTGAATCACTTGGTGAAATATCAGAAAGACGAGTCATCAGTCTAATCTTAAACTACAAAATAATTTTTTAAATTATTTTTCCCATAAACTCATAACACAAGCTGTCGAGGCTCCTTGTTTTACCCGAGGAATGCTGTGCTTCTGTTAAAAATATCTTGAATGGAGAGCACAGGAGACAACTGAAAAGTATTCAACTTTAAAATATTCTCAGAAGAAGTTTAAAATATAAATGAATCATGGGAGTGGTTTTCAGGTGTTCTTATTCACCTTTAATTCATTCAGAAGATTTTATATGCTAAGGTTTAATAAAAAAAAAGGATACTTAAAGTAGCTTAGGATTCTTTTGCAACAAATGGGTTATTCTTCTCTAGTATGTAATGGAACATCATGTAATCTAGAACAGATTATCTAATCTAGAACAGATCAGCTTGGTTTTGGTGTTATAAGAGCTCAGATAGCATTTGCCCAGACTGATTCTACAAGTACTTATTCCCAAATGCAGTTTTTGCTTTTGAGAACAAGTGAGGAGGTAAACAATTTACAGGTCTGGGCCAGATGCCTCAAATACAGCAGGTGAGATATAGGTTGAACCCAGGGAGATGTATGCACTGAACATATTTCCACCAGGAATATCTGTGCCTAAGAGAATTTTTTCCTTTTTACTCATTTTCTGATCTCTCCCTAAATATCCTGTAATACATAGCTGGAAAGGAAAAGGTGGACAGACTGTTATGTTTTAGTGCTTGTGTATGTTAGACTTGAAATGTGGTAAAGGCTGGTAAGCAGAAAATACTAAGTTTTTTTCCCTCCCACTCCATTGAACTCCCCTAAATCCTTTATGCTCAGAAATGTTACTTTCTATAATGCCTTACATACTTGCCTACTGACATTAAATAACCTGTGTCCAAAGAGAGAAATGTCATAAATTTACGGTGTAATTCTAACAGTATTTGCTGTCTCTAGATAACTGGGAGGAGGCATGGGAAATTTCTTAATAACCTTGTGAAGAAAGCTCACCTCTATCTGAAGGCCGCCTTGCTACAGTTGTCTTTTTGAGCTAAGAGCCTATTTCCCCACCTTGCCTTTTTACTCTATTCTTGTTTGTATCTAAGGACTTGTATTAAGTGCTACTAAAATAAATTTATTAAAGTGATAGTCTACTGCACTAATGGTGAAAGTTAACTTTCACTGCTCCCTGAAGGGGAAAGCGTATCAGTAATTGAGGCATTCTCCTTTGCTGTTCTGTGAGCCTTGCGGTAGTGTATGAAAGATGTCTTGAATTATTCAGTGTTCCTTGTTAGTTATGTTTCTCCTTGGTTTCTTTGTGTAGCTGATGGCATTTGTGGAAACGAGATATTTTTATTGTGTGGATAGAGCCCAGATTTGTGAAAAATATCTCCCTTTTTTATTTTTGTTATGTCTAAGAGGTAGCACTTATTTGCTAACATTTTCTATTTGTCCACCTTTTAGGATATGAACTGTTTGGAAAACTTTAGAAAATGAGTATTACTTTGTTTGTTAAACTTCCTACACTGACAGAAAAAAACCTCACAGAACATTGCAGTAATGCTGATGCTTGCAGTCCTTAGGGTAATTTAGTGCTGAGATCACAGAGAATGCTTAACAGGATAAGCATTCCCATTCTGTTTTATTTAAAATGACCTCTACATATAGGTACACTTCTGAAATTCCACTCGTTTACATTTCACACTTGAATGCACATTCATACAGACAACCTTTCATAAAAGCAAAATGCATGTACATATAAACCTGGAGTTTTTATTTAAAACTCTTTTCTAGAGTTACCAGGTTTCTCTTAGTTTGGTTAATCTTAAATCACTGAAGAAAAAAAAAATTATATTAGTTACTTAATCCCTCAGCTATCTACTAGCAGGAGCACCAATTGCACCAGCACAGATGTGCTGACTGTAAGTGCTGTAGGACAAGGTGTAAGAACAGGCCATTCTGGCATAAAAGCATTTCATTATATAAATGTCATGAAAAAGCCTGTCATTTCTGTGAATATGATCTAGTTAGATTTTTATTAGTCCTTCAGCTTTGAATTCCCCATCCCACAGGCTAATGAATTCTCTTTTTAAATTTAAATAGCTAGGTAGTGTTTATATCAGAGATTACATTTAAAATGTTGTTATTTTCTAATATTGTCAGTCAGTACCAATCCTGCTAAGGTGAACAGCAATATGGCCTCAAATTGATACTGAGCAACAGGGGATGTACAATTACTTTTGAAATTATTTGTTGCTTTGTTTGTTGCTGGTCTTATCACAGGCAGAGTGAATGTATTTTTCCTGCTTTGTCAAGGAAGGAAGATGTGATCATACGCTTACAGACCTTAAAGTAAAGAACCACGAAGGAACACTTTGTTCATCTTTCAAAAATGCAGAAAGCATCCCTCTGTATAGCAAGACATTTTTCACTTCTGTCTAGTTTTCTGAGCACCTGGAGGACAAGGGCAGCTGCACTAGGCTGGCTGATCCACTGGAATACATGGCAGAGAAGGCCAAATTTTACCCTTAGACCTACCCTGGTATCTCCTTAGAAGACAAGAAATCATGCTGATCTGAAAGCTGAATGTTTCCCAGATGAGGAAGAAAATCACTTTTGCCTCTTGGTAGACAAAAATATTTCTTGCAGTATAATTGAGCATATTCATCAGTTCATACAAGACTGTTATAACTGAAAGTCTTAATTCTAGCTTTGCAAGGTCACCTTGGTCCCTAATGGAGAATTGCAATGAAAGCCAAGAGACTGAAACACTATTCCCAGATTCTGCCACTGACCTGCTTTTGCAAATTATCTCACATTTTTCTTTATTTCTCTTTTTCATATGTGTATGGATATTTTTACTGTACACTCTCTCGAAGGTAGGAATTGTTTGTTCTAGTGCACTATGTCCAGGCTTGGTTTGGCCTCCTATCATCTCTGAAGCATCAAATGAGAATAAAGGGAGAAGGTTCAGACGTGTGAAGAGCTGTTTGCATATTGATGGTTAATAGAAAAACTTCTGCAAACCAGCAAAATGCATAAAATCCATCAATTTGGGTAAAAATCGCAGCTTGAAGATAAATTCTATTCAAGTAAAGGGTGTAAAGTAACTCCTCTGTTTCAATATTAATGTTTTGTAATAGCTGACATTGGCAGTCTGATTTTATTATTCTTTTTTAACATTATATACCACATTTTTTTAACATTGTACATATTGTTATTACAGGCTTTATTGCATTCCTAGTGGACTTTCTGCCCAGTTCATGGCTCCGTCTAGAGTGATGATTTAGCTTTATTGACACGGTAATAATATGAAGTTGATGTGGAGAGCTGTAGGTGTGCCACACCTACAGATGCTAGTGTAAATTGCTTAACTAATGCTCTACGTGCAAGGTTGAGTGTGTCCCTCCAGACTTTGGGAGCTTACCAGAACAAATTCTGAATCAAATCCTTTTCATTCTTGCATGGTAAAACAATTCATGATACAAGAGATGTGCAGAAATTCAAAGCTTGAAGAAATTCTTTGATATTTTTGTATAATCAAGCAGAAAAGGAGCAGAGCTTTTGGGGCAAAAGCTAATAGAAAACCCAAAACACATGCACGTATTTTTCAACCTAAGAAAACAGAAGTTGAAGCTACCCTTTATCCAGAGAGATGTAAATGAAGTTCTGAACAGAAATGCAGCTGTTCCATTGTATAAATGTCTCTCCAATGTCTCTGACTATCATACTAATAAGATTTTAATCTACAATCCCCATAAAGTAAAGGACAAACTGTTATTAGGGCTTATTCCATGTGAGATGGCTGCATGGACTTCGTTCAGTAATTCACAACCTCTCTCGTACATGCTGCTCTTTATTTACCAGGGAACTATCATGACTGCTTTTCCCTTTGGCAGTAGGGTTACAGTTTCTGGAACCTGCCTGACACTGGCATTTTAGATGTTTATCCTAGAGGAAAGATGTGTCCCAAAATGTTCCAATATTGCAACTGCAACTAAACTCTGCCGGGCAGCTTTACAGGAGCCAGGTGCTACTGCAAAAAAAAAAAAAGGACTCTAAATCACAGGCTATTTTTATGAAAGTAGAAAGTAGTTTTCAAATATTTCTGTGTCTCAAAGTCCTGAGGCCACAGAGAGCATATGACAATATAATATTCCTATTCTATAATGGAAATACGGGAAAATAATTATTAAGAAATTCTGACTTCCTTCCCTAGACTTTTCCATTTATTCTTTTCTGAGAGACCCTGTTTCAAGCTAAAATAAACTTTTTTGAATGAAATATCATTATGTAATCTACTAACATATGTTTATATGCATTTTGGAGCAAGAATGCTTGATTACAGATTTTTTTTTTTTTTTAATTCATTCTGCATGCCTAAGAATAACTGGAAATCAGAAGGTGGTTTTTTATTATTATTTGTAGTCTTTTATGAAACACCTTGGTTTGAAGATACCCGTTGTGATAATTAGCATCATCTCCATTTTGTAAAGCAAATGTGTTAACTGCAGACCTCTTGCACTTTCCATTTTACTCTTACTCTTGCAGCTGTGGGAACTACAGGAACTCTGGCATTTCTCTCCAATTCTTACTTTTCTGATCTGGATTTATCCTTGTGAATATACTCAAAAAACTATGTATATGACTATCTGCTTATAGGTAGCTCAATTAGCAAAAAGCTTGCAATTTTAATAATGTTACCATTTTAATGACAATCTTTGTAAACAGATGAAGGAAGTAAGGCAGAAAATGTAGGATTTGAATATTTAGGGTTGGCTTTTCGGTTCAAATTAGAATTTCTGTGTAAGATTGCTTTGTTAGGAGACCGATGTACTTAGTAAATCAAAGGAACTTTTGAAGCGTGCTTTGACACGAAGAGCAATGTGTTAATATTCTGATTTCACAAAGCACAAAAATGTCAGTTATCAAAATGGTGTTGATTATATTTCACAGCTGCTTATGCTGATTCCAATGAAGAGAGTTGTGGGAAATTATTCCAAAGGATAAAACTGGCTGCTTTAGTACCTTTTTATACATTTTAAACCATTACAAACAAAAGGGTTGTCAAGAATAAAAACACTTAGATTGTGAATACCTTGTGAATTGAATATAGATGGATTATTTAAGTTATATTGTAATATAGATGCTTAATTATGACAGTGATGAGCACTATAAAAATTTCTGAAAACTAATATAATGCACTTGAAATAATAATGTAATTAAAATCTTGTGGGGATGAGGCCATCAATCATGTTCTAGAGATAAAATTTGTGCCTTTGAAACCCTGTGTTCTCCACTGAGGTCTTAATTTAGATTGTAGTGTCGTATTCAGGGGGCCATGAAACCCCCACTCGGCTACTGATAATAGGAGAATAATTTCTATCTGCTTTCCAGAGAATTATAAGGGTGACTCAAGGTTTGAGTAGCCTTCACAGTGCCATATCTACTAAGCATTTTCAGTTCATTACCATGGTGATACATAAATTCTGACATGAAACAAAAATCGGTAAGTGTATCAGCCAGCAAGCAGTTTACAATGCATATACTTTTGGGAAGGAGGAAAAATAAAAGAGCAAAAATGTTTTCTGTCACTGAAGTATGAAAAATGTAGCTATTATAAAAAGCACAGTCTTAATTTTAGGTTGCTCAGATAGTGTTCTTTAAAATACCAGTTGAGAAAGACCACTCATTTTACGTGGTTCTTTATACTCTTTGAAAGCTTAATGCTGGGTTGTTTAAAAAGCATCTATGGGATAAACTCTGGTTTATAGCATCTATGGCACAATCTGTAAGTTGGTAGATCCAATTCTTCAATGAAATTCTTAACAGATATAAAGAATTATTCGTCCTATACTCTTTAAATACTGGTGGAACCTGCTAACGTGTAGCAGCATATTTGCTTCTGCCAGGTGTAACTCTATGCATGTAACATGGCCCAAAATTAAAAAGTCATTTAATCAGCAGATTAGTTGATCTGTTGGCTCTTTTTTTTTTTTTCTCTCCTTCCATTAACCAGGAATCTCTACTGACAGAGAATAATGGAAACTCTGTAATTATGAATTGAAACTGATAACAGCTCCAGTCACGTATTCAGGTAATGATCTTGCCTAGAGGTTATCAATAATTTATGTTTTAAGGGAAAGGTAGTAGATATGAATATATTTTAGGAATAATTAAGATGTTATCATATCTTCTCTTGAAGTTATAGAAGAAGTCTGAAAAAAGGATGTTCATGCTGGAAGGGTCAGGAAGGAAATATCCCATTCAAATTGTAACAACATTAATTGAAGATAGGTTTTGAGGCAGGGGGAAAGGAAGGGAAACAAAAATCTATTTTTCTCTTGGCTGTGATCACTGACAAGATGAAACAGTGGGCAACATTGTGTTGAAAGTCTACATGTGGGACATGCAGAAGCTCCGAAACAACTCTGAAGCATAAGATCAACACTCTAAAAATGTTATTAACTTTGGAAAATGTTCTCTTTAATCCTCTGGAAGCAGAAGAGTAGAGTCTGAAAAGCAAAGACGGAAATCCCTGTCTGTACTATGAGGAAAGGAGAGCAGATGGACAAATTCAAAGAGCAGCCATGTCCTCCCTGTTACATGAGGCTCTTCTGCCCTATTTTTTTTGGTTTTTGTGTCTTTTTTTTCTTGGCAAAGTAGGGAAAGAAGATGTTGGTTACACCCAGAATTTATTATTCATATTTGAATTAATTAGAAGAACAGCTATGCTGGGTCTGCCCAAGGGGTCCATATTGTTCAGTGTCCCACCAAGCAGGTGGGAGTTGTACCAGAACTGAGAACACATATGTCATAGTATTGTCCCAGTCTCCAGCTTTTCAACTAAGAGAATTACTCTGTTTAAAAACAATTATTTTTTTCATTGTTTATTTAATTTTATTTCACTTTTACCTCTTTTTTAAGGATTTATGTACTACAATCTCTAAATTAAGATTTCCCAGGATGGTGAAGAGAAGATCCCTTTTTATTCAGCTCTCCAATGGCATTTTTCTCTTTATGCCTCTCTTTTTCCTATCCCTGCTTCCTTTTTATTGATTACTTTTCTTCTAAATTAGGCAGACATTAGCATACTTACCCTAGCTGGATTTTATTTACATTTCTTTGATCTTCAGGCTTTCCTGAAAAACTGGTAGGAACTGGTTTCCAGTTAGTGTTGGAAGGTGAATTTATTACTTTGCTCATTAGACTCAAGAGGAGTTTCTCTTTTATCTATTCTTTTTTTTCCCCTCTCTCTTTTGTTTTCTTTTCCTTGCTTATTTTCATTTCACTAGGCATTTGAAATTTCTGGTGACATTAACCTGCATAAAAGTGATTTCTCTTACTAATATTTTAGCGTGTTCTGCTTTAACAGGGACTCAGAAGCTCACTAAGGAATATGTCAGTTCTTTTTGCTCGTTGCAAAGGCTTCTGGGCAAATAAATGAATTTAAGACAATTATGTAGCTGTAATACAGAAGCAGACGTAAACTGCTTAAGGGGTCTCGGAACATAACTGGCACGATTTAGGTGTCTAGGCATCAGTCTCTCATGCATTTTAGGTACCTCAGAGAATCTGAGACATCTGCATGAAGTGGCAGATATGACACAGGACCTTTAGAAACCTGACCTTTTCTGGAGTGGCAGCTCTAGGCTTGGCAGGATACCCTGGGGCATCTAAAATGTTACTAGTCTCGTATACATAGCCAGCTGAATCCCACCCCAGATCTTTTATTTCATGTTCTCAGCGTGCTGTAACACTTTGATATACAGTCTTACTTATCTTTAGTGTTTGCAGTGTTGTGCACCAAAACCTAGATTTGGGGAAAGTGTCTCTTGTGTTTTGCCCGTATCTCCCAATGCACCTAAGAGCTGGGGTTATGTTGAAAGGTCCTGTTTGCTTTAAGTGTGATTTTTGTGGCTTCTGTGGTATATATACATCATCTCAACCATTGCCAGGGAAGAGACATGATACTGCAAGCTTTCTAAAAAAAAAAAAAAAAAAATCATTAATAGTGATTTGACTGTTTTCAAATTCCTATTGTGTATACAGAGTTAGGCATATTGAACATAAGTGTCTTTCTGGCTTTCCAGCCAATTAGGAAATTAAATAGTGACATCTCTTTTGGAAGATGAGATTTTAGTATCTAGATTGCTTTTATAAATTGTCTTAAGTCTGTGTTGTTAAATCTCTCATTGGAGGAGTGGGAAGACAAGCTTTTAGTTGTTTCTTTTTAAGAAAATACATATTTGATTTTTATTTTTGGGGGGTGAGTGGTGTATTTTCTTATTTGTATTATATTTTTAGGCATCATTGAATTTATATGCAAAATTTATTCCAAATAACTAATAGTGTATTATTTTTTTCATTTCCATATTAAGGGAGGTTCTTCAAACCTTCTCTGAGCTGTTCGGCATTAAAACTAGAGGCTAAAAATCCTTGACTTCCTATATTCCCTGAAGAAAATAAGTCACTGTTAAATAGACATTAAAGGAAATAAGATAAGAATAACAAAAAAGTCACTTTAACCATTCCCCTGATTCAAGACAAGATCAGTTATTCCCGATGTCTTTCTCATACACTCTGAAAATTCAACATTTTTCTATGGTCATCTCAGGCAATCTGCTCCAGCACACCTTGTATTTATGAGTTTCCTTTCCACATGTTTATTGAAACTTAAGCACTTGGCCTTCTTATATTAATAAATACATAGTTTCTTCTTATTGCAGCAATCTCTTTCTTTGAAGACTAATATGCTTCTTTATGATTCTTTCCCTCACTAGACTAAAATTCATTTTTTCCCCATATATTGCATTTTCAAGACCTCTGGTCTTCCTCTTGTCTCTCTTCTGGATTCGAAGTAGTCACTTCATAGCTTTCTTGCAGTTTTCAGCTGAAAACTCATTTTGCAGCTGAAATATTTTGAGCTGAGATTTCCTGCCAGCAAGTACCCCCCCCCCCCTTTCTTTTTTCCTTATGTTGTCCCCAAACACTGACGCTACAAAAGTATCACATTGAATGTTGTGTAAATGCCTAGAAAAAGTTTATAAGATGACTTTTTTTTCAGTGCATTTGCTGATATTGTTGGGAAAGGAAAAAAGAAATGGAAGGCAACCCCTTCAAGTCTGATTCTGACTGAAATGATCCTCTGATGATGTCATCCATGACCTTCTTTTGTGCTTTAGAGCGAAAAAATGATTTCTTATCCTAAAGCTGGAGAAATCAAAGAATTTTCTCAATGACACTGTATTTTAAAACTAGCACGTGAATTTACTGCTGAAACTCAGCAGAAAATTGTTTTAGAGTTTTTAACAAAAAAAAATCAATTATACAAGTGTTGAAAATAATGAAGATGATAAAACACTTTAATCAAGTCCAGTGCTGTGCATGACAAAAATTAGCTGAGCAACAAAATTAGTTTTCCCTTGGACTGTTTTACTTCCCTTCTGATGATAATGTTTGTGCTACTTGACAGTCATGATTTCTTTTTATCTGTCTAGATGCAACAGAGGGCTTCCAGCTGAAAGTGATGCTTTGCTTTGCGGGCTAAGTAGAATCTTTCTGGCTTGTTCGCGGTTTCTTGTCTACTAGTTTGTGGGAGGAGATTACTGGTGTTGCTCTAGAGCAAATGGCGCTCAGACTTGACAGTCCTATATGTGGTGTGTATCCTCCCCACCCCTCCACCCTACCCCCCCCCCCCCCCCAAAATCAAACCAAACCAAAAACCAAACCCATCTTGCATTACAAAATCCAGAAACATTGCTTTTTTTGGTGCTTTGTTCATGTACCTTAAATATTTCCTAGTGGTACTGCTGAATTTGTTTCCCTTGTGGTCCTCTACTAATAATAGACAATAAGTACGAGGAATGACAGAGTTTAATTTCTGATAGACTTCTGTCTCCTCACTTGATTCTTAAATGTATTGAGTGCATGCTGTCATTGTAGCTTTATGCCCAGTTTTCTTACTTCAGAGAGGATTATCTAGTGTTTAAAAATGTAACAATGCTGCAGCCTTTCCTTCACTGGAAGCAATAACATGTTCTCTTTCTTTCAAGTTTCCTACTGTTCCATGAAAATTGCCAGGAACTTTGAGAGTTGTCCAGATTTGCTCAGAAATATCCCAGTACTTATTGAATTCATTGCTCAATAAAACCAGCAGATAGATGTTTGGACACTGTCTTTTAAGTTATACCTCCAAAAAAAGAAAGGTGGGGGCAGCAAAAAAATTGTTTCTGGACACTGATTTTCTGTTTAGTGTTAATACTTGTAGAAAACTTTTTTCTCAAATGTTACCTGAGATGAAGACAACTGTGTGATAGTAGCAAGAACATCTGATTAAATGACAAATATGTCAGCTTGGCTTCTAGAAAATTAAGTCAGAGGCTGCAAGATTTGCAGACAATTCTTTCTGTTGCCAGTGTGTTTGAGGAGGGTGCAGAGGGGGAGGGAAAGGTCAGACAGCTTTTCACAATTGCAACTTTGATAGCCATAGCTTCTGCTTTAGGCATTATTTTCCTATTATTGTTTTGGTGTGGAGAGATATGTGTGTCCTTGCATGGGCTCAGGCTTGCATGATTGATTTAAAAAAAAAAAAAAAACAAAACAACAAAAAACAACAAACCAAAAAAAACAGTTCAGCTCATCCAGCAGAATTCATAGCCCTCTGGCATTTAATTATGTGGCTCTGCAAACTATATTCAAGAAGCTTTTTATTTTTTTCTGTTTTTTTCACAGGCTTTTCATAAGGCTACTATGTCCATTGGCTACATTGAATATGTGTCAATGGAGTTGTTTTTCATGCTGCATGAGTGCACTGGTGCTGTGATCTGCTTTTGGCAACTATAAAATAGAAAACAGTAACATTAGTACAATAGAAGAGGAACAGCGCCGGACGCAAGTGAGAGTGAACAGCTACTGCATAGCCTGTCTCATATAAGAGTTGTTAATAACGGATTAGGATCCGCTCTGAGGCTCTGAGATAGGTCAGATAAAAATGATAACCAATTTTGTGCCATGTGCGTAGCATAAACTCAGTTTGGGGTTGTGAAATTAATAGCATCAAATACCATAAATTACAGCAAAATTTATGGGTTTATAATTTAGGGTACAGAATACTATTGTATACAGAAACCAAAACCTTTTTCATAAGGCTTTGAAAGTAGATGTGTAAGGAAAAAAATTTTTAATGTTATAGTTTTTTTTAAAAAGTGAGAAAACAGTTATCAGAAGACTGGGGTTAAAAATGAACTATCTAATGGTAAATAACTCAACCTTGATAAACCATAGAGGAAGTGTACCTAGTGTAAAATCAGCATCTCATGAGGTTTTGCACCCACATTACCAAAAAAGGTGTTCTTTGGATGGGCAGAAAGGAAAAACCCAAGAGTCAAGCCAGCTGAAGTGGCCATCTCTTCTTACTATTTTTAAATGGAGACAAAGTTTGGAAGAGCGCCTACTGAAGAAGCACAAAACTAGACTGAATTGTTTTCAGGTAATGTGTAAGTCAGAATATCTTGGCTGTTGTAAGTAATACGATTAACTTAATCAGCAACTGCATGTGGTTGTGTCTAAGAGATTAATGTTAGATATGCATGTCATATATCATTCCTAATTTGCACTAATGGTTTGGGAACTTGTTATGAATATGTTTTCAGAATTTTTATTGGTTCACAGCCAAGTATATGATGTTTTAAAAGCCTAAGTCAGTTCTTACTGATGCTTTCTGAAGTGTCAGCAAATATAATTTAGTAGGTTTTGCTGAAAATCATGGAGTCTTCTTTGCAACATCTCAGATGCAACGTCTCAGATGAGCGTTCTGAAGCAAGGGATAATTCATTTTGAATATAAATATGGCTATATTAATTTTGCAGTGCATATAATGAGTGTTATGTAGTATTATATTTCAGAGACTACAGATGAAGTCTTTTTCACTCTGCATTATATTTTCTTATTTGATTAAAAGCAAATTGAAAATAAAGATGTTTACTGTAAACATAGCAATTATGAAAGAAGAATATTGACAGTCACTGCAATGTTTGCAAGAGTGTGCAAGTTCTTACCATGTTTCAACTTCACAGTTTGGAGTCCCGCATTAAACTGCATGAAATAAATATATGTTTGGAAAAGGTAAAAATACAATAAAAATAGTATCTCAGTATGACTCAGTAAGAGCTTGGTTAAGTTCAAAGTCTTCTGATGACTTCAGTGCAAGCAGAATTTCAATAATAATCTCTAAATACAACACTGGAATATTTATTACTGGCAGTGTTAGATATTAATATAATAGACTGTATATAATGCTATGTATATCTGTTTTCAGGATATTTGTGTAGTGAACTTAGTTTTTCCTATTACATTACTACTCTGATTTAAATTTATTTTCATTAATGCTGTTACTCATAGATGGACAGTTATAATTCATGGATATAATGATATCTTGTTCTAACTTAACCTTCAAGCAGAAATCCTTTTAAAGTTCAGAAGACAAAACTTAACTGTGCAAAAGAGTATAAAGCATTTTTTAATGAGGAATGGATTATATTATAGTTCTGGTAGCAGTGCTTGAGTGATAATAGTGAGGTGTTCGTAACAATCATTCACAACTCCATTCTTTTCAGAATCTTCCCTTTTTAAAATTAAATGCAACGCAGGGTCTAGTAGAGGATTATTTTAAAGAATTCTTGTACTGTTCATACTCAGAATAGTTATTTACAGAATGAACTGCTTTGTACTCATTTGACAGTGTTAAGCAGCAAAAGCAAAAAACCATCTGGAAAATGCTTTTTTCCCCCATCTTTTCTTGCACATCTCTTTATCAAAAAAATCCAAAACCAACAAGTTCAAGATATGATATATTTTAAAATTTACTTGTCACGTTCTTGTGAAATAAAAGAGAATTCTGTTTAAACGTTCCATAACACACATGACTTTGATTAAAACAAATATGTAATTTTTTTATCTTTCTATCATTAGTGTGTGCTAGTGGAGGCAAAAATTGTTGAAGGAGGAAACTTTGTGTAAATCTAAAATGGAGAGATCTAAAATACCGTCATGCTTAACATAGAAAAAATCTATAGATACTGGAATACAGGTAGATTTGCCGTTACAATATAAACAAGACAAACCTTATGATGCTATACAAATTTTCATATTATGATACGTATGAAATGGTTTGCGGAATCTCTGTAGCAGCTTGATATTGATTTTGAGTGTAGGTGTTTGACTCTTAGGATGAGGGGAAAAAAGAGCAAAATAGGCTGGGTTCATATATGGCCTAATTTGACACTGGGATGAATAGTCAAGAGTTATATTTATTAGGTGATGACAAATTACAAGTTTAGGTAGCAAAGACAGTCTGGATGATGAACTGCAAAAGGATCGTAAAAGAGTGTGAGATAAAATGGCTGATGACGTTTAGTGTGAATGATTGTAAAATGCACGTGGTGGTGGAGGCTGGGTGAACACTTTTAACAAGGTCACCTCTGGGTACCTGGGACAGGGATATTAGAGTCATGATGGTTCCCAGATAAGATCACCTCAGTAGTGCTAAAAAAACCCCAACAACCCCCCAAACCAAAATCCCCAAACCATTCTCTTATAGTAGAGATTATTAGGAAAAGAATAGAGAACAGAAAAAGGCCAACATGACCAGAAATGAAGAGAACAGAAATGGAGCAACAGCTAAGAGTTACCCTTTCAATGCACTAACCTTGAGGCAAGAGGAAATAGGATCGTGGGGGATTTTCACCTCTTGAAGAAAAAGGTGAGGAGATGCAGTATATAGGCCGTCTCTAGGACAGTGCACTCAGCATGGGGGCCACATATCCCAGCAGGCCATAGTCCGGAAGGTCTCTGAGCTTGGTAAAGTCAGCCAAGAACATCCTCAGGTACAACAGCCAGAGCAGAGGGAGTCCTGCCCAGTCTGCAACTACTAAGACACTCCATCTTCCAGCTCATCCGAATTAGCTGCTGGAGAAGGGCAGATGAGAGAGGTGCACACCTAGACAGAGCAGCTATGTTGTGTGGATAAGCTTAGGGTGCCAGGTGGTAGCACTGGGGGGTTACACAGCACCAAAGTGGAGAGGGAGGTGCTGCGCTCTTCTCCCTGGGATCCAGTGACAGGACGTGTGGGAATGGTTCAAAGCTGCACCAGGGGAGGTTTAGACTGGACACCAGGAAACATTACTTTACCAAGAGGGTGGTCAAACACTGGAACAGGCTTCCTAGAGAGGTGGTCGATGCCCCAAGCCTGTCAGTGTTTAAGAGGCATTTGGACAATGCCCTTAACAACATGCTTTAACTTTTGGTCAGCCCTGAATTGGTCAGGCAGTTGGACTAGATAATCCTTATAGGTCCCTTCCAACTGAAATATTCCATTCCATTCCAGGTATTCCCATGCTACTTGGGGTGGAGGAAGACCCCATTTCCAAAGTTTGGTGTTTGAGGTGGTGCAGATTTTGGTTAAGGAATTGCAGTAGTGACCTTCCTCAACTCTCCTTTCTGCTCATACAGAAGAGTGGGAGATGAGTTCCTAGAGCAGGAGTCAGCACACCCACGTATAGAAACTGGGTGGGAATTGTCCTTTTTCCTCTTCTGGGTACTGTGGGACACAAGATATTGGGGAGGTGGCCACTTGGTCCAACCAGTATTGCTGTTCTTACGTTCTTGTATTTGGTTGGGAGGTAGTGTCTTCAACAGATTGTTGGGTTTTTTGGTTTTGTACTTGTTTTGGCTGGGTTAGAGTTAATTTTCTTTGTAGTAGCTAGTATGGGGCTATGTTTTGGATTTGGGCTGAAAACAGTGCTGATAACACAGGGATGTTTTTGTTCCTGCTGAGCAGGGCTTACCCAGAGCCAAGGGCTTTTCTGCTTCTCCCCCCACCCCACCAGCGAGGAGGCTGGGGGGGCACAAGGAGTTGGGGGGGACACAGCCGGGACAGCCGACCCCAACTGACCCAAGGGATATCCCAGACCATAGGACGTCATGGTCGGCAGATAAAGGTGGGGGAAGAAGAAGGAAGGGGGTACGTTGGGAGTGATGGCGTTTGTCTTCCCAAGTCCCCGTTAGGCGTGATGGAGCCCGGCTGTCCTGGGGATGGCTGAACTCCTGCCTGCCCATGGGAAGTAGTGAATGAATCCCTTGTTTTGCTTTGCTTGCACAAGCAGCTTTTGCTTTACCTATTAAACTGTCTTTATCTCAACCCACAAGTTTTCACACTTTTACCCTTCCGATTCTCTCCCTCATCCCACCACGGGGGAGTGAGTGAGCAGCTGTGTGGTGCTTAGCTGCCTACTAGGGTTAAACCAAAAGAGTTTTTTTAGCAGACCATGAATTTTATCATGACTTACAATACCTGAAAATGGAAAATTTAAGTTTATTCCAGCTTATGTAAATTTTTATTAAAAATCATAATATTATTCAGCTTGCAGTATGCTTTGAAGAGCCTGTGAGAAGCAAAAAAAGGAGAGAAAGATGGTGAAAATGTCAGGTGAAAAAAGAAACTGTCAGACATAAGCAGGCTCATCATGCCTTAGAGAAGGTATGCATACAGTCAGACCAGCCTGTTTTAAAGACTTCTACTTAAGATTTGTTTGGGGATGAACTTATAGTGGTAGGTGATTGGATTTATTGCTTTGGGAACCTTGGTTAAAGAGTGATGAATCAAATTGTCTTCTCATGGTGAAGTTCAGTCTGCTTTACTAAGATTGGGATGGCTACTTTCTGCTGCTTGTCACACCTTGTGGACTTGGATTAACACTAGGGACTCATGAAACAGCACAAGTGGTTTCTGTAATCTCTCACTAACCTCAGCAGGTATTTCACCTGCAATAGCACATGCTTAAATGGATGGAAGTTCAGCCTGGAAACAGCATTTTAGATGCCCTCTTCCTTTTTTTTTTTTTCTTTTGCCTCTGAGCAAGAGAAATTACTATCTTATCGACAGTCAAATGAGACTGCTTTTAGTTGTGCTGCATAATGAGGTTGGAGCCCTTCTCACCTTATCTCCATAGGCCTTTATCACTGTGCATGTTCAAAATCTGACGTTTAAGGTTCCTTGCAGTCTGAGAACTCGGGGAAGACTTTCATTGACTAAATAAGGTCTCTCCTGAACCTTTTTACTGGTGAACGCTGGTTTTTCTCTCACAGATGCTATCATGATAGAAGCAGTTTTGACTTAAAGATCACATGTGCTGAGTACATGTTGTATTTTATGTTCACTTTTCCAGTCTTTAGCTCCCCTGAGGGGTCAGTATTCACCATGGAGAGTCCCATGTATTTAGCCTCAACTTAAGCTAAGTGCCTGCCACACAAATTTTGCAGGGTGTAATTTTAAGGGGGGGGAGGCAGAAATTAAGCATTTTCCTTTTCACGTGACTTGCAATTGGTTGCATGCAGCATGCTGTGCCACCAGTTGTGTATAAAAAAATCTGTGTTGTTTTGAGGCTACTCCATATGAGGACCTCCAAGTCCTTCCCCTCAAGGCCACTCTCAATCCACTCATTGCCCAGCCTGTATTTGTGCTTGGGATTGCCCTGACCCATGTGCAGGACCTTGCACTTGGCCTTGTTGAACTTCATGAGGTTTCACACAGCCTCACCTCTCAAGCCTGTCCAGGTCCCTCTGGATGGCATCCCTTCCCTCCAGTGTGTCAACCGCACCACACAGCTTGGTGTCGTCGGCAAACTTGCTGAGGGTGCGCTCAGTCCCACTGTCCATGTTGTCTGATGTAGCAGGTCTTCTAGCTATTGTAGTTTGTTGAACATGAGTGTCCCTTATTACAGAATTGAGTGGAAGAAAAATGTATTCCGTTTCTTAATGTAATTTTACTCTCATTAGATAGGGAAACTGCTATTTATAATTGTTTTACTGCATAAATCTTTCATGGCCATAACAAACCCTTGTGGTAAGAAATACAGTCTTCCTTCCCCTTCTCCCTGAGTCTTCCCCTGCTGTCATCATCTTCATCTCGCCTTCTGGTTTTGTTTTTTGAAGTGTCAAAGTAGGGAGTTTCAAAGGCAAAGAATGAGAGACAATAAAAGCATGTTTCTTTTGTTTCACACGTACAAAGCAGTTGTCTTCTGGAGGCAGAAACTGCAACTCCCTTAATAACAGGTCTTAATCTACTATATTGAGGTGATTAATCATATAGATATTTCTGGACTACTTCTATACTAAATGCACATAGGTTAATATTACATGAGACCTGGGTTAGCACCATTAAGAATGATGTGAAACATTTGGTAATTATAAACAGTGCGCACCAAATGATTTTTCTAAATGTTTATGTTCCTGTACTGCTTCATCACACACAATTTGCTGGTGAACTTTAAGAATTGATTCTAGAAAACAATATAGTAAAGGTAAGAACTTGTAGCTGTGCCCTGTCCTTTCAGGGTGTAAGAGTTCCTCTGAAGAAATCTGAAGGGGTAGGGCTGGAGAACAGCATTTCATCTCATGAAACTCTTCTCTAGTATTTGACTGCAGTCTGACTTGTGTAACACAAATTTAGCTTTTTAGATTACTAGGTTTAATAAAATCCAAAACAGAGAAATATTCCCAGACTGCAAAGAAAACATGATATAATTTTACACAAGCTTAGGAACATCAATAAGCAGTAGATGGGACTGCTGTGGATTGAATTGGAAACCGCCTTTTAGAATCCTGTCACTGTGGTAGATAAGCACCACATAAAATGTAGCTTTAATATTTGAAACCTAGAAACATTGCCGCTCAAAGAGTTTTTATTAAGGGAGCTGGAGTATTGCTTTGCTACCTCACTTGAAAGGGGTTTATAGATACATTTTATAATTATATTCTTTGTGTTAAAAGTGAAATTAGCCTGCAAAACACTCAGAAGAGACATTTGGAGTTTTATAGCCAATGTTTGTTTGTCTCAGGAAGTGTCTTGCTGGACATCCTGGTCTAGTGTGAACTATGGCAGAAGCAAAGCTGGTATTTACTTTCAAGTTTCTTGTATCTGCATTCTGCAGGACACAGTTTTCAGCGTGTGAACCTGGAAACAAGTGTGATACCAAATCACTGTATGATGCCAGAAAGTGTGTCTAGAAAAGCTGAAGGAGGAGTTCATGCTAAGGATGACAAAAAGGATCACAGAGATCTACTAAATTGAAAGTGGTCACTGTCCTGCTTGTAAAGATTGATTGTAAATGGATGGATGCCCTTGAATTATTTTTTTTTTTTCCCCCTGAAACTTCAATAGTTGCTCCAATTAAAATCTTAGACTTTGCACTCGGAGGAAAGTGTGTGTTGTTGAATAGATAATGGACCTAATAAAGCTGCAGTAGTTCATCCTTCTGATTCCTAGCACAATCTTTTGTTTATACTGTGAGAAACAGGGAACAAACAGTGTGCCATCTTGTGGCTTCTGTAGCCACTGCAGTTAGTTTAATAGAGAACGGTCAAGTATTAGCTAAAGTATTTTTCATGCCCTTTCTTTTTAACTGGTGAGTTGCATACAAGCTCTAGTTGAGAGAAGATGTGGGAAATGGGACTCTTTCTGGAGAGGTAGAATGTTGTAGGCCACTGGAAATGTATTGAGGGGAAGTATAGGAATTAGGGTATTTTTTTATTTTTTCTCCCTTCTCCCTATTTTTCCACCAGATAA
The DNA here is from genome assembly GCF_947461875.1 of Haliaeetus albicilla. NCBI lineage: Eukaryota > Metazoa > Chordata > Aves > Accipitriformes > Accipitridae > Haliaeetus > Haliaeetus albicilla. The sequence goes on along the minus strand of NC_091502.1, from coordinate 21,055,645 downwards.
TGTCATCCTTGAAGCAATTTGCTATAATTGTTCTTCAGTCATCTAAATGTAATGCTCTTTGCAATGGTGAAGTTGGCTTCTGTTTGTGTACTCTACTTGTACTCCATGATTAAAACAATTAACATGCTGGCTGCTGTGTCTTTTAGATGGAAGCTTTTAGCAGTGTATAAACAGAAGGTCACAGCTTAACTGAATGCATTGTTTTACTTGACTAGCTTCAACATAGACAATCAAATATGTTATTTTTTCTATTGCAGATGATGTAGCAATGATCGGGTTTTACCTGGATTGTGTAGAAAGGCAATGTAGTAAAACCCAGAAAACGAACCCAATTATTTTGCAGCCTTAGGTTGTATTTTTAAGAAAACCTTTGTCCTCCTTGTGCTTCATTTTGTGGCATATATTGACAGTTCACCTATGCAAAACTGTGAAATGGAATCTTTCATGAAGAATTAAAATGTCTTTAAACAGAAACATCTAGTTATAGCCAGTAAGGCTCTACTGCTGTGTCAGGAAGAATACCTATGAGCCACAGCAGCAGAAAATGTGACAAATAATGGGGCATTTGTGTGGGCAGGATTTAACTGACAGATCAATTCATGTATTAAAAAACACAGCAGACCATTTTCTGCAGAGTGACCTGCTGTTTCCAGGAGAAGGAATGAGAGGAGAGGGCTCCCTTTGCTGTGATACCATTCCGCAGTGAGAGTGAGTATTGCAGAGAGCACAGAAGTAACAGTTTAAAAAAGCAAGAGAGGATGGTAGATCTATGAGAGGAAGCAAAGCATGTACCTTTCCAGGGTTTTTGCTCCATACACCTGCCCCAGAGGCTCTGGTGACAGAGACAATGACCAGAAATACAGCTCTGGGGTCCAAGCCCAGAACCATGGTGATGATACTGCAGTTCTGGGAGATCATCATCTCTTCTAATTTGAAGCATTTCCCTTGCTTTTAGAAGAAATGGTGCACCTGAAATTGGTATTTTTTTCCTTTTTGAGATAAGTAAAAACCATATGCATCAGGTATCTGAGGGATAATAATGCCAAAGTCACAGACCACACCAATAACTGGAAGGACTTAGTAATAATTTTTTATGTCTTTTATAGACCACCTGCAAATTTCCTGTGTACACAATCCTTGTAGATTAAGTAATCCTACAGATTAGCTTGATTCACAGATGAGCAATGTAAACCAGCTTTGACCAGGTCATTCAGTACCTGCATCCATTCTTCAGCATAAAAATTAACAGGTAACCTAGGGAGAATTAAAATAACTGCATTATGAACAGACACTGGGACTTCGGAATTCCAGCATAAACTATAGATCTATTAATCCTTGAAATCTCTGCAACTGGCAATGATCTATTTTCATATAAAGGTTTGTTTGCATCTTACTTTCTTCATCTACAGAACACCTTAATGGCAATTTTTTCTTTGTATTAAAATGTCAAATAAACAAACCCTGCGTGTTCAGATTTAACTGTATGCTAAAACCTTGTGAAAAAGGGGTAGGTTTTGATCTCTATAACTTTTTTCCAGATGAAGTCATTAACCTTCCTGTTTACTGAAGGTACATCCTCTCTTGTTTGAGTGTTTGGGAAAGTTTGAAATTCGTAGTTTAACCACCCTTCTTGAGGAAACCCTATTGGAACATAGACTTTCACTATCTTGCTAAATATTTACCTACTTCTGAATTTCTTTTTACGAAGAGGTTGTCTTGACAGGTTTATGATGGAACAACTGTGGTGGGATATGGAGAATTCATACTTCCTTGACTCTCTACAGCAAGTTTAGAGCCTCATTGCTTGAAATATATACAAAATGTTGAATGAGAACTGAAGATTTAAATATATTCACACTTCTGAGAATGATTGTGTTATGTCAGATCAGAAGTATGAAAGAGCAGGGTAAAGAAATGCTTTCTCTTTATCTGCACAAATACTTTACAGAACTCTGTCTTGTATTCAAAGAGAAAGCATGTTGCACATTCCCAGTCATTCAAACTATTGTGCAAGCACTGGCCAAGTCAGAGCACAGTTGGATCTATCTTGGTTTCAGCTAGAATTTGGCACTGAGATTACTTGACTCTGTCTGATGATTTGACACCTTTGTGTGACTCATTCCTTCAGCTAGATTACTTTTGCACATGTTTCTAATCAGATATCACTTCATTATTGCTGAACAAGAAGGTTGTGAGCTTTTAGATATTAATCTTGGAAAACCAGCAGCATGATCTGGCCTTTATAAGCAAATGCAATTTCTCTTTAATCTCTGTATTGAAATGAAACAGAAATTATTCGCAGCACATGCTTCAGTGTGATACTTAATATTTGGAAAAACGTTCTGTCCCAGTGGTCATAATTTCACCTCTGAAATTTTAAAAGGGAGTCACACAACTACAGGGCAACAGAAAAGCAAACTTTCTTATACAAAAAGCTCAAAAGTACAAAATGCAAAAAATTGTATGGAATGAATTTGTGAAGAATTAGAAAGTATTTGAGATCTAGTTCAGGAATTTGCAGTCCAGATCAGCCTCATAAAGTGGAAAGAAAGTAGAAGGACAAATATCTCTGTGAGTGCGAAATATTGTGGAAAAAAAGGGTAAGGGAAATGAAAAAAGGAAAAAAAAAAGAAAAGCAGCAAGCTGGGTGGAGAGTATTTTAATAGAAATATACTATGTATGTATGTATACTACATAAAACTTCTCTGATATCTTAAATATTTTTCTCTATATAGATAAATGTATAAAGATTTCAAACTCAGTATTTAAGATTCATAGCATATATACCCTGTTGATTACATTTTAGAGACCTCTTTGGGAGGACTCTAGTCCACACTCCTGCTCAAAGCTAGGTCAATATTGATTTCATAGGCAGTTGTTGTGGGTTTTGTCCAACCTGGTCTTGGAAATCTCCAGGGATGGAGACTGCACAACCTCTCTGGACAACCTGTTCCAACGCTTAAATTCTTGTAGTGGTTGTCAGGATGTCAGCTGTGTGGTTTTCCTTCTGATTTTTTTTCTTTACAAATCTGAGTCTCCAGTTTGGTTCAGCTGGCCCTAGTTGAGCCCAAAAAAGGAGAAAACTGCTGAGATTGATGTTGAAAAAAGGTCTCCAAAAAGACATAATTGCTCTGCTATTTAACATATCCTATTGATTTTATTGAGTTTATCTAGCAATTTTTAGGCCGCTTATTGTCATTATTATCTTTTCTAATTTATTTGGCATTATTTTTTTCTCTGTTGCTAGTAACTGAGGACTGATTTCATCCTTCCTTGCCCCGATCTACGGTGCTTTGCTTAATGTATATTAGGTTACTCTGTGCCAGGATTTTTCCTTTTTTATGAAGATACAATGTAACTGCAAGTTATATTTAGCTCTTTTGCACACTTTCCTTTTTTTTGAACCACATGCCTGATCTCAACAGTTAACTTCCAAAAACTTCCATTCTTGGTTTAATTCTTGCAGTCTGTGGAGCAATAGGAAGTGAATATCCTAAAGTATAGAAAATGTTGAAGCCAAGTGAGGAAATGTAATCAGTAATTACTTATCAGTAATTATTTATTTTGGAGGAAACATTTAGGAATGTGATATGGGTTTCTAAATTTCATAAATGCTTTTGAAAATATTTCTCTTACTGTAGCAGGTGTAGTAGTTTTGCAGGCAAACATATTCCTATAGGCCAAGTGTACAATATTGAAAAATACAAGTTGTTTTTGCTTAATTTTTAATCCTTTGTGTGTGTGTGTGTGTGTGATTCCTGTAGTGCTTTGTAGTCTGTACAGTGACCTTTTCAAGTATGCAATCACTTGAAAATATATTTTCATAATGTGTCTGTTTTGGTCTGGGTTGAGTGTCTTTACAATCAGTGAACATTAACTAAGGGGACACAAGCTGGCATATGCAGGTAGTTATATGCAAAATTAGATAGATGAAGTTGTTGTATTTTCAATGTTCTTTTTGAAACCTGGAGAGTTTCTATCATGAGGGCATTCTGTGTATTCATTGAAACTGTTTCAGGAGGCTGATAGACTAGCATGAATCTTAAATATTTACGTATTGTGTTGGCACTTAGGAGCAACACTCTAAAGGACTCTTCAGAAGGGGAGGCGGAAGATGATTCACTCATTAAAGTCACTTTTAAAATACATTTATAGCAAAGATAATATTATTTACTAAGACCATCTTGGAAAGTGTCAGGTTTTATATTTTTAATTGTTTGAAACTGCTCTTAATGAATCATTATGCTTGATTAGTACTCTTGCAAAATTTATTCAGACTTGTATCCATTATTTTGAAAACTATTTCAAGGCTGCCCTTTTTAAATGTATTTGGTCAGAAAAGAAATTAATAAGGAATTTTAAAATTGGTATATTAGCATTAAAAATAATCAAAGTTGCATTTAAATAAGGTTAATTTAAATGTAAACGCACTTTGTGTAAATAGACCTGTTCTTAATAATCTGCCATAATTCATTGACTGGGATCAAAAGAATTTAAAAATGGCTTTTACATCAGGTGTTAACTATTAGTAAGGAAAAAACCCTTAATTTGAGAAGTCTGGACTTCAAAGTATTCTTAAATTTCTTTTGTGTAAAAAGCTTGCTTGATATCATGGGGAAACTAAATTTGTGTTCTAGAAGTGCAGTAGATGAGGTTTTTCCATTTGGATTTTATAGCCCCTGACTCTGGGCTGACAACCCTCAGAACTTTAAAAAAAACATAGAAGTGATAAAAAACGTTGAACTGATAACACCTACTACTACGAGAATCGCTTGATTCTACCTACATAAAACTCCCCATCACTTGTAGGGGGGACAAGATTCCATTGAGCGAGGAAGCCTGCGAGATCCTAGTCTTGGGGATGCTTGGAAATGCTGGCATAAGGAATCTTCCTGAAAGCAGGGCTGCTGGAGAGACTAGTGTACTAAAATATGTTATCCCAAACATAGCATAGCTGTGGGCTTTGGGTATTACATGCGGTGTCACTGTCCATAGGCAGGTTGCACAGATTTTTCCTGTAGCAAGGGCTCTGGTATGAGAGAGACTAAATTTGACCAAAGCTACCCCTCAGGCTTATGGATTCTATCTCAAAGAACGGGGAAATGGCCCGAAGTAGCTCCTGTGGACTGCTTGGCTCCTTACATGAGCAACGTCACGCCACCTTCCCAGTGCCTTTCTGCAGTTTCCCCTTGGCAGTGGGGTTTAACCTGGATGCACAAAGGCACACAGAGAGCTAGTGCTAGGCAATTATTGTGCTTCAGATTTGAGCAGTAGCTCCTTTTACTGATGCCTGTGCTACGTGGACCATCTCTCAGAGGCACAGCACAGACTTTCATCTCTTGTTTTGTTCCATATTTGCTGAAGTTCAGCTCTTAACGCCTACTGCTGCAGGGACTTTGCCAGTGCAGACTCACTAAATGCAGCAGCTTTTTGTTTGGAAACTCATACTCTGTTGTTTATTGTTTTTATTAGTTACTAACAGCACAATAAAATGAAATCTGATGTTATCATTAAGAATATTCAGTAGGGGGAAAAAATTATCATCAGTCAAGTGTAGCAGTTACAATAACATAGACTTATCTTGGAATGAGTTATAACATCAGCAATCTGCTCAAAACAAACATCAAGGGTGATTGATAATGTGTATTTAATGGTAACCATCCTTTGTCCATATTGAAAGGTATCCTTCAAAAAAGTTGTATTTTAAAGGCTCTAAAAGAAGTAATGTGTTTTATGTCTAACCCATGTTTATTTGCTGGGGGTTTTTTACTATGCACTTGATCTCATTACTTTAATATCAACATGAGTATAATAAATGAAATTGTGCTAATTGGTTGCATACTGTCATTAAGATACTTAGACTCTGGACTGCCACAGGACAAGGATGGGAAGTAAAATCCAAGGCCTATTAAATTGGAAATCCTAGTTTCTTTAATGAAGTACAAAAATTAATTAACATGAATTTGCTAGATCCAGTCTGGTGACTGGTGGCTGGTTTCCCCTTTACAGCACCATCCAAGCTGTTTTTAAAAGTGTCTTGGCTAGCATATATTCCTTTTAATATGTTTATCAACCCTCAGTCAGATGCTGAAGCACCTTGTAACAGAAGTGCTAACTTAGTTTTCATTAGAGAATCTCTTGGTAAAGGTATGACAATGTATTTCTCAGTATCTGTAATATTATCTAAATGTGAGCAAGAAGGCTTGGGGAATGCCCTTCTCTTATGACAGAAATAGTTATAATAGCAGAAACACAGTAAAATGTAAGTGTCAAGATGTCTGAGGCAGGGGAATGGGACTGTAACCAGCAACTTGAGGAATGGAAGCTGCAACGGGCTGATGTGGAGAGTGAAGGAGGGAAAGGTGGAGGTGGAGGAGAGCAGAACCAGTAGGAGCAGCTGCAAGGGGGACAAAGGAACCCGTACCAATGCAGCACGCTCTGGGAACCTGAATCAAGTGGATTTAGAAAAAAAGTCAGCATTTCTTTTTATATTACTGATGCTATAACAAACAAATTATCTATTTTATATAGGAAACATTTATTATAAGTGTATACCAAAGAAAAAGCTTGATTAGGGTAAATTAGAGATTTAGTACAAACCAAAGTTACTTAACTGGAGGTAGTCATTATAATTATTCTGTCGTAGCCATCACAACTGAGTGTGGTATGCAGAGCTGATAACACCTACTACTGTTAGAATTGCTTGATTCTACCTATACAATCACTTTTCAGTCTGTAACTTCGACAAATTTACATGTTAAGCTAAAATTTTCCGTGCTGTTTTTCTGTGTCTTGGGCTAATTGATCCAATCCTTTGTTTCTGTGTTTTCACAGTTCTAGGCAGAATGATTTAGTAATTTATGGACTGATATTAGGGAGTGAAAAGACATTATCTATTTTCAAAAATAACTAACTAAGCCTGGAATTCGTTTCTGTATTCCTGATATTCCAGTACTTCTAGAAGAGCCAGATGACTTTCATTAAGGGTAGTCCTTCTGAAAATGCAAACAAATTTGGCTGAGTTACAATCCAGAGTTCACAGAGTTCTCTCTCTACATTTACTAGAGATAATAAAGTCTTCAAAGAGCTAATTTTTCTTGCACATGCTGAAGGTTCTTTCTGCTCCTCCTGCTAACCAAAGTACATGGGTACTGTTTTCCCAGGGATTAAGCATGATTATCTCCGAGATGAAGTCAGCCTTTCGCTGTAACAAGTGCTCCATCCTTGGATCTGTTTGTGCACTGGAACTGAAAGCACATACTCTCTTTTTTTATGCCCCAGCATAATAAGCCAAACTGAGAAACAGACTGTATTAGCTTGGGAACAGCACTGTGTTAACACAGCTACATTTTGAATCCGAGTAGCTTAGAAACTGGGCATTAGTGGTTATATAAATCCATCTGTCTATATGGATTCTGGGGAAGAAAGGGTAAGGGGAGTACAGCTGGGAACCGGCAGGGGCGAGGGGAAACATGATCACTTGGATAACAAACTCTAGGGCAAACTAGAGCACAGAGTAATAACAAAAAAAAAAGACAAACAAAAAACAAACCTAAAACCTAAACCCACCTTCACACTGATCTTGGATGCTTGATTTATTCACGCTTGATAATTCGGGATTTGCTCAGCCTTATAAAGCACATGAAGTATATAAGAAAATTCAGGTTGACACCAGCTGCATTTTTTGGTTTTTTTTTTTTTGATCTCCTGCAAATTAGACCCAATGTTTTCAAATTGAATAGTGAGAAAATTAGGCATATGCAATACCACATGTGATAATGTTGTTTTAAATGGCTTCCCCAGCAGAACATAGAAACACTTTGACAGAAGATGGGGTCAAAGCCAGCAGGCAAGGGAATGATTTAGTTATTTTAACCGTAAGATCTTCCTGATTATTGGCACACACTCTCTGTTCTGGTGCAGATAGATAGAGGTCTTAAAAACAGTTTCATTGAGATAACCCTAATTTATTTCCAGAGGATAATGGAGAAAAGAAAGTTCAGATTCCTAGTCTTTCCTTAGCTATCACAGATCGTATATTTTCTTCAGTCCAATGAATGTGCTTTGCCCAGTTAAACAGTAGGTACATATGATGTTCCATATGGGTAAGTGACTTTAATGATCATTCTGAAAAGCTTGATCAGATGGCAAATATAACATCTGTTTACATATCTCCATTAGAGATAACTAACATTCTTTTCAAAGTCACCCTCAGGGTCTGGGGAGATAATATCATGGGATAACTCAGTGGTTCATTACTGGAGAAATTGAGGATTATTCTTTTTGTAGTTAACATCAATAACTACAGAATTGCAAAGGTCTTGAAAAAATGGAAATTACCATAATCAGAATTATTTAGAATCTGATGAGAACTGGCTCTAGAAGCAGAAATGTGACTGTAATGAAGATGGAAGTACTAAGGACCAGATTCTGAACTGCTTGTGACTGTTTAAATATGGTGTTTATTTGCACATGGGCAGGGAGACAGACTTTTAATTCCTCTGTATTATACCATTAGTTGTACCCAGTTGTGCTGATTTTGGCTGGGATAGAGTTAACTTTCTTCATAATAGCTAGTAAGGGGCTATGGTTCGATCTGTGATCGAAACAGTGCTGATGATACCGAGATGTTTTCATTCCTGCTGAGCAGGGCTTACCCAGAGCCAAGGGCTTTTCTGCTTCTCCCCCCACCCCACCAGCGAGGAGGCTGGGGGGGCACAAGGAGTTGGGGGGGACACAGCCGGGACAGCCGACCCCAACTGACCCAAGGGATATCCCAGACCATAGGACGTCATGGTCGGCAGATAAAGGTGGGGGAAGAAGAAGGAAGGGGGTACGTTGGGAGTGATGGCGTTTGTCTTCCCAAGTCCCCGTTAGGTGTGATGGAGCCCGGCTGTCCTGGGGATGGCTGAACTCCTGCCTGCCCATGGGGAGTGGGGAATGGATTCCTGGTTTTTCTTTGCTTGCGTGCACGGCTTTTGCTTTACCTATTAAACTGTCTTTATCTCAACCCGTGAGTTTTCTCACTTTTACCCTTCTAATTCTCTTCTCCCACGCTGCTGCAGGGCGGGGAGTGAGTGAGCGGCTGTGTGGGGCTTAGTTGCTGGCTGAGGTTAAACCACGACACCAGTGCAGTGCATTCGTGCTAAGGTGTAGTTCAGTGTGTTGTTCAGTGCCCAGCCCAGCTTTGTTCTGGTTACAGTGTCATTCAGCCGTTTCTGAGATGGGGTTAGAGTTACAAGCACAAGCAAATAGGCGCCTTTCCTCATTGAATGAGTTTCACTTATAAATTCGCTAAATGGGATTTAATGTCTCACCGAGCTTGCAGATTTAAAAATGAGATTAAATTAATCGCTCTTCAGGATTGAGACTAAATTGGGTCTGAGGCGTAGACTTATGAATGCTATGATATATTTACATTTTAGAGGTAAATTGACAACTTTTATGAGAAAAAATGTAACTGAAAGTAATTGCCACGTTGGCAGTGTTTGCTACGTTGTGGTAAGCGCTCTTTTTACAGGGTAGTTCAATTAAAATATCACAGTCCCAGACAAAATCCATGTCCTATTTACTCACCTGTTTGCTGTGTTTGAGCCCACTGGTTTATGTCAAGCCCTCTAGGCCACTTGTGAAGTAAGGTTCTCTTCCTAACCTCTTTTTTCTGACAACTGAGACATGCTGTTAAGGTCCTACTATCAAAATTCTTCCATGCATCCAGATATATGCCATTCCCCAGTGTTCCAGACTTTTGGGTTCATTGTTTCACAGTTTTCCAGATGTATGACAGTCAAAGCAAAGAGATTTGAACATTGCAAATGAGAATTACAATTGCAAATGGGAATTATAAGGTAATACTTTGTTTTAAGCTATACTGGCACCCAGTTCCTTCCCTCAGCAGATGACTACCCTAATCACTCAGCAGAGTCCCATACTGCCATTCCTTGTTTTTATTCTGGACCCACACTGACAGCAGAGATCTGCCGTGAAGTTATTCAAGTAATTACATGGGAAGTGAATGTCTTTCACAAACTGGTTGGAAAGCAGCTTTGCAGAGAAGGAACTGGTGGTCCTGGTGAGCACCAAGTCGACAGGCCCTTGCAGCAAAGGAGGCCAACAGCCTCCTGGGCTGCATTAGGTAGGGCATTGCCAGCAGGTTGAGGGAGGTGATCCTTCCCCTCTGGTTAGCACTGGTTCCTTCCCACCTCAACTCTTCAGCGATTCTGTGTGGGTCTACATGAAAGTGTATGCACTGTCCTTGGGTTGCTGACATGAGTAAAAGAGAAAAACATAGCAGCTCAACTGGAGCTGAGAATGTTTTATTTGTTTGCTAACTAGTAAGGCTACCACAAAACATATTTTTAACTGCCCTTGAATTATTTACTAATTTCAGTAGATTTTGCTGAATGGTTTTTAATCTGGAAAAGGTTCTGGAGGTGGCTCTCTTCATTGCAGAGGGAGAGGTTCAAGAAAACGAGACAGTAGCACGCCCTGTATATTGATTGCCAGTCATCTGTCCACATACATGCATGGAAAACAAAGATATGTGCCCAGCCATTTCTCATACTAGAGTAAGGAAGAGTCAGGTTGATCATGTCTGTTTGATGGTGAAGTACAAAGTAAATGTCATAAAATTTATTGAATTGATGTTATATGTTGAACCTGAAGTAGTATAGTAGATTCCACATGTTCTGTGGTGGTCTTAAAAAAAAAAAAGAAAAGTCTATAATAATGAATCGATGTAATGATTACTCGGGTTTTGTTTTGTTCTTTTGTTTCTGTCAAAACTGAAATGTATCCTGCAGTATTTATTTGTGTTTTGATGCTTGGAGAAAGGAAGAACAAGAAACAACTTTCAGTCTACCTTTTAGCAAAGCGATTAGGTTAGGAGTCAGATTCTGGAAGATGTGTGTTTGAGAATGGGGGCGATCAATGTGAGGTGTGCTCAAGTTTAGTTTAGAAGTGGCCAGGACCATTAAGCCTTGGTTTGAGTTTTGGGGGTTGGGTTTTGGGTTTTGGTTTTTTTTAGGATTAGTACTTATAGTCCGAGAGCTCTGGTATCATCATTTATCTGCTCTCTTCCATGCCATGTTTTAGTTTAGAGTCATAGACAATTCAATCCATACTGAATAAACACTTGTTATCAGCCAAAATGAAGCTAGATCAAGTTCAAGCAATAAGTACCTGATTGCTAGGGAATTACTATCACTGCTAAACAAGCTAAAATCAGTTTAGGGTGAGATGAGCTTAGACAAGACACCCTGTACTGTCAGGTTTTTCCTACTAATGGTGAGATAATTTTTTTTTGGTTTTTGGCTGTGCTCTATCCACTCCTCTTTGGGAACAGGCATCCCAGCACAGAGGGTCTCATCGCTGTTGTCTGGGATCATCTGTTTTTGCTGGATAACTTGAGCAGGATCCTGAACTGAAATACTCTGAAGAGTGCAAAGACTTGGTTTTAGGTCAAGATAAATCTGCTGAGTCGCGTCTAAAGCAAGTTCAAGACTCTCTGTTAGACTCCATGGTGACCTTGTCTTGGATGAGTGTCTCAACACATGAGCTGCCGTGGAAAATGAGGTCGTACTTCCAGTAGTTTTGTAAATATAGCTTTTATTTTGCTTTCCTTTTTTGAACCAGTAATTCAAATACAATCTGAGTCGTGGTGTGTGTTTTGTGTTACTTGAAGCAGAAGGATGCTTATTTCAGTAAGAGAAAAATATTAACATCTAATATTGATTTAGTATGAACTTCTGTTTTAATTGGGCAGGTAGATTGCTTTTGGATGGGAAATACAGATATATTGGCAAAACACCGCTTACAGATCTTTGCAAAAGCCTCTGTCCAGACAAAAGTGAATCTCAAATGTCTTAGAAGAGAAAAATGATGAAGATGAGTGAAGGTCATAGAAGGCATTCAATAGAGAAGTTATTTGCATGGCTTTATGTAGATAATTGGGTTTTGAATTTTGCTGCCAGGCTGGCTGAAGTGGGGTCCTGGGGGAGATGGGTAGGGAGAGTCAAGTCTCCTCGGTGCCCTCAGGGCCCTGACACTGCTGTCTTCAGATTGTTGTTTATAGGGCCATTGGCTTGCAAACCACTCCAAGAATAAAGGATTTAGAAGACAAAAGATAGGCAATTAAACTTTCAGACACCTTTCACCCTGTGAAACAAATCCTTTGTCAACAAACTTCGAAAATCTAATTCCCTGACAATCTACTAACAGCTGTCAAAAGAGGTTGACAAAAAATGTACTATTTCTTTTCTAAAACAGAATGGACTATTAGGATTTAATGCACACTAGTGTCCCCTTCTGCCATGTTGAATGTCCTTGGTTAATTAACATGAAGCTGATTTATTTTGGATTGTTTCAATAGTTTCTTCAGTTTTCTCACATTCTTTCAGCTTCTTGGCAGTTCCACAGTATGAATTTTCCAGACTGAAATAGTTTGTCTTCACCTGCCAAGATCTACAATCAGTATTTTAAAAAAATAGTTGGGAGGAAATTATGAGGTAAATGAGGCTGAGTTGACTCTTGCCAACTAGTTGTCTTTGGAAATATGAAACAATTGTCATTCCTATCAAACGATTACCTTAATTTACACTAAGATAACTTTCTAATGTGGTTTATACTAGCTGAGTGTCCGAAGCAGAGACACCAATGACTGACCAGTCAAACATCAAAATATGTGGTCTACACTAGGGGACATTTGTTGAGTAGAGGAAGCATTTGCAACACTTGTATAAGCATTAGTGGTTTTTATAGTCTGGGCAACCTGTTCCTGTGCTTGATCACGAATTCATGGTATTGTGGTTTTTTTTTTTTCCTGACATCTAATCACATTTCCTTTGCTGCAGCTTGTGTTAATTGGCCCTTGCCTTTTGCTGCTGAGCTCTGAAAATAGTCTGGCTCTGGCTTCTCTATAACCATCCATTTAAGAAGAGGGTCAGCTAGGTTTGCCCCTTAGCCCCTTTCCTGGCCTGAAAATAGCTTTTTCATCCTGTTTGTACACATCATGTGCTCCAGTCCCCTGACCATCTTGATGACTCTCCACTGGACTCACTTCAGTTTGTTCATTTCTCTCTTTTACTGGGTAGCCCAAAACAGACATGGTACTTCAGATGTGCTTTCATAATACTCCGTGGAAGTGAAGAATCACTTTCCTTAACACTCTTTCTACACTCCTACTAATGCAGACCAGTATATGGTTTACTTTCATTGCTGTGAGCGCACACTGCTGACTCCTGTTCAACTTGTCCATCAGGACCCCCAGCTCCTTCTCTGCAAGCCTGCTTCCAACCAGTCAGTCCCCAACCGGTTCTGTTGCATGGGATTATTCCTCCCAAGGTGCCAGAGTTTGCATTGCCTTCCTTGAACTTCCTGAAGTTTCTGTCAGTGTATTTCTCCATTCTGTCAATATTCCTATGAATGACAGCCACATCTATCAGTGGATCAACAGCTCCCTCCAATTTGTGAACTGTGAACTTTTTTTTTTTATTTGCTCTATAACCTTCCCATAGACTGACATTAGGAAAACCATCCTGCAGTTCCACAGATCCTCCTCTTCTTGAAGATGGATGTGAAGTTTGTCTTTTTCAGTTATCAAGACTTCTCCTGACACCACAGCCTTTCAAAGATGAGAGCTCTCACTACAATGTTTGCAAGCTCTGTAAGCACTTTTGGATGCATCCCATCCAGTTCCATGGACTTGTGTGCATGCAATTTACTGAAGTGGTCTCTAACTTTGTATTCCTGTATTGTAGGCAGCACTTCCACCCCTGGAATCTGTCTGCTACTCATCGTAGGGATGAGAGAGGCCAGAGAGCAGACCTTGCCTATAAAGATTGAGAAAGCAAAGTCATGCTACAACAAGGCTTTTCCATGTCTTTGTCACTATGTTCCCCCATTTTCCTTCCTCTTCCTTGTGTTGCTTGTGTTCCTATAGAAACCTTTCTTTTTACCCTTCATGCCCATCTCCAATTTTAACTTCAGCTGAACTCCAGTAGCTCTCTTTCTAGAGAATTTAAATAACAAACAAAACGGAGCTGGGAAAGTATCTTTGCAGATAACGCTATCTGCTGAGATTCACTATTCCAAAATATTTTCTGAGAAGCACTAAATATTAGAGATTTCAAGTAATTAGTTCCTTTTTCTCCCCAATGACAAATTTTTATTGAACTCTTCCCCTAAAACTTCCTGTATTGCCTTCACAAGTCAATATATACATGGGCTGAAAGAAATCTGGAAGACTGTTGTTGATATAGGCTCCCTTTTTCCTGTTGTAATTTTTTGCAATCATTATATCTATTTAAGAACGTATTTAGAAACAGTTATTTTGGCATAAAAGCAATTCACTAATCAGTCATTAGTCATGAGGGAACAAAATTATGTTTGATTGAAATGGTAGATGAATGTGTCATCATGTTTTGCTCTGAACTAGTTAAAAATATACTTTCACATTTGTGTGAAGTTTTCTTTGTCTAATTTCAGATTTGGTGTTTAATAAAGACTAATGCTCTGTGCATGGTTGTAGAGAGACAGAAATTCAGGAGAAGTGTAGTCCACTCTTCCAGAGTTATCTGCCAATAGCACAGGTTTTTTTTCTTGGGACTATCTAGTTAATATTTATTTATTTTCATGTCCTGAACTATGATTATATATACATTATAAATGAACTATAACCATAGCTTCTACCAAGACTGCATATTTAGGTTTTGGTTTATCTACAGGCAATGAGTTCCATGAGTTAACAATGCATTTTAGAGGAACATTTCTTTTTGGCTATATTTAATTGTTTACCATACTCATTTCCATATCATTCTTTGGTCTTTCTTTGAGACAAGGAATGTATTCTGTTTATGGAATTCGAGTAATATGTACATGTAAATGATTTATATGGATAAACTGGAAGCCTTCTTATAAATGAAGACATTAGAGCATTATACTTCTAAGGAATTAGTAGAAAAAAGAAAATCCGTGGGATATTGCTGTAATCTGCATAGGAATGATATAATATAATGTTAGTGAAAGCAAACTGAACACATAGTCGTCAGCCTGTATCAAGATGGGGTAGATGCAAGAGGTGATGTAAAATAATCAGAAAATTGCATAGTCTCTCTTAAGTTAGTCCTGACCAATGCATAGAATCTAGATGTGATGTAGAGATCATAATGTGGTAAAATTCATATCCTTGGGGGGGGGGGGGGGGGGGTGGATCACAGAAATATTGACGTTCAAAGAATAAAATTCATACAAATCAAGAAGCTAGTTTTGTAGAAATATTTTTAAAAATCACTAGAAGAGCAAAATATTTTATTACAGTAAGTTAGTATTGTTTCTAAGCAAGAAATATGTAGATGTCCATAAACTCTGACAATTTAAATATATAACTATGGTAATGCCTGCTAAAGGTTTTAAGGAGAAAAAAATTAGTATTTTTTTAAGCACATCTTCTCAAAGAGTCACTGGAAGGAGTTAATAGATGAGCAAGATATAAAAAAAGGGCCACTGAAAAAGACAAAATTATTGTTAAATTCTAATTAGTTGTCTGCTTCACTTTCTGCTGTATAGAAATGTTGGAAGTTTCTTTTTTCTCTACAGGGAACATGTCAGGGAAACTGTCTAAATTCAAAGTGCCATAAAAGAGGAATTTGATTAAATTAATAGTTGCATACTGCTGGGACCATGGGGTTTTAGCCCAGGAAGGAGCTGAAAATTAAAATTATCAAAATGCTAAAACAATGGGTATCCTATGGCTTAGGATGCTTTTGGAAATACAAGAATGGAAGATGAAAAATGCAACTTCCTTAAAATAGATTTTAAAGATGATTCAAAGAATTATAGACCAGGAAGTCTGCCTTTACACTGCCTAGAATGGTTGAAAATATAATGCATTCTCACAAAGGAAGAGTCAACATAGTTATTCTAAAGGGAAGGCTTTGTCAAAAGACTGTTCTAATTAATTCCTTGGAAGAGTAACTGAGTGTGTGCAGAAAGAAAGTATAGCCATACAATGTAATTGTATTTTTAAAAACTTTTGACAAAGTTCAGAAAAAGGCGTCTGAAGAAAAGTGTAGAAGATGAACAGAGGGTCTGTTCTGGATTTTTGGTTGTTTAACATGTAAGAAACATGGAAAGGCAACAGAATTGGATGAGAGTGCAAAATTAGATGAATTAACCTAGGCTGCAGCTAACTGTGAAGTTGCAGAAGCTACTGAGTCAGCTAACCAGCCCATAGGTGTGAAGTGATTGACTCTTAGTCTTCATAAAAAATGAAGAATATAATTTAAACTTAAGTATTTGCATATATTAAGATCAGTAATATGTAGATTGTTTTACTGGCATGTTTGAAATACAGGGTAAATCCTTTATCTATCAGCCTATCTATCAGCCTACCTACCCAAAAACACAGCTTTTTGAAGGATACGTTATCCCTGAAAGAGTCCAAATAGTCACCATTGAGCATATGAGGAACTCTTCAGTCTTAGCTTGTCCTCTAGATAAAAGTAGTTTCTGATTAATTAGATTTTTTTTCAATACTCTAGGCCCTTTGGAAAATGAGCTTTTGACTCTTAGGTCACCTAGGTTCTTCAATAAATTATAGGAGTTTATATACCACAGTAAATTATTGTCTTACTTGGTATTTCATTTACGTGAAGACAACATTCCACTGTAGATAAAAATTGTTTATAGACATTAAGGAACTAAATATGGGTGCCAGTAACATAAACACCATCCCGTGAGTTTGTCATGTAAACTTCCTTCTAGTCAATGGAGAGGCAAATGCAGCATTATGAAATGATTCTTAACATAGTCTTGTAACATAAATGAATGGAACCTTCTTCAGAAAGTGTCCTTTCTCATCCATGCTCTAGATATTTGAGTGACCTTGACAATAGCTTGAGGTTTTCATCACTTCAAAATTTGTTTGAAAATGTTAAAGTGCCATTTAATAAGTGGAAGTTAGAGCCAAAAAGGTATTTTGGGGTCCTCAAAGAGGAATTAAAAATACTGAATTTTGAAACATTAGGGACCAGACTTCTGATTGTTCAGCACGTTTTTTGGATTTCGGAGGGTTTTTTTTCTGTGAACACTTTTCTATAAGAACATTCAGAATAGAAAATACCCGGTTTTGGAGAGCAAAGAGTCTTGGCTTACATGTTGACTTAATAAATCAACTCAGTTTGTTTTGAAATAATGCACCTTATAGTAATAGTATTGCATGTATTGGCTTGAGACTGTTTTTTCTATGCATTATTCTTTCAGTATGTAGATGTTATGCTGTATTTGTACACATACTCCAGGATATTAAGGTAATGAATACAGTTTGCCAAGAACTGCCTTGCAAGTACTCCCCAAGTATGTGGACTGTTTTTATAAATTTGTTTTATCAATATTCCAGGGGCTGTTCATCTTTCTTTTTCTTTTCTTTTTTTTTTTTTTTTTTTTTTTTTCCCCATAAGGTTCTGGTCACTAGCCTGTCACTAACAGCTAGCTATCACATAAAGCTGCAAAGGTGTAATCCCCTTCAGGATAAAGTTTAGAGAAAACAGTAAAATGCTTATAGGATGGAGCAACTTATGAGGGACTAGTTAAACTGGATAAACAGACTAACAAACCATGGGATCTATAGTGGTCTTTTCATTTGAAAGTAATGATTACTGACAGGGACAAAGAATGATTTAAAGTAAAATTAGAGATTAGAAAGAAATTGATGAAAGCAAGGAGATGGAAGTTGAAAGTAACTCAGGCAAATGTTTCTCAGAGCGAGAGCTATTTGACTGAAGAGCAGCTTTTCTAGCTAAATGTTGGAATTTGTTTTAATAAATGATGCAAAGCAAAACAAAAACCTTGCAATACACATCATTGCCTACTTTTCAGTGTATGACTCCTCAACTGTTCTTTGATTTGGTCTGACATCTCCTTTAGGAATGTAGACTGTAGTTCTATGACATCAAAAGGTTGTTGTGGCTTCAGCTTCAGGCTGCTCATTTCTTCTGGCCTTTATTCTTCCTGTTTACCATCACACATTAGAAAAGCAAAATGTCAGAGATTTCTACCAAAAGGAGAAACAGGCCAGACTTGTTTGAATTATCTAAATGTAATTTGCTACTTGACAATATAAAACATTTCTATTTCCTTCACAAGCTAATGTGCTTTCCATGTGATTCTGCTATATAGACCAGATTGTTTTCCTAAGATAGCAAGTGATTCCAAGAGAAGTCATGTGTTTTGTTACTGAGGGTTTACTTTCCTGGATGTTTTTATAAAAATAAGTCATCCTTACAATTTAAAGGAAGAAAAGTGATCTCCTGTATCACCATGTTTCCTCTTGCTTTAACCAACATAGCTATAGATGGTTCAGGCACATGGCTGGTCCCTCACTTGCTGGATCCTGGAGATCTTCCTCCAAAGTGTCACTCTGGGAAGCATATTTAATTTTATCTTCTCTTCCTAAAACCAAATAGCTATCAATAGCAGGCTGCTTTTACATCCACTAATACAGAGAAACTACTTCTTATCTTAGCCATTAGTTTGGTTTCAGTCATATGTACAGCGCTAGCAAGACAATTGGGATTATCTGGTTTGACCTACTGTATAACACAGACTCTAGAATTTTACCCTGTCAGTCCTGCATTGAGCTCAATAACTTCAAGCTGTATCAGAGCAAAGAGCAGTTGGTCCAGGCTCTTGAGGTCACTTGGTGTAGATATGATGTAATGTTATAGGTGCTCCAAATAATGCCAGTAGATTTTTTTTTTTCTACTCTTCAAAGTAATGAAGACAGATACTAAGAAAAAAATACCCAAAATATACACAAACCTCTTATGTCTAGAGCGACCGTGTTTATGGGTAAAGTTCCTTTTAGTATAAAGCCATCAAGGGTTCATCTTGCTTCTCTACCTCCCTTTCCTGATTCATGTACTTTCCTTGCCAAATAAAATACACAGCACATGGACCTGTATGTAATTCCTTTTAAAAAACACACTAGGATATTTCTGTTTGTGAAATCTCTTTAGACATTGTTTTCAACTGAAATGAAATCTCAGGGGTGGCCAGGTATGGCCAGGTAGAGAAACAAGATGTATTTTCATTATACTTTTAATATTGAATCAGTTATGTTCCAGTCAAATGGTTTTGCTTTTGTTGTGAAATTTATGTTAGTCACTTAAAACAAGTCTTTATTTTCCGAAGAATGAAGAAGGAGCTTAGTAAATTGAATTCCTGGTAAGGCATGCTATAAACCTTGTCTTTTTTGGCTGTGCTTTGCAATCACATCTCTCTGCTTTCCATTCATCTGCAGTGAAAGCTTACAACTGACCCATAATAAGACAGTGCCAAAACTGTGCCAAACTCTTTAAAGGTGTTGTGTATTACGAACATAACACAAAGAGCTTCATAGGGAAGAAACAGTATCTCATTGTCTGCTAATAAATTGGAGTGAAGTTCTTTCAAAATAACTTTAATGGGAAGCAATTGGTTGGAAAGAGGATGTTGTAACAGGCACTGCACCTAAATAAGACTGCCTGAGTTGGCTAATTGGCATTCTTTATTTGCTACATGGATTGCCAGCATTGGAGTAAAAATATACTCCTGCAAAAATTCTAGCTTGGATATATTGTCCTCTTTCTTTATGCAATGCAAGCAGTGTTTATATCTTTATGCAATGTGACTCTGTAATAAAACTCCTAATTAATTTATTCTACGGATATCTCCTGGGTATTTATGGTATACTTCTACTGCTTAGGTTACTATCTGAATGGAGACCTAACATAGTTAAATTTCTCTTTCAAAATCAAAAATCACCTGTACTAAATAACATGCTGTTTTACTCCTAATTTAACAGAGAGACAAATAAGAATAGTTTAAGGTACTGAATATCTTCATGCAACTGAACTTGGGGTTATGAATTTTAAGTAACTATTAGCCATGAACATTTATTTATATCCTTTTTTATTACGTGCAAAACAATGTTGGGGTATTAGACTGATACTCAAGTTCTGAAATGCAATTCCTAAAAAAATGGAAATGCAGAATCAGGTCTTAAAAAAGCTGTCTTAAATTTGCCAACGTGCTAGTATTAGACTCTGTAAACAAAGGGTTATTAGAGGGTTTAAAGTCCTTGGACTCAGCAGTGCTTGTCACAAACTACCTGGCCAAAGTTACTCAGGCAAAGGACTTTTTTTTCTCATAATAGTGAGTGGAAGTTCAAGTTTAAGTGTTTTGGGAAAGTCTTGAACTTGGCCCTCTTTGTCCTCAACAGCATGTGGAAAAGAGGCATCAGTATTTCCCATATAATGAAATTGACGGTTGCAGCAGCTCTTGCTGTCCCTTCTACCCTCTGCATTTAATCTATCTTTTCTAAACAGATATTTCTGCAGTTCCATCTAAGTTATTTTGCCTAATGGCTTTATATGAATCTAGTTTAATGTGAACTAAAATAAAGTGCACAGAATTCTCCAGAGGAGAGAACTCCACAAACGATTACATACTTCCACCTGAAAATAGCAGGTCCTGTAAGGGACGTTTCTGTCTTGGCATGGAAATGCTCTTGTGTTTCAGTCTTTCCACTGCAATTTGATGATTCTTTGATTCACTTGGATGTGAAATTGGTAAACCTGCTGCTCTGTTCTCCACCAGCTTTGACATGATTGACTTTGACTTAATATTCCCAGCTGAGGGTTGTTTTCTTCTGTTGATAGAGTTCCCTTCCAAATCCTTGTCATTTTTCTTTTTCATTGTATCCTGATTTCTAAATTATTGTCCTTATGTTGTTAACCCTAGGACATGAAGCTAACACGGAGAATGGATATGTTTGCGTTTGTAACTCCTTAAGCTTTTCTACCCTCTCACAGAAATCAAAAGAACATGCCCTTGATCATACAGGCAGATATATGTTATGCAGGGAGCTGTGTCTCAGTGCTGTGCTGATATTTTTGTATAAAACTTCAAAGCTTGAGACTCATCCTTTTATTTAAAGGATATGGGGATCGTACAACTTTTTAAAGTAAACAAAATATTAAAGACCATTGACAGATTACCAATGACATTTCCTTAATGGTGAAATTTTTAAATAACCACTTTTTATCATATTTTTCCTCTTTCACTGTTTTATTTTTGGTGTTGTAGTCCTGCATGCCTCTCTTGTCTTGCACACCCGGAGGAAGGGAGGAGCAGTCAGGCCTGAAATAGAAGCTGAGCTGTTTTATTTCAGATGTGTCCTTGCCCACCATTTATGTCCTGGTTTCATTAAATGAAGCGGGTTTTTTTCATTTTACATATAGGATAGTCATGGAAGTCAAGTGATTTGCCCAAAATTTCCTAGGTACCCTGTGATAGCAATGAATTGTGTCATATCATTTGGCTCCTGGCCTAACCTTGGACTAATCACAACCATCCCTTCTAGGCTATGTCACCACTAAGACTATTATTTCTATACAAGCATAATTGCTTTTCACCAACCAAACAAACAAAAATATAGTTACAAAGAAATTGCATTTGACTTATTTCAGTAGCCTTGCTATCATATTAATCATTGTTCTCCTTATTTTTCTTTCTAGAAAAATATTTGTAGAAATATTAGGACCACTAAATAAGCTGGTCCACTCCACGTTTATTACTTTCATCCTGTATTTTTCATGGTTGCGTAACATTGCATTCTTGGTTGGAGGGAAAAATCTGTTACTACATCTAAATCATCTTCGCCCATGCTTCTAGCTTCCCTTTCAGAACTCTATTAATAATTTTTGTTTCCCATATGCACTTTTTGTTTCCCATATGCACATTTTTGCCTGAAGCAAACTCTTCTCAGCGTTTATTTTTAGTGTATGTCCAACATTACTGTAATCCAGTTACAGTTATTTGTGCTGGTAGAATATCAGCTAAATCTATTTGCTCCATTTTGTCATGCCTACTTAATATTTTAAAAAGAAAATTAGTGAGATTTTTCCACAACAGTATTGGGTTAAACACAGTTCACATAGTGT
This sequence comes from Haliaeetus albicilla, assembly GCF_947461875.1. NCBI lineage: Eukaryota > Metazoa > Chordata > Aves > Accipitriformes > Accipitridae > Haliaeetus > Haliaeetus albicilla. Next base: position 21,033,665 of record NC_091502.1, on the reverse strand, counting down.
ACTGTACAATATTCAGTTTTGCTTTGTGCACCAGTTATTATCAAATTAGGATGATAGCTGGGCATGTGGATTTGAGCCATGTGTTAATCCAAGTTCATCCAGAAGCGCATGCCATCCTGTCTAATACAATGGTTCAATTACAGCTGATGAAATTGCATTATCTTTTGAATCCATCTTACCGTGTTGTCTAGCAATTAGTTGCACATATACAACCCATATTCAAGTGTTTTTGTCTCACACAGGCAGTGACAAACTTTTTTTTTTTAAAGTGGACAGTTAAATCATTTATTAATAGGATTTTTTTTTTTATTTATGGATTTTGAAATAGCCTAGAAGTGTCAGGTAGGTTCAGGGTAAGTTCAGTGGTGTCAAATTCTTTTGAAAAAAACTTTTTCCACATTCTGATAAGAGGCTATTTCAAATATAGTGTTTTAACAGTGTATGAATAAACATTACAGTCAAGAGGATGCCTTTGCAGTTCTGCATTGTTCTGGTGGGGTGTAGTAAGGTTGCTAAAAGGTCACCTCCTGCTTTAAAATACAGGACTATGGGGGTTTGTGAGAGACATTTTAGTGCTCTGGTACAGGTGGCTTTACCCAATATTATTAGTGTAGATGTGTGTCTGGTCACAGAATGCGTAGATTCTTTCTACTCCCCAACCATGTTGTAGCCATTGCTTGCGTTGGGTTTTTTTTGTTTGTTTGTTTTTTAATATCTTTTTTTGAGTAGCCTTTTTAAAATTTATATATGAACGTTTTTTTTTTACTTCTGCAAGTATCCAGATTTCTCCAAATAGCTTTGAAAGACATATTTAAAATGGGTTTTTTAGATTCTGACTGGCATTTGAGAAAGTTCCAATAGCATCAGTATATTCTGGAGTGATCTGCGTAGCTTGCTACATGACAAAAAAGCTGATGGTCTTAAGCTGATGGACACTGCTAATACAGGTCTATGGTGATGAAAGTGAAATCTGAATTTGGCCTTGTCAGTGTTTTGTCTTTAAATATATACAGTATATAAATAAATATGTTATTTTATATGTGATTTTTAGCATCAATTAATGGTAATATATGTATTTCTTACATATTTCTTCTTTCCATGACTGTTGGAAATGATGCAGTCATGAGTTTGATTATCTCCTGGTAGGCAAGCTTTTAGGTGCTCAGGGTTGAGTTACCCTTGAGCACTAGAGGAAAGCCACTTTCTGGACAGCTTGCACACCTTCACTCCTTATGCTTGAGTAAAATTGCAGAAACACAGATTCAGTCCTATGTATCTTTACATTTACTTTATATGTAGCAATGATTACCTTGTAGACTGCCTTAGCTCAGGTTTTAAGAGCTGCTTCCATATCTACACCTGCAATTCAGAAGTGCATTAAAATATTTGGTTTTCAAACACGAAGTGACCTTAACTGTACGCAAAGCTATGAGAGTTCTCACAGTTGGGCACTTGTTGTGTGAGAGGACACAGCCAGGTGTATGATTTTGGCTTTTCAGCAAAGTTGTGAATAAACCTTGCATCATAACATGATTGTAGTATAGTTTGGGTTGGGACAAGCACCCTGAATGAAAATACAGTTAAAACTGATGTTAGTTTCATATGCAACAATTTGAATTACAATGTTGTCAAAATATTTTCTCCACTGTTAGAGCATTGCCACAATTTTTCATTAAGAATTACTGCCAGGTTGTATGGTTAAGTATTTTAGCAATGTCTAAGCTTTGAGGAATTTTAGGTTAGTCATGTAGGCGGTATTAAATAATTGAATCAAGAATCATTGCACCAAAGCATTTGTAAAAATTCATTTATCTCATTTGAAAGTATATTTGTAGATAGTCATAGTTGTCTCTGTCTTTAAAATCTTTAAAAGTAAATTTGCTTTAGTCTTTGGAATGGTAAAATTATGTATATCACTTATGAATTCTGTTTAGGTTTTGTGTACTTAAATCCTAGTTGAACACTAATGGACATAAAAGGATTCTGTCACACAGTCCTGTCTTTGTTGTTAAAAACCAATTGTTTATTTTCTATGGTTAAAAGTACCTGAAACATGGTTGGGTTAAAAGAAAGTGACCAAAAAATGTAGGTTTATAGGATTTCAAGATCCACTGAGTCTTAAGGGGCTAACTTTCTCACCTGAGACTGGAGCCTATCTCTGAACCTCTCCAGATGCTTGAAACAATCAGCCCAGATTTCATACACTTTACAGCCCCGTCACTTCCATGAGAAGAAAGAAAAGAAACTACTTGCAAATAAAGATTGCAGGAAAACTTAAGGAAAAGGGATTTCTTAGTAAGAAAAACTCAAGGGGGGGGGGTTTAGAGAAAACCCTGTACAGAAGGTTATTGGCAAGCACCAAAGAATTTGTAAGGGGTGGAAAAAAAGAGGAGAAAATGATACATCCATCATAATCTTGAAGACCTGATGCACAAATAAATATATTCACATTTACATATATAAGCTGCTGGAGATCTGTTAATTTGTTGCATAGATCTTTTCTGGGTGGCTTTATTTTTAAATTCAGCCGCTTGCTCTCTTTCCGCTACGTTTATGTACATTAGTACAGACTAAAGTTTATGCTATAGTTTAGCATTTAGGGCAGATAACATTCTTCCTGAACTTGTAATTTGCATCTTCTGCTGCAATTTTGTTGACAAGGTCTTTTCAGGCATGCAGGGGAAAAAACGACTCCTGCGTCTGTTTTGATCACTGGCAAAGGGGTATCTTTTTCAGTAGTTTGTCTAGATGCTATTTCCACAAGAAAGCGCTTTGCCTCTAAAGCTTGTAGATACAAATCTGCTTCAGCAGGGTGCCTGCAAGTTGTGTCAGGGTCAGCTAGAAAAAGACTAAATCTTCCTGAAAATTGCAAGAGTGGGTTTTTTTTCTCTTTGGGGTTTGCCTTTTTTTTTTTTTTTTTTTTTCCCTTTCTCCCGTGGTTTGTCATCCAGAAAGGGATGCAGGCGGGCGTCCCAGCCACGTAGAGCATTGATTGCTTCTGCCTGCAGCGGGGATGCTGTCAAGTCGCTGCGCGAGTGGAGTCCGGTATTGACAGCGAGCTGCTGGCCAGCAGCTCCTGCTGCGCCCCGCTCCCGCCATGCCCCGCCGCTAGCTCCTGCCAAGGGGGCTGGAGAGGCCCCGGCGAAGGACCTCACGTCTGGGAGGAGAAGCGCTTTCCTGCAAACTGGCCAAAGGAAGCCTTGGGTGTGCCATGCACGCACCCCTTGCCAAGCAGCACAGCTGCGCCCGGGGGTCCGAGGGGTCGGATGCCGGCAGGAGCGTGCCCCCCGTAGCGAGGGATGCCCACTGCGCTTGTCCTTGGCACCAGCATCCTCCGGGGCTCCAGTATAGCTCTCGGGCGCTTCCCTCCTGGGGACCTGGGGGTGCCAGCCAGAGCAGGAGCAAGTTTGTCCCTTCGTGGGACGGCGTGCGAAAGACCCCCCCAAAATCCCCAGCCAAGCCGCAGGGCGGCCCCGGGGAGTGGTGGTCAGAGTGCGCCTGTGCCCACGGCTATTCCCCCCCGGTGCAGGTGAGCCAATTCTTCACTCTTCGAGCGACTTAGAGGATGCTCCAGGGAAAGAAAGTGAGGTTTGGCGGTGTCGGCAACTTTTCGTGCTGTGTCTTGATTTGTGTTTAGCGGTGTCTTCTGGAAAAATGATGTGCAAGGGCGAGCTGTCGGTCGGTAATGTCTGTTGTTTGAATATTGATTTCTCTGTGGCCTGTGGAAATTGCGGGGTCCTCTTGGAAGGGTTTTCTTGGTAAAATGCTTTGGTTTCTACCTCCAGGTTCTACAGACTTTGTATTCCATCATGTTGTGTAAAGAAAGGATGTGTTTATCCCCCCCCACCTCCCCCCCGTAATGGATTTCGCCTGCTTCTGTAAACAGTTTGTTTTCAAATATTGCATGAAGTTAATAAGGCTATTTTAAATAGAGAACATGGAGGGGGTGTTTTAGATTTATTAATAAGAGAAAGTGAGACCTGTTTTTCCTCTTTTCAGCTTCAAACATAATTGAAATCTTTAATAAATATGAAATAGGTCTTTAGCTTTTACAAATCTATAGATCTTTATTTAATGGCAAGGCAGTGTATTTTAAAATATAAATCAACCAGGGTCTAGGATGTGTACAGATACCTGCAAGCAATTAGGCTGAGAATGATTACACACCAGATAACCCAGCACTGTGAAATAGAAATCACAGTGACACTCATATGATGGTTAATATTAAAAAGCATTAACCCTTCCTATACCGATGCATGTTTTTATTTCTCCCTTAGAAAACTTTAAGATCATTCGAAAGCTTTGTATTATGTCAACATCAAATCCTTTTGCCATAATTTCACACTAAAAAAGCAGATTTTAATGTTGAAATAGGTTTTTGAGATACATGTTTACTTACTGAAATAGTATACGCTGGAGTTTAACTAGCCTTAGCCCACACTGAACATGTGCACACTCTCTAGAGATTAAATCAATTCTTTGATGGAAATGGTTTTAATATATTTTCACTGAACAGAAAAGCAATAAGGCAAAGGATTGTCAGATAGTGTAGCTGTACTTTATCTTGTCTTATGGTCTAAAAAAGTGATGCTCTGTTGACTGAAAGTGATTGCTGTATATGAAAAGCTTCATTTTTTGCCTCAAATTTATTATCAAGTGGAAAAACTAAGCTTTCTGATATATTTTGGAGTGCCCAAAATGTTGCATGTGACTACAGTGTAAGTTATACATTTTCTGTCATATACAAAGCACATAAGACTATTTGTGCTGGAATAAAGCCAATGCTAAAATAATATATAAAACATAGAACTAGACTTTGTTCTAATTTTAATTATAAAACACGTTTACACATTTTCTTAGGCTCTGAGGATTTTTGTTTTGGAAAAATCTTGAAGGAAAAAGATACTGTGAAGGAAAGAGTTCCTTGGTTTTCAAAGGTGTAGAATTTATAAAAAGCAAATGATGGAGCGATTTAAAAAAAAAATAAAATTTAAAAAAATTAAAGGCCATTTCTAAGATTACTTCAGTATCTGAGTTATAGATGATTGTCAAGTTACTTCAGTATTTTCAATGCCTTTGTAATTACATCCACTCGTGTTGAGATAATGTAAAATTGTTCAGGTGTATGTACTTTCTTGCATTCAATTTTGAACTCTGCACTGTAAACTTTCTTTACTGCACGTTCTTAATGCCAGCTACCTTATTCTGTTTAGGAAAGTTCCTTTCTTGGGTTCTGCCTATAATGAATCAATCTACCATCAATCAAACTGATGTTCTGTGCCGAGGGATGGACCAATGTACTTTGGCAAATACTTGGTGGTTTTTGTGTCGTAGATTTGTGAGATAGTCTGTTTCAAATAATAATCTATCATTTTTTCTCTGTGCAAAGTTAGCATTGTGCAAGCTATGGGAAGAAAGGAAAGAGTGTGTGTATGTATATTGTATGTACATACACTTAGACAATCATTTTGTCAATTATATTGCATGGATGCAATATAGGAAAACATTATAGAGCTGTCCTTAATAATTGCCCTTATTTTGAGGATACAAGTTGAAGTCAGTGATGTTTTTTAAGGGCTATGTTGACTAGGAAAATTGTCACCTTTCTTGCCAAAACAAGGAGCAGTAGTGGAATGGTTATAAGTGCTGGCCTAAAAAAAGGAAAATTTATTTTAAATTTCCATCTTATGTGGAAATGTGATAATAAATAAGCTAGTGACAGCTTCAAAGGTGGAGGGTTTTTTTTTCTTAAAGTTCTGAGCAGATTTTTCTTCTGCTTGACATTTTTGGGAAAGACTGTCTTCTTCAAGCATAGGAAAGACATAAGACCTTGGAAAAAGTGCTGCTTGATTAGTATTGTAGTAGCAAATTTAATGCACAGGTCCTTAATTCCTAGAGTACGTACTAGACAGCTGTTACTAATGTACACTTTGTCATCCTGATCCTGATAAAAATGTTGATTTTTATTGCTGAGGACATGGCTCCATTTTCTTTACCAGTTCCTCCTTCTTTAGTGTGTCAGAGAAAAGAATGGCACTCTGGTATTATTAATATTTTAACTGTCTTAGAAATTGTGCTTTTCCAGCTTGCACGTTTGAGTTTGCTTGTAGTTTCATGTTGAGTTGTGGGTAGAAAAATGCTCTCTCTATCCAAACAGAAATTCATTTGGAATTACAAAAAAACCCCCTTAATTTTGAAAGTGAGTTGAAATCAAGTTTAGGTGGAAATTTGATTCCAAGACCTAATCTGTTTTTTACTTCCAGTTCTTTTTGACAAATTCATTTACAATTCTGTTTCCTTTATTTAGAAGAAAAAAGAAAAAAAAAAGAAGGAAAAATAAAGGGATAAAACTAAGTTAATAGGCATGTTTTATATGTCCCTGTTGCCTGGAAATATTTCTTGCTTCTCTGCAGTGCACCAGCTATCTCTATCGCTGTTAGTGTCATAGTCATACAATTTGTGTGATTCATTCAGTGTTTTCTTATCTACGGTCAGAGTCATGCTAACTGTGAGAGATCTGAGCAAAATTTGGGGGGGTGGGGGGGCAGAGGTAAGGAGGTGACCTGACGTTTTCCATGGGTCATTCTAACATTTGATGTAGTTTGTGACCTTGGATGTGCTTTCCCTGTTGGCACATATAGACTGCTGGCACATATAATTTACTGATTAATCAGATTAGAAATGTATGGTAACAGGTGTAGCTGAAGGCGTGCAATGAACAGCTATTCTTTGTGCAGAAGGGACGGAGGGCTAGGAGTCTGTATTACCTTGATTATAGGTTGAAGACCAAATTGCAGAGATTGAGCTGTTGTGCTTGTTTTAAGAAGTCCAAGGTATAAATTTTACTTTGTGCAGTCTATATGAAAGAGGGCCTCCTCTAAACACCTTTTCAATACGTGTGTTACTGCAAGTTTTTAGATTCCTACAGCTCAATGTTGTTCTGTTAAAGGGGAAGGAAGAGGTACAAGTGGCTTCCCATCTTTGGCTGTTTCCCAGTTCAGAAGACAGTATTGGACTCCACTTTAATTCAGCTAACTCTATTTGCTATCATATTTTTGGCCCTTCTATTTTGAAATGTTCTCAAGGAAAAACATCTCATATCAGATAGTACCCTTGACGTGTCATCTGCAAAAACGCATACATGTGTTTTGCTTTGAAAACTTACATAGAAGTGTAAATTTTCACATATTTTTAAATAGTTTACTGTCGATGTCAGCTTTGATGACTTTTTTGGTTGGTTGTTTTTTTTTCCAGCAATGCAGTCAGTGTCTTTAAAAAGAATCCCTGAGCTGTTTTGTTACCTGGTAGAGAGTCTTGTGAGCTAAGCCCTAGTTTATAGATGTGGCATGACTTAAAAAAGGCAGTGAGTAGCCAAATTCTGAAGTATCAGCTGAGAATGGTCTTTTGTCTTTCAAGGCCCTTGGCACTAGTGCTGAAATTTCAGTATACCATTTGAGAGCTCTTTGCATGGTGAGATGAGGCGAGAGCTAGCTTCAAGGCACCCTGCTACAGTACTAAAGCAGAAGGTCTATTCCAAGAGATATTGGCTCTCCTAACGATATAAATAAATGATTTGTCATCGGTTGTGTTTTTGAAAGCTTAGAGTACTCCTTTCAAGTTCACATATTCCTGCATGCAACTGGGCATCCTTCTGTCAAGTCACTCCCGCCAATGGAGGTACACAGAGCTGTTTTAGTTAGCTAAGGGAGATCTTTTCTCTCTAATTTAGTATGTTCAAGTGCCAGTAAAATAACAGTTAAAGGAGAGTCAAATAATGCTGTTTATTTGGCTTTTAAACTTCTTTTTTTGTTAATCTTCATAGCTATTGAGAGCTAGATGTTTTAAGTCAAGAGTTAAAGATTTGATGTAACTCTTACACTGTTAAGAAGGATAAAACAGAGAGGAGTAGCTGGGCAATTTTTAATGAAGAAACAAGTCCATATCCCATTCTCAGGCTGGTATGTTCTTATCAGTGGATTTAGGCAACAGCTCCTGAGTTTTAGGAAGACGTATCTTAATTCAGCACCTTGCCTTGGGTGGATCATTGTGCTGCATTTATAGAAGTAAACTCATTTGTACATCTTTTAAGTGACAGCTGCACAGGTTGCTGACAATGTTTCAAAGCAGAAATACAAAAGCTGTTAGTGTGTTCTTTTTGCAAGGTGAGTAATGCTGTTCTGACCATTCCTGTGTCCAGTCCCACTGACTGAGAGAGGACTTTGAGAAGTCTACAGCATTCTGGGTGACATTCATATCTGACATTCTCCTAGGACAGCTGCTTTAGAAAACATTATGCTTTTACATTCATGTTTAACCTATTTCTTCTACCAAAACCAGGAAAGCATTGTTAATACTGCATTCAAAATATTTAGGTTATGTTTGGCATAAAAAGGAGGTCAAAGATTAGCCTTTGAGTCCCCTGCGTTGAGGTCAGCAATCTCGTTAGTGATGTAGGGAACGTTCCTGGTCAGAGGTAACATGAATGTTGCATAATGTTTGTTTGGAAATATGGTTTCCTTAGTGTAATGGCTGTTCACGTGATTCCAATTTGAAAAATGGACATGGTATGTCATGAAAAGACCAGAAACTAAACATGCTGAGACACATTTGGGCTTTCTCTATAACATAACAGGTTAAAAAAAAAAAAAAAAAGAAAAGGGAAAAAGAAAACCCCAGCACTAGTCATGAGGCTTTGTGCTCTGCAGACTCAGGAATCTAGGGATGTGTCATTCATTCCAGACTTTCCCCTGTGTCTCAAGGGGTCATTCAGCCACTTCTGCCTAGATTGATAATGTAGCATTGCTTTGCAAAGGCCACTGGGAGTAAAAGAAAAGTGGATATTCTTTTCTTTTGTTGTATATATTCTGTCTCCTTCTATTTATGTATCAGGTCTTTCATCAGTGTTAATCTTTTTGATAATACATAATTCTAAGTGGCAGCAAAGACAGTTAAGAAATAGGCATGGTCACACAGAACATGAAAGTATTTGTGTGCAAGATGTTCTATATATTTTCATTTAAATACTGAAAAGGATAAATATGTGCTATGTACTGTACTAACCAATGATTGTAATGATTTAGAGTTTATCTACACACATTTTGGCTCCTGCTGATTGTTAAGTCATAAATATGTTAATGCTTAATTTGCATGATTTGTTGCACCATATTTAGATTTGTATTTAATTAATCCCATGTTTCAAAGTTTCTCCTCCTAGATGCCTCAGGAAGCCAAGATTCTCCTCCTAGATGCCTCAAGAAGCCAAGAACATTTTCTCCCCTTGACATATAATTTGGCTTCTGGGATTTTCAGGGGGAATGAACGGAGACATGGGAAGGGAATTGTAGAATTTGGAAGGGGATTGTTTGTAGCATTGGTAATTGGCCAAAACTGCACAAGTGCTCTGATAGGCCTCCTGCTATTGATAAATTTTTCTAATACTTGACATGTGTATGCACCCATGGATAAACTGCTCATCATATCAGAGAACAAAAAGGCATTTTCTTAGGACCAGACTGGCAGAGCCCAAAGGGATTCAACCCACCCACCCCCCTTTTTTTTTTTCCCCCTCCACTTTTTCTATAGTCTGGCATGTAATCCACTCCTAGGAATATCCAGACATTGTCACCTAACAAGCTCCTCACAGGAACATACAACACAGGAAAGTCTTTGATATCTCCTGTATTACTCTGATGGCACGCGATGCACAATAGCATTTGAGTCTTCCTGCCTCTTACACTGACTCATGAGGTTATAGGCTGCTGGAACTGTTTTGTGGCATGTTAACAGGACTGATAGACTGGATGCTCTCTGGACTAAAGGGGAAAAAAAAAAAAAGACTTGCCTTATGGCTTGCTTAAGGTGATAAGACTTGATAACCCTGGTTGTGCTTTCTGTCTAATGTTCCACTACTTTAAATTAGGCATTCAAAGATGCAACACCTTTATGGCAACTCAACAAGATGGTTTTGGTCTAATCAAAACAAAATAAGTGAAGGATGATGCATGACAGCTTATAGCTGGATGCTGAGCAATGGCTAAGATTGAGACAGAATTTGTCTCAGCTATTTCAGCATGACTTGAAGACACAACCTGAAAATTGATTTCTGTTTTGGAAATGGTTATCTCTACTGCTCTGGGATATTTGAATCAACTGTGAAAACATCAAGAGTTCCCTAAAAAAAAAAACCCTAGAGGGAGTTTCTGGTTGTAGTAATGACAGGATTTACAGAGTCTGCCAATTTAGCTCTCTGTTTCCTTGTGTCTGCATGTGGCTTTTGGATAAAGGATAATAAAAATAAAGCCAAAAAAGCCAAAGAAGAATTGTGGATTAAATCACTTTGCTTTTAAGAACTGTGTTTGTTTTGAAATAAGCCATAGGTTGTTACAATAGAGTTTATAAATTAAATAACATATATTCATTTACCTTTTTGTATAAGTTTGTGGGGGTTTTTTTATAAATTACTGCAGTTAATCAGATGAATTGGCTCAATGGTCACCTAATTTCAAAAACTCCCATTGTTCTGAGAGTTAGAAATACAGGGATCAAAAAGGACTTCTTTAGGTATTCAAAATACAGGTTCTGTAATATCTGAAATGAACATCAGAAAAACAAACAAAATAATCCTTTCATAAATTCCAATTGCAGTATAAGCTTTCTTTTAAGTCACAGGAGCCAGCTATGAATGCACTACAAAATCCAATTTAGCAAAATAACATCTGGTTTTGTTTTAGATATATTGTACTTTTAATATGGAGTTTTACCTTTCTGATTAAGTATTTGTACAAGGGGAAGCAGGTTACTTCAGCAGCTGAAATTGCTCATATAATTGGTCAAACAGAACATCAGACAAGTGATTTTCATTATGCATTTCAAATGAGAGCAGAATGGAGTAATGCCATAGGCTTCCAGTTACTGACATTATAGAACAGCTATGCTGCACTCAGATATGAAAACAGTTAAACAGAGGCTTTTAAGACTGCCTGTTTACATGTGTTTTTCTTTTAAATTCTGATAAACACTTCCTCTGTACTGAACTGGTATTTGTTGCATTCACGATCACAGAAACTTGCTATTTATCCGTGTGCTGGTTTGTCTAAGTTTTTATGTTGGAGTTATCACTCACCTGATAGCTGAGCACATTAAATATTTATTGAAAATGTGAGTAAGGTCTAAGCTCTGTTTTCACTTTTCTTCATTCTGTAGGGTCTACATTGTGAAATACGTGCTTTTGACAGCTTTGTGACAGAGAAATGTAGCTGTGCTCCACTTAAGAGTGGCTGTCAGAGGAGTGGGGTCCTGGCCCTACACTTTGCTTCCTTCACTGTGCTGCTTTGTACGATTGAGCACTGAGCTCAGAGAACTGATATGCCAGAAAGTTAAACCAGAAGGGAAAAAAAAAAAAAAAAAAAGGTGTTGGAGAGACCTATTTCACGGCCCAGCTTGATGTCCACTAGCACAGCATCTAGTGCCAGCACAAGGCTGAGAGCAGAAGCACGTGACAAGGGAAGTGTCCCAGAAGATAGCGCGCAGCTGCCTCTTTCAAGGGTAGCCTCTTTCAAGGGTAGCCACGCTTAATGTGCGATCTGATGTGTGCATTTTGGTTTTGACAACAGAATAACGCTTGGGGGCCTCCCTGTGCTAAGTGCAGAAACTTGTATCGAGCTCTTTGCTACCTCCAAGAACTCAGAAAAAAGAACGTTTCACTTAGGAAACGGACAGTTTTGGGGACACCTTGTTCCCTTTCCATTTCTATTCTCAGTTTCTGTTCAGCAGACACATCTGGGTTCTCTTGAAATCTGTCCGTCTTGCAGTAATGAGTACAGAAGTCGCTTGTCACAGGTCAGTTGTTGCAATTGACTTTAGCTCTATGAGACTGCAGTCAGGCAGGCAGACTTGAACAGGCAAATGACATTTTGCAAGAAGAACCATAAATTCTTATCTAGGTATTCAATAAGAAGGCAGTAAAAAAAAACCCCAGAGCCCTGGTCTCACATTCTCTCTGGGGCTGACGCTGTCACATTTGCTACTGTGTTCTGAATAGTCTTTGGCCTTTGTACACCACTGGCTTGCTCAAGCACAAATTTAGAGGCAAGTGTGTTAAGCCTGTAGAAAAGACACACTTCTATTGTTTTATTTTCCAACAGTTTACATCTCAAACACAACTTTTTTATGCAAAAGTGGTAAGACACAGTTTAAAAAACAAAACAAAAAAACCCCCAACCAACCAACCGCAGTTATTAAAACTTACACTGTGTAGTACTGAAATACACATCTTCCATGAATATGGCTGTGGCTCTGGTACAGCAATTTTCTTAGCTAGCTGGTATTTCTACCGTAAAATATCTCACTCCTATGACATGAATTCTTTCCCATTTTTTAATTGTATGTGTAAAAAAGGAAAAAGGCTAACACTGAATATGCACACTTAATAGTGTACAAGACCTTTATACATTGATAGAATCATAGAATGGTTTCAGCTGGAAAGGACCTTAAAGATCATCTAGTTCCAACCCCCCTGCCATGGGCAGGGAGACCTTCCGCTAGACCAGGTTGCTCAAATGGGGGTTCATGTTTTAATACCTGTAATGTTTTAATACATTTATAGGTAAATGATAATGTTTTATGCAGCTGTGCACAAAACAAAGCAGGGCAGATGTTCAGGTCACGTTTTCTAATGATGGGCAAAGCAAGGATTTTTTTTTTTTTTTTTTTTTTTAATTCCTAGGATATGGGGTTATTTAAAAATAAGACATCTAAGAAGTTTCATCAACATCAGTTTTCCTCATTAGACATGGACATCTCTGACTTACTAGAACTTAGCACACAGCTCCTGGTTTCAGACTTGGAGACATTACGGTACATTCCTCTGTTTTCTTCTTAACACACAGAAAAAAAACACGTACATGAAAGTGAAACCAAACTGTTTAACATGAGAATCCATAAAATGTGTGAATGAAATCCAGGCTCCACTGCAGCTTACTAATATTTTTCTGGCTATTCATCCTGCTAATATGTATGCCTTTGTATATGAAATGCATGAAAACTTTTGCAGTAATGACACTCATTCTGTTACTGACAACTGTATATTCTCAGTGCCCATTGATTAATTTTTCAGGAACTGCTTTTTAGCATTGCATGTTCAGAGCAGAATAACAGTATCAGGGGATTGATTATGGGTAGAACTTGTCTGCAGGTGAATAACCAGTAACAACTGGCTAGAGACGTAGTCACGCAAAATTGGGGAGGAGGTTAGAAAGCAATGGGAGAAGAGGGTGCCACATCATCATACTTTCAAGGAGTCTAATTTTTGGAAACACTCACTTAGCGAGGCATCCACTGAACACATTAATCATTGGCCATTTCAGAAAAAACTGGCCTATAGGATTTTCCACAACTTTGAAAAATGCTTATAGGTTGCTATGATTATTATTATAATTTTTAATCGTTATTATTTAAATCTTTAATAATTTTAAACAAGTGAAACACTACAGAAATATGAGGAGGGGCAATACCAGTTTGTTGCAGTTTGATTTGAGTATACCATAATTTTTCTGTAATGTACCACATGTAGATGTACTATATGTGATAAGCGGAGTCATGATATGCTGCATTTGCCTCTGGGGCAGTTATTAGCATGCTCAGCTACTGCAAGTATAAAAGTGGTAGCAATCTGATCGCTTCTGTGGGCATAAATCTGCAAAAATACTGCCTTTTGTAGTTCTTTTTTTTTCTTTGCGTTGTCATGGCAGTATTCTCAGTGGATCTTCTGTTTTTACTGAGATGCATTTAAGTCTATGTAGTCAGCACAAACTTGGAACTCATACATTACCCTTTAAATAATTTGTGCTGAAAATTGAGGTTATCACTCCTAGTTGTTTTGGTTTTAAGCATTGGTTGCTGTCTATCAGCTAAGCTAGTCCATGTACCAAGAAATAAAACATTATGTTAATCATACAGAGAATACAGAAAGGAATGAATCAGCTCTTTGTAGCGGATGAAAATGCAGAATTGCAGAAATATTTTGCTGAATGGCCAAAAACTAAAAGCTCTTCAGATTCATAATTCTTGTGTCCTTGTATCTTCTGATGGTAGCCCTTGTCGTGTCTAACCAAAAAGTTGCCTTTTGCTCTTTTTATGTAATGCTCTTTCAAAACATGTTTTGGTACTCGGGAAATTTAGTATTTGTTTCCCTTCTCACCTTTGCCCCTTTCTATCTTCTTTTTGAAGAGCCCCATTACTTCTACATAATTTTTTTTCATACCTCATCTGTATTTTCACATTTTTGAATGGCTGCCAAAACAGTAGTGGAATTACTGGGTTTACCTGTATGCTCTTTGTCTTATTTCCAGATGGAAGTCTTTTTTCTTGTGGTTCACTTACCAGGATTTGTCCTCAGGTGATAATAACTTTAATGTACTTTCTGCCAGTTTCTATTTCATCATGTTATCTCTTGCACTTGAGGGTTCAGCAAATCTAACAAAACAGAAAAATGCAAAGGGGAACAGAATTGCCACATCAGAAACATTTGATGGCAGGGGGATGAGGGGTAAAGAAGCTTGGTTTTGTTTTTATTAATAATAATAGCAATAATAAAACCACAAAGATGAAGGAAATTCTTTTTGCAATCTGAAGTATTAGTTGGTGTTCAACAAACAACCAGGGGCAGGAAAGGTGATCAAAGCAAAATTGATCCCGTTTGTGTTTTTTCTCCAGATGTCATTACTGCCTCATGTCTTGACATTTCTTAAAGCACCTCAGAAGGAACAGCTATATGATTCTTTTGTTCTCTGATACATTCGTGAGTTAGGTCAACGTTCATTCAATTTCAGACTGGGAAGGCTGAGGCAGGGAGGTTAACAAACACTTTGTGGATTGTACATAAAACGGAGCGGGAGCTTTGCATTTTCAACCCCTTTATCATAGCTTAGTCATATAGGCAACAGCTAGACTGGACCAGCCTGCACTACTTGTTGCAGTACTCTAATTTTTAGCTGGTTTATGCTGGGGTTTGGCTAACCCATCTATGTGGAAGGGTATCTGGAATCCGTTCTCCGTTGGACCTTCAAGGGCCTTTGCTGCCTGTGGCCACCGTGGAAGTGCAGCATCAAGCCCAGTCCCCTTTCTGGGAATCTCAGTGACTTCCTGGACCCATGAGTCTGTGTATGTTGATAGGACTTCCATCTGTTTGAGGTTATGGGTTCTTCATGTTAGCAAAAAAAGCTCTGCAGTGGGTAGTGAGGTCTTTGCTGACATGGGTCAGTTTGCATCGGCTCATTCAATCTATGAGAAACTTCAGCTAAAGGAAGGGCTGTACTCTTGGGGTGATGGACACGTTGGCTTGGAGGTATGAAGCAATTACTCAACCAGCACTACTTCTTCAAGCCTTTCCATCAGTACAGGATGGTCGCTTCAGCAGTTTGAGCTGACCTCATTGCTAGGATGTTGTGCAGAGCTGGACAACACAGTTTAACCAGTTCTTGTACTATTAAATTGGTAAAGTTGGAGTAAGAGGAGAAAATTCTGAAAATGTAAGAACAAAACAACGACAAGAAGTCATTAAAGATAGGTGAAACTTCTTAAACAATATTTTTCTTCAGGGATATCTGAAAAACAGAAGTTCAATAGGAAGCCATGCCAGTAGAGGAAACTGAAAACTTTGTGGACCACAGTTCAGCGCAGTGCTTACCACTGCTCCCTAAGCACACTGAAACAGTCTATGTTAGTGGCACTTAGCATTACTGGCAATACTTTGAATGCTGAAGTCAACATAAAAGTTAAGTACCCCACTGAACTGGGACCGTAGTAGTCTAACCTGCAATTAGATTGATTAGTTGTTTTTTTAGTTCATGCTATTGTCTTTTCCATTTCTATGTAAAAGTCAAGAAAAAGGAGAAAAATCCTTAAAAAAATCCATCTGGTATGTAATTTGCCAGGATTTAAAAAAAAAAAAAAAAATGTTTTCAAAGTTGTGTATATCAAATACACAGAAAATGCTACCCCTGTATTTATTTATAATTTTTAATTTATCTTAAAACTACAGTAACAAAATTGGTAGATGAAAGGAGGAAATAAAATTATATTTTTGTAGACATCTTGCTCTCAGATTCAATCCACCAAAGGACTTTGAAGACCACAGAAGGCAATTTTAATTGCTGCAATGACTGATCTTTAACTACTGCAGCACTATTGGGAAAAGTTAGTGAAGCAGGATTTCAGTTGATCTGAAAGTATTATGAAGCAATATTACTGCCTCTGATTATTGGATGCAAAAGTTCAGCCATAGTGATGCAAGAGTTTTGGGCTGGAACTTAGCAATCACTATACTATTCTTACTTCCCTTTTAAAATTCAATAAGAACAACCACCAAAGCCCTTCAGACTTAAACAGCACACGCATTTCTGCAACCATAAATAAATACACCTGTGTGTAAAATTGCATGGCTATATTGTTTTTATTCTTCTAATATAAAATACTTACAAACTGAACCACTCCGTTATCTCAGTCATTTGTTCTTAATGTATTAGAGGTTTGTAAACAACCCATTGGCAAAACTCCAATGAAGCTTTATAGGAGCTATTCTCTACTAAAATGTATTTTAAAAACTAAACATTTTAATGTTTCATAGGAAGGCAGTAATCCAGTTGGAGAGATGTAAAAGGGTGAAGTACAGTTAAGTAATTTCTAAAATTCTCTGCTGGAGACATAATGGGGTATTCCCAGCTGATCTGTTATACCAAATTTTAAAAAGTAATCTTACTGCTTGAATTATTTAACATCTACTTGATTGATAGCAGTACTTGTTTTCATAGAAATAAGCATAAATTATAAATGGCATTACACATATAAGACATAAAGGGACCTGGAATGCTACTTTTCCTATAAAACGTAAAGGTGTACCTCTGACAGTTGTGCCTTTGTGTATAAACTGTATGAGCTTTTATTTGATGTAGTTGCATCAGGTTTTGTGATACTTTATTCATTATGAGTTCTTTATTCATGTTTTGTCATCACTGTCTTGACCTGGGGTATTACATGTCTGTAGTGGTTTTTCAGAGATACTGGAAAAGCTTTAGGTATGCTATAAGATAGGTTTTTAAATATAACGGAAAGTCTCCCGAAATGTGCTTTAATCGGATGTATGGTAGATCAAGTTGTGGTGAGTTGGCCCCAGCTGGCAGCGAAGCACCCGCGCAACCACTCGCTTACTGCCTCTGCAGCAGGCAAAAATAGGAAGAACAGGAGCAAGAAAGATCATGAACTGAAATAAAAATAGGGAAGTTGCTCGCCAATTACTTTGACAGGCAAAACAGACTCAACCTGGGGAATTTAACTTAATTTACTGCCAATTAACGTAAACATTAAATTACTGAGTTGGGCATTGAGAAACAAAAAAGAGTTAGGGAAAAATCCACTTTCCCAGGCTCAGCTTCACCCCAGACATCTGTCTTCCCTCCTTGTTATCGCTGCAGGTTACACTCAGTCCCTTTGCTGAGGTTGGCAGGCAGTGCAGGAGGTTGGGGTCAGGACGTAGCGGTTTCTCTCTGCTGCTCCTTCCTTCTCACGCTTTTCTTCCACTGCTCCTTCCTTCTTACTCGTTTCCCTCTCACCAGTGTGGGTCCTCCACGGCCACAGTCCCTCAGGGGGAGTACCTGCTTCGGCTTGGGCTTGTCTGTCAGCTACAATCTTTTGGGGAGTGTGCCTTCTCTGCTGCGCAGTACCTCCTACTGCTCTGGTCCTGGTGTTCCCTCATTCTCTCCTCCTCAGCATTTTCTGTCCTTTATTAAATATGTTTTCACAGAGGTGTCGCCAGCTTGGCTGATGGGCTCAGCTGTGTCTGTCACGGTCCATTTGGATCGCTCAAATTTACAGGACAAGGTGCTCCGTAAATTAAACTTTATTTTATGACCTCGTTAAGAAATGTAACAAACAAACTAGCTGTAACCATTTTCAAAATAAGGGATCCATTTTATGTCCTAAAAGATAACAGTTTAATCATTAGCTATTTGAATTGATGAAGAATTGGCTAATTATTTATGCTCCCACTTCTAAATCTTCCACTTTTCTGAGAAGAAAATCGCACTATCATTTTGTGAGATGATACAAACAACTGTACTGGGTGAAACCAAAGGCCTATTCAAACCATTATACTAAATAATGCACTGAATGCTTATGGAAGGAGTTTTAAAGGAAAGGAAAAGTCACCTGCTCCTTGGTATATAAAGTTCACATATTTCAGAATTTCCACTAAAAGAACATGTTCATTTGGTCAAATAAGATATTTTCTGAAATATGCTTTGCAGGGATATCGCATTTTAGTTAATACAAAAGGATTTTTGCAACATTTAAATTAGTGTAGAATTTTCTCATTAACTAAAGCAATAGTAGGTGCAGGAGTGGAGGAGAGAAGCAGCTCTCAATCTCCCTTTCCTCATCTCCACTCTGCAAAACCACACAGGTATTGTTGCAATGTCTTCTTTGGGTCTTTTCAGAAATTGGTTTGCTTGGCGGGGGGGGGAGAAGGGGGAGGAACAACCATGTTTTTTACCTTAGGCTGTTTACCTTTTTTTTCCTTTGAAAATTTTGATATCCATTTTTTTAAGAAACTGCTCATCAAAAATGTACTTATGCTACATTGTGAAAGGCTTTCATGTTTTTGGAAATAAAATATTTTGTTCTAACCAGGCAAAGCTTTAGGATTTTTTAATGTTTCTTCTTTATTTTCTTTTTTTGATCAGTATTAGTTGCTAAACTTTACTTGATTTTTCAAATATTTTTGGTCCTTCTGACATTGTTTTTCAGTTAACTTTGACCATGAGTCCTAAAATGAACTGTTACTAGTAGACAAAAAGAAAAAGTTGAATACACAGGGAAGGACATACTGTTTAGGGCCACTTGTTTCCTACCCTTATCCCTAGTACTAGTTAGTTTTCAATCCCTCTCCTCTCACCCCTTCTCCCTCTCCACAAATAATTATTTCCTACTTCCTTTTGGAAATCTGTTTTTATGAGGAGGTGATGAACTGGGGAATACAAAAGTTGTTATTTCCAGTATTTCAGCCTTCATACCTGATATTTCCTTTTCATCATGACTGCCTAGCAACTCTGACATTCAGATTTGTTTTAGAGCTTCTTTGGCAAAGGGTGACATCTAGTTCCAGAAAATCTGTGTAATGTCAGTCTTTGTGTAAATTGCCTGAGCAGACAGCCCACACGTGCGCTATACCCTCCTCCCCAAAAGCCATTGTCGCTAAAATCCTGACCTTATTGAAATCTTCGAGATTTCTGTGGGCTCTCGATTTTACCATAGGTAAAACAAACATGTCTGTCTGCTGATGGGTGGAAGTCCTGTCATTTCTGCAGCATGATAATGCCCACCCATAAGTGCAGGGAAAATAAACTTGAACAGGTAAAGAGAGATCTCAGTTGTACAACAAACCCTTTGGATGTTGTTGTACAACATTACTATCCTGTGGTTGTTAGGGTAGTTTTCTTGGATTTAGTCACATTAAACAAATCTTTGTAGGTTCATTCTTATGGTTTGTCACCGGAAGTCTTCACAACACTTTTTCTCATGCCATTTCTGTATTCAGCACCTTCCAATTTTTCCCTCTTCTCATGAACATATTTTGGCTGTGATTTTAAGGGAGGTCTAAGAGTTAGATGCTTGCTGCACTGCAATATAAATATAGGGAGATGTCCTGAGTTCCACTGAAGAAAACAGCTGTGAACAATTTAGTCCTAAGCAACATAAAGGGAACATTTTAATTTTCACACATGTATTTTCACTTCTGAATAGTGGAACACCATCTAGTTAGGCAGTTGCACGATTATCCCAAAGTGAAACAGCTGTCTCGGCTCTAATCTCACCCTCCTATCCTTCCAGTGAGGCTTTTTGATTAACTTTTTATTCTTAGGATAGCAATTTGTACCAAGGATCTAATTAAGAACTTTATGTAACACAGCCAAAGTCCTCCTTTTGCAAGTCTGTCTCACCTCAGTCCTACTAATCTTGCAGCTTTCGATATGGAGCATTCTGAAATGTCTGATATTTCAAGCTATCTCTTCTGGTTGAAAACAATTTCAGCTATTGAGAATCGGGAACAAGATTCATTTGATTCTTTTGTCCCGGTAAGGAAAACTGTAACATATCTCTAAAATAAGGCATTGATTTCTGAGCGTTAGGCTTCTTTCGCAGGGGGGAAATGGCTTAAATTGCACTTCTCTTGTGCTGAATGAACTAACTCAGACCTCTGACCATAGGTCTTCTATGTTTCTTACTGATGAACAGGTGAGTGGCAAAGAACAGCCTTTAATAAAACCTGGTGATTTCTGGGGAGAAAATGCATAGTTGTATATATCTGGAGTTGAAAGATAATGCCAACATTTCTATCTTATCATTACTCTAATGATAAAGAAAAGAGACAGCTACATTATATATTATTCTTATTTCCAGAAAATTACATAATTGAGATATAGCTTTTAAATGAAGGAGTATTTATCAACTGTATTTAATAAATATAAATCAAGCATATGGTTATTACTGCTTAGCACTAAATGACATACAGTAACATGATATTATATTTTGTATAAAATAAAACAATTGACTGATCTCTTCTATGTTTACATCAATATGCATTACTAATTTTAATGATATTTTACTTTCAAATATTTTAAAAAACATTTTACTTGTGTTAGTGTCATGTGCACCGGAAATATGTGTTTTCCCATATGCAGTAACAGATGCAAGATGATGCTTTTGGTGACCAGGTTAGGTAAGCCAGATAGCGTGCTGTAGAGGAAAGAAGAGAGTATATTGCTTTCTTCCATGTATCTTCATTTCATGTGAAATATAAATTTGGCAGGGTATCTTTAAATGAAAATATGCACTAATATTGTACAGAAGAGACATGTATCTGAACTGTTAAGTATATTATCAGCCATCTGAAGAATTATTTAGGTACTAACTATATCAACTCAGTATTGAGCTATTAAGTGAGCAAAACTAAGTGCCTTCAATACCAGATGGGCTGATAGCAAAAGATGATTGGACCCCTCTTTATGTATAAGTAGAAAGCTTATACTATAATTGAAGAAGACATTTCAAATTGTGTCACAAAGCATATAGTAGCATGTGAAGGATGGGCTGACTTTAACTTTAGAGTTATCTCCTTATTACAGCTGCCCTAAAAAAACCTGGTGCCTCCCGCAGATTCTGTGTTCTTCTTGCTGTAATATTTTCTATGTCATTTTTCTCCCGGTCCTCTGAAGCACACGATGTTCCCATTTCTTGTCCTCCCAACCAAACATTTATTTAGTATCAGGGTCAGGTCTGCAGTGGAGATTTTTATATGTTAGTGCTCAGAATTGGTGCACCTGCCTGTGAAGTTGGTTAGCTTTTGGAAAGGACCATCAGATTAAGTGTTAATTTTCCCCAGGCGTCCTATGGCGAAAGTCAGGATTTACAACAGGCTGAGAATGGTAAAGGTGATCTTTCTGCCAGGCATCATGATTTACTAGATGAGGGGATTACGTTGAAAATGTTCTGTTTCATTTGGAGGGTGGAATTGCTGCCTAAAAAGACAGGGTAGGAGGAGACTCGGATCTGTCCAAAGGGTTCTTTGGTAAAGGCTGCCTCGTGTCTGAATGTCAATTGCATGAGATAGATGTTGAGTTGTTTTCTGAGGTTGAAGCACTGTTGTACAGGCGCAAGGGAAATCTGAGTTCCTAAAGCTGAATGTTTTCAGGACTGCAGTCTTTGATTCCGATGCCTGTATTTTACCTGCATCTTGCTTTGAGCAGCCAGCTCCATTTGTGTTACTAAATGCTATGCTTAGTCCTTTTCCAGGTGTTCTCTCCTAGCACCTGATGTATAGTGCATAACTTCCACTGCTTGCTTTGTCAGGAAATGTTTTCTTTTTCCTTCCTAACAGTAATGAAAGCTTATTTCTGAAAGTCCTCTCCTGGAGCTTTTCCATTAAAAACAGAAATAAAACACCGTCATATCAGAGACAGACATCCAGGAGCTGCTTATTATTATTGTTGTTGTTGTTGTTATTATTACTACTACTATAGGAAGAGGCTGCCTTGATGTTACGAACCAATTAATGTTCCAGTGTTTGGGGCGATCATGTAAATGCATGAAAGGTTGTTGTGACGTTTGAAGTTCCCCTAATTGATTTACAAACCCATTTTCTCAATCTTGGTAGATCAGTTCTGACAGTTTTTAGGTTTTATGTCTCTGTGATTGTTACATTCATTGTTCAATATAGTGACAGGTCAATGTTGTCTCTGTGTACAAGGAAGGTTGTTTCATTTGTGGGATAAGTGGCTGTTAGTTATACACATTCACACAGTAAAACTAGAGAGCGCAGAACTCTCCTAGTCCTGTCCAGGTCACTGTTATTAATGTATACAAAGAGTAGCATCCTAGATTTTTGTGGTTTACAGAGCAGAATATATGTCTTGAAATCAGTAAGTAAAAGATATCCTATAATCTAAGAATGATCATATTTCAAAGTGGTGCCTTGTGTTACTTTTTGTGACTGCCTCATCAGTAAAAGTGCCATGTTACTTGCTGCTAGATAAGTCACTGTTAAAATTGCCCCCATCTATTTTAATTCGGTTTCAGATAATATTTTTTTACTCGCTGTTTCTGCATTCAACTCTAGCCAAAACAACACTGTTTAGAAATGACAGAATGCTAAAATGTAAAGACGGGGAAAGACCTCATAGGTCATGCTGCCCATCTGCCAGAAAGTGAGTACTGCCTACAGTATGTATTTTAGTGCTTAGTCTAAGTTTGTACAAGGCGTTTTAGGCAATAAGGCTTCTATCTCTCCTCTAGGGAGATTATACTATAGTTTGTTGAATTTGCCACACAGTTGTATCAGTGTATAAAATCTGCTTGCCTGCCCTTGGCATGAAATTGAAAAATGTTCCCATGTTAAAAATAGCAAAATATTTGTTGAAAAACAGGCAAGTATAATTTTCCTGATTTGAAGTGTTTCTCAGCATCATTCATAATATCAAAGATATTTCTTTTTTACATTTCTTCCTTTTGTTTTTAGTCCAACTTCTTAAGTCTGTCTTTTTACTATTGATACACCTATTTGTACCCCTAATTTAATTTTTTTTAGGTTCACAAGGATGCTCTTCCCTTGATTATTTCTTGACAGGAATTGCCTTCATTTTTTCCAGGCCTACAATTTTAATTTAAGTAAGGTGTATTTTTAAGGTCCTGTGAAAGTTCTTTGAAGGACTGTCAGTCTTGCTGTACCCTCCAGTCATGTTGTTTGTGCTTTTCAGACTTACAGTGGCCCCAGGCACCTTCTTTACTTAACCAATGACATATTGCGGAGTTGCTTTTATGGCACCGTTACTACCCATCTCAAGTTCAGTCCCTTTATCTGGTTTCATTATTCTACAAACCTGTGGTGCCATGTTGCGTTAATTTTGTCTTTTGAAATTTTTTGTTAAATGCTATTTCTAAGAATTAAGAGATTGACAGCAATAGTTTCTTAATAGACTATATATTAGGAGAAGAAGGTGTAGCTTTCCTTCTCTGTGGAAAGCTCCTCTATGAACAATAATCAGTTGCTACCTTATGTGTTTCTATTTTTACATGGTAACTTAACTTTCCTTCTGGCTGCAGTACTGCTCCCACTTTCTCTTTGTTGCTTCTGCTACTCAAGTCAACACTTTCTTTTATAACCGAAGATTTTGTTCTTTTATTTTCTTCTGCTGTTCCTGTCTCACCTCCAATGCATGATTTGTGGATTTATCAGACAATAAGATGAATAAATGAAAGATACTGAACAAATATCTGTTCTACAGATACATTTCAGAAGAACAGGTGTATTGCAGACACAGCAGACTTGACTTAGGGAATTTTACTTTGTTGCCAGTTAACCTAAACATTTGGGTATTGAGAAACAAAGACAACAAACAGTTAAACTAACCCGTAGGGAAAACCCCTCTTTGCCAGCCTCAGCTTCACTCCAGACACCTCTCCTCCTCCTAGTTACCACTGCAGTCACACTCGGTCCCTCCAGCCAGGTGAGGGTGGCCCAGGGGGTCCGGGCCGGGCTCAGGGCATGGTGGCTGCTCTCTGCTGCTCCTTTTTCCGCACTTTTTTCTTCTTTATGACTTGTTTCTCCTTCTCCAGCACGGGCCCTCCACAGGCCGCAGTCCCTCAGGCTGTTACCTGCTCCCCCACAGAGCGCCAGGGCCTGTTTTCAGAGAGGCGCCACAATCTTGTTCTGATTGGCTCAGAGGCACCACAAACTTCTTCCGATTGGCTCAGAGGCGCCACCAGCTTTGCTGATTGGCTCAGCCGTGCCCTGCGGAGGGTCTGGTGTGGTGCAGGCCTGGAACCGGCTGGAACCGGCTGGAACCGGCCGTGGGGCAGCCCCGACTTCTCCTCACAGAGGCCGCCCCTGCAGCCCCCCCAGCCGCCCAAACCTTGCTGTTTGTGTCCCACACAAGGTGGAAGGAAGGCAGGTATAATACGAGCTTCATGTTTCAGCAGGGCATATTCCTTAAAAGAGGCACTTGAATGTAGCAGATTAAGGAATAACAAAGTCTAGAAATAGGACTGCTTTTTCCTCTGTGTAAATTCTTAAACTGGGAGGGAAATCGGTCCTAAAAACAAAAAGGAAATGGCATGTGTGTATTTCCACCATCTACCCTAAAACAAGATTGCGTCATCCTAAAGGCAGCATTCTCTTTTTTTTTTCAGTAGCAACCTGGTGGTATTACACAGATTCACAAGGGAAGTCCTCGCTAAGCGCGGCAGCCTGTGACGTTCCCACTGGGTGCTACAATCTCTAAAATTATGGAAAAAAGTGGCAATTCTGGCATGCACTGTACTGCAAGTCACCCATGGAGCACCCAGTCTCTCAGGCAGAAGGACATCAGTGAGAAAACTGAGATTAAAGATGGTTGGGAAGCCCTATAGTAAAATACCAAATTGTTGTAATTTATGTAACAGTGCATCTCCGTTGAGAAATGCATTTTATGCTGCATGAGGCAAAACCTTGTAAAATGCCTGACAAGCCCTGAACCCTGGATAGCTTCACTTTACACACTGATGTTTCTTATCTTTTGAAATAACATGCTGTGAATGCAGTGGTCCTGCAGTGATTTAGGGTTTGAAACAAGCTGTCAGCAAGCGATATATTTGGAATTATTTTGTTAATTTTCTTCATCACATAGTGATTCTGGAACATGCAGGGATACTCAGAGACATAGGACATTAAGTTAGAAATTTACTTCTACTGACATAAAAATCAAACCCCTTTTTGCTCCAGCACAGCCCAATTTGACTTTAAGTTTATTGCAGATATGCAAAATCAAGTTTAATTCTTTAAGTTCCTCCTAAATAGTTAAATATGCATTCATTAAGTGAAAGCATTTGGCAAAATAGCTTTGCTCCTATATATACTTAGCCAGAATCAGTGAGTTAAGTTGATGCATTCTATGGACCACAGTAACCTCCAGCTCTTCTCCTGGCAACTTCAGTGCTGAAACAGGATCAATGGTGATTTTGCTAATTCTGTTATACCTGAGAACATTTCTAAAACTCTGAAGACATTTTCTTCTGTATTTCTTATTCTTTCCTCTCTGTGAAGAGTTTTAGCTGTAGCACCAGTAGGTCTTGGTCTCTTCTGCTCTTGCCAAGCAGAGGTGAATGCTCTTTGGCACTGATTCCATTATTTCTGGGCTGTTGTATGCAGTGCTTGATGTAATTGATTAGTTCCTGAAAGCAGGTGTTTCATTCTTTGGAATTTATGTTCTGATAAACGTCTTGACTAGATACTGAATTCTGTTAAAGTAATTTCCCTATTTCACGTTTAGCTTTACATTCACTTTTTTTTTTTGCCTTCATCTGCATTGTAACTTTTAGTCCATTCATTTCTGTGGGTTTGAGGCTGGTTATAAAAGTCTCCACGCAGGAATAAATGTTACACTCAACCTGCAGGTACTTCAGGCTGTATAAAGGTAACAGAATAAGATACTGGCTAACTGCTTTGCGAGCTTGGTGTACCATGATTTTAAAAGTAAAAAGTCATGCCATGAGTGATGCAGCCTTCACTTTTGAAGAGAAGGGAAGGAAAGAATGGCAATGATTTATGCTTTGGTTTTGTTTTCCTCTCTCTGGAAGGAGTTTTATCTTTGTGCACATCAAGGCTGAATCATGTGCTGTAGGATGCATCTGGGTCAGATGGGATGCCTAAAAACTGGGTGCATGCTTTTCTCCTAGTCTATGTTTGAGTCTATGTGTATGTGCATGTTTGTATCCATATAGGTGTCTGTTTATATATACATAGGCACACACAGACACTTGCCACTTAGTCTTGATAGTTTCTGTAGAAGTTTAAAATCCAGCTGGAGAGAAAAAATATTTTTATGTAAATGAATGAAGTAGTCCACACTCCTAAGTAATGCAATAAATAAATATATTTTCAAGTTAAAAGAACTTGACAGGTATTTGAGATTACATTCCTGTTCTTTTTGTTGTGCAGCACGTCTTGAGCTTTACACTGTTTTACAAAAAATCTACACCAATCCATGGTTAATAAAGCTAATGCTTAGGCAAACTGTAGAAAAGTTAAGTAGTTAATGTTTAAGAAAAAATGGGAACACTCAAGTCAATGAGACTGTTTGCCATTGTTAACAAGTCTGTGAATAACATAAGCATTTTGCGTTACTACTTTTTTATTTTCCTTAATTTTAATTTCTGGATATTTAGCTAATGTGCTTTAAAAATAAGAAACAAAACAATCTGAAAGCAGAATATTAATTTGTTTAATTGGTTCTAAATTGCTTTCATGAACATGCTGGCTAAGTGCATGCATGCTCTATAAATCCCGCCAGGAGAAAAAAAAACCCTATTATTGAGTAGAAATATATTTGCTTAAATTTTGACTCTATTGAAGCAGATCAATGTTTTACCATGAACTTCAGTTATGCAGGGACTTTAACCCAGAAATTTTTAGTTCTGATAGAGGTAGCAGAATGTCATTAAAATGTTTAAAATGGAAGAAGTAACCTGTTTTGGTGATTTCATAGTATAAAATAAATTAGCTTAGCTCTTAGGTTTTCAGTAGCATCACTCTATAACACTTTCTTTTTGCAGTGTATATTTCCACTAATATTGATTGTAGTGGCAAGAGTTCTCAAATATTTCATCTTTTTATAAAATTGTTATAAATTACATAAAATCTGAAAAAAATGTATACTTATCATATGTCAGAGTTTGGAAGATAATACTTATAAGTAGAACTTATAAGAAGACCATATGGAATGTATTTCTATTTTTATTCTTGATTCTAAAGTTTACATTCCCAGACTTAAGAACATACCAGAAACTGGCATTGCCTGGATTGGTTAAAGCTGTTGTTTTCTTAAGAGATGTGCTTTGACACAGACTTTGGGGAAAGTTCTGAAGCACAGTGGAGATCAGAGCAGATATCTATGTAATAAATGAATGTTATGGCCCATTCACTTTCAAAAGGCTATGAACACATGCTAAAGCGGTACATCTGAAAACAGGATTTAGGTCTAAATTTCGGTTCGAAGCTAAAGCACTGGTGTAAGACACTTTGCATCAATTTCTTTTGTGAGTCAGTAGAGATGTGCTAATGGGACCTCTGTGTGAGTCTTAGCATGGCATTTGGCATCCTAGAATGAGACAGATGGATCCACCCTGCCTAGTGATAGGAAGGTTATCACCTCAAAATTTAAGGGGTAATAACATTCAGTTGAATAATATCTTCACTGGAAATTCAGATGTACCATAATTATCCCTCATTCTCTATAGAGCTTTTCCCATTGACATTTCTGTGTCCTTCACTGGATCTGATATTGGGCAAAAAGTTCCCATTATGTTAATCATTGCTAATTCAAACTGCTAACAGGCAGTATCAGTACAGGTGAAACTTCAACAACTGTAAAGTAGATGCTTTCTTGCCATTCCCTCTGGCAGCCTGTGGATCCACACAGAAATGTTAGGTTTTCCTTTAGGACTAAATTTTTTTTTTTTTAAATAATGCCACAGCTAATACAATTTTAAAATATGAAATTATTCCTACAGGTTAAGTAAAAACCAATGCAAAACCCCAAGCCCAAAAATAAGTCCGTCTTCTTCAAAAGGCACTATGTGCCTTTAAATTAAATGGCTTTATATGAGGTTGCATTATATATGTAGGGAAAGGTCTCAAGGATTTCTTGAGGCGTTTTTCTTCTATTCTTGACAGCTGCAGCCTGCAAGCAAAGCTGCTTTTGACTTCTGTTTTATGTCTCTAAGTAGAGGTAGGATTGTTTGCTGAAAAGTCATTCTTTAGATGTTCAAAGAGGTTCCCTATCTTTTAAATTTTCTGTTTAATAATGAGCAAATGACTTTTTCTCCTTCTTAGTCTTACAGTTTGTAATTCACTGGTAAATACGACAAAAGGTTCTGTGTGTTCTGTGATCTTGAGGCCTCGTAGCATGCCAGAGAATTACTGTTTTGACATCTAAATTATCATTTAATCTTTCCTGCCATTGTGCATCAATGTAAATCTCTTTCTTGCAGTTGTGAAAGGAAACTTTTGAAAATATGAAATTAATTTAAACTAATTCAGCGTTACCTTCTTAAGGCCTCAAACAGTCTGACACGTTCTGAAAGATGCAGCATGCCCTATTCACATACAAAAATAGGGGCTGCTCCACTTCATATTAAGACACAAAATGCTAACATTTAGAAGTAAAATGAAACTGCAACTGAATATTCCAGAGAGTGTTTTAGAATTTAAGGCTGGCTACCTGGAAAGATGAGCCCTTGACTCTGACATATAGTCCACAGAGTCAAGTGTCTGCAAAAGATGGTAATAAGCCACTGACAACTCAACTTAACTTTTTAAATGGTGATACATACACTGTTGTATTACTCTAAATTTCACCACCTCTTCATTTTGAGTTTACTTAAATCTAACAATGTAGAT
Organism: Haliaeetus albicilla; assembly: GCF_947461875.1. NCBI lineage: Eukaryota > Metazoa > Chordata > Aves > Accipitriformes > Accipitridae > Haliaeetus > Haliaeetus albicilla. The sequence goes on along the minus strand of NC_091502.1, from coordinate 21,004,684 downwards.
AATGATGGTGATTCCTTAACAGGAAAACAAGCAATTGAGAGTTCAGAGTCAAATTAAAATCACAGCCAGGAATAAGTGTAGGTGGATAGTTTCAAAATGATCACATACTTGTTCTAGTGTTTTCTGGTTAAGAAGTAATGTGCTGTGCTCGTTATTTATAAAATAGTTACCATATACCTATGCAAGTAGTTCCATGGTCTGGTGTTGAATACAGCACTGCATAGTAGTAACAGCTAAAACAAGGAGTTATGAATGCTTTAAAAAGAATTAAATTCAATATAATATGGATAGTCTATAAAAATGTGAATGCTGTAAGTAAAACCAGTCAACCTGGTTTTAGATAATGCTAGCACTCGTGGTAGAGGGAAAGTTCATCTCATCTAAGAGGTATGAGTCATGTCATACACTTGTATAGAATTTGGTAGCAGAGTAACTGTTCATGAACTAGACCGTGTGCCTTTTTGTTCTCTTTCTACTGGCTTCAAGTGCTTTCACTGTATCTTGCTTTTAAGTTGTGCTTTTGGTGGAAAAGCAAGTAGACTGTCTGACTCGCTGCAAGCAGAACAATCTCATATATATTTGTGGAAGCAGTCTGTTGTGCTCAAGTCCTTTAAGAAGAAGAAGAAGGAAAAAAAAAATCTTCCTCCTATTTTTTTTCCCCAAAGCTATTCAAGTTTTGTCCCAGCTATGCCAATCTGTCACTGCAGCTGTCAGTGTGATGCCTTTTCTTCAAAGCACAGAGATGGCTCAGCTGAAAGCACTGCTTCTAGTCAAGGGCAGGAAAAAGGTCTGTGCAGCGAGCAGTAGTTATAAGGCTGACAGCCCACATGGTACATTGTCAGCATAATATAATACTTAACGTATAGGTAGGGATTAAGGCAGAAAGGAAAGTGCATGAGGAATGGGGAAAACAGGATCATTCAATTCACTACACTCAGTAAAATCCCCTCTTTTTGCGATTGGTTTGGATTTATTTTGCAGCTGCAGAATTGTGAATATGTTCATGAAGGCCTCTTTCCATCTTTAAAATCTGATTTCAAAGTCTGGGAGCCCTCTCTATGCTACCTGACTTAAAAGAGGACTGTCTCTTTCATGAACTAATTGCTACTGATTTGAATTCATCCTGCGAGTTAGGCAATTAGACGTGTAAAATTTTAAAACTCTCTATATAGATAATTATTTGCCAACCATCACCTCTCTTGAAACTTTGACCAAATTAAGCCAGTTTTGCTAGATTTGTTTTATAGCTGGAAAAAGCTAGGTAAAGAGTAATTAAAAGTCTTGTTTAAGACTGCGGAGCCGGTCAAAGGGCAGAGCTAGTAATAAAGTCATTATCTTTGTCTTCCAGAAACCCATTTCTTCTTCTCACCCAGTCTCAAACTTAGATAGTTTATATATCTGTGGGTATATAGATTGTGACAGATAAGAGGCAGTGCTGTCTCAAAGACACAGTAGGCAGAGATTCTTGAGAGAATCTTGAAAATTTTTTTTGCATGCATTTGTTAATTCATGCACAATTGGAAGTATTCTTGATGAGCTGATGAACTATGATAGATTTGTCAGTGTTCTCTATAAGAAGTGCGCCGATATCTGGGTATCTCTTTTGAGAATTTGGTGAATCAGTGCATGTGATGTGTTTTTAACTCAGAATAGACATAGACACATCCTGGAAGGTAAAATCCTTCTGACTCCCTGTTGCTACTAATCTTCTCTTGACCTATCCCTTGAGTAACCTCACTGTGATTACAGGACAATTTTGATGCTATTGTGTACTCCATGGCAAGCACTATATTTAGGGCTCTCCAGTGGTTGCAAACTGTCTTCTCAAGTCTGCATGATTAGAGCCTCCTACTTTTCTTTAAAGCATGAGCTACAAACAGGACACAAGTAATAAAATCATCTCCATTTCCTGCACTTAAAAGCAATGTTGTAGCTCAAGAAGTCAGTGTTCTTCAAATTACCATATGTTAGAGAGACCAAAGCAAAATGTTTGTATTAAATTAGTTTTCCCAGTCAAAAAAAAAAAAGAAAAAAGAAAAGAAAAAAAAAAGAAAACTCCAAATCACCACACAAACTCACTGTCGCACACATGCATGCACACATACACATGCACAGATAGGAGCAGGAGGAACTGAAAAGGAAAATGCACTGATGATATTAGTTGTGACTGAATGGTTATAGTCACTGTATCCATCTGAAACTATTGCTCTGTGAATTTTCTCATGCCCATCTGTCAGATCAGGATGAATACCTCAGTAGCAGAAAATCATCAGTTTGATAGTTGAAGTTCAACTCTTCCAATTAGTAAAGAATACAGTAAGCACTGTGTTAAAATGAACCCTGAAAGATATTCTTGCTTGAAAGCCAACTCTGTACAGGCTCTGTAGAAAGGCTAGATGGGGAAGGATCACACTATTCAAAGGAGCAGCTTAAATGTTCAGACTTCTGCTGTGGAAGGGATGATGGGCCAAGCGAGAACCTGGGGGTCAGGATTAGGTAGGAAGCTAACAAATGGAAACATCCTGGTGGGTGCCTTCGGGATGCCTTGTCAAGGCTCATGAAGGACAGAAGGAGGTGATTATAAAGAGGCAGATCAATTTACGAAGGGTAAATTGTGCCTTGCCAACCTGACAGCTTTCTGTGATGAGATGACTAGCTCTGCGGATGAGGGGAAATCAGTAAGTGTTATTTGCCTTGATTTTAGCAACGTTTTCAGCACAAATTCTCAGTCTTGTAGCCAAATGAGAGAGAGAGTGGATGGATGGATGTACTAGAAGATGAGTGGGACACCGGCTAGACCACCAGACCCAAAAGGTAGTGGTCAGCAATTCAAACTCCAGTAAATGATGGCAAGTTACTTGTGGTGTTCTACAGAGTTGATACTGGTGCTAATGCTGTTTAACATCTTCATTAATAACCAGAATGATTAGATAGAGTGCACTGTCAGCAAGGTTTTAATAACACCAGACTGGGCAGAGCAGGTGATACATTGGACAGTTGCCGTTCAGAGGGATCTCAACAGGCAGGAGAAATGGGCTGAAGGGAACCTCACGAACTTCAATGACAACAGGCAGGAGTTCCTGCACCTGGACAGAAAAAAAAATGCAGCAGGCCCAGTCAGGCACAGTCCAGCTAGGCAGCAGCTTTGCAGAGTGGAGAACAAGTTGCAGATGAGTCAGCCGTGTGCCCTTGCAGTGGTGAAGGCTAACAGCAAATTCGGCTGCACTACTAACAGCCTAGGCAGCGGTTCGAGGGACATCTACTCATCACCTGTGAGACTTCACTGGGAGTACTGTGTCCAGTTCTAGGACCCCCAGTATGCCAAAGTGTGTTGGGTGGAGGATAACCAAGATGGTGGCACAGACAACAGTGGCTGGGTCTGGTGCACAAAACATTCAAGAAAAGAGGGAGCTCAGTTTGTTCAGCTTGGAGAAAAAGAGGCTGTGGGAAGAATCTAATTGCTTTCCTCAGCCATCTAAGGGATGGTTAGAGAGGAGACAAAGCCAAACTCCTCTCGGAGATGCACAGTAGTATGAGGCAACAGACACAAGTTGCTTTAAGGGAAATTCTGATTAGATATAAGAGAAAACTTTTCTCAGTGAGGGTGGTATAGCACTGAAACAGGGATCTAGCAAGGCTGTGAAAGTCCTTCTGAAAGCAACTGCAACTGATAGTGCGAAGGATGTGCAGGTTCTGCTTGTGTTCATGAGAGGAAGTAAAGGAATAACTGAGTTTCCAGAAGAAATTCCAAGTGCCCTAAATATTATTTTTTATAGTGTTCCCACAATTACTAGTTTCTGATCAAGAATTCTCTTTAGCTTTACTTCAGGAGAATCTGATGCGGATATAAGACTTTGTTCCTCAACGGGTTAGAAGCAGTTGGTGATAGTATGAGAATGCTTTGGAAAATTACTTCTGAAAGAGATTTGTTATTTTAATAGATATTAGTTTTTAAAGCAGAGGAAAGATGCTTTCATTCTGAAGATTGCAAACTTTGTTTGTATTTGGTACTAGACCTTCTCACAGTATACGAAAATAAAAAGAAGATAAAATCAATACTGTAAAAAAATAATCTTTTTCTTCCTGTAGCAAAGGTAGCGGTCTTTAAGCGTATGGGGCTAAATATTTATGTAAGTAAAAACTATGATTCTAAAAAGGAAATCCTTTGTTCAACCTTTAGCGATAATACAGTTATAAATAATTCCATATGCCTAAAGCTAAAAATATTATAATCATATGGCCTTCAGCTTTTATCTATCACTCCGAAGTGTCCAGTGTTATGGGGCACAATGGGAATAAATGGGTATGGGTGTATAATATCTTTTCAGATACTAAGCATTTTAATATTAAACTATACCTTACTATGGTAACTGATACATGCCATGAAATGTGTACACACCAAATTGTATGCATTTCATTTTTAGTTTTTATTCACAGATTACACAGTTATATAGAAATAATGGCATTAATCATCAGTAGCTGTTGTGCAGTAGCATACAAGTTCTTTGAACACAGAATTATCTTTCAATAACTGCACCAAAACTGGAAAGAAACTGTGACATTCTCAAAATATTTGAATTCTTGCACTAATGTTATATTCTTAATTTGGGATACGTTACTTAGGTTTTGAAATCCTGCAGTGAATATTTGACAATAGAAATATGATCAGTGTTTTCATTAGTGCTGTAATCATGCCTACCATGTGCAAAGAGACCCTGCAGTCTATGCAAGTTTAAAGTACAGTCATTCATTTGCTAATATACAATATAGATGAAGAGAACTAATGAGCTACTATGCTAAGCATTGGTATGTTCATCAGCCTGATACAATGCCTGAAGAGTCTTTGCTGACCAAGCAGGCATTAGGCAGGCAGAGAAGGGGTGCCTTCCATCACTTTTTGTACTACACTGACTGTACATTGATCGTTCTCATCCTGAGTCCTTGAGCTATTATAACAATCCCATCTCAGCAGTCCTGCCTCTGTCTGAAATTTTACTTATGGTGCATGGCTCTACTCTACACTTTCTCACAGCTCTGTAGTTTTCTCCAGACTCTGAGCCAAGATTATGCAGCTGGGTCAAATCAGAGCTCAGCCTTGGGTCACTGCTGCTGAATCCCACTGTGGGAAGAGGAGAAGGTTAGGGCATTACAGGTGGCTGGAAACTAGTCTGGAGATGGGTTTCATCAATAAGTTAAAGATCAGGTTGGGTAGCTTTCAGATTCACAAATCTTTTTAAACTGGGTCTATATTTCAAACCGAAAATCAGCTGAGTGCATATGAACCATCATAGTATACATGCGTATACATGTACTACATACTAATGATAAGTAGTGTAAACATGAAATGGTGAGGTTTATCCTCTGTAAAGATCAGTTGATCATCTTGGTTTTGCTCAAAGACAAAAAGCCGACTTGTAAGATGAGGGAGGCTGAAACCCTCACCCCCAAGGTCCCCTAATTGTAAGCTGAATACATCATGTTTCTTATAGTTCTAAACAAAAATTAATTACTAGTTATTATATATTCAGGATGTGATCCAAAGCCTAATGAAATTGAAAAGACAGACAGCAGTGAGCTGTGGTTTGGAGGCTGAGAATCTATTTCTTTCATCCTTAATTGATTGAACAGTACCCAAAGTTATGTACTGTTGTACATTGTGAATTCAATGGGAAGACAGGCTTTTAGACTTTTAATTTAATGTATCATTATGGACATTTCAATATTAATGAATTTCAGATTTTTAAATATCTTTTCTCTTTTTTTTTCCCCCTTTCAGGCAAGCCCTGCCCCTATAATTGTCAACACAGACACCTTGGACACTATTCCTTATGTAAGTATTAATTTTTTTGTTAATATATAGAATTTGTCTATTTTCCTACAGAAATTCTATTCAATATTGCATAGAAGTTATAAACAAATCTTACAATTTATCATGTCTTTTACAGTTACACAGTTAATTCTTTTCTAGAAGAAGAAATCAGGAATGATAATTGCAGTTAGGTGAATTAACAGCATATTATATACACATAATTTGTAGTTTAGACTAACACATAAACTGTAACTTACAAAAACTAGCCTTTCTTTGAAAAAAAAATGTGATTTCATTAAGTCCTTCCTCCTTACCAGTAGCATAAAATATGAATATTTCCTTTCAGAGCAGCATGCACCCTCCTAGCTTATTAAGAAGATACCCAGATGCACACTGTAATATGAAAATGGTGCAAGCAGCTCTTTGTCTGTCTACATTCCTGTTGTAGATGAAAGCTGTTCGTGATAAATAACAGCACAAACTAGATGACTTCATGTTTTCTAATTAATGTCTTTTCATTTTTGTGACTTCTAGAAAAAAAAGTTTTACCCTAAAATAAATGCATGTTTTTATTAGAGTTTAAAAAAAAATCTGCTTTTCTACAAGCATTTGATATCATTGTCATTTTAGACTGTAAAAGCAACTATAGTTGAAGATAAAGGACACAGAGAAAGACAAAGTGAATATGTAATAGAGTAACAGGCTTAAATGATTGGAGGCAAGAAAAGCAAGTAGTACAAAGCTAACTAGCCAGTATCTAATCTTTCTCCTTGCGTTCTCTTAGTTATCTTTTTTAAAGCTCCTAATTAATGTCTCTCATCTGTCGTGTTTTGTCCACATCTGTTTCTTATTAAACCAATGCATAAGCCCAATTATTTATCCACCTACACCAATCATATTGCTGGGTTCTGTCTTTTAGAAGGCTATTGATGAGGAAGTTTAATACGGGTTGTCCTGGCCAGCTTGTTTGTTTCTGACAATTTGTAACAGTTAGAAATTATTGTGCAGAACACATGTAAAGATCACAGCCAAGAGCAATTTAGAATGACACTGCTGTAAAGCAGAAAAGAATTAAATTCCTTGTTGGGAATTTCAACCATTGGGAAAGGTGGAAAAGTCAAATAAAATTCCTCTGTTCATGAATTTGCATTCATCTTTCTTAAAAGGCTTCCTATCATTTCTAAGTCTCGGTTTTCCTTTCTAACATCAGAACAATCTGCTATGGTCTCACTTTCAGTAGGTCTGGCTTTTCTTCTGTTTTAACAAGATATTTTACACTTATGTTCTCTAGATCTACCAAGAGGGACATTGTGAGCCCCAGTTCTCATTTCCAGAACTAGACCTGTGCCCAGGATACTCTGCAGATACAGTGTTATCATAAATACAGATGCAATTACACTAGTGACAAGATGTTCAATCAATATGATTTATTCCCATAACACAATCTATCAATACTTAGACACTTTTATACCACTCTTACACTAGTGTTCCTTTCTCTTAAAAAAAAAAAAGGACAAATGACCAAACACATTCAAGAGAAATATGGACAGTAGACTGAAAAGTGCCTGTGGGCTGTTTCAGTCTCCAACACATGATGTGAAGTAGATCAATAAACAGAAGGTGCTTGTTGTAAAAATAGACAATTCTGAATTAGTCACCTTGCTCTTACCCAGTGCTTGGGAAGAGTTCTGTCCCTTAGATATGGGACACAGCAGCGCTACAAAAGAGGGACTTATTTAGACTAACCAATAAAAAATGTGAAGGTGAAGCGTATTTGCTGAGCCCAGGCCACCATAGTGTCCCACAAGACATGGGGTCTTTGCTTTACAAATAGGCATTTCTTTCTGATCAGGATTTGTATGCTTGAACATTCTCCAAAATGAGACAGACAGACAAATATGGATAAATGACTTATTCCTCCAACCTAATAATTGGGAGAGTGGGATGGGAGACCTGTGTTTTCCTTCTTGCTCCCAGGACTAGATCAGATTAGTTTGGTTTTGTTTCGTTTTATGGTATTTCCTCTGCTAGGAAGGTGCTGTAGTCACTGGGCGGGATACATGTTTGCTGGTGTGTGCATCCCCTCCTGGCCCAATGAACCTTTCAAAAAGAGGTTTACAGACAGCATGTGGTGGGTTGACTCTGGCCAATAGCCAAACGCTTTTCTCACTCCCCTCTCCTGTGGGTCAGGTAGAAAATAGAAGGAAGGCAAGAAGTGTTGTATATTGAGATAATGACAGTTAAATAGGTAAAACAAAAGCTGCACGTGCAAGCAAAGCAAAATACAGAGTTCATTTACTACTTCCCATCAGCAGGCAGATGTTTAGCCATTTCCTAGAAAGCAAGGCTTCGTCACGTGTTAACAGTTACTTGGGAAAGACAAATGCCGTAACCATGAATGTCTCCCCTTCCTCCTCCTTTCCCTGAGCTTTTATTACTGAGCAGGATTTCATATGGTATGGAATATCTCTTTGGTCAGTTGGGGTTAGCTGTCCTGGCTGGGTCTCCTCCCAACCCTTTACCCACCCCCAGCCAACTTGCTGTTGCGGGGAGGAAGGGCAAAATGGGAAAGAGAGAAAGCTTTGATGATGTGCAAGCTCTGTTCAGCAATAGCTAAAATGTTGGTGCGTTACCAACATTGTTTCAGCCACAAATCGAACCACTGAGTCATATGGGCTACTATGAAGAAAATTAACTCCACCCCAGCCAGACTTAGCACAGCCTATAATAACACTGTGTGGGGCCTACAACACAGCCTGTAACACTGGGGTGTTAGTGGGGCTCTCTTAAATATTTGGAAGGGCAGAGGAAAATCTTCCCAAACTGGATGAGCTAAGTGTATGATAATGCAGCCATCATCATATCATTTATTTTACAGGAAATATAATTTAGCAGATATGACCTAAAATATTTTTCCAGACAGGTCAGTTCAGAGAGATAATAGGAAGATAGATTTAATTATTATTTTGAAACTTGAACATGAGTCAAGTGCTGCCTTTTCAGCACTGTCAGGACTTCCAGACATGCCTGGAGGAAGACTGTAAATGCCTAGGAACATCTCTGGTGAATGTTTAAGTATCTTTAGATTTAGCTAGCTAGTTATTAAAGCTTCTGAAAGGTATTGTTCTTTTTTAGTTACCACAAAAAAAACATCTAACACTATAGGGACAAATTATTTTATGGATCAGAGAATCCAAGTTAAATTATGATATTTTCTGTCCAAAGCTAAAAGCAGTCATGATGTAGGTGGGCACAGAGTAGCCAATCCTCTCTCATAACTGTAGCATGCCTAAAACACCCAGTAGTGCTGATCTTCGGGGCTAGAGTCACCTTAGATCCCTGCTATTCAGCTCCTGTTGTCAAGCCTCAGAGCACACTTGGAGTCCAGGAAGACTCCTATGGGAGGAACAGGCAGAAATTTTTACATCTTACCAATTGGACCAGGTTTCCTATGATTACATTCTTTTTCTCATATCCTGTTTTTCTCTAGTCTTAGATGCTTGTCCTTTCATTCTTTCATTTGAATGTGCATTCTACAAAGCTGAGTGCCATTTCTAAATTAACTTGTTAAATAAAGTTAAAAGGCAAGTGGATATATATGCAAGTGATACATCTCACAAAAATTTTTTACCTATTAGGTTTTGATTTCTGACTGCTGGGTTTTTTTAAGATGCTTTTCATGGCAGCTCGTTAATGCTGTCCACTCATGTTTTTGAAAAAAAAAAAAGCTGCTTTAAAAAAATAATATATATTTTTTCTTTTATTAAAATCTATTTTTCTTAAATAACTGTAATTTTAATTGTATTTACCATAATGAAGTAATCCATTTTATGCCATGTAGAAATTATTTTCAAATTTTAAACACTGGAATAAGCATGGATTTGCAAATTTTGGTGAATCAAGATGGTCTTACTTTTCTCTGACATTACCAGCCACAAGTGATAGCCTGATAGATCCCTAAATAAGGTCAGGCTATTTTTAGTGTTGTTACATACCAGATGGAGACTTCTTATGATTTCGTTTAGCTGTTGGCTCAGCAGCACAAGAAACCTGTCTCATTGTTTTGTCTTAAGCAATATACCTTCAATGCATTTCCATTTTGGGAACAGCTCTGCTTATCCTCTCTGCCATCTTCCTCCAAAAATTCCTGAGTGTTTTCAGAGGGAGGGGGGCCTCACAGCAGTGATTACCATTTTCAAAGCATTTTCAATGTAACATTTCCACTAGTCCACCAGAGAGAAATTTGCTTTTCACAGTTGGTATACAACTGGTAAACTGCGTGATTTGTTTCATTAATATCCTAATGATTTAAATTCATGTAATTAAACCTTTTGGTACTATTGACATTCTTCAAACCTTTCAACTCAACAGTTTAGAAAAAGAAATCATCCTGTGAGGGACCGTTTTTCATCAGTATGCTTTTCTTAAATGAGATAAAAGAAAAGGCCTTATTCCATTACACTGTATGTTATTCCTTATAATTTGGGACTGCAGTGAATAACAGAAGAAACAGTTAATTAGCTTTGTTTCTAGGTTCAGTGGCTTGAAAACTTTGGCTTGCCAAGCTTTGGACATGGGAATAAATTTGATAGGAAGCTTCGATGGTACAAAACGAATTATTCTGTGGCATTTTAAGCACAATTAAACATTTGTGGGTGTTTGTTTGTTCTCTATTCTTTGGCTGTAAATTTTAGATCTTTTTGTATAATGAGAAGCATTAATTTAATAACATATGAATCACCTCAGTTTCTCTGTTGCACAGAATAAGCCTTATTTATTTCTTTTTTAGTTCTCGAAAAGCTGTATAGTTAAGTTAAAAGTAGCTGTAAGGCTGGCTTTGCTACATCACTTTCAGAAATTGATGGGAACCTTCTTATTAATTTTATGATGGAAATTCAGTTTCTTTTCATCTTAACTAAACATTAATATAAGTTCACTCAGGTACCATGGTTGTTCCCTTCCCCCCCCGCTTTGTCACAGTGATAAATTCTAAGGAATATGTACCCTCTTCTCCTTTTGGTCCCAATGAATTCCTTGTATTTCTTCAGTTTCCCATTGTTCTTCCAAATTATTATTATTTTGTTGTTATTATTATTACTATTATTATTACAAGTTATTGTTATTTTATTACGAGTTTGCTTTGCTAATTGTGGCACCTATGCTGAGTTCTGTGCAGATACACTCAAGTTGTTTCTTAAATAAGTGATTTTCAGGCTACCTAGGTTATATTTTTGTGAGCCGTAATCAAATCTTTGGATTGTTTTACACATGCCTGAGCGTGGCCACACAGATGGCTGTGCAGCTGTTTTGGTGCATCCCTGCTTAGGGATACTGGGAGCTTAGACCCTTTCTGGAGCATGGTCATTGCTCTGTGATGGGTCCTGTGCAGGCAAGTGTGGCACCATTTTGGCCATGATGGTGCCAAAATGGGGAGGTTAGGAAAATTTCCGCTTTGTCCTCCGTCATCCCAGTCAGCCAGTGCACCTGGCTTTAGCACATTAGAAGGAGGTACATAAAGGCTTAAACAAAGGCTGCAAAGAAAAATCTTCCTATTCTGGCAGTAAAAAGACTGGGTAAAATTTGCAAATTTCTGAAAGACAGTCAGTACTCTAAATGTTTTTGTTGGATAATATGAATGTAGGCACAGCCTAGACCTAAATAAGTAAATTGGAGGAGAGAGGTGGCCTTATATATTTCTACAATAAAGCATAAGTCATGTGGCATTACATAATGAATATTAAATGTCATATGTAACGGTGACTTGAGCAAATTTTTGAAGACAGTGGTAATGGAGGAAGAAAGCGGTAGTAGAGGAGTAACAAGAAATTCTTGTCTAAAAGGGTAAGATCTGAATTTTCACAGAAGTAGGGAGCTCTTGATGCTTGGATTTTTTAATTAATACGTGTATTAAAATATGTAAAAATATAGACATATAAGTATATATATCTATTTTCCCACTGACTTCTCTTCAGAATAAATTCGTTGCTTCTTTCTTAATTAGTTTGCTTGCACATCTTATTATCTCAAATGACTCTTATGTTTTCCAGATTGTTAAACACCAGTTTTGTTTGGTTGTTGTTTATACTCATCTTTCAGTCTGTCAGTTAATGTGGATTACAATGGAAGGCTAAATCTGGTAGAGCTCTGTGATAGTTTTTAAAAGCTGCATTGGCTTGGCTTCTCTGTTTTGGCCCTTGAATTGTATCACAGCAATTGTTTGCGCTGCCAATCACTGCTGTGTTCTACATGTCATCGTTTCTGCAGTGGGATAAGAGATTTTTCTTTTATAATAGCATATTGACAAAATTGATTTAAATTGTGTTTATAAAATATTTTGAGATCATTAGTGAAAAAGATGTTACATAACACAAGACTAATGAACTAACATAAACCAACTCCCCTTAAATATGCAAAAATAGAAAATAGAAAAGAGAAAAGTCTTCATCCTGCCATCTGATGACTTCAATGGATTTTAGTATAATAGATAGCAGAAAAATATGTTGTTGCTGTCCAAAACCCAAAGCAAAAGTACAGAATGGATCTTATGAATCTGATTTATTTTGCCTCTATTTCATATCTTTTTTTTTTCTACCTATATTTCAAACCTTTTCTTTTAAAATATACTGTCTTAGAAAGAACCGTGTTTACAAAAGGGGCCAAGTGATTTTGAAGTTAAAAAGTAATTGTTTTTACTGGATTTCTCTTTTAAATTCTGGATGCAATTTTGAATATTTAAGCCTCATCAAAGACATAATTTTTAACTAGGGGAAAAAAACAACTCTTTAAAGTAAAATAACTTCAAGATTTGGGGGGATTTCTTTTATTTTCCTCAGGAATGAGCACTACTTTGCGTATTTGAGTGCTATGTATCATATTACATTAAAAAAATCAGAAAAAACCCTTTATTGTGTCTGGATGTAGATAGAAATATCAACATCCTGTCAATCCAACAAGTAAAAGCATCCCTTGGTCACGTATCTAATTACTCTTTCACACTTCTATTCTGCAAAATTATAATGCTTTCCATTTTCAATTGCCTGTGAATAACCCTGGCCTTTAGATTCAATCAAGAAGTTCTTTCTATAGACGTTTGACTGAAACATTGCCATTAGCAGACTGGGAGAGAGGAGCTTATTGAACTGTAAAGAGAGCACATCATATACTTGTCTGTGCCCCTCTGCTTCAGGTGGACATGGCATAGAAAATGTGTAATGCCTCATACTTTTTGGATTTGGACTACTTAGAGTGCATGTATTTTAGTATTTTAGTCCAGATCATGGGTATGCTTGAGAAGCAAATTCCCTACATTTACCAGTCTCTAGTTCACACACTGGAGCTTATGAAGCAGACTTTCTGACAAAAAACTAAACTCCACAACAGGCTTCTGGATACCCTCTACCCACTATCAGGCAGTCAGTCCTTTGGGTGACACTGAAATAAACCCCCTGAAAGAGGTACCATGTTTTGCTTTTGCAAACTCTGTTCCTGTTGGGCTGCTCTTCATATCCTTGTAGCCGCTGCTGTGGGGAAGCCAGCAAGGCACTGCTCTATCAGTAATTTTTATCACTCTCAGAAAAATCATATATACTCTCGTGGGTGGGGGGGGGGGGTGTACATACCCCTCCCCTACGCCCAGCTATAGTTCTTTTTTAATTCATCCAAGATAATTTGTCCATGAGATTGGTTTGCGCTGCAGAATACAGAGTATGTCTGTTAGAGTTGTTTGAAGCACTTGGAGATTTGAGTCAGCCTAGAATTGGATGGCCAGAACTAACCTGAATTAAATGTAGTTTGAATTTGTTTTTGTCTTGCTCTCCCTGGCCTTGAATTAGCTTTTGCTTTTGTGTCATTTTTGATATATTACGCTACAGACCCACAGTATAACATTACTGGATTTTGTAGCAGTAAGCTAAAATCAGTAGGGTCTGTGGGTTTGCAAGAATCCAGTGGTTGACATAACCTCTTGAAAGTATGCTTTTATAGTGCAATTGAAGGTCTTCAGCCATCAAACCCATTGTCTTGCATAAATGTTTCTGTTCATTTTAGGTTTTATTCTTTTGCATAAAAGGCTTAATTGGGATATATATTTAAGAAGTTGATAAAGCTCTTCAAGTACACAAGACTATTTTTGCACAATAGCTTTATTCTGAATTACTTTGTCACGAAGCCACAGTTCTGAATTGAATTGGGAAACAGAAAGAGTACAAGTGAATAATTACATATCTATAGACTTCATTTCTTTTTTATTCGAGACAATGGCGCTTGTAGGTAGATTTCACTGTATTAGAAAGATGTAGAACTTAACTGAAAGCTGTTTTCAAAAGCGAAAGAAGAGAGCACAGATGTCATTATCTTAATAGTTTTAATTATACAAAAAGAAGAAAGATCTTTCCTGTTCCATAAGACTTCATTTTGGAGGACTTCAGACATCAGTTAGGCAAAATTTAGAGTGCTGTTGTCAGAGACAGACATACTCCTTTGACCCTGGATAACCTAAGAAGGAAAGAGAAAGCAACTGCTCTGTACTGAGGAGAAAACTAGTTTTGATGAAAAGTGGAAAACAAAAATACTGGTTTCATGTCTTAGTGGAGATGGAAGGGCTTAATTTCTATGAAGCTTCAGTCCTTTAAAATGAGATATATCTGAAATTTATTTTACAAGTACCCTTCTTTGTAATTTTAAAGATATTTATTTTTCATGTCTAGAATTGATTGGTGTTTTGCTTTGCAAACTACCTCTTAAAAGTTCAGCCAAGGCAAGTTTGTTGTTATCCTGGCAGTACTTAATGCAACATTAGTAATAACATTGGACAGAAAAGATTTCCTTCCCTTATGATCTTTTATGGGTTGCTCTTAATATTACCCACTGCAGTTTCTATAGGAGGGTTTTTCACATTATTTATGTTAACTTTTTAAAAATTTTAGAATAGCTTCAGTGTGTTTTTACTCTTTTCCTATAGCAATATAAATAAATCTGAATAAACATCATTTTGCTTTAATAAAAAGGCAAAATTAACCATTTTAATTCCCTATCATTTCCCCCCATTGTTAGCCAGGAATTAGCTGATCCATGCTGTAAAACTAACACACCTTCACCACAGTTTCAGGAAATGTTCTGAAGCTAAGTCCCTACTGCTGCAAGTTGTGACTGTTGACTGTTTTGGAATGTGACCCATTTCTAATCCACATTTTGCATAATAAAAACCCATGCTACTATTAATGCAGTGATCTGGCGAATCAGCCTCAATGGTAAATTATATTTTTAATCAGTGTTTAGATGACCTAGCTTTCTGCTTATAGTAGCAAACCCAAATATACCACATATATCTGTTTTCCTGATCTTAAAAATCCCAGCTCTCATAATTTTCTATAGAAGATTGACTTAGTTTGAGGCTAATAGAAAGTAAAGATGCCTACATGAGATAAATTTCCACTTTGTGGAGATTAATAATAAGAAGAAATTACAACTGAAGTGCTTTTTTTTTTGTATCTTGCATTAACATATTCAATCAGCTGTCGAGTAATTTGTGCCTGTAAATTGTTCTGCATAAAGATGGCAATAGTTTAAAAACTTTGGATTCTTTTTAGCCATAAATTATTTGTGCTGAATATGTGATGGTTTATGTTAGCTAGGCAGAAAACTTCACTTTAGTGGATTTTGGCAAGTGTGATTGTTTCATTCTTTGCACAGCTTAATTGGGCAGTAGTGTGGTCATAACAAAATTAATCCCGTACAATATCCAAATTCAGGACTTAAACTTTGGAAAGGTGATGGAAAGGTGAGCATGGCACACTGGGTTTATCTTGAAACTATTGAGCTATAATAGTTTTTCAAGTAATGTGCAGCGTACAAGGTTCATTAATCACTCTGTTTTCACCATCATCTTTCTCTTTTGTAGAAGCAGATTGCTGTTATATTAACAGTGCTCTTTCTTACTCTATAAATTGTAAAAGTCTCCAACTGTCCATGTGACCTCTTGTTATTCCCCCAGAGGATGACAAACATAATTTGCAGCTGGTGCTTTCAATACTGTTTCATTTCTTTTTAGAGGCATTGTGTATTACTTTGAAGTTTGTTTGTAAAATAGGTCAGAGAAGTGTTCCTCTCTCATTCTCCAGGCATTTGATTTTCATGTAGAAGGACACAAATACATTGTAGTTTATAGAACGTTTTTTCATATATCTTGCCATTGTTGAGAGATGTCCATCTTTCTTTCAAAACAGGGACCAATCTCCAGAAGCCATACTCATGACTTAAGGAGATTGATCTCATCAATAAGACAGGTTGGTCTTTAGTCAGGACTGGGTACCCCTGTTTCAATTACATATCTCAATGAACCTTATCTCTATATGCAGACCTATGGGAGGAAAATAAATGATACTTGACTTTCTACCCAATTCTTGAATTCCACATCTTTTTGATTTTTGTCTGTACCTAAAACCTAGTTAATTTACATTTTATAGGCATCCCTCTGCTTTACTAAAGTTAAAGCTTTAACATGGTATATAGTTTGCCATCCTATACACTTTGAGAGAAGTTTCTTATTTCCAGGTCTATTTCTAGCCATTGTTCTTTCCTTGCCAATTCTTAGTGAAGAATGACTCAAGAAGATTATGAGAATAGCTTTCCCTGTCACATTTTTAATCTTTCTGCTTTGGTGAAAATAGGCGGTATGTAGCAATGAACATGAGCCTGCAAAGTTAAACAATTTTTTTTCTCAGTTTAGTCTTGCATTGTGTTGTAGTCTGTGGTAGCAAAAAATACTATATTTGCAATACACGTGCCTGAATTATTACAAGATGTTAGAGGGTTGCTAAGTTTGGTAGAGGCGAGGCTGCTGCAACTCACTGCAACATGCTGCAATGTCCAACCAGTAGCAAGGCTGAGCCTGTATTCACAGTAAGCACATACATGAACAGGACACGTATACATGTATACACATGGCTGAACAGAACAACATAGACGCAATCAGCACTCACACAAACAAAAGCACCACCAATGGCCTCATTGTGTCCCTCTCCCCCGTTAGTATGTATGTATACACAGTATGAAAACTGCCAGTAGCTGGATTTAGATACTTGGTCAACTCAGTAGAGCTGGCCCTAGATCCTTGCCGTCCCAGATGCTGGCACCTGGGTGTGCAAGCCCTTGAGGCTGCAACCCCTCTCCAGCTGCTGGTACAGACCCCTTTGCACACACCAACAGGTGCGCGCGCACACAAATACACATACACAGAGTGAACAGAGCACCCTTCACCCAAGAAAATAGGTAGAAATGGAGTTTAATAGAAGACATGACAGATGATGCTCAGCAAGCGCAGGGCACAGACAGGGAAGTGCACTGACCAGCCTTGTTTACATGTGACTGGCCTCTTTGATCTCCTTACCCCTCTGTTTTCCCATGATTCTTCCTCTCCAAACCACCTTTATCCCTCCTTTTTCCACACGTTTGGTTCCTTCCCTAAGAATCTCATAAGTCTTGTTGCAACGCTAAGATGCTCCTTCCCTGCATCCCACAATGCGTCCCACCCCTATACGCAGTGATACCCTCCCCAGTCTGTAAGGTGCTCTCCAGTTGACCCATGGTGCTGGGTGTCACCCTTAGCCCATGGGGCTGAGGCTTCCCTGGGAGGGGACAGGTCTGATGAGGTTCCCTCACCTGCCCTGGTGCCTCTGTGCTTGTGTGTGTGTGCACACCTTTGATGGGCTGATGGCCAGGCAGGCTGGTATTTGGGCTCCTTCACCTGCCACGGACCCTCTGTGTTCCTTTCTGGGGGTGCAGGTGAGCTTTTATCACTTACCTTAACACAACAGATTCCAAATATGGGATGAGGTAGAAGAAAACATAATCCAGAAAGAGAACACATCTGTGGAGCAGACATGTTAAAGCGTGTACAGTGTAGTAAAGCCCAGGAATGCCTGTTTAGTGGCCTTGTGGATAGTGGAGAATTTGATGTCCAGGAGATCTATTACACACAAATCTACCTATGATGATCACTGACCACTGACTTTATTACATACTGGTAAGATAAGAACTAGAATATTCTCCAAATCTCTTCTGCCAAATAGTTTACAGTTTAGATGTGGAAATCATAGGTTTCATTATGTCAGGAAACCTAGGGAGAACATACTAAAGATACTTCATATAATTCATGCTCTACTTCTGAAAAGAGATGATGCAATACTTGACATTTTAAAGTGGTATTGCATAACATTAAACACTTTCAAAGTATTTCTGTGTTGCAGTTGTGCATTTTAGTGGATCAAAAATATACTTAGAATGTATTTTCTGGCATAGGGTTTTTTTTCTAACACTGCTTTCTTAATCTGAGGGAGCTTATTGTGCAGTGCAAGCTTTTTGTGCTTGTTTTAAAGAGCATTAAGTGTCAGCATTTTTCTCAAGCTATCTTCTGGCTTTTTCCTTAGCGCTTCAGTAAAGCGTCTCTGCTGTTGTATGCAGTACTTCATAGATAACCTTAAAATTATATATTTTTTTATTTTTTTAAATACTGAGGCAATGTATAGAAATTATTTCAAAAGCAACATTCAGGTGATTTTTCCCTCTCTCCTTAGATTTAAGTTGAAGAAATTTTTATGAAAAACTGAAATTTCTCTCAAACTGATGCAAAACAGTTTTTCCGACGAAGTGAGCTGAGAAGTGTTTGGAACAATTTGCTGAATTTTGGCGAGGCTTAGATTATGACTGGTGATGATCAGTTGTGCTGTGTTAGCTGCTTTTCAGGGTGTGCACTGTTAATCCCTGTGAACAACAGTTACATCAATTTTCTTTCCCTGAGCTTGTGAGGAGGAGCAGAAAACCACTTTAATTTTGTCTCAGCAGTTCAGATTGTCTGGTTTTTTTCTGCAGCAAAATTAATTGGGCATGAGGGAGCTATTCTGCTATGCTTCTAGTTGTATAGTGTAGAGGACTGTGGCTTCCTGCCCATACATACACTAAAGAGTCTTCCAAGATTTTAAGAGAAATAGTTAACCTTTCTGCTGCTATAAAAATACTTGTAAAGCAAGTGATTCATGCATAAAAATCTTGTCTTGTGGAATACATTAATACTTGTTTTTAAACGTACATGTACTTTATTTATGTGAATATTCCTTATTACTCATTTTTATTATTTGTGCAAGTATTTTCTTTACTTTTTCAGGTCTGGTCCCTCCTGCAGGTGTAAGTGCATCCATAGATGAATAAATGTAACATTGGTTACACTAGTACAAGCCCAGTGACACCAATGGGACTTGTGCTAGAGTTAACACACGAGAAGAAAAGAACCTAAGATAATTCATTGATTGTGGTTTTTTCATAGGCAATGGGGTGAGGGAGCAGGGAAGGTAGTATTAATTCTCAAAGGTAAACAAGTTACTGGGAGACAATTTTAGGCACAAAAGTATGAGTCAGAGTTTGTTGTCATTTAACAAATTGCAAGAGATTAGATTATGCTGGTTGTATATTTATTTATTGAGGAAATGGGGCATGCCCATTATGAACATTATATATTGTCATCGTTTAACCCCAGCCAGCAACTAAGCACCACATAGCCGCTCGCTCACTCCCCCCAAACCAGTGGGATGGGGGAGAGAATTGGAAAAAAGTAACACCTGTGGGTTGAGATAAGAACAGTTTAATAGATCAGAAAGGAAGAAACCAATAATGATAACAATAATAAAATTACAATAATAATAATAAAAGAATTTGAATATACAAAACAAGCGATGCACAATGCAATTGCTCACCACTCACTGACCAATGCCCAGTTAGTTCCCGAGCAGCGATCCCCCCCCAGGCCAACTGCCCCCGGTTTATATACTGGACATGACATCACATGGTATGGAATACCCCTCTGGCCAGTTTGGGTCAGCTGTCCTGGCTGTGTCCCCTCCCAAATTCTTGTGCCCCTCCAGCCTTCTTGCTGGCTGGGCATGAGAAGATGAAAAATCCTTGGCTTAGTCTAAACACTACTTAGCAACAACTAAAACTATCAGTGTGTTACCAACATTCTTCTCATACTGAATCCAAGACATAACACCATACCAGCTACTAGTAAGAAAATTAACTCTATCCCAGCCAAAACCAGGACATGCATATTTCATTATGATTGCTATGTAAACATGTCACAGGTATCAAAGAATGCAGTAAATTATTGCTGTTCTTTCCCTGCCTAAAATTTTGGCAGTTAGTATGCTATTGATTTCTCCCTAAAACTGAGAGAAAATTTTATGTTGCATATTTAAATGAATCAAACTTAACCCACAGTTTATGTATTCATTTCTGCCTTTTAAGCACTCTACACATACCAATCTTTTAAATAAAATTGTGCAAAGTACAGTATTCAACATTATTAAAATAACCTTTTAAGTCCCAAGTTTCAAGTACTTCATAATCTTTGTTGATGAAATAAGGTCAATCAAGCAACAGCAATTTTCCATTTTTATATATCTTGTGCATAGAATGAAATACTACACAGGAAAATAATTTCTAGAAATGTATGAACTGTTCAGACTGTTGAAAAGTTTGATGGATTTTCTTCTAAAACTGAAATGGACCAGAGATAGAGGAACCTGACAAACTGAGAGTTTATGATAACTCATATGTTAGGGTGTCAGCAATGGCAGAAGCACAGAAGAAAATGAAAGGCAGAGTGACTGTGAACTTCTGAAGCCGTATAGTAAATTACCTGAATTGCACAAGAAAGAATGTAATTTTGTGGAAAGAAATGACTGAATCCAGTTCTCTGGAATGCACCATTTCAAATTCCTGCATTATAAATTTAAGATACAAAAATGTAAGGAGTTTTACAAAATTATTTTTTTAAGATGTAAATCCTGAAAGTCTAAAGTGTCTCTATATAGTCAGTGGGCAGGCACAGGTTCCTCAAATGGCAGTTCCATCTGAAGACTAAGGCACATGGCGTAAATCACCCCCTTTTGATTCCTATCTCCAGTAACTGTTTAAAAAAAAGCCTGGATAACTGCTTAACTTAGATTTCTACCTGTTAGATAGCTAATATGATGGTATATGAATTTCTCTTCATGTAAGAGAGAAGATTGTAAGTACAAAAGCTGAAATTTGCATTCTTCTGTTGTTGATACTAATTTTGTACAACTTGCAAGTGCTAGCCTAAACAGAATTCACGCACGGATGTCATTTCATTTCCATTTAGTGTGAACTCCATTTGAAATCGTGATCTCTGCTTTGATATGCTCCATGGATTATGCTGGAGTTTTGTGGTGGGTCTGTATTAGATATATTGAGTGCTTACACTTACAAACATATAGGCACTTTTCTTCTGTGGTGTATATGGCCAACATCAGAATATGGACAAAACAAAGATTATTAAGGAAAAATTGATGGCTCACGTTGTAAAGAACAGAGTGTTATCACATAACATGTAAGCCACATAAAGTAACAAGAATACCTAGGAGGAGAGTATCAAGATATATGTTTTTTGTACTGTAAAAAGTGTCAGATCTATAGAGCTAAACAGCTAAAAAAAAAATCTAAATTGTTGCTGAATAGGGGAGAGAATTGTGAGGAGTGAGAGCAGCAAGTAGGGGAAACCAGAAGAGAATCCCTTATTTGGACAAGATTTTGAAACTATGGTTAAGCAGGTGAAGAACATTAGTGAAAGGAATCAAGGTACATGAAGTGTATGAGTGACTTAATAGGAATTATGGGAGAAGATTATGTTAAAAGTTTAGTTGGAAGAGATGAGAAGGTGGAAAGCTAATCATGAATAATCCTTTGGATTAAGTGGGATTAGATAAAGTATATTTAATTCAGTGTGTATGTGGGTGCATCTGTGTGTGAGAAAAAAAAGAACAGATTTGGAGGTAATAAGAAGGAAGAAACAAGCAAAAAACATGAAAAGAATGAAAATCAGAGAAAACAGTGGAGGCTGAGGTAGAGACATGGGAAGTTGTGATTAGTGTTAGGGGATGGTGATACACAAGCGATACAGAAAACATGATTTTGTTCTGAACAAGATTTGAGAAATGAGGTAGGGTAAGATAAAATTAGGAATTCAGAAATCAACCAGAGAAGAGTGATAATAGTTACTTGCTAAATGGATATTGAAAACAAGAAAACCCAGGGTAACAGTGAGGGAGGAAACAAGAGAGGAAAGGATGACTATGGCACAAAAACAGTGAAGAAGAAGGCTGAATAAAAATTAAGGCCAGGAGAAGGGTATAGGAGACATCTAAGAAGAAAAGACTGAGCAAAAAAAGCACCCTTTGAGCAGGGTACAAATTGATCATAGCTGCGATGCAGATATTTACATGTGTTGACCAAGAGCCGGATTTGGCTTCTTGGAGGTCTGCTAATTGTGCGTTGAGAGAGACACCTTCCCTACAGGATGTACAATGACCGGTGGGTGGTCCAGTGCTGTGCAGGCATCTGTGGAAGGATCCACAAATCAGTTGCACATATACTGTAAGACCTATTCCTGATAAAGTATCAATTTCTTCCAAAACCATATGGTCTTTCACTTTTCATTCTTCACACCAGAACAGTTGTATTATGATGAGAAATTTTTAGGTTATTGTAAATTCTCATTCAAAGAGCTTAACATATTGTCCTCATTTCCTAAAGGAAATAGAGGTGAAAAGAAGGAAGTGGGCTTAGTTATACACTGTGATTAAAAATAAATGTGGGGTATCTTGTATAAAAAGCCCATAAATGCACTCACTCAGATAAAGAAGAGTAGCATGAAAAACTTTCTGGCAGCCTCTTTAGGACAGTTTGACAACACAAAATCATCATACTTGAAATCAAAGAACACAGGGGACTGTTTTCTGTATGTTTATATGCAGTGAGAAAGGAAACTTTTAATGCTTCTGGAAAGCAATATCAAAAGGACATCAGCAGGTTTCCTTTGACAATTAATGAAGAAATAACATAAATCTGGAAATGGCAAAGAGCTAAATGAGGATCACTCTTTGGTCTTGCTGATAAAACAGAAATCACGAAGGGCTATTTAAATCTTATACTCGTTAAATTACCCAAATGGTCTTGATGTTTCTGAAATGTAAAATGGACTGTCTTAATTATGCAGCAAATTGGAAATTTTTAAAGCACAAATATATTCAGGGTTACTTGTACAACAAAAATTTGGCAGTCTTGTATTCTGGTGAGGTTTGGGTGGTTAGGCAACTGGTGGAACCATACAGCCAAAAGAATAAAATTTGCATGTTGAGTGAAAATCAGTGGCTGAGTAGTTATCTTCCTATACATATGATAATAAAAGTAGAAGAAGCAGTCTTCTTTCTTGAAGACAGCTGAAAACCAATATCCAGTTAAATATAATTAAAATGGGTTTTGTTTGTAATAAAAGTCTACAGATGTAATTTTTAGGCAAAACAATCTCTTCTTGAAAATAAGACTAAGCATAACAAACAGCTCTAATGACATAAATTTTATTAGAAAGAATAGGTGCAGTGGTTTTGAAATATTAGTTGTATAAATTCTAAGTGTTCTGATGCCATTGTTGCCACTATGATAATACAGTTCTTATTAAAATTCATATCATGACATCTTTATCTTATTGAGTGGGTGGATGTTGTAGATGTGTAGAAGTATAGCAAGAAAGAATTAGGCAATGCTTACTTGTTTGAGTGTAAACAGGTCTACCAAATCAAATAATTGCAGAAGTATAAAAAGAGTATCAAATTATTATTATGAGAAAAAAACATATCTATAAAAGTCTTAACACTTGACAAAGTATGTGAAAATGAAAAACCCAACAGAATGTTTTTCTCAAGGATTTTGGGAATCTATCATAATCTGTAGAATTGATTTTCATTAAGGGACTACTTCAGCTGCTTATGTCATCCTTAAACTGCACTAAATGAGAGAAACTTCCTGGAAGGTCAGAGTAAAATTCTTCACTTGAAGGAATAAACAAATCTGAGTTTGTCAGGTCCTTACTTTGATGTTCTATGTGCTGGGCTTTATTTCAGGTTTTTCACAAAATAGTATATAAAAGACTGTTTTTACCTGTTCCTTTTCTCATTTTCCTGAAAGAGTCATCTGAAGATAAGTGAACTCTAGTAGTGATTAGAGCTTTACCAGGAAATCTCTCTTGAATGCTGCAATCTAGATAGTTACCATACATTACATCTCTTCCTTAAAGACATTTTCTTGTCAAAAGTTTGGGCAAGTCCTCCAATATAACACGTACAGCTGTAAATGAAAAGCAACTGCTACCTCACCTTTGCAAGGAGGTGCTTTAAACATTGGGACTTTATTGAATTATGGTAGCTTTTTCTACAGGGGCTGTAAGTTCATCACACTCCAGATCATGAACATATGTAAGGTCAGGAGACTGAGAAGCCTTCTGGTATCAGAAGTGTATGTTGGTGATGCTGTTCCTGAACAGGGGCCTGTTACTGTCACAGGAGTTGTTGAGCACTCTCTCCGAAGATGGGACATCAGTGTCCCGAATCAGAGGGGGAAGCCAACAGCAATGTATCTTGGCTTTGAGCTTTTGGAGAAGAGGAGAGACTGAATTGTTCCTTGTGGACATCCTAACCGGTTGGGCTTGTGGAGCAGGTGCTGGATAAGATGCCGTGCGTGTACTGCCAGTTACAGGTGCAGACAAGCCCAAAAAAGCAATCGGAAAAGCTGCTGAACCAGAGATCTGGCCTTTCACTGGCATATAATTATGAAAGACATACAGCATCCCTTAAGCAGAACTTTGTTACCAGTCTATAGTTAGGAGTAATGCAGAGAAAACAGATTTAAGGCAAGTGCTCACCAAACTTTACACATTGCTTTCAGACTCTGCTTGTATGTAGTGAAAGGAAACCTCAGGGGCACAATTCATCTAACCTACCTGAGATTTCTAGTGTAGGATGAAATGAATTAAGACCTAGAAGTGCCTGTTTCTTCTCACTGAGTATAAAGAGAGCTAGATGACTACCTCACATTTCAGCATTATAAATATCAAAATTTAGCTAAGATTAAAGTTCTCTGTTGTATCAGCCTTGCAATCCTGAAAGATGGGAAAGAATATTCCCAAACTGACTTGGAAATGCTGATGATTTCTTTGACTGTGGAGGAGAAGAGAAAATCATATGAAAATGTTTGGAATTTTTCATAGTTATCTAAAATCATACAGGCCATAGTCAATTTTGCTGTGTGTTCTTGCTGCAATCTGCTATAAAAGCAGAATTCAGAAAACTCATGTAAAGACAGACATAGGAACAGGTTCCCACTACTTGCAAGAAATGGAAGTTGCAGGTTCAGACAGCTTGTTTAGGTGCTTTGTCAGGCCAGAGACTGTCAAGTTAAAATGGACAAAAACAGAGGGTATGTCCATATGCTGCTAAATGAGAAAACCGACAAGTCAGTTCCAGCGCTGGAGCCATGATTCTCCTCCTGCTTAACTGTTGGCTCACTCCTTGGCTATTTGTTTCCAGCAGGCTCCAGACAGAAACAGCCTTAAGCACTGAGACTTGGCTGAAAATTGACTCTAATTTAGCAGCGTAGGTGCAGCCAGAGAGTCTAAATATGAAATAAAATGGTGCTAGCAATGAATGGAGTGCATACATCATCATTCCACCTGCCTCAGGTAGGTGCAATATCTTATTAGATCCTTTACGAAATAACTGCATTGGTCTTCTGAGCAACCAGCAAGAAAAACAGGGCAGTAAACTGCATATGTAGATATATATGCTTAAATAACAAAAGGAGTTGGATCAAGATCAGCTTTTTAATTCATAACATCCCTGCTGCTATGGAACCTGATAATGGATTTCTGCTGCGATTAATGGCGATTTGAACTGAAGACCTTTTTGGAATCGTGACTGTGGATGATAAAAGAAAACCCTCAGATGATCATAATCAAGATTATTGTTTGTGTGCAAATTCAAATCGAGTATTCAGTTTGTGTTTTCTCCTTTCATCTTTATACAGAGGTTGCTCACTTCTCATGTCCCTCTTTTTCCCATTTTGCTGCACTAACGAGTTTTTAATGCAAAGGAAAAGTGATTATAAGCAGTGAAGCAAAGACAGCTTTATAGAGCAAGACTGAGGAATTGAAGACATAGATCAGAGCTATCCACCAACCTAAGATAAAAGAGAAGTTCATGAAAACAGAGACATATAGATAGCTTTGATTTCATTATCATTAGACAAGAAAGGATGAAAAATGGAATAGCTGTAAAGCTGTTCATATCTAGTATGTTGCCTATATTAATAAAAGAGTCTATGCAGAAAGCATTAAAGTGATAACATAGAACAGGAAAATATTCTATAGTAAAATTTTTGTTCGTATCTGGTTTTAGTGTAGTGTAATGTGATTACCAGATTGTAATAATGTAAAAAATACAAATATTATGTATGTATTAAATATTTTATTCATTGATGCTCTGTTTTTGTTTCATTGTTAAACATGGGTTGGTTGTCTGGACTTTACTCCCTCTCCCTGTTTCCTTTTGAACACAGATTCTGGGTATTCTATTTCTATTACTGATTTCATGGTTTATCAGATCTTGAATTGCAGACAAATTAAATCGTTGGTGGCTTTTATAGGAAGCTTTTGTTTGGTAGATACATGTACCTAGTTATAATATTCACAGGAGAACTACCTAATTACATTTGAAAGATGCTTGACTAGATAAAGAATGATTTGTGTAGTTTTTTCTGATTGCAGTTAGAAGGCTAATATAGAAAATTAGCAGCTGGGAGTGGGGAGGAGTAATAAATGTTCTTGTTCTGAGAAATAACAAATTTGTTCCCCTAAGATTAGGTCAATCCTAATGCTTCACTTCAGTTTTGCTCTTACAAGTTGTTGTGGGGGTTTTTTTCATTAAGTATAAATTCAGTAAAACACTAAAGCAGAACTGTTTTCCAGGAAATATCCTATCAACACAAAACCAAAAATGGCATGATTTGTGGGCAATATCTATTATTTTTGATTAATCAATATTTTCTGGCCAAATCAAAAAATTACTGACTAGCTGTAGCTAAGGGGCACTTTGAAATTCTTCTGAGATTTTAATAATAGAAGTATTTTCATTACTCTACAGTTTACTTACAATATAGTGAACTTTTGTAGCTTTCTCAGATGTGGTACTCTACCCATTTAAGAAATGAGGAAACTAGAAAAGGGTTGTTAAGTGAGTTGCCTAGAGGGACAGAGAAAATCGTGTCAGACTGGAACAAGGTTTCAGAATACTGCTTAAATCGGTGTCATGTCTTCAGCTGATAGATTTCTTGTCCAGTGCAATCCATTTTGGTGCTCTACATTTTGTAGCTTAATTTATTTTGACACTGAAACTCAGTGCAAGAATTGCATTAACATTCTGTGCCTTTTTGCCATTCAGCTGTCTATTACAAAGGTCCTCTGTCATGTTCTTGCCCTAGGTTAATATAGTAAACAAGATGTATTTCAGTATATGTATCAGTGAGTGATTTTTACATAAGTACTATGAATATCCTGTCTGGTTTTGTATTGCAAAGTATATTGGAGCTCGTAAGGCAATGATCAATTAATCTTTCTTCCATTTGTGAGAATAATTTTTAGAAACATGTCTTCTATTTTTGGCAGGAAACTATTACCTTGGAAACTATAGAAACATTTGCACAAAGTCCATGAACACGCTGTATCAAATATCAGTCATATTATGTAAGCAACTTAGTTATCCATCATTTCAGTGTTTTATATACTGAACTTTTACTGTTTTCAAGTTTGTAGGCTTGATTATATGCTATTCAAATCAAAGGGGAGCTAAGTAGTCTGTAATTTAGATAGCCTCACCTATATGTTAAAAAAATGTGTTTCAGTAAACTGGTCATACTGCAGTATCTGTATGGTATGCCTACCAAACTACATTCCATGTGCATTTAAGGAATTTTCCTATTTTCTTTTCCTTAGGTCAATGGAACAGAAATTGAATATGAATTTGAAGAAATTACTTTGGAGAGAGTAAGTATAATTTATTCTTCTCTTGTAGGAAAAAATATAATCTGTAATAAAAATAATGCAATTACTTATAAGATTAAAAATGGTTAAGAATAAAATTATTTACATGTTGAATAAAGATGTCCAATCTTTATTCTAAACTATGAAAATGTGAGTGATGCAGCAGGATAAGCCTTTCATGTTTTTAAGAAGCTTCAGGTGTAGCTACTTGCAGATCGGTATCCAGAATGCTTTTCTTCCCCATAACTATGTCACTGCTCAACTAGGCGTTTGATTATTGGGAAGAGCCTGTGTGACTTGGTACCTCCCTTTTAGCTTGTCAACTGGAATTGTGGCGTCTTTTCTCTTTTAACCTCCTTGATTTCCTTCTATGTGTGTATAACAGAAGACATAACTTTATACTATTAAAAAAAACAAAACCTGCAAAAGTGTTTTTAATGTCCAAGTGACTATATAAAAGCTATAGACCATATCTATGTGTAAAGGGTATGTTTATGCAAGTCTGAATTACGTGAGCTATAATCAGGGCTGGCAGTGAAGGCTTTGTTGGTAGTGTGGTTTAAAAGTAGCACAAAAAAAGAGAGAGATTTAAAATTTGTGCTGCATCATATCTTCCTGGATTTGGTGGTTTTTCCTTGTGTTTTGGTTATATAACTGTTTTCTTTAGACTGTGGACTGACTTTGCCACAAGATCAAGACCAGATGGGCCACATATTGTGTGAGAAAGAAAGTCTAAGCTTTGTCATGTGTCATAGTGCTTACAAAGATTTCTAATGGATGCAAGATTGTCATTACTGAATTCCTTCACTATTCTACCAACAGCCTGGTACTATGAAGTTTTGTCATCTTGAAGCAAACACAGTTAGTCGTCTTTCTACATAAAATGTTTGAATGCAAGGCTGAATTTGCCAAGATGTGACTGATACCATATGAGCAAATGCCTGTAAGGTAGCAAACTACCATTAAATTAGATACTTAGATTATACAATTCATTGCACTTTTTCTGCATGTTATATTTTTAATTGTCCAGGATAATGAATTCTGTAACCATTCAACTTAAAGGGATACAAGTTTATGTTCTCATTGATTTGCGCTCTCAGGCAAGAAAGAACAATATATCTTTTTACCATAGCCATCTTCATAACAGATAACATATAAGGTTATAGGCACTTTTATCTAGTGTCTCTCAACTTATTTGCACATCACTAGTTATTCATTGGACTAGAGTTTCCAAAGGTCACTGAACAGAACACATGCCTCCTGGGTGATATTTTGAAAATCGCTTTAACAGATGTGTAAGTTATCAGTGTACCTACTGCAGAACGAATGTGATTCGCATCTCCTGTACCTGTCTGATGCAGATAATTAGTTATTCATAATATAATACAACACAACATAATAGCAGTTAAAGACTGGACAGCAATAGGAAAAAAAGCTACGGATTTTAATGGAGGCTATTTCAGTTGTTTTCTGGATTGTGCTGAATCTGTGGCTTCTGATTATTACTGCCTGAAATGTTCTGTCACATGTATCAGTGTTTTGTCTCAAAGGCAGGATCCTGTGTCTGCTGGTTTTTGTGTGAGATATAAAACACAAGTGATTGCCTTTAAATAGCTATCATTTATGTTAGACTAAAAGCATTTTCAGAAGACAGACATTCTCCACGTTGATTATGCATTTTCTTCCACAAAACTGGTTTCAGAAATTAGATGGAAAATCATCTCTCTGTATTTAATGGCAAAGCTGCAAAATGTATTAAGGTTGCTGCTGTTGAGAGATAAAAACGTAGTTTGCCTATATCAAACATTTGGTAATAAACTTTCCATTTTAGTCCAGTTATCCAAGTTACAGAATTATGCATCCCCTAAACCATCAGATATTTTCTTCATGACATTTATCCTCATTTTGAAATAGTCAATATAATTTAAAGGATTTTACAAAGTAAAAGTTAAATTGGTTGAAGGTGCATTGAGGCTTTTGCACTCTTTCCTGCCTTTTTTTTTTTTTTTTTTTTAATAGCAGAATGAAAGGAAAGGTGGTAAAGGATTGATTACTTCAGAGCATCTCCTACTCTCTATAGACTTGGCAAGGACACCATTAATTTAATTGTAGGAGGTCACCTTCACCCATAGGTGACATGAATTTGTGTGGGATGTATTCCTGAAGAGAGTTTCTGGCTTAGGTATGATCCTGGCGCCAGGATGAAGAGATGGCTCCATCCCTTGGGGTAACATAGGACCACTGTGTACGTGTTGGCAGAATGCGTCCCATGTGGAGCTGGGGAGAAGATCAGCAGGGTCTCAAAAATGCCAAAAGGACACCCTGCTAAGGGACTGGGGGGATGAACGGTGCAGAGATGCTGAGCATAACTGAGCTGCCTGAGACCCAGCTGGCGTACCAAGAAATGACTGCAAGGATACAGCAGGCTTGTGTAGAAAGCTTTTTTATTTTGCTCTTTGACATAATGCTGTTCAGTTGTTTCTATTTAAAATGTTGCGTCCTAGTTTACAGTTTAACAAGACTTGGGCTTTTGAGCTTGAAAGGCTTTAGTGAGAGATCATAAAGACAATGAATTTGAGGCAGATCCACCTTAAAGCTGTGATCAGTGCTGATCAGGAGTTAAGGAAGTTGTAAGTACACCTCTGCCAGCCCCCTCCTTAGTAGCATGCTTTTATCCTTTTACTCTTCAGTTGTGCCAGCCACTTATCAGGTACCATCACCAATTCCTGAGCCCACCAGGATCACTGTTAAATAAGTGATCCTCATTTAGAGCTCTCCTAAGAACCTACTTGAGTAACACAATTAGACAGTTAAGAAAAATCAAACAGTTTTAATTCCTTCAACTACCTCAGAGAATGTGTGAGTTTCTCTGCTAACTTACAGGTATAAAATGCAGATCCAGGTGTAGACTAAGACTTGGTGATATGTAATAAACTACAATGCCCAAATGCACACTTGGACAAAATTCCTTAAAATAAGCCATTACCTTGCTCTATCTTGAATATTAAAGACATCATAAAAAGGAAACTCTACATAAAATGACTCACATTAGTGCAGTGATGTTAGTCTTCCATTACTGCAGGGCTTGAAAAATATATCCAGCGCTATCAAGAGACCGATTTGCACTTGTAAATCTGTGGTCAGTGTAAGAGATAACTGAACAGACTCCATGACAAAGCCTAGCCTAACTTCTGTAAGCTGGAGGAAAGTTTTAGTTGATCGACTCTTTGGTACAGCACTGTGCTTGGAGACATATGCTGAAGAGAGGATTTCAACAGAAGTTGATGGAATATCAGCCAATATCAATAGTTACCTTGAAGAAGACTAAAGAAAGACAGTGGGTCACTTAATGATTCATGTTGGATTCATGCCAAGTTCAACATCTGAGTTCAGATCTCAGTACTTTTTTGCTCATCTAGCCTTGCTTATTCTTTAGATGTTAGAGAAAAAGAAGGTAGTTATGATTAGTAAAGCTGTTTTCACAGAATCTTTTAATGACTTAGCATGTATTTTCATTCTGTATCTGTATAAAAGTAAAATTATATTACTTTTTGTGGAATAGACTGTTTAGAAAAAATTCTATCAACACTGGAATTAAAGACATCTAGTTCTCAGTGCATTTGCATCATGAGATTGACTGACCTTGGTATTTGAACTGGTCAAGCTCTGACTGAGAATTTCCCCAAGATTGAGACATGCATGAAGTGCCTCTATTTCTTTTTCTTTTATACTCCTGTGGATTCTCTGACCTATGATAACAATTTAGGTTACACTGCAGAATGTCCCTGTTTTTAATGAACCACATCATTTTACAAAGGTTTTAGGAACTTACAGTTTTCTTTCCTCCTCACTTTTTCAGATTTGGTTGCAATTGGCTATTGGGCTTACTACAGTTGAGGATAAGACAGGCATGGATGCTCACATAGCATAATCATTTCCTTAGAAAATCAGGTTAAAGATACTCCAAAAGAGTAAATTCTCAATAATTATTTATCATCTGGGACTATGCTGTGATAACTCTGATAAATTTTATTCTGTATCCACCACGTGCTCAGTGGAGAGACTGAAAATCTACTCTCTCTCTCCTTTCCTTTGACTTGATATTTCAGTGACAACAAGTGCCATGAGAAGATTTCATTTTTCTAGTTCAAGATTATTGCTCCTAAAAGGTTGGGTTTCCACATTTCCACCAAATTCAAGGGTCTATTCAAATCTCAACTAGAAAGGCTAAAATTGTAATCATAAGTAAACTTAAGGGGTAAAATTTTAAAATCCTGAAAAAACAGTGGAAAAACAATTCGTCATACATTTTGGTAGAGTAAGGAATTTATTTCAGGCCTAGGTTTTTATTTTCTTTGCTACCTTGTAAACCTAAGAGATAATTACTACTGTACTATTAATTATGCTGTTTTCATCACTAATTTCCTTTGTGAAAATGCAGAAGTTTGCAAAAATATGAAGAAGTGCGTTCCACTGAACACTGAAGAGCAGTGGGAATTGGATTGTATTCAATGACGCAAGGATTTTAATTTGACTCAGTGTCTTATTTTTTATATCTGTCTTGGTTTGGTAGAGATCATAGAATCATAGAATGGTTTGGGTTGGAAGGGACCTTTAAAGGTCATCTAGTCCAAGCCCTCTGCAATGAGCAGGGACATCTTCAACTAGATCAGGTTGCTCAGAGCCCTGTCCAACCTGACCTTGAATGTTTCCAGAGATGGGGCACCAACCACCAATCTGGGCAACCCTTCATCTTTCTTATAAGCCCCCTTTAAGTACTGGAAGGCTGCTATAAGGTCTCCCCAGAGCCTTCTCTTCTCCAGGCTGAACAACCCCAGCTCTCTCAGTCTTTCCTCACAGGAGAGATGTTCCACCCCTCTGATCATTTTTGTGGCCTCCCCTGGACCTGCTCCAACAGGTCCATGTGTCTCCTGTGCTGAGGACCCCAGAGCTGGATGCAGAACTGCAGGTGGGGTCTCACCAGAGCGGAGCAGAGGGGCAGAATCCCCTCCCTCGACCTGCTGGTCACGCTTCTTCTGATGCAGCCCAGGATACGGTTAGCTTCCTGGGCTGTGAGTGCAAATTGCTGTGTCATGTCCAACTTTTCACCCACCAAGATCACTGTTTGCTTGTATGTCTGGGAAATAAGGTTTTCACTATTAGTCAGTTGTGTATCTGCTTTCTGCCTTTTTTTAAGACGTTAGACACCAGTTGTTCATGCATCAGTATGCTTTGACCTCTCAGAAATGAGATTATAGGACATTGCAGTGCCAGGAAAGTCCTCCTTTATGTGGTTCAGAAAAAAACAGACTGGAAAGGAGTGGTCAAGAAATGGCCACTAGGAAAAGGTATTTTCAAAGTTTAAAAGCTTATGCCATAGACACATGCCTTTTGAGAACCCAGAGTGCACAAATCAATATCCAACCATCAACGGCGTCGGTGGAGTGGTCTGACATCTTCCAACAGGAGAAAGTAAATCTTTTAAAGTGAGTGTCCCTCAGGTACCTGCCGAGCTCCTCCAAATGCAGTCTTGCTATCTGAGTGTTTAATTCTGCAGAACTGTAGATGTTTTCTTCGCTGTTGAAAGCTTTCTGACTGGGTGCCCTTATTACGTTTCTTCTTTGCTAGGCTCTGCCTGCTTCCTAAGTGAGAATAAGTGGTAGTTATTCTTGCAGCCTCAGACCAAAATAAATTGTAATTCAAAGGCAGAATCCTTCTTATTGACTAATTTATATCAAGTTTATAGTAGAATAGTGACCTATGGGTGTTTATTGCAATAAAGCTCACCCGCAGGAATTTTTTCTTGGAAGGGGCCAGCACAGTCAGCCTATGAGAAGAGGCAAAAGTATCTATGTACAGAGCTGAGTTATCAGCAAACAGAAAATGTGAATCCCATCTTTTTTATTGCTGTGCAGACCATTTGAAAAACTGATCTCTTGGGTATCCCTATAGAGTCTTTGCAGTGTGTTTCTCTGTGTATGTGTAACACAAAGTTCTGTAAAATGAAAAAAGTAATTAAGAAAGATTCTTGAAAATACAGGTGTAGTGCATGCGAACGCTCTGCAGGAAATTCTCTTATGCTTTCTAATTCCAATCACATCTTAGTTTAGAGTTGACGCTGATAGGCAGTAATATCAGTGGCTGTTGTTTATCTTCAGAGAGGTTTGTAAGCATTAGAAAGGGCAGGCTCTCTGGCCTCTAGATGCAATGGATTAAGCAAGGTCTGCATTCTCCTTTCACCTCTCGTGCCTTATCAGATTTTCCTTTGACCTTAGGTTGTGCAGGAGCAAGCTGATGAAAGGAGCTGATGGATCCTGGTGTGCAGTCCTGCTAATGTGACACTGAAATACCAGGTCAACATTTTCCAAAGCAACTGCAGAATTTGGTTGCTTTAGTTCAATGACCTAAATTAAGATTCCTTGGAACAGTCTCATTTTTGTGTAACGTTACTCACCCAAAGCATGTGACTTTCTCTCACCTCAGAGGAGCCCTAATTTGGCACCCAAAATATAACTAATCACTGGAAAACTTTGTTCTTTGTTCTTATTCTGTCAGAGAGTCATTATGCTGAAACTATTCTTGGTTGTAGAGGTGTGCATGCCTTGAGGGGGCCTGTTCCAGCTGTGCTCGGTAGAGGTACAAAACGTGCCAGTCTGGGGCATGTGTGGAAAGGCAGAAGAGCTGGGAAAGGGAGGGCTGTACCTGCTGAGGGACAGAAGCTCCCGCCTGGTGTTGTTAGCTGTCATTCTCCACATACAGTGTCTGGGACCGGAAAGTCAATAAACCCACATAACTGTCTTACTGAAGACTATTGGCTAGAGAAGTGAAGGAACAGCTGTTAATATTATATCCCTCTTAGAGATGTGAACAAAATATTTTTATTTATTGTTACTGCTCTTAACAATTTCATTGCTACCTGTTGGGAGTGCAGTGAAGTAGAACAGGCGAGCTGCCCACAGTTATCCCAAAAGCAGTGATAAGACTAGGAGGACTAGTCTGTTTAATGTCCTTTACAGATAGGCATGGTCCCAACTGCTTCAGAATAGGCATTGCCAGAAGAATTTGAGTTATCCAGGGAAAATGTTAAAAAAGCACATGGCTTTCCATTCAGCCACTGTTTATAAGGGAGACTTGCCCTATATTTCATCATTGCTATAGCTATGCAGAGGGTGCATCCTTTCCCAGCTGTGGAGTGGCAGCACTTCTCATCTCAATAGTCACAACAGAAAACTGCAAAGCCGTGAAAGGAGACAAAGGAGGGGAAAAGGCTGTAAGTGACTAGGGAAAAAAATTTAACTGCTACACTGTAATTAGAAAAAGAAGCTGAAATAATACCATACATTTAGCTCCCTCTCGGTGCCTATCAAAGAAATTCATATTTTCGTATTGTTATCCTAGAATCTTGCTTTTAAATCTAAGTGGCTGAAAAACATTGCATGGATGCTAGCTCAGTTAAATCAGAATAGTGTATTTCCTTAGATTTATCACTTCAGTGCCATTTAAACTCCTCTGAGGGCATTATCTCAGTGAAGGATGTCCCCTGCCATGCATGTGTGCTAGCTTTATATTTCAGATAGAAAAAAATACTTAGTTTAGATTTACACTTGATGATTCAAGCTTTCCAAGGCAAAGAGTATTTTTATTACTATGAATTAGGCTTTTATTCATTTGTAGATTCATTTTTTAATGTCTATGTATTCACTGGTTTTAGAAATTCATATAATGGTTTCTGGGTATTTCTGTAGTTGAGGGGTTCACAATTTGTTTCATTGAGCCCTCAGGTC
The DNA here is from genome assembly GCF_947461875.1 of Haliaeetus albicilla. Classification (NCBI taxonomy): domain Eukaryota; kingdom Metazoa; phylum Chordata; class Aves; order Accipitriformes; family Accipitridae; genus Haliaeetus; species Haliaeetus albicilla. The sequence continues at coordinate 20,969,154 of NC_091502.1, read as the reverse complement.
CAGGGAAGATTATGAGAGTTTTCCTGTTGTGTGAGAAATTTTAAATAACTGAATATTCTGTTATGAAAGCTCACTGCGGTATTTTAGCATTTTCAAAATAATTTGAAGCTTTGAAGAACACTCAAGCAGAAGAAGAAACTTGGAGATTGTTTGATATATTTTTTTAAATTTAATAAGAGTCACTCGACACACTGAGCCATTTTGTTCCCAAAGGAGTAAAAGAAATTTAATTCTCCAATATACTGAATTGCAAGCCTGAAGTTACTTAAACTCCCAGCATTGAAAACTCACAGGGAATTTGTTCAGGGAGAAAATGTCAGTAGAAAATACAGATACTAGAAAGGAGGCATTAACACAATACTAGAAAGTATTCTGAAAGTGATAGAAACGAATTAAAAATCAACTGCAGAAAAAAATTCCCCAATAGTGGTAATGATGTATATTCTATATAAAAAATGAAGAAAAGTTGAAAAGTTAAGCAGCATCTATTTAAGAGTTCAAAACCTACCTATGTGAGTGCAGGAAAGAGAATTCTTGTTCATCTCTACTTGAGAGTTATCCCTTTAACTCTGCCAAGATCATTGAGACCTTGAGTTACCTATTATGTGAAAAGTTATTTCATGCAAGTCATAGCTGCCTAGAGGCAGCGTTCTGCTGCCATTTCTTTTAAATTATTATTATATTGACATTTTGTTTTTTAGGTAATATCACTCATTTATTGCCTTTCTCTCATTTCTAAATCAGTTGCTCTCACCAGATAGTTTGCAGTGAGTAATTCTGCTGCTTTTTTGCATTATTTACAGCTTTATATTAAAATTGCCTTTACTTTAGATGTAGCTCTTTAGGATGTGGCCTTTCAGCTTATTTGGTCTATTATCTTTAGCTGACAAAGTCCAAGCTTTATCTCACGCCTGTTTGGTGTTCGGAAAGGGAGCACCTAACGCAGATTGGTTGTGAACTTGCCTTGGTAGTGAAAGGAGAGCAGAAAGCATCAGAGGGGTGCCTTGTGCCATCCCAGGATAACAGTGTAATGCAGGCAGAGTGCAGTTCCTTCTGCAGGTGCAAATGCAGTGGCTAGCAGAGGAGATAAACTTGCAGAATATTGCAGGTTCTGAAAGGAATACTTAAGTGTGCAGTAGATAATGTTGGTCTAATGAAAAAAAAGCTTTGCACAGTGAAACAGGGCAGCCTTTTGGAGCTGTATCCTCGTCCTCTAGGCTGATGCTGGAAAGCAGACCTTTCCCCTCCAGCTTAGCACTTCTGCTGTTATTAGACAATAATTTCGCCTGGAAATAATTTTGCAGGAATAAATCCTTTATTGATTTGAGAGTTTAACACAGATTTAGGGATGTTCTGAGTGCTTGGATGGTGTCCCAATTTTCAAGAAGTGCAAACAAATGGGTATTCTGCTCCACACAGTTCAGCTTTTCTAAACTGGCATAAAAAGCCTACTAGTAGAAATCAATCTGAGCGTATCGCCCAAGGAAACCTGAAGTGTCCCGCCCTGCAATACTTCAAATCAATCAGCGCTAGTCACTAATGAGCAGAGCTGCAAGTGTGACTTCCAAATAAACATACCAGTTCTGAATAAAAGCTTCTGGAGGACTAATAGGAGGGTATGTATACATTAAAAAGAAGTAATATGTGTGTCTGGAAAGATATCTTTTCCAAGAAAGTATGTAAGAGTCTTCTTGCAGAAAGATTGAGAAGGCAGCGCAGAAAAAAATAAGACAAATTAAAGAGCTACAAAGCACTGGTTCGACTTAGTTTTCACTTAGTTTTGCGACTGGCATTGACAAATAATATGTAGATTTAAAATGATATGTACATTTAAATAAATGAGAACGATGAACCTCAATTTACTGGTAGAAAATGAATCATTCTGGAGATTATAGTAATCATCTTGCAGCAAAGATGGTCATTTTCACGGCAGGACTTTTTAAAAGGCATCTTTGATGTACTAGATTTGTCTCTTCAGAAAAAGCCATGTTTTGCATTGCAGAAAATTGCCTTTCATTTTTGTTATTAATTTAGAATCAATTGTAATGCATAAATTAGGGCCACTCAACCTTGAGGAATCAGTATGCCACTTCCGTAGGGAATGACACTGCAAAGACAAAGAGAAATAAGGGGGGAAAAAAGGAGGAAATAATCTGCTGGCTTACCCAGACTGAATTCAACAACTGTCATTGCTGTGCATCATAACATAGTAATACAGTATCACAATAAAAATTTCTAATTTGCTCTTTGAATGCAGCACTGCAGTTATTTTCTGTTCTTATGCAATTGTATTTGACGCAGTCAGAAGATCATTAGTCTTTCACTTATAACTACCATCCCGTTTCTCTCTGACTCAATGAAGGGAAGAAAAGCTCTTTCTCATCAAAAGAGGGTTGTGAATTGATCTGGTACACTTTTTTGCAAAGTAGTTTTGCAGGAACAATAGCCCACTTTGTAGCATGTAGAAGTTCCTTGGAATTATATGATATAGACCATTTCCTCTCAAAGTTGTCCCTGTGTTTAAAACTGCAACTAAATGTCAAATGGGTAAGGTAACTCCAGGTATGCTGAAGCTGTAAGTAGTTGAAAAGCAATTGTATGCTGCTCATGCATGTTTTATATTGCAAGATACTGCTTTACCTTAAGAATTTGACCTAGCTGGTAAGTCTCAAACATGGCTTGAAAGTCACCTTATGCAGCTTAATGTGATATATGAATTCTGACTGAATTCTATGAATAATTTATTTTTTTGAGTGTTTTTTAATTTTGCAGAGTTTAACTGGTTGCACTTGGAGCACAATACACATTTCCTGTATCTCACCTGCAAAGCAGAAGAGAGGTCCTGGTAGCACACTTTCACTGTGCAAGTTTAATACATAGAATGCCATTAACAGGAATTAAATTATATGGGGGGGAGGAAAACCAAAACTGAAATAAATTATGAGCTTGTAATTTTAATTTTTACTAATGTTAAATAATGCTTTGAAGTGCAAATATATCTCTTAACTGTGTTGATGATGATGATGATGATAATGTACCTAGTGTTTTTTTCATATCTCATGATGGGGAAACTTGAAGCACAGAAAAGCGTGTAAAAGTAAGATGAAAATACACATATCCTGCTGTGTAGTCTAGTAGCCTACTTTTTGAAGTCCACTTTGAAGACTACACAGTGAAAAGTACCTACTCCATTGATGTAAAGAGTCTTAATAGTAATGCAAAATTCACAAAAGTTTAGGGGAAATGGGAAAGAAGGTAGCAATTTTAGATTCTTAAAATGTCCCTTGAATTTTTAAAAATGCTAAAATATGTGCACTAACTACTTGTCCACCCAATACTTATTTAGGAATGAGAAATATAATAAGAATAATTAGTTTATACAAAACATTGGCAAATGTAGTTATAAAATAAACACTTGACAAATAGGTATTTTTATTATGCTTCCAAAGCAGAAATAGGGCTGCATTACACACTGAGGTACTTATATATGTTTTTATCAATAATCATGTAAGAATATTAAAACACTGAATATCGAAATCGTAATTGGATTTTTAAGCAAGGAGAAATGCTATACCTATGCAACTTATATTATAATTAATATGCTTAGAGATTTCATATTAAGCTTTCTCATGGGAAATCTAGAGATCTATTGTTATAATTCAAATGTGGAGGAATGCCTTTCTGAGAGGAAGCTTAGAAAAGGAATATGACGTTTCTAGGTGTATTCATTATAATGTGGGAGAAATGAGAGAGTCAAGAGTGTGTGTGTGTATAGACCTACAATAAAAAAAAAAAGAAATTGTAACTGCTTTGAGCTATAAATTTTGAGCTAATGTAACAAAAGCCATTAAAAATCAATGTCTACCCTGATTTTCCACCTCCAAACAATACCATTACTCATCTCTCCCAGCAGCAGAGAAATATCTATTGAACAGGCTGAGGAAAACCATCATCTTCCTGAAACTTCAGTGCTAGTTTAACTGGGTGGAAGGAAATCAGATAAATCAAAATGTAGTGAGGGCTTAGAGTCTAATGCAACTCTGTATGAATAAAGCCCAAACCTATCTTTAATTATGAGAATGAGCTAGGGTCTTGATTCTCCAATCTGATTTCTAAAGGAGTTGAACAGCATCTGCATCTGTTATGCTGTGTTTTCAAAAGATCTTTGAGTACTGAAGAAATTTCAATGTATTGAAAGAGAGCTAATGCTGTGGTGGGGCTTAAAAAGGGTGAATGGGATGGTGTGAGTCATCATGGTATCTGTGTAGGTCAGAGTAAAAGGAGTGCCAGACTGCTCTGGGTAAAACACAGTTAGGTATTATAAACTGGCCAAATCTGAAGTCATATGTCAAGAAAGAGAATACAGCCTGTGTATGCAATGAAAGACTCCTGCCTGGAAAGCAATGAATCTGCTGGGCCTCCTTGGCTGGTCATCAGCCAAACACAGAGTTTCAGTCTGGTGTTGTAGCCGAAGGTCTAGTGAAGACCTTAGGTGCATAAAACTGAAGACTGTAGAGTAGAACAGATTTGGGGATGTGGAATACAACAGAATCTGGGACCTGATGTGTAAAACTTTTGGAATATCTTGCTTAATTCTACTTGAAAAAGATGCCGATAACTGAAGACTCTTTCGGGGAGGCCTTGAGGGTTATTGCGACTTTGGAAAACATACCCTCTTAGTGAGACACACAGGAAGCTCCATGAATTTAGCTTCTTGGGGGGGAAATTAACAGGCGACTTGGTCAGAGAAAACATGAACTTAAATGAGAAATAAGCTTTAAGAGAGTGTTCTTCATCCTACTTGGAAGGAGATAACAGGAGCTAACGGTTTGATGTTGAATTTAGACAGGTTGAGACTGGACATAAATATGTTAATAGGTTAGCAATGAAAAACGAGAAGGACTGGATGAAAGTTTTAGGAAAGGCAAAAGGGTGTTAGGCAGCAAGAAAGACAGTAGCTGATAGAACAAAAAAAAAAAAAAGGAGGATAATGTAAGTACTAAGAAGGAGAGAGTATTAATGAATGCAAAAAACATTGGCAAACACTAACCAATCAGATAAAGTGCAAAAATGGACATTTTGGGAAGGACAAGGGACACAGCAGGATGTTGGAGGTTAAGATCGGGTTCAGCCACGTTAGTGTATACATGTGACACGTAGCTGTGTATGTAGCATATTTTTGATAGATCAGCAAGGCAAACCGAATGTTCAGAAACAACATAGCATCCTTTACTGCCATCCTTCTTTACTTTATGAAACGTAGAAGACGTTAAGTTAAGAAGGCATTAAAGCTATGGGTTTTGTTTGAAAAAAAAGTTCTCAAGGAATGCAAGGAGACAGATGTGTGCTCAATTTCTATAAGAAGGGGAAGAACTGCAAGGCCTATCCTGGCTTTTATCTCCTTTTTGCAGTCATTGCTCTGCATAAGTAAGAGACATTGTGGAATTAAGTGATATTTTTCTCCAGAGATTATTTAAGTAGGTCCTACAGCCTATATTAGGCAGGATTTCAAAGTAAATGATCCAGTTGTGTCCTCTGTCTTAGATTAACTTTGAAGCATTGATTACCTACTTGGACATAATTAAAAAGGTGACATTTTCCCAAAACTGTATTTGTAAATTAAATATTTTTATCTCCTTGCTCTGAGGAACAGGGTATTTCAGGTGCTATAGCATAATGACTGTTGTTAAATACTGTCATTTTAATGGTGACGAGAGTCAGCAGAGATCAACCCCACAAGTTCTTAATGTTTACCAGATGATGTATCAGAGTGTCTTCGCTGGAAACCAGTCTTCCATAAATGGAGACTGAACTCTGTATGGCCAAAGTGATTTTTTTAGAGGATTTTTGAAACCTTCAGGAAAAATAGTCTTCAGATTGTTCAAATTTGCTTCTAATATACTGGAGGAGGGATAAAGAAAAACCTGAAAAAGAATAAAGTAATGTATTTGTGAAAAATACATGCTTATTGAAAACAATTACCAAGAAAAAGTGTTTGAAATAACACACACTTGAAATAAATAAAATTTTAAAATACAAATAAACATTAGACAAAACCAGTCTACTTGAAGAGGAAATAAAAACAATAACAGCTGTTATGGGACACAAATGTATGCTTTGGAAATTGTCAGATTTTGTTATATTATTCTGCTATGCTTAACAAGCATTTTGCTTGTATTGTATTTTCTCGGGTATATCTACTCTCTAGATACCATGGCTAACTAGCAAAAGTGATTTATAGATACAAAAGCTCTTGCTTCACTGGAAAACAGAGTGTATGTATGAAAAATGCACAAGTCAAAGTGAATAATGAAGCACAGTGCAGCAATCAAGCTGGATCCTGGAGACCAGCTGCACTAAAGGGAGCACAACCACATTAACTTTTTCTCAACAGAAACATGAGCAACAATACAGTGACAGGACTGTGATGCTAAATAGAGTCAATATACTCCACTGTACACCGCAGAGTCAACGTTAGTTTAAAGTTCTTTGCACAGTAATACATTCGAAGTATAACTATGTCCAAAAACCCACAAAAAGCCCTAGTGGTCAGGTGTACAGTGAAAAACTAAGTCATGAAGAGGTTGGTAGGAGCTTGAAAATGGTGGAGCAAAAAAGCCCCAAACCAGGTGTGTTTAGTTGCAGGTGAATTTTAGACTGCATAGAGATCTGCAGCCTATGAGAGAGAAAGGTTTTGTTGAGAAACTGAATGGCAAACCAACATTTTTAAAGCTTAAGGTGAAAATGGAACTAGAACTGTAAACACTATTATAACTTTTATCAAAATCTCAATGGCCCCAAATCCTCTGTCCTTCTTGAAAATTTAGCATAACAAAAATGTAGGGACAATGTGCAAACATTGGATACCCTGGAAAATGCCATCAAAAAGCAAATGCAATATTTTCCTATATTTCTTCCATTTCTAATGAGTGTGTTTATTTTGTTTTGGTTTTACCTTGATCTTACTGATGTCCTAGCTTTCAGAGGTCTTTAAAATCTGGTGATAATTGCTTTCTTTCCTTCTTACCTTCAGCAAAAATTACAATTTTTGAAGATGTTACAGTGTAAGAATTGGCTATATAAATAATTTTAATAATAAGTAAAAATCAAAGTTATGTATCCATGAAGATATCTGATAAATTGGTTCTCAGGATTAGTGTGTGTTGTTTTCTCAATCAGGTTTTCCAAAAAAATAAAGGATTCCAGAGCATCTGTTTATCCTGCACGTGCTTGCCTTGTAAATAACTGTCAGAGCCACATTGGCCGAAAAGCTGTTACTTCTTTGAACAAAAAGTAGTGGTAAGAATCATAGTTGGTTATAAAGCACCTTGAAGTTTTGCCTTAGAGGATACTATTTATGTGGATAGGATATTGAGCAAGTCTTCCAACAGAGGCAGTGATTCACCTGGATAATATAATAAAGCATTTATCTTCTCCACATTTGGGAGAAAGGGAGCTGCAACCTTTTTTAACACTGGTATTTGTGGCTTAGATTCATAAAGGGACTTAGATGGCCAAAGCAGCCACATAGATGAAGAAATGCAGGCTTCCAACTCTAAAAAAGTGCATGGCAATTTAAGTACCACAGGTCTGTGTGCATTTCAGAATGTGCCGCCATTGATGCTGGTGACCTTAATTCCACTCTTGCGCTTTCCTGGGAGTGCTGCTGCTCATAGATCACCACTCTGTCTTTCAGCTGGCACCATACGAGATTCATGAACATGATGTCTCTGGGTTTGAGTCACTTAAGAAGTTTGATTTCCCAGAGGCACTCTGAACCTGCTCATTTAATAGGGAGGGATGAAGAGACACGTGGTAGCCGCCTATCTGTTCCCACCCCACCATTCAGATGGAGACATGCGTGATTAAGATCTCTTTAACCTGGGGAGCTATGAAGTTTCCATTTCCTAAGAAAGCACTTTAGTCCCCAGGCAATTTGCATCCATATGATATCGAGATGCTTGAGCATCCCTTTCGAAGGAGCAAGAGGAAAGAAAAGCTACGGTGGAGTCAAGAATTCATGGTTATCAGATAGATAGAGGGAACTTGTTTCTGTAGCCCTAGGGTGTTAATCTTTACCAGGCAGACTGGCAATTGTCTTAAGGGACTAGTAGGACATTTTGCATTTTAAAAAGTTCCAATCTAAAACCCAGAGACAACATTAGGTCTGAGCTCAGTGAGTGGGTAGAAAACTGGATCTCAGGTCTCATTCTATTTCCAGCTACAATGGATTGTCTCTTCTTGAAGTGCTGGGTTTTTTAGTACTCCAAAGATTTGCTAAAATTGTTATTCAGGATGCTATTTATGATACTTGATTTGCTGACTCCTGCTTTGATGTAGAATAAGGAATATGGCTTTGTTTTCATTTCTAAATAAGAGAATCCTTATTTGCATCATTGCTAGGATACAGTAGTACCAGCTGGAGGAATCTTGCTAGAAATTTTAACAGATGGATTTAAGTCTTTCTTTTTGACATTTCTAACCTGAACACATCTGGGAGACTGTGTTCAGATTAATTTTCAGAGTTTCTGGCAGTATCCAAAGCACTTTTGGGAAATTATATGAGTTGTTGCATTGATCAGAACAACTGATCCAAAGCTCTCCTGCAACAGTGAGGCCTTTTAAAAGTGCACTGCAAAGTGTTTCAGGGATTTGAAGGTCACAGTGTTTGCATCATAGACAATCGTGTATGCTTCAAAACAAAAGTGCTGCAAGGAAAGCATATATGAGTTCTCTTTGGATGTAAGAAAGGGCAGCGTATCCCCATCACACGACATTTGGGATCTCTAACATTTACACTGTGGAAAACCCAGTCATTAGACATTTGTCATTTAATTGATCGGTGGCAGGAATGATGTCAACATCAATTTGAAGAGACTACTGCAGAAAACGGGACCTGATTTTATGAGTTTTTTCTTGTGGTTTTTGAGTGAACGTCTGTGTGCTGCAAGGTAGAGTCTGAATTCCTTGTACTGCTGCTGCTGGGAAGCAAGTTTGAAGGCATTAGACACAGGCAAGACTGAGTGAAAAAGTAAGTCACTCCTAAATAATTTCGTTGCTGTAGCACTAAGTTGTTTTAGAAAACAGTTCATTGCTGTGGAGGTATTGAGAAAGTAGACATTAACCCAGTGAATAACTTAAAGCAGTATGCAAACTGAAATTGATGGAGAAACCATTCTTTCTACTTAATTTTTTCTAGTGTCATAAGGCATAGACAAGCACTTGTAACTTCCGTTCACTTTCTTTTTTCATTTATTTTCTCTTTTGTTCCTTTTATTGTTGTAATGTACCATTCAAATAGTAAAGCACTTAGCAATGAGGTTTCCTTCAAAAAAGCCTGCTGAGGCAGCAGTGTTGTTTAGAATAGAATTAAATAGCACTTCTCTTAAACCTGCAAACTGACCAAATTCAGCCAAATATTTTTTATTGTTGTTTTTATGCTAAGCAAAACCAGTGTCCTCTCATATTTGTAGGAGAGAAGAGTCTCTTGCTGTTTGCTTGATCTCATGTAGTAGTTTGTGGCCATTTAAAAAAACAAAAAGAAAGCAAACTATAACCTGACAATGTTATGAAAATAAGCTAGAAAAAGGGCAACATCCTGTACTTTTTAACTTACAGAGGTAGTGAAGAAGAGAATGCTACTGCAGCTGGTGAAAAAGGAAATGCAAAAAAAAAAAAGAAAAAAAAAGAAAAGGCACCCACCAGAAATTATAAAGGAATGGGTAGAGAATAGAAATGAGACCATCAGAGAAAACAGATGGCATGTTCATCTTGCTTTAGGCACGCACTCATGAACTGATCCAAAGCCTCATGAAGTCAATAGGAGGCTCTTCACAGTCACTAATGGATTTTGGATCTGGCCCTAATGAAGAGGGTGATATAGGCTAATTGCCTTACTTAGTCTGCTGATAGAGCTGATAGATGTAGTTTCATAAATGCAAACAAGTAAAACAGATTTTTAAAATTCTTCAGCCTAATATTTACAGGGTGAAGAGCTCACAGAAACCACAGCAGCAGAGGCTTTGTTCTGTGTTGATTTTGTGTTCCAGTCAATAGTATCGTTATCTGTGTATTTTTCATGTTTTTGTGCAAATATTTTATAAATATTACATTTAATAATTTTGTACATGTGCAATGGGGAAAATGGCCCATGGGTTATTTAGCTTTTATGCACTCATCTTAGCCTGTTTCTAGTGTGTTATTGATCTTTAAAAATACACAGACTAATGCTAGTATAGTAATTATTTTCTCATCTGTATCACCATGACTTTGCTTATCAATATCCCCATATTCTAGCTGAATTTGGTGATGGTTGCTTCAATTTTAGTATTTCTGGTTATTGAGAGAAGTAATACTGGAGACTGTACAATTCCAAGAGATGTAACTTCTCTATCTGGAGAACAGGCAATACTAATAACAGATACTAGGTATCCCTGGATTTCATAGCCAATATATTTCTTTACCAGATGGTGACTGAAACAGAAAGAAATGGTAATATTTTAGATCTCACTAATAAAGATCTCATAGAAGACTTGAATTTAGCAAAGAACTTAGGACCAAGTCCTATCAAATCATTTAAATTAAAAGAAAACATTTCAGTTGAGTTTCTCAGTGTATAAAAGGAAAACTCTAGGAAACCAAAGGAACCAGTTACTGAGCTAAGTTGCGGAGGTAAACACTGGAAATTGAGAAGACTTCGAAAGACTTTGAATGAATTTTGCTACTTAGTGGGGAAAAAAGCTGTAAGGAAGGATCCTGGGCCTTAAGTGGAGGAAAAAATGCTTCTGATAGAATATTAAGAGTAGAAAAAAGGATTGGTCTGTGGCAAAAAGTACATCTGAGAGGTCAGCATTTTAGAGAGAAGTGAGAATTGGCAAAAGTCAAGCTGAAATAGACCTTGCTAAAAAAAAAAAAAAAAAAATCATTACAAGTTTATTTTCTAAATAGAAAAAAAACCAACAGGGAATAAGTTTTGGAGCACTACCTAGTGAGACAAAATAATGATTGGTTTTGCACCATCTTCAAACTAGTACTTTGACTCCATATTCCTTAAGGACCATCATTTTGAATATGGACAAAAGGCAAAATAGCAAATTGTTTAGAAATAGAACATATGAGCAAGGAAAACTTCAAGAGCCCAAAATGCATTTAAGTTGTGGGAGGGCAGGTGATTTCCTTTCTAGAATTTTAAATAAACTAAATAAAGTTTTTAACACATCCATCAAGTTAGTGGTCACACATTTGAAGCAGAATATAGCAAGTTCATATAATGGGAAAGGAGAAAATGTGTTGTAACCCATAGTTTCAGCTAAATAGCATGCTAAACTTAGAACAGCTTTGAGTGTTCTTTCATATTTAGGCCATGGAAATAAATGGAAAATTTGATAAAATTCAACACAGTTTAGCAAAGCTAGATTGTACCAGACTAATTTGATAGCTTTTTTGTTACTGACTTCCTAGGAAAAGAAAATCTGTGTTCCCTTTCCCAACTTAAACATAGTAAGCATTATGCTGGATAATGTGGGGACTAGTAAAAAAGCTGTGAAATGGGTAGTACCTGGTTTTATGGGAGATGGCAGGGCTTGCTCTGAAGAGGTAACTGGCAGGTTGGAAGACTATTAGATGAGTCCTCTAGGACGGTTCTTGAGATGCATTCTGTTGAGTAATGATGTTAGCACAAAATGTTTCTACTTGACATACTCCGTATGTCTGTGAAATTATCTGATGCCACAGCGTTGGGAAGAGCTTTTGGTATAGGGAGGATGTAAGTATGCTAAAGATCAGTGGGTAATCTCAAGAACTGATGTAAAAGAAAGGTAATTAAATTTAATCATACCAAGTGGTATGTTAAGTACCTGTAACTAAGAACAAGAACTTATGCTATATAACTAAAGCTCATTAACTGACAGAGGTGAAAAAGATTTTCGTAAAGTAGTCTTGTATAAGTAAATTAATGTTAAGTAGTTGTAAAAAAAGACAAACTGAAAAAGATGTGCAGGCCTAGCAGTATCAAAGGAGGTATTTCCTGTAGATATGAAGAGATATTAAAGCTATGTGCCAAAGTATCATTAGGTATATTGGAATATTGCATTTGTGTCTGGTTTCCTGTGTTAAACAAAATGAATTCAAATGAAGATAGGTTCAGGAAATGGCTACTAGAATAGTGTAGGTAATAGGCTGGCTTCTGAGAAGACTCTAAAAACTTGTCCCATTAAGTCTAGAAAAACAAAGACTGAGAGGAGAGATGATTGCCATCTGTAAATACATTTGAGGGTAAAAACCAGAGAGGGAAGATAATTAGGTGGATCAAAGGAAATTGTTGCTAGAATAACAAATGAGTCTGAATTGGCCATGTATAAATTTAGGCTGAAAATTGAATAAAGTTACTAACCTTGAAAGCCATTAAGCATCCTTCCTAACACTGACTTTGTGGTGTAGCCTTCCAGTAAGAATAATTTTTGAAGTAGAGCTTGACCAGTTTATGAAAGGGATTACTTTATACAGTTTTTTGCAGCAGCCACAAGGCTCAACTCAGAAACCCAGGACCTCTTTTCCTGTGATTCTGAGGAATGTGCTCATAGAAAACACTGTAAGATTCCCGATTTTAAAACCTATCTAGATAGATAAAACAGGACACATCAAATCCTCATTTGCATGCAGAATGCGTCATATAGTAAATTGGTGCTCCAGGGCTAGACTGTGATTTTGAATCTACACCTGCTCCAGATGCATTAAAGCATCCTCTACATTCCTCCTCAGGCTATGTGGAACCACAGTCGTGCTCTCTGTCACCTGAGCAGGTGGTTGGATTATGCATTTGTAACTTCAGCTGCCCTTGCCCATACAGCACAACTGAACGATGGGGCAATATAATTAGCCACTACTGTTGAAGTAAGGAGAGGAGTGAGCTTGTGGTGCACGAGGACTATTTCTGAGTGTTGTGGTTAACACACCCCCACCAGCTCAGGACTGTGCTGAAAGGCAGCGTAGGTGTATCAAACTGTAGCCGTACGTGTTTCCCGAAGTTATATTATGCTACTCTCAGCACCTGAAAGTGTCATCATGTTCTGTGTTTGTAAAGTGCTAGGATAATCAAGTTCTTCATGACTAGCTTTCCTGGAGTTAGCACAATACAACTAATAAATGAGTAAATTGTTATTCGTTCAATTGGAGTAAAGAAGTACAGGAACCCTTGTAACACTGGATTCGTGGTTTAACCCCAGCCAGCAACTAAGCACCACAGGGTAGCTCACTCACTACCCCCTGCCCAGTAGGATGAGGAAGAGAATCAGAAAAAAAAAGGTAAAACTCATGGGTTGAGATAAGAACAGTTTAACAGAACAGAAAGGAAGAAACTAATAATGATAATAACAACAATAATAAAATAGGAATAATAATAATAGAAGGATTGGATTACACAAAACAAGTGATGCACAATGCAATTGCTCACCACTCACTGACCGATGCCCAGTTAGTTCCTGAGCAGTGCTCTCCCCCCAGGCCAACTCCCCCAGTTTCTATACTGGGCATAACGTCACATGGTCTGGAATACCCCTCTGGCCAGTTTGGGTCAGCTGTCCTGGCTGTGTCCCCTCCCAAATTCTTGTGCCCCTCCAGCCTTTTTGTTGGCTGGGCATGAGAAGCTGGAAAATCCTTGACTTAGTCTAAACACTACTTAGCAAGAACTGAAAACTATCAGTGTTTTATCAACATTCTTCTCATACTGAATCCAAGACATAACACCATACCAGCTACTAGGAAGAAAATTAACTCTATCCCTGCCAAAACCAGGATATATAGTTGACTAGACTTCACGGAACTACAGGTGACTGTAGTTTTGCAGTATTTCACTATTGATTCACGCTTGTTCTGATTCTGCTATTGTTTCTTAAGTTGGAAAAGATACAACTCTGATTTAACTAGTTTTCTTCTTGGCATGCAGGTACTAGATCTGGGCTTTTCAGTTCCTGTTATTTTTCTAAATAGTTATTAATGGACTTGAGAAGAGGGAAATTTATCCCTGATGTAGCTTTATCAAATAATGAAAACAAATGTCTCTTGCCAAGTATAGAAGAGGAGGTCATCAAAAGGGCATGCTTCTTCATTCAAATGCCTTCACTGGATTGACAGAAACATGATTTATTTCTCCTTCTACTTTTCATTTGTGTAAGTTTAGCTACAATCGAAGAATCCACTTAACTTTCTCACTAGTCCTCTCACCTGGAATGAGAGCAAGAGATCTAATCCATCTTTGCCATTGATCATTCCTCTCCTGAAAAGGCAAATAGCAAACTAATAGTTTGAATTGTGCTTCTGCGACTATGTATTATTTATTTCTGAGGCATATTTCACACCTCTCACTCTCCACTCTGTGTCAGTGATTTGTCCTTGACCTGGCTTATTTTTGCCAGAGATGAAGTTTTTATCCCCTTGCTGTTTTCTTTCTTGTCCGTAAGTGCAAAACAAAATTCTTCTTCCATTCATTGTATCACTCATCACCACCATCTCCAATGCTAAAAATAATAGAAATCTTCTGTATGCCCAGAATTTTATTACAGTAGTTGGAAACACACTGAATTTCAGTGGGAGTAGGGTAGTTTTCCTTAATTCTCATTCTCTTCAGTTCATTTAAAAATTCTACTTCATGTGAGTAGAATTCAATTTAATTTAATTTGATTTATAATTCACTGCTTAGTGCATAGAGCTTTTTGGTCAATCTTATTTGATTTTTTTTCTCTCTTTTTTTTTTCTTCTGAATTCCAAGCAGATAAGCCATCGTGTGTCAGAATTCAGATATTGCAAGATGTCAAATTTGGAGCTCCCTAGCTTGAACGTATCTTTATAGCTCTGTTAACAATATGAAATTACACAGTTTCAGCACACAGCTCAGTGCAGCGCACTACTGTGGGGCCACAGCAGTGTCAGAGCCCAGGGTGCTCACTGGGCACCAGGCGAGGCTGGAAGAGATAGGGAGGAGGACAGGGAGAAGAGTTAAAGCTCACATTTGCTGATTTATGCAGGGTGAATATTTCATTCTGGATGTTGTCATGCAAGAGAATACATCCATGAGGAGAGGATGTTTGTGAAGAAATTACCTAAAGCCTGGTGTTTAGTATTAATAAGAACAAGTTGATTTTCCTGAGAATTACTGACAGGTCTTTTCACCACTTACACCAAAACAAAGAGCTGCATCATTGTGTTCTTCCAACTTCTGGTTTGGCATCACTTGCTGAATAGCACATCTCACTGGTTCCTTGTGTTCGCCCACCTGTTTGTTTGTACCACCGTTGTTCTATGCATCTTCTTACACTTTGACTGTAAACTTTTAGGTTGTTTGGCATCTGTGTAGCTTATTCTGTCAAGTGCTGTGCAAACATTTAAATTAGGGTATGTGGGAAAGCTCCCAAGTATGTCTGGTTGCATCCCAGCTCCATAACCCTTTCTCTTTCCTTCCCCCAAAAGCCCTTTCATGCAGTGATGTTAAATAATAAAGGAAAGCAGGACATACAGATGGACATCCTGGAAGGCTGCAAGAACCTGAATTTAGGCAATAAGGGTGCGGGGACCCCGTGCCTTTCCACAATTTGAGCACATCTATATTGTCCATGATTCATGACTTCTAGTACTTGTTGCAGTGCTTGATAAAAACTGTAATTAGAACAGTAAGCAATGTATGTGCAGCAACAAAATTGTGACCACTATGAAACAGAAAAGACACTAATAAAATTACCCATACAGAACAGTTTTACCTGAGGGCTATGGCACAGTTCATGGAGGTACAGTGCTAAGCCTTCCCTTAATTAGAACCAGTTCAGGAGAAGAATGTAGTCAATAAGTAATGAGAGAAAAGACTTTCACTTGCCAATTAGCAACTTTGGATCATGCATATTGTATGAAATTCTGAAAACATTGGTAAACATGCAGCAGCAAGTGTATTAAATTATATGAAATTAATGATGGCTTCAGGGGCTGATGAGTTTGGCTGGCATTTAATTATATGTTTATTTTGTTATATAAATATGTTGCAAGTCATTTTTACACTGACAAGTTTTTATAGGTTTGATTGTATGCATTCTGTCATTTGCCAACTGTGTTCCTAAGTTTCACCACTGTTTCTGTTGAGTAATGGCTCAAATAAAAAGGAGTTCTTGATGTAACAAGTTGAGAAAGACAAGACCCTATCTTTCTGTACACTTAAACAAGAGATCTCCAAGATGCTTTTGTAAAAATGAGTTTTCCAAGGGGAATTTTTTCATAAAACTTTATCTATGATGCCTCCTACAAAAAAAAATTAAATTAATTATATTTGCCATTTTGTTAGATCAGAAATATTTTTTCTGCTGATTTGACCTGAAACCAATTTACTTAGATAGTAGCATTTCCTCTTGACCATAAATTTCAAATTTTATCAATTCTAATTTTTGCTGAATCATCATGAGGCTTTTCTAACACTACTTGTAGCCTAATGCCATCCTAGTAAAGTTAAAAAAAAAGGTATTCTTTATATTCATCTCTGTGTATTATCTCATTATCCTCAGCTATTCTTTGTATATCATCAGCTCAAAAGAAGGTTTTGACTCCAACTAGCAGTAAGAATACTACGCAGTTCTTTCTTCAGATTTCATCTGTTTCCTAAGAATTGCTGAACTCCTGTAGACAGAATTTTTCTGTCTCTTCCCATCTCATACCTAGGTGTAAAACAGAAAGTAAATACTGGGGTTTTTTCTCTCTTTCTTATACTGTCCTTCTCTCCCCAATTTGTTTTATTTCATGGATTTAAATTCTGTCAAGTTACTACGTTCCTCCTTTGGTGAAAGACACAGAAGCAAAGGCAATATCAGCACAAGTTTCCAGGATTGCTTCAGTTTTTCTTCTTCAGTATGTCCCTGCTGTTTAATGATCGGCTTGGATAAATAAGTGAAGGTAGTGTGGCTTCCAGAGGAGGCTTGGCTTGTCTGTTGTTACACCAAGTTACCACTTATTGACTATCATGTTCTAAATGTTACTGCTCATAGCATTACCCAGAAGCCTCAAACAGAAGTGGGGGTTTGTGGTCTGGCTACTCTGAGGCTTGCTTTTTCCTCCAAAGAAAAACCACTACGAACCCTTCTAGCACTGCAAATTACATTCTTCATCCTTTTCTCTCAGCTTCCTGCCCTCTCGTCAAGGGATATGATCTCCCTCCTGCCCACTCTCACCTTCTTATTTGCTTTATTCAGCTTCCTAAAGACTTCCTCAGGCTTCTTAAAAGCTCACTTCCCCTCTCCTAGAGCGTCTGTGTGTTCATAAATGTCCTCTTTGTCCCTCTATACCTCGTCTAATCAGTTCAGCCTTGTGCAGCATCTGATATTCAGCATGTAACCTACTTTGGGGAAAAAATTCCCTTTGCAGGAAAGAATAAGAATTCTCTCTTGGGGAATTTTATGGATATGTTTTTAAGTGTATGTTTGTATAAGGCAGTGGAACCAGTAGATGTCCAAAGTAAAAAGACATACAGACATTTTCAATGAATATTTATTAAACCTAAGACTCTAAAACTTGGCTTTTTTCTTAGATTCTACTTTACTTAGCAGCATTTCAAGTGCTGACTAACTAGACCTGGTGTTAGGTTCCCTTAGATTTCTGTTAGATTTAATTATTCAGGAATGCAGTTTCTTATATTATTTTGACACTACAAGAAAGCTTGAATACATTAAAGTCAGTATCAGACAAAATAAGGAACCCAAAAAAGAGTAATCACAGGACTTACTAGAGAGTTAGAGAAAAGGAAAATATGGTAATGAAATGCTGAAAAATACCCAAGAAAGCAGAAAAATATGTTTGTTTTGGTATTTTAAAAGAAATATTATGAAGAAAGAAAGAATCATAAGGTCAGAGAATTGAAATAGTGATACTACAGAGACTAAGGAAAAAGCAAGACTAAATAGGGAGTAGAGAAGTGTTGCGAGGAGATACGGAACAAATTAATTTACTTTGCAGAAATGGTTAATACCTAGGTTTGCTTTAGCAATGGGCAAGATTGCATTAGGACTGGGTGGCTGCACTGCTGCTGGTGGCACACCAATGGGATATAAACAACATTTGGACCTTGTTGGGACCTATTAATCATCCTATTTTCACCTTAGTACTGTGATGTGTGCCTGGGGCACTGTTCCCATGCCAGTGTCCTTTTTAGTCAAGGCAGTCGTCTTGTACCTCAGGTAACCTCCTGCTATTCCTCACTGCTGCTCCAGCACTCCTGTTGGCTTCTCCATCCTCTGCTGGAAAAGCTCATAAAAGGTAGCAATAGATCTCACAATCTGCTTTTGAACTGTGAAAGCAGAATATGACCCAGTATTTTGGATAAGGGGAACTTACCCTATAAAGGGAAAAGTAGCAGTCCTGGGTGAAGAGAGCCAGAGAATGTGGTGATATATCCCATCTCATCAGCTGTCCTCCACCATGGAGAGTCCATTGGAATGCCTCTAAAAGCTGCTCTCCCTTCTGTTGAAAAGAAGCTGAGCAAAGGGGGGAGATTTCTGAAAAGGTAAGCTCACATTGAACAGTCGTAGGTGCATATGATGCATTCTGGTGTCAGTTGTACCATCTGGAAGAAAGACTGCCTTATACTTTTATTATAGTCACTATGAGTTTTCTAAACCTTGAGACGAAAATCATCATTCTGTTTTCTTGGTTTATTTGGTCAGACGATTGATTTGTTCTTCCACAAGAAAAAATATTTTAATTGTAGGGTAACTGCACCAATGCTAACACAAAAAGAACCCTATGAAAACAGCGTGTCTTTCTAGGTATTCCTTGAAGGACAAAATACAAAACTAAAATCTGAATTTAGAAGTAATCTAAATTACTTCTGTAAGTTGTCAGATAAGATTTTCTGTAAGACTTCAGGTATTGAAAAAGAGCTGAAGGAATTCAAAGCAAAATGGAATTTTAGCTTCTAAATAATGTGAAAAAAAGACATTCTCTACAGGAAAAAAGAGTAGAAAATAATCTGTGAAAGTGCTCTGAGAATAGACACAACAGAAGCAAGCTCAGATGAACTAATTTTCTGATTTCTAGTGTTAGAACTACTATGCAGGAATCAATTACTGTGCTATAAAGAAAAAAATTAAAATAGTTGCAGGCATGATGAGGAAGAATGGACTGATTAAGTCAACACAGTAGTCTTTCTAATCACTGGGGAGAGGGTAAAACTTTTGTGAAGAGTGAAGACCTTATTAAGGAAAGGGAAACAGAGCAGAAGACTAACTGTACACTACTGATCAATACTAACTAATCTTGAGTTTGTCCTACTGAGAGAGTAGAGTAGGATGCTATGTATGTGAAAGATGATATTTAGTGTAGGAGCCTGATCCAGAATCTTTTTACCTGTGGAAAATCAATATGATGATTCTTGACAGAAGAGGTACATGTGTAGTAAATAATTACAGGATTCATTCCTGAAGTTGGAATACCTTTAAGCAGTTTCACTGAAGATTCAGCCACAGCTGTGGAAGGTGCTGTATCTATGCAAATACTGGTCTCTTGCTTTTTGCAGTACAGTATTCCCTGGCCACATTTCCTCTAGAAAACACTTTCTGTTAATGATTTAAGGATTCTCATGAGCTTATAAATTTCAGACTGGCTCCTTTGAAAAGCTGGCTTACTGGATCTTCAGTGAGTGGGCAAGGGAGAGGCTTTCTGAAGTACAACTCACTAGTTTAAATTAATTTCTTACTTTTCAATAGGGAGTCTATATTGTGACCACTTTAAATAGAGTTGAATTTAATTTTTATGCTGGTCAAAGCTGTGCAAGAGGGCTATTCTTTTTATCTATTTGTAGGGAGTGAGCTTGATATGAAATCTGGAGGAAATCTTATATGTTCACTGGGGTATCGTTCTTTGAGATAATTAGGGGTCTAATCACGTTTCCATGTGCTCATATTCTTCCCTTTCAGTTTAATTCAGCAACAAAAAATAATCCTGCTTTCAATTCAACGCCCTGTTTGGAAAAATTTGCAGTTAAATTAAATGAAAACAAGTGTCCCCTTTTATATTATTTCACAAGTTGACACAGTAAGTTTAAATTTGAAAAGTTTTATGAAATATAGTTATGGGAATCTTGAACAACAGATGGTGGATAAACACTATACACTTTGAAATTTGGTATTCGTAGCACTTGTTCTGTCTGTGCTGTGGGTTCACTCTGTGGATGACTCACACACAAATATGCATTCACAGATAATGCAGAACAAACTGAAGTTTAGATTTGAAATTTTCT